>NC_066866.1:14534618-15973785 GCF_025177605.1 Cucumis melo | reverse complement strand
AACCAAACATCCATTTGGGTTGGAAGAGAATCGGTCAGACAAAACACTTCAACCTTCAAGGTAACCATCTATCAATTACAAGTTGCATCCTCAACCCACTAACGAATCAACAAAAGCTACCTAAAGACCTACTCAATGAACGTGAAGTTGAATAAGAAATACCCTAAAATATTTCCATAGTTACCTATAGAATGGTTTTCATAAATGTTTAGATCATAATAATCAACTAAATAATAAGAGGTATATCTATAGTTGTAGTTGTGCTACATAATTTCTTGGTCATTCAAAAGTGGCATTAAGTAAACCATAATTTTATATGCTTTTATTGATAAAAAATCTCTTTTATTCCCCTTTGTTCGTTCAGCCTAAAGAAACTTATAAAGAATGAATTCAGGGAAGTTCTTTGACAGTTTCTAAAGATCAAACTTGAAATTTTTTGAGTATGAAGCTGAAGAAGACTCGATTCTTGCGACAACTCCTTTTCTAAACAAACGTAAGAACATTGACAAACAATTACACTTACAACATTATAAAATGAACAAATCTGAAAAGTGCTTCAAGAACCACTCTTAAAGTATTTCTCCTAAAACAACTATTCAATCTAATATGTTTGTGTTTGGGACAGAGATGAAATAAGAAGGCTCAAAACTCAAAATCCTGAAATGACTCATAAGGAAGCCTTTAGAACAGCTGCAAAAAACGTAACAAAGTTCCTAAAGAAAAGTAAAAGAAATCCAAAGTAGCTACAATTCTAACTCACCGGTGCAAGAGACAGCAAAATCCCCTTAATTACCAAAATCCACAACCCATTGAAAAACAGAGCAATGACCACTGGAAAACACAAATACATTGAAAAATGCAAGCCCAATATATATTTCGGAGTATTTACGAATTAGATAAAAAAATAACAAAAGTGAAATATGAAAAAGAGCTAACCGAAGGAAGATTGGAGATGGCCGGAAGCGAGATGATCGGACGATAAGACAGAAGACAGAAGAGATGGAAGTCGAGACGGCCGGGGAAGACGAAGATGAAAGAGATCGATGATGGGTTACTTTTTGCGTCAGTCTCTCGAGTATCCAGAGCTTTTGTTAAATAAAATATTTGATGGATGACAACGACGACCGAAGATGGAAGAAGACGACGACGACCAAAATCAGTGAACGGAAGACGACGGCCAAAAACAGAGCGACTTTTGGCAAGACGGAGCGACGTTTGACAATGGGGGAGACGAGCGAGGCACGAAAATTTTGAGCAGGCACGTGATTTTGGGATTGTAATTTTTAATATTTTAATTTAGGGATTGTAATTTTGTTAAATTTTTTTAAAGATTTTAATTAAAAAGTTAATCTTGACGTTTCTAAAACGTCAAGAAATATTGAAAATAACTCCCTTCGTTTTTTATAAAAATTATTGACATTTTAAACCGTCAAGAATTTAATTGATATAACTTGACATTTTTAAAACGTCAAGAAAAAATACATTTTACTTGACGTTTACAAAACGTCAAGAATCTTGAAAGTATAAATATTCTTGACGTTTTATAAAATGTCAAGAATTTAATAGATAATCCTTGACGTTTTTAAAACGTCAAGAATAAAAATATATTCCTTGAAGTTTTTTAAACGTCAAGAAAGCTAAAGCTAAAAATTGATTTTCCATAAATATTCTTGACGGTTTGTCCTTTCAATCACCCCTTTCTTGACGGTTTTTTTCAAAAAAAAAAACGTCAAGAAATAAAATCTACAACCGTCAAGAAAGGTCTTTTTTTCTAGTAGTGAACAGACTCATAGAATGCCTATGATTTCTCACTCAATGCCAAATCCCAAATAAATAAACAAAAAGTTTCTTCACAAAAAAGGATCCGAAACTCTTCGAAAATTTTAGCCATTTCTAAAAATTGAAAATAAAACTTTATGAGGAGTGAAGAATGGTATTTTGAGACTTAAGCTTGTCGCATTCTAAACCTGGAAATATTTTCACAGTGGGGATTACGCGGCAAGAGTGAACCTTAATGGCGTATAAGGCTAACATGCATTATGAAAAGTTTAGTGGACGCGAAGAGGAGGGTAAGTCTACAGTGTGGAATTGTGCTTGGGGACAAGCATTTGTATGGAGCTATGCTTGAGGACAAGTATTATTTTAAATTTGGGGTGTGATAGCTTGTAGAAATTATACAAATTATTATGGCCTTTTAGGTAAAACAATGGAGTCTAAACACAAGATAAAGTGTAAAAAACACGTAGCCTTTACTACAAATTCATAAAGATAAGAAAATACAAGTTACATAAGTTTCCATGCTTAATTTACCACGCTTTTTAGTGTTTTATCGCAGGATAATGATGAAAAAAAGAAATAATGAATCGCAAGAAGAACGTGTGCGAAAGCTTAAGCGATAGGAACATTGCCTTGCGATTAACTTCACTAGACGATAGGCCATATCATCACGCAAAGAGATTCACTAAAAGACAAGAATGGCAGTTGAAGTTGATGTGACTTGACAAAGCTGCTTTTGGCGTTGACATGTGCAAAAGAATAGAAGTTTCCCACCTAAAGTAGTCTATATATACCTCCATCTCCACCATGAAAAAAGAGGTCTGAAGAGACCCAAAGCTAGAGAAAGGTCTGAATGAACCAAAAGCTGTAGAAGTTCTTTCTCTCTTCTCCTTTTCTTCGGTCAACTTTTGAGTGAGATCTTAGAGAGAGATTAGATAGAGAAACCACCAATCTTTCCTCTAACTTGTAAAAGAGCCAAATAATGCTCACAAGGTATTCTGCGGCTCGGTTCACCTTCTGACCTTCTATTTTTACACTTTTAATACATTGCATCTTTATTCATTATCTTTTTGTCACTTCTTTACTGTTCATCTTGTTGAAGTATTATAAGTAGTTTAAGTTCATGATAAGTACTTGATAAGAGATCTTTACTTATAAGGCTCATTGCGTTTAGCTAAGTTCTTCTTCATCGCTTGGCTAGCGTTTATCGCCAACTGCTCGAGAGAGTAAGTAGCAAAGACATAGCTAAACGCATGCAGAAAGAAGTTTGGAATCAAACTCCATTATTTTGGTGATTGACCCTCCATCATTTGTGTCTCGAAAGGAGAACAAGTGTGGTATCTTGACGCCAAGAGGTTGTCCACCTTAAAAGAGAGGCAATATGATTCTTATAAATATGGAAGTCTATATAGCTATCGCCTAATTTATCTTTATTATTTGTATCTCAAAAAGTGAACAAGTGCGACATTTAAGCATCGAGAGTTGCTTACTTTAATTAGAAGATGCTTAAGCCATACCTATCGCATCAAGGACCACTGCATGGCTAAATCACCTACAACGTAGAGACCTTCCTTCACTATTATTTAATGCAAGTTAGTTCACTCCTTATATTCACACAACGCCATGTCACCTTCTATAGAATCTCATATATACACTCATACTTTATATTGTATAGATATTTATACCGCCTAAAAAAATTAAACAATATAACTAAGTTTGATAGAAGTTTCCTATGTTCGACCTTGGCTTACCTATCGCTTCGCTTACACTTGGGCAAGCGATAGGAAAACTTATACTCAACACAGATTTAGTGGTTAAGCGTGGAAAGGATGTGTAACTTTTATTGCACGATCCTCGCCTAGAGACATAGAGAGCATATTGTATGCAATGAACATGTCTTATCGCATAACATAGTCACAGTATAGAACCCCAATGAGACACTGAAAAATTTATTATTAAGCCAAATGAGAGGTGTGTAAAAGATCGTATACCTTATCGTGTAGAGTTATGTTAACGATTGTGTACCCCATCGTGCATCATTGATTTTACGAAGAGAGGTTTGCGCTAGAAAGACTAAAATGATAAACTCCCAGCAAACCCCTCCTTAAATCTGACAAGCAAATTATCTACCATCGTGCAAGTCCTATTTTTCCTAATTTGTCTACGTACTCTATTTTTGCGCCAAAAGGTTTGCTCAACTTTCGAGTTAAATGCAAGTTCCAAGCTTAAGTTGTAATCCTTCACCCATATATTGCTAGCATACTCTTCAAATAAGTACACGATACTCTTATAGCAAAACTTCCTGTAAAAGACAAAAACATGCAAATGATTCAAAAATTTTATTGAGTCCCCAACAACGATGCGAAAAACTTGTTTGGTTGTTACTATGTGTTATAATTTTGAAGCGTAGAGATGCCATAATGCATTATGCAATGACTACATCCTATGGTGAATTCATATACGATTAAGTTTTTTACTCAGATTTATCATTGATGTTCTAAGTATCCGACTAATTATCGATGAGCCAACAAAATGCATTAAAAATGTGACAGCAATGATTACTCATGTCCATCACTCCAACTTTCTAATGATTTGTCTAATTGCGTACAAATTTTCCTTTATCATGTCCAAATGCAAGTATTAATAAAGGTTTCTTAAGTAAGTCAGAGTCGAACACACGACCTTAGTAGTTTCTAAAAACTAAGCAATATTATGTCTTTTGCAATGAACGATATATACAATAGAAGGATATGCACAATATGCGACTAAATTAACTAAACCTATAGTGTACATGTATGTGAAATGCAATGAGTGGAATGGAATGGAATGTGGGTGAGTGTGAATGTAGATGAACTATTAAGTTACTTGGTACAGACTTTAAGAGATGTTAGAAGGAATGCTTATACAAAATGGTTATGAACTAAAAAGACTTAAGAATTCTTTAATTTTTATTTAAGACAAGCGACCTCTTGATGCCTCTACCATCCCTAGTTACATCTCTGGATATATATGTTGAAGTTCATATACTATCTTTTCTCTTAGTAAAGATGAATAACGTGTTTATGTTTTAATCTTTAATTAAGTCACGCTACCTTTCGACACTTTAATGTCACAAACATTCTTGTTTCTAGATATGGATGCTAAGGTTCATATCAAACTTTTATTTCTAAAGTCAACCTTTTACTTATTTAAAGTAATATAAGTCACTTGCTCTCTCGAATAGTTAACTATCAATACTTAACACAATCTCTCAACTGAATTAAGTGTTTAATGTAGCATAGATTAAACAAGATGAATGTATTGTTCATACCTACTCTTTAAAATAAACTTTATCTTTTTACTTCATTCTAGAACCAACATGGAAAATAAAAAGATGAAAGATGGATAATGAAGAGTGTTTATATTCCTATGATAAATTGTTGGTCTTTCAACCATTCAATTCGACATCCAAATATAATAAAATCAAAATACAAATAGAAACGAAGAAAGTTGTGTCGAGCTACAAGATGCAATCTCTTGCATCTTTTGGCTCCATTGCAATCTACTCTAAAATACAAGTGGAAAGGAAGAAAGTTGCGTCGAGCTGCAAGATGCAATCTCTTGCATCTTTTGGCTCCATTACAATCTACTCTAAGAGTGGTATTAGGTGAAGGAATAGATGAGCTCCATCTCCGTATCCAAAGAAGAATTAAACTCTCACCTAAAACTTCAATGAAACCAAAGAGGAAAGGGAACGGGGTAGTAATTTGACAGATCTTCGACTTAGAAAGAATTCTCCAATATGAGGTATGTGTGTATAACGTCAAGCTCCTGTAGGCTATTGATAGGTGTTGAACTTGAATATTTCAAGCATACAAATTTTGATCTCTTCTAACACTGAACATTAAATTTCGTGTCTTGTCGCGTCGTTTCATAGCATCATAGATCCATATGATTGGGCATAATCTAGACTTTGGCAGCTACCAACTTGCTACTTGAATGATTACCAACCATGTTGGTTGTCTTGTCGTTTCATTGTTTTATTTGTTCATTGTCTGGTCCTTTGGTTCGCACTTGCCATGTTGATCAAATGCAAGTATTGATCACTGCTTCTTTTCTTATTTCTCTCTGTAGCCAATCTCTTCAAATTTTCTTCTTCTTCTTCTTTTTTTTTTTTATCTTAAACCTGCTTTCAAAACATTAAAACTAATAAGAAACATGAATTTGTACTCTTCTGTAAACTTATGTTCGCATAATAAGTTTTTTCATATAAATTCATGATAATTCATCGTCTTAAATCTCAACTTGGCTTCATTGTTTTAAATAAAATTATACAATAACTCACATTGCTCAAGATATCACATTTCAACAAACAGTTTGAAGTATCGATTTAATTTGGCGCTAACATAAACTAAGTGAAAATCAACATGTGATTATTGATCATCAAAAATTAAAAAAGGATACCACAATTCATCAAGGAGGTCTTCCCGGCTCTGAAAATTTCAACATATTCACAAATATTAAAGACATTTTAAAGGTGAAACAAGCAAATGAAGCTCAATCTTCAAATTGATAACTTTAGACTCGATTTAACACGACCCATCTCAAATGAAAACTTTTACAAATAATTATTAATTCATATGAAAGTGTGTCTAGACAAGATAAACAGAAAGAGGGATTAGAAAAATAGTTCGATGTATAGCTCTTGCTCAAGGAACAGAAGTTAACAAATAGTGGAAAATAATATATACAAAACATGAAATACATTTTTCTACAAAGCATCTACTACCTATTTTGTAGTATGAAAAGGAACTTTTTAGACCTTCTCTCTTTTACATCCAAATAAAACTATTTGTTGTGTGTTAGAAGCTTGCGTTTGTACATCATTGAATATTCTTTGTTATAATAGTCACATGTAAGCATACAAAAGATTCCTCAATCTGAACCAAAATGTAAGATCCTTTAGTACAGAGTAGACCAGTGAGTAAAATGAAAAGTACAACATTATCACACGTCTACCTGTTCCTCTAAAGTCACCCAGATTAGCAAAAAAGGGGAGAGAACAAGAAAAGGTAGCAAATCATTTATACACACAAAAAATAATAATAATAATAATAATAAATAAATAAATAGAACAAATCTCGAAGATTAACCAGATCCATAAGGAAGAATAGAAATGGACCAAGTACAAAAGGAAATGGTTACGAGATTTACACATGAAAAAAAGGATAAGTTAATGAGATTACAAAACCTGTCCTACGACAGCGATGGGAGGAAGAGCTTCCCAGAGGAGCAATCCTCGCCTCGCCACCATGATCTCTCGAGACAGTGCAAGCTTACTGGATTCAGTTGACTAAACTGATCAAGCTTCCATGGTAGCCATTGAAAGATGGAAATACAACGAAGATTTGAGGGTTTTTTTTTTATGGGAAAAGGAGAATGTAATAAGATGTGTTATAATGTCATAGGTTTTCTTTTATTTAATAATTACATCAGTTTCTCTGAATCTCATGAAATGTACCTATAAAATGTCAATCCAAAACTGACATTAAAGATCTACTCTTTTTTTTTTTTTTTAAATGTTTGACGTCAGTCAAAAATTGACATCAAAGATCCACTTTTTTTTCTACCCTCCTGACATTGTACATCTGAACCTTCTTTTTTGGAACGACATCAAAGGTTAAATCTCTTGTAGTTAAAAAAGGAATGCGTATGATATTAAAAAAATAGTAAAGAAATGAAGCCACTCAAAAATTAAAATGAGAACCACAACCAAATCAAGCAAAGCAAAACTGATTTTAGGAAAGTGAATAGCCCTACAAAGAGAAATGAAAATACCTACAATTACACATATAATAATCTTTGTAGATATCATTTAACAAAGAAATTTAGGACAAGCTTTGACAAAAGAATGTTTGGCAAAGGAATTTCCAAATACATAAAACTCTAAAGAATACAAAAAGTTATTAAATGGACAAACTAACATCTACAACGAAGGCATTCTTCCCAGATTATCGAAGGTTGAGGTCAATCAAGAGTCTGATTTTAAGAACATGAAAGTTGCCTTGAAAACAACTGAGGTGGGTAGATTCTATAACCCAAGATATTCTTGTGCAGATTTGCACCAATTTCTTTAATGAATTAGCCAATCCTAGGCACTGCAGTGGACAAAGAAATTTTACAGAAAGGGGTTCAGTTAACGACCTGGAGGAGGAGGAGGAGCAGCCACATTGCCAAATCCCATCTTCTGCCCCAAAAGCGAAAGCTGCTCCACAAACTCAACTCCGGTGAGAATTTCGGTGCTACCGTATATTATATGCTTGACTGGCTGCTGATTCATTGACAGTTCTTGCAAGCTCCCGTACTCGACATAGTTACCCCCTCCAATCATGAAAACAATGGCTTCCTTAAATGGTCCTTTCAAATGGCTACTACTTGTTCCAGAACTCGACTTTGGAGCACGTGGGTCAAATGTGAGGAAAGTATCAATTTCAGGGTTCGGTCTTCCATCCATCAGCCCCTCAACCGTCCTAGTCAGTGCAAGCTGCCTATCACTAGATAAAAGATTTTTAACACCAGCAGTCACTGCACTTATTGACTGTCCATATAGTTTTTCAGCCCAATCCACAAGGTTGCTTCTGCTAGCTGAATTTGCTGATGAGAATGAGGCATTCAAAGACTTGATTTTCTTGACATATTGAAATGCACTGGTATCAACCTCCGATTCCCTCAGAGCAGCTTCCACAGCTTCAACTTCAGATGGATTTAAAGTTTCAGAAGAGATGAGATATATAACAGCAAATCGGAGCTTATCCGTTTTAGTACCCTTCCCTTTGAGTACACTCAAGAGTTCATTTCTATCGATCCCTCCTCTGACCATCATGTCATTCTCCTTTTTAGCATATGAATCAAGTGACCTGTCCTTGATCGCACCTAATAATACTGTAGCAATGTTTGTATGCTTATCAATAACTTGCTTCCTTTCAGTCAATTCTGGCAATGAGTTCACTGCATTCATCAAATGCTTTGTGTTCCCAATCAAATCTGTTCCATCAAACTCAGCTCCATCAGTACCACCAGTTCTTCTATTCACCTCATCAACATCCTTTTTATACTTATTCAACTGAGTCTCAATCTCCACTGCAACTTCTGGAAACTCCAAAGATCCATTTGCCACCCAAAATGGGTCTGAACTATCTAATTCATATGATTTCATCCCACCCTTTTCACCCTGCACATTCAATCTATTCAACTTCAATCCTAGAACATCATGAACTAAAGGTCTATACCTAAAATCATGCTGTATTCCTACAGATAACTCAAAATTTCGATCAAACAGACACAAAATCGGACGCTGGAAGGAGCTAGCAAATCCTCCACCCTCTGTAAATAAATTGTTCTTCGACAACAAATGATCTCTCAACCTCTGATCCAATGCCGAGGCAACCATTTCCGCCGGTCCTCCTCGCTGGCATCGAATGACAGGCACTACAGCAAGCGTAGCCAAAACACTAAACAACCCACTCACGATTCTCTCAATAATCTCCTCGATTTCACGATCTCCAGCAGAGGGATCGTTCAATTGGAGATATATACTCTTCTGTGCTAACGAAAACAAGTTATCTTCCAACGTAACAAACTCCAAATACTGGTCATGAACCTTCGAGATTCGTTGTACCGAATCCGAATTCAGCGTCCCAGATGCGAGATCCTCAAGAAGAGGACGAGGAATAGAAGAAGAGAAGTTTATGTAAAAGCTATCGTAGAGAAAACGAGAAGCATCAGCAACAATTCTATCTATGTTGATCTTAGTCGGTTGGACGAAATAGACGGCGGGCACATCGTGAACAGGTTTTCGATCCTTGTCGATGAGAAAATAAAGAGTGATCCCATGTTTGCGAAGATCCTTGACGTGAATTAAAGGGGACAGTATGTTCTGGCAAAATCTGTCGAAGATCAAGATCTTGTAAACCTCTTCTTCGTTCCCGGCCGAAGTTGAGTTCACCGGCTGGTTCAAATTCAACATTCGAATTATACATTCTGCAATCGCAAGAAGTTTAAATCAAATTCCAGTTTGAAAACACCAATGCAGCATCAAATTTCGTTTCCATCACTGCTCAAAACTGGGATCTAAAGAGAAACAAAGAGAAATCACCTGTTTGCTTCTGGCGAAGGTTCAAAGCCATGGCGATTCGTACCCCAGTAAAATTCAGTCCCTTTTGTTGTCCAGAGGAAAGAAATCGGAAGCTTCGAGATTTTGGAGGATTCGTTCTTTCAATTCGCCGAAGCAGAGTTCTCGAAATGCGACGGTGGGTTGAAGGGAGAATGAGATATCTGAATGTATACTTCTTCCATACGGGCGCTTGTTGTTTATTTTATCTTAACAGCCAATACACGTTTGCCACGTCAACATAATGACTTGGTATTTTGACCCCATGTAAACGTGGAAGCTTTCCATTGGCTAAAATGTACAATAACTTCTCAAATAACGTTTAGTGTTTAGTGTTGCATCATGTTTAGTGTTGCATCAAATTCATGAAAAGGATTACAAATACCGGAGAAGCACAGAGGGGAGTTCAGGATCAGGGAATGGCAACGGCGTCGTTTCTGCGCAACCGATACTGGATTCTCAGGCATGGCAAGAGCATCCCAAATGAGAAGGGCCTCATTGTGTCCTCTATAGTTTGTGACTATGGCCCTTTTTCTTCTCTTTCTACTCACTTGTTTTATTCTCTGCTTGTTGTTTGGATTGTAAGAAAATGGCGTTTTACTGGATTCTTGTCTGATTTTAATATGTTTGTGGAGAATTTTTCTCAGATTCCGAAGTTTCTTTTATTGTTCTGAAAAATGGGTTTTTGATATGGCTGTGGTTGAGGATTGTTTTGCTGCTTCTCTTACGTTCTTCTTTTCCTTTCAACCTAATTGTGTTTTGGAAATGAATTGGGCTGTGCGTGAATGCTGATTTTAGGCTTCGTATTGTGGTGAGTTTGCTTGAATGTCTGTTTGTTCAGGGTATATGCCTGTGATAAGACATGTTTATGGAGGTTTCGCTTGTCAGTTAGATTGAGAAGAAGAGTGAAGAATAGGTAATTGACTGAGTTTGATTCTGCTGTAGGAAAATGGTATCCTTCCGGAGTATCAACTTGACCCCGAGGGTGTTGAACAGGCACGGTTGGCTGGAATACAGTTCTTAAAGGTATTCTATTTTTGTCCTTAATCTATGTTTCTTCAGGCTGTATTTCTGTAGTAGTCCTTAGATTGTGCAAATGACCGATTATACAAAGTTGGGTATGTGTAAACTGTATTCTTAAGGGTATAGAAAATGGAACAAAATGACTTTTCGGATGTTAAGCCTTAGCATAGCTCGAATTAACTTTAAAGTTAATATGTTGTAGAAAGAGTGAAAGTAGCTTAGCTTGTCAAATGCAAATAAAGTAGTTTTTGTTTTCTGGTTCTAGTCTATACAAATCTAATTCATCAGCCTTGTTTTTTCTTCCCAAAAGTAAAAATGAAATCCTTTTCTTTTGAAACGCTTCTTGAGTTTGTAAATATTGATTTCAGTATGTCTAGTAATACTACGTTTTACAGATCATTTAATCACACTTGGTAGAAACAATTTTAAGAACAAAAACAAGAAACTTCTATCAACAGTATGGTTTCACTGATTTTTCTTTCTGCTGAGGTAGACAAGGAAAGTCAGATTGTCTAACCATTTCAAGGAAATAAAGGAAATTTTTATATTTGTATGCAGTAGAATTGAGAGTCGAGACACATTGACATTAGTTTAGTTTATTTAATCTTTATGTAACTGCAACAGATAGGTTTAATTTGTTTTGCTTTCAGTATAACTCATGAAGCCCCTTGTTCTCTTTAGGTAGTAGCCACGTTATGTTTAATACTGATTAGGGAAGAACATGGGGGTTTTGGCCTTCATGATCATGATAATTAACCCGATACAATCAAAACTTATCTGGCCATTTAATTATGTGACATGTTTATAATTTTATGCTTTATGAACTATATGGGAGGATTCAAGGTAGTATGGGATGACCAATGTGGTACTTAAATGGCTTGACCCTCCCACCCCAATAATTAACTTTTGGGATATGGTTCTCCAAGGAAAGTACCTAACACTATCATCTCTATCATCGTCGAGTCTATCTCAATCGGTCTTTTTTGTCATTCTTGGTCACTTTTGACAAGGAAAATAATGATGCATCAAAGCAATATTACAAGTGCAGGAATTGAAGGAAAATTCTATTTTGCTCGAAAATGTTCGGATTTGCTATTCACCATTCTCTAGAACGATTCATACAGCTAAAGTTGCTGCATCTGTACTGAATCTTCCATTTGAAGATCCCCAGTGTAAGGTAAATAACTGTCATATTTCATTTGTGTTTCTTTAAATGGTCTTGGTTGGGTCAAATTTCGGGTTCAATATCTTCTTCTGTTTATTATAAGATAAATTGATAAAACCCGGATATATTAAATATAAAAAATAACAAAAACACAATAAACCAATTGATTTGAGGTACTTGGACCCTCAAGAACCCTTCATGAGATCACACTCAAAGCCTATCTTAAGATCACTCTCAAGCTAGTTCATGTACCAAATATTGCTTTATCTTCCCCATTCCCCAATCCCTGTATAAACCAACAAATATAAGTATCTAATTGTTATTATGCCCTTTATATTTTAATAACCCCTAATACCAATCCAATCATAAAACTTTGATTTGCAGATGATAGAGAATCTGAGGGAACGCTACTTTGGTCCTTCTTTTGAGCTCTCCTCTCATGAGAAAGTAAGATAGCGATTATTTGTTCCGACTTAAATGTGTTTTTGGTTACATGAAAATAAATTAGAGTGAATTTGAAGGTTGAATGAATAGAGAAAGTTAGCAAGAGTTTTGTGTTTGGAGTTGGTGACAAAAGAGTGGTGGTGTTGATTTTGTGTGTGTTGGATCATGTAAAAGTATGAAGATATCTGGGCTCTTGATGAGGAAGATCCATTCAAGCGGCCTGAAGGTGGAGAAAGCGTTGAAGATGTTGCTTCAAGGCTTGCCCAAGCAATTCTTGAAATTGAGTCACTATTTCAAGGGTATTCTTTTTTCCGCTTATTATAGATGAAGTATTGTTCGCTGTTGTTTGAAATTCATATTACAATAAGTATATGCAGGTGTGCAATCTTAGTGGTAAGCCATGGGGATCCCCTACAAATTTTTCAGGCAATGATGGGATCGGCCGCCAAGCAAGATGGATCAACTTCTTCTAATGATTTGTCGTCAATATTCCAAGCCCTCATTACCAAACCAGTTCTCTCCAACCACCGACAATTTGCACTCCTCACCGGAGAACTTCGACCTCTCCCTTGAATTCCCATAACTTCTCAAAGGATTTATTCAAGGAACATCATAGCTTAAATGATGCTTCTTTTTTTTTTTTTTTCTTTCTTTCTTTCTTTTTTTTCTCTTTTTAATTATATTAATATTTATTCTAAATTTAGGTTTACTTTTTCATCCTGAGCAATTAAATTCAAAGTTTTATTACTTCCTTATTGGATAGTGGTTAAATTTCATTAAATATCCACAAAATATAATCATAAAAAGACATATTTTTAATTTTATTATATTAATTACCAACTATTTACAGAGTTAATGACTATAGTAATTATATTTTAATTTAATAGTAGAATCTTAAGGATTTCTGTAACCTCCTTTGCTTCTATATAACTATATAGATAGTATCTCTTCTTAGGTTGTTTAACTCCCGATTTTTTTTTTCTTCATGTTTGTTGTATTATGTACTTGCGAGAGTTGCGAGAGTTGCGAGAGAAGATACTTCAACAAAATATATGTTCTCAAAGATATGTATAATTTATTCTTATTACATGTTTTAAGTTATTTTATAATCAAAAAATTGCTTCCTACTATGTGTTTTATTTTCTTTCAGGTTAAAATTCTTTAATTTCAATTTTCAAGAAAAAAGTCTTAGGAATGTCACAAAATTGTTCGCCACTTTCACATCCTATGAAACTACCACCGTAAAAATTATTTTTTTATTTCGTTACGTCTTTTGACCTACCTTTATCAATATTGAGTCTATTACTCTCAAATTTTAATTACTTTAATTTATAAGAATGTAAAATTCTAATAATATGAAAAAATATATTGATTATGAAAAGGAATATTTATTTTAAAAATAATTATTTTACATTAATTATATTTTATCATGAAATTTCAAAAATCATATAAATCTCAATCGTGATCATTTTTTCATATTTTTTTCAACTAAATGCCTATATTTATACTATATTTAAAAGCAATGATCCAATAAACACATTTCTGGACAACTACACTTCTCTCACTAATTTCAATCATTACTAAAATGTCACCAACAAAATTTGAATAACGATTGAAAAAAACCACGGAAGAGTTACATTTTAACAAACATTCTGTGATTATTTTTTATATTTCTAAATTTACAAATGATGTCCTTCCTACTTTAATAATACTTTAATAATTAGTTGAGTTGAAAAAAAAAGTGAAGATTAAGGTATGTAATAAACTGTAAAAAATCATCAAAATAGCAAAATATTGAATAACAAACAGAAAAATAGCAAATTCAAAAAATAATTTAATTTATAGCAAAATCATCTGCTGGATAATTTTTTTGAATTTTGTTTACCCAAATATACTCCTTTACAAAGGACAATTTGTCGTATATAGATATAGTGTATTTGTATAGGTCAAGGCAAAATTTAAATCAATTCACAATTTTTTATATTTCATATTATTTATCAAAACTTTATAAAATAACACATATTAAATATTTTTAATAACAATTTGAATCTACATTTTATATCTTCTCTTAAAATCGTCAATTTGAAATCAAATTTTACCTTGTATCCCTAAAATAATGTCAAATATTATTCTTTTCCTTTTTTCCTCGCTATGATTCTTTCATTGTCTTCCTTCGCTGCGATTCATCGTCTTTCTTCTTTTTCTCTTCTTTTTTTCTGCTGTGATTTTTTTTCATCGTCTTTCTTCTTTTCTGATTCTTTTTTTACGTCGTTTAATCTTTCCATCGTCTTTCCTCTTTTTTTTTTCACTGTCATTTCTTTCCATTGTCTTTCTTCTTTTTCACTTTTTTTTTACGTCGTTCAAATTTGGGTAATCAAATCTAAATGACCGTGTACAAAAGATAGCAAATTCTAAAAGATCATGTATAAAAAAATTTGAAAAAAATCATTCAGATTAGAGTAGCCAAATGTAAATGATCGTGTAAAAAAATAAATCATCGGTAGACAAATGTAAAACGATCGTGTACCAAAAGAATTAAAAAACTGTTTAGCCAAAATTAAACGATCGTGTAAACAAATCTAAACAATCGTGTAAAAAAGAATAAACGATCGTGTAGCAAAAGAATTTTAAAAAATTGTTTAGCCAAACCTAAACGATTATGTAATCAAATTTGGAAAGAAAAAATCATTTAGATTTGGGTCCACATCTAAACGATCGTGTAACTACATTTTAATGTAACCAAATTAAATGATCGTGTAACACAAATGATAGAATTGAAAAAATAAATTGTAGTCATATCTAAACGATCGTGTACCAAACAATAGTCAAATCTAAACGATCATGTAGCGGCATGGTTGACAGGACATTTTTGGTATTTTACTCAATAGACCTCTAGGCTTTTTTTGTTTTCAAAATTGTTCTATACCGTGTAAATATTTTGCCGCTTTGTTATATTTTTTTAAAAACGTCTTAAATATATATCATAAAGCTTAATGAGCATTCTTTATATACAATGTTTTTTTTTGTTACATTTCGAACATTTATAATATTTTCCTTTTTCTATAACATTATTAAACTTTTTGATCAAGCCATTTTATAGTCTAATTTGAATTTTTGTTGCCTGAAAAAGAAAACATATTAGATTTTGTATATTAAGTAAATTGTTGTATAAATATATTTTTAAGTAATAAATGTGAGGATGTGAGACAATATGAAAGAAAATAAATAGTAAATATTTATTTTATTTTATTTTATTTTTATATTGATCAAATAATAAATCATTTAATTTTTATGTGCAATAAAAAAAAGTTTTCATTGAGTATGTGGGTGGTGGCCGGTGGATTCTTTTTTTTTCCTTCTATTTATTAACACATTAAAAAAAACTTAACTAATAAGAACTATTTAGGTCTAGAAACACATGATAATAGTAAAGTTTAAGATTTTGAGAAATTGATAAAATAGTTAGAAAAAAAAATGATTCTCCTCTTAACTAATTTTGAAGATAAAATTGTGTTTTTTTTCGAGAAATGGTTTAATATAATTATGTAGAACAAATTAAAATGTAAAATTACAAAATTCAATGCTTTATTGGATGTGACTTGACAATTGACAATATATTGTATATCATTTTCTTACTTTCTTACATACAAAAATCAATTGTTGTTATGTACTACAAATTTAAAAAAAAAAAAAAGGAACTCAAAGAATTATCAAACTTGATTTCACAAAATTGACTTTGCATCATTTTTCTTTTTGTTCCACTACATCCATATCTTTGAGTTTTCCCTAACATTACAAAGTATTAACAATATTGCAACATAAAATATCATTGGGACCTTGTTAGAATTTATGTTCTAAAACTCGTAGTTTGTAATCATTTTATAATCAATAAAGTCGTTATTGAAAAATTAAATACTATAATCTTAAATTCGATAAATTAAGGTCCTAATGCTATTTTAAGTAAACTTGAACTTTATGTAGAGACGTAAATATAGATCAAGTTTGAGTAAATAGCCTAAATAGTCTATAGTATATGAATAAAAATTGGACACCTTATTCAGAGACACTATGGATGCGGCTCACTTTGTAGCTAGTACAGATGAGGGTAATCTTAAATTGTTCATGTAGAGACATAAAAGTGGGGGCATCCTATGTAAAGAGTTTAATAAGACTAAACCATGAAATAGTCACTTTTATGTTATAACGACGTTTACTGTTTAAAATTGACTATTTCGTTTTTTGTTGACTTAGGTAACTTAATATAAATCCTAAGGTAACTATGAACTCCTGTTCACATGAGATTATTCTTAGATTTGCATAGGTGAGGGCAGTTCTTTACCATTGGTCCAATAAGCCTCACATTTCATGGGTAAGATCGAATGGATAGTTGGTGACATAGGGTGCGAGACAAAATTCACTCCTACCCGCTTTAGGGTTAGTAGATAGGTTGTTCCCTTATGGACTGAATCCAAGTTTTAAATAAGGGGCCCTACCCTCTCATTGCCCTGAGAGGGATTCAGTTTATAGGTCGGAGCTTAAACTAATTGTTCAAATGGACCAGTGGTGATGGAACAAAAACATTAGAGAAACATGCAATGGAAGTCTAGGATCATGCTTTACTCTATATGCATCTAAACGATTTAGAAACTAACATGCTGCAACTAAACGACAGACCTAAATGAAGAATAGAGAAGGTAAACGATGAGCTTACCTTTGTATTCCTTAACTTCTTCTCCGTTCCAAAACTTCTTCTTGCCAGAAGATCACGAGCAAAGGACAACCACTATGTTGACCTACTAATCTCAGAACTAAGAACCGAGTTGTGGGACTCATTTTTATGAAGGAAAACTTAGAGAGATGGATGGAGAAAGGTGTATCGTTTAGAGACTTTTCATGAAAAGTTTCATCCACTCCTTATTCTGTAAATGGAAGTTTATAAAGAAAATTTACATGTAAAATGCATGCAATTTACTTTATGAAATCTCAACACCTAATTAATCCATTAACTATTAATGGAATTAGTGGCTTATAAATTCATTACAAACTGCCACATTTCTCACTAACATTTAGTAATAAATATAATAGTCAAAAGGGCAATTTGGTCATTTTGACTAATTAAGTCAAAGTAAAACTTTGACTTTTCTTAGCCAAAAGTCAACTTTTTGACTTTTTACTATTTTATCCGTCTTGAATAATTCCAACCTCCCGAGTATGAATCCGCATTCATTTTTCTAAAATTCAAATCATATTTGAATATAAATCCGATCAAAGTTTTGTTTTTCAAAGTAAAAAATCAACATGTTGACTTTTACAACTTTGACCGTTTCAAAACTTTCCAAGCTTCTAAATATGAATCCATATTCATATTTTTATTATTTAAATCATATTTAAACATAAAACTTAAAGTTTATATTTACCGACTAATAAACAGTTGGTTTAAGGTCCAACCTATAAACCTGAATTCTTCTCAGACCAATTAGAAGGTGAGGCCCCTTGTTCAAGACTTGGATTCAGTCCTTAAGGGAACAACCTATCTACTATCCTAGAAGTGGGTAGGAGTGAATTCCGTCTTGCACCCTATGTCCCTAGCTATTCACTCGGTCTTATCTCTGAAATGGGAGGCTTATTGGGCCAGGGATGATAAGCTGCCCTCACCTATGCAGATCTAAGGATACTACCAAATGAACAGAAGTTCATAGTTAGCTCAGGATTAAGATCAAGTTGCCTAGGTCATTATAATTGAAATAGTCAGTTTATATAGTTTACCGCGTTATAACTAAAAGTGACTATTTCGTAGTTCCAGTCTTATGCAAACCATTTACATAGGATGCCCCCACTTTCATGTCTCCACATGAACGATTTAGGATTACATCGTTTGCACTAACTATGGAGCGGGCCGCATCTATAGTGTTTTTCCAGAATAAGGCGCCCAACCTTATTCATACACTATAGACTATTTGGGCTATTAACTCGAACTTAATCCATGTTTATGTCTCTACATAAAGTTCAAGTGTATTGACAAACTTAGTAAAATAGCCTCGAGACCTTAATTTATTGGTTTTTAAGATTATAACATTCAATAATAAACTTATTGAATCAAATAACAAAGTATGAGTTTTAGGACAAAAATTCCAACAAACTCCCACTTGGACTAAAACTCCTAGTAGGATAAACAAAGTTAGAATTTTAACAATGAGAAAAGAATATATATATATATACAAGTACAATAAACATATATATTAAACTAGGGCACATTCCCAATAAGTCTCCCACTTGTACTAGTTTACAAACAATGTAGACCTAAACCATTTAGGTGGCTCTCAAACACTTTAGCCGTGAGAGCTTTTGTAAACGGATCAGCCATGTTTTGCTCGGATAAGATTTTTGTTACTGTAACATCTCCTCGATGTACGATTTCTCTAATAAGATGGTACTTTCGTTCAATGTGCTTTCCTCGTTTGTGACTTCTAGGTTCTCGTGAATTTGCAACTACACCACTGTTGTCACAGTATAAGGTGATTAGCATATGCATATTTGGAACAACTTCCAAATCTGTTAAGAACTTTTTAAGCCATACTGCTTCTTTTGTTGCTTCACAGGCTGCTACATATTTAGCTTCCATAGTGGAGTCGGCAAAACAGGATTGTTTTATGCTTCTCCATACTAATGCTCCTCCATTCAGAGTGAAAATTGATCCCGATGTAGATTTTCTAGCATTTTTATCAGATTGAAAATCAGAGTCAGTGTATCCAGTAAGGATCAGATCCTTAGAACCATACACAAGCATGTAGACTTTTGTTCTTCTAAGATATTTTAGAATATTCTTAACGGTTGTTCAATGATCACGTCCAGGATTGGACTGATATCTACTAACTATCCCTACTGAATAGCAAATGTCAGGTCTAGTACATAACATTGCATAAATCAGGCTTCCAACAGCAGAAGCATAGGGAATGTTACTCCTATCCTCAACTTCTTGAGGTGTCTTTGAACCTGTTCTTTTGATAAATGAATTCCATATTTGTACGACAACAGACCCTTTTCGAAATTTTGCATCTTATATCTTGACAACATTTTGTCTATATAAGATGTTTGAGACATGGCTAGTGTTTTGTTCTTTCGGTTTCGAACTATTTGGATACCAAGAACGTATTGAGCATTTCTTAAATCTTTCATTTGGAATTGCGTAGCTAGCCATTTCTTAATATCAGTTAGATGACCTACATCATTCCGAATGAGTAGAATGTCATCTACATAAAGAACTAAGAATGCGACAGTGGAATTGATGATCCTTTTGTAAACACAAGGTTCATCAACATTTTGTTCAAAACCATAAGATTTGATCGCAGTATCAAACCTTATCTTCCAGGATCTAGATGCTTGTTTTAATCATGGATTTTCGAAGCTTACAAACCTTTTGTTCTTTATCCTTTTGTATAAACCCCTCTGGTTGGACCATATAGATACTTTCCTCAAGATTTTCGTTCAAAAAGGCTGTCTTGACATCCATCTGCCAAATTTCATAATCATAAAAAGTGGCAATGGATAAAAGTATTCTAATTGACTTCAACATGGCAACAGGAGAGAACGTTTCTTTATAATCCACTCCCTCCTTTTGTGTATAACCTTTTGCCACTCGTTTTCTCTTGTAGATCCATTTACAACCAATCGGCTTTACATCATTTGGTTGATCTACTAGAGTCTAGACAGAATTGGAATACATTGATTCAATTTCGAGGTCCATGGCTTTGACCCATTGGTCACAGTCCACATCATTCATTGTCTGTTTATAGGTCAATGGATCCTTTATTCCATTATCAGGTATGACGATTTGAGCTTCACTTAAACCCAAATAGCGATCAGGCTGTCGTACAACCCTCCCACTACGTCGAGGTTCTCCCAACTCTTGAGAAAGATGTGTTTGACCAATATCCCTAGTTTTATCAACTACTTTAGTGGATGAACTAGGTCTATCTGTAGTATTCTTGGAAATTTCTTCTAATACTAGTTTACTGCAAGTTTGATGATTTCTTATGTGGTCTTCCTGTAAGAATGTAGCATTTATCGATACAAATACTTTATTTTCTTGAGGGTCATAAAACAAACCACCTTTAGATTCTTTTGGATAACCTACAAATAGGCATAATTTTAAACGACGTTCCAACTTCTTAGAATTTTGCACCAACACGTGTGCTGGACATCCCCAAATTCTAAAGTAATGTAAACTACCTTTACGCCCTTTCCTTAGCTCATAAGGTGTTTCAGAAACACTTTTAGAGGGAACATTGTTTAAAATATAGATAGTTGTTTCTAAAGCGTATCCCTAAAAATAATCTGGCAACTGAGCAAAACTCATCATAGAGCGAACCATGTCCAACAAAGTTCGATTTCTTCTTTCTGATACACCGTTCTGCTGAGGCATGCTAGGTGCAGAGAGCTGTGATTGGATTCCATGTTCTATCAAATAGTCTTGGAATTGCAAGTCCATATACTCTCCACCTCGATCTGATCGAAGTGTCTTTATAGTTTTACCTGATTCATTTTTAACTTCAGCCTTATATTCTTTGAATTTTTCAAAAGAATTAGACTTGTTCTGAATTAGGTAAACATGACCATACTTTGACATTCATTGGTCCACAGAGGTCCAAATGTACGAGCTCTAAAGGTGTTTTGGTTCTTAGACCTTTTCCAGTAAAAGATCTTTTGGTCATTTTTCCTTCAAGACAGGAATCACATGGAGGTAAAGAGTTATCTTCTAATTGACTTAGAAGTCCACTCTTAACCAATCTCTTAGTCCTATTGAGATTTATGTGACCAAGTCTTAAGTGCCACAAGAAGGCATTGGAAGAAACTTTTTGTCTTTTATTATGAGTTTCAGTTGTTCTAAACATTTCAATATTTAAGACAAAATTTGCTCGTGTTAGTCTTAACTTATATAAGTGTCTTCAAGTATAGCAGAACAAACATGAATACCTTTTCGGAAAACGAACGCTTCATTAATTTCAAAAGATATTCTGTCCATATGTTCTAACATACAAGAGATAGATATTAAATTTCTCTTCATTTGAGGTGCATACAAGACATTCTTGAGCATGATATATCTATCATCAAAAAACAACTTCAAGTCTCCCACTGCTTTAGCTGAGACCATTTCTCCAGTTCCAACTTTGAGAGTGACCTCGCCCTCAGAAAGCTTTTTCCAAGAACTATTTTCCTGAAATGAGAAGCAAATATGATTAGTGGCTCTTGAATCTAATATCCAGGTAGAATTTTCATTTTCCACTATATATGTTTCAAGAACAAGTAAATCATATTTACCTTATGCTTCCTTCTCTGCTTTTTCCTGAGCAAGGTATTTTGGGCAGTTTCTTAACCAATGCCCATTTTCACTACAGTGGTAACACTTACCTTTTTCTGTAGTCTTCTTTTCCCTGTTATGTTTGGGAGTCTTTCCCTTTCCCTTCTTTTCTATTTTTCGATTAGGTTTTGAGGGTCCAGCTTTATATTTAGAGGACAATTCTCTTGAGAATTTTCTTTTCGTAGTAGCAACATTTGCTTCTACTTCCTTTCCCTTACCCATGATAAGATTCTAGAAACGTTGGAGCTCATTTAGAAGGGTTATCAGAACTCTATCTTCTTGAGGGACGCATTTGTTTGAAATGGTATGAAGCTCTTCGGAAGAGACTCTAAGATAAAGTTAACCTGATTAGCCTCATCGATGGCACCACCATTTACCTCAGCAATATTCAAGTGCATCATCATGTCCAGGACATGTTCTCTAATAGAGGTCTCCTCCTTCATTCGCTTAGTGTAAATGTATTTAATTGTCTCGTGTCTTACGGACCATTCTTGTTGCCCAAACATTCCTTTTAATGAATCAATTATCTTTTTAGTCGTGGCTAAGGATTCATGTTTCTTTGCTAAAACATCAGACATGCTAGCAAGGATGTAGACATGGGCTTTCTCACTAGCTTTTATCCATCGATCGTATACTTTCCGACTAGTTCGATTCGCATTTGAGGCAGGGGTTTGAGGACATTCCTCAGTTAAGACAAACCTTAAATCATCAACCACTAGTATCGTGTTAAGATACAATTTCCATGCCGCATAATTATCGCCGTTAAGTTTTTCGGAAGCTAATAATTGAACTATCAAGCCATTCATGCTGAAAAACAAACATACTTTGTTTAGAAACTATAACCCTAATAAACCAATCTTTTTAGCAAAAACTTTTAATAATGTACCCCTTATTATGTTTTGCTACGATATTTCAAAGGTTCAGAATAAGCTCTACCGAGGGGTAGCCGATTACTTGTCCTTTGAATCAAGACAATCTTGACTAAATGCTAACTCACAAATATCTCATATTTACTTAGCATTTAGTTACCATTACATCGGTCAAGAATATACTAACTATTTAGTAATTCTTGTAAGTGTAACTCTCCATTTTCGGTCCTCAGAGATGAGAATCATTATGCTCCCAAAAGTGGAAAGGCAATATGAAAACTTATCTAAGAGGCCCTATCCAAATATGGAGTTCACGGTGTTCCGAATCTTATAATACATCCCTCTGAATGGCACGTCGCTTCAGGGCAGACAAGCAGGCGCATTATAGGAATCTTACGGTGCAACCCAATGGAAGAGACCGTGGGATGTATTGTCATATATCCCTCACCCACTTACTCTGTACTACTTCCCCCATTCACCTTGTTCATAACCCATGCGAACACTCTTCGTATGGAGTCCGCTCCTACGCACGGTCCAAAGCCCTGCATGAACCTCATGGTGTGAATTCTTGGGGACGCTAGAGCTAAAAGTACAATACTTTTCTCCAGTTGAAGTGTTCTAAAAGGATTTTTGGGTAAATTATTCAAGATTTTATTTAGGCTAACTTAAACAAATCCTAAATCTAGGTAAAACATCCGAGCATAACTTTTATACTAGATTTAACCTACGATGTCTAGATGATAAACCAATTTTATTACCTTACATCTCTCACGCATGCTCATAAAATTAGGTTAACTAGGCTCAAGAATTGATTACGATCTCTAGGTAGGAGGTGTTCCATAAACCGTCACCTTAAAAACCTCCATTCCTTAGTTATCTTATTTGACTTGTTGACAAGATCGAACCAGGTGTGCCTCTTGTAACCTAATTTTACAAGATATCGACTTAAATCTAATTTTGGAAGATATGGTATTGACCTAGGTGAACATGCATCTTATCTTTATTATAGATTTTAAAATCTAATTTATTTTATAACAATTATAAAACTCTTAGACAAACCTATAACATTCATCTAGGAATACAACAAATAATTAATATGGTATTCTGATTTATTTAACTTTTAAATAAATCAATAATTGATTAATTTCATTAAATTATATTTAATAAAATTAATTCAATTAATCTTTAAATTAATCATATTAATTTAAATTAACACTAATTAATCATATTAATTAATTTCCATATTAATTACTCAACATGTATACTAAACATGCATGAACATGTTAACCTATGGTAGGATTTTAAAACTATATGTCATACAATATGCATATACAATTTTAGTAATAATTAAGACATACATCACATGCATAATTAAATAAAACACCCTAAATTGGATTGATTTTGGCTCTCTAAATTAAGTTAAAACTAGATTATTACAATAATAATTTGATGGAGTACATGAACCGTTCTCAAGCACTTCGAACCGGCTGGAATAACACCAATATTGCATAAACCGACCAAAAACCGCTCGTTAATCCTTACACGATCGCTGACTAGGTAGACGATATTCATGGGCATAACGATACGCGTACCATACGCTATCACCGAGAGGGTGAACAATAGGGTTTTAGGTGAGCGATCATTCATAAGGTAAACGATCGTTTATAGGTGCCAACGATACGCATACCATACGCGATCACTAAACATGTAAACGATTGTTCAAGTGCTAGCGATATGCGTACCACATGTGATCGCTTAGCAGGTAAACGATGGGGTCTTATACAAACGATACGCGCACCATACCCGATCGTTTAGCTGGTAAAAGTGATGTTCGTTGGTTTAAGCGATGCGTGTACCATACTCGATCGTTGAGAAGGTGAACGATAGGTCTGAAACAACTTCTTCTCAGGTCTGAGCTTCAAAACAACACTTCTTCTTCCCAAAAGAAGCAATTACAACAAAATTCAACTCTAATGACTTCAACAATTACAGACTCTTTGCAGAAAGTAAATTAAGCCCCCAACAGAGCTATTTACAATAATTAATGCAAATAAACAACTTAATTTAGAGCCAAAGCCATAACTTATCCATTTTAGTTCAACCATAGCAATTTATCATATAAATTGAAAGAACCCACAATATGCATATGAGTAAAGCTAAGCATGCTCTGATACCACATGATGGAACAAAAACATCAGAGAAACATGCAATGGAAGTCTACGATCATGCTTTACTCTATATGCATCAAAAAAATTTAGAAACTAACATTTTCAACTAAACGACAGACCTAAACGAAGAATAGAGAAGGTAAACGATGAGCTTACCTTTGTATTCCTTAACTTCTTCTCCGTTCCAAAATTTCTTCTTGCCAGATCACGAGCAAAGGACAACCACTATGTTGACCTACTAATCTCAGGACTAAGAACCGAGTTGTGGGACTCGTTTTTATGAAGAAAAACTTAGAGAGATGGATGGAGGAAGCTGTATCGTTTAGAGATTTTTCATGAAAAGTTTCATCCATTCCTTCTCATTCTGTAAATGGAAGTTTATAAAGAAAATTTACATGCAAAATGCATGCAATTTACTTTATGAAATCTCAACACCTAATTAATTCATTAACTATTAATGGAATTAGTGCTTATAAATTCGTTACAAACTGCCACATTTCCCACTAACACTTAATAATAAATATAATAGTCAAAAGGGCAATTTGGTCATTTTGACCAATTAAGTCAAAGTAAAACTTTGACTTTTCTTAGTCAAAAGTCAACTTTTTGACTTATTGTTATTTTATCCATCTTGAATAATTCAAACCTCCCGAGTATGAATCCGTATTCATTTTTCTAAAATTCAAATCTTATTTGAATATAAATCCGATCAAAGTTTTGTTTTTCAAAGTAAAAAATCAACATGTTGACTTTTACAACTTTGACCGTTTCAAAACTTTCCAAGCTTCTAAATATGAATCCATATTCATATTTTTATTATTTAAATCATATTTAAACATAAAGCTTAAAGTTTATATTTATCGACTTATATCATATATTCTTGTCGGTTTCTCTTTCTTTACCTAATTCGAACAATTCGAGTTATTCCAACATATTGTTCTAAGTTGAATCCATATGAGCTAGTAGGGGAACCTAATGGACCTATAGATTATGAGCCCCAACGATTCGAGATTAACTGGCTAAACTCTTTTAGACCAAGCTTAATCAACATTCGTTAACCAATGAGTCATTCCACTAAAGACTCATAGTTGCACTTCCTTCACTATAGATATATTTCTGTCCACCTGATATAACCATGATGGGTAAGTTGATCCTTCACAGGTTGTTCTTAATCTTGGCTGGGTCAAAGTACCGTTTTACCCCCGATATTACATCTTGCTCCTTAAGACCCACTGATCCACTATTGAACAGTTGGTTTAAGGTCCAACCTATAAACCTAAATCCTTCTCGAGCCAATGAGAAGGTAGAGCCCCTTGTTCAAGACTTGGATTCAGTCCTTAAGGGAACAACCTATCTCTTATCCTAGAAGTGGGTATGAGTGAATTTCGTCTTGCACCCTATGTCCCTAGCTATCACTCGGTCTTATCCCTGAAATGGGAGGCTTGTTGGGCCAACGATGATGAGCTGCCTTTACCTGTGCAGATCTAAGGATACTAATGAATGAACAGAAGTTCATAGTTAGCTTAGGATTAAGATGAAGTTACCTAGGTCATTATAATTGAAATAGTTAGTTTATATAGTTTACGACGTTATAACTAAAAGTGACTATTTCGTGGTTCCAATCTTATGCAAACCATTTACATAGGATGCCCCAACTTCCATGTCTCCATATTAACGATTCAGGATTACATTATTTGTACTAACTATGGAGCGAGCCGCATCCATAGTGTTTTTCCAGAATAAGGAGGCACCTTATTCATACACTATAGACTATTTGGGCTATTAACTCGAACTTAATCTATGTTTATGTCTCTACATAAAGTTCAAGTGTATTGACAAACTTAGTTTTTAAGATTATAACATTCAATAATAAACTTATTGAATCAAATAACAAAGTACGAGTTTTAGGACATAAATTCCAACAAGTGGGACTTAAGGAACAAAATGTAGTCTTAGGGGTAAAACGGTATTTTGACCCAGTCGAGCTTATGAAAAACCTATGAAGGATTAACTTACTGATCATGGTTATATCAAATGGACACAAATATATCTATAGTGAGAGGAGTGCAACTACGAGATTTTAATGGAATGACCCGTTAGTTAACGAATGTTGATTAGCTCGGTATAAAAGAGTTTATCCAGTTAATCTCGAATCCTTGGAGCCCATGATTTATAGGTCCCTTTAGGTTCCCCTACTAGCTCATATGGAATAAAATTAGAACAGTATGATGGAATGAGTCAAATTGTTCGAATTAGGAGAGGAAAGAGAAGCCGACAAGTATATGTGATATAGTAGTCGAATTTTAGATTACAGATAGATCTTTATTTTTAAATGGGACTTAAATATTAAATATATGAATTGGGATTCATACTCAGAAGTATTAAAGATATGAATGTGATATAGTTGTAAAAAGTCAAAATGTTGACTTTTAACTTTGAAAAGTCAAACTTTAACCAGAAATATATTCAAATATAATTTAAATCTTGAGAAAATGGATGCTGATTCATGCACGAGAGGTTAAAATTAATCGAGGTTAAAAAGGTACAAAGTCAAAATGTTGACTTTTGATTTGAAAAGTCAAAGTTTAACTTTGACTAGAAAGGTCAAATGATCATTTTGTCCATTGACCAAAGTTAGTGGAAAAATCTAACATTTTGTTGGGTAATCCCACTAACTCTTAGTTGGGTAATCCCACTAACTCTTAGTGGGCTAAGTGGAGGCTTATGGTGATAACACCAAGCTCACTAAGAGGAAATGAAATGATAAATAAATGGGAAATTTATGGAAATGGCAAATATAAGAATAGAAATTTGAAAAATAGCAAACTGTTATTTTTTTTATTTATGGCAAAACTAACTGCCTGAAATAGTTTCCCACTTTTTTGGTTTGAAATTGCACCTCAACGGATGAGAATCGTCTAGATACAAATACAATGTATTTAATGAGGTCGAAAAATCAAATAAAATATCACATATTCGATTACAGTGTATTTGTAAACACACCCACTTATGATAATTATTAACTAAATAAAAAAATTATTATATTCTTTTAGAGATTCCTAAACATATTCAATTGGTTTCAATATCCCTTAATTATTCCGAGTTTTACCTTCAAACTAATGAAAAATAACTTCAAATATTTATTTTTTTAATGCAATAATTATACATTCAAACTACTATAAATTCAAAACTATATAATGCAAATAATTATTTATTATTATAAAAAAATTAGAAATTAACGAAAAAATGGTTCAAATCTTCATTCTTGAAATTTTAGAATTATACATTCGAAAGTGAATACGTCCTAAAATAATGGCAAAGACAATGAAATAATTCTAAAATTTCGTAATACCCGACCTGTAAATCAAATTAAAACGTGATCGTTAAACATGAAACAGTGAAGACTGTATTCGATAAACGTGTTCTCTTTGAATTTTTCTATAGCTTTACAACGAGTGAAGACCGTATTCGATGGTAGATGGATTGAGTCCCGATATGTTGATTATCGCGTCCTTGATGTTTATATTCCAGTTTCATCATCATTTCAAGAATTTGTAAATTGCATCCAACGTAGACTTTTTCCAAATTCAAAAGTTTCTGTCTCTAGGTTGACCGTTTACTGGAAAGATTGCAACAATTCGAATCTCATTCGAATTGTTGATGATAAGGATGTGTCTTGGATTATCTTAGTCATGTCGAAATTCCCTGACAATGATCTACTTGTTGTCGTTGACACTGTACATGCTACTGATATTGGAAATACCCTGTATTTGAGTAGTAAATTACCTAGAACCGAAGACTTGCGTACTGAAAATGTAATTATTGTCCTTAATGCATTTGAATCATCTCATACTGGTATATCCATTAGAGTTGGATCAATGTTTAGGCAAAAATCAGTTTTGAAGAAAGCTATTTATATGCTCGCTTTGAATAATAGCTTTGAATTAGTTACTGTTAGGTCCAATCGTACATCATTCTATTAGATGTAAAGATTCATCTTGCCCTTGGTATCTACATGCTTTGGTATTCAACAAAGTGATATTTGGATAGTTCGTAAATTCATGGATACACATCAGTGTTCAGTTGACGTCGTGAAGAATGATCACAAACAAGCAACATCCAGGATTGTATCTGAGTGTACGAAATTAATATTTAAAATGAATGACAAGACTCCATGTCGTCCTTCGAATGTTATAAATTATATGAAGATTCACCACGGAGTGAACGTAAGCTATGATAAAGCTTGGAGAGGACGTGAAATTGCTTTAAATTCCATTAGGGGTACTCTAGAGGACTCGTATGCCATGATGTCTGCTTTTTCGGATGCATTGATCTGAAACAACCCAAGTATAAAAACGGCAAATACTCTGTATTTTAGTAAGTACCAAACGATCAATCTAAAAATACAATGTAATTATAAATTACTTTATTTGACTGTTTTAAGGTACATATACAGCTGAAGAAGCAGATGATGAAGGTCGGTTTAAATTCTATTTCATGACACTAGCTGCTTCAATTGATGCATGGAGCTACTGCGTACCAGTTATTTCCGTTGATGGTGTAGCCATGAAGAACAAATATCTTGGTACCCTCATCTCTGCTTGTACTATTGATGGGAATTCTCAAATTGTGTCACTAGCTTTTGTTGTCGTTGATTCAGAGAATGATTTATCATGAGCATGGTTTTTTCGAAACCTTAAGACCATTTTTGGGGAACATAATGAAATGGTAATTGTGTCTGATGCTCATAAAAGTATAGAAAATGGGTTTAATGTCGTTTATGAAATAGCTGAACATGAATTATGTGCATTCCATTTGTTGAAGAACTTGAAAAAGAACCATAAATCACTTCCCATGGCGGACTCATTCGATAAATGTGCCAGAGCTTATACACCATTGGAATTTGAGTACTAAATGAGGCAACTCGAACAACTATCTCCATCAATGAGGCATGAGTTGAAAGCAGTGGGAAGATACAGGTGGGCTAGGGCATTTTTTAGAAGAAAAAGATATCAGGTTATTACAACCAACATCTCTGAAAGTATGAATTCTACCTTGAAAGAACAACGAGAATTGCTTGTAAATAGGACTTTTGGAATCAATTCGTAGTTTGGTTCAAAAATGGTTCTACGAACGTCGTACCAAATGGAGTTTCCAATGCACAAAACTTTCAATATATGCAGAAGATATGATTCAAGAATCTTTAAGGGAAAGTCACTCAATGAACGTAAGTTATTTAATATTCTATAAATGCAATAAATGCAATAAATATGTATTCACTTGTTTGTAAATGATATTTTTTTTACTGTTTTGACAGATATATCCTATAGACCAACATGATTTGAAGTCCACCATCGTAAGGAACAATTTGTTGTCAACATTTTAAATCGGACATGCTCATGTCGTCAATGGGACCTTAATTTGATCCATTGTTCACATGCATGTATAGCATTGTCCACAAGGAATCTTAATCTCCATTTGTACACTGATAAGTTCTACTGTCTCAAATTTGATAAACCTATACAAGAAGGGAACGCGTCCTATTAGTAGTGTAAACCAAATTAGGAATATACACCAAGGTGGCAATGATGGAATACTTCCACTGCAGGTTAAACATCCAGCTGGAAGACCAAAAAAGAAGAGGTTTACTTCATTTTTAGAGAAAAAAGCCACTGTTCGTTGCAGCAGGTGTGGTAAAAAAGGTCACAATTGTAGGTCTGTAAAGAACCCATTTATTAATTTCCATGTTTAATAACTTAAAGTTCTAATTAGTTTATATTTCCTTTCTAATTGTCTATATTCGTAGTTGTATTTTGTTATCAAGTGGGTTGAATGATTCGTTCAAATAAGATTGGTCTTTTGTTCATTTAAATACAAAGTATTTCTTAGAATGTTGACGACTTAGGTATGTTTACTAAATACATTACATTGTATTGACCTGTTTTAAATTCATTTATAGTTATGTTCAAAATCCAATGTATTTCAACTTACTTAATAATTATCAAATAAGCATGAATTGATAAGTTTTGTATATCTAAAAACAAATATTTTAGTTTAACAAAAAATTTATAGATTTAATGTAAGTAATCCAATAAAACAATGAATATTCCAATATATTCTAGACCCCTAACAAAAAAGTTTAAAATGAATATATCAACCTTGACTTAGATGCAGATCAAACGATGACCATTCTGAGGATGAATTCTCTTTATCCTTCCTTGGTGGAACTACTTTTCCTCTTAAAGCATCTATCCATATTCCTGTTGAAATTGGTGTAACCTCTCTATACACTTTAGCATTTGATCTTTTCATTCACAATCCTTCCTTTGTGGTGTTCGGCTAAAAACAAAAGGAAGTCTATTAATAAGATAACATGTTATAAATTACGTATAAATTATGACATATACTTACATGTTTTAGAATAACCCTCGCTGCTGGTCTATTTTCCTTCATATTTGAAAGTCTATCATTACTCGGCATTTTCCCTATAATCTACAAGTTATTGACAAACAAGATTCTATAAGTATGTTATTACCATTTTCGAAATGTTGAACCCAGATTCATACTAGATATGTTGTCACCTTAGCCATCTGTGGTCTATCTTTAATTTTGCCAAATGCTAGTTGCACATTCTTCAACATTCTTGGGGTTGAATTCAATGAACATTGACCCTGTGCATTCTTTAATATTTCTCAGGTATTAGTTAAAGATACCATTCATATACAACAATTCACATCTTTCTAAGGAATAGGTAGTCAGACCAAACTTACAGCCATTCACATCATTATAGGTCACATTTCAGATACACTTTAATTGTTATTTGAATTGTTTAAATACAATAGCCATACATTCATTCAATATTATAACTGTCCATTCATTAACTGATATTCATAATGATAAATGTCTTACAGCAACCCATTCAATTATATTCATAATGATAAATGATATTCAATGATAAATGTCTCATAGCAACCCATTCAATGATATTCATAATGACAATTACCCAGAATAACACTATAATCAACATATACTATGTAATTACCATAATTCATTACAAAAAACAGTAGCAACTTGTAGATAACCCAAAAAAACTTTCATATCATCGATTGCCATACACTTCCTAATATGGTCAGCCTACTACGACAGTTAAAGGTACAAATTCAATATAGTTTATATTATAGTCATTAAAGTAATAGTCACTTAGTATAATATACATACACACATCCACAACTATACCGTTCTTCTCTTGTGTTCTTTCTTCTTGATCTCGTCATATATAACACTTTCATCGATTGACTGTATCAGCTTGTTTATCTCCTCATCAGTTTCCTCTTTGACCTATTACAAGTATGTACATATATTAGTCTATAATATGTATTATACACATCTTCAACAGTTTCATTTTTTTCTTTACCTTATATGGCGAAGAATCTTTATCTCCGGCTGTTGGTGGTGTCTCTGATTTTTCCACTTTAGATTGACCACCATCTTGTCCTCTCAAACTTTCTGCTCAACTTTCATCCATAAGCCCTTTTCCGTGTTTGTCTTCATCATCATCCCTTTTTCCAAGCACCGTTGGATTGCTTGAATCCAAGTTTAAATCTTCAACATCATCTTCTTCTTGGTCATCCTCTACCTTGTCAAGGTGCTCTTCAAACGCCCTTGCTCCCTGTGCAACAATACAAACAAGATACACTATATTTGTTAAGATTTAGATTCATGCACGCAGATTATTAAAGTCTACACAATATGCTTACCATAAATTTATGGGTGTATTGGCCACCCGAAGAACTATATTTTTGGCTCCTTATTGCTTCTATTATTCTATTCATCTTCTGCCCTAGTTCTTCAAACCGATTATTCAATTTCAATTCTACAAATTTAAGAAACTCAAGAATACCTTCCACACTTGTCTCCATCCTTTTTTGACTATTCTCAATCTTATCTACCATTTTCGTCAAGACATCAATCCCACTTGTAGAGGGCATGCCTCTATTCAGCGAAACACGGGCTATGTGGTCAGAATTCTTGGTCTTTCGAAGCTCATCTTCTGCTTCTTTGAGTATATCTTTTTCTGTCTCGATGAATGGTGCAAAGTATGGCATTCCCACTTCAGTTGGGGTTGCGAGCATGGGGGACACTTCAAGCTGTTTCAAAAAGGAACAAAATACTTTATAAACAAAACTATTATAAATATATAAACTACTACAAATTACCAGATTTACATACCGTTGGCGAATCGAAGACTTTCTGTTTTAAGTCCTTCCATTTCGGTTGTGTGTCAGCTGCCCAATTTATAATCCTAGGGACTTCATTAGAAATCCTTGTTGCCAAGAAGTTGGGTGGAGTACTTAATGTTGGGATTACCTCGTAAGCCCAAGTAAGAATGGGAAACCCCCCCCCCATCGAAATCCCAGTTTTTCCCTTGCTACAAACGACCCTATTCATAAAGTTCACTAAGAGTTCAAAAGCAACTCTACCCCACGGGTACCCATCAAATACTTCATCATCATCTACCATAGTGATATGATCCCACTCTACACTTAGACATTCTTGCTTAGGGATCAAAAAACTCTCGAGAAAGTATAATTTGGCCATTTTTATCCTATCATCATCGGTTTCAGCAGTACTTACATTGAACATAATGTTCAAGTACTGCCTCGTCATAGTTTTAAGATTTTTAAAATATACCCCTTTTAGCCGTCCACCACCCTTTATATCCTTATGGTTAATATCAGGAATCTCATGGCATTTTAGGCCAGTTATAAGCACAAATTCTCTCAATCCAAACCTCAGAACTCTTCCTCCTATTAGAAATTGAAGTTGATTAGTCGATTTGGGTTTACACATTCGTTGAATAAGGTGCAACAACAATTTGGAGGATTGGTTTGTTATGGAGAAGTTTAGAAAGTGCCCAAATGTGCCCTCCCTAAACCTATTAATCAGCCTATCTCCAAGGTTTTCCTTAATTTTGTCTACTACTGTGCTCTTAATGTATAAATTGATTTTTAAAGGCTCGTTTCTCCTTTCAGAACACATTAAGTAAACCGAGTCCTAACATTGATTTGAAAAAATTATCAGTAACCACACATATATCTATCACATTTAATTAATTTACAGTAAAGATATATTGTAACTAAAATAAATTAATCTCAGACTGTGAATACATTCAATGTAACAGAACATGGTTTACATTCGTAATAAAAAAATACTGTTTAATTGGATGCACCATATACACATATCTCATAATGAAATTCATATACACTCAATCGATAAATACACTGTCAACATAAAATACAGTCAACATATATAATTGAATACACCGTTAAGATAAAATAACATACAACACATTCACACTTTTCATTCTCAATTTATACGTACAATGTAATTAACTACATCGCATACAACCAAATACCCTAAACATACAAAATACAGAAGCCACAAATTCAAAACACATACAACAGAAGTACCATACAATACATTTGAAACACTACAAATACAGAGTTGTGGCTACAGAAATATATACCTCATATTTTTTCGGCTTCATTGGGGCTTTTCTCTTCCTCCTTTTATCTTCTCTTGCCTTTTCTTCTTTTTTAATAGCCTTCACCTAGTTTATAAAACCAAAAATTGAGACATGTACGTAAAATAACATACACCAAATGGAAATTATTTGCTTACTTTCTTTCCCTTTTCTTCAACCTCTTTTTGTTTTTTTCCTTCACCTTTCCCTTTATAAACTCGCCTCCTCAAAACCTAAACAGGGAACAATATAAATAAAAGATTTTTTTAAACCTAACAAGTCATTGGAGAATAAATCTACACTTTATCAAACTTTTAATCCTTCGTTTCTTCTAGACATTGACATCTTCTTTTTTCGTTTCAGTCCTTACCCTCTTTTTTGAAGTTCCTGGACTCTCCCGCTTGCCCCCGAAACCTTCTCCCATTATATTTTATGTTCTCTGATATGCATAGAAAAACCTATAAACATCTAGATAGAACTCGATAGATTTTGAATTCCAATTGCCAATGATTTTCTAGAACAAGTGATCCCCGTGGCTCTTAACTGATCACTTGTTCTTGTTTTGACATATCCCTTCCCATTTTTCATCTTTATATTCTATACAATTAAAAAAAAATTCCAAGGCAATATATATTTATATATAACCACACAACAAATCACAACTAATATTCCTAAAATAAAGGGCGTTCACATTTTATGCCCTTTATTTTAAAAAACATAATTAAGGAAATAAAATATAAACATGACTTTCTATGCAAGTGGAAAGCGATTTGAAAATTTGAAGAACACCTTAAAGAACAAAAAGAAATGTGGGTGGAAAGCCATTTGAAAATTTGAAGAATGTTAGAACCGGAGAAAATTTGAAGAAAATTTTGAGAACCCGGTATTTTTTACCGATACATGCAAAAAACAGATCAGGAAAAATCCAAAGGTTGAAGAAGGAACGAAACAACTCACCGATACTTTGCAATATACCTGCAGAGATCCAACGAAAGGTTGAAGACTGGTGGAAAGAGATCGGTGGTGCAAAGCAATCGATGGTGCAAAGAAGGGCGTGCTGAACGACAGTGGAAAGCCTTGAAAATACGGAAGAGAAAGCGACGATGGAAAGCTTTTAAAAACTTTAATAAATGCGGGTGGAAAGCCTTAAAGAAAGAAGAGGGAAGGAAAAACTAGGATTTTCTTGGAGAAGTGGAGTGGTTGCATGCAGAAGATGTGATGTTTTACAGAAGATGGTTTCTTTTTTTTTGGGGGGGGGGGGGGGGGGGAATTAGAAAATTGAAGGGATGCATGTATATAATTACAGCGTATTTGTGGATTTTCTTACTATTGTATTTAGGAATCTATATTGTAAATTAGGTAAGGGCATTTAAGGTATAGTTATCCCATTTATTATGTGGAAATTAACTATTTTGCTATTTTGACAATTTAAAAATAAATTTGTCATTTATCCAAAGTAAACCTTATATTTTGCTATTCTTCTTGTCGCCCCTAAATAAATCCACTAATTGTTAGTAGATTATAAGGTGTTGGGCTTTGGTAATTCAATTACATGAAAATTTTGTATGCAATTTGTTTATAAAAGGATAGTTTTTTCAAAATTTTAAAAAAATTTGCCTCTTCAATTTTCTCTTAAAAAAATTAAAATAACGAAAGTTTTTCCCCAATTACCTTTCTAAAATTTCCATCGCTCCCTCACTCAATTCCTCCTTCTTTCGGGTCCCACAACCCAATTTTTCATCCGAAGTATACCGAGTCAACTTTAGTGGTAGTCCGAGTTCGTGTTTGGTGAAATTTCTAGCGATTCAGAAACTACAAAGATTATTTCATGAAAACCCTAATTCATGTAGTTTATTTTTTTATGCATGTTTACCTTAGCAAATAGGGTAATTTTATGATTCATTTTTCGCTATGCATGTCAATTATCTATCAAAAGCAAGGTTAGAATCATGTTAAATTTAAAAAATCATAGAAATTATAAGGCTAAGAGTGAGTAATAAGAAGAAAATTAAAAAAAGCCTAAGTAGAAATGACCATATAAATGTTTGCAAGAAATTTTTTTGAAGAGAATTCTTTATATTGTTGAGAAAAATAGAAGTTACAAAACCTTTTAAACTTATATGAATTATTCTAGAAATTTAATCATTAAAATAAAGATATAGAATTTTCATGTTCTAACCTCTTTTATCTCTTGAAATCATTATAGGTTAAGAAGGGCTATGGGAATGTAATTAGAAGATAATAAATAATTAATATTTGTTTTAATTTTTAATAATAAAAATAATAAAATCGTTTTAACTTTAATGTGTCAAAAGTAATATTTTTTCATTTTATTTTTAATAATTAATAATAATTAAATTATTTTAACCTTAATATGTCATAAGTAAATGTTTTTTTATTTGTTTTAAAAAAAAAACTCATTGCACTGTGTACGTGAGTGTAATTAAATCATTTTAATCTTAATATGTCATAAATAATGTTATTTATTTATTTATTTTAAAGAAAAACTTATTGCATTGTTTACATGAGTGATATTTTTTAATTACCAACCTACCATAAAATATTCAATAACAATAATTTTAATGTCTAGAAATAAAAGGTGCTATTGTAAATTTAAGACTATCATAACATTACTTATCATAATCCTTCTCCCAAACACATACTATCATAACACTAGGATTATTGTAATACTAGGATTATAATAATACTAACCCTTCCATAAATCAACCCTTCCCCCAAACGCCCTCTAAATGTTTTAAGAAACACATTATTGATTAATTCTAAAACTTCTTAATCAATAAGAATAGAAAATGTTAACATAGGAAAGAACAAAGTAAAGAACGTAATTGAAATTAGAAAATCATCATATGGACAAAATAGTTCAAAAATGATTCTCCATATTACGTAATAAGATAAGATTAGATAGATAAGATAAATTGGTACAAAAGTAATACTAAAAATGCATGTGCTTTGTAATGATTTCCTTTACAAATAAAAGCCTTTTTATACAACAAATTCATATCATAAAACTAACAAAAACAAAAAGACAATTTCTTAAGCCGACTTTCAACTTAATACATAAATATTTTTTAAAAAAATGAATGTAAGAATGAGATATACCTTGAATCAAAGTCATTTAACACAATTCTTCTTTGCTTAGCAATATAACTCTTAGAAATATGTGAAACTATTTACAGGGATGGAAGAGAAAAATGTGCCCTATCCAATTTGTTGTAGAATTTGAAAGGTTAAGAGAAAATTTAGAAGATTTAGAACGTGGAAAGATTTCATTCATTACTTATAGACATAATTATAATATAATAGTAATAAGTCTTTTCAATTGGCTTCAATGGTTAGTTGAGAATGCATAAATTAAATTGTAACCTTTTCAATTTCTTATTATTAAGTCATAGAGTGGATCAATATTAATTGAAACATCCACTTTCAAGATGTAACCTACATAGACATGTTTGATTATGGGTATGATCGAAATTTTCAATATATAGGAGGGATAGAGAAGGCCAAAAATGATTCTCCCGGATCCTTTTTTTTTAATATAGTAAAGATATTTTAAGTTTTTTTTATTGTAATTATTTTGTTTAATGAAGAAGCATGGATAATTTTCTTATATTGAATAACTTAAAAATGAGCAATAAAGTTACATGTTGGTAGGCTGTGCAACTATGTACGCAATATTGACAAGTAAAAAATATTTTTTCAAACTGGCAATGCTAGAAGCAAAAATTAGTACAATATCTAGTTCTGCAAACCTGATTGGTGGATAGAGAAACCACCCTAACTTTAGATGGAAAGGAAATGGTCAACAACGAAATAGAAAAGTCTGTCATGCTAGTAGACATAGTGAAATATCTGGTTATCACCAAAGCCAGCATAATACCAGGTTTTATCACCCTCCTCCATAGAACCAGAATATTGCAACCTCTTCAACCTCTTATATAGAAAACTTTGTGAAGGAGTATATGCAGAAGAATGATAAAATTTTGCAAAGCCAACTTGCCATGTTCTAAAATCTGAAAGATCAAATGGGGCAGATAGTAAGTGAGTTTACAGGAAAACCAAGAAGATCCCTTCCAAGCAACACAGAGGCTCCAAACAATGCAAGAGGATCAAGAAAAGAGCAGCGTAAGGCTATTACACTACGAGCAGAAGGGCTTTAACCATTCGCGAGCTTGACCAAGAATGTAGAATACCTACTTCTTTACCCACAAACTTCATGAGTGACCCAAACCATAGTACTAATGATATTCTTGTTAATATATTTCTTCAACAAATGATTTTTCTTCCTTGTAGAATGACATACAGAAAAACAAGGAAGTGAAGAAAGATAGACGAGGTTTTGAGCGAAGTGAAGCGTCAAAATACGCGCCTACTTCTGATATTTTGTCGCCTCCTCCATTTATTGGTCACCTGAAAAAGAAAAGTGATGAATAGTACTTTCAATGTTTTTTAAATGTGGTCAAGCAATTTCTCACTTTTCAATGCATTAGAGAAAATGCCTTCCCATGTCAAGTTTCTAAAAGACATACTATACAAGAAAAGAAGGCTGAATGAATTTGAAATAGTGGCTCTAACGCAAGAGACAAGAAACATCTTCAAAAAAAGGATTCTTGAAAAGATGGGAAATCCTAGAAGCTTCGTCATCCCTTGTTTGATAAGTGGAATAGATCTTGGTCGTGCACTATGCGACCTTGGAGTTAGTATCAGCCTAATGCTGCTTTTTGTGTTAAAGAAATTTGAAATTAGCGTGGCAAGACCTACTACAGTATCACTCTAGTTGGCTGACAGATCCATTACGCATTATGAAGGAAAATTTGAAGATGTGTTGGTGCAAGTGGACAAGTTCATATTCTCGTAGACTTCATCATTCTAGATTATGAAGCTGATTAGGAGGTTCCAATTATCTTAGGGCGGTCTTTTCTGTCTACTGGTCACATATTAATTGATGTCTTATGAGGCCTTGATCATGCACCACTAACATGATAAAGGCCCCGCGAAAGGGATGCTATACTAAGAAATTTATGACAATAAAATTTTTTTTGCAAAAGAATTATGCGATGGAAGGTCACTACGCGAAGAGGTTACACGGCGAACAACTAGGTAATTCAGGGATACTTCACCTAGGAATAGTGATGTGACCTTGATGTCAGTAGGTCATCGATTTATTGAACCCTGCCACCCAATCCAAATTCAGGATAAGGGTTGGGTAGAGATACGTGGTGCTTCAAGATTGGACCACTTCCTTCCACCAGCAAGAGTAATCATTCTAGCATGGGAAAACTCGTTGAAGAGACCTACAAATAGAGAAATTCAGATTAGTTTGAAGTTTCTTTTACCCTAAGCTCAATTAAGAGAGAATTAAGAAGATTTCTAAGGTTTTCAAAGATCCAAAACAAGCCTGATCCCGACAAGAATTGTTGAAAAGTTCAAAGGAAACTTTTGGTCAAAGAAGCTAGGCTAAGGAGCTAGTCGACTGTTATTGTGAGTGGCTCTTCTTACAAAATGGTTCCAAATTATAAAAGATTTCTAAAATGTGTTTAAATCCTTAAATGTATTTCTATTAAGAACATAAATTACATGATTTCCCATATGCTTTCAAGTTCTTAAAATGCATATGGCTTACAAACCCATTTGTTGTACATTGGAATGATGTGTTCTAGAGAATGTATAAGAACTAATAAATGTTGAAATGAAATAATCTTTGTACCCTACGCGATATAATGTCTCAAACTTGCTGTGTGTTTTAGTGTGGAATGCCTTATCTTTGTTGGAAAATCACCCACGTTCCCTATTAATTTAATAAATTAATATCAAAATAAAAATAAAAATTAATTTAATAATTAATCAAATCATGTTTAATTAATATTTCATTTAAATTATATTTAAATGAATATCTCTTGCATAACCAATAGTTTTAAGGGAAAGTTTCATAAATATAACAAACTACTAAAATATTTACGGTCCGTGTAACAAAGTCCATAAAGTTAGCCATTTTTTTTAAATATTTCTGGCTTGCCCTTCCATCTTTCTTCTCCTCTCTGCGATTTTTTTATCGTCTTCCTCCCTTATTTTTAGCTACGATTTCTTTTCAACTTTATTTCTTTTTCTCTCTTTTTTCTTCTGTCGTTTAGATTTGGGTAACCAAATCTGATTTCTTTTTATCGTCTTTCACTATTTTTCTCTTCTTCTTTTTTTCACTGCGTGCATGTTTGTCTTCTTCTTTTTCTTTTTCCTTTTTTTCATTCATTGTGTGCATCGTCTTTCTTCTTTTCTATTCTTACATTGTTTAGATTAGGGTAATCAAATCTAAAAGATCGTCTATAAAGAATCTTGAAAAAAATAGTTTAGCCATTTAGATTAGGGTAACAAAATCTAAAAGATTGTGTATCAAGAATATTAAAAAAAAATCGTTTAGCCAAATCTAAACGATCGTGTACCAAATTTTGAAAAAAAAAATCATTTAGATTTGAGATAGCCAAATTTAAACGATCGTGTAACCCAATTAATTAAACAACCGTGTAACCAAATTAAACGATAGAATTGAAAAAACAAATCTAAACGATCGTGTACCAAATATATTACGCGCGTTACCAAATGTATTACGCGCATTGTTGACGGAGCATTTTTGGTATTTTCCATGGCGGACCTATGGGTTTTTTCCATTTTTAGAATTATTTTATATAGTGTAAATATTTGAGAAATCCGTGGAAATGGCAAACATAAGAATGGAAATTGTCAAAATAGCAAACTGTTATTTTTTTTATTTATGGCAAAACTAACTGCCTGAAATAATTTTCAACTTTTTTCGACCGAAAATGCCCCTCAACGGATGAAAACTATCCATAATCAAATACAGTATATTTAAGGAACTGGGAAATCAAACAAAACATCACATAGCTGATTACAGTGTATCTGTAAACACACCCACTTATGATAATTATTAACCAAATCAAATAATTATTATATTATTTCAAAGATCTCTAACCATATTCAATTGATTTCAATATTCCCTAATTATTCCCATTTTTCCTTCAATAATTATATATTCAAACTTTATCTAAAACGATTTTTTTCCTCAATAACTATTAACACAATGAATAGGTTCTAAAATTTTAATGCAATGAATTCTTCCTTCCTAAAATAATGATAAACATGATGCAATAATTAACCATATACAAAAACATTAAAAAACCTAACGGAAAAGCATTTAAAACATTCAAAATTTAAATCTCTAAAATTCAAATTTAAATTCCAACCATTCCCTAAAATTATGGCAAATATAATTGGAATACATAAGTTTAGATTCAAATCTCAAATATCCCTAAAATCATGCCAAAACACAAATCGGAATTATCCCTAAAATTGTGATCTATCTTTAATGTTGCCAACAAACCGGAATTAATTGAAACCAAAACACAATATTCACCGAAAGACAATTTTTTTGAAATTTCACATGAACGATCATGGCCATTAAAACATAAATTTCAACGAAGAACGGAGCAAAGCATATTATTTTTGAAATTTTAACATCTTTATATTCTAAACTACTTTAGAAAAATAACTAATATTGTCTTCCCAACATTATATTCATAAGATTATGCTATATACATTTTATTTCTTTACCCTTATCTACCATATTTTCGTAATATCCGACCATTACATCAAATTAAAACGTGATTCCTACAAATGAAACAGGTACCCGTATAATATATGAAACAATAATTTAATTTAATATTCATCCCTCCTATAGACAATCTAGCAGTTAATACTTTATTCAAGAAGCGTGTTCCCTTTGAATTTCTTCCATGGCTTTACAACGAGTGAAGACCGTATTCGATGGTAGATGGATTGAGTCCTGTCGGTATATTGACTATCGCCTCCTTGATGTATATGTTCCAGTTTCATCCTCGTTTCAAGAATTTGCAAATTGTATCCAACGTAGACTTTTTCCAAATTCAGAAGTTTCTGTCTCTAGGTTGACCGTTTACCGGAAAGATTGCAACAATTCGAAACTCATTCGGATTGTTGATGATAAGGATGTGTCTTGGATTATGTTACCTATATCGAAATTCCCCGACAATGATCAAATAAAACTTAACGGATGAGAACCGTCCAGATTCAAATACAGTATATTTAAGGAGATAGAAAAATCAAATAAAATATCACATATTCGATTATAGTGTATTTGTGAACACACCCACTTATGATAATTATTAACTAAATCAAAAAATAATTATATTCTTCCAAAGACCCCTAAACATATTCAATTGGTTTCAATATCCCCTAATTATTCCGATTTTTACTTTCAATAATTATATATTCAAACTTTAACTATTAACGTCCTATAATTTTAATGCAATGAATACTTCTTAAAATAATAATAGAGATGATGCAATAATTAACTATTAACAAAAATATTAAAAAAGTAACGAAAAATCATTTAAAATATTCAATTTTCAAATCTCAAGTAAAATTCAAATTCAAATTCCAACCATTCCCTAAAATTATGGCAAATATAATGAAAATACTAAGTTTATAATCAAATCCCAACCCTCCCTAAAATCATGCCAAATAAAATGTGATTTAATTATGGCAAATATAATGGTTTAGAATCAAATCCCAACCCTCCCTAAAATCATGCCAAATAAAATATGATCTATCTTTAATTTTGCCAACCAACCAAAATTAAGGGAAACAAAAATAGAAGATTCACCGGAAGACAATCAATCGAAATTAAGGGAAACAAAAATTTGTACTAAAAGTGACGATGCGGGTGGAAAACAAATGCGAGTGGAAAACAAATGCAGGTGGAAAGCCATTTGAAAATTTGAAGAATGTTACAACCGGAGAAAATTTGAAGAAAATTTTGACGAAAATTTTGAGAACTCGGTATTTTTTACCGATACATACAGAAAACAGAGAAAAAATCCAAAGGTTGAAGAAGGAATAGAAGCGTGAAACGAAACAACTCACCGATACTTTGGGTGGTGCAAACCGATTAAAAAAGGAAGGGGTGGCAAACGGTGGAAAAGCGATGAAAGAGAAATCGATGGTGGAAAAGCGTTGGAAGAGAAAGCGACGGTGGAAAAATGGAAGAGAAAGCTACGGTGAAAATGCGCCGGAAAGCCTTTAAAAAACGGAAGAACAATACGCCGGAAAGCTTTACAGAAGATGGTTTATTTTTTTGGGAGGAAAAATTAGAAAATTGAAGGGAGTGCATAGTATGTATTAATTACAAGGTATTTGTGGTTTTTCTTACTATTATATTTAGGAGTCTATATAGTAAAGTAGGTAGGGGCATTTAAGGCATAGTTATCCCATTTATTATGTGAAAATTAACTGTTTTGCTATTTTTTACAATTTAAAAATAAATTTGCCATTTATCCAAAGTAAACCTTAGATTTTGCTATTCTTCTTGTCGCCCCTAAATATTTTCCCACTTTGATATATTTTTTAATAGACCCCTAATTTTAATTTAATTAATTTAACTAAATCAAATTAAATTAAACTATTAATTAATTCTCTAATTAATTAATTTCTAAATTAAATATCTTATATTTAATTTAATCAAAATTTGAATCATATTCAAATATGAATTTCACTCATAACCTATAGTTTTAATTTGTATCATACACATTAAATTTTAACTTATAGTTTTAGTATGAATCTAATTCACATTAAATTAATATTTGAACTTATTCAAATATTTTATTCTCTAGTAAATTAATTTTGAATCATATCCAAAATTAAATTTATATATTAAAGTCTAATTAAAATATAAACTTTATATCATAATGTATCACCATACATTATATTAATTCCTAAAGTAAATTTGAATATTTCAAATTACAACCAATACAATTAAATCTCATTACCCTTTATGAGCTAGGAAGGGGACCTAATGGACCTATAGATCAAAAGCTACAGTGATATGAGATTAATTGACTAAACTCATTAACCACAATAATCAATATTCGTTAACTGTGTGTACACTCCACTAAAGACTCACAGCTGAACCCTTTTAACTGTAGATATATTTCTGTGTCCACGGATATAGACCAATACCAGTAAGTTAATCATTTACAAGTGTTTGTAACACCAGTTGGGTCAAATTACCGTTTTACCCTTGGGTTACTTCTAGTCCTTAAATATCAATGATCCTCTAATGAACAACCTGTTTATGGTCCAACCACTAAACAGAAATCTCTCTCGTGTCATAGAGAGGGTAAGACCCTTTGTTCAAGTCCTAGAGACACCATTTAAGGGAACACTTATCTACTTACCCTAAAGTCGGAAATGAGTGAATTCAATCTTGTTTGATTATGTTTCCAGCTCCTCACTTGGTCTTGTCCCTAAAATGATAAACATATTGAGTTGGCAATCTGGCCACTCTCACCTGTACAAATTAAAGGACAATCTCTCGCAAACAGGAGTTCATAATGCACTCAAGGTTAAGACTAAGTTACCTAGGTCACCATAATGAAATAGAAACTCAACTAGTTACAGAGTTACATCTAGTGATTACTATTTCGTGGTTCGGTCTTATGCAAACTCATTGCATAGGATATCCTTACTTGCATGTCGCCTACATAAATGTGTTCGATCAATGCATTTGTATCAAATACAAAATGAGTCATATCCATAATGTTTCCAGGATAAGGTACCTAGCCTTAACCCTATAGTACTATAGACCCTTTAAATTGATCTTGAACATTGATCCTTGTATGTCTCTACATACTGTTTAAGACTCATCAAATAACTTAGGATGTTAATTTATTGGATTTAGGTTATTATGACAAAACTAATAATATAATCAATAACACTCATTGAAATTATAATAATAAAACACTTTATTAATAACGGTCAATGTATTATATTTACTATCTACGAGTTTTAGGACATTAAACCCAACAGACTCCCACTTAGACTAAAACTCTAGTCACTATGGGATGTACATAATAAAGTAATCCTCAAACATTGGAAATGGTAAAATGTACAAGTATATTACATAAAATGTATATATACAAATACAATAAACTAGGGCATCCTCATACCCATTAAACATCTCCCACTTGCCCTAGATTACCTAATGTACATATCTCGTAGACTTAGACTTTCTAGATGACCCTCGAACACTTTAGCTATGGGAGTCTTGGTAAATGGATCAGTAATGTTATGCTTTGAAGCAATCTTGGTGACGATCACATCCCCTCATTGCAGAATCTCTCGTATCAGGTGATACTTCTTCCCTATGTGTTTCCCTTGTTTGTGGCTGCGAGGTTCTCTAGAATTGGCTACTGCCCCACTGTTATCATAATATAGAGTGATGGGTAAGTTCATGTTTGGAACAACTCCCAAATCATGTAAGAACTTCCTAAGCCAAACTACTTCTTTTGCTGCTTCACAAGCAGCGACGTACTTAACCTCCATAGTAAAGTCTGCAATGCATCCTTGCTTGATGCTACGCCATACCACAGCTCCCCCGTTCAGGGTGAACATTGATCCTGACGTGGACTTTCTAGAATCCTTATCGGTTTGGAAATCATAGTCAGTGTATCCTGTAAGGATCAAATCCTTAGCTCCATACACAAGCATGTAGTCTCTCGTTCTTCTAAGATACTTGAGAATAATTTTAACCGTCATCCAGTGGTCTAACCCTGGGTTAGACTAATACCTACTGACTATTCACACTGCATAACAAATATCTGGCCTAGTATAGAGCAATCATACATTAAGCTGCCCACAGCTAAGGCATAAGGAATACGTCTTATATCATCAACTTCTTGAGATGTCTTAGGACACTGTACCTTAGACAAGTGAACCTCATGCCTGAAAGGTGATAAATCCTTCTTAAAGTTCTGCATCAAATATCTAACAAACATTTTGTTGATATAGGTTTCCTGAGACATTGCTAGTGTTTTGTTCTTACGATCCCTTATGATTTGGATCCCAAGAACATATTGTACCTCTACCAAATCTTTCATTTGGAATTGGACTGCTAGCCAAGTTTTAACATCAGTTAGGTATCCCATATCATTCCCAATGAGGAGGATATCGTCCACATAAAGTACTACGAAAGCTACTTTACCTTTATTGATTTTTTGTATACACAAAGTTCATCAACATTTTGGTCAAAACCATAAGATTTGATCGCAGTATCAAACCTAATGTTCCAAGATCTAGATGCATGTTTCAACCCATAAATGGATCGATTCAACTTGCAAACATTTTGCTCCTGACTTTGGGTTATGAACCCTTCGGATTGAGATATAAAGATACTCTCTTCAAGATTGTCATTCAGAAAAGCAGTCTTGACATCAATTTGCCATTTCATAATCATGAAATGTGGCTATGGACAAGAGAATCCTTATAGACTTTAACATAGCAACAGGGGAAAAATTTTCCTCATAGTTAACCCCTTCCATTTGGCTTTTGCTACATGTCTAGCTTTGAAGGTTTATACATTACCAACTGAATCTCTCTTTCTCTTATAGATCTATCTACACCCTATAGGTTTTACCCCTTTAGATAGATCTACAAGCTCACACACTAAATGGAAGTACATAGACTCCATTTCAAGGTTCATGGCTTTGACCCATTAGTCCTTGTCTACATCATTCATTGCTTGTTTATAGGAAAATGGATCCTCAACACCATCATCTGGTATAACAACCTGAGTTTTAGTTAAACCCAAGTAACGATTAGATTGTGATACAATCCTCCCACTGCGTCGAGGCATTCTCAACAACTGAGAAGGATGAGACTGACCTGATGTGGTGGTTTGATCAACTCTTGATGAGGGACCGACTTTGTCAACAACCTTTGTTGATTCATCGGTAGCTTCATTTAATACTAATTTGCTTTGTGGTTTATGATCTTTCATGTAGTCTTCTTCAAAGAAAGTAGCATTTGTCGAACTATGTTTTCTTGTGGATCGAAGAATAGACCACTTCTTGTCTCTTTAGGGTAACCAATAAATTGGCATAACCTTGAACAAGGTTCCAACTTCTTGGGATTTGTCACTAACACGTGTGCTGGACAACCTCAGATTCTGAAGTGACTTAAACTAGGCTTACATCCTCTCCATAACTCGAAAGGTGTTTCAGAAACACTCTTTAAGGGAACATTGTTCAAGATATGAACTACAGTCTCTACTGCATACCCCTAAAACGAGCTAGGCAATTGAGCATAACTCATCATTGAACGAACCATGTCTAACAAGGTTCTATTTCTCCTTTCAGATACACCCTTTTGTTGAGGTGTACCAAGTCGGAGAGTTAGGATTGGATTCCATGTTCTATCATATAATCTTGGAATCTCAAATCCATGTACTCTCCACCTCGATCAGATCGAAGTATTTTAATCTTTTTACTTAATAAATTTTTAACTTAAGCCTTATACTCCTTAAACTTTTCAAGAGCTTCGGACTTATGCTCCATTAAGTATAAATAACCATACCTTAAATAAACATTTATAAAAGAGATGAAGTATTCAAAACCTCCTCTAGCTTTTACATTCATCCGACCACAAAGGTCTTAATGTATAAGTTCTAAGGGCTCTTTGGCTCTATAACCTTTTCCAGTAAAAGGTCTTTCTGTCATTTTTTCTTCAAGACAAGATTCACATGAAGGTAATGAATCATCTTCTAACTCGTTTAGAAGTCCATTCTTTACCAATCTCCCAATCTGATTGAGATTAATGTGACCTAATTTTAAATGTCAAAGATAGGTATTGCTATTTGGAGAAATTCTTTACCTTTTATTTTGAGTATTAGTAGTTTTAAACATCTCATGATTTAAAACTGTTTTTGCTTCATTAGGTCTTAATACATATAAGTTGTTTTCAAGCTTAACCAAACAAATATGCACACCATTCTTAGAAATGAACACTTCATTCAAGGAAAAAGTAATTGAGTATAATTGTTCGATAAGTGAAGAAATATAAATTAAGTTCCTCTTAATTTTAGGAACTATGTACAAGTTTTCTAAAAACAAGAATCTATTTCTTAAAAACAACTTGACATCTCCCACTGCACGAGCTCAAATGATGTCTCCCATTCTAACCTTAAGTGTCATCTCACCCTCCTCAAGCTACTTGAAGGAACTAGTTTTCTGTAAAGAAGAACAAACATGGTTAGTGGCTCCTAAATCAAGTATCCAGGCATTTTGGTCATTTTCCACTAAACATGTTTCTAAGACGAGTAAATCATATTTACTTTCCTTTTCTTTCTTTTTAGCAAGGTACTTGGAGTAGTTTCTTTTCCAATGTCCTTCCACATTGCAATGGAAACAATTCCCCTTGATGGCTACCTTAGTTTTCCTTTTGCCCTCAGCAGCAACAGTAGGATCTTTCCCCTTCCCTCCTTTCTTCTTCTGAATTTTCTTAGATTCAGAAGATGAAGGTGGAAACATTTACCTCTCCTTTTAGGAGGGTAGTCATGTTGTACTCTCTCTTGTTCATTTTCGCATTGCTGCGAAATTGAAGAAAGCTCTTTGAAAGAGATTTTAAGATATAGAACACTTGACTTTTCTTATCAAAAACCGCTCTGTTCATTTCTGCTACAATGAAGATGACTATCATGTTGACAACATGTTCTCTAACATACTGACCCTTTTTCATACATGCATTATAAATGTATTTAATAACCTCTTGTTTGATCTGAATGGGCAGTTATCCAAAAATCTCTCTGAAGGAGTCCATAGACGTAATTTAGTATGAAATATATTAGAAAGAAAGACTCATTGTATAATATCATATAACAAGTTAGGCTATTCTAATTGAAACTCCTTATGACATAGACCTAATTTAGTTAAAAAAAAAATTGCTAATGATGTAAGTGCTTCGTAGTTTATAACCTAAACGGAATTATATTAACTTAAAAGTGTACATAATGTCAACCACGATTAGTTCAATTTTTCAACTCCACTTTGATCTTAGGATTCCCTACCTTGTTTGAAGTCAGCCAAGACGACTTCATGGGAATGCATATATCAATAAGAATTTTCATGTTATCTAATTCTCAACTTATTAGAAAATTGATAAGTAATAAAACATGTAAGATTTTACAACTTCACCAAAGATCTTCCAAAATCAATTTTACGATGTTTTAATAAAAGAAAGTTAATTGAAAAAAGAAAAAGGAAAGTATTTCTGTTGGCCCATGATGGAATTGATTTGTAATATAACATAATCCAAAACTCATGTTTTGATCGAGGGTTTCAAATCCAATTTTTAACCTAAAACTAATTTTATTCTAATATTTTTCAATCCAAACCCTTTTTCTCACCATTTCACTCTTCACGATTTCACTTCCATTCCATTTTCAATTACTCAAATTTTTCAATACTCCTAGATTTTCAATAGTAATCCTAATTACATTCTACCTCTCCAAACAACCTCTTGAAAGTACTTTAATTTTAAGGTGTAAACATCCACATTGTCCCTTAGTTGTGTTGAAAAAAAATATCAAAATCACATTCAGATATGCTCTTTGAATATTTGTATTTCATTCTTAGTTCCATAGCATATTACAAAACAACTTAAAGAAAAAACAGTTCAATTAAGAGTATAGCAGTTGGATTCTCACTTATTTTTTTCGACTCTTGTTTTTCTTGGGCTTATTTTTTCCTTTCCCTTTTTGATTCATTGCTTGGGGCAAAACAGGTTCAACTTTCACAGCCTCCACTCCTCTGCATTCTTCAGGGCTCTTGTCATTGCAATCTGGATTGACAATCTCGTCTCCTTCAGCATTCTTGATACCCGACATCTGACCTACTTCCATTTCAGGATCATCGTTTAGTAGTTTAGTAAAAATAGACTCCAACTCTGTCCTCCTTGAATACAAACTCTTTGAAATCGATATCACCTGAGTTACATTTTCCTCGGGCTTGCTGATGTAAAATTCATTTAACAGCGGAATGTTAGCATCAACAGGCAATGGTAGAAGCAGATGGAAGTTAAAGCTTATTATGGAGAGAATGTATAAAGTTGGTTACCTCATGCTTAAAGCAGTAGAAAGCAAATCTAATTCATTAAGCAAGCCATCCACTTTTTCTAAAGGTATCTCTTTCTCTCCCATGCTTTTTGCAGCAGTTAAATGCTGAAGCCATTTATCCACATCCATCTGCAAGAATAAACCATAGAAAAGGTATAAGTAAATTTCAATTGGATGCTTCCACATAGTTCATACAATGTCAAAACAAATCTGACATGAGTGTTAAAATTACCTTGACTTTTGAGGCGTTCGACTGTTTGCTCTTTCCATCTATTTCACTCTCTACTGATGTCAAAGCTTCAAACATTTCCCAGAATCCAGCAGGCTTTGGTGAATTACCCTCATTTTCGCAATCAGATTTCATCTCCTTATATTTATCTAAAGCCAAGCTAGAGGATGGAAGCTGGGTAACTTCACCTGGATCACAGCCTTTTGATGATTGCACTTCACTGGTAGTAGTAGTAACATCTTGAAATTTGGGAGTGTCGGTTCGAATTTGCATAGTTTTGGCTTCCTTTGGGAACATAACCTTCATTATGTCGTTGATGGAGTGGCTGATCTTCAAGTTGACAAGGGTTGCATCTCTACATTTGAATTGCTTGCAATCTCCATCTGAACTCACAATTACCATTGGGTTTCCAATTGCCTTGAAGAATCCAGCAATCTTATTTATTTTCTCAGTTTCTACGTAAAAATTCTTTCTCCTAAGTGCATCACAAAATTCCAAGGGTAAACAGTCGGTGATGTAGTTGCGACCAAGCAAATTGCGGAGTACATCAAAGCAGATGCCAAAGTTGAGATTAAGCAAACATGTTACAGCAACCAATCTCCGCACCAAAATTGGGTAGTACTCCTTCAAGTTTGGATGTGTCTTTTTTGTCCAATCCTTTGTTGTCTTCACGTCCAGAAGAAAATGTTGCAGAATATTAGCCAAAAATACAACAGTTGGTCGAAAAGAATGTTGTGTTTGAGCTCCTAAAATGAAGGTTACGTTGGAATTTTCTTCCTGGCAGATGAGCCATTCAATAAAAGAGAATTTTGTAGTGATGAAGTATCCCTTCATGGATGATACCATGATCAAAAGCCTTTCGACGAGGTACATGAAAGAGAAAGGCGAAATATAATCTCGCTCTGCAACCCAATTAGCGTTGTACATGTCCCTTAGAGCTTCATGAAACCTCCACACTAGAGCCATTTCTTTTGCCAGGTTCCCTCTTGGCTCATTTTCTACACTCTTACTGTCGCAAAGTTCTTGAATGAAAGCACTCCAAGGATAATTCTCACGTAACCAGTTAAATATACTTCTACACAATTTCTTATCAAGTTTTCTAGATCCTAAAATCAACATTGCAACCCTTCCAATTTGGCCATAAGTTGGCCTAATTGTTAGCTGAACATTCTCCATGATAGTTTCGATCATCATATTCTGACAAACATCCGTAAGTCTTAGACATATTAAACTTTCCTTCAAAGAAACTTGACAATCTGGTGGGAAAAAATGAGTTTGGATTTCCCCAGTTGCCAATTTATAGAATCTAAGTAGCATCTGTTTATCATGATATCCGTGATTCAAATGTGTGCTCTCTAGAAGAAATTTTGCAACTTCAAACATGCGACTGAGAAGCCTACACAAAAGAAACGTGGTGAGCTGACTTTTGTTGGAGAATTTATAAAGGTAGTCAAATTTTTCTAAAACCTTCAGCCCAGAAGTACGTAATTCTGTAGTCCAATAGTTCTTGGCAAATAAATAAAATTGGGCAGCTTCAATAGAAACCAATTTTCCATTCCTGTGAACGAATCTTTCGTCCACATTTTTGGCCCAATCAGCATTTGAATTGAGCAATATGTGACTGTTGTTCAGCCTCCAAACACCAAAAAAATCTAAACAGAACTCATTGTAAGGGTAGATATCAACATCGTTCCCACCATGAAATGTAAGGCTCTCAAGGAGGCTTAAAATTCTATCTTTCCAGCAATTCCAAAAGTAAACCAAAGTTTCAACGGACACTTGGTTTTCCAAAACCACTTCTTTTGAATGCTTGGTTAGATCAGAAACTAGTTCATATTCCAAAGTGTATTTTGATGTATTCAAATGAACATCCAAAATTTTTCGAAGACATATCATTTCACCTCTAAAATTATTTTGGTTTTTAGTCGCAGTTAGATAACCAGCCAAAGCTTCCAAGCTATCGTTTTCATTCGATATAATGTCTGCTTCTGTGCATGTGTAGTCGTATAATTTTTTTGAATCATTTTCTGCTAAGGATTTGGCCTTCTTCAAAAGCTCTTCCTTTTGTTTAAACTGCTTCAAAGGCCAACCTTTGCTTCCGGGAGACCAGAGAGAGTTGGAAAGTACATATTGTACAAGAAGCTTGGAGGCGTCAATAAAATTTCCTGCCTTACCTAGAAGATCAACGACATGAAGTAAATCACCTTTTGACTTTGCAATTTTTACTGCATCCAAGAAGTTACCAAGTTCTTCTTCCAACAAAAGTAGCTCGTCAAGGCAATTCAAGGACTTCAAGAAATCACGCATCAAATCCACCGTTCGAAAACTTTTAACCGACTTCATCATGGATCTACTGTCTTTGCAGTAGTGAAAATGAAGAGCACATTTTTCTAGGAACTCTTGTTCAAGGTTCTCAATTTCCTTACTTTTGAATCCATGGTGATCACATCCAGCATCTTGTTTCCAGGATAAAATGTATTGCAAACCAATGTCAAACAATTTCCCTTCAGAGCAAACATTCAAACACGCAGAAAAGCGATTTTCTCTGGCATAAACATCGGCAGCACGGTCATAGCATTTTGCTAGATGAAAACACTCCCCTGCCCTTTCTAGTTTTCCACATTTTTCCTCAAAAATAACCCCTGCAAAATTAACATTTTACAGCTTCTTAATTACTACTGATAACCCTTACAGTAATCGTTATGAAAACATGACAAGAAAGGGAAGTAATTTCATTGTACAATGAGTTCTACCACCAACAATGAACAAACAACATAATAACCTGCCTCCTACATCATAAAGTTTGATTCAATAATGTTTAAAACCAAAATTTCTATTTGTTATACTTCCATGAACAATGTAATTTTTCTAAAACAAGAAATTGGTACACCAAATTTTATGAGTAGCAAAGATTGTACTTACCTGCCCTTTTAAACTCTCCAATATCAAAAAAGCATTGAGCAGCAGAATCAGCCTTTCCAATTGCTTCGTATATTACCGCTGCTTCCCTGAGGATTGAATTAGCTTCTACAGGATTGGCCTTAAGGATATGTTCTGCAAAAGCTCTAAGACCAGAGGCCTTGGATCTTTTTTCCCAATAATCATCTTCAGCTCTTTCAAAACACATTGTTGCCATTTTATAGTTGCCCTCGTGGTATAGCTGAGTAAGAGATGAAGAGATCAGATTTCAGGCAAGTATAGAGTCTAAATGGATCTCTAACAACCCCTTGTGCAAGAAAAACAACTTATCATACAGCAGCAAGCAAAGATATATATGCATGACTTTGAAAGATAATTCTCACAGTGAGTGTTGTATGATTTTTTTAGTTTGATTTTTTCTTCTTATAAGTCCTTTTGGTGAAAGAAAATTAGGGTGTATTCAGAAGCTCTATCGCAATAAGTGCTTTAATGAAAATAACTTTATTCATATAGAGTACTTAATAAATCAATTTGATGTTTTGTTTTAAGATTTTAAGAAGTGATTTTCGCCACCTTAACACTTTTGTAATGATCGAGTATATATTTCTAAGTTTCTAATTCTTTTTTAAAAATAAAATATAAAAAACAATTTGTGTTCGGAGCTTCGAAAGAAAAATTATGTGTATACAAAAAAATATAATAGAGGGGGTGTAAAGAGAGATTTTGAGGGAGAAAAACATATTTAAGCACATTTAACAAGTGTTTTCAATAAGTTAAAATTTATTTAAGCAAAGTTGGAAGTAATGTTCAATGTATGTTTTTCCATATAGTATTGTGGAATGAAAACAAGAGAATTAATATTAGATAAATAGATATAAATACTCAGTGACCACCTTAAAAAGTACAATCAAAGAGTTCCATGTAAATTGCATCCCTCATGATATCTTAACATCAATAGAAGAAATAGCAAATATACTGACCTTAAACCCTTGTGACCTCCAATCCTCCCTACTACTCGAAGCTACCATAGATTGAGCAAGGGAATCATTCAACTGTTGAACTTGCACCACACATTTTCGTTTCCAATAATCAAACAGGGGTTCAGAATGCTCTCTTGTATCCTCGCAAAACCATAGTCTCTGCCTCGTACGAGTCACCGCAACATACAATTGCTTCAGCTCAGAGCACAAACTGTTATGTTTTGACTTGCTAAATTGAGGGATAGACTGATGTAAGTTGGAATCTAGCATGCCTAGCTCCTCCATATAATTGTAAATAACCCTCCATTTGTTTTTCAAAGGCGAGGAACCAAAAAAGTTGTATAACAACACATCCTACAAGTAGAAGCATTAAAAAACAAAGAATTTCAGATCAAGGGATATTAGATAATGAGACTTCTACAGTCTAGGTAATTTCTGACGTATCTTATTGATTGGAATGCAAATTTACTATAAGAAATCCCATCAGATCCATAGTAAAATATAAAAGATCTTTTTACCTGAAACTCGAGTCCCTTGCACTCCAGAATGGTAAGTACAAGTGCTTTCTTTCCAACAATATTAAAGATCTCTTTTTGGGCAGATTCATCACGCACCAATATTACCTGCTCGGCCCCAAATCCTTCCATACTCCCAACATTCCTTCTATTTCCAAAGATCATTTTAATTGCATTTTCATTGTTTCCACATTCAAGCAGCACAGGGGATTCCCCAGAAATACGACTAGTCTCAGGCTTCAAAATGTCAATCGATTGTGGGAAAAAATGATAGAGAAGATCAATTACACTTTGTGATAGATTAAGAACTCCAGCATGTGTTCTAAAATTTTGACTCAAATGAAATATCTCTGAAATGTGACCTTTGTCTTCTCTTTCACGACCTCCACTCCTTATCTGTGGTAATACAAACTTTTTGTAAAACAATGATCTTATATCCTGGAACCTAAAATCAATTCCCCTGGCAATTGTCTGAGCTGTATCACCTGAAAAGACAAATCCTTCTTCGACGTTTCTGCAGACATAACTGAAAAGAGCAAGCTGACTCATGCTCAAATCCTGCACTTCATCAATGTAAATAAAATCCATTTCATCACCCTCATATCCTTGAGTTCTAAGGCGATGATGGAGGTCAATAACAAAATCACCCAGATCAAACTCTCTATTTTCCATCTTCAATTTCTCATAACTTTGGAAGATCTCATAAATTGTCTCTCTCTCCTGCCTAGTTAAGCTGGATGTTCGACAATGGGACAGTAAAAGATAATCCTCTTTACTTAATTTTCCATCACTTGCATCAATGGCTCGAGGATCCCCTTTTATATGTGAAAGAATCTCAGTGAAAACCCTGGAGCAATCTAGCTTTTTTGTGAGTTGGGTATTGAAATGAGGCCAATAAGAAGAACTAAAACGATCATACGTAACTTCATTTTTTCTTATAAAAGATTGCAATGCAATAGATCTTGAACCACAAGTTTGACCATATAACAGTTGTCTTGCATCACAAAACCTCTCAAAATAAGAGTTGCATAAGGTTCCATCCAGCATCATCAAGAACTTGTAGAAAGTTATCACAAGTGGATATGACTTCGTTGTAATATTAGCCAAGGAATCAGGGACATCCGTGAATTGTGCTTCTAAGTCATCCATATTTTCCATATCAAATGCAGTTGTTCTCTTAGTATCCCCACCACAAGCATGGCTGTAAATGATAGAGTAACATACATTAAACTCGAAAGTAAACTGAATTTTTTCAAATCAAATAGAATATCAAATTAAACAGTGCTACATTGTACTTTTATCAAATTTAAGAATACCATTGTCTGAAATGATTCAAAAGGGAAATGGCTGTATTTGATGTTATCATCCGCATTTATGTCTTGACCAAACAATAATCTAGTACTACAGAAACAAAAAAATATCGAAACTCTAACTTGTTACCGCGTAATTAGTCCTACCAAAAGAATTTCATGCAAAGAAGGGAGAATATTAATGTTAGACAGACAGGGAAGACAAAAGAACTGATAATAGCAACATTTTCTGTGTTTCATTCACTACCTTTTCAAGTGAGCTACATGCTGTCTAACAGCATAACAAAGTTTTGGACTAACTGTCAGGAAAAGCTGCCGTAAAACAGCTCCATTTTCCGCTGCTGGAATATCTGAAATTTCACTTTTTTGACCAACTTCTGAACTCACACCATCCTCAACTCCATAGGATCCTGCAACCAAATAATGCAACTTTTCCTTCTGATATAACTTCATGGTTAATACAGTTGTTTTACCAGTTCCAGACCGTCCAAGGATAAAAGTGCTTCTGGGATAAAGAATTATATCTAGTTCTTCTTCTGTTACTTCAAACGGAAGGTCCAACTCAATGCCATCTCTATCCGAAAGCAAATGGCTCACCACACCAAATGATAAGGAGTAAAATTTCATCAGTAACAAGCTGTCTTTGACCTTTGAATTCTCAACATAACTTCTGCCATCATAAGCAGTACCTTGTAAGTTGCCCCCATTTGAATTGTCAACATCACTCTTGTATCTTACAAGCTCTGACATAAATGCCCAAGTTTTGGGAACTTCCAAGAAATCCCTATTCATGAAAGAAAATCCAAATAGTTAAGAAACCATTTTGAAGAAAAGCACTGAACCTTTTAAACAGAAACTTTTTCTTATTAACAGTAAAAGAGGATGAGATGCCACCATAGAAATCCTACATACCCATCATAGCATATTTCTTGACAAAGATTGACGTATTCATCAGTGTAAGAGCTGAATATATTGTCGAGATGTTTGACCAATTTTGAGATATCCTCCAATGGTAAGACATCCCAAATTCTCAAAACTTGCATGTATGCCGACTCTTTTACTATATCAATTGAACAAATAACATAGAGGCGCTCGACCTTGATTTTCTTCAAAATTCTCGTTGAACTTCCACATACCAAATTTAAATCTCTTGTTTTCGGCCTCCAACCATTGGAAAGTTTTAGTAGAAGATTCAGAACTTTTTTCTTCATCTCAACTGCAGACAATTTCTTGAATGATTTCAGAAATCTATCACTGAATAGAACCTATACATGTAAAAATAAGAGACAGTGATAAAGTAAAACAAATAATGAATACTAATAAGAAATTTGGTTGGTATTGAACCTTCCATCTTGCATTTCTGAAAAGAATACTATCTCCTCTCAATAAATCATCAAGTTGGTTGAACTCTTTCTTTACATCCACTATTGCTTTGGCTAGGTTCTCATCATCATCAGCATCAAAGAAACAGCCACGATCCTTAGCATCGCAGACCAAATGAGCCCAAGAAGACTCACTATTTGACAAGGTTTTATCATTCCCTAGAATCCACAGGCAATATCTGATGCATATAATGGGCAGTAAGTATTCTCCAAATATAAGATAAAGCGAATATAAACTTGCAAAAAAAATTGTAATCTACATTACCTAGCTCTTGTAAGAGCAACATTTGTCCTTTGATCACAAGATAAGAATCCAACAGAAGAACCTCTATTTGATCTAACGGTTGAGATAATGATTATGTCTTCCTCACCACCTTGAAAGCCATCAACAGATTTCACCTTCACCCAAAAGCCATCAAGTTTATCATACCTGTGTCCAAGTTTATCTCGAATAGTTGCTACTTGAGCAGAATATGGGGAGATAATACCAATGCTGAGCTTTCCTCCTGAGTTTGTCCATGCTGTTACAACAGCGATGAAACCAAAATTACATACTACAGTCAGAAAATTGATTTCTTCAAATCATTCTATAGTATTTTTCATCTATACTGTTCATATAATAGATTTCTTCTATTCATTCATTTGTATTTTTCGTCTATACTTTTCATATAATTAATTTCTTCTAATCTACTATGCTGATTTCTAACTTTTTCATAACACCCTCAAAAGGTTGTTTATCGTCTAATTGATCATACAATGGAATTTTCTACTTTTAGAATCTTAAGAGTCATTCAAAAAGTCAATATAGGCATACCATTGTACAAGCTTTGCACAATTTTCAAAGCGACAGCCACCTCAATCATATTCTTTCGACTGTGTCCAATATCATCTTTCTCTTCTTTTCCATACTTTATGTTTATGAAAGAATAGGGTCCAAACATAAATCCCAAAAGATAGTTCTTCTGATAGTTCGAACTTTGAACATTAGGACCGTCCAAGATCTGGCTAAAATAGAATTTCGAATTTGGAAAGAAACTAATGGATGGGTGCATTCTGTACTGCACATTGAGAAGGTGTCTAGGGTGGCCAAGAGAGCTAAACCGTGCAAATAAACTTCTTCCAAATCCAGCATTGTCAGCAAGCTTTTAATGAAAGTAGTAAAAAGTTTAGAACTCAAGTTTAGGAAAGGAAAGAGTAATAGTTACATATAAAATGTTAAGCACACATATTCTACCTTGCTTTCAACCATTGCAGGTAATTGGCACTCATCACCTATGAGTATAGCATGCTTAATATCTGGAATTTGAAATGCAATGATTGACTCACACTCTTTCAACTGTGCTGCTTCATCAATTACTAATACTTTGAAAGAAGGCATCGACTCAGAATCTAGCCTATATTTATAATGTAACCTATATGAGCTTGAAGCAGTGGAAAAGACCAAGGAAGCGTTCTGAAAGCAGAAGTGCTCGATCGATAATCTGTTTATGGCCCTTGGAAGCTTAAGTGCTCTTAAGGAACAATGAAGAGATTTCAAACCGGATAAGCAACCACTTCTTGCCATGTCAAACAAGCACGCAAAATCGGTGCATGTTGTAGGGAAATCTTCACTTACAACAGAACGTTTAAAAAGATCCTCAAGTACATCAGAAACAACAGATTGTCGAAATAGTAAATCTTCAAAACAATCTAATGATTTAGAAAGGGAAACCAAGTCCTGCAAACCAAGCTTCAAAATGCATTTTCTAGGTAAATGAGTACTGAAGATTGCAAGACACGTTCGGAGTTGAGATGCAACGGACATAAACTTCTCTCTCGCAAATTCAAGAAAAGATTTACTAGCCACCTTAGCATCTTTATCTTTCCTTATGCAGCCTTTTTCATCAGTTTCTTTATCATCAAGGCATTCTTGTTTAAGTGCATTTTCCAAGAAAATGTTGTACTGAGAAACACAATCTTCAAGAAAATCAGTCATGGATCCAAAGCAATGCCTCCAACCAGTGAGGGGGCCAAAGCACTCCAGAAGTTTTTGAATTCGATAATCCAAATATATTTCTTCAACGTCTGAGCCAAGTTTGAGCATCTCCTTATTTCCAAATAAAAGAATGTCTCCAAAAGAATAATATAAACAATCTGGTCCATATTCTATTTCATGTAACTCCTTGACCAAATTAAGAACTCGGGTGGCAACTTCCACGATGGCAACATTTGTCGGAGTGACTATGATAGTTTTGCATCTGTTCTGCATTAGATTTAAGAGCAACACACTAACTGTCTTCGTCTTCCCTGTCCCTGGTGGACCCCATATAAGGTCAGCAGTAGGTTCATGCTCAAAATTTGTTTTGTAAAGGGATGACAAAACGGCTCTCTCTTGAGAGGCATTCAAGGATGAGAGAAAGCTGGCATTCAAATTTTGATACAGATGCCTAGACGTGTCAAAATTTTCAGCATCCTGTTTTTCCAAATAAATAAATAAACTCGTGAGATCAAACATTTGCTTTATACAGAATTCACAAGTCAAATTGATCAATTTTATTTAGGTATTTTTAGATTAGGAAAAAAACAAAAAAAATATTAAAAGATGGCAACTCTTCATAAATTTTGAGATAAAACCATTTGTCTCTCTTGCTCGCTGCAATTTCCAGTCTGATGAGATAGTTTATTGCAATCTTCTTATAACATGACAGAATACTCTGTTTCTATATTCCCTTCTTTACGATTTTTTCCTTATTTTCATTATAAAAAAACAAAACAGAACAAAACTTCCTTCCATTTCGTACCAGAAAACAAATAAATAACTCAAAAATTTACCAGAAATGTCACTCACCATTGAATTGGGGCATAGAATTTTACTGATAATCTCTGAATTCACATTCATGTGTAATGCATTCCATATTCTTTTGCTCGGGAGTATATTAAACAAAAAAACCACAAACATCGATTTCTCGATCATCTCCAAGTTCTGTACTTTTACTTTAAATGAAGTGGAGGAGAGATCATCTTCTGACATTTTATGAACAATGGCTAAACTCCAAGATTTTCCCATTCTTTGTAAATCTGAAGGAAGTTCAGGTTTGACATCTGCCAAAATAAATACATCTCCAGGAAAAACTTCATATGGCTCCTTCCCAATTCGGTCAAATTTGTTCTTCCATCCATCAACCTTGCAGTCATATAAACCGGTATTATACGGCTTACACTCTACCAAATAACTCACTTCAGCACACGGTGCAGCCGATATAACATCCATGTCCATGCAAGAACAAAGCTGAGCTCTAGTCTCCTCTAGTAAAGGGTTGATATATGACCCAAGATAACTCTCAACAGACCCAAAAGTATCCGGAATCTTTTCAATCTATCAATATATATATATATATATAAATCAATCAACGAAGTATAAAATCAATAAACTACTTTTAAAGCTAAAAAATCATTTGTAGTTGTGGGTGCAGCTAGCTCTTCATGAGGTAACTATATGAATTTTCAAGATACAAGAGCCCCTAACCAATTCAAAACATAAGTGGAAACATAGTTCCAATAAAGGGAACATGGACCATATTCTTCTCCAATCTAAGTTTTGTTCATGTTTTGAATGAATTCAAGGACATATTCAAAGAAATTCTAACCATCAGTAGGAATGGTTTGTGGAAGACTAACGGTTCATACAAGGTAAATCTTCTAATCAATAATTGGGCTAAAGAAAGAAATATAATTTATTTAGTATATTTTTATATCTATCAAGATGTTTGCTTCTTTTATCTAAAACTTGATCCTATTTCCATGGTAAAATGTTGATTCAACAAAAATGATGAACCAGGAAACACATTCAGAATGACAACTCGCCTTAACTTTTTTGTGCTTACGAAGTAATTTAGTTAAACTACACAATAAACGAAGATAAGTAAGTTAAACAGCGAAGATTATCATCAACCAAATAATTAACGAATGTAACAAGTCAACATAAAAAAGAGAACCCACAATGCATCAAATAAGAAAAGAACAAATGAGTGGAAAGATAATAGGTTTAAAGAAACCAAGCCATTAGAGAAAAATAACCTTATCTTGGTACAAATTTTCATTGAAAATATCTTCAAGTGACCAAGAAAACAAAATATCAGTCAACCCCAAATGGGTCTCCATCTCCTCCTTCTCCTTCATTTCATCCATGCTCCTTGCTGTTCTTTCTGCAAAAACCAAAATGCTTTTAAGAAACAAAACCTTTCACTGAAAGGCAGGAAAACCACTAATAACCAAATAATATCTCCATATCTATACATCATTTCTTCAAGTGAAAGAAAGGAAGAAAACATAAGTAAAAGGTGATGACTGAGAAAGGTACAAGAGAAAAAAAAAAGAGAGAGAAAAAGAGGAAAAGGGTATGTGAGAACAATCAAAATCCGTACATATTTTGACTTAGAAAGACCCAAGTCTTTGTTCTTGTTGGGTTGTTGTTCATAAAAATGTAATAGAGTTCGAGGGTTTTGTTGCTTTAGAAGCTCTATTGTTAGAAGCATTTGTTTGATTTTCCCGCCTCCGAGAAATGGTACGAAGAAGTAAGTAAAATGAAGCAGACGATGATGATCGGGTCGTACAGTGTTTTTATTTGTACGATCAGCCAGCGGTTTCTTCGCCAAGAAGAATTTTCTTACACAGTCTTTGCATGGTGTTTTATTTAACTCTTTTGTGTTATTTGTGCTGTATTATTATTTTTGTATTTTCAAATATTAGAAAAATATTGTTTTGTATTTTCAAATATTAGAAAAATATTATTTTTTGTTATTTACATTTTGTCTTTTACATTGTTTCGTAGATGTATAATATTTAAACAAGTAAATAATTTCCCAAAAATAATGCATGTATGTATGAAAATTAAAAGAAGAAAAGTAAAGGATAGCATAATTCCATGTTGTAAAATAATACTTAAAACTATTAAAACTTCAAACGTGACTCAACATACAAAATATATAATGATATTATATGGACCTTGTCCCATTTTAGTTGGAATCCGACCATCAACCCAAATGTTAAACAAAATCTTCTAATAATCAAAATTTTTTTCGTCCAATAATAAATGTTTTGCTTCCCTTTTTCCTAATTCTTTCTCTTAACAAAAATATGATATTGGGTTTTCCCTTCAAACAAATCTAATTTCTTTTGACTAATGCAAATACCAAAACGGTTCAAATTCCTTTTTTGTTCTGTACAATTTATATTAATTATTTATTTAATCACATTTGAAATTTAAATGATAAGTTTCATTTTCTCCTTTTATACTATAGGGTAAATTTATTTCCTATAGTTTGAGAAAATAGAGTTTAAATTTCATTCCTATAATCTATAATTAGAATTTAGTTTACATATATAGAAAATCCTTTGAGACCATGTATGAGAGAATTTTATTAAAATAATAAAACTATTCGTGAGATTTCATCAAAATAAATTTTAATATTTTTTCAGAAAAAAAAACATAAAGTTGTAATTAAACACCAATATATATAATTTTCATTTCAATGTTTCAATTTATAAACCCGGATAACACCAATTAGGTTGCTCCCTGATATTCATATTTAGTCAACTAAGGAAGCTAATCTTTTAAGTAAATAAATGCACATTTTTGTAGAAAATGAAAAAATAACATAACATAAAATTATGATATTTATACTCAAACTAAAAAAAAATTCAATTAAAAACATACCCCAAACTAGCAAGTAGCAAGAGGTACAAAATTGGTTGAAATTACAAACTCAAATGTACAGTAGGCAGAGAGATAGAGATTTGGAAAGTACCTGAAAGTGGAAGACTTAAACTCCTTATGAATTTATAGGATAAAGCTTAAGAAAGAGTTGTAATTTTTACATATATATATATATAAGTTTTCTATTTCAATTTGTTATTATTATTTAGTAGGAAATTGGATACATGGGGAAGTGGAGGGGACGAAGTGAATATTTAGAAACTTTTGAGTTACCACAACATAATTGGCACGTGGCAGCTGATATGTAGAGAGGCTTCTCAAATCTCTCTCTCTCTCTCTCTCCATTAAAATGTTAAATGCTCATTTGTTCTCCCACGTGGCGGAACAATAAATTGTGATGATATAAAACTATTCTTTAACGGTACATTATATTATCCACCTATGCATTTACATAGAATTGCCTAAATTATACAAAATACCTTCAAATTTTTTAAGTTTTATTAAACACTTCAAAACTACCCATTATTACACACTAAACTTTTAAAAATAACCTAAAATTTTGTATGAGTTCAAAAATATTGTTAGAGTTACTTTTACTACGTGTTTGAAATAAATACATGTACAAAAGCTAAAAAAAAAAAAAATCTATAAGACTTTTTTTTATTGTTTTTTTAGTCCCAACAACCTATATTATTAAAAGTTTGAAACTTTTTAGTGTTTTTCTGAACCTATAATGAGTGTTATTATAGAGTATGAAGATATAGCTTATATATGTTGCTATAGAAATATTTGATACTGTTTTTTATTAAAACGATAATATGTTTATATAGCTTAAATAATGTGCTATATTTAACATACAATAGCATTTTCAATGCTATAATATAGTATTTATAGTTGCAATTGTATGTTATAGTAATGCTATTAAATCATTTGCAATTATTATAATAATTATAATATAATCTTTTGATAGCATTTCATTTTTTCTATAACTGTTGGCTACGAAAGGGTTAACTTTTTTTCTCAAAAATAATTTTTGAATTAATTTGTTTCTAATAAATTTTAGCTCAAGTACTCAATTTTAGTTAAATTTATGTACACACTTCATAACACAAAATACTAATAACTTTCATTCATAATCTATTAACATTACAAAATAAAGTATTCAATAATTTCTTAAAATAAAGTTATTGTCTAAATGATACTAAGGTAAATAAAGTATTTAGTGAATGTACCAACAACATAAGTTAATCCTCAAAATACAAACAAAATTTACCAAATGTTAAAGATTATATTATCATGTGACTATGATACCATCATTGGTTATTTTTTTCTTATTCTGAAAAAGCAATGTGAGAGATAATCAATTAACCCTTCAGTTAATTCTAAAGTTAATAACTTTAGTAACAACTTAAGGGATAGCAGAAGAGAATAACACAAGATACTTTGGTAACCCAGTTTGGCCAATGTTATCTACGTCTAAGGGGTTGCGCACAGCCCTGATGAGTAATTTTTATTAATATTCACTTAAGTCAAGGTACATCAATACAACATATTAAGCTCAGTTTAATTATATGACTTAGTAGCATGTGTCTCGACTTCAGACTCCAGGCTCCCCCTGAATGCACGAATCACTTTTCTTCATGATGTCTAACTTCAGGCTCCCCCTAAACACATAAGTGAATAGCTCCGACGATATCTTTATACTCTACCAAAGATCGCAGTAACCACACGTTCCACTGTCTCGTCTTTTACGTTACTCATCAATAGACACAACTTCGATCAACATATTGATCTTATAGTCATAAGATCATAATACCTTTTTAGTTCCAGCAGTTTCTGTGAATCGCTCTTTGAAAACCTTCAGTCGTAGATCGTTCACCTCTAGTCCCTTTTTTTTCCTCACGAATAAAGTATCTCGACGGCCTATTTATACACATAACAATCGTATGTATAAATCCTTCTTTTTTTAAGATAATTAATAAGATTCCTAAGATAATGGGAAATCTTTTATCCTTTTAAATATCTTTATCTTTTTAAGATTAATTAATCCATTAATTAAAAAGATATTCTCAAAAGTCTTTTAGACAAAATCTCCAACAAACTCCCCCTTTTGTCTAAAAGAACTTTCTTTTCTGGTTCAACACAAAGCTTCCACAAGACAACTGTTGAGACTAACAGATGATAACAAGTCATATCCTCCTTCTTATATTAAAAAATTCGCACACCACAAACGATTAACTAAACTTATTCATTATTTCAAAAGAAAAACAACTTCCACATAACAAGAGGCAGAAGTATTAGTAGGAACTACTTCTCCCTTAAAACAACAAGAAGAACTTCCAACTAATCAGCAAAAAAAAAAAACACACATTTAAAAGAAAAACAATCAGCCAAAACAACCAACCAAGCACCCTGCTGCTGTTACTCCCCCTTTGAACCAGAAAAAAAAATAACATCATCCAGACCCATGTCCTCTTCTACTGGTAGATGGGGCAAAAGCCTTGACAAATGAGAGCATCCACCTCTAAACGACGTCCGAACAATAGATTGATAAAAGTGGACAAGGCTTGAGATTCAACAGCAAGTGAATTAACAATACGAGAAGTCAACTCCCCATCAACAAAGAAACCTTCAGCAGACTCAGCCCAATCACTTGTAACGAAGACGCGTGGCCCACGAGACAGATGCACATCTTGATCAATATCAGGCACATGACTGCCCTGAAAAAGTCTGTAACTGAGAGATAAGGTTTTAGGATCAGGTCCAGGAGCATTTGATGCAATTAGCACGACACCATTTTAGTGGAGTAGCAGACTCGAGAAAAAACGTGACAGAGCAATTGGAACTTTTACCCCAAACGATCCAACATGCCTTAACAGCTGATTATATATAAAAGCACTTGTATCCACTTTATTGTCATTACAAATTTGATACAGAAAAGTTGCCAGGGCTGCAGATACACTGGAGGCATGAGAGGAAGGGAACCAATTAGCAATATCAATCTTATGCAGAATGGCATATTTAATGCTAAGAACAGGGCAGGGATTCCATTGACAGGCCACATAGACAGGGTCCCACCAGATAATACAGAAGCCAGAACATTACTAGAAGGAGACGATGGAGAATAGTCAATATCAACAACATTACCTAGAAACCCGTTAATCACAACAGGAAAAACTACAAATTTGAATCCCCTAACATGAACCGTATGATAATCTGGGCTACTTGGATCATTAAATTCATCAGGTAAGTTGACTATAAACTCCCTAATAAGATGAGGATAAAATGGACCAGCATTCGAAATAGTTTTTGCTAAACCTGTTCTGCCAATGAGGTCTATGATACTCATGTAGGATTGATGTTTGTCAGAAACATTTACCTCATTAGCCAATCGTCGCTGAACCACAAATTTCCAACGCTGAACATTCTCCTCCTAATGAAACGAGATTCCATCAATGGGAACAGATGGAACATTTGAGGGAATCTTCTTTCTGTCTGTTTTGGTGGTTTTATTGCGGCGATTTTGTTGTGATTTCCTCTTGACTGGCTTTGGTACAACCGGGACCTTAAAAGAACAAGGTGGAATAGTAGGAGTATCATCAGCATTTGTGGGAACTTTATCAGTGCACACTTCAGGGTTTGAAGGATCTACCTCGTTCTCATCACTTAGAGCATCGGGTTGCTCTTCACGTGCAACAGAAACATCACCAGGAACATCATTAGGAATAGATGCATGGACATCATCAGATGCAACGGGAAGTGACGGAGAAGGGAGGAAACGCACAAATGGCCCAGGTTGAACTTTAGAAGCTGGAGCAATACCCAGAGTAGGAACAAATACTCCCTCAGTTGACGAGCTTTCTTGAGACTACACAGACGCAGAAGGAGCCGCTGGTATCTCAACAGTAGCCTTTAGGACATTAGTCTTCTTCAACAAGCGAGCCAAAGGGACATCATCTAGGTCATCGAAATCCATGTCAGTGAGATGAGCCTCAGACGCGCTTGGCCTAGCTGTAGCAACACATCAGAGCCAACTTCTTCTTGCACTAGCTTATGAGAACTTTTGGAAGTATCATCCTGTGATTTTTCTGAAGGAAGACGATAGGGCCTTCGTGGGGGAGTACTTTTGAACCGACGGCTACACATTCTTACACCATGCATGGCTCCTTTTGGGCTTGAAACTTCATGAACTTCTTCAGAGGACTTGCCAGCATAAGTTCCCTTACGAGTGTTCACCATTGTCAATTCAACTCAAAAAAACTTGACTCAACTAACGACCTCACAACCGATTATAAGAAGATGAAGAAATCTGAAGTTAAAACGTTCAGCTTAAATGATCTGGAAAACTTCTTAAATATTCTCTCTTACCAAGGAGATCTTCTTCAAATGCCAAAAAGATAGTCATTATTTCCTATTACGGCGTTGACACAACCATTATTACAGATCGTGATAAAATGCTCCATCTTTTTAGCTAATTAAGGAGTTAAATTTTACATACTCCTAATCTGGCGCGCAAATGCTCAAACGTGGTTGCATCAAGAGGTTTAGTAAACATATTTGTCAATTGTGAATCGAGCGAATATGTTCCTGTTGGATTTTATGTCTTAAAACTCGTAGATAGTAAATATAATCAATTGATTGCCATTAATAAAGTGTTTTATTATTATAATTTCAATAAGTGTTATTGATTATATTATTAGTTTTGTCTTAATAACCTAAATCCAATAAACTAACATCCTAAGTTGTTTGATGAGTCTTGAACAGTATGTAGAGACATACGAGGATCAATGTTCAAGATCAGCTTAAAGGGTTTATAGTATAGGATTAAGGTTGGGTACCTTATCCTGTTAACACTATGGATACGGCTCACTTTGTATTTGATAAAAATACATTGATCCAATGTGTTCATGTATGCGACATGCGAGTGAAGGTATCCTATGTAATAAGTTTGCATAAGACTGGACCACGAAATAGTAATCACTAGATGTAACTCCGTTAACTAGTTGGATTTCTATTTCATTAGGATGACCTAGGTGACTTAGTCTTAATCTTGAGTGTATTATGAACTCCTGTTTGCGAGGGATTGTCCTTTGATTTGTACGGGTGAGAGTGGCCAAATTGCTGATTCAATATGCTTATCATTTTTGGGACAAGACCGAGTGGGGAGCTGGAAACATAATCACACAAGATGGAATTCACTTCTTCCCACCTTTAAGGTAAATAGATAAGTGTTCCCTTAAATGGTGTCTCTGAGACTTGAACAAAGGGCCCTACCCTCTCTATGGCACGAGAGGGTTTTCTGTTTAGTGGTTGGACCATAAACAACTTGTTCATTAGAGGAGCACTGGTATTTAAGGACTAGAGGTAATCTAGGGGTAAAATGGTAATTTGACCTAGCTGGTGTTACAAACACTTGTGAAGGACTAACTTACTGGTATTGATCTATATCCGTGGACACAGAAATATATCTATAGTGAGAAGAGTTCAGTTGTGAGTCTTTAGTGGAGTATACACACAGTTAACGAATATTGATTAATGTAGTTAATGAGTTTAGCTAATTAATCTCATATCATTGTAGCTTTGATCTATAGGTCCATTAGGTCCCCTTCCTAGCTCATAAAGAGTAATGAGATTTATTTATATTGGTTGTAATTTGAAATGTTCAAATTTACTTTGGGAATTAATATAATGTATATTGATACATTATAATATAAAGTTTATTAGACTTTTTTATATAAATTTAATTTTGGATATGATTCAAAATTAAATTACGAGAGAATAAAATATTTGAATAAGTTCAAATATTAGTTTAATTTGAATTAGATTCATATTAAAACTATAAGTTAAAATCTAATGTGTATATGATACATATTAAAACTATAGGTTATGAGAGAAATTTATATTTGAATATGATTCAAATTATGGATTAAATTAAATATAAGATATTTAATTTAGAAATTAATTAATTGGATAATTAATTAATAATTTAGTTTAATTTGATTTAATTAAATTTGATTTAATTAAATTAATTAAATTAAAACTATCGGTTATGCGATAGATATTCATTTAAATATGATTTAAATGAAAATATTAATTAAATATGATTTAATTAATTATTAAATTAATTAATTATTTAATTAAATTAATTAATTAATTTAATATATATATTAATTTAATAATTATTATTAAGTTAAGACAGAACGTGGGTGGTTTTCCCACGTTCCCATTTATTATCTCCAACTTCCCACTTCTTTCGTCAGAAGAAGTGGGAATTCTTTGCGTAACAATCACAACAGTGAGTTCTGCGAAGAAGACTCTCCATTATCTCTGAAAAAATTCTCTCCATTCCCTTATTCCAATTTTGGTTCCCATAAACCATCTCAATCAGAGAATAGGAAGGTTTCCAAGTGGTGGTGCCCCAAAATTTGGTGTTTGGTAGATTCAGAGTCGTCAACGAGCGTAAGTTTTTTCTTCTCTGTATTTTTTCAAAGCATGTTTAACCATAAATTTTTTTTTCTATTTTTTGCCAATGTATTGGTATTTTTAAGGTTCCAATTAAAATTGAGTTTCTGTATTTTTTCTGCTGTAAAGGGTTTTCATCCCTCAGTTCCAATGTAATAATCTTATTTTCAATAAGCTCTCTAATGAAATGATGTCTTATATCAATATGCTTGGTTCGACTATGTTGAACTGGATTTTTTGATATATCAATCGCACTCATATTATCACAGTACGGAGTCATAACTTCTTGGGTTATTCCGTATTCATGCAACATGTTTTTCATCCATATCAATTGAGTACATCCACTTCCTGAAGCTATATACTATGCCTCTGCTTTAGAGAGAGATACACAATTTTGTTTCTTACTAAACCATGAGATAAGATTGTTTCCAAGAAAGAAACATCCACCAGAGGTGCTTTTCTTGTCATCAGCAGAACCAGCCCAGTCTGCATCACAATATCCCACCAATATAGAGGTTGTATCATAGGAATATAAAATTCCAAAGTCAGTTGTTCCGTGAACATACTTGATTATTCGTTTAATGGCTGTCAAGTGAGAAGTACGAGGATCCGACTAAAATCAAGCATATATTCCAACAGCATAGGCAATGTCAGGTCTGCTTGCCGTTAAATATAGGAGACTCCCAATCATGCTCCTATACAATTTGTGATCTACTTCTTTACCATTAATATCCTTGGTAATTTTAACATGTGTCGCAACTGGAGTCCTTTTGTGTTGAGACTGATCCAGACCAAATTTCTTGACTATGTTTTTGGCATACTTCTCTTGAGATATAAATATACCCTCACTTCTCTGTTTGATCTATAATCCCAGAAAATAAGATAGTTCTCCTACCATGCTCATTTCGAATTCTGATTTCATTATGTCAATGAAGTTATCAACAAGTGCTTTAGGAAATCCCCTAAATATAATATCATCAACATAAATTTGAGCCACAATGAGATCAGTGCTGGTTCTATTAATAAATAGTGTCTTGTCAATTCCTTCTCTGGAATATCTTTTATTACCCAGATAAATTGTTAAGCGTTCATACCATACTCTAGGAGCTTGCTTTAGCCCATATAGGGCTTTATGAGCTTGTAAACATATTGAGGAAATTCAGAATCAACAAACCCTTTAGGTTGTGCTACATAAACTTCCTCATTCAAGTACCCATTCAGGAAGGTGCTCTTGACATCCATTTGATACAATTTAAATTTGTGGATACAAGATATACCGAGCAGAAGGCGAATAGCTTCAAGTCTAGTAACAGGTACAAAAATTTCATCAAAATCAACTCCTTCTATCTGGGCATAACCTTGAGCCACCAAACAAGCTTTGTTCCTTGTTACACATCCTGATTCATCAGTCTTATTTTTAAAAACCCACTTAGTACCTATAATATTTACCCCGTTAGGTTTAGGAACCAAGGTCCATACATTGTTACGCTTAAATTGAACTAATTCTTCTTGCATGGCGTTTATCCAGTATTCATCCTTAAGTGCAGCCTCAACAGAAGTAGGTTCAATTGCTGAAGTATAACATAAATCAATGATCATTTTTGAATAATCTATTTTGTCCTTCTTCCTAGTGGTGATTCCAGCAGAAGGATCACCAATAATTGAGCTTGACGGACGATTTTTCCAAACATGTGATGAAGGAATTGGTAAAGTTCCTTCAACTACTGCTTCCTTAGATGTATATTTGGAGCATAAGTTAGAATTAGTTGTCTCAATATCAGCTTTGGATACATCAGCAGGTGTAGAAGTTGGAGCTAGAGTCACCTTAGGTGTTTCGTCTTCTTCATCATCAATTTTCTTATTAGTATATTCAGAATCATTGACCACAATATTAATTGTTTCCATAACTGTTTCAGTTCTATTGTTGAAAACTTTGTAAGCTCTGCTGTTTTGTGAGGATCCAAGAAATAGACCCTGTTCTGATTTAGCATCCCACTTTCGATGATATTCTCTGTCAGCAAGAATATAACAAGTTCTTTCGAAAATATGAAAATATTTAACATTAGGCTTTCTACCCTTCCACAGCTCATATAAGGTTACATTACTTCCAGATCGAGTAGTGATTCTAATGTGAATGTGGCAAGCTATGTTAATAGCTTCTGCCCAAAAATGCAGAGGTAAACTTTTGGCATGTATTATGATTCTGGCCATCTCCTGTAATGTTCTATTTTTCCTTTCGACAACTTCATTCTGTTGAGGAGTTATAAGAGCAGAGTATTCATGGTGTATTCCTTCAGAATTACAGAAATTATGGAGATCTTCATTTTTAAATTCTTTGCCATGATCACTTCTGATTCTAAGAATTTTCACTCCTTTTTCTTGCTGCAAAATCAGACATAAGCTAATGCAGACTTTGGGAGTATCAGATTTGCCTTTCAAAAAATGAACCCATGTGAATCAAGAAAAATCATCTACAGCTACAAGCACATATTTCTTTCCACCAAGACTTTTCAGTCTGCATTGGTCAAAGATCCATATGTAGAAGTTCAAGGACTCTATTTGTGGAACATCCCTTTAGGCTTTTGTGAGATGCTTTAGTTTGCTTCCCAATTAGACAATCTCCACAAAAAAAAATTTATATTTACATCAATATTAGGAACACCTATCACAACATCATTTTTTACAGCCCTATCTATGCTTTTCAAGTTGATATGTCCTAACATTCTGTGCCATAACCAGGTTTGATCTTCTTTAGTCGAATGACAAACTTTTGAATTATTGGAGATCCAGTGATAGCAGTTATCCACTTGCCGACTACCATTCATAAGACTTTGATTACCCTTATTAATTACCACACAGCTGTCTTTACTAAAGTTTACACTGTAGCCTTGATCACATAGCTGACTTACACTAATCAGATTTACTTTTAAGCCATTCACATATCTAACATCATTCAGACATGGAAGATTATCTTTGACAATGTTTCCTTTTGCTATAATTCATCCTCTTGCTTCGTCTCCAAATGTAACATGGTCAGAATTACACTCCTTTAGTTCAGAAAAGAAAGATCTGTTTTCTGTCATATGTTTAGAACAACCACTATCAAAATACTAGGCATCAATCGTGACTTGAACATATGTGAATGCAATATTACATTGTCTTGACTGTTTAACTCTCCAAACTATACCACTTCTTTTTCTCTTATCTTGTTTTGCAGGACTTGCTTTATATTTTCGATTGTTGTGTTTTGCCTTCCACTGATACAATATATCTCTCTATAGTTCATAGCAAAAAGGTCTAATATGACCTTTTTGACCACAATAGTGACAACTCCATTTAGTAGTTTTAGCTGAAGGGCTAACTACTTTCGTTGTTGTGACTGTGTCTGTCTTGTCATTAACTGATGCAGGTACAAACTTTATTTCGGTTGTAGTATTGATGAGTAATTTTTATGTTGTATTGATGTATCTTGGCCGAATTGTAACTACACACAGCCCTGATGAGTAATTTTTATTAATATTCACTTAAGTCAAGATACATCAATACAACATATAAGCTCAGTTTAATTATATGACTTAGTAGCATATGTCTCAGCTTTAGACTTCAGGCTCCCCCTGAATGCGTGAATCACTTTTCTTCATGATGTCTAACTTCAGGCTCCCCCTAAACACATAAGTGAATAGCTCCGACGATATCTTTATACTCTACTAAAGATCGCAGTAACCACACATTCCACTATCTCGTCTTTTACGTTACTCATCAATAGACACAACTTCGATCAACATATTGATCTTATAGTCATGAGATCGTAATACCTTTTTAGTCCCAGTAGTTTCTGTGAATCGCTCTTTGAAAACCTTCAACCGTAGATCGTTCACCTTTAGTCCCTTTTTTTCCCTCACAAATAAAGTATCTCAACGGCCTATTTATACACATAATAATCGTATGTATAAATCTTTTTTTTAAAGATAATTAATAAGATTCCTAAGATAATGAGGAATTTTTTATCCTTTTAAATATCTTTATATTTTTAAGATTAATTAATCATTAATTAAAAAGATATTCTCAAAAGTCTTTTAGACAAAATCTCCAACATATTGAGATATCATTTCATTCTCCTGCATAAATTTATAAAATAGATATCAATATATGATTTTGTAGACACCAATAATAGTGGATATTAAGAAAACATATATAGAAAGCTTAATAAATGTAGAAAATTTATAAAATTAGAAAATAACATACTAATGGTTAGTTTAATAGATGACCATGCAACCGTACTGCTAAAAGCTTCTTCAATACATGTCATTTCTATTTTCTAATGTTGGCCTCTACAAATATGCATTGGGTTTCTTTGATGTATCAACCCATACTTTAACTACATGTGAACCAATAGGAATGTGATGAACAAGAGTAGTTGGATCGTTAGAAGACTTTAGTATCATTAGAAGACCATCTACAATGTGAAGAATGCATTTATTAGTCGTTAGTGGAGTGAATGCTAGTTAGTGAATATTGATTAATTCAATTAAAGAGTTTAATTAATTAATCTCATACCATTGAAGATTCTAATCTGTAAGTTCATAAGGTCTCATTGTTATCTCACTAAGGATAAAAATGAGGAATAATTTGAATTAACCAAATTGTTTAAGGGAATTTTATATTAATATGATTAATATAAAAGCATAATGTATTTTGATACGTTATAGGATACAGTTAATTATAAATATGATCTATAATAATAATAAATATATATAAATAAATAAATAAATAAATATATATATATATATATATATATATATATATATATATATATATATATATATATATTATATGAGAGATATTTGAATGAGATTCGAATATTAAAATCATATGAATTATATTCATATAAAGTTATAGAGTAAAATTAATGTGAATGAGATTCACATTAAAACTATATTATAAGAGACATATACGCATATAAGTATATGATATCTGTATGTTAATTAATTACTTGGAGTGAACTACTCTCAAGCAATATACATTCTTTAGGGTTTCTTGCTTAATTAGTGATGAATATCACAATGTGATTCTCTAGAAAAAGAAAAGCCTTCCTTTATCTTTGTAACGATTAATCCCCCTCTAAATTCTTTTTGTCAAAAATTTTTTGGTAGGGGAGCAAACGGGTTGGATTGGGAGACATTCTCAATCTAACTCATGTTTTTGGGTTGATTAGGTTGGCAATTCAAATAACCTGAATTAAGTTCCTACGACCCAACCCAACCAAACCCATAAAATACAGGTTGGGTTAGGGTTGGGTTGTCAAGTTGTTTTGTTGTTTTTTTTTTTCGTTTCTAAATTTTAATGTTTGTAAAGTTCAAAATTGTTCCTTTTCTAAAAAAAAAAAAGAATGTTGTAATCTCCAATTCTCCATAGCCCATCAAAATATTGGTGCTCATATAATAATTTCTTAAGTGAATAATAACTAAAAAGGACAACCACAACATACTTTGAAGCACTCAAATAATAATCCACATAAAATAATACAATGGTCCATACAATAATCCATAACATACTTTGAAGGAAAACCAAAAACAAAAAATTGGTTCTTCTTCAAAGCACTCAAATAATCAGGAATAAGTAATTTCTTCAAATTCTCCACCCAACCACCAACAAAAGAAAACATAAAAACAAAGTGACTGGTCTGCTTCTAGATTATTAAACTTTAGACATACATGAAACATTGAAGTTTAATTTTTGATTAGTAAATAATTTTAGTGTACCTATCACACCCTACTTCAGATGCCGCTTCATGCGATCAAGAGGAGGCGTGTTGCCTAGACATTCAACGCACATCTCTCATGAGATGGTACACGTAATGCTAAGCAGAACAACTTCTTTAAATACAAAGTTAAACACAGAATTTGCACTTTGATGAAACAAGAGAACTTCATTTGATAGACAATTCACAAGAGTACATTCGGTTCTTAGTACTCAAATTGTTCAAAAGAAATATAGACTGAAAAAATGACTTGACTTTTCTTGCCTAGCTTCTACATATTTCACAAGATAACAATGGTCACTACCAAAATAATGCAATTCATGAGGCACGATAGACGATCAAGACATCAAGTTCTACGCCGGATGTCCTTCGTTACTTGGGGAGGAGGGAGTAAAACAAAATATTGAAAGAGTTAGACGAAAACGCTTAGTGAGTGAGATCTCTTAACAAGTGCTTTACGTAAATTAGTTGCCTTTTTCACCACATAATCTTTTCCAATGCAGGTATCATGGCAAAATATAAATCAACTATTTTGTGAGTTCATTCTACACAATTAATTTCATCTTTGTGTATCATCTCCCTAGCTCAATCATTTACCACATTCTTTTACCAAGTTGTAGTCATGCAGAGGAACCTCAACACACTGGTAAATACCATAAATTTTCTTACGTATAACACACATTTCCATGTTAGATCATATATCAAGCAAATAGGCATCTTACACTAGATCACACAGCAAGTATGAGGCATCCTAATCAAGATCACAAATAATGAATAGGGCATTCTATTCTAGATCATACAACAAGAATAAAGTATCTTATCTTAGGTCACACAGCAAGGATAAGGTATCACATTATACAGGGTACAGAGATTATATTTTCTTGACTTAACAGTTTTGTACATTATTCAGCAACCATCATTTCAAGACATGACGTCAACATTAACCTCAATGCATTTAATCGTAATGCAACTTCTCACTCAAAGAGGATGCTTCCACAGTATTCCTTAACCAGAAATCATTTATAAAATACTTCTTTTCCATTTATAAGATCACTTATGTTTTAATGATGAAAAAACATAATGAAAATTATGTTGTTTATAATTTCAAAATAATATATCAAGGATTTTAAACACATAAAAAAATCCTTTTTCTCTTGGAAATATTTAGCAAGAAAAATCACTCACAATCACAGTCGACTAGCTTCTGAGGTCGAAGTCTCCCTTACACTTTTTGGAATTCTTTTTGGAAATGAGCTCGTTTTATGTCTGAAATCCTTAGGTATCTTTCTAGTTCTTTCTTAATGATATTAAGGTAAAAAGTATCTTCAAATGATTTGAATTCCTCCATTTATAGATTTTACCGACGAGTTTTTTCATGTCAAAATGATTCCTCTAACCGATGGTGAGAATTGGCCCAATCTTAAAACGTCACATGCCCATGTCAATCCCTTATCCTGAACTTAGATCGGGCGGCTGGGTCAAATCAATCACCGACCTATTAACGTCTAGTTCACATCATTGTTTCTAGGTGAAGTAACTCAACTTGTCTATCTATTCGACGTATAACGTTTTTCGTAGAGAGGTCTTTCGTCGCATAGTCCTTCCCCAAATCGCATTTTACCAATCGAAATCTCTTCATGCATTATCCACATCGTAGGATCTTCATCGTATTGTGGAATGTGATCAAGACCTTATAGTATAAGGATTCGAACACATTTTGGAAATCCTTTTTATTTTGAAATCATTTAATAACAAGGACCACTCACTCTCAACAATCGGCTAATGGAATACGAGACATGCACAACGAAAATAAAACGACCTATTTTACTCTAAATGTAACTAAACATTTTAGTAATTAACATGCATAAACTACCATAATTAAACGAAATTAGGGTTAAAGGAAAAACTCACCTTTAAAGATTTTTTATCTTCGTAATCTCCTCACGAACATGAACTGAGCCACCACTAGGATTACTATTCTCTAAACCTAGAACCGGGTTGTAGGACTTGATAAGGTGGAGAAAATTGAGAGAGATGGAATTTGGTGTTGGAAAAATTTAGGGTTGAGATTATGGAGAGAATTAAATTGTTGAGAGAAAAATGTAATTTCAAATTACAAAATTGGTAAAAAGTTTTTTCACATTTGAAATCAAGCCTATTTATAACCTAGTTACATGCAAAAATGCATGTAATTTGTTCATAAAATCTCAACACCTAACATTCCACTAACCATTAGTGGATTTTAGTGGGTTAGGTACTTACATCTCATGTAGTCACCTATCCAACCACTAAATGTTAGTGGGATTATCCAACAAGGATTATCCAACAAAATGTTGGATTTTCCCACTAACTTTAATTCAAGGGCAATATGGTCATTTAACCATTCAAGTCAAAGTCAAACAAAAGTCAAAAGTAAACATTTTGACTTTTTTCCATTTTGTCTATCTTGACGAATTTCGACCTTTCGAGTATGAATTCGCATTCAAAATCATATTTGAATATAAAATCGGTCAAAGTTTGACTTTTCAAAGTCAAAATGCTTTTGACTTTTCACAACTTTGACCATTTTAATCAATTTCGAGCTTCCGAATATGAATCTATATCCATATTTTTAATATTTAAATCAAATTTAAACATAAACCTCTATCTCAAACTTATAACTGATGACTATATCATATATATTTGTCGGTTTCTCTCTTTATACCTAATTTGAACAATTCGAATTATTCCAACATATTGTGCTAAGTTAATTCCATATGAGCTAGCAGGAGAACTTATAGACTATGGACTCCAACGACTCGTGATTAACTAGCTAAACCTTTTTAAATCGAGCTAATCAAGATTCATTAACTAATAGCACATTCCACTAAAGTCCCATAGTTGCACTCCCCTCACTATAGATATATTTTTGTCCATCTAATATAACCACGATTAGTAAATTAATCATTCATAGTTTGTTCATAACCTCGACTAGGTCAAAATACCGTTTTACCCCTCAGATTACATCTTACTCCTTAAGTCCCACTGATCCACTATTGAACAATTGGTTTAAGGTCTAACCATAAACCAAATCCCTCTCGGTACAATGAGATGGTGGGGCCCCTTGTTCAAAACTTGAATTTAGTCATTCAGGGAATAACTTGTCTACTAACCCTAAAATGGGTAGGAATGAATTCTATCTTGCACTTATGTCCCTAGTTATCCACCCGATCTTACCCCTAAAATAGAAGACTTATTGGGCCAGCATTGTTGAGCTATCCTTACAAATACAGATATAAGGATAATTTTGTTTGAATAGAATTTCATAGTAAGCTCAAGATTAAAATTAAGTTACCTAGGTCATTAAATAGTCAGTTTTATGTAATTAACGATGTTATAACTTAAAAGTGACTATTTCATAGTTCCAGTCTTACGTAAACTCTTTACATAGGATGCATCAACTTTTATGTATCTACATGAATGATTTAGGATCACTTCGTTTGTACTGACTCCAAAGTCGGCCACATCCATAGTGTCCTTAGAATTAAGTCGTCCAACCTTATTCATATACTATAGACCGTTTGAGCTATATACTCGAACTTGATCCACGTTTTTGTTTATACATAAAGTTCAAGGCTACACTAGATAACCTTGAGACCTTAGTTTATTAGATTCAAGATTATAGTATTTTATTTTCACTAATAAGTCCTCAATAACCACTTTATTGGATATAATATAATTTAAACTACAAACTATGAGTTTTAAGATATAAATTCCAACACTTGCAACCTTTTGTCAAGTTCTCAAGCTTCAGGAAATTCTTGAGAATCTTGGAAAATTCCTCAATTCCTTCTATTTATAGTTAGATTCCTTTTATTTATAGGCTTTTTTGGTGACGTTTTCCATGTTGAAATGATGACTTCCGTTAGTGGTAAGAACGGTTCAATCATAGAATGCCATTTGTTCTTGCCAAATCCTTATCTTTGGATTCAAATTGGACGGTATGGTCAAATCAATCACTGACCTACTAATACATGGGCAACACTATTATTTTTAGGTGGAGTAGACTCAACGCCTAATCACTAGCCACGTTGCCTCTCTCCAATATTCTTTATTTATCGTATAACCACTTCGCAAAACACGAGTTACTTTTTGATGAAAGTCTCATCGCACTAATCATTCTTTTCACTTGAATTTCAACACATTAGACAAAACACGATTAGGTTCTTACATATCACACCTTGTCTTTGACCCTCTTCTCTTAGCCTAAGAGAAGGTGTAAAGCCATCAAACACTACGCTACTCTCATGACACTTAGTGAAAACTTACTGAACTTGCTAACTCTTAACTTACATAAAGAAACTAAGAGAATATGCAATACTTTAATAAAAAAAATTAGAACACCTATACAGTACTTACAACGTATTGAACTAAAAATTTAGGCTCGGGAATCACGAGCTCTACCTTGAAAATGGAAAACATTTGAATGAATGAGCTAGGAGCCCAATGAGTGACTATTAAATGCACTTTTAAATCAAATACTTAAAATCTCAGGAAAGCAGTAATAATTAAAACTTTCTCTTTATTCTATACCTATCTAACTAGGTTTTGTTAGAATTTAATCAACACTCATAACGGTATTTTCTCTGTAACTAGTTAAGTTGTGGTAGAATTTAGTCGATACCAACAACGGTAATCTCTTTAAAACTAGACATGAAGTAGAATTTAATAGATACCCACAATCATCCTCATCGAAGTGGAATTCTACATCACAATAGTGAAAATCTCTCTATGTGCACATAGTAACTATCCCTGAAAGGCTTAAACTGATCTCTGGATATCTTAGGTATAGGGTAAATTAAAATAACTCATAAAACTTAACTTAAATAACTAGCTCAGGTAAGTCATACTTAGATAAATAGCATGCCGGTAGAAAGCTTCATATAAACTCATATTTGCTTTTAAATCATGTTTTGCTTAAATACTTGCTAAATCTCATGTTTAAATACTTTTAACTAAATCTCATGCTTAAATGCCCAAGATAATTCTCATGTTTTGTAACTCAATGTAAATAGATAAATTATGCTCATAATAAATCTTGATTAGTAACTTAGGAGGCGTTTGTGGGAAGGGTTGGGCTATGGAGGGTTAGGGTTATGATAAACCTAGTGTTATGATAAACCTAGGATTATGATAAGATGTGTTTGGGGGAAGAGTTATGGAGGAAGTGTTATGATAAAATGTGTTTGGGGGAAGGGTTATGAAGAAAGTGTTATGATAATGTTTTGATAAGATGTGTTTGGGAGAAGGGTTATGTGGGTAGGGTTATGATAGATTAAGGAAGAGTTGAAGAAGAGTTAAGGAAAAGTTGAAGAAGTGTTGAAGAATGATTGAGAAAAAGTTGAAGAAGGGTTAAGAAGTGTTGAGGAAGGGTTAAGGGGCTAAAACTAGGGTTACATAACTCTTCCCTCAAACGAGGGTTGGATTACATAACCCTAACCCCCCATAACCCAACCCTTCCCCCAAACGCCCCCTTAAAGTTTACTTTAAATAATTTTGCTTGAAATTCATGCTTAAACTAAGAAAATTAAAACCATTTTATCACTCATGGGTTTAGGCTAGATCTATTAGGTTTGTAAGCTTACCTTATGTCTTCTTGGCGGGAAATAAAATAATTATATTTCTAATTTAATTCTCTTAGTCCTTAAAAATTCCAAATTTAAACGTAAAAGTCTAAAAAATATATATATAAAAAATGGCACAATGGCATGGTTGGGCACATGGCTGTATGGATGGCATGAGTTGGGCACACAAGACATTGTGAAGGGTTACTAGAATGCGTGTTAACCTCCCTGGCCACGCTGCATGCCCACTATGGCTACAAACCCTTTACCATGTGTCTATCTTGTGCGCACAAGTCTTGCTGCGTAGCCCTTTGGCGCATGTAGGCCTTGAAGCCTATTCACCTGATGTACGAGCAAGCCTTGATGCATGGTCATTATGCGCATGCATGATTCCATGGCCCTGCGATAGGTTTGCTTTATACTATACATGATACAAAATATTAGCACTCACTCGCACAAGCAACATTTCATGGCAGCTTTTTCTGCCTAGTGTCTTAATGTCTAGCCAAGGACATACTTGCTTGCCCATAACCTCCAACCTACCTGCTTAGACACAAATTCTAGATTTCACCTAAAAAATTCATAACTTAATATCCATTAATCAAATTGAAAACCCTCTTTCTACAAACTTCTTTCTTAACCACTTAACTAGTTTACCTCAAATTTTCATATCACAATTCCAAGTATTCCTTTGGCTAGCCTCTAATCTTTGACCACTGTCTTGGGTTCCTTAAAAAATAGACCGAGTGGTGATTCCTTCAACCATTCATCATATTCCTCACTTCCTCTTCTCCAGAAAGCCCTCGTTGAGAAACTACCCTATTTAAACTTTAACTTTCTTTCAAGACTAGAATCACTCAATTCGTACAAGGGGTTATGAAGTACTTTCAATTAAAAGTTAAACTTATAGAGTTCTCTGCATTGAAATGTATTTCTGAAGTAAAATACAAATTTACAAGTGTCTTAGTCTTGTTACCTTCATATTATAGAACTTTCCAACAATAAGAAGTATTACTATAAATATGGGTGACATCTCCTGTAAACGCGATATTTTCTTGGTTTAATTTCTTTAAATGTGGAAAATGAAAAGAAAAGAAAATGGAAATTAAAGAAAAGAAAGAAAAGAAAGGAAAAAAGGAAAAAAAGAGAAGAAAATTTCATTTTTCTTTTCTTCTTCTTCTTTTTCTCTTCCCTTCGCCACCAAACATTTTGAAGAAACATTCTCATCCAACTTCCATTTTTTTCCTTCTTCAATTTACAGAGAACATTTAAGAGAGAGTTTGGAAGGAAGTAGAAGAGAAATATTACAAGAATTTTGAGGTTGAAGAAGAGAAGGAGAACTCAAGCAAAGTGTATGCATGGCTGAATCTTGATTCATTCTGCACATCACTAGTTTTTAATTCGGTTTGAACTCTTTAAAAGGTATTAAGAGGTGAGGTTTACATTTACTGAAAGTTAACTCATTTTCAAACAAATTCTATGAAGACAGTTGGAGCCAATTCGGATATTCATTGGGTGCTTTTTGATGAAGAAAACAGGGCAGTTGGTTTTTACTCGTAATCAGGAGGTCTCTAGTTTTTCTTGTATTTCAGAGTGTACCAGTAGAGTTAGGATCTCTATTTGGTATGGTTGGAAATATTATTCAATTTACTACAACTTTCATGATGAAATTATGAACCAAAAACGACTAAAAATAAGTTAAATTGTAGGAACAAGTTAAAGAGGTCGTGTGCACACGATTCTTGAAGTTGTTCTGTTTTGAGGGTAATCTAAGTTTATTCACAGGGAATCCGATTTACATGTCTTCAGGTAAGTTTTAGAGGATCTTAAAATGAAGATTTTGATATAAAGAACGCTCATTTTGGTGAAGTGTTGAGGAAGTTATAATCATTTGAAGTTTATGTTAGAAATCTGGAAATTTCAGAGAGTTGTTGAAATAGGATTTTATTTCTTAAGTTTTGTTTTCATGAGCGTCATCTTTAGTGCGACATGTTATGTATATCTTTAGAAAACCAGAATGTTTAGAGTTCCAATATTCGGTTGGGTTGTTGGCAGGCCGAGAAGAATTAAACCGAGCTTATAGACCAAGGATTTAGCTCAAGATGGTGAGTGACAAAACCAACTTTGAAATATTTTCCATAACTGTTATTATGATTGAATGCGATAAATGTTTATTTACGAAGCTATGAAAGGTATTTGAATTTCATGACTATTTTCAAGTATACATTTGGAGACTAGATTTCTTAAAGAAATTTATTCTAGCACGTAGATATTAAATGTTTGGAAAGTATTTAAACCACAATGTTTTAAGCAAAGCATGAATTAGTAAGAAGTTTTGTTTTAAGAACTACATTTTCCACGAAAGAGCTGAGTAAAGTTCGAGCTTTGTGTAAAATTTATAAGCAGGCATGTTTTAATATTTTTAGATGATTTATGAAATTTTCATTAACTACATGACTGAGATCTTGAGCCTGAGGCTAGAGATTACCGTGTGCACACTTAGATTCCGTTGTTGACATTAAGTGTACTCCGTAACAACGATGCTGTTATGAGTGCTGGGTGGGTCCCACTACGACAAAGACGATGGGAGTGCTGGGTGGGCCCCACTACATCGTAGAGCTTGTAAACGTTGTTATATTGGGTGTACCCTACACAACGTAGATTTTTCATGTTAGTTAAAATGCTTCGATATACTTGATATGCCTTGCTAGATTTCAATGACGAACATGCTGAGTATTTGAGGAAGCTATTCTTACTACTACACGTTTACATTTACGACTTGTATAAACAGATTTATATGTGTAAAGTTTTCACGTGCTCTTATCTTTAAATTCATAGTTTTAAACTGAGTCACTCATTGAGCTTCATAGCTCACCCTTTAAAAAATGTTTTACCCATTTTCCAGGTAGAGATCGAGTTCCCGGTGCCTGATAGACTGTCTTAGTCTGCTAAAGCTCCATTATCGATTGCCATTACGTGTTTTGAGTTGGGCATAGAGTCTGTTGTGTTATGATGTATATACACCCTTGTATGTTATAGATACTCCACAGTTTGTATAAGCTTTAGGAGCTGCAGTTGTGTAAATTTTTGTTGGTTATATTTTGATTAAGGCGTCTTTAGGTTTACTCGTGAAATCAATTAATTTCGAGGTACACTTCATGTATGTGTTTGACTAGACTAGGATCCGTTGTGTTTTGTTGCATGTATAATAGTTTATATACTAGATTCGCAAGTTCATCACATGAAAGTTTTAAGCAGAGTCGACAGATACAAGTACAGAAAAGCATTGTTCGTCAGCTTCACGCCATCTTTCGGTGTAGGGTAGCAGGTAATCCGGGAGAGGGTGTGACACCTCCAACTTAGCTAAATGTTATTGTTTATTCTTAATCTCAACCACCTATAAAACACCAAATTGACTTAGCCATCTCGCCTCTTGGTCTATCAACTCAATTTGAATGCCTAGCTTCACCAACCTTGCTTGCTTAAAGCATCCTTAGCCATGTCGCATAGTCCTCAACACTTGATATTGCCATCTTGCCACCACTAATGTCTAGAACACTCATGATGTTAACCACTTCTTAATGCCATCTAGGGAATAATAATTGAACATACTTTCGCATTTGGCCGCCTATGTGATACTTAAGTGTCTTAGTTTTGCTGCCTCATACACACGCCCTTTGGCTGCCTTGCAGCCTTAACTCGCCTTTACAACACTTAGCCAAAATTTACCTTTCTTTTCTTTAGTTGCCTAACAAAACACATCAAGTCCCTTATCCAGACAAAGTCTAGGCCACCAACCTCATGCCATTGATATTTTGGCTGCACACTTAGCTCAATAACTTAACACATACTTATGTTATCTATCATCCTTCTCGACCAACACACTTAACTATTATACCTCTTCAATACTCGACTTAAACTACCTAATAAGTGATATAATAATAGTATTCATAAATCATAATACTAAAATAAAGAGGTAGCAAAGTTAAGGTGTAACGACCCGAACTTTCAAATTAAGCTAAGGTAAACTCAAAAGATAAATATCAAAAGACACTCTCTCGAAAAGAGGATAACTAAAATCTTTATAAAATGAATTTCAATAACTCTTTGTAAAATATAAAATTTGTAAATTCAATAAAACATCGTAAAAATATGACCCATGAGTTCTAAAAATTTTAAAGAAAAATAAATAAATAAATAAGACAAAACTTTAAGTAAAATGTCTAAAATTTAAAATACTGAGAAAAAAATATATAAATAAACACGGAAGCTGAACTGTGTCCTCATATGGCATGCCACAGATCTCTTTATGTCGCTTGCCAACTTTCCAAGTTCTCTACCTTAGCTTGAAATATTAAACATAGAAAAGAGTGAGTATATAAATATACCTAGAAAGAGTCCCACTGCTTGTTCCGCTAGGTGATCTGTTAACACCTGGGTCAGTGAGACCAAATAACGACGAATAATAAAGACTTATAATGAAGGTTAATTTTCATAAATGTAACAAAACACAAAAATATTTATGGCTCGTGTGACAAAAAGCAAAAAACCCATGAAGCTGATACAATATTTTCATGATTTCCATATTTGTCCTTGAATATTACGAATGATTCATCACTTTTCTTTCTTCTTCTTTGCACTCTCATCACTATAAATATATTTATGCCACCTGATATAACCATGATTTGTAAGTTAACTCTTCACCGGTTATTGTCCCGTAAGAATATCTCTAACTGTAAATATATGTAGTATTTTAAATTCAGTTCGAAAGCCCAATAGTAGAATTTCTTACCTTGAGATTAGCTAAGTTAAATCATATGTGTCACAGTCAAAGCTTTCCAATAGACAAAGCCTAAACAGTAGAAGAAAATTATCAAAATATTTATGACTTAAAAATGAATTGGAACGATGTGATGAAAAGTGAAGAATGCATAAAATTGGATAAGTTTAAAAGAAAATAATTTTTTGTACCCTATGCGATAAGAATGTCTCATAATTGTTGTGTAATATGGTAGGGGATGTTTTATCCTTGTTGTGTGATCTGAGATAGGATGCTCTATTCTTGCTGTGTGTTCTGGAATGTAATGTCTTATTCATGTTGTGTGATCTTGAGTAGGATATCTCATACTTGCTGTGTGATCTGGCATTGGAAGACGTGTTATGCGTAGAGGAATTGATGGAACTTACTCATTGCATTAAGATTACTTTACATAACTGAAACTTGGTAAAAGAATGTGGTAAACGCTTGAGCTAAAAAAAGGTTACAAATATGTAATTAAATATGTAAAATGATTCTGCGAGATGCATACATTGTGATATGAATTGCGGTGAAAGAATTAAAATGCAATATATTCCATGAGAGTTATGATAAACCATTTAGAAAGGTAAATCTTCCTATGACTTATGAAACTGAATGATGAATTGAAATAGCATGGGTCGCCTGAATGCATTATAAATGATTTGGATTTAAAATTAATCTCTTGATGACACATGCTATTTACACTGCCTAATTTGGCGGGATGTTTATGATCAGTTGTGGTCATTTTGATGAATAAAAGGTGATGAAAAAAGATTCCACTCACTAGACGTTTTCGTCTAACATTTCTATATTTTGTTTTATTCCCTGTCCCCCTAGGTAGCGAAGGACATTCTGCATTGAACTTGCAACCTTGATAGCCTGTTTTGCCCTTGTAATCACATCAATTGGTAATGGTCACTGGTACCTCACATAGTAGGTAGAGCTAGGCAAAAAGGTTAGTCACCGGTTTTGAGTATGTACTTAGTTCTTTTGAAAACTTCGTGTGGAAATTAAATGTATTCCCATGATTTGATCATCAATGAAGTTTTCTTGTTTCATGTGTGTTAATTTCTGCGTTTCACATTTATGTATGCATTTGTTCCCACTTACTAGATGTTTAGGGTTTTTATCTCGAGGGAGTGATGCGTTGAATGTCTAGATGGCATACCTTCACTTAGTTGCATAAATTGACATTTAGAGCGGGATGTGAAAGTACAAGTACTAATCTAACCAACCTAGGTTTAGACCCAGTGGGTAGTTAGCTAGCCATTTTGAAGATAATTGTTCACCCAAACATTTCGTAGATCTTAATGCAATTAGGGTAATTTGAAATTGCATGTTCCTCATCTTTTCAAGTTAAACTAATTTGTTAGTTATGAAAGATTGATTAGATTTTTTAAGTAATTTGTTTATGTGAAAGTGGTCGATAATTTTAAGTGATGAAAACTTGATGAACAAATGTCTTGAATAGGAAAGCTTCAAAACAATCCAAGTTAGACTTTTAATGATTGATTTACATCTTTTATTTACTTTGTTTTATGTAATTTTCTCTTCTGTGCAATCAACCCATCACATACACTCCTCGATTACCTCAAACTGCTAATTATTTACCTAAGAAATTATTTGTGTTGTCTGTGCTTGACCCAAACTTACCACTAAGACTAGTTTTTATGGAATGTTTAAGTTTACTGAACCAAGGTGTCTATGGCTGACTTTCTCAGAAAATCCATGCAGCTATAGATCTTGAATATGAGACTTTCTATACATAAAATCAAAGAAAGAAGTGACTCATTAAACTCTAAGTCTTCTTCTCTCTAACATAGTGAGCTGCCTCTTTCACACCTATCATTTTTTAACTTAGTTTTTCCTTGATCCCCTCCACGCAAAGGTAAGTTCATTCATCTTCTTTAGTAGGGTCTTGAGAGAAGTGACCATATCTCTTCTTATAAAATATATAGAAGCTAGCCCAATAAGTATCATTGGAATCCATCTACTTAGTTTCGGGCAGGCGATTAGAATCAGTAATAGTTCTAGTTTCATAGGTTGAAGTACTATTATCATTAGAAAGGTCACTCTAAAAGGAAAGGGAATTAAATCGTGTCGCCTCAAGGGAAGAAGTACTATTCTCTATTATTTCTTCTCATAGGACTAGAAATACAGGGTGGGTTCATAACAATTTTACTTAGTCGATATGGATCTGCTCAACTCTTATCCAAATTTAGGCAAAAACAATTGTTCAACCAATGACGACTAGTGCAAATAAGATGGGGTTCTCGAAGCTTGTTGAGATTGCTTTGAAAGTGGAGCAGATATAGTGGAAGAGAAAGAATATGGGGATACATTAAGAGGTGGACAAACAAGTCATTCTTTGAATAAGTCTTGTGCTTTCTTCAATTGAGGTGGTGATAGGAGATTTATGCTAGGGGTTTTTGGAAATGGGAGTTTTGAACCTGATCTATGCATAGGTTTCTTTCCTAGATTTGTCATGTTAGGCTTTAAGTGAGCGAATTATAGGCGAATGTATGAGGTTATGCATTAAAAGGCGCATTCCTATTCATGCGTTGCTAGCTTTCTAAAAATATGCATGTCGTGCAAGCTTTCCTCTCTATCACTCAAGTGTAAGCGAAGAGAGGTTTTCTGGTAAGTCCAAGTCGAACTTAGGGAATTTAAGCTCCTAATTATCTTATCTCGTCATTAAGTCATACTGTATAACTATATAGTAATGATTACACACAGAACATTCTTAATCTATTATTTACACTATGGTGTAAGGTGGTTATGGTAACATGGTGAGAATGTAAATTGAACTTATCTCTAGAAATGACGATGCAGGAATGGTTTAATTATTTAAATGCATTGAATTGTGTTTAATACTTCAAGGTGATACAAAGCATATATTAACTCTAAATTTGGGCGAGCAACTTCTCGATACCTTTGCCATACTTGCTTGCCTTTCGGAATCCAAATATACAAAGTTAAGCTATGATTTATATCTGATCTTCTTGAATGTGCCATTAGTAACTTATCCTTAATTAAGGTAAGCAACCTCTCGGTGCTATCACCACACACATTGGCCTATTGTAATGTATGCAAAGGATGATTTTGGCAATAAGATTGTATTGCTACAATCTTCTCGCAACTCGCTTAACTAAATGTGTGTTCTTACTTGTCAGGCGATTATAATATGCACCATTATTCTTCTATCGAATATGTAAAATGCTTATATATTCGCATTTAATTCAGCAAAACTCATAACACATATATTCTGATTCTCTAAATATTAAAAACACATTTCATTACTCGTTAGCTAACTAAATGGATTAAACATGGAAAGTATAAGAAATATGAGAGAATGAAAGAAGATATGCAGAATGAAAGAAGATATGCATTGCTTTCATAAAAATAACTTTAGGCATTTTGACCATAGTGTACATCTTACAAAACAACACAAGAAAAATGTAAAATGGAATACAAGAGAAGGTGTTATACCCAAAGTTTGATTTCTCATACTCTTTGTGTCATACCCCTTTCCGGACTACCTGCTAGCTTAGACCGAAAGATGGCGTGAAACCGACGGACAACGCTTTTCTTTACCTGTATCTGTCGACTCTACTTAAAACTTTAATATGATGAACTTGCCACCCTCGTATATAAACTATTATACATACATACAATGCAACGAATCCTAGACTAATCATATACATGCATGAAATATATCTCAGATATAACTAATTTTACAAGTAAACCTAGAGACACCTTAGCCAAAATATAACCAACAAAGGTTTATACAACTGCAGCTCCTAAAGCTTACACAAACTGTGGAGTATCTATATCACATAAAGATATATACATTATAATACAACAGACTATATGCACAACTCTAACCACGTACTGGCAATCAATATCGAAACTTCAGCAGACTAAGGCAGTCTATCAGGCACCGGGAACTCGATCTCTACCTGGAAAGTGTGTAAAACATTTTGGAAGGGTAAGCTATAAAGCTCAGTGAGTGACTCAGTTTAAAACTAGAAATTTAAAAGTAAAAGCATGTGAAAGCTTACACTTATAAATCTGTTTATACAAGTCGTAAACATAGACGTATAATCATAAAAACAGCTTCCTTAAATACTCAGTATATACGTCATTGAAATCTAGAAAGACCTATCAAGTATATCAAAATATTTTAACTAATATGGCAAATCTACGTTGTGTAGGGTACACCCAGTACAACAACGTTTACAAGCTCTACGATTTAGTGGGGCCCATCCAGCACTCCCATCGTCTTTGTCATAGTGGGGACCTCCCAACACTCACGACAGTATCGTTGTTACAGAGTACACTCAACGACAACAACAGAATCTAACCTGTGTGCATACGATACCATATAGCCTCGGGCTCAACACCACAATCATGTAGTTAATAGAAACATTAGAAAAATCGTATGAAAACATAAAACATGCCTGCTATCCTTTTATTTCATAAAGCTTAAACTTACTTAGATTATTCATGAAAAGCTGTAGTTCTTAAAACAAAACTTGGTAACTCATACTTTGTTTGAAACACAATGGTTCAAATAATTTCATGATATTCAATAATCACGTGCTAGCATAAACATTCAGTAAGAATTCTAGTCTCGAAACTCATACTTGAAAATAATCATGGACTTCAAATGATTTTCAATGCTTTGTAAATAAACATGTAGATCAGTCAACTATAGTAAATATTTAGGAGGAATAAAATATATTTAAAAACCGGCTTTGGTCACTCACAATCTTGGACTAGTTTCCCGATGTGTAAATTTGACCTATTTCCTCTTAGCCTGTCAAACAACCAGAACCAAGTATTAGAAACCTAAATATTATGATCTTCAAATTTTATGTTTAACATGGTTCACTAAGGATAATGCAAAAGAAGTCCATCTTAAAAACAATAAACCATACTCAACACACTTCTCAGAATTTTCCACATTCGTAGGACAAAATTCAAATGATCATAACTCTTCCAATACATAACCAAAATGAGATTTATTTGTATCAAAATCTTCATTATGAGGTCCTCTAAAACTTATCTCAAGACATATAAATCTGATTCCCTATGAATAAACTCAGATAACCTTCGAAACAGAATAACTTCAATAATCATGTGCACACGACCCCTTTAATTTGTTCCTACAATTTAACTTATTTTTAGTCGTTTTTTGTTCACAATTTCTTCATGAAATTTGTATTAAATTGAATAAGATTTCCAACCATACCAAATAAAGAACCTAACTCCACTGGTACTTTCAGAAAAACAAGAAAAACCAGAGACCTCCTGAAATCACGTGAAAACCAGCTACCCATCTGCCCTGTTTTCTTTATCAAAAATCACCCAATGAACATCCAAATTTTCTCAAACTTTCTTCTTAAAATTTGTTTGAAAATGAACTAGCTTTCAGTAAATGTAAACCATACCTCTTAATTCTTTTTGTGTAGCTCAGAATCAGCAGAACATTAGAGGTATGCTGTGTGAATCAATTTTTGTCAAGGATGAAGCTTTGCTTGGAATTCCATTATCTTTCTTCAACAAACCTTCTTGAACTTCTTCTTCTTCCTTTCTCAGCCTTCTTCCCTTTAAAATTCATCTGAAAGTTGGTGCAGAAATGGTGAAGAAAGTGGTAGAAATAGATGGAGAAAACCTTGGTGATGGAGGAAAGAGAAGAAGAAAAGTAAAATGAAAATTTTCTTCTTCTTTTTCCTTCCTTTTATCCTTTCTTTTCTTTTCTCTTTATTTTACTTAATAAAAACATTATATATATATATACATACTTTATTTTCATTTTACTTTTATTCATTTCACATAAAAATAAAATAAAATCAAATAGACTAAGAAAATATCGGGTTTACACTTTGGCTCTAATTTTTGCTTATCGATGAGGGGGAAGATGAAGGGGATAAACTCTCTCCTTCTCTTGTTCTAAGCTCTTACCTAAAACTCAAGGAACGGGAGAAGACAGACGATGTATGAACTTGCGCTTCAGCCAAATGTGCACACCTTGTTCTAAAGTGAGAGGTTCTATTTATAAGCGAGGCTTGTTGTTGACAGGACATTCCAAATGTCATTAATGCTTCTGGAAAGCTACATCGGCCGCCGCGTAGACAGCCTTTTGTCTTTTTTCTGATAATCACGCCAACCAAATTTGTTTACTAGTGCATTATATTGCCTAGCTTACTCTGTTTATCACCGCATAGGTTGAGCTCATCTCCTCGCATAACCATTATAATACCGAGTGTCACTTCTTTTACCTAAAATCATGTGATTAGAGCACTAAAATACAATAAAACAGGGATAAGGTTATTTTGTATCATGTTATTCGCAGATTAATCAAATGGCCTACTTTTTCCTCTGTTTTCCTCTATTCTCATGCAATAAGACCTCATTATTATACCTAAATCTCATGTATCCTGGCCTAAAATTGATACATCAATAGGTGCTAATTAAGAAATAAAACCCTAGAATACTATAGTGAATGTGGAGGAAGAAAATGAATTGTAACATACCATTTGCGACCTAAAGACTTAGGACTCAATCACCTCCAACCCAGGTGAGCATGTACAACTCCAATCACATGATGTGTGGTATCATATATGATGACTCCCTATAGACAACTCACCCATTGATGAATGACACTGTCTTGTAGGCCCAGACCTACAAATACAATGATATCATTAACATATGCATATAAGTTCTAAAATAATGAACACGGTAAGCATATAATCATAAATTTGAAAGGTGAAGGAAAATAAGTAGAGGCCATACGACTTCGAGGACTTAGTTATTCCCATGTTTCTTCTTGTGCAAGGTCACTTTTCCATTAACTACCTTTTTTCAAACTAGTAATGGTCTTGGACCATACCAACTCACCTCATTCGTAGCTGATGAAGTCTTCCTAGTCATCAATCAGGCTCAACATCGTCCAATCCATATGTTGCCTCCTCTTTCAATCCATCATCGCAAGCTCGATGAAGTAGAATATCGACATCTTTATCACATCCTCGTCGTTCTCAAAATGAAGGGTTGGATAATCCTTCTTAAACTCATAGTCGTTCATGCTTGTCCTATCCCGCAAATATAATCTTTTTAATCGAAGGGCCTTGTCCTGTTCAAACTGGAACTCACGTATGGGCCTATACCTCAACCTTGTAATTATGTCAAAGTCCTCCAGCCCAAAAGGAGACCTTCTCACCTAGTAACTTAAAACTAATTGTGTTATCTCATCCCTCCTCGACCTCTCTTAACAAAATGTAATGGTAGAGAGGTCCATTGAACACCAACTTTACATCCAAGAAGTGTATAAAGACGATTTTCCTAGACATGTGAAGTTGCCTAAGTGTTAACTTATTTTTTATACTTGACACGGTCTTTAATAGATGTGAACAACAGGTCAAGTTTTCAAGGAAGAAATCCTTGAAGTTGATTTTGGTCACAAGAGGGATTTGCAAAATAGAAGAAATACATATTTGAAGAAAAGAAGTATTCTGTGTTAAAACTCGGGTTGCTCTCAACTCAATCTCAATTGGAAACCACATGAAACGCTACTTGACCTTGGACAAAATTATCCGAGATAGCACGAGATAGGGGTTTCACATGCATTCGGTAAGGTAATCTCGATCCCATCTCAGGCAAAATTGATCCCGAGATTGCCCTCAGAATGCATGTAAATCACATCAGATCTCAGGACTCCTCAATGAATCTCGGGACATTTTCATAGATCTTGGTAGAGATTCTTCATCTTGCGACCCTCCTTGATGAAATCATTGAGATCCATCGAAGGAGACCACATGCATTAACTTAAAATAATATTGTACATCTAACCACATCAGACCACCAATTACAAAGTTTCCCATCCACCTCAAATTTCAAACTCAAAACTCAAAACATAAAACATAAACTAAAAAGTAAACCCCAAACTATGAAATAGTTAAAAATGCTTCGCCTTGAGAAATTTAAGAGGATAAATGAGTTCAAAAACTTTCGTAGAGGAAAAATCACTTAAATTCATTTGAGTTTAGAAGCGAAATCATTCACTTCTCGGCTGAATTGAGCACAATATTTGTCGTTTATTGTTTTAGGAGAATATATAATGTTTAGGGTTCTAGGGATATTTTATTAGTCATTTGAAATTTCAGTGAAAGATTTTTTTAGAATTTACAAATGATCTCGAGGTCGAACTTAGTCGAAATTGACTAAGAAAACAAGATTACGAGTTTTCTCAAAGTGTGCTACTTTTGAAATGTAAAACCAAAAATGTGTTATTTCTCAAAATTTACTCCAAACATACGAAGTTATCTTAGTAATGAATGATTTGAGAGGTGGTCTTGTGCATATTAATGAAGAAAAAGGTACAAAATGATGATAACAAAGCTTCAGAATGTTAACTTGATTTTGAAAGAGGATAGAAACTTACCTGTTGCAAGTTTACTTGATGGAATTAGAGAGTTTTTGCAAAAGTGGTTTCATGATCGAAGAAAAGCTAGTTTTTTAATGAAACCAATTTTAACTCCTTAGACTGAAAATAGATTACAGAAGCAACATGAAGAATCAAGAAGTTTCTTGGTAAGAGTTCTCTCTCTTTTTCCTTCTTTTTATTTAGATATATCAAATTGATGGAAAAAAAGTCTAACACTGTCTATTAGTGATAGACTGTGATAGGACTATTAATGTTTATTTGTAAGTATTGATTTTGTAAACCTGATATTTTCATGGTTTAATTTCTTTAAATGTGGAAAAAAAGAAAAAGAAAATGGAAATTAAGTGTAAATATAAATATATATATTTATATATTAAATAGTTTTATTAAATTAATTAAATAAAAGAAAGAAAAGAAAGGACAAAACGAAGAAAAGGAGAAGAAAATTTCATTTTCTCTTTTCTTCTTCTTCTTCTCTTCCCTTCACCGCCAAGATTTTGAAGACATCCAAGTTCCCTTTATTTTTTTTTTCTTTTTCCTTCTTCAATTTGCAGAGAACTTCTAAGAGAGAGTTTGGAAGAAGAAGAGAAATTTTACTAGAATTTTGAGGTTGAAGAAGAGGAGAAGAACTCAAGCAAAGTGTATCAATGGCTGAATTTTAGTTCATTCTGCACATCACTGGTTTTTAATTCGGTTTGAACTCTTCAAAAGGAATTAAGAGGTGAGATTTACATTTACTGAAAGTTAACTCATTTTTAAACAAACTTTATGAAGAACGTTGGAGCAAATTCGGATATTCATTTGGTGCTTTTTGATGAAGAAAACAGGGCAGTTGGTTTTCACTCGAAATCAGGAGGTCTCTAGGTTTTCTTGTATTTCAGAGTGTATCGGTGGAGTTAGAATCTCTATTTGGTATGGTTGGAAAGCTTATTCAATTTACTACAACTTTCATGAAGAAATTGTAAACCAAAAACGACTAAAACTTGGTTAAATTGTAGGAACAAGTTAAAGAGGTCGTGTGCGCGCGATTCTGAAAGTGGTTCTGTTTTGAGGGTTATATGTGTTTATGCACGGGGAATCAGATTTATATGTCTTCAGGTATGTTTTAGAGGATCTCAAAATGAAGAGTTTGATATAAAGAACACTCATTTTGGTTAAGTATTGAGAAAGGTATAGTCCTTTGAAGTTTATGTTAGAAATCTGGAAATTTTAGAGAATTGTTGAAATAGGATTTTATTTCTTAAGCTTTGTTTTCGTGAGCGTCATCTTTGGTGCGACATGTTATGTATATCTTTAGGAAACCAGAATGTTTAGGGTTTTAATACTCGGTTGGGTTGTTGGCAGGCCGAGAAGAATTAAACCGAGCTTATAGACCAAGGATCTAGCCCAAGACTGTGAGTGACAAAACCAACTTTGAAATATTTTCCATAACTGTTATTATGATTGAATGCGATAAATGTTTATTTACGAAGCCATGAAAGGTATTTGAATTTCATGACTATTTTCAAGTATACATTTGGAGACTAGATTTCTTAAAGAAATTTATGCTAGCACGTAGATATTAAATGTTTGGAAAGTATTTAAACCATAATATTTTAAGCAAAGCATGAATTAGTATGAAGTTTTGTTTTAAGAACTACAATTTTCCACGAAAGAGCTGAGTAAAGTTCGAGCTTTGTGTAAAATTTATAGGCAGGCATGTTTTAATATTTTATGATGATTTATGAAATTTTCATTAACTACATGACTGAGATCTTGAGCCTAAGGCTAGAGATTACCGTGTGCACACTGGTTAGATTTCGTTGTTGACGTTGAGTGTACTCCGTAACAACGATGCTGTCGTGAGTGCTGGGCGGGCCCCACTACGACAAAGACGATGGGAGTGCTGGGCGGGCCCCACTACATCGTAGTGCTTGTGTTGTACTAGGTGTACCCTACACAACGTAGATTCGTCATGTTAGTTAAAATGCTTCGATATACTTGATATGCCTTGCTAGATTTCAATGATGAACATGCTGAGTATTTAAGGAAGTTATTCTTACTATTACACATTTACATTTACGACTTGTATAAACAGATTTATATGTGTAAAGTTTTCACGTGCTCTTATCTTTAAATTCATAGTTTTAAACTGAGTCACTCACTGAGCTTCATAGCTCACCCTTTCCAAAATGTTTTACCCATTTTCTAGGTAGAGATCGACTTCCCGGTGCCTGATAGATTGCCTTAGTCTGCGGAAGCTTCATTATCGATTGCCAGTACTTGTTTTGAGTTGGGCATAAAGTCTGTTGTGTTGTGATGTATTCACACCCTTGTATGTTATTGATACTCCACAGTTTGTATAAGCTTTAGGAGCTGTAGTTGTGTAAATTTTGTTGGTTATATTTTGATTAAGGTGTCTTTAGGTTTACTCGTGAAATCGGTAAATTTTGAGGTACACTTCATGTATGTGTTTGACTAGCTGTGTTTGACTAGCCTAGGATCCGCTGTGTTTTGTGGCATGTACAATAGTTTATATACTAGATTGGCAAGTTCATCACATGAAAGTTTTAAGCAGAGTCGACGATACAGGTATAGAAAAACGTTGTTCGTCGGCTTCACGCCATCTTTCGGTCTAAGGTAGCAGGTAGTCCGGGAGGGGGGGGTGACAGATTTCTTTTTCTATTTTTATTTATTAGGTTCACTATATCAACAACATTAAATATAATGTAATGGCTAGTGATAAACCATTGATAGTAAAGTTGAACTTGGGATAATCTTGTAGTTGTCGAGTATGTGCTTTCCATGAGATTCCTTATTCTTATGCACTTGTCATTCTTTAAATGCTTAACCTAGATACTTATTCTTATGTGTCTGATTATTATCATTTAGAGATATTATTGTCGACATATATGGGTTCTGTTCTACCCATTGGAGTTCATTCAAATTGGAGGGTTGTAAATAACGACATTAGAGCTTTACTATGATGCCCTAATTAAAAAAGGGAGTCATGTTGAAGAGGAACCACATTAGATAAAATTACTTATATAAGTATAGATAAGACATTATGTAGAGAAACAATGTGATGAGAGAAAAGGTAATTCAAAGAGAAATATTTGAGTCTAAGTGTTATAGCACTGGAGTAAGCGACGCAATGAGGAAAACTAGCGAAGAAGAAGCATGTGTTGGATTCTAAGAACTAGGCATTGGAACGGTAAGGCGGGAAAAGTACCTACACCTAAGTATGTTGTGATGGAATGAGTGTCTGTTGAAAAGACTAGAGGATCCTCTAAGGAAAAGTAAATGTATGTTGTTTCTCGAGAAAAGAGTTAGGTGGATTGAGCATTCCAAGTAGATAAAGTTGACGTCTCAAGGAAAATGTCTAATCGCAAAGTGATGGCTGGCTTATGTGTCGAGCTTGGGTTGGTTGCATAGAGCGTCAAAGGGGTAAAGTGACACGTGTAAAGCATGAAAATGATCTTTGAATGTGAAAGGTCACTATAAATAGGACCAAAGATCAGAAGAAACAGGCATGAGATATTAGAAGTTTCGATGAATTGTTAAGAGAAGATTTTGAGTGTTGAAGATGTTGGTTGAAGGAACCACTAGGCGAGAAGAGAAAGTCGAAAGAAAAAGGGAGAAAAGTTGAGGCTAATTATTTATATGAGTGATATTTATAAATGAATAAATGTTTGTAAATGATTTCATAAATAAAAAATAAAGTGATTCTAAATGAATGAATGGTTGTTTTAACAGAAATATTTTCATTTATGATCCTTGTAAATGAAAGAAGTACTTTTAAGAATGAATATCTGAAAAGCATTTTGTTTGTAGCCACACATTATTGTTTGTTGTATGACATTGTCATGATTGTGAGTTTATGCGTTGAAAGTAAGCTATTAAGCTAATGTTCTCATTTTTTTATTGTAATGGTTGTATAATGTGTGGTGTTATTGACCTATAGCAAAATGCTGGTGGAAATCCTAGGTTTAACGTGAGACATTGGTGGAAGTGAAGCCAAGGTCTAGGTGGTAAATGTTAGTGAAGTGAATCCCAAGTCTAAAAGAGAATGGGTTGTATGCTTGAAAGCTAAATGTTGGTGAGATGAATTCCAGATCTAGGCGAGGAATGAATTATGAGACGTTGGTGAAGTGAATCCCAAATCTATCGCAATACATTGTTGAAGTGAATCCCGGGCTTAGGTAATGAGATGCTAGTGTGAAAGCGAATCCTAGGTTTGAAATGAGAATTGAGTGCTATGAGATGCTGATAGAAATCATAGGTATATCGCAAGATACTGGTGGAAATCCCAAGTTTAACGTGAGATGTTGGTGAAGTGAATCCCAAGTCTAGGTAGGTAAAAACTGGTGAAATGAATCCCAGGTCTAGGTGATTAGATGCGGATGGGAGAATTATAGGTCCCGGTTATGATTGGTGAATATTTGATGAACTGAAACACATAGAATTGTTTACGATTACTATGTTTGTAAATTGTAGTGAAACTTTGTGTTGATGCAATGAATACTTGTGTTCACGAGTTTAAGATTGCTATTATGATTGAACTTGTTGTATTCCCCAAAAAAGGTATTTCCCAAACCCATCACTCAATAAGTCTTTGACTTACGTTTTAAGTTTTCCCCTCTTTAGATTATCAGGCGTTGAAGCTAAGTAAAGAATGACTGTCAGGTGAATAAGCCAAGTAAAGGAGGAAAATGTGGATTGTTATGTAAACTTATATGACAGGCAAGCCATGTCTTTCCATATTGAGTTTAAGGAGTTAGTAGGTAAGAACTTCACTTCTTAACGCCAAGGACAATAGCTCAGTTCTGAAGAAGTGCTGAGGGTAACATCATAATTTTGTGTGGCCCAAGATAATGAGTAGAAGACCTGAGCTAAGGATGAAGAGCCCAAAGGTTGTCCTTGAGTTGGGTTGCTGAGCGATCAAGGAGAATGATCAGAAAGGGTTCTTATACTCCTAAAGACCTTGACGTGAGAGTACCACCCAGTGGATGGATGAAAGCGTGTGGTTTAGAACTTACGTTTTATTTTTGTTCCATATGAAGAAAGGAATATAATTGTTAAAGTATGAACTATGTGTAAAGTGTTAAGTTAATAAAGAGAAGTTATGTTGATTCTCCTGCATTATTATTATTTATACTTATCGTTTAGTAGTTGAATTTGAGTTAAGTATTGAAAACTAGGTGATGGAGTAAAATCCAAGGGTTAAGTATTTCTGCTATAATGAGTTGTAGAAGTCTCTAAAGCCCAAGGTAAGAGCTTTGCAAAGAAACAAGTTGAAGTGAGTTTTTTCGCTTATCAAGTGTTCCGCGTGTCATCTCGTGGTGAGATACACAATGGATGTCTAGGTGACACGCATCCATCTGGTTGCAGGTGGTGGCATTTAGGGCGGGACATGACATTTACCTCCTATTTTTAAACGTCCAGCAAGAAGACCTAAAAAATTAAGAATCCCCTGAAATTAGTAGTAGTTCAACAAGATGTAATAGTTATCATGGTAAGGGTCATAATTTTAGGACTTGCAAACTTCGTCAAATTAGTCAAATTAATCAATGATGTAATCACTATAGGTTCATTTTTCTGTTGTATTCCCAAATGGCTTTATTGGAATTTATGAATGTTAATTTTTCAAATTCTTTATATCAATAAAATTCTTCGATGTCTTTGTTTATATTCATCTTTAAATTGAAACATGTGGTGTATAAACATTGACATTGACACCTTTATACAATGACACACATTAACACCTTTATATCAGTGTCTATCAAAGTTATCACATTGAACTCCATGTATATTTTTTTAAATTAAGTCCTAAAGAATTGAATTATGTGATATATAATCTTATACACACTATGATACACATTGATACCAGTTTTCATCACTTATAGAAACTGATACCTCTCTATCAGTGTCTATCATTGATAGAAACTAATAGAAAGAAGCTCCATGTTCAATTATAAACTATCAATTCTTCTATTTTAAATTTTTCATGCATGGGAAGGGGGTTAATACCTTTCCCACCCTATTAAACCAAAAAACTAAAAATTCACTGTCAATCACTCTTTTTAATAAGGAGGAATTGTTTTCGTATCCTAAACTTAAGGAAGGCAAAAAGTCCCTTGTCTCCCTTGTTGTGATAAGGGGTAGAGCTGTTTGTTTTCAAGTCAAACTTTGCATCCCTCTCACTTAACCTCTCTCTTTTCGTGTTAAGTCAAGCTCCCTTTCTCTTTTTAAGTCAAGAAAAGTCAAGTCAAGCTTTATCTCATGTGATATATAAATTTTAATACATGTTCATATTAGTTTCTACCACTGATAGAAACTTATAGAAAGATGTCATATAACACTAAATACCTGATAGGAAACAAAAAAGAATCTGCATGTATATAATACTAGTCTAAAATCTATTTTTGAGATATAACATTTACAAAGTAGGTGGTTCATGTCACGACCCACTCCAAAATCACTTCATGTGATCAAGAGGAGGTGTGTCGCTTAGACACTCAATGCGTATCATCTCGCGTGATAGCACATTGAACGCTTAGTAAGCAAAACAACTTCATTGGCTAAAATTAACGACTCAACTTTGATAAGTAGAACATAACGGAAAAACAACAAACAACCTCTCTTTATTCCTTAATAACTAGCAATTTAGATACAATACAAAACTTATGCTTTCTTTATAACAAATCTTAAAATAAAATTTATGTCTTTAACGCCTTGCTTGCTTGCCTTGCTCTTCTTTACTTGGCCTCATTACCTTGATAACTTGAGGAAGGAAACTTAAAACATAAATCAAGTACTTAGTGAGTGATGATTTTGAAATCCTTTTTGGGAATGCAAATCAATCACATAAAATCAATTTCATTTTCGCAAACAGGCTCTCAACTCCCCGTTTCATAAAGACATATAAATCATGCATTAGCTTTTACTTATCCCTTTGTCCCAAGAACATGAAGCATTCCTTCATATAGACTTGGGATTTGTTTCACCAGCATCAAGCCACATAGACCTAGAATTCACTTGACTACTATCCAACGTTTAAGCATGTGATTCCTTTCACTAGTATCCTATGGGAATTACCTTGATTCATTTCCTATTGCTTAGGTTGTTGACTCAAACACCTTTACCCTTTAAGTGTACACTACATAAGAGTTAGCTCATTAATAGGGATAAGGCTAATGGTTTACTCACATACAAGCATCACAATCACCAAATAAGAAACAACAATCTATAACTTTCTTTTTAATAATAATGTTAACTTCAACAATAATATCAGATAGTAGTGTACGCGTACAACACATGACTTAAAAAGAAAAGATTTTGAAGACATCTTTCTTTTATAAAATCACTCACAAAATACTAAGTTTCCTTCCTTTCAAAAAGCCTAACTTTAGATCTTCCTTCTCGCCTAGTGTTTCACTTAGTAGCTTAACACTTAGACAATTCTTAGGAAATCAGCACCTTCTTAAGTCTCTTTCAATTCTATTTATACTAATCTTAAATCAGATTAGTCATCTTTGAGCTTCTCTTAATTTGTGAACTCCTACTTACAACTTTACACGTGTCAGCTTATAGCTCATGCTTAAGCTTAAACTTAACACAATCGATTGTCAAATCAAGGATTAGAGATTTCCTTGAAATTCTAAGTTTTCATCGCATAGCATCTCGATCTCCTTGCATTACAATACCATGCCTAGTGTCACGCCCCACCTCAAATGCCACGCCATATGACCAAATGGAGAGCGTGCCGTCTAGACATTCATCACATACTTCTCGCAAGGTAATGCACTAAACGCCTAGTAAGCAAAACAATGTTTTCTTTTGTCTCTTAACACAGCTCTTCCACTTGAGCCTTGAGACTTTCACTTCTTTTTACAGCGGAAACAACTTAAGAAAATATAACACAACGAAAAACTTAAACTCGTTCCTTTATTAACTTAAGGCTTACAATTTACAAATTACAAATTACACTTTGCTTTGATAAACTAAACTAACTCTGATCTTCTCGCGTCTTTCTTCTTCCACCAAGGTTCCTCTCTTTGGGTCAAGGTGATCTGCAGTATAAGACTTCAATCTCAGCCCTTTTTCCTCTAGTCATCAGTAGTCCAACCCAAGGACATCCTCCGGAGTCTCCTTTCTTGCATTTCGCCACTAATGTTGCTCCTTGTAACGGGTACTTACAAGTGTAAAGGTGGCACTTCCTCCTTCGCCTAGGTCACCCAACTACCTCTCTTAGCAAACGATGATTAGGGCTACTTTTGCCCTCACTTCGACTCTTTGGCTTACCAAGTTAGACCTCACCAACTTGGGTATTGCTCTAGCCTTCCTTATGACTCGGGCCATCTGTGTTAAGGAGCAACCCGTTTATCAATCGACTCTTTAAGCGTAATAGAAATTTCTATGGATAACGCACCAAGACTACAAAAATACTCTACATTCCCTCCTTAGCTTGGCTACATAGCCTCATAACTAACCTTTGCATGGCCTCAACGCTTGACAACCTGGGGGAGGGAAACACTTAAAACATAAGTCAAACAGACTTAGTGAGCGACAGGTTTTAAGAAAACCTTTTTGGGAAATCACAAGGAATCCACAAATAAATAAACAGTAAGTTATAACAATTAAGGTTTGTCACAACGAACAGTTAACGTACATCGTATAACTAGCACAATTCAATAACCACGCAGTGAGTTACCAAACTGTACAACGATCACAATCGCAAGATCATTCTAAGACCTGGGAATCTCCCCTCGCTGACCTGGAATTCGCTCTCGCTAGTATCACGCGAGTTATCTGGAATATCCAACAACGTCTCGCCAGTATCACGCGAGTTACTTGAAATATCCAACAACGTCTCGCCACATTCATATTCTTAAATTGATAGTTACACTCCACTAACGTCTTATCAACATCTTTCTCATAGCAAGTGCTACAACGCCATATGCTAGAATCATTTCACAACAAGCTCATTCTGAGACTTGAGAATATCCCCTCGCTGACTTGGGATTTGCTCTCGCCAATATCATGCAATTTACTTGGGATAACCAACAGTGTCTCACCACATATTTCTCACAGCTTGCTTCGACTTGGGAATCCTCCCCCCATTGACATGAGATTTGCTCTCTCCAGTATCACACGAGTTACCTGGGATTCCATCTAGCATCGTGCGATAGATCAAGCCACAACCATACAGTATAATATTATTTCTTCTCATAGCACAAATCAACACAGTCAATAAAGCATTTTGTAATCATCAACATAGAAAAAAGAATACTCAACATGCATCCTGTATAAACATCACTTTTCAGAACGAAGATCAACCCAGGTTTAGAAATCATATTGGAAATCATTTACCACTATTTATAAAACACGTTTTACCATCTTTCAAAGAATACTCAGGTTAGTAGAAATATTTATCAATTTCACTTTACTATCAGAAAATGTTCACATAATGGATCTTAGTAGTCATAGAAATTGTTGGAATTTATGTCCTAAAACTTGTAGTTCACAGTTAAAATTATATTCTATTCAATAAAATGGTTATTGAGAACTTATTAGTGAAAATAGAATACTATAATCTTGAATCCAATTAATTGAGTTTATAGTCCAAACAGTCTATAGTTTATGAATAAGGTTGAGCGTCTTATTTTGGGAACACTATGGATGCGGCTCGCTATGTAGTTAGTACAAACAATGTGATCCTGAATCATTCATGTAGAAACATGAGAGTGAGGGCATCCTATATAAAGAGTTTAAATAAGATTGGAACCATGAAATAGTCACTTTTAAGTTATAACACTGTTGATGATATAGACTGACTATTTTGATTATGATGACGTAAGTAACTTAATCTTAATCCTGAGCTAACTATGAACTTCTATTCAAACGGTATTATCCTTAGATTTGCATAGGTGAATGCATCTCAATGGCGCTTGTCCAATAAGCCTCCCATTTTAAGGGTAAGACCAGATGTGTGGTAAAGGACATAAGGTGCAAGACGGAATTCACTCCTACACATGTTAGAGTTAGTAGATAGGTTATTCCTTTAAAGATTGAATCCAAGTCTTGAACAAGGGATTCCACTCTCTCATTGGCCTGAGAGGGATTCGGTTTATAGGTTGGACCTTAAACCAAATGTTCAAATGTTAGTTAGGTGCAGGGAGTGGAACTACGAGACTTTAGTGGAATGACCCGTTAGTTAACAAATGTTAATTAGCTCTGTGTAAAAGGGTTTAGCCAGTTAATCTTGGATCGTTGGAGCCCATGATCTATAGGTCCATTAGGTTCTCCTGCTAGCTCATATGGAATTAACTTAGAATAATATGTTGGAATAGTTTGAATTATTCGAATTAGATAAAGAGAGAGAAATCGACGAATATATAGGATATAAGTGTCAATTATCAATTTGATATAGAGCTTTAAGTTTAAATGTGATTTAAATATTAAAAATAAAAATAGGAATTCATATTCAGAAGCTCAGAATTGATGGAAATTGTCAAAGTTATGAAAAGTCAAAATATTAACTTTTGACTTTGAAAAGTCAAACTTTGATCGGCTTTATATTCAAATGTGATTTGAATTTTAGAAAAAGAAATGTAGATTCATGCTTGAAAGGTCAAAATTAGTCAAGACGGACAAAATAGCCAAAAATCAACATAAAAAGTCAAAGTTTGACTTTGACTTTAATGGTCAAATGACCAAAATGCCCTTGGACTAAGTTAGTGGAAAAATCCAACATTTTGTTGGATAATCTCACTAACACTTATTGAGATAGGTGGTTACATGAGATGTAAACACCTAGCTCACTAAGTTCCATTAATGATTAGTGGATTATTAGGTGTTCAGATTTAATAATCTAATTCCATGCAATTTTGTAATCAGTTTATTTAAATATTGGAATGACTTTTGGAAAATATTTGATTTTATGAATTTCAAAATCACTTTCAAACTTGTTTTTCTCCCAAATCTCAAACCAAAATTCCTCCTCAATTTCCATCTCTCTCTAATTATTCCTTCACTTAATGGGTCCCACAACCTGGTTCTAAATCTGGAAAATAACGAGTAAACACTAGTGGTGGTCCCTGATCGTGAGAATGAGGAGATTTCGAGAAGTTTGGAAGCTACAAAGGTAAGTGCTTTTCTTAACCCTAATTTAGTTTGAATTAAGTTTTTTTAGCATGTTAATCAGTAAAGTGTTTAGTTGCATTTAGAGTAATTTTCGACCCTTGTTCCCGTTGCGCATGTCTCGTTTTTCCATCAGAAATAGGATTCATAAAACATACTTGATCATTCAAAGAATCACATTCATTTTCATCGAACAATGCTTGTAAAATAAAATAGTGTAATGTTATTCTTGATACAATATGTAAACCATTTTGTCACTCACAAGCTATTGCTTGTGTAACTTAAAACCATACTTAAATAATTGCTTTTAAAACAACGTGTCACTCACACAAAATACTTAGCATTGGCTTCTCCTTTCTCGAATTTCAGCTTGCTTTTCTTTTTCGACAGTTGGAGGATTCGTCCGTTCAGCATTTGAATCTTTCTCCTTTTTCCTTCATCAGAAAAATCCACACTTTTCTTTTAGTAAAAACTGCCATTTTATTAGGCATTTCGACCTATTTATAGAAACCTTTCACATCCAAAGGTCACTTCTGCACTTTACACATGTCATCTTAGCATGCACCACATTATGCTACCGATTCGAACTCGACACATAGCCTATCCTTCAGCGGCGATTTGACTTTCCCTTGAGATGCACACCTTATCTCATTGGAAAGCTAAACTCTTAATTGTCTGACTGTTTCCGTTCTCTTCCTGAAGAAGCTACCGTCGTTTCTTTTCTCATAACGAGTTGTTATGTTGTTTGACAAGACGATTACTTCCTTGCCTCACTCTCTTGGGTACATATACTTCTCACAGTATCTTGTCATTGCCTCACTCAGCACATTGTCTTTCTCGCCAGCTATTCTTAACGCGTTACTCACCCTTATGTGATAGAATCCTTTGGCTAACACTTTCTCTTCACGTTGTCTGTCTTCTTTCGCATCCTTCCTTGCAAGATATCTCAACACTTAGCTACAACTTTCCAACAAGGCTCTCCTCAACAAGACATCTTTCTCTGGATTAGGGCCTCACACCTAGTCCTTCTCGCGTTACAGGTCTTACATGTATACCTTTTTCTCCTTGCGTCGCCTATCTTAAACACATACTCCAAGATACTTAGTTTCAAAATCTTTTAAATCAGAACTCTTTCCTTGACAGAACCCTTCTATTTTAGACATGGATTTAGCGGTTCATTATTACAAGGTTTTTCAAATACGTTTACAAAATAGGTAGTTAATTATAGAGCACAATAAACAACAACACCTACTACGGTAAAAAATTTTAAAGAACAAAATAGTGTGTTTCTTTTCCAACACTGATATAATAAATGATAGACAATGATAGAAGTCCATCTCACTCAAGTTTTAAACAGTTTGAAGTTAATTTCCACAAACATAAGGATGGCATAAAAGAGTACTAAGATAAGATGAAATCATATAAAAACTTTCGACCAATGAAAGTATAATGAAACTATAATTCTAAACTTTAATGTAGATCATGAATTCCAATTATTCAACAAAATTTTTTCTATAACCCAACAATAATATAGCTAAATCGAATAAAATCAAGGGAAAAAAAAATTAGATCTCAAAATGAGATGCCAAAAGTCAAAATTCAGTACAAATATGCATTTCGTAGTTTCTAATATTTACCTTTATCTTTCTCAGCATCATCACTATGAGTTTTCTCTATATCTTCACCTTCAATCTCCTACAACAATACAATTTGTTGTTATTTTATATTATTTAAGATAGACACTCATACTCCCATCATTGTCTAATGACAGAAGTGTCTATCAATGATAGACAATGATAAATATCTATTGATGATAAAAACTTATAAAAGTCTATGATTTAATGAAAAGCGGTAGACATGCTCAACAGAAAAACATGATCTATTTTACTCTAATTACATCTAAGCAATTTAGAAATTAACATGCATATATTACCTTAGTTAAACGAAATTAGGTTAATAGAAAACGTACCTTCAAAGTTTTCCCGACCCACATAATTTCCTCACAAACACAAACTCGAAACGACCACTAGAATTGATCCGCTATTCTCTAGACTTAGAACCGGGTTGTGGGATCCGATAAGTAAAGGAATGACAGAGAGAGAGAGATGGAAATGGAATTAGGGATGGGAGAACTTAGGTAAGTTTTTTTTTTTCACTTTTTGCTTTAATTTCAAAAATTAAAATTTGCCAAAAAAAATTCTACAATTTTGAAAACAAGCCTTTAAATAGACAAAACACATGCAACTATTGCATGTAAAGACTAACCTAAGTTCAACACCTCATTTTCCATTAATAATTAGTGGAATTTAGTGGGCTAGGTATTTATATCTCATGTAGCCACTTATCCCACTACGTGTTAATCGGATTATCCAACAAAATGTTGGATTTTTCCACTAACTTTAGTCAAAGGGCAATATAGTTATTTGATCATTAAAGTCAAAGTTAAACTTTTGCTTTTTCAAGTAAAAAGTCAACATTTTGAATTTTTACCATTTTGTTCGTCTTGACTAATTTCGACCTCCTAACATGAATCTGCATTTATTTTTTCGAAATTCAAATCACGTTTGAATATAAAGTCGGTCAAGGTTTGACTTTTCAAAGTCAAAAGTTAACATTTTGACTTTTTAGAATTTTGATCATTTCCATCAATTTTGAGCTTATGAATATGAATCTGTATTCATATTTTTACTATTTAAATCATATGTAAACATAAAGATCTATCTCAAACTTATAATCAACGGCTATATTACATATATTCGACGATCTCTCGCTCTTTACCTAATTCAAATTATTCTAACATATTGTTCTAAGTTAATTCGATATGAGCTAGTAGGGGAACCTAATTGACCTATAAATCATGGACTCCAACGATTCCTAAACACTTTTAGACCAAGATAATCAACATTCGTTAACTAACAAGTCATTCAACTAAAATCCTATAGTTGCACTTTCCTCACTATATGTATTTGTGTTCATCTAATATAACCATGATCATTAAGTTAATCTTTCACAGGTTGTTCATAATCTCGACTAGGTCAAAATACCACTTTACCTTCGAGATTACATATTGCTCCTTAAGTCCTACTGACCCACTATTGAACAATTGCTTTAAGATTCAACTTATAAACTGAATCCTTCTCGAGTCAATTAGAGGTTTGGCCCCTTGTTTAAGACTTAGATTCAGTTCTTAAGGAAATAACCTATCTACTAATCCTAAAGCGGGTAAGAGTGAATTCCATCTTACACTCTATGTCCCTAACCATCTACTCGGTCTTACCTTTGAAATCAGAGGCTTATTGGGTCAGCACTGTTGAGCTCCCCTCACCTATGCAAATTTAATGATAATTCCGTTTGAACATAAGTTCATAATTAGCTCAAGATTAAAATTAAGATTAACTTACCTAGGTCATCAATAATCGAAATAGTCAGTTTTATATAGTCAGTGGTGTTATAACTTAAAAGTGACTATTTCTTGGTTCTAGTCTTATGTAAGCTCTTTACATAAGATGCTCCAATTTCCATGTCTTTACATGAACGATTAAGAATCATATCTTTTGTACTAACTACAAAATGGGCTGCATCCATAGTGTCACTAGAATAAGATGTTCAACCTTAGTCATACACACTATAGACCGTTTGGGTTATATACTCGAACTTGATCCAAGTTTATGTCTCTACATAAAATTCCAAGACTACAAAGATAGCCTCAAGATCTTAGTTGATTTGATTTAAGATTATAGTATTCAATTTTCACTAATAAGTCCTCAATAACAACTTTTATTGAATAAAATATAATTTAAACTATAAACTACGAGTTTTAGAACATAAATTCTAGCATGATTATCCATAATAGCAAATGTTTTTTTAAAAAAAGAAGACAATCTCCTTATTAAGATTCAATAAAAAGTCAAAGTACAAGAGATAATTACTAAAAGTATGAAAAGAGAGACAATTTGTTAATAAAAAGAATGAAACCTTCTCTTCATGATCATCCTCTAACTCTTAAGTTATCAGAGTTTCTTTTATATCTTCACCTTCAATCTTCTACAATAATACAATTTGTTATTGTTTTGTGTTTAAGATAAACACTTATGGACAATGATTTATTTCCAGTGTCCATATAAAAATCAAGTATTTTAATAAAAGGAATGAAACCTTTTCTTTTACTTTTGGCATATATCTAGTCATCTCCCAACGCTTGAGTTGAGTTTCCAAAGTAACCATTGCAATAATAGGTTTTGACTCTTGCGTTTGAAGTTGTTGGGTTTGGTTTTCAATTTCAATTTCAACTTATAAGAAAAAGAAATTTTATAGTTAGTAATCTAATAGTTACAACAAAAAAGGGTAAATATCATATACCAAAGACTTACCATAGATAAATAATTTGTCACATAGTTTTACTACGTTATCAACATTACTGTTATCTTCCAAAACTTCCGACTGCAAGAAGGAGATTTGTTTTTCTTCAAAGTCAGTTCAAGTTCCTTTTCTTTTACAGACTCTTGTGGAAGATTTTTCGGTGGAATATTCTTTAAGCAATCTATTACCATTTTCAACAAACTTAGAATTTATTTCTGTCCTTGTCTAAATTATTTTTGTTCCTCTTGTATTTTCTTTTGTCGTTCAATTATTTCTTTTAATTCCCCGATGTTCTGCGCGATTCTTTTCAGTCACTTTATTTCTTCCATCTTCTTCAATTAGTTCATAGTTCTTTATTTTCTTATTTTCTTTGTTCTTCTTTCTTCTTCATGTCAACAAAATAATGCATTATCTTTTATTTAGATTCTTTCTTTATCCAAAATTACAAGTAAACACATATAAAATTATTAGAAAAGTTATTTACACTACTACAAATATGGGTTTTAACGAGACTTTCAACGACACAATTTTCGCGTCATTGAAGTCACAGTCAAGAAAGGCTATTTAACGACACTTTGAAAAACGTGTTATTAAATATGTTTAGATGACATCAAAATTGTGTCATTAATACCTTTACCTTGACGCAATTAATATGACATCGTTATCTATAACTCGACACCCATATATTGTCATCAATACCCTTATATTGACGCAAATCATGTGTCACCGTTATCTATACCTTGATACTAATATATTGTCATTAATACTCTTAGATTGACGTTTTAAATGTGTCACCGTTATCTATTACTCGACATAAATTTATTGTCATTAAAAACCTTATATTGACGCTTTAGAATGTCACCATTATCTATACCTTGACACAAATATATTGTCATTAATACTCTTACATTGACACTTTAAATGTGTCACCGTAATCTGTCACTCGACACAAATATATTGTTATTAATACTATTGCATTGACAATTTAAATGTGTCACCATTATCTATCACTCGAAACCAATATATTGTCATTAATACTCTTATAACGACGCTTTAAGTGTGTCACCTTTCAATATAACTCGACACTAATATATTGTCTTTGTAAATATTTCGTTACACAAAATTGTTGTCAAGAAATGTGCTTTAACGACACTATTTATGTTTAATAAAGGCTTATATGTCGACACATGTTTGGTCTCGTTATTCTTCATTTTCGCAACACATATTTTTCTGTCATATATTTCTTCTTTCAAAAAAATTAAATACTGAATTTCAGCATTACCCACATATGTTTGGAAAGATATTTATATTGATAATAAAAAAATATAACTTACATTATCAGTAAAGATTTTACAATAATCTAAAAGATAAATTTACTGTAATATTACATGTATGTGTGACCTAATCTAATCAAACTGACGCATAAATGAGAACTTGATCGATACCATGGTCCATGGATTCTTCAACTACCTACAAATTTGAAGAAAATGAACCTTAGCCAACATTCATTACGGAAAATGCATAAACATAAGCATAAACATTAAGCACATGCCAAACAAAAATCACCTTCTTAATAAGCAGACCAATAAACTTTTCAAAATAAGCGTCCAAAGTTCATACAACCAAAGTTTTTAATAAAAGACCCATAAGGAATGCAAAAGATTAAAAAAAAAACACCGACTACATAAGCATAGGCATAAGCATTGTATATAAATGTTGCAAATGTAAATTTTGATTCAATCTTTACAGACCAAGCAATGTTCTAGTTTGCATCAAGTCAACTTAGCATAAACTTACCCTTAGCCCCTCTCCTCCAAAGTAAATACAAAACAACATGATTCCTATAACATATGTCTAAGCGGATTGAAAAAATAGCTTTTCAATGACTACCATAACTGCAGAATAATTAACACAACAAAGTATCAAGTTCCTAAGTATGTGTGAACATGATTCCTAAAACATATGTCTAAGCTGATTGCACAAAATAGATTTTCAATGGCTACCACTGCAGGATAGTCAAAGCAACATTCCTAAGTACACGTTAACATGATTCCTAAAATAAAATAGTTAAGTTATGTTACAAAACATAAAGCACGCTTACCTCTTTCTTTTACTAAATCTCCACCCCCATATCTTGATTGCCCTTCATAGAGGCTTCTTCTTTCTTGCAAGTTCAGAAGCCCTAATAATGAATAGCAAACTACGTAAGTTAAGTTTTGGTTACTCAAATTTAAACGACGTAAAAAAAAAGAAGAAGAAAAGAAAAAATACGATGGAAAGAAATCACAGAGAAAAAAAGAAAGGAAAAAAAGAAAGACGATGGAAAGATTAAACGACGTATAGAAAGAAGAAGAAAAGAAGAAAGACGATGAAAAGAAATCGCAGCGAAAAAAAAAGAGGAAAACAATAAAGATGACAAAAGAAATCGGAGCGAAGAGAAGAAAAAGATGGAAGAATAAACTTGAATTGGACAAATTTTATGGACTTTTTACATAGACACTAATTTGGTTTTTTTGTTAGCTTCCTACAAATTTTCCTCTTTTATTTTATTTTTGTAAAAGTAAATAAATATGTGTCATTAGTCTAATTTTTTGAACTTATTTTGGGAGAGATAGAGGAAGACTTTAAAAAATTATTATTACTCTCCATTTTAATTTTGAGAAGAGATTGTGTTGTACCATTCCTCTTATTGCTTCCAATTTCTTTGAGGGCAGCCCTAGCCTTTGTACAACGCAAGCTTCCTGTAGTATCTCTATCTCTCTCTCTCCCTCTTCCGACGGTGATCTCTTTTCTCTCTCTCACATTCATCACCCGCCGCCGCCGGTAGCTTCTCTTTCTCTGACGCCACCGCCGCCGGTAATCTCTCACTCGTCGCTCTCAACACAGAGAAATTTCTGATTGAGCATCACCAGGTCCGGCAACTAACATTCCTTGCTTCTGCATCTCTTTTTCTTCAATTTCTGGTATAGTTTTGATGGATGGATTGTGTGTATTCAATCATTTATTGTGTTTTGATGGATGAACCCGTTTATTATTCTTTTTTATGACTTCAAGTAATTGCAACTGGGTACTTCTATCTGCAACTTCTTGGCTGAAGTAATTTTTAGTTAAGTGCAAACGGACGGGCTGGGACCGAGCCAATCTAACGCTTATTTTATCGAATTTTGAGGAGTTGGTTTTGTTTGGGTTTATAGCTTAGGAAGGGTTTTTGGTTTCGAAGAACCTACCATTTGAAGGGTTGGGTCTAAAATGTCGCTTAATTCGACCCAATATGACTCTGAATGTTAAATATTGAATAGAAAAGAAATGAAATACTATCCCTAACCTGTCTGCCAATTTCGTGCAAAAAAGCCTAATAGCCAGTTTTTTCTCGCCGGCAGTACATTCGCCTTCCCCTTCCAAGCGCTACGGACTGTTGCTCAATCTCCAGAATCTCTCAATTCGCAGGGGGCAAGTTCTTTCCATCAATCATTTTATGTATTTTTGCTTCTGCCCTAGATCGTTCATCTAAAGTTCTTTACCTTTTTCTTCTGTTTTGTTTTTTGGTGTATAACTTATTTGATGGTGATGGATTATGATTCAGTATCATTTTCTTATTTTATATCAGCAACAAATTTGGATTTGAAATCATTTTTTAAATACCTTTTGATGTTAAGGGTTTAGGCTTATTATTATGATTCAGAGTCATTTTCTACGTGTTAAATTAGTTTACTTTCCAAGTATGCAGTTATGTTCAAGCAGTTATGCAGTCATTTTCTGATGTGGGAGATAGTGCTGTTTTCCTTAAATGTTTTCTATTTAAACCATTGTGCGCTTGGTTGGTGGCCGTGCAGATAATTGCATTTCTTTTTTTGGATTGGGGCAGGTTGGTTACTCTCTGGTTTAACTTTCACAAAGAACCAAGACAGACATCCGTAACTTGTTTGCATAAAGACATTCAACCAAGATGTCGCGGAAGGGTTTAATGGAACAAGACTTAAAGAAATTGGATGTGACAAAGCTCCATCCACTTTCTCCAGAAGTTATATCTCGTCAAGCAACCATCAATATTGGTAACTTTTCTTTTGTGTGATTCTTTTATTGCACATTTTTAATCCTTGTTACACCATATGTGTATACCGGAACATTATATACTTGGGGATCTTATCTTATTATCAGAGTTGACAGTACATTAATAAATTCATCTTTCCCAGGTACTATTGGTCATGTGGCACATGGTAAGTCTACTGTTGTAAAGGCAATTTCAGGAGTCCAGGTGATTATTCTTTCCATCACTGATGGCTAATCTCGGTCGCTATTCTCTATTGCACTATTCTGTTTTACTTCTTTGGCTTGATTGTTGGTTGGATTTTATGTTCCATAGAGGTTCCTTGGTTATCCTTTGGTGCAAAACTTTTCTTCCCTTCTATTTTTCTTCCTTTTCTGCATAATGATAGTAGCATGGTATGAATTTATAAGAGGAACAGAAAATCAAACAAGATATTACGTAAAACTTTCTTTTTCTTATTGACCATCATGGAAAAAATTGCTATTAATATTTTGTCTAAAACCCAGGCTTTTACATATTTCACAATGGTGTCAATAACATGTACTTGCATGGATGCTTTATTGCATTGGATTTCACTTAGAGCAAGTAGCACAGATTTCAAGTGGTTTTCTTTCAAAATTTAGGTCGTATGAGTAGAATTTCCCAGAAAACCATTATAACTTCTGCTTTCTGATGGATCTATTAATGGAATGTCTAATCTGCAGACTGTACGTTTTAAGAATGAGCTGGAGCGTAACATTACCATTAAGTTGGGGTATGCTAATGCGAAGATATACAAATGTGAAGATGACAAGTGCCCTCGGCCTGCATGCTACAAGTGGGTGTTTCTTCTATTTTTATATATTGCTAAGCTTGCACTCCTATTTGTACCTAAAAGGTCAATGACTTCCAGTATTTGATTAACGTAGTCAACATGCTTTTGTAGGGCATATGGAAGTGGAAAGGAAGACAGTCCTTTGTGTGATGTGCTTGGGTTTGAAAATTGCAGGATGAAACTACTGCGACATGTATCCTTTGTCGACTGCCCGGTAAGGCTTTGAATTGTTGCATCTGTGTGGCTAAGAATTGTATGAAACATGATAGAAGACAAAATATATTATTCCTTACACATTTTATGGATAATATCTTCTTACGAGTATCTTGGATTTTCAGTCTTTGATTTTATCATATGGTGGATTATTCACCATCACATATTCACATGCCACAAAAGCTTATTTCTCTGCTGCTACCATAACCTGGTTCAAATTTTTTTTCTAGGGTCATGATATTCTTATGGCTACCATGCTTAACGGGGCAGCCATTATGGATGGAGCATTACTTCTGATAGCTGCCAATGAAAGCTGCCCTCAACCTCAAACTTCTGAGCACCTTGCTGCTGTTGAAATTATGCGCCTTCAGCATATTATAATCCTCCAGAATAAAGTTGATCTTATTCAGGAAAATGTTGCAATCAATCAACATGAAGCTATTCAAAAGTTCATTCAGGTTAGCTCAGTTTATTCTCTTTCCTCTAGGTTATTTATATTCTCGTACGAACAATTTTGTCTATTTACTTTTAGAAAAGGATATGCAACTTTCATAGTGAAGGATTTTAATTGTATTCAATTTGTCTTTTTAAAATCTTTGATAGGGAACAGTTGCTGATGGTGCACCAGTAGTACCAATTTCTGCTCAGCTGAAGTATAACATTGATGTCGTTTGCGAATATATTGTAAAAAAGATTCCAATTCCAGAAAGGAATTTCGTCTCACCTCCTAATATGATTGTGATTCGTTCCTTTGATGTTAACAAACCTGGTTTTGAAGTTGATGAGATCAAAGGAGGTGTGGCTGGTGGTAGCATATTACGGGTATATACTTAATACTATTTTCTTAAAGAAGTGATCGTCAATTTATGTTGAAATTGTCATGTTATGAAGTACTTAAAGCAGCTTTCGGATGGTCTGTTAAGCTGTAATGGTACCTTATGGTTGAAATTGTCATGCTATGAAGTACTTAAAGCAGCTTTCAGATGGTCTGTAAAGCTGTAATAGTACCTTATAGTTGATTTTTAGTACCTTACATCCCTGGATTACTTGCTCTGATACCATATTGAACCACTAATTCACCCAAAAGCTTAAGCTGTGGTTGAAGGAAAATTTTATTATATATCATTAACAAAGACAATTGTTCGAATTTGGCTTGAATTGACAAATGTGATTTATCCTTTTCAATCGTTGGTGTTAAAGTTAAAAAAGAGGCTTTTGACGTTGCATATAGATGATCTTGTTCAATAAGTTGAGTTATACGGTTAAGAACTTTGTCCAAGTTTTTTGATTGGTTTGAGTTACATTTGTACTAGTTCAAGCAATCATCTAAGTAGTAAAAAAATCAGAATTTTTGTTATTTCTTTTAATTACTTCTTGGTGGTTGGATGTTTTGATTTCAACCAACCTGAATTTTGCAGTTGAACCTGTTTTGGATAACATTATTTAAGGAATTCATGTCACCGTTTACATTTTTAATTCATTTTACCTTTTGGAAAAATTGTCCACAGTTTTTCTGGTGCTTTATGTGTGGCTAACGAATTTGAAAATGTATTATTTCCAGGGTGTTTTAAAGGTGAATCAATTTATTGAAGTTCGTCCTGGGATTGTTGTTAAGGATGAAAGTGGTAACATAAAGTGCACCCCGATATACTCGAGGATTGTTTCTTTGTATGCTGAGCAAAATGAGCTGCAATTTGCAGTCCCTGGAGGTCTTATTGGGGTTGGCACAACCATGGACCCCACTTTGACTCGTGCTGACAGATTGGTAGGTCAGGTTCTTGGGGAAGTTGGATCACTTCCTGATGTTTTTGTCGAGCTAGAGGTAAAGTTCTTATAATTTGAATGTACTCTTATTTAATGGATGTGGAGACCTTTTAAGTTGCGATCTGAGACTACTCTAAGATTCTTTCGGCTCGTCCCCTTCATCTTCCAGATTGCTGTTTATTTGTTTATTTGTTTAAAGCAAGAATTTCTGTGCTCTTTTGGAAACAATTAGTGGGCCTACTCGTTTTTAGTTGTTTGGTTGCTTTAAGTTGTTTCTGCTTAATGGTGCATCCCTAAACCCAAGCCCTCCTGCATTCACCCTTCTGGTAAAGGCCGAATGTTAATGCACATTGGCTTTCTACAGTTCTCTGTATGATTTGTAGAGGTCTTGAGAGATCTTGGGAGGAGGTTTGGTTCAAATATAATGCTTCTCTTTAGGCAATGGCCTCTAATCATTCTTCTAATTGTTTGTTAGGTTAGGTCTTATCTTCTTGGATCGTTTTTTGTTCTTTTTTACATGCAAATTTGTGAATGATTTGATCTTGAGAAAGGTTGGAGGAAATTGTCCAGAATATCTGTTTTGAGACTTGTCCTTATCTTTTCAGGTAAACTTTTTCCTTTTACGGCGGCTCCTAGGTGTGAGGACAAAAGGATCAGAAAGACAGGGAAAAGTATCAAAACTGGCCAAGGGGGAGATTCTAATGTTGAACATAGGATCCATGTCTACAGGAGCTAGAGTACTTGCAGTGAAGAACGATTTAGCAAAGTTGCAGCTTACATCTCCTGTTTGCACCAGCAAGGGGGAGAAGATTGCTCTAAGTCGTCGTGTTGAGAAGCACTGGCGTCTTATTGGCTGGGGTCAAATTCAAGCTGGATCTACTCTGGATGTCCCTCCCTGCCCCATTTGAGTAGTAAAGGTAAGAATCACGAAGAAAAGAAGTGAGAAGAGTAAGGAAAATGTGCAAAGTTAGACAGTTTGTTGGAACCATTTTTGTTAGGTGGAGGAGAAAACACCATCTGGTTTCTCATTGTTTATTAGGTTGTCTTTTTCACAATTTCATCCCCCGAAGTCTCTTTATGATTTTTACTATTTAAGTTTCGAATCATGGATACATGACATGTGAGCCATTTGGTTTATGAACTAAAAATGCGATAATAGGACGAACAATATTATTATTTCACCTTTGCGAGTTTGGTTCAGACTTTCAAATGAAACAACCCATAAAGCTCACTGCAAAGCCATGTTTACAAGGACAGATGAAATAAGTTAACATAAATACATATTGTGTGTATAACAAACAAATCTTTTAAGAGACTGCCCCTGTGTGGATCATTGGGTAGTTTTGAACATAACAAAATAATTGTTTTGGAAATATTTACATATATATTTGGGTTGGATTGAGGTGGAGAGTTGAATTGGGTCTAGAAATTTGGGTTTAAGGTGTAGAGTTGATTGTCATGTGTATTTGGTGTAATTTTATGTGACAAGAAGTTTGATTTATATATTTACAATTTTGTTTTCTTAATTTTTTGTTCAACCATTTAATTACATGTATAAGTTTTCAAATTTTAGATTGGTAGTTGAAGTTCATCACATTTAATTTTCAATGTTGTTTATATCGTGGTAGACAAATTACTGATGCTTCATACCAACAGTAGAAGTAAATAAGTATGTCATCGGGGGTCTATTTACCTGTTTACAAAATACTTGATAATGGCCAAGAATTTGGTTGTTTAATAACTAAAAAGAAAGAAAAGAAAAGAAAAGGGTTTTTTTAAAAATATAACAAAGCATATAATAGAATTATTTCGAAAACAGAAAAAGCTTAACGGGCTTATAATAAAAAATACAAAAAGTGTCTCGTCAATTATATTGTCAATAACAGGCATAATATATTTGGTACACGATCGTTTAGATTTAGCTATTGTTAGGTCGTTTAGATTTGATCATTTATAGATTTGGTCGTAATTTAGATTTGACCATTTATAGATTTGGCCGTACCAATCGATTTATTTTTTCAATTTTATCGTTTAATTTGAATCGTTTAGATTTGATCGTTTACACTTTGGTAGTTAATTCTAAACAATTTTGTTTTTTCCAAAATTTGGTACACGATCATTTACATTTGGCTAAACAAATTTTTTAAGATTTTTTGGTACACAATCGTTTATTTTTTTCAAGATTTTTTGGTACACAATCGTTTATATTTGGTTAAACAATTTTTTTTAATTCGTTTGGTACACGATCGTTTAGATTTGCTTACACGATGTTTATTTTTTTTACACGATCGTTTAGATTTGGTTACTCCAAACTAAACGATTCTTTTCAAGATTTGTTATACACGATGTTTTAGATTTGACTATTTTTTTACACAATCGTTTAAAAAGAATAGAAAAAGACGACGTAAAAAAGAAGAGAGAGAAAGAAGAAAGACAAATCTAAATGATGTAAAAAAAGAATAGGAAAAGATCGTTTAGATTTGAGTGACGTAAAAAAGAAGAGGAAAAAAATGAAGACGATGGAAATAAATTGAAAAAAAAAAAAGAAGAGGAAAAGAAGAAAGACAAATAAATTGTAGAGAAGAAAGATGGGAGGATAAACCTAAAATATTTAAAAAATGGTTAATTTCATGAAACTTGTTCCACGAGCTATAAATATTTTATTTGTTTGTTATATTTATGAAAATTTTTCAAAAGAAAACAAGGTTGCTTATTAAAAAAGGTGGATTTGTTAGTGTTAACCAGTGTCAACTATTTCTTTTTGTCGTAAAAACTTGAGTTCATTCCTCCATCTTATAATGAAGACTATGCCATCCTCAACCTCAAACAAATAATTTGTACATCGACTCCTCCAATACCACTAGATAGGGTTATGAATGAAGCAACGTGCAAACTTAATCCTCAATTAATAACATATTTTGTGTAAGCTGAGTGCTTAATAATGTTAAAAAAAATTATTGTAATGGTTGGTACATCTCATATTCTATGCCAATCCAAGAGACGCTAATGTTCTCCTTGGTAAGGTACTAGAAACCCCTTAGCATTAGGATATCTTGCACTACATAAGTAGCGTATTACAAGGTAGATGATAACTAAGTTTTAATGTTTTAATTTCTTTCCTATCCACGATGAATAATGTTTTATTTGTTTTTAAGCCCTTAAAAACCTTCAAGTTGTAAGGTTGGAAAATTGCATTCTTAAGAACTTTAGAATTGGTTGTGGGTCCTTATTGTAGGACAAATATAAACTCTCTAGTCTGTATTTGGGAAATAAAATGTTTTTTCACTCTTTCTAGTATTATATTTAGGTCGATCAGTGTTACTATTCGTTAGTACAGATCTTTCAACACAGATAGACAACTCTACTTGGAAATGAAAATATCATTGTCACGATAATCATATAAATGATTCTTTTTTGTTTTTGTTTTATGTCCATGAGTGTTCGAGCCAGTTTAGCAACTAATCTTATGGGACAATCTATTTAGCCTAACGAATATAAATATTTACGATATATAACCATTTCATCGCTCACAATTGGTGCATGGGTTTGTGATTGGCTCTGGTTTTTAGAGTGCATTGAGCACAAAATTGAAATGTCTCAAAACTATCTCACAAGACCTAAAACATTGTTTGTGAATCATTCAACGTCATGGCCAAATAGTGGACTCTCCTAATTAAGCATATTACAAAGAATCACAAAAGGTTCTAAGCCTATCACGATGTCTAACGTATAACACGGTTGGTTTTCTATTCTTAGAATTATTAAGTAGTCGGCCTACAGTTACCAATAATATTGTTGTCTTTGGGAGGTGGTAATGATTGTGGGCATAATCAAGGGAACACAAATTTCCCATTTTTTTAGTTTAACTACATCAATTGTGTTATAATATCTTCTTGTTAATGTGTGTATCACTTTTTACTCCTACTCCTTAAATATACATACATGACGATCATTTTAATAGTAATCGTTGGTTTGAATTCCATTGGTACACTTAATTCTCAATTTCTAGATACTTCATTGTGGTAATGACAGAAGGTATGGTAGGGAATTTCTGGATTTTCATAACAAATTCTTTGTTTAGAAAAAGAAAAAAGACAAAAAAGAAAAGAAACAAAGAAATTAAATAAAAAAGGGACCAAATAATGGTTTCTGAAATAGGAATATGTGAATTTTATACAACTCCATCCATAAAACTGTGTAAAACATGGGAATGACAATATACATAACATAACATTGATTCTAATAATGAAGTATGAACCCCTAAACCATAGCAACTTTGGAATAGTGATAACCCAATAGAGAGAAAGTGCTCATCTCACTTGGAAACGTTTTCATCACCACGTACGCTTTAAGACACCTTGCGAAGTGTTGCAAAGTATACCATTCCATAGAATGCAAAAGATGTCATAAATAAATCTAGATCCAGGAGTTAATTTTACAATCCACAGATTGGTACATTAACTCTTAGATAAAAAATTTATAATAAGTCTTTCAATTCTGGACTCTTTTTTTTTTGTCCAATATTAGATTCTCATAATATCATTTTCGCATTTCTCAATATATATTCAAAATAATTTTAAAATCTTAACTGTTGTAATAAACATTAGTTGGTTTTTTTAAAAATATAAATGTATTTGGATGAGAATTTGAGTATTTTGATAATTTGAACATATTCTTTATTTTGAATATTACAACCAAAACAATTTATCTTGAGATCGATTTCGATCGAGATTATTCTTAAAAAAATAAAAATGTAAGTTTTTTAAAAGGTATTCTTTTAAAATGTAAAAACTAAATTGTGTCGTTTTTGTCTTTCGAAGTATTAATGTGGATAATGCTTTTTAAAATAAGTATGCTAAGCTGTCTTTTAAAAAAATTTGTTGTAGATGTCATGTAACGACCAAACTCCTTATACTGAATCGAAGTCATTACTAAATATGGAACAAGTGGTTTAAGTCATAAAATTTAGTAAAACACATAAGGTTTGAGAAATTTTATTTATGAAAATCCAAACAAGGTAGTTATGCAAAAAAAAAAAAAAAAATGAAATGCGTTCTAAAGTCCTACTCGGGCCCTATCTACATAAAAGATGGTAAGTAATGAAGAATACTCAAACTCAGGTACTAAAGTCAAAAACAAGAATAAGCGGAAGCAGAAGTCCCTATGGCTCACCACGGTCACTTCGGGTCGCTCGCCAGCTTGCCTTTGCCCTTGCCTCGTCCTCTACCTGAAAACATGACATGAAGAGAGTGAGTATAAAATACTCAGTAAGGGACCCACTACTAGTCCCACTAGGTGCCTGTTAACTTCCTGTCAGAGTCCTGTAACTGGTACCCAATCTCTGGCACGTTCCCGAACACGTGCAACATGCGCTCCCGTAGGAACATAACTCTGGTCTTCGGTGCCCCGGGGGACACCTAGGACAATCGGGATGCGAGGACCCCGTCGAGTCACTCGAGTCATATCTATATCCATGCTAGACTGGTGTCCCGTCGGACCACACAGTCCTCAATAGGTGGTGATCCCGAAGGACACCCATGCAGGTACGACTCTAACAGGTTAAGCTAACAGGTATCCTAATCGCAGTATACATACACATGGCATCGACATATAACATAACAGATAAATCATCATTACACTCTCCATCTCGACACCAGTCGTACAGCCATAACAGTTCTCGTCATCACACAACATGGTATAATATAACCATATCGTCATTTGCATCATACTATCATTGATTTCATGCATCGTACAGTCTAGTCCTCAACATGCACAATTGAAGGTATACGTAATCTCATAATTCTAAACATGGAGCTAGTAGTAGAATCTCTTACCTGGAGATTTGGTTGTCGAGTCCTAAAAGTAAGGGAAGGTGTGCTTTCCAAGCAGCAGGGCCCTAAATGATTAAAAAAAACAATTAAACCTAACCTTCAAGGAACAGAGATCCAAGAGTCGTTTGAAGCAACTTACCCCAAAATCAAGGTTGCGCTAACTCCCTTTAAGCCGAGGGAGAATCCCACGCTGCAGCAGTTACTTGGTCCAAGACGTCCCTTAAGGAAAATAATTTAATTTAGTTCCAAATTAAATTATTTAGTGTCCAAAAACATTGAGTCTTATTGGGTAATGCCAAAATAATTAATTAATTTACCAAGAATTAGGTGGTAGGAGCCAAATTAGGCTTGGCGGCTCGGCTGGGAAGAGAACAGGGATCGGCTCGGCTTGGAGGTTGAAGATCGGCTTGGCTTGCGGCGCAGACAGGCGCGGCTCGTGGTGCAGACAGACGCGGCTCGGCTCGGCTCGGCGCAGAGGCTACGCACGTACGGCTCGCACGCGGGTGCTGCTCGGCTCACGGGTGCACGCGGCGCGGGTCGGGCTTCGGGTCGGAGGCACGCGTCGGTTCGGGTCGCGGAGCGGGTTTTCGATCGGGTCGGATCTTTGCGCGCGAGGCGCTGGTTTCTGGATTTCGGGTGGCGCGACGGCTGCTGGTGGTCCGGCTACCCACGGCTTCGCTCGGCGACGGCTGCAAACGAGCGTTTCGGCTGCGCTGCGTCGGATCGAAGTGGCGCGACTCGGATGGCTGACGGGTCGGCTGCGGACGCGCGAAGGTGACGCTGACTCAGCTTCGGGCGACGGCTGCGAGAGACGGCTGCAGACACGGCGCGGTGTGCGTAGCTACTCCTAGGCGTGCGGCGGCTTGACTCGGTTTGAATTCTCCGGCGCGGCTCGGAGGGTGGTTCGGCTTCTACTGCGGCTGGCTCCCGAACGCTTGTGCTTGAACTGGTGGCGAAGGCGGCGGCGCGGGTCGGCGGCTAGGGTTTCGGCAGCTAGGGTTTCAAGAAGAACTTAATTGCTCCTCTCTCTTTTTTTTTTTGTTTTTCTTATGCACGGGTCCCAAAGCTGCTTTATATAAGAAAATATCCTCTTTTTTTTTTTCTATTTCCTTTAATTAATTTGAAAACCAACCACCTCCTATGTCTCCCAAATCTCTTGAAATTTTCCTTATTAACCCCAACTAGGTCCCCACATTTCTCCCTTAACCAACCAACTTTAGTTTAATAATAACTTCACCAATTATTTCCAAATAAAATACTTATTATCTAAACAAAATAAAGATTCCAGACCTTATTTAATTGTAAATTTCAAAATGATAAGGTTCTTCCAATAAATTTGAATTTTCCATAACCGCACTTACATATTAATGACAATGAACAAAATCGAATTTGTTGGGGCTGTTACATGTCACCATTTTCTTCATGTATAAGTTTATATGTGGTACGATTATCTTCATATAATATCATTCTTGGCTACTGCATGAAGGGCCAATATTTCAATAGTTGAGATAATTTGTTTCATATAGAATTTTATAATATAAAATTTTTCTCTATTCACTTCGTAACAATCCTAACTTTTACATGTTAGATAAGTAACATATTCCCAATCGATCATAATTAAAATTAATTATTAAAAAAAATATCATTAAACTAATTCTCAAATAGACGATGTTCCAACTCTACTCTAATGTAGTTCTTTTGGAGGAATATTATATCTATATAACAAAATTGTTCAAAATACGATGATTAAATCTTAAATTGTTTATTATAAATACACTTTGAATTAATAATATCTTAAAACTATGATTCTTCGAGATCTAAAGTTATTTACTAGAAAATCCTTATATTGAATGATATACTTTTTCGCATCGAGTAAATAAAGCATAATAGGAGTACTGTTGAATGATGTACTTAATTAGTCCCATGCTAAATCTTTTATGTATAAAATGATCAAACCTATATGCTTTATGTGCTTTATTAATTGCACGTTAAAGCAAAACTTAATTTGTTTTTTCTTTGAAACTTTCATCTCAATTTCTTTCTTAAAAAACTTTATTACCTTCGAGAGCATTTTGGGAGTTTAATTCCATTATAATTTAAATCATCAAAATATATATATAAATTGTCTATGATTTCTTTATATATATGAACAAATTGATGTTATTTTTATACTTTCATTTCAACAAATATTTAATGAGATGATTGTATCACATTCATCATGAATGTTTTATAAGAATCTTTGTTATATGTATATAACCTTTTAATATTTGAATTATATGATTACGACACTTCAGGAATTTTCATGAATAAGACATTATGAAGAATTTCTTATAAATGTTGACGATTACATCCTTCAAATGTATGCTAATCTTTTTTTTCTTTTTTCGAAAATCATGCATGTTAACATATTAATATACACTCTGAAATCAATACCACTCCATTTCAGAAATTATAGAATATGACTTGCAACATTGCTCTATTTGTTTTTCTTTAAATACTCACTTACATTCCACGGGTTTGATATTTTTTTTATGTTTGAACTACTAACTTTCATGATTTGAAAAATAAGTTTATTTCTATTGGATTGTATTTTTTTCTTTTGTACATAAGTCAATCATTTCTATATTGCAACATTTTTTCTATCATACCCCCTTCCGAAGCCCTATCACTCTCCCTTTCCTCGAAAGAGAGTGCGAAGGCTGGCAAACATTGTCATACTTTGACAACACTCTCCGACTAACCTAACCAAACTAAATCAGCAACCACAAACGAACATTGCAAGCCAGAAGAACAACACAAGCTAAAAGCGCACTAAACAACTTACTGACTGCAACCTATTGTAGATACTCAACGGAAACATAGACTTAACGTAACAAATAACTTTACTAATTGGGCCCTTACTTCTAACTCATGCTAAAATGCATAAACAAGTCAGTTATAAGAAGAATAACCCCAACTCACAATTAGAGGATAAGCATGTAACGCCCCAAAAATTAAGATAATTTTGGAGTTAATTATCTTAATTTTGTATAAGTAAATTTAATTTATTGGGCGTTATTTTGAATTCATTTAATGAGAATTATTTGGTTTATGTGGAAATTGAAATTAATTAAATATTTATTGGATGAATATTTAATTAATTAAAGGTTTTGGCATGTGGTGTTGAGTTTTCGATTAAATGGTAAGTTAAGAGAATTAAGTAAAGTTCTGGATTTTTAGTGTTGTTGAACTTGAATTTAATTAAATAATTATGGATGTTATTTAATTAAATTGTGGGGTGAAAAGTTTGTTGGAGATTTGATAATTATATGTATATGTGGAAATATATATATAATTATTATGTTAAAGGAAAAGATAATTATATTTGTTGAAATATAATTATTTAAGGAAAAGATAATTGTATTTTGGAGAAACAATATTTAGTAAGGGAGAAAAAGTAAAATAATTATATTTTGGGAAAATACAATTATTTGTAAAAGGATAATTACTTTGGAGAAAGATAAACAATAATTAATTATTGTGGAAGATAATTAATTATTTTGGAGAAAGATAAATAATAATTAATTATTATGGAAGATAATTAATTACTTTGGAGAAAGATAAATAATAATTAATTATTGTGGAAGATAATAAATTATTTTGGAGAAAGATAAATAATAATTAATTATTGTGGAAGATAATAAATTATTTTGGAGAAAGATAAATAATAATTAATTATTGTAGAAGACAATTAATTATATTGGAAGAAAGGTAAATAATAATTAATTATTCTGCAGAAAGATAAATATTAATTATGGAGTGGAGTTGTTATGGTTGGGTTAAGATAATTCATATTAGAAGTTAGTGATTTATTGGAAAAGATTTTGTTGATTAAAATAATTGAGAATTTAAGTTAATTTGAGATTTTGGAGGGAAAAGTTGGTTTTGGTGGAATTGGATTTAATTGAGTATATATATGTGGATATATATATTTAATTAATAATTTGGAAAAGTGAAGTTAATTATATTATGGAATATAATTATATTTGTTTGGAAAAGAAGATAATCATGAGGAGAGAGATGGTTGATTTGATTGGACGAAAAAGATATATATTTATTTATAAGAGAGAATAATGGTTTAAATAAATATATATGTTTATTGTAGATTTTGGTGAGAGAAAAATAATAATAAAGAAGTATTATTATTATTATTAATGGTTATAAATGTCTAAGATTTTGTGCATTTAAGACATTTATTTAGGAAAGATAATGGGAATAAAGATATATATATATATATATTTGGTATTATATATATATATCCTAAAAGGAAAAGGAAAAGGAAATAATAATAATAAATATTATTGTTATTATTTAGGTCTATAAATAGCATTAGAATGCTTAAGTTAGAAAGTAAAGGAAAAAGAAAAAGGTTCTTCATCTTCTTCTCTAAGATAACTCTCTGTTGTCGCCGTCTCATTAGTTGAAGTTAAGATTGGTCTCTTTGGAAGCTTGAGGATTTAAAGTGATGAATTTTTCATCAAGGATAAGAGGATTTTTCAACCTCCATCTGAGTAACCTTGGTAAGCCAATGAAATTAAATTAATATTTTATTAATTTAATTTTGGATCTATTTGGGGTTTCTTTAAACATTCAATTGGCTAAGTTTTTAAGATTTAAATCTTAAGTTTTTCCTAATCAAGGTTGAATTGGTTTCAATCCCAATTTTTAGAAAGTTAATTAATTTGGGAGGATTTTTGGATGTTAGCCAATTGCTAATTTCAATAATTAAGATACTGAGTTTTCCTTTATGATTAGGATTAAGTTCATTGGAGAATTTTTATTGTCAACTAGGGAGTACCTTATTTGGCTAAAATCTCCAGGTAAGAGATTCTCCTACTAGACCTTCGAACTGAATTTAAGAGACCGCATGTAATTATGATTATGCATTGATGGTAGCTAAAATGCACAATTCATTATATTATTGATGACGATGACGGATGTTATGTTAATGACCAGTAGTATGTTGTTGATGACTGTTGATGTTGATGTTGATGCATGATATATTATCACATGATTAAGAACGTTAAGATTAATATTCATGTCAGCTTATGATCACTAGAAGAAATCTGACCTTTAATGTCGGTTTAAAACCGACATTAAAGGGCTTTAATGTCACTTGGCAACCGACATCTTTGTGAGCGTTATTAAAGGCCTTTATGTCGGTTGGGCTTTAATGTCGGTTTAAAAACGACATTAAAGGCCTCTTTAATGTCGGTTTGAAAACGACATTAAAGGTCTTTAATGTCAGTTTTCAACCGACATCTTTGATACTGTTATTGAAACCCTTTAATGTCGGTTTGGCTTTAATGTCAGTTTTCAACCGACATCTTTGATAGTGTTATTGAAGCCCTTTAATGTCGGTTGAGCTCTGATGTCGGTTTAAAACCGACATTAAAGCATAATTTTTGGGTTCATTTTTACAAATTTATTTTTATTTAATTATTGCATTATTGTCCATTTTTTATAGATCGACATTGGGTCCATGTAGATAAATATTTTTTTCACGCCAACAAATCAATGAAATTCATATTTTTTTTAGAAACTATAATATTTGTCTTTTACATTTGAATACACAAAATAAAATCTTAATATTGTGTTTATATATACATTCTACAAAAGTACATGAAAAAAGATCCTAATACAAGAATTAAATAATTAGAAATCCTAAACGCCTTCTTAGTCTTCAATTTTCAACGGTCGCCTTACCATCTGCACACTCGCTTAGCTTTCAACCCGATATGACTTTAATCATCTACAAACAATATCCAAATAAACCGTTTATTTAGAATAGCAAAGTTGTTTGAAGCACTAAAATTGCAGAGAAGATAAAAAGTGGAAAGCATAACCAACATTGACTATTAGAAATTATGGAAATTTAGCGCTCAGTAGTGCGGTAGATCATATAATCATATATCCTATAGGTGCATTAGTCTCCAAAATAGTCAAGAAACCACATGATCCTACTAACTTAGTTCTTGAAACAGCAACCCTTATCTCATAATTAATTATATGAATATCTTTAACTTAAAACGTAAAAAGGGGTAACATGCTTAGAAACTTATCTTTAATTTTCAAACAAAACATCAACACACAACACAAGCTCACATTCATGCATTTTATGCCATGGAATTACAGCCCCCAAACTTAACTTCTTTTTTTGTCGTCAATTAATATTATAAACAATTCCTTTACCTAAAATTTTCCTATTCACGTTCAACCAAAGCCTTCTCATTTTCCTTTACCCAAAATTTTCAAATTATATGAACATATTACATTCTTAAAGGCTATTCAACAATATTAAATTACTTTAATTAATTTATATGCAGCACTGAAAATATATAGGAAATAATTAATTTTATACCTTATTTGCTAGCTGCCTGTTCTCCTCTTGCAATGCCTTTTCCTACAATCATTTTATGAACCAAATTTTACACCATGGAAAATAAAAAATTATAGTCCTGTATGAATAATTAATGAAGCCAAAACATTAATTACTCTAAAACTAGGTTATTCACCTTTTTGTGCAATATTGAAATAGATTCTTGCATTCGTTGTATATGTAAAACCAACATCAAAGTGCGGGGAAAATAGCTAACATGGATCGAAGTATCTCTGTTGCCTAACTTACCAGGGAAATTTTCTTCAACTTCTCGGCTAATTCTTTCTGCATCTGTAAAGCTTTCTTAGCTTTTGTTAAAGCATCAAGAGAGAGATTTCCACTTTTCCCAGCAGTTGAGGATGTCCCATCTGTACTAGATTTTCCATGAACCTCATGAGATCTGGTAATACTAACTCCCTTATTTTCATTTGTGGTAGAAATTGAAGATACCTTGATAGGAAGGGAATGACTAGGATGTTACAAATTCTGGGGCACACTTGCTGATGGTATATCGGTAGGTTCCACCATAGATCCCTGCATGATTACGACTTTAGTTCATTAAGTTCATTACTAGCAGTCTAGCACTACCCAAAGGCAAGGCATCATAATCATGGAAGAGTTTCCTCGATATTATAGAATTAACCCATGTATACAGATTAAAAATACAGATGCAAAGAAGGTACGGATCACTATAAGGAACCTTGAACCAGACGGGGCGTTATAAACCAAATAGTTTACAAAATTACTAAATATGTCAGCTCTTACATCCAACAAATGTCAAATAACACTCAAACTCACTCCCACGTCAAAACTAATGGGTAGAAAATTGCCAAGATGATTAATATAACAAAGAATGAATAAATGTCCTGAGCTTAAACTTACAAATCGAAACAGAATACAATCACCATAAAGCTTCAACTTACAAATTCATTTTGGTGACTTAATTAGCATAACATAATCAAAAAAAATTCTTGAGCTTATACCCATCTATGAACAGCACCATATTACAACAAGACTTGGGAATATAATTTGTCCACAGCTTAAAAAATTCAAGATCCCATCAATAGTACACATCCTAGCACTGACAATTCGTAGGCTTCATAACATTTTATAGAGATATGAGTCTACTCACATGAAAATTACCTCTCAAAAAGAAAATTTCAAGCCTAGAAGTCACACAATGAAAACCTGTTAGAAATGCAGTAGAAACATATAATTAGAAACATACAAACTAATTCTCACCTTTAGGATTCCAATCTGGTTTGACAATAAGGTCCTTCAACAAGCATCTTATCGGTGAAGTAAGTGAGTTAGAAAAGCCACCATTAACCGCTTTCCCATCGCTCTGCATATAATTAGAAGAAATGATATCTCAGACGCACTCATCATTTGATCATATACAAGGCTAAGAAAGGATGCATTCATTTGCAGAAAATCTTAATTTAATTTGTAATACCTAACTAAACTAGAAACTTCAAATTCTTCCGTTTAATTTTACTCGTCATCATATCCGCTCAAAGGATAGCCATAAGCTACAGACAGTGAGAAACTGCAAACTGTTCTGAAATGATCTTAACGAACTTACCTCTGGAGGGCTTTTTGGACTTGAATTAAGGTTATAGTGAACCTTGAAAGAGTATTAATTAGGTTCCTACCACTCGTATTTTATGTTTAGACCATTAAACTATTCAATCTTCTTAATGTCTATTTATTAACAAAATTGGAAAGTTTAACTTCAATATGTTAGATTATATTACAACACAGAATTCAATTTAATTTTGTGGTTAAAAGATCATTTATTATTTTTAAAAATTTAATTATTTCTTTTAGTACTTCAATTCTCTTAACAGACAAAAATATGAAACAACCTAACAAAGTTTAAAAAATCATTCAAAACCTAGCCATTAAACACAAATGGAAAGTTTTGGTTTTCAAATCAAAGTAAAAGTTCTTGTTTTTTGTTTTTCAATATCTAAGAAGTTCAAACAAAAAAGTACTTAAAAAAAATTAGAACCTAAATATTAAGCACAAATGGACCTTTTGTTTTTCTTTTTTAATAAAGTAAAGTTCTATCATTTATTTATTCCAATATCAAGAATGTTACAAAACCATATTAAATGGGGATTTTTAAAGTGGAAATTAGAAAATGACCTAAACCAAACAAAAGAATGATCCAAAAAGAAAAAGAGAATAAAATTCCAAATATATATACATCAAATTAATCAAATAGTGACCGTGCATAAGTCAATGTTTTATTAAATAATATGTTTTTTATCCAATTGAAATTAACGACGACTCAAGGATGAACAAACCAATTACCAACAAGGCACCGACGAGGAGATTTCCAATTCACCGGCGTAGAGACAGGGCTTTGTTGCCTCTGCACACTACTGGATCTCAGTTTCCGCTTCGGGGAATTGGTCTCCGTTACACTCTCGACCTTGCACTGATTTGCTCGAGTAATGGCTGTCATTGATCAAATCCCAACGAAATGCGGCACAGCCGGGCGAGATCCGTCGACAGCTAGACCCAACCCCTAGTGATCGGAATCGGTGCTGGACGCAAACTGGAATTCGACGACAGTTACTGGTGAAGTTTCCTACAGAAGGCCGAGAGAGAGAGAGAGAGACGCTGACGACCTGCGGCGTTTGAAGGCGGAACGGCACGGCGGTCGCCGGACCTTCTCATTTACCGGCCATAGTAAATCTTCAAATCGTCAAAGGAAAAAAGAATCTACGATGGTAGGAAATGAAAGCAAGAAAATTTGATTGGTGGCTGCAGAATTTAGGGTTAGAAGATTTCAAGGTTATAAGAGGAAGAAGAGAGGAGGAGAATTTATATAGAAACTTTTAAGGAAAAAGAAAAGGTAAAGTAAGAGAGAGGAAACTTGATTTTTTACCAAATTAAAAAAATAAAAAAAATTAAAGGGGCTTTAATGTCGGTTTTAAACCGACATTAAAGCTCATTCTTTAATGTCGGTTTAAAACCGACATTAAACGTCCGCCTTTTGAAAACCGATATTAAAGCCCATTTTTCATTTTTTCCACCCGACATTAAAGGCCAGATTTGTTGTAGTGGATGTTATGTTATGGTACATGCTATGGATAGGGTGTTCTGTTAACTTTGTCTATTAAAGTCGTACCTGCATGGTTGTCCTTCGGGATCACCACCTATTTAGAACTGCGTAGTCCGACGGGACCGCCAGTCTAGCATGGATATAGATATGATTCGAGTGATTCAACGGGATCCTCGCAGCCCGATTGTCTTAGTGTTTCCTTCGGGTACACTAAAGACCAGATTGTCCTAGGTGTTCTTTTGGGTTCACCGAAGACCAGATATGTTCCTACGGGATCACATGTTGCACGTGTTTGGGAACGTGCCAGTTCTTGGGTACCACTTTTCAGGACTCTAATGGAAAGTTAACAGACACCTAGCGGGATTAGTAGTAGGTCCCTTGCTGAGTATATGTTTATACTCACTCTTTCTATGTTTAATATTTCAGGCGAAGGTAAAAGTAGAGGAAAGCTGGCGAGCGACAAAGAAGGATCCGTGACATGCCATATGGGGACTCAGTTTTGCTTCCGCATTTATGTTTCAGTGTTTCAGTATTCCGTTTTTAATGAAAATTTAGTCTTCCCTCGTTTAAAAAATAGTCTCTTGTCATTGTTTACCTCAGCTTAGTATAAAGAGTTGGGTCGTTACAAAGCAGCTGTAGGGCAGGCTCGACATGACGATCACTACTGAAAAAGTGAGAAACAATTTGAAAGAATGAGCTAAAAAACTCAGTGAGTGACTATTTTATAAAACATGCTTTTCTAAATATTTATGCTCAGACTTTTTGCTCCTCGAAACATGCTTAAAAAATAATGAATATTAATAGTAAACTTTAGTAAAGCATTAAATAATTTCATAAATTTTCACTTTCCTCTCTATACTCTGGAACAAATCCTCGAGAATGCATAGCGAAATCAATACCATAACCCTAATCCTTGAGAATGGCAGAGTGAAATCAAAATTGTAACCCAAATTCTCGGGAATGGCAAAGTGAAATCAATACCATAACCCTAAATGGTAGAGCGAAATCAATACCATAACCCTTAATCTTGGTCCTAATAGCAGATTGACATCAATAGTATTAGTCCGTCCTTTGAGATTGTCGCCTCAATAATCCTCTGTGACCCAATATCTTCCCCTGTAGGGTTATAATAAATATGTCTTGAGTATAGAATAAAACATGTTTTATAAATCATAAACTTTAAGACATAGTCTCAAACTCAGCATGTTCGAATAATTCTTGCATAAGCAAACCTCTACAACTTTGTAAAACAACTTTGCTAAAATATCCTCAAATCAAATTCTCTAAAACTTGCATAAACATGCTTGATAAAATACATAGAACTTAGGTTTGATAAAATACATAGAACTTAGGTTTTAAATCTCATGCTTATAAACTCATACTTTTAAACTCATGGTTTGCAAACCCTTTACTAATTTAGTAAAGAAATTTTCCTTAAGAAAAACATATCTTCTTCTTCTTCTTCATAGTCAAACAACACTAACATATAACACATAACACATAACATACACACACTGCCATGTTTTGCCCTCTCTAGCAAGTGAATCTCACTCTAACTTCTGTCTTAACTAGTTGAACCATAAACCCACAAATTTGAAGAGGAATGAATCGGCAACCAACCAATAAATTTTACCTTTAGTGGGCGTGCTAGTAAAGCTGGTTAAAAAGATCACAAAACCTACGTCTAATTCTTCTCTGATTTTTTAGGTGAAAGAGAAAGAGAATATGAATTATTATTTATTGATTTGTTTGATTGTATTATATATATATATATATGTATGTATTCGAGAGTTCACTGCCCACATTTGATTAGTCTTTTCACCTGCAGAAATGGAATAAAAATTACTACTAATTTACAATAAGTTATTGTACTTCAAAAAAAAAAAAAAAAAAAAAAAAGGAAAAAGAAAAAAAAAAAAAACAACTTGGCTGCACAAAGCAAACAGTGTTAATATATTGATCAACATCTCCCTGATATTTTTCACCCTCATATTGGTTCCATAACTTATTCTACTTTTTGGGTTCTAAACTGTAGTATAATTTTGTATTCAACTCATCAACAAGTGTATATTTGAGTTCTATAAACCTTTGGATTTTGTCTCATTATAGACGTTGTAGACATTGATGTTAGTTTTTTCAATATGCAATATATAAGTGTTTTATAAGTTATGAGGCCAGTTAAAGGGGACTAATAATGTGTATGTTGAAGAGATAGTGCCAATGTTTTTGTATATATGCTTGCACACCATGTGAAATATTGAGTAATTGGTTGTGGTTTTAAACGGTTTAGTTGAACTTTAGTAAATATAATGTTATTGACATTCATATCTAATGCCAATATATATATATATATATATATATATATATATATATATATATTTGAAGACCTTGGTGGCAATACAAGCATGTTCAACATATTCATATCAAATAACTACATTGAAAAAAATGTAAGTATTAAAGATTCATCTTCTTCGCCTTTTTTATCTAATTGTGGTGTTTATCTTTAATCTCATTGCTTTTGCACTTGCTGTTGTTGTAGAGTAGAGAATAGCTACTTTCATACTGGTTGTAATTAAATGGCTTATTGATTTTTGGGTTAAGTTATATGTAGGTGGCTTTTGTATAAAAATGCTTTAGGTGGTTTAAGTTATGTGTAGGTTGATGTAATTACATGTATATATTATCTTGTTTCTAGATCACTTTTTCAATTGTTTGTGAATTATGATGGGATTGTGAAGATCATTTTTTTAATCGTTGTTATTGGTTTATGATTAATTAAGACTAATAACTGTTGCTTTGTGGATATTTGTACCATTTTATTTATCTTTATACACAGCTCGGGTTGTTATTGGTTTTTGAATCAGAAATGTTTGACTGTTGTTTTGTCTGTTGTGGGTGTTTCGCTATTTCATGTCTTTATAATAAGTCTTATTCTAAGTTACAATCATCATTTTCTTTTCTTACTAGATTTTGCAAGAATTCATTGGAGCAGTGAAGTCATGTTTGCGGCAATTGATTGATTTATAGGTCTTTTTGTAGGTTTGGTAGTCAAATTTTGGTCCAAATGTATTTATTTAAATAGCTTGTTCATCACTTTATTGTACAAACACTTTATGACGAACAATTGTACATATATTAAATTATATATATTAATGCGTTCACAACTTCTTTCCATGTGGGCGTGTTGTATAGTACTTTGTGATTGTATTAGTGTGTGTAATGGCAGGGTGACCAAAAAAAAAGGGATTCAATTAAAAATGGGACAAGAATGGTAGATGAAATGATGACAGTTAATAAAAGTCATAAATGATAAATAATGACATTTAATACCTGTCAAACAAGATTAATAATGACAGTTATTCTCTGTCATAAAATAACTGTCATAAAATATAAACAATGACAGTTATTCTCTGTCATAAAATATAAACAATGACAGTTATTATTTGTCATAAAATCTAAATAATGACATTTATAATTTGTCATAAAATAAAGAATTCGTGACATTTATTCTCTGTCATGAAAAACACATTTCGTGACAGTTTGTAGAACTGTCATAAAATATTTTCCATGACTGCTGCATCAATGACTGCAAAATAACTATCACAAAATCGTTTTATGATAGCATTTAATTATCATCGTAGGCCCTTTTTCTACTAATGAAATTATAACATTTAGAATATTTCTCAAAGTATGCCTAGAAACTTTTAACGTTAAGCACATCTTCGTAAATAAACATTGAAATTCATTTTGTCACTCACAAACTTGTAGATAAACTCCTTAGCTTGAAAATTCCCCATTCTTCTTCTTGGTCCGAAACAAAGGAATTAATATTCCATAATAACTTCCTCATATTTAGAAAATATCAAGAAACTAACCAAAAATCACAAAACTTCCAAAATTTCATTTTTGACCCAAGGCCATTGCCCATGCCATGTGTAACGACTTAAATTTAAGATAATTTTTAATTTAGTTATCTTAATTTTATTTAATTATGTTTGAGTTTATTGGGTGTTATTTTGAGTTCTTTGAAAGAAATTATTTGGTTATGTTGAAATTGGAAATTAATTAAATATTTGTTTGGATGAATATTTTATTGATTAGTGGATTTGGGTGTTGGTAGAATTATGATTAATTGTAAATATATACATATACATACATATATATATATATATATATATATATATATATATATATATATAATTATTATGGAAAATGTTAAAGATAATTTTTCTTGTGAAAAATTAATTATTGTGAAAGATAATTAATTATTTTGAAAAAAATAAATATTGATTGAGTAGAGAGGTTGATATGGTTGGGTAAATGAGGAAAGAAAATAAATAAGATTTATTTAAAAGGAAAATTGATAATAATATATTGAAATATAATTATTGAAAAAAATGTAACGTCCCAAGTTGTATTGGAAATTTTATTAATTATCTTAAATTATTTGGGAGATATCTTGAGGTTTAGAGTTAAAATTGAATTATTAAATAAGATAATTCATATTAGAATTAAAATAAGTGATTTATTGGAGAAGATTTGGTTAATTAAAAGAATTTAGAATTTGAGTTGATTTGGGATCTTGAAAGAAAAAGTTGGCCTTGGTGTAGTTGGAATTAATTAGGTATATATATATATATATATAATTAAGAATTTGGATTTTTTATTTTGTATAAATAATTAATATGAAAAAATGAAGTTAATTATATGATGAAATATAATTATAAATGTTGGAAAGTAAGATAATCAATAAGGAGAGAGATGATTGATTTGATTGGACGAGAAAATATAATGTACTTAGGAAAATTGCCAAAAAGGGAGGGTTAAAAGAAATTTGGGATTAATTTTCAAAAAGTTGATTTTTAGGACAATTAGAAAGTGAATTACCAAAATTACCCTTCATTCAATTTTACCTTCTTAAAAAAAAACTAAAAAAAATCCCATTTACGTAAAAAAAAAACTAAACCCATTCACGTATTATCCCATTCATTTGCAAAAAAGAAGAACCAAACACCAAACACATTCGCGTTGAACTATCCCAGCTTCTACTCCGGTGCATATCGTGTTACTCCGATGTCGTTTGTCGCTCCATCAAGTTTTCATGATGTCCGCTAAGTTTTTAGATTTTTTTTTGTTTTTTATTATTTTTCCCCACCGAACTGTGTTGTGTTATATATAGTTTTTTTCCTTTTCTTTTGGTGGAACATTTAACTCTTAAATATATAAACGTAATATAGTTTTTAATTGTTTCAAGTTGATTTAGGATTGTTTCAAAGTTGTATCAAAATATGTCAGCAAGTTATTTGTTATTTTTTTTCATCTCGCAAACATCTTGCAGGATCTTAAGTTCAAATCCTTAATCTCAAATGAATTATATACTTGTGCTTATGTGATTAAGGGTGCTTTTAGCTATTGTTTTTTGCGTCTTACAATCTCGTAAACATCTTGCAGCTTCCAAACTTTAAATGAGGTTGAATTAGTCATATACTTATTTAGGGTACGACTATGCATATTTTATTTAGTTTTTAGCTACTGTTTTTTAATCTTGCAGATAAGTCATATACATTTTTTTATGTGGTATGTCAACTTCTCAGTTCAAATCAATTTTTGCAGAAACTAAAAAGTTTAAAGTGGTTTAAGGATGTCACATGTTCGGATTTTAGTGCGCTATAGTGGTGCATAGGATGAGGGACAAATAAAGTATGAAGGAGATATGTTAAAAGACATTGTTGACAGTAAAGAAATAACGCACAAAAATTTACAGGCTGAATTATTTGACCTTGTAGAAGTTTGACACAAAGATAAGATGCATATATGAGATAAAAGTGGAAAATGAAGCTCCTCCATTTGATTTAAGAAATGATCGTGATTTGAAGTTTGATATTCTTAGTGAAAATCCATTGGAGGTCCCCCTAGGGCAAGGAGATGATGGGAATAATTAATCTTGTACACGGGTCCGTCAGTCGATGTCGATAACCCTAACCGTCGTTGCCCCTATTGAGTTGAAGATATCTGTCGCTGCCCTTCTAACACCGTCGCTTACCCGTTTTGGTTAAGATTGGTGACTTAGGTGAGTGTTTTGGATCATTATTGTGGGATTTTAATATCCATTAAAGGTTAATTGAGATTCTAAATTAAGTTTATTATTGGAATTGACTTTCAGTTGCATGCCTTTGGTAGATTCCTTTGACAAAGCTTGAAGATTTAAGTGGTGGATTTTTTCATCAAGGATAAGGAAATTTTTCGATTGTCGTTTGGGTAAGTTTGGTAAGTAATTAAATAATTAGTAATTTGTTGGCAAAAATTGTTGATTCAATTTTGGTTATGCATAGGTGGAATTGTGGTTTCATTTGCAACAAGAAACTTAGCATAACCCAAGGTAAAGGCTTTACTATTGGATCCCCAATTGAGGGTTGGATTACTGTTTGAGTATAATTGATAATTTTATTAAGTAAATGATTAATTATTATTCTTATGTTTAGATTAATTTGTGAGTTTTGGATATACCCATCAAATGTTATTTATTGGTTCGAAAATAAATTTATGATAGAAAAAAATATGTGCAGTAGAAAAAGAATCGAAATCCTGTCCTAATTGCTCCTAGTTAACCTACAACCCTAAACTAAGAAATTGCCTTTGTAGCTTCCAAAATAATTGCCCACTCCTCGATCACAAACTCGAACCGCCATTAGTAGTCACCTATTATTCTTCGAACTCAAAACTAGGTTGTGGGACCCGATGGATGAAGGAATCGAGGGAGAGACGATTTTAGGGAGAAAATGATGGAGTTGGAAGGTTTGGTCTTTCTTTGGTGTGTGAGAGAGATGAAGCTTCTTTTAATAAAAGAGAAATTATGAAATTTTTTTAGCAAATTTTACAAAAAATGTTTTTAAAACTAAAATTTTAAAACTATTTTATAAAGAAATTACATGCAAAATGCATGTAAATACTTCACAATGGCTCAACATCTCAAAAAGCTCTTACTCTTGTGGGCTTGTGTCATCACCATGAGCTTCCATCTAGCCTATTAATTAAGAGTTAAACACTAACTCTAGTCAAGGGGTAAAATGGTCATTTGACTATTCAAATCAAAGTCAAACTTTTGACCGTTTTGATTTTTTACAATTTTGACCGTTTTGACAAAATCTGACCTCTTAAGCATGAATTCACATTCATTTTATCGAAATTCAAATCATATTTGAATCTATAGCTTGTCAAAGTTTGATATTTCAAAGTCAAAAGTCAACATTTTGACTTTTTACAACTTTGACCAATTCCATCAATTCCGAGCTTCCAAATATGAATCCTCATTCATATTTTTAATATTTAAATCATCTTTAAATATAAACTCTATCTCAAACCGATAACTGATAGTTATATCACATATATTCGTTGGTTTCTTTCTCTTTACCTAATGTGAAACAATTCGAATTATTCCAACATATTGTTGTAAGTTAATTCCTTATGACCTAGTAGGGGAACCTAATGGACTTGTAGATCATGGACTCCAACGATTCGAGATTAACTAACTTAATCCTTTTAAATCAAGCTAATCAACATTCGTTAACTAACGAACCATTCCACTAAAGTCCCGTATTTGCACTCCATTCACTATTGATATATTTGTGTCCATCTAATATAACCATAATTGGTAAGTTAATCCTTCACAGGTTGTTCATAATCTCGACTGGGTCTATATACCATTTTACTATGAGACTACACATCTTGCTCCTTAAGTCCCACTAAATTCATGGGTTGCACCCTATGTCCTCAGCTATTTACCTGTCTTACCCTTGAAATAGGATGCTTATTAGTCCAGCGCTAATGAGTTGCCCTCACCTATGCAGATCTAAGAATAAACTCGTGTGAATAAGAATTCATAGTTAGCTCAAGATTAAATAGTTAACGACGTTTATAACGTAAAAATGATTATTTCATGGTTTAGTCTTATGTAAACTCTCTACATAAGATGGCTCCACTTTCATGTATTTACATGCATAATTGAGGATCACATCGTTTGTACTAATTACAAAGCAGGTCGCATCCATAGTGTCTCATAATAAGGCATCCAATTATTATACATATACTATAGACCATTTTTGGCTATATACTCGAACTTGATCCACGTTTATATCTCTACATAAAGTTCAAGTTTACTTAAAATATAGCATCGGGACCTTAATTTATTGAATTTTGAATTATAATATTCAATTTCACTAATAATTTCTTAATAACGACTTTATTGAATAGAATATGATTACAAACTATAAGTTCTAAGACATAAATTCTAACAATTTATTTTGAGATTTAATTTGGGTTTTTTTTAAGGATTCATTGACTAATTTAAATCTTGGAATTTTTCCAATCAAGGTTGAATTGGTTTCAACCTTAAATTTTGGATAAGTTAAATTAAGAAAAGTTAGAGGTTAGCCAGTATTGTTTTTATTAAGTTATTAAATTTTTCCCTTTTTGTTTAGGACTGAATTAATTGGGAAAATTTTACTATCAACCAAGAATTATTTTCAACTAATCTCAGGTAAGAGATTCTACTACTGAATATTCGAATTAAATTTAAGAGACTGCATGTGTTTATGGATTATGCATTTATGTTAGGTAAAGTGCATAGTTGGTTTAAGTAAATGTGGATTGATGATTAAGCATGATTTAGTGGATTTCATGCCATGTTTATATTGATTGTTACATGCTTTTGGACTATGGTATGTCTGTTAACTTTGGCTGATAAGTTTTTTACTCCACTTGTATTGTGTTCCTATCTATGGGGTCACTTGCACGACTAGGGGGTATTCCTACGGGACCACTCGCATGATTAAGGGTGTACCTATAGATCACATGCACGGTTAGGGGTCAATTATACTATGCATATAGGATCACTTTCGCACAACTAAGAGTGTTTCAATGGGATCACTCGCACGATTAGGGGTGTACCTACATATCACATCATATTTATGAAGTGTGTACGTTGATCAATCGCACAACTAAAGATGTTCCTATCGGATCACCCGCATAATTAGGGGTGTTCGAACGTACGGTCTCACTCGTCTAGGTTTGCTCCATTGGACACACGACATTATTGTTATAACACGACATTATTATTATGTTCCTAGCGGAAAGTTAACAGATTATGTCACACCCCACCCCGCAAGACACCTAAAATTGCCAAATGAGACACAATATGATTTTGAGTGTCTTGATGCATTAAATGCCAAAAACACTCGGTCTTGAGGTCCTTTAGCCTTGCTTAATTGCCTAGCCTTTTAAACTTACCTTAGAAAATAAGCCTGAGGCGATAAAAACAACTTAACACAAAGAATAAGATGTAAATATTCCTTTTAATAAGTTAAGTCACGCCATTACAACACTTTACAATACTTAGCCAAAATACATGATCAATACTTAAACTTAAGATCTAAATGCCTAGCAACTCTTCTCGCCTAGCAAGCCTTTCGCCCTTCCTTACTTGGCCTTAACGCTTGATCACCTGGAAGTAAAACTTCAAAACATAAGTCAACCGACTTAGTGAGGTTTTAAGAAATTCTTTTCGTGAAATATCTTTTGTAAACAATATTTCCTCAAACATCAAATTGCATATATTCACCTTTTCATATAAACATATAATTGCGCATAAACACACATTAGTCAACAATCATTCCTTTCGCGAAGAATCCCAAATCATTCTCCACACTAAGTCTCATTACTCTGCGGTTAGACTACTGTAGCAATAATATCTGAGAATATTCTAATTCGATTTTGTTGCTCAGGCCGATAAACACAATGCGGTCTTTTTCTACATTGGTCAGCTTCACTCCACCATGCAGTCCTTTCCTACATGGCTGCCTTTACTCCTTATGTGCAGATAACAATTAACTCATTGATTAGAAATAGATTAATGGTTTGAACACCATTTCCTTAATCATTAAAATCACATAAAACATGCTTTTTACACAACATCAACTGTTCATGGAAATCTCTTTGAAAACATGCATATTGAAATCATTATTCCAAATCAGTAAACACTTTATAAAAGAAGCTCCAAATCATTTTGAAGAAACACTTACACTACTTGATTACTCAAACTCGAATTACTTCTCTTCTTCTTCTTCTCGCGTAGACCCTTTGGCAGCACTTCAACACTTAGCCTTTTCTTTCCAAAATTTCTGAATAATCATCCTCAATAATTTAGCTGAAGACTTCTATTTATACTACTCCATAAACAAGCTTAGTCACCTTTAATCTCTTATCAGCTTGCCAGCTCTTACTCTTAGTGGTGCATGTGTAAGCTTAAGGTTTAACTTAATCATGTTTAACTTAAACTTTACACGTGGCTCATTAAGGAAACTTTAGAAAATTTCTGGGAAGTTTCCTTACTTCTTCTTGCCTAGTCCTTCATCTCGAAAAACACCTTAATTGCATAAAAACACAACTTTCAAAAATCTTGTCACATAACCTTTCTTGCAAACTAACAAAAACATCAATCTCTTATCATGTAAACTACTCAAAACGTCTACTTCAGGACATTTAGTCAAATTTTTATTCTTATCCTAGCTATGAGTCTTATAGATTACCTAGTGAGACCAGTAGTGGGTCCCTCACTAGGTATATTTAATATACTCACTCTTTTCTATGTATAATATTTCAAGCAAAAAGTAGAGGATTTGGAAAGGTGTCGAGCGACAGGAAGGGCTCTTGAGATGCCATCCGGGGACCCCATTATGCTTCTGCTTCTATTTATTAAATTTTTCAGTATTTTGATTTGTAGACAAGTTGTTTAAAGTTTATCTTTTTTATTTTATTTTTGTTTTCTTTAAAATTGTTAAAATTCACAGGTCATGTTTTCACATTTTTTATCGGTTTTGTTAATTTTATGTTTTACAAGCATTTATTTGATATTAATTTCATAAAAGCTTTAGTTTTTCTATTTTCAAGAAAGTGAAATTATTATTTATCTTTAAGGTAACGACTTTAGCTTAGTATAAAGAGTTGAGTCATTACACCATGACATTGTCATGGGCATGCCTCCTGTGCACATAGGCAAGTCATGCATGGTCTTAGACAGTTCTGGCTAACCTCACAGTCGCATGCCCCCGATGCTTACCTCACACCTAATACTGCCTTGTCGCAACTTCAACACCTAGCCTTGACACTCGTGGTCTGAAGCTTCAGATTTTCCTTTGAAAAACATGACTTGATTTTAGGAACTCATAACTTGAAATCCCAAACTCAAATCTAGAAATTTCCTTCTACAAACTTGTTTCTTATCCTCTTAATATATTATCTTTAAATTCCAACTCCAAATTCAAATTAATAAGCTCTGTAGCCTCTAGAAAATTGACACTGCTCTAGTTTACTCGAGAAATGACCTTCAAGGCTTTCCTTCAAAGATTGAATGTCTTCCTCATATCTTCGTTGTCTAGAAGCCTGATTCTTTAAAATAGACTTATTTTGAGAGCTTTTACAACTGAAATCACTCAAAACGCACAAGTAAAATAAGAGAACTTCCTCCTCAAAGATGCCTTATATACTGGTCTATGCATTGTTGCCTTAGAACTCTTCCTACTTACCGTTTTTTAAACTCATGCATGCCTTGACATCTGGAATCCACTTCAATGAAAACTAAAAGAACACCTAAATATCACTGGATTTCATGACATCCAAATTGACCTCGCAAATCCTTCAACCTAAACCATGCCACAAGCTCTTGACACACATCATGTCACATCCCCTCCCAAATCACCTACTCTCGATTCGAGAGACAGCGTGAAGTCAACTGATATCACTCTCCTTCTAAATGTGTATTTTTTTACTTAAGAGATAGTGTTATGTATGCCTATATCAAATTCCATGCAGTAAGTTATTGATCATGATCATTGCATATGATATGCTCACTATGTCTCAGTTCATCGTGTACTTAGTAAGTCCTTGTTGAGTTCAATTTTTCCTATTGCTTGTCCAAGTATAAGCGAAACAATAGGTTTCCTGGGTAATCTAGGGTCGAACACAGAGAATTGATACCAAAGCTTAGTTGTTCTAGGGCTTACTCTTCATTCAGGCGGTATACATTACTATCTATACAATATGGTAAACCGTAAGTTTAAGCTATATCTACTATCTACACTAGAGAATCTGTAAAAGAGGGAATAAGATCGGTAATAAGATGGAAATGTGAACTAAACTTGTGTTAAAGAAAGAGTTGAGGAAGGTGTATGCGTTATTAAGCGATTAAACCATGCGACAACCTTGATGCAATAGAGACCAATTAACTAGTTTATGATTAAGGCGAGCACCTCTCAGTGCTTTAAATGCCACACTTACTCGCCTTTCAGGATGCAAATGATAAAACTTAGTTAAGCAAGACCTATCTAGAAGGGTTTACTTAAAAGACTTATAGCACTTCTCTTTAAGGGTGACAACCTCTCGGCACCAAATACCCACACTTGTTCTCCTTTCAGGACACAAATGCTGGAAGTTATCTCGTCAAGGTGAAGTTCGTCTCTAAACCTCTCTTGGCGTACGTTAGCCATGTCATTGCTACTTACTCTCTTAAGTAGTTGGCAATATACACTAGCCAAGTGATGATTATAGCTCAGCTAACGCGATAAGCTTTATAAGCTAAGCTTCTTATCAAGAACCTATCATAAGACTATAGTATAGATAACACATTGACAGATGAGTTGAAAAGGTATAAACACGTAGTGTATTAAAGAATATAGGCCTTAGGCCACTGTACTATATGAACACATACATTACAAAGAAATATACAAATAGAAAGTAAAGAGAATGACTTTACAAGTTATAGGAAATGGAAGTGATGGAATCTTATCTACTTTATCATAAGAGCTCACTCACAGACTAACCAAGAAAAAGAAGAAAACCTTTTACAGAAAGCGATGAGGCTACTCCTCTCTGTCACTCTCTAGAGTTTGGATCGATCCATATAGATATCTGACTTCTCTCGAAGCTGGCCTTCACAGTCTTTTCTCGGTAGTGAAGGAGTCCTTTTATAGGCAACTTTCGTCGGAAAACTTCTATCCTTCTAAATATGTTAGCGTTGAATGCAACCTTCGTCAAGTCACAGTAACTCCAACTACCATTCTTGTCTTCTAGTGAACCTTCCTCGTATGCTGATGTGGATCTCGCCTCAAAATTGTACTTGCTAGACATAGTCTTCTTGCGTAGCCTTTCCGCGAGTTCCTCAGTGATTCATTAGTCTTTTCCTTTATTCTTAATCCTACGATAAGATATTAAAAACAGGGTAAAACAGGCATGGTAACTTATATAGAGTGTATTTTTCACATACTTATGAATGTATAACAAAAGTTATGCATTTTGACACGGTTACCATGCATTTTGGTCCCATTATTCTACCTAAGTGGCTATAATAACTTGTATTTCTACAAGTTATCAGAATTATACCAGCTAACCCTAACTACTGATCACTTAATTACTAAACAACTTTAATGGTTTAGACTTAAGTAGCGGACCAAAACAATAATCATAGATTAAACATACTTCTTTACATAATTTCTGAAAACAAGTTAACGTTAAATGCCAATAATTTCAAACAAATTTCAAAATAACTAAAACCATACAACTTAACTAACTTAGCTTTAACACATGTACATGACATGACTTGACTTAAAGTATTAATTAAAAGCAACAAAACTTATAATAAACTGGTATAACAGACTGGTGACTGGTTTTGAATCACAGTCTCTTCCTGGAAAGTGAAAAACATTTGGACAGGGTGAGCTAAATAGCACAGTGAATGACGGTTTTTATAGAACATAGTTTTAAAATAAATTAACTTTAATTAAGCTTAGTCTTTTGCATAAATAATTGATAAAACATAATATGAAACATAAAATTCTTAAAGCCTCTTTCTCAATAAACTCTTTATGCTTTTAAATAACTCTTTCTATCTTTCAGTAGCTCTTTTGCTTTTTAAAATAAATCTTTACTTACTTATCTTTGTTAGTTCTATACCCTGGAAACTCGATCGTGATAGTAACTAGCTTGACTATCATGTCTAATAACTCGATCATAACTATATCATGCCTGATCTCGATCAAGATAGCAGAGCTCTGTTCATACTATCTTGCTTGAACTCGGTGGTAGCTGCTAAGTGGTCAGCATATCCTGATACTGCTGAAACTCTATACACATTAACTGTCAAGAACTCTATACACATTAACTGTCAAGAACTCGGTATATAGGACAAACATGATTTTCTTACTTAAAACAATTTCTCATCAAACTCATGCTTTTGCAAGCATCTTTCTAAAACAATGAACAACTTTATTTCATAAAGTTAAAGCATATTCCTAAATCATTGTTTACTAGCTCAAACACATAGTTGAAAACATACAACTTTACTTATAAATCTCAACAAACATTAGTAAAGCTTAAATCATACTTTTAACATACTTTATAAATTAGTAAAACTCAATGTTTATTTCAAGCATAATTTAGAAAATAACTTGTAAAATAGAAACTTCTTTAGAAATTATTTCGTCACTCAAAGACGATAGCTTAGACTCTCAGCTTGTAAACTTGACCGATCTCCTATTGTCTTGAAATAATGGGAAATAAATCCATTTAATTTTCTTTGATCACAAAAACATCAAATCTTAACTCAAAATTCCTAAAATCACCAAAATAGCTCATCTCGCCTTGCAAACTCGGCCAGCCACCAATACTACCTAGAACTCGAATTTCATCCAGAAACTTAACTCTACTAAGGAAAATCATAACTAAACATCCATAACTCTTTTAAGTAAACGTTCTTCTACAAAGTTGCTTAAATTTGTCTTAACTTTCTTGCCTCAAAATGTTAGCTAACAACTCCACAATATGCATTCTATAGCCTTCTTGGAATCAAGACTACTCAGATTCCTCACGAAAATGACATTTCTCCCTTCTTTCACCTCAAACTCAACTTTCCTTTCCTCAAATTAAATCAACAACCTCAGTCTAAATACTAGACACAATGTTCAAACTTTTGGGAGTAATTTCAACCAAAACGCCTAAGTAAAATGAGAGAAATTCCTTTCTGAAGTGACCTATTTATAGTAAGCCTTGCATGAAAATTTCTTGACACCTCTAGCATGTTGAAATTTAACTTAAGCATGCAACGTAAATGTGGATTCTTGGTCCAAACACAGCCCGATTTATTTTTGTGATCTCAAATAATTCCTTTTTTATCCTCAGTCTTGATTGACAAAGCCCTAGGATAGCCCTAAGATTTTTCCAATTTTCTCTTTTATCTTCAATCTCGATCGAACTTGTGCCCGAGATTGCACGAGATTCCTCTAATTTCCTTTCTTCTTCTAATCTTGACCTAACCATCACCAAGATTACCCGGGATTACACTTTTGTCTTCAATCTTACCCGAGATTCCACATGACTGCCTGAGATCCTTTCATGAAAAGCATTCTGTCTTTCCTCTCGACCGAGCAAGATTGAGTTTTGCCCTAGGATTCTACTTAACTGACTTACCATCTCACCCAACTTCAATCAAAACACCTAATTAAAACGCCTAAAGACTTCAAATGCCTTGCTAACCTCTATGAACATGCCTTCAACGCCTAGCCACATACACACTTAAACTTGGCCACCTATACTTGTCCAGAATGTCCAGAACGCCTAACATGTGGACTAGCCATAATTTTATCTTTTAAACTTAACCTCCAATCAAAACCTAACCTCCCATACTTTCAATGTACTCAAGTTTCTTTAGGGTTTGGGGTTTACACACTGCCTAGCCACTTGACTAACAACCCATCTCGCATAGCCCGCCTAAGCCATGTCCCTTACCCTCAACGCACACACCATGCTACGTTGAGCTTCTTAGCATAACTTGGCCACACACCTCATGTCGCATAGAGGTTATGTACACCACCCTTGGCCGTATAGGCTTGTCTTGGTCATGTGACATCATAACTCAACACCCTTGCTACCTAGCAAACATTTCCTTGCTTAGGGTGTGCCTTTTCAACCTAACCCCTTGTCTTTAGAGATTTTTGTTAACATGGTTGGTCATTCAACCATGCTCAATGTCTAGCACCATGGCTGCTTAAAGATTGTCACTAGAGGTTATTAACACCTCTTGGCCGCCTAGCAACAAGTCCAAAATGCCTAGCCAACACTTGGCTAATTTTCGAACTTCCTTTCCCTCTTTCATTTTCCTTCAGCCATCTACTATGGATTCTCATGTTCCAATACTTAAGTCAATTTCCTCTCAACTTAGCCAACATACTAAACTTCGGCTCTTTTAGGCATTCTAGGGTTTACATTTTTGATATATATAAATATGTAATACTTGTGTTTGTAAGTATTGTGAGCAACATTGTATGTGAAAATACTGCTAACTTTTAAAAATATGATTCTATCATTTTCAGTCATGACATTTAGTTTATCAAGATCTTATTAATCTTCTTTAATATTTTTTCAAGTACTCTTCCTAGCATTCATAAAAAGAAAAAAAAAATATAAAGTCTTGTACATATATACATAGATACAAACATATACATGTATACATACATATATACATACTTAAATAAATACATACATATATACATACATACATATTATAAATACTCACATGTATACGTATATGTATGTATGTGTATGTGTATACAGGCTGATAATACTAGTTCATCTTAGCCGATCTAGCTAATGTTTGACGTTTTGCAAATAATTAAAAAATTCTCACAGGAAAGAAATAATTCTGTTATAAAATGCTTTTAAAAAAGTACATGAACATATGAAGTCTAATATTATTTTTCTTATGAAAAACTAATCACTATTCAATACTACTTGCTATACATTTCCTACCTCAGAGTCTCCGTAATTGTTGTACTTTTTGATAATATAAACTCAAGTCTAAATCATATTCAAAAGAAATAGCATTTAAATTTTTCAATAAAAAATGATAAAGCCTTTTGATTTCACACCTACTTTTTTTAAAGACTTATGGAGGGGTGACCATCACACATCCCCGTAATGTCTATACATTCACCCTTGTTTAGTAGTTCAACTAAATCGATAGAAGATTAGATAGAATCATCTGAAGATAGAGACCATACCAATTACCACTAAATCGGAGGTCAGCCCTTTTCAGAACTATACATTTGTCTTGCAAAACATCATATTCGTGGTTTAGTCAAAGACAGATTTCATAATTTATAATTATTCTGAAAGGAAATTCTTCAGAATCTTTAGCTCAAACAGGAAAAAACAGGAATTTTAAACGATCAAGAGCCATACATGAGCATTAAGAAGAAGGGATTTGTTATTTGAGTCTCAGGCATATCAGAATAGTAATTCCAATAAAAGAAAGGTCCAAAGGTTCATAGTTTGCATTTCATTTCTACTAAACAAGACTTTTGGTCGAAGTTGTTCACAAGCACAAGAACATAACATCATGGCGCCATGATTGGATTCACTACTTCATTGTACACAACACAATTTCATGATCAATTTCCAATTCCGACCAATCTCTCATTTCCTGTCAGAATTCTTAGCGTTGCTAAGACGACCCTTCTGCTAATGTCCTCTTTGATGTACTGATGTACAGAACTGCATTAACAAATTGTAGCTTAATATTATTGTCAAGAGTTGAGAGTCAAGACAACAAGATTGCCAAAGATGTTATTTTCAATATCTACCGTTATTTCCGCGAATGAAAGCATCGCCATATTTGTTCTTCAACTGTCCATTAACGTATTCTTCGGTTTGCTCCATTGCTATATTCATGTATCCATCGAGACAGGCAAGAATACCTTTGCAATGAAACATATAATGGGATCTTCACATTAGAATTCAACAGAAACTTTATCTATTTTTCAACTGTTAATAGGTAATACTGCACAAGAAAAGATAAAGGTCCTATACAAAGGACGACAAATGGTCATATTTAAAATCAAGACAACATTTGTGAAACAAATGTTCATTTTCATGTTCCTTATGTATTGACGAGAGGGGCAGTTCACATTTAGTTAGCTGGGAGAGGGTTATGATACCTATTGAGTTTGGAGGGTTTTGTATTGGCAATTTGAGGATTTGTAAATGAGGCTTTATGGCTAAATGGTCGTGGTATTTTCCTTCGGAGCTGAATACTTCACCGCACAAGGCACATGGGCCCCAACCTTTCGACTGAACCTCGGAGAGAGGTTGAAAGGCACTATCAAGAACCCTTGGAAAGCCAGCTCTTTGGATGATCCCCCTTTTTTCTCCAATTAATTGCTATCAGGAACGATTCAAACACCTATTTCTCAGGTAAGATTGCTTGGTGGTGAAAAAACCAGCATGCTATCACAGTTTGGAACTTTTTTTTTAGACTTTTGGTGAGTGCAAACATAACAGATTGTGATAGAACCAAAATAATAGCTAAAATAGCGTTAAAAGATAAAGATGGAGGAACACAATTAATTTGAGGTACTTGAACACTCCACTCAAACTTGAGAGGCTCAACTAAATCAATCCATACCTTTACCATTTCCCACCGACTCTATTTATAACAAATCACAACAACTTCCCTACAATACCAATATAAGTTTCAGTTTTCCCTTCGGCTTTCAATTTCAAAGATCATTTGTAACAAATAAGCAACCATTATTTTACTTAGTTGAAGCCCCGTCCGGTAGTTGGCTCCCTTTTTTTGTGAGCTTGAATTTTTTGAAAGCCCTTGTAACTGAATTATTTTCCCAAGATTGTTTTAATCAAAATATAAAAATAGGAGTTCTAACATACTCTTAATCCGACAATAAGATTCCTGATAACAACCCTATCCCATTCTTTTTTACATAAATTTTAAGGGAAAAAAACTAACAATGAACTACACTTTCCCTGAGAAGAAAATGTCACGTCCAAGAAATCCGAAAGCCACAAGAATCTAGTAAATCAAAACAAGACCATAACAATAAATAAAAAAAATTTAGATAACATCATTAGAAAGAAACATAGAACCTAACAAGTTTAGATAACCCAAAACATCTCTACAGTCTTGTCTCAAACCTCTAAAATCCTATTGATCCTATTCCATAGCCCCCCACACCAACGCATACACGTAGCTCTATAAAAATTGTCCCTTAACATTTTCATCAGATTGTTGCCTTGTGATGGAAAAGGCCTTGTTCCATTTGTCTTTTCAATATAAGGGTAGTATGCTTTTTCAAACTCGCTTCTTTGCTATTTAATAGAGCATTGGTTGGAGATCAATGAGAGAATTATCAGAGGATTGAGAGGTCTTAGGAATGTGTGCGCTCTTGCCAAGTTTAACGCCTCTCTCTGACATCTGTTTCAAAAGACTTTCATGATTATTCTCCAGGTCTAATTATTTTGGATTGGAGGCCTTTTTATCTTGTTAGGGCATTGTCGTATCTCTGGCTCAGCTTTTTGGGTAGTTTTTTGCATGCCTCTTTTGTATTCTTTCGTTTCTTCTCCGTGAAAGTTGGTTTATGTTAAAATTTTACAAACAAATCAGGTTTAAAGGACAAGAAATTGATAAAGAGATTAGATGGAAATAAAAGGGTTTACTAAAGATGCCATTTGTCAACAAGGAAGATTCATGAACAAAAAAGGATAGTGCCTCGACATTTGCAAGTGTTGTTTTCCCTCAACGTCTATAGATTCTTATAAGTAATGAAAGAAAACAGAAAGATTGACTATTAATGCCATTTATCAACAAGATTCATGAACAAAAAATAGGATAGTGCCTCAACATTTGCAAGTGTTGTTTTCCATGAACTTCTACAGATTCTTAAAACTAATGATACAGCCCTGAGAATTAAAATCAAAATTGAACATGTAGAGACTTATCCCAAAACCAAGGGTGAATGAAGAGTAGAGGCAACCATACCTCGGTAGTCAACACCAGAGTTGAGTTTCACAACTACGGGACGACCCCGAATTGATTTGAGAAAGTCCGCTGGTGTCTTTGTTGATGCAGAACCTTTTTCACCACCAATACTCATCTTTAGTTTTCTTCTATTTGCACAACCAACTTTTTATACCTGAATATTAGTAATCAAATTTATTCAACACCATCAAACGACGTAAAAGAACTAATGAGCAATTATTATTTATCACTTTAATAAACAGACACTACGTATTAAAAAAAAAACTATGACATGCTTCCACAGTTATGGGAGTAAGAAATATGCCAGAAAACTCTACAGAACACAGAATTTTTTTTTTTTTTTTTTTTTTTTTTGAAAAGGAAACAAGACTGTATATTAACAAAGATAAAATGAGACAACTCCTCATAGTACAAGAGAGATATATAAGAGAGATATATAGAGAGTAATAAAATAGGAACATCAAACGCACCCGGGCATCTCAACTAGGATGATACCCCAGGGTGCAAAAACAACACTAAAAACTAAAAAGGAACAAAAAGGCTAGGCAAAACCGACACAGATACAAATAAAAGAACAAATTGCATAAGAAACAGAGATATACAATATCCTACTGGGCTGGAAAAATGAAAGCTCTCCAGAACAAATTGACTTCCTGAAGACTAGCTAACAAAACACTTTGAGAGGATGAACATAGAGGTAATGAACTCGGAAATGTACAGTCTTGTTAGTTATTTAGTTTGATAGTCATCTAGATTTTGGTTTAACGAAACACAGGACTCAGAAATGAAAACAAGAAACCATTAAGGCCCCATTTGATAGTCATTTGGTTTTTTGTTTTTTTTTAAAAATACTTATATACACTACTTCCACCAATAAATTTCTTTATTGTTATCCACTTTTCATCATCTTCAAAGACCAAGTCAAAATTTGAAAAGTCAATTTGAAAACTCAAAATTATTTTCATATACATGTTTTTCTTTCTAGAATTTCACTCAGAATTCAAGTGTTTCTTTAAGAAATGTGAAAATCATAATATGAAATTTAGGAAAAACAAGCATAAATTTCAAAAACAGAAAACTAAAAACAAAATCATTACTGAACAGGGCCTGAACAATAAAAAGGATAAAAAAAGAGACAACTACGGAAAAGCTAAAAAATAAAGAAGATTCAAATACACGTTGGCTTTCTTAAATATGAAGCATGCATAATTATCTCTGGTCGTCTAAATGAATTCCAGTTAATCTTCTTTATTAACTTTCAGTTTATTCAACTAAAATTCCTTGACGAGAATTAAGTTAATGAGAATCTCTTTTGAAAATTCATTGATATTTTAAGAACGACGTGTTAACTTAAAATATTACCCAAAAAGAAAAAAAAAGGGTAAAAACAAGAAGCAATTACTGCACGTGCACATGGAAATTGTGAAATCTAAGAGCATCTAGACCATTAGAGGTGCAGCACTGTTCGATTAATTACAGTGTTTTCCAACACTATGAACCCAATCCAGATGGTTCAGTTTGGAATATGCCTACGCTGGGTTTTTATCCACGAACTGGTTTCAGAATTAGGCTAATATACGTACTACTGCACTTGATTCATCCAACCAATTAATTAGGCACAAGTTTTAGTTTTCTGACTTTCTTTCAAGATTTCTGTCATTTAACGACAATTGTAGTTTCCATAGCCACCATTTCAATCCAACAACAATAAGGAAACCTGAATATAAAATGTTTTCTGAATAAATAAAAGTAAAAAACAGAAACCCCTAGTAGATAAAATTCCTCCAAAAATATCTTGAAAAATCAGAAAATTAGTACAAACTTCAAATGACAAAAATCTTAAATTCACCGAAAACCAATGTAGTTCCCCTTCGTCAAATATAAAAGCTTCAAAAAGAACAAAGTTATCCATAAAAACGAACCATAAGAAAGAAGTTCACTCATAAAAACAAATAAGCTACCGAAATGAAATACAAGCCCAAACGAAACTTGGGGATTCAAACAAATTAACAGGGCGGTAAGTTTTCTGAAAATGAAAACTTGAAACAAATTAGAAGAATTGAGAAAGTAGCCAAAGAATCACGCATAAGACGAAGAAAGAGAAACTGAGAAAATGTTAAAGAAACGATAAAATACCGTGGAATGAAGACAAGAAAACTGAAGATCTGGTGCCGCTATTACTGAAAGAAATGCGAAGGTGGATGAGAGCTGATAAAGCAGAGAGAGTGTGAGAGAAGAAAGGATAGTCGGAGAAACTCTACAGTGAGAGAGAAGAAGATGAAGAAGAAGAAGACGATGGTTAGGGCAAAAACTAATTTGCTCTCTTTATTCACTCATTAATTATTATTTCTTTTTCTTTTTCCTCGTTTTATTAAAGTCGTTTTAGTGGTTGTTTGGCAAAGGATTACAATGGATGAATTTATAATCTTTTATTTATAATTTTTATGTTTATGAATTTTTGTTAATTTTAATCTTTTTATTTAAAAAATACAGTTTGTTTTTAAGTTATGATTATGGTATAATTGCATTATTAAAATTTTAATTTTTTCCTTTTTTCTTTAGATTAGGTAATTTATTGAACTTACACGATTAACTTTTTAATTTAATTACCTTCAATCAGTATGTTCGAATTCATATCAATATATTTGTGAATTAAAATTTTAATCAATCTCAACCTCATTATATTTTGTTAATTAGGTTAAGGAATGTCAATTCAATAAAAAAAATGGTAAAATTTTAACTACCATGATTACAACAATTAACAAACTATGAAGACTATTTGATTAAATTAAAAATATGTGGGATTGTAATTTTAACAAACCTATTATTTAGAAGTGGTTTGTCCATATTCCCCACTTTCATAATATTATTTTGGTTATTAAATTAAACTTAGTTAAATTAACTAACAAATCTTTTGTTAGAGAGATGGTAGTTTCATGAATTTTTTATCCAATAGTTATTGCAAAATGACTAAAATAAATATTTTTGAAAATATATAAATCAATATTAAAAGAATAAAAATTAAAGTTAATATTTTAAAAGTAGAAAAAAATAAACCGAAGAGAAATCTATAACTAGATTATTGTAATTTTCTACTAGAAAACAAAACTAGAGTTAGTAAAAGCTTTCATTATGTTTCCGGTACTTCATATTTCCAATTGTTATTTGCACTTATTTACATGTTTACGAGTTGCGTAACACATTCATAGAAACAAATTTATTGAAACGTCATGTATACTTAAAAAATATTGAAAATGAGCGTCGTATTTAAAGAAATTAAGACAAATTGTTTTGTAAAAACTAGGAAGATTTGATAAATTAAATATACGAAATTTGTGTATTGAATTTATAATATGAATTAAGATATATATAGATAATGTAAAAGCGTCGATTGTTATTTTCGGTTAGGTATCTCTAAGTTCTGTTTACATTTGAATTATTCTCATTTTTTATATTTTCTAAAATCTTTAGTCTGCTGGATGGTGGGGAAACGTGTTTAAACTAAGTCTTGTCCGAGCGGTCATTCATTCAACTTCCAAACATTCATAATTTTATAAATAATTTCAATATTTTTGAAAATATTTTCCTTATAAATATGTTTAATATTTAGCACTGTTTTCGTGGAATTAGATCTGTATATTGAAGATTCAAAACTTCTTGTTCTAAGGAGTAATATTCTCTAATATTTTTATATTGATGCTTTCTCCTTAATACAATCCAAAACTTCTTAAAAGTTGAAGATCTCTATTTATAGAGAATTTTTATAGGTTTGGCTCTATTTGCTTGTTGGACTTAGACTTGGGTTCATATGTTGGTTGGGCTTGGACTTAGACTCATTTGCTTATTGAACTTGGGTTTAGGTCTATTATCTTCTTTAGCCCAATTTTTCTATATGAAAACTTGAATTGAGTTGGATACAAGAATAAATGGCGAAAATTAATTTAAATTATTAATATAGAAAAATCATAAAAAAATGAAAAAAAAAAAAGACTGCAACAAAAATGTCTCTAATGCCCCTACTCTAGTGGAAAAACTCACATCTCAAATATAATTATTTCAAAACAAAAATACTCCATGATTGAATCAGGCTCCCCAACCACAATCATTTAAGCTCTCCCTTTAATTTTACCTTATCAAAACAATCAAAGCAATTAAAAGTCATCAAATCCCCAATTTCCCCCCAAATTCGTTTATCTTCTTCATCTCCATTAAAGCCAATTACAAAACCTTCCTTCATTCTTTTTCTTCATCTCCATTGACGTAAAGCCTCAGACACTATAACCCTCGAAAAAACAGTGGTCGTTCACGAAAAATCCTCTCAACTAAAAAAAGGCCTCCAACTTCAATTTCTATATAAACAAAGTTTTGTTTTGCTTCTTCTTTCGTTTAGCTTTGGTTTCTGCAACTTAATTAGTTAAATTGATGGTTAATAACATAGGGCCAATTACCTTAAGGACAGGTTGATCGTGACATGCAGAGGTCCACCTTTAGGGTAGGTAGATAAGTGTTCCCTTAAATGGTGTCTCTGAGACTTGAACAAACAACTCTACCCTCTTTATGGCACGAGAGGGGTTTCAGTTTAGTGATTGGACCATAAACAGGTTGTTCATTAGAGGAGCACTGATATTTAAGAACTATAAGTAACTCAAGGGTAAAACAGTAATTTAACCCAGCTGGTGTTACGAACACTTGTGAAGGACTAACTTACTGGTATTTGTCTATATCCGTGGACACATAAATATGTCTACAGTGAGAAGAGTTCAGCTGTGAGTCTTTAGTGGAGTGTACACACAGTTAACGAATATTGATTAACGTGGTTAATGAGTTTAGCCAATTAATCTCATATCATTGTAGCTTCTGATCTGTAAGTCCATTAGGTCCTCTTCCTAGCTCATAAAGAGTAATGAGATATATTTATATTGGTTGTAATTTGAAATGTTCAAATTTACTTTGAGAATTAATATAATGTATGTTGATACATTATAATATAAAGTTTACATTTTAATTAGACTTTATTATATAAATTTAATTTTGGATATGATTCAAAATTATATTATGAGAGAATGAAATATTTGAATGAGTTCAAATATTAATTTAATGTGAATTAGATTCATATTAAAACTATAGGTTAAAATTTAATGTGTATGTGATACATATTAAAACTATATGTTATGAGAGAAATTTATATTTGAATATGATTCAAATTTTGGATAAAATTAATTATAAGATATTTAATTTAGAAATTAATTAATTGGAGAATTAATTAATAGTTTAGTTTAATTTGATTTAATTAAATTAATTAAATTAAAACTATAGGTTATGCGAGAGATATTCATTTAAATATGATTTAAATGAAAATATTAATTAAATATGATTTAATTAATTATTTATTTTAATATATATTAATTTAATATTGATTTATTAAATTAATAGGCAACGTGGGTGGTTTTTCCACGTTCCTATTTATTCTCTCAACTTCTCACTTCTTCCGTCTGAAGAAGAGCGAATTTTTCGCGTAACTAAAACAAAAGGGAGTTTTGTGATTTTGGATGGACATCGATTCTCTTTGAAAATTTTTTCTCTGTAAAAGAAAAATTCTCTTAATCCAATTTGGTTCCCACAAATTATCTCAAATCAGAGAATATGAAGGTTTCCAAGTGGTGATGTCCCAAATTGGTGTTTGGCAGATTCAGTTTCGTCAATGAGCGTAAGTTCTTCTTCTCTGTATTTTCTTGAAAGCATGTTTAGCCATATAAATTATTTTTATAATTATTTTGTCAATGTATTAGTATTTTGAGGTTCCAATTAAAATTGTATTGGTCTCTTTAATTATTCCGCTGTAAAGGGTTTTTTATCCCTTCAATCTCAATGTAGGTAAGATCAGATTGTGAAGGCACATGGATACCAACATAATATTATAATGGTGTGTTTTCAAAATTTCAGACAACTAGACCATAATTTTATTACGTTCATTTATCTCATTTCATTATTTATTGTTTAAAACTTGTATATCATGCTAATTGTTTCTTCATTTTGATTAACAACCTTCGAATAATATTATATGGATGGTTTTAATGAAGAACTTGGTGTCGGTGAGTTGAATGCAACAGTTGAAGAGATTGGTACTGAATGTGGATGTTCTTGAATTAGGAGAGAGGCTTAATAAAAATGCCTACGGAAAGAGAAGTTGTATGTGAGTCGACATTAACTTTGCCATTAGCGTTAAAGTTGATTCTCAGATACGCTGAGAAGGTAATGGAGAAACATTCCAGCATCACTTTTCCACTACCCGCTGATATTTTTGGTATTAGTCGAAACAATTATGTGCTTCGAGAGGATATCATTGATATTTGTAACATGAACGAAGTTAAAACGTTTACATTGGTGGCCTATATGATGTAAGTCAAATTCATTTCTTTGCATCTAAATTTATGTATCTTGTTTACGAGTTTATATATTTTGTAGGTACTTGTATTTATCTGTTCTTGGTTCGAAAGAAAATGTGCAGTATGTCTTTGTAGATCCGTCCCCCATCTCTTTTAGAAACACACAATAATCTCGAATTTGAAACTTGTGTAGTAGATTGATGGTGTCAAAAGAAAACCAAGTAGTTCTTACTCCCTTTAATATTGGGTAAGTTCAATTAGTTTATCGGTTGCATTGACAATAAAATAGTACTTACATTTTTGTATAATTAGGGGGTCATTGGGCACTGCTTGCCATAAATGCGTATGAGGATACAATGTTTTTTCTTGACTCGCTAAGGACGACATCTAAAGTAACTACAAGATATGTAACCGACACGTAAGTTAATCTTCTGTATCATGTAGTGCTATTAATTCTAATGCATGTACAATATTCTATATGTGCAATCTTATCTTGGCAAAACAATGCAATAGCGATATTTCACTCGCAAAAGAACATTAATAAAAGCAGGAAACAAACTTTATGGCGAACAGTAAAGGCAAGTATAAATATTTAAATTCATTGTATTTTGTAGACTACTAGCAATTAGGATTAGTCCGTTATTCTAATTTATTGATTTTATAGTGTCCACTACAAGTCGGGAGCACCGCATGTGGATACTATGTCATGAAGTTTATGAGAGAAATTGTAAATAGGGAAAAAACATTGTCATCTCGGATTCGGTATGTTATATATCAAACTATTTCTTTTGTAGGTATAATAATTTTCATGAATACTAATTAATTTATTTTGCATGTTTACAGATTGATACACGAAAATCATACTCACAGGCCGAGTTAGATGAGGTGCGAGTTGAGTTGGCTGAGTTTTTGGGTTCATACATATGATCTACGACTTATTTGTGATTCTGAAGCAGGAAACTTTTTTTGTGGCTGATTTTTTGAATTGTTCGTATGGAGGGGGTTGATTGATATACTTTTGAGACTTTGCTGTGGTTTAGGGTTTAGGTGAATTGTTCATATGTAGGGGGGTTGCCATATTATGAAACTTTATATATGGAGATGATATACTTTTGGGCTAAGTTAGTTAATTAGATGATGTTTAGTTGAATTCTTAAAAATCTGATGAAATTGTTTATATTGGTTTTGTAAATGATATGAATATGATGCAAAGTTTTGGAAATGATATGAATAGATGATGTTGAGTTGTCATTTGATGAATATTTATTGTTTATATGCATTTAAAATGGAACAATTGTTGGACCACTATATAGAACCAATGAGAGCATAATACATGAACAAAAATATAAATAAATTACAATTAAAAAAAGGAAAATTGCTTGACGGTTTTGAAATGTCATGAACAATAGCTTTCTTGACGGTTTCAAAATGTCATAAACAACAACATTTTTTACGGTTCTTAAATGTCATGAAAAAGGATACTCTTGACGGTTACAAAATGTCATAAACAATCACTTTCTTGACGCTTAATAAATGTCATGAAAAAATGTATTCTTGACGATTTTAAAATGTCATAAATATTCATATTTTTTACGGTTTCTGTTATGCATGCTCACATTCTTGACGGTTCTAAACTATCATGAAAAATTGAATACTTGACGGTCATAAACTGTTAACGTTCACCATTCTTGACGTTTTTAGCAACCGTCAATAACTTTGTCTTTCTTGACAATTGATTCAATAACGATTTTAAAACCGTCAAGAATAATCATTCTTGACAATTTAAAACCATCAAAAGAGTCTGTTTTTGTAGTAGTATGTAGAAAATAAACATATAAAGATACAATTTAAAATAATAAAAAGGAAAAAGATGACAAATATATTTTCAAACCTTATTAGAAATACATATTTCGAAAAATTCTATATTGTCTTGTATTTTAAGAATCTAATTAAAATATATATTATGGATTAATTAACTATATAATTTGAAATGTTATTAAAAATAGATATTATGTATTACTTAACTATATAATTCTGAAATGTTTGTAAATAAACATATTAATATTTATTAAAGATTCAGTTTCAGTTATGATATGATGGGATAACTAATTGAGGATATGAATGATATTCCATTAATATAGAGAAATTTGCTGCAATTTCCTCCAGCAAATAAATTTCAGATTTAGTTACGATATAACCAAATAACCGAGTTTGCAAAATACATTGTGTTTTCAAAATCCAGCCACTTGCCTATGATCGATCCAACTAAAATACACTGTACTTTGAACCTATGAAATATCCTAGAATCAGGGGCAAAATCGAGGTTAACAAACAGCCATAAATGCACACGACTATATTTTGCACTAGACAGTCAATGCCCAAAACAATCGATGCCCCAAAAACATATCAATGCAGATATATGTTAGACTTAAGCAATATGTAGGAAAACTATCAGTTAGTAGAGACTGCCCTTCGTGTGGAGTAGAGTATAACATAAGAGAAATCAGCAGTAGAGCTTAGTCGTGGGACTTCAACAGCTAGTGGATTTAGAGGTCGTGAGCAGCGGAGGTTCACGCCTGGGATAAATATTTCAAGCCATCAAGATTTTAAGAATCGCTCTGGAGGCCAAGCATCGAGGAACGTGAGTTATGGTAGTGTTTTTCAGAGACAGAGCCAGAGAATACCTAGTCAACCCTCTAGATCAACAGTAAGATCGCAACCAGGTCAGAAGTCTGTTGCTAGTACAGTCAGGTGAACACCATGCACAAGTTGTGGCAGGAACCATCGGGGTTAGGTTTTGGTAGGTGCCGATGTATGTTACCAGTCCGAACAGCAAAGACATTTCAAGAAAGATTGTCCGCAGTTGAACATGACAGTTCAGAGAGATCAGGGAGTTGGGTCCCAGACAGTTGAGCAATCGAGAGTTTCAGTGGTTCCAACAGAGGGCACCAGTGGTGCGAGGCAAAAAGGAGTTGTTGGAAGACCTAGGCAACAGGGAAAAGTCTATGCTATGACTCAACAAGAAGCGGAGGACGCACCAGACGTTATTACTGTATGATTCTTATTTGTAATGTACCTACAGATGTTTTATTTGATCCAGGTGCTACGCATTCCTTTGTTTCTAGTATATTTCTGACTAAGCTGAATAGAATGCTAGAGCCTTTATCTGAGGGGTTAACTATATACACTCTAGTTAGTGACGTTTTATTTGTTAATGAGGTGTTGCGTAATTGTGAAATTTTAGTATAAGGTATCAGTCTGCTAGTGGACTTGCTACCACAAGAGTTGCAGAGGTTAGATGTAATTTTAGGAATGGATTTCTTATTTGCTCACTATGCATCTATGGATTGCCATAGGAAGGAAGTGGTTTTCAGAAACCCAGGCTTTGCTGAAGTGGTTTTTAAAGGTATGAGGAAGGTTGTTTCTAGAAGTTTAATCTCAGTTTTGAAAGCTGAGAAATTGCTGAGGAAGGGTTGTACAGCATTTCTTGCACACATCGTAGTAGTGCAGAGAGAAAAGCTAAAGCCAGAAGATGTTTCTGTGGTGAAAGAGTTTCTTGAAGTATTTCCAGATGATTTGTCAGGTTTGCCACCTGATAGAGAGATTGAATTCACCATTGAATTATTACCAGGAACATCACCTATTTCACAAGCACCGTATAGAATGGCTCCAAGCGAGCTAAAAGAATTGAAGATGCAGTTATAAGAACTAGTTGACAAGGGATACATCAAGCCTAGTGTTTCGCCGTGGGGAGCACCAATGCTATTTGTGAAAAAGAAAGATGGTACCCTCAGATTATGTATTGACTATATACAGTTAAACAAGGTTAAAATACGTAACAAGTATCCTTTACCACGCATCGATGACTTATTTGATCAACTAAGGGGAGCATCGTTGTTCTCTAAGATTGACTTAAGATCAGGATACCACCAGTTGAAGGTGAGAGAATCAGATATTGCTAAGACAGCATTTAAAACGAGGTATGGACATTATGAGTTTCGAGTTATGCCATTCGGTTTAACGAATGCGCCAGCGGTTTTCATGGATTTCATGAACAGGATCTTCCATCAGTATTTAGATCAGTTTGTGATTGTGTTCATTGATGATATATTAGTTTACTCGGTCGATAGAGAATCCCATGAGGAACATCTGAGGATTGTTCTACAGACTCTACGCGATAAACAGTTGTACGCTAAGTTCAGCAAATGTGAGTTCTGGTTGGAACAAGTAGTATTTTTGGGGCATGTAGTTTCAGCAAAAGGAGTTGGTGTCGATCCACAAAAAGTAGAAGCGGTTGTCAATTGGGAAAGACCAACTAGTGCGACAGAAGTACGTAGTTTCCTGGGTTTGGCAGGATACTATAGGCGTTTTATTGAGGATTTCTCTCGATTGGCATTGCCTTTGACCGCTATGACAAGGAAGAATGCTAAGTTTGAGTGGTCAGATAAATGCGAGCAAAGTTTTCAGGAATTGAAGAAAAGACTAGTTACAGCACCTATTTTGGCACTTCTTGTAACAGGGAAGGACTATGTGATTTATTGTGATGCTTCAAGGCTAGGATTAGGTTGTGTGCTTATGCAAGATGAGAATGTAATAGCTTATGCTTTAAGGCAGTTAAAGGAGCATGAGTGTAATTACCCTACCCATGATCTTGAGCTAGCAACAGTTGTTTTAGCACTAAAAATCTAGAGACACTATTTGTTTGGGGAAAAGTGTCATATTTTCACAGATCATAAAAGTTTGAAGTATATTTTTGATCAGAAAGAGCTAAATCTGAGATAAAGGCGATGACTAGAACTGATTAAAGATTATGATTGTACTATAGAGTATCATCCAGGTAAGGCTAATGTAGTAGCGGATGCATTAAGTAGGAAGTCAAGACTTCCGAAGAGTGTCTTGTGTGGTATTCAAGTAGCTTTGTTGAATGAGTTAAGAGGTTCTAAGGTAGTAGTAACTACAGAGGATTCAGGAAGTCTCTTAGCACAATTTCAGGTTCGGTCTTCTTTAGTAACTGAGATCGTAAGAAGACAGCCAGAGGACAGTAATTTACAGAAGAAGCTTGGGAAATCCAAGAAAGGCTTAGAGGTGGAGTTTGAGCTGAGAACAGATGGAGCCATTGTTAAACAGGAAAGTATGTGTTCCGAATATCAGTGAGCTTAAGAATGTTATTCTAGAAGAAGCTCACAATTCAGCTTACGCTATGCATCCAGGTAGCACCAAGATGTACAGAACTTTAAAGAAGACTTATTGGTGGCCTGGAATGAAGCAAGAGATAGCTGAATATGTTGATTGATGTTTGATTTGTCAACAGGTTAAACCAGTAAGACAGAGGCCAGAGGATTTCTTAATCATTTGCCAGTGCCAAAGTGGAAATGGAAGCATATTATTATGGATTTTCTATTTGGATTACCTCGTACATCCAGTGGACATGATGGTATATGGGTAATAGTAGACAGACTCACCAAGACGGTACGATTTATATCGATTAAAGCGACATCTACGTTAGACCAGCTAGCTAGATTATATGTTGATAAGATTGTGAGTCAGTATGGAGCACCAGTGTCCATAGTTTCAGACAGGGATCCGAGGTTTACTTCTAAATTTTGGCCTAGTTTACAGAAAGGAATGGGAACAAGACTAAAGTTTAGTACATCATTTCATCCCTACACAGATGGTCAGTCCGAGGGGACCATCCAAACTTTAGAGGACATGTTGAGAGCATGTGTCCTTCAACTTAAAGGAAGTTGGGATACCCACTTGTCACTTATGGAGTTTGCTTATAATAATAGCTATCAGTCTAGTATCGGTATGGCACCATATGAGGCCTTATACGGGAGACCATGCAGAACTCCTGTTTGCTGGAATGAAGTGGGAGAGCAAAAGTTAGTAGGTCTTGAGTTGGTTCAGATTACGACAAACAATATTAAGTTGATCAGAGAAAATATGAGGATAGCCCAAGATCGACAGAAAAGTTATGCGGATAAGCGACAAAGAAACCTAGAATTCCAAGTTAGAGATCAAGTTTTCTTGAAATTATCTCCATGACGAGGTGTTATTCGTTTCAGAAGAAAGGGTAAGTTAAGTCCTAGATATATTGGGCCATATCAGATAACGAAACGAGTGGGACCAGCAGTGTATAGACTTGAGTTGCCAATAGAACTTGCACGAATACATGATGTTTTCCATGTATACATGTTAAGAAAATATATACCAGATCCATCACATGTGTTCCAAGAGTAACCCGTTGAATTAAAAGAAGATTTGAGTTATGTTGAAGAACCAGTTCAGATTCTCGACAGGAAGGAACAAGTTTTGAGAAATAAAACGATTCCACTCATAAAGGTTTTGTGGAGACATCATGGAGTGGAAGAGACAACTTATGAACAGGAAGATCAGATGAAAAAGAGATACCCGATACTTTTAAGTTAAGGACATTCTAAATTTCGAGGACAAAATTTTCTAAGGGGAAGGTAAGTTGTAAACCTGATATTTTCTTGGTTTAATTTTCTTTAAATGTCGAAAAAAAAATGAAAATTAAGTGTAAATATATATATATATATATTTATATATTAAATGGTTTTATTAAATAAATTAAATAAAAGAAAAAAAAGAAAGGATAAAAAGAAGAAAAAGAGAAGAAAATTTCATTTTTTCTTTTCTTCCTCTTCTTCTCTTCCCTTCACCGCCAAGCATTTTGAAGAAACATTCTCATCCAACTTCCATTCTTTTCCTTCTTCAATTTGCAGAGAACATTTAAGAGAGAGTTTGGAAGAAGAAGAGCAATTTTACTAGAATTTTGAGGTTGAAGAAGAGGAGGAGAACTCAAGCAAAGTGTATCCATGGCTAAATTTTGGTTCATTCTGCACATCACTTATTTTTAATTCGGTTTGAACTCTTCAAAAGGAATTAAGAGGTAAGGTTTACATTTACTGAAAGTTAACTCATTTTCAAACAAACTTTATGAAGAAATTTGGAGCAAATTCGGATAATCATTGGGTGCTTTTTGATGAAGAAAACAGGGCAGTTGGTTTTCACTCGAAATCAGGAGGTCTCTTGTTTTTCTTTTATTTTAGAGTGTACCGGTGGAGTTCGGATCTCTATTTGGTATGGTCGAAAATCTTATTCAATTTACTACAACTTTCATGAAGAAATCGTGAACAAAAAATGACTAAAAATCAGTTAAATTGTAGGGACAAGTTAAAGAGGTCGTGTGCGTGCGATTCTGGAAGTGGTTCTGTTTCAAGGATTATCTGAGTTTATGCACGGGGAATCAAATTTACATGTCTTCAGGTAAGTTTTAGAGGATCTCAAAATAAATATTTTGATATAAAGAACACTCATTTTGGTTAAGTATTGAGAAAGTTATAGTCATTTGAAGTTTATGTTAGAAATCTGGAAATTTCAGAGAGTTGTTGAAATAGGATTTTATTTCTTAAGCTTTGTTTTCGTGAGCGTCATCTTTGGTGTGACATGTTATGTATATCTTTAGAAAACAAGAATGTTTAGAGTTCTAATACTCGGTTGGGTTCTTGGCAGGCCGAGAAGAATTAAACCGAGCTTATAGACCAAGGATCTAGCCCAAAACGGTGAGTGACAAACCAACTTTGAAATATTTTCCATAACTGTTATTATGATTGAATGCGATAAATGTTTACTTACGAAGCTATGAAAGGTATTTGAATTTCATGACTATTTTTAAGTATACATTTGGAGACTAGATTTCTTAAAGAAATTTATGCTGGCACGTAAATATTAAATGTTTGGAAAGTATTTAAACCACAATGTTTTAAGCAAAGCATGAATTAGTAAGAAGTTTTGTTTTAAGAACTACAGTTTTCCACGAAAGAGCTGAGTAAAGTTCGAGCTTTGTGTAAAATTTACAAGCAGACATTTTTTAATATTTTTAGTTGATTTATGAAATTTTCATTAACTACATGACTGAGATCTTGAGCCTGAGGCTAGAGATTACCGTGTGCACACTGGTTAAATTCCGTTGTTGATGTTGAGTGTACTTCGTAACAACGATGCTGTCGTGAGTGTTGGGCGGGTTCCACTACGACAAAGACGATGGGAGTGTTGGCGGACCCCAATACATCATAGAGCTTGTAAACGTTGTTGTACTGGGTGTACCTTACACAACGTAGATTTGTCATGTTAGTTAAAATGCTTTGATATACTTGATATGCCTTGCTAGATTTCAATGACGAACATGCTGAGTATTTGAGGAAGCTATTCCTACTACTACATGTTTACATTTACGACTTGTATAAACAGATTTATATGTGTAAAGTTTTCACGTGCTCTTATCTTTAAATTCATAGTTTTAAACCGAGTCACTCACTGAGCTTCATAGCTCACCCTTTACCCTTTCCAAAGTTATCTTTAGGTTTACTCGTAAAATCGGTAAATTTTGAGGTACACTTCATGTATGTGTTTGACTAGCTTAGGATCCACTGTGTTTTGTTGCATGTATAATAGTTTATATACTAGATTGGCAAGTTCATCACATTAAAGTTTTAAGAAGAGTCGACAGATACAGGTACAGAAAAGTGTTGTTCGTCGGCTTCATGCCATCTTTCGGTCTAAGGTAGCAGGTAGTCCGAGAAGGGGTGTGACAAAAGCTCAATTTGATCGTCAAGTATGTAAGCTCAGGAAGACTTTGTACAGTTTGAAAAAATTCCCAATAGCGTGGTTCAACATGTTTACTACATTTGTTAAGTCCCAAGGTCTCACTGAAGAACACTCTAATCTTACATTGTTTACAAAATGGTCGGTATCTAGGAAAATTATTGTTCTAATTGTGTATGTAAATGACGTTGTCTTATCAGAAGATGATACAGTTGAGATCACCTGGCTAAAAAGAAAATGTCCTTGGAATGGAGGTGACAAGATCAAGGGAGGGATCTTTATCTCACAACGCAAATACACCATTGACCGGTTAAAATAAACAGGTATGATTAGATGTAGACTTGCCAATACTCTTTTTAAATTCAATGCAAAACTAGAGGTTTTGTTGACAAAGTTTTTATTGATAAAGAGAGGTATTAGCATCTTGTGGGAAAGTTGATTTACTTGCCTCACACTAGATTAGATATTTCCTATGTTGTCAGTGTTAGTCAGTTTAAGTAGCCACCCTATGAAAAATATATGGAAGTTGTGAATCGAATTCTAAGATATTTGAAACGCTCTCCAGGTAAAGGTCTGATGTCCAAGAAAACTTAAAGGAAATGCATTGAGACTTATGCCGGACTTCGATTGGGCAGGATCGATTATTGACAACAAATCTACCTCTGAGCATTATACCTTGGAGAAGTAAGAAGCAAAGTGTTGTTGTTAGAAGCATTATTGAAGCTGAATAGCTATGAGTTTGGGAATCTGTGAAGAAATCTGGTAGAAGGAAGTTTTGGGTGATCTTCTTCAAGATAGTGTTTTACCTGTGAACCTTTACTGTGGTAAAAAGGCGCTTATGAGCATAGTCAATTGTTATAATATGTGTTTATATTCTAATTATGTATAGTCACCCTTCACTGTAATTTTACATTTCCTAAATTAGGGTTTTTTAGTTGCCTATATATATGTATCTTCCCTTTTATTAGAGAATAAGATCATTATATTCTCCACAAGTACAAAGTACATGGTATCAGAGCATCTAGAGTTTGGAAATATTAGTTTGACCACTTCACTCTCCATTAGGGTTTAAATTTAGGTCATCTTCGAGTGGTTGTTTGTCAATACCGCCCATCTCAAGAGGAGCACCATCGTCCTCCTCCTAAGTCTGTCTCTATGATGAGTATTCTGTCTCTTCACATTGGCGTGTGAGAGCGCGTGGAAGCTACATTTTTGTTTTCATCCATTGAGTTCATCTCAGTTTGCATTTTTCGACAAGTCTATGCATTTGGTATCGTTGAAATCTACTCAGGGTGTGAAGTTATTCGAAAATATCCTCTTGTGCTTAGGGTTTGTTCTTGTTTTTGTATCAATTTGGAGTTGTTATGCTTTTCAGTTTAACCTTGATTTCATTTTTTATTTGTTATTTTTCACTTGTGACATCTACAACCTATTGGTTAGCTTGTAATGGGTGGGTGAAGCATACTATTGTGTCTAATGTTATTCCCTTAGCATCGAAGATAACTCAACACAAATTAAAAGGATCTAACTACTATGATTGGCGTCGCACGATTCAATTGTACTTAGTACACAGGATGATCATGAGACTGAGGAGCCACCAAAAGATAAGAAAAAGGCTTGGCTTCGTGATGATACTCAATTTTATCTTCAAATTAAGACTATCGAAAGTGATGTAGGTTAGTAGTCATCATGATTCTCTTGAAAAGCTCCTATCATTATTTTCGTAACCCGAGACATCTAAAACGTGATTTTTGAGCATTTTATAACAAGTTACACTGTCAAACTTACTACACATCAAGGCACACGGCTTGGGTTGCAACGACGGAGGACTTCGCGAACGGAGAGGTGACGCTCGACTTCGTCGCAGAGGGAACGTCTGGACGTGCGGATTCGCCTGAGCATCGACTGAGGTCGAATGTCGTCAGATGGTGGCGGCGGCGATTTATGCGAGGCAGAATAGATGAGGGAGGGGCGGCGGTAGGTTGAACGAAGAAGAAGATTAAATTTTTGTTTCTTTTAACTTCACTCAGCCCAAGATTCCATTTTAAATAAAATAAAATAATTATAATAATAAATTTTATTATTAAGTTTTATTTCTTTTTCCTTTTTCAAATATCTTTCTTTTTTTTTTTAATTCTCCAACAAATAAAACCTTCTCTCCCATCATTTAAATTTTCCTTACCCACGAAATAATTAAAATATAATTATTTTCTTATTTTATTTTTTTCAACAAATATCCTCTCTTTGGATAATTATCGTTCAACAATTAATTTATCTCTATTTTCTTCCTTAAATATAATATTTTTTACTTAAATAAATAAAAAACTTTCGTAAATATAACAAACTACTACAATATTTACGCAACAAAACTAATAAAGTTAGCTATTTTTTTAATATTTTAGGTTCGTTTTTGCATCTTTTTTCTTCTCTCTCCGATTTTTTCATGGTTTTCTTTCCTTACTCTTCTTTTTTAAGCTTCGATTTCTTTCCACATTTCTTTCTTTTTGTTTTTTTACGTAGTTTAGATTTGGACAACCAAATATAATTTCTTTCTATCATATTTTTATTGTTTTTCTCTTTTTTTTTTCGCTGCATGCATGTCTTTCTTCTTCTTTCTTCTTTTTTCTTTTTTTTGTTCGCTGTTACATCGTCTTTTTTCTTTTCTTTCTACACGTTGTTTAGATTAGAGTAACCATATCTAAAGAATCTTAAAAAAAGGTGTATAAAGAATCTTAAAAAAAAACCGTTTATCAAAATTTAAACGATCGTGTATCAAATTTAAAAAAAAAAATCGTTTAGATTTGGCTAAACGATTGTGTAACCCAATTAATTAAACGATCGTGTGACCAAATTAAACAATAGAATTAAAAAAACAAATCTAAACGATCGTGTACCAAATAATAGTTAAATCTAAACGATCGTGTACCAAATATATTACGCGTGTTACCAAATATATTACGTGCATTGTTGACGGGACATTTTTTGTATTTTCTATGGTGGCCTTTTGGATTTTTTCCGTTTTAGAATTGTTATATACGGTGTAAATATTTTGCCGCATTGTTATATTTTTTAAAAGACCCCTAAATAATTATATTTTCCCAAATATAATTAGCTTTTTTTTTCATCAATAAATAAATAAATATATATATCCATAGGGAAATTTTCATAAAATATAACAAATTGCAAAAATATTTATGGTCTGTGTAACAAAATGAAAAAAGCCATGAACATGATAATTTTTTAAATATTTCAGGTTTTCCCTTTCTTCTCATTGTGTACTAAATATAAAAGATTTTGAAAAAAAAGTCGTTTATATTTGGGTAATTAAATCTAAATGATCATGTACAAAAAAATAGCCAAATCTAAACTATTGTGTACCAAAGCAAATTTAAACGATCATGTATAAAATCTAAACGATCGTATAACCATATTAAACGATCGTGTACAAAGAATTTTGAAAAAAATCGTTTAGATATGAAATTTAAACAATCGTGTATTAAACAATAGCCAAATCTAAACGACCATATACCAAATATATTACATGCCTCGTTGATGAGACATTTTTAGTATTTTTTATTGTGGGCTTGTGAGTTTTTTCCGTTTTCGAAATTGTTCCATACAGTGTAAATATTTTGCCGCTTTGTTACATATATTTTTTAAAAGACCCCGTATCCATATGTACATATTATCAACTCTCTAACAAATTTCCACTCCTCCAAATTAATTAAATAACACTCAAAATTGTTTAATTAGATTCAAACTTCCACCAAAAACCACACAATTTATATTAAATGAAATAAAAAATACGCGCAATAAATGAAATCTAATTAAAAAAACTAAAATAATTAACTCCAAACTTATCTTACTTTTTAAAAAAATTATCTTACTTTTTTTTTTGGCATTACAAGAGAACACTTAGAGGCTCAAATCAAAACTCAAGCAAACACTTACGGTTCACACTGGGACTAAGCACTAGATAGAGGAGGGCACGACGGTCAGTCCCCATGTCAACCTTAAACTTGAATCGTGCACGGAGATTTCAAACGGAGCACGGCGATTTTGAACAAAGCACAACGAAAGTCTTTTGTGTTTCGAAGGAGACTGCGATTTCGTGAACAAGCTTGTCGTTTGCTAGCACTTATTGACATTTTAGGGGGTTTGCTACGCATTTTACAAACTCAATCCACACGTTTTTTTATTTATTTAATAAAACTTGATGTTTTTAAAACGTCAAAAAAATTATCTCACGTGATGTTTTAAAAAACGTCAAGAAATTCAAAAAATTATCCTCTCTGGATTTTCATAAAAATTCTTAACGTTTTAAATGTAAATAATTTAATAGATATTATTTGACGTTATTTTTAAAACATCAAGGAAAAATACATATCACTCGACGTTTAAAAAATGTCAAGAATGTCGAATTTATAAAAATTCTTGACGTTTTGAAAACGTAAAAAATTTAATAAATATTACTTGACGTTTTAGAAAAAATACATATTACTTAACGTTTGAAAAACATCAATAAAGTTGAAAATTGGCCTATCTCCGCCTTTTCATAAAAGTTCTTGACGTTTTTTTCTTTGAAATCACTCATTTCTTGTTTAAAAAAAACATCAAGTAATTAAAACTACAAATGTCAATCAAGTCAAATGTTCCAGTAGTGCATTGACATAATGCTTATACAATATGATCTTAGGGCCATCTCAAGGACAGGATTATTCGAGAACAGTTAACCTAAATGTTTCGAAAAGAGTATGATTTAAATTAGTACCGTGTTGCGATTTATGAAAAATCTGAACAAGGATTCTTGTGACAAATTTGGTTCGAAAGGAGTTAACCTCAATTTCAAATTTTTAATAGTCGAGTGAGATCAGAGAGTTTTTTAAATTTGAGAAGAATCTCATGTCGATCTCAACCGAGATTGACTCTAAGAAAAAAAAATTATGAATTTTCTAAAAGTGTACTACTTTTGAAATATAAAACAAAAAGGGGCTAGTTTTTGTGGATTTCCCAATTTTCCAATAATATAATATAGCCAACTCTTTAATTATCTTCCCATGTATTTATTTCTAAACTGTATACACAAATAATTGTGTTTGTGAGTTGTGTGAGTTATGAGAGTAGAGGAAACGAGGAGTTCCCCAGAGGCAATCTCTTGCAGTTCTCGATAAAATAATAACTAATATATAAATACTCTACTCTGTAACTTTTTCTAAAAAACTTAAAATTTCTCCATATATGTCCTCCATTTTCTCATCTACTCTCTTATGTTTTCTTTTCCATTTCTTGGCAGATCATAATATTCATAACAAAAATTATGGAAGAGACTCTTGAGGTAAGTGGAAGCAGAACTAGTTTTTTGTTGGAAAGTTTGAATCTTTAGCCATCACCAGTATCCCAAATGATCAGAAAGGTAACAAAGCAATCAGAAGGTACAAGAATTCCAAAAAATATTCTCCTCCTCCAACAAGAATAATATCCAATGAAAGTAGTCTTATTCACCTTATCAAATCTTGGTCCCTTGAAGATGTTTTCAACCAGCACCTATTCAAATCCAAGGTTCTTTATCTATTTCAATTCCCTTTTCATTTTTGTTTCTATATGTATAACGTACACTATGATTTTCTTCAAACAATTCTTTACCATTACCATTATTTGAAACCTTTTCATCTCATTTTCATTCTTCCAGTACTCTATCTAAAAGGTATATATGTAGATTTGTTAGAGCCGGTTTTGCTTATTTTATGAATGTACGACTTGAAATAATTCTAGTCCCTTTCGTAAAACAAAAATAAGTTTTTAAAAAGTGTTTTATTTCTAGATTTTAGGTTTGGTTTATTTTTTGAAAATGTATGGGTGGAAAATAGATAACAAAATAAATAAATTTATAATTGAAAGCCAGTGTTAGTAGGCTTAATTAATTTCCAAAAAATGCTCACCAATAACAAATTTAATGATGATTATCACTTTTGCAGATAAAAACGATTCCATTGTGTTTTGATTCGTTAGATCAATATTTCGAGTCATTCATGAATCCATTGCTAGAAGAAGTACGAGCCAACTTACACTCAAGCATGAATCCCATTTCCAAAGCTCCATTCACTGAAGTAATGTCCTTAGAAGAGATCAATCCAAGTGAGTTAGGATTATCCAACATTCAAATCAGGGAATGGAAAAATGGCCGCAAGGAATTCTTAACTCAAGGAGACATATTCATCTTGTCCAATATCAAACCAAATGTCGTTTCTGATTTGCGAAGAATCGGAAAAATATGGACTTCCGCATCATTTTTCCCAAACAAAGATCACGACGACGACAACGAAACCTTCATGTCTTCCTTTACCTTAAAAACATGGCAACCCAATTTCAAATTGGACTCAAAACAACCCATCTTCCGAATCTATTTGGTCAATATACTTCCCTATATTAGAATATGGAATACCCTCCATATGAACAACAAAAACGAATCATCCATTTTCAACCAAATTCTAAGCTCCAACAATAAAAATAATAATAGTTCCTCAAATCGTCATTGCAATGAGTGTGGTGAACTATTATCCAACACGAGCAGTTTGTTCTCGATGTTGAACGAGTCCCAAACTAAAGCCATTGCGTCTTGTTTGAAAACCATAAGTTGTAAGCACAAATGTGGGATTGAACTCATATGGGGTCCACCAGGGACAGGCAAAACAATGACCGTTGGAATTTTGCTGTTCCAATTATTGAGGAATCAGTGTCGGACGGTTGCTTGTGCTCCAACCAACACTGCAATAATGCAATTGGCCACCAAGTTTCTTGCTTTGGTGAAACAAATGCATGAGAAAAAGTGTGGATCTGACGTGATTTTTTGTTGTTTAGGTGACATTCTTTTGTTCGGGAATAAGTCAAAACTTAAAGTTTGATTTGCTGATAAATATATCTTCTTGGATTATCGAGTCGAAAGGCTTCAAGAGTGTTTCAATCCCTTCACTGGATGGAGGCATTGCTTTGCATCCATGACCGATTTCCTCGAAGACTGTATTCTCCAATTTCAGGATGTTGACAATGATGACATGTCGTTTCTCAAGTTCGTACAAACGAGGTTTAAAGTCATTGCATCGTCACTTCGGGATTGCATATCTATCTTTTGCACTCATGTTTCGAGGAGTGTTTTGAAGTACAATTTTGAGAACATGAGTTGCCTCATGAGTTTAATTGATTCTTTCCAAAGTTTGTTGTTTGAAAATTGGGTTGAATCTGAGGAGCTTGAGAGGGTATTTTCATCCGATCTTTATGCGTGTGGAGGATCCTTATTTAACAAATATGAGGAGCTTTTGATGACAAAAAATGATTGCATTGTAGTTTTGAAATCTGTTCAACAATCCATGGATTTGCTTGGTCTTCCACAAACTACAAATAAAAGAACCATTTGTGAATTTCTGTTTTCAGAATGCTTCATTGTTCTTTTGCACGGTTTCGGGTTCGTTTAAGTTGTATTCGAAGTCATTAGAGCCATTGAAGGCTTTGGTGATTGATGAAGCAGCACAGTTGAAAGAATGTGAGTGTGTTATTCCAATGCAACTTGCTGACATAAAGCATGCAATCCTCATAGGTGATGAGTGCCAATTGCCAGCCATGGTTGAGAGCAATGTAAGAAAATTTCGCCCCTTTATTTAATCATAGTTGTTTTAACATATATTGACACAGAAAATTTCTCCCCTTTATTTAATCATATTTGTTTTAACATATATTGACACTTTGATCAACACTTGTTAAACATGATAAATACGTTTTGAACACTCACGTACATATGGATAACCTAAACATTTCATAGACTTAAAATTCCCCGCCCCCTTTTTTTAAGGGTACAATAAATCTCAACTTTTTAAAGTTATATTAATACTTGATTAAGACCCTATTTAATAATAATTTTGTTTGTCTTTTGTATTTGAAAATTAAACTTATAAATGTTACTATATACCTCTTTATCATAGTTTTCCTTTTGCTTTTTACCCAACCTTTTAAAAATAATTGTGAGGCAAAAAGTTCCACTAAATAAAGCTAGCATTCAAATAATTAGGTCAATCAAACTACAAAAGGTAGTTTTATAAACTTGATTTTAATTCGTAAATGTTAGCTCATTTTTATTCAAATGTTTGGTCTTGAAGGAAGGCCAAAAGATCACCAACAAAATTCAGCATAATATTAAATACATTAATTCGAAACGATTATTAAACGTAGGCTTGAGCAAGTTCAGATTTTTTAAAATAAATACAATGTAGATAAACAATAAATTTATAGGGGAAGGTTTTTTTATAGGCTTCATCAAGTTCATTCGTTTTCAAGAAATCTATGAGTTTAATTGTTGGAAAATTATAAGTAGCCAATCATCGTTGGTTTTTCTAAAATTGGGATCATAATAATTTGATTCATAGCCAAAATAAAAAAAAAAAGAACAAGAGCAAGTATTTTTTATAAAATATAATAGTTTTGAAAACAAATACATAGAAATACTAAAAATAGTTTCTAAAAACCATTTTGTGTCTAGATTTCACAACTTATTGGTTTTGGTTTTGAAAACAAACTTGCTCTTAAAAAAATTATTGCAAAATGTTTGCGTGAAAGAGTAAACGTAAGCTTAATGTTTTTCTTTAAAGAAAAAAAATGGAATGTTTATTAGACAAGATCAATGGTGTTATATATATATGTTTGATTTATGAATTCTAACAAAGTTATATATTTAAGTTGGCAATAGGTACTGTTTGTGGATATTGGGAAACTTCAAAACACTGTCAAACAGTAACTCGGTTTGGGAAGAGTTGGTTATGGATGCCAAAAGTCGTGGCTGCTTCTTCAATGCTAATGACAATGCCATAACCAAAGACAACCAACAGATTGTTACGCTACTGCATTTCAAGTCGAATGATTATGTGGATATTGATGAAGGAGAAGAAAAGTGTAAAGGAAGAAGCTTGGAGATTATGGAGGTAAAGAATAATGTAGAATTAGATCATGAATCCGAGGCTGTTACTTGTTCTGTGAGGCATAAAATTAATCGGTTCATGGTTACGATTGAGGAGCAGTTCATCGCTAGTTGGGTCTCTCGTTTTATGCGAAAGCTATTAGGAAATTAGTTTATTATTATTCCACATTTTGAATTGGATATATATTCGGACTTGGCCTATGCTCCGTTTTGTTTGGATGGATTATTATTATTGTTGACCTACCTTTTTCGTTTGGCTTCACTTCTCTAACTAACATTATTCACAGCTTATAACTATAAATTATATCTTTTCTCAGTTCCAAGAATTTTGTGCATCAGAATGGACACATATGTATCCAAAACTTATATTTAGATTCCACAGCTTTTGGCATTTTCATGCTTTAATTTATTTCCAAGCATTCTTATTTTCCCACATGCCGCCTTTTCATCCCCCTCCCAAAACTATGTTTTCTTTTTCATCTCCATCTAATTTCTGTTTCAATATATAATTTCATTTTGAATATAGCTGGTTAGTATTAATTTAACAAAGCAATGGATATTAAATAATAAATAAATAAATAAATTGTTAAAAATAGTAAAATTGACAAAATATTTCCACTTCCATCTTTGAAAAATCGAGTGAAATGAATGTCTTTTATTAGTTTTTTTTTTCTATAAAATATAATTAGTTTATTTTTTATAATTTCTTTCAGTGGTTTTTTTTCTATATGAAATGTAAATAGTTTTTTTTTTTTTTTTTTTTTGAAAAAACCCAATATAAATATTTGTTTTCATAAATCTAAAAAGAAAACATATAATAAACTGGGGGTCTCACCCTAATATTAAGGTTAATAACTATAGTAACAACATGAGTAACTAAAAGTAGAAATAATAATAAGAACACAAGAATTTGTGTCCAAGTTTGATGCCACAACATTTACATCTGAGAGGTCATCTTAGACCTATAGAAAGAGATCATATATTGCCTTATGAAATAGTTCATGAGTATAAGATAATTGTCAACTATATGGACATTAACATAATATAGAATAATCTTGTATGCACAATCAATCCAAGTTTTACAGATACAATGTTCTTGAATTATTCTGCACTAAACCCGACCGTCTCATGTATGCCAGAACATGCTCTCCCTAAATGAGATATCATAAAGCACCATCAACTGTCAAGCATTCCCTTGACCTTTTACGATCTTTGCGTCTACTTTTTCAACCACGTACTATCACATTAGCAAGGTATCACATGTGATGAACTCACCAAGTAAGAGATACAGATACTCGTGGTATCAGAGTGTGCATGATTTTACTCAAACACATATGGTGGGTATTTTAATTTATTTGAAGAATTGTTGTTGAACTAAGATGGATTTATGGTTTTGGACTAAATAAAGTTTTTGTTTTGTTTTAAATGTTGTAATTGGCCTTAAATTTGTGGCCTAATTAATTGTATAAGGGTTTTTAATCTTTATTAGAATCATAAAAGTCCTTTCTAGGTTGTAATTGTTCAACCGAGAGAGAAAAAGTGAAAATTGGAGAAAAGTTGGAGGACCAACCCGATTTAGTTCTCCAGACCTATTAACTGACCTGCAAACCCAACACAAACTCGAATCGTAAGCCAGCTAATCCCAGACAGGGCCTACATCTGAAGCCCAACGGCCTAGCCATCAATAGTTTAGTGTGCGACCCAATTTCTTTCGACCTAGCGTGCGCTTGGTCGCTGATGAGGACCTGACCCAATTAGCTTCACGCTCTTGGGCGTTGCCACATGTCATGAGCATGCTTGTCCAAGGCATTTTTTCTCATGGCCGTATGCCCAAACATCCTCAAACCATCTTATCTTTATGTTTTGTACTTAGTCTAGCTCATTAGTTTCATTTTGTTATTGCCGAGCTAGAGTGTGACGTTTTGGTATTTTCATATGCAAGCCTGTTAAAGCTAAAATTGTTAAAAATGTACTATAGGGGAGACATAATAGTTGAATCCCCGACTAAGCCTTGTTGTACTCTTTGCAATTTAATCTTTCCTTGCAATTGACAGTCTTTATGCTTTCTTTAACGATGTTTTCAATGATTTTCTTTCTCTCACATTTTATAAACCCATTTTCTCTCAAAACGTGAAGGGATGCTACATCGTACAATGAGTTTGTCCATGACTCTCAGATTTTAGACGACTGACTTGTTCACCGAGTTAAAACGAGTGTTGCATAATCGCCTGTCCCGTGTTTGAAAAGTTGTGATTGTAACAAGTGGTATCAAAACTTTGTTAGCTCCTTGGCTAAGGGAGACGCAAGTATGTCGACTATGAAACAACTGTCGAGGTCGCAATATAAGTAACTGGCTAAGATTGAGGAACAATTCTTGTATCTGAGAGAATTTCCAGATGAAGTAAGATTTCTATAGACCCGACTAGAGGGGTTGGAAGAAAAATTTGGAGAAGTAGACACCTTGAATGCCTGAGTAGATGGGCTACCCATAAGTGAACTGACACTGATGGTTGATTCGTGGAAACATAAAACCACTCAAGCAGACAGTTTTGAACGTGGGGGTAGCTCTTCAAGTTCTATTGCGCACATTGAAGAGCGTGTCGAAGAGCTTGACAATTGACAAAAGACCATGCTAAAGTTGTTAAGCAATCTGTTAGACGACTTTAGAGCAACAATCGAGACAATCATGGCTGAGATGGCCGGAATGAAAATGTAAGTAAATTTAATGATGCAAGAAGTGGGGAACAGACCCCGAGTCGAGTATGTAATGTTTTGAGTAGGCTTAAGATCTTGGAACCCAAGGCCTTCAATGGGAACTGTTATGCTAAAGAGCTTGAAAATTTCATCTTCGATATGGAGCAGTACTTTAAGGCTAATGGAACCAATTCTGAAGAAACTAAGGTGACATTAGCCTCCATGAATCTATCTGATGATGCAAAACTTTAGTGGAGGTCGAAAGTGAACGATGTCTAGAATGGTCATTGTACCATTAATACGTGTGAAGATCTAAAGAAAGAATTTAAGGACTCAGTTCTTCCTTGAAAATGTTGAATTCATTGTTAGAAGAAAACTGTGGGAACTTAAACACACTGGAACCAGTAAAGAGTATGTGAAACAGTTCTCCGGTGTTATGTTGGATATTCGAGACATGTTAGAAAAAGATAAAGTATTCTGCTTTGTACAAGGGCTCAAGCCGTGGCCAGGATTAAGTTATATGAATAAAAAGTTCAAGATCTTGCCTCCACTTTTGCTGCAGCAGAGAGACTGTTTGACTACGGTGGCGACCAAGGGTTCTAAAAAAAGAATGTGATCAAATTGAATCCCGGGAATAGGATCTTAAAGCCTAATCTCCTAAGAAACTTTACAAACGATAAGAAACCACACACCTCAAGCTCTAGTACTCTTCGAGGAGTACACCCATCAAATTCAAATTAGACAAGACTTGCTTCTCGTCCAAAGGCCCCCATCGGGTAGCCAAATGCCTACACTAAGGCTCGCTGGCAGCTTTGCAAGCCTTCTTACAGCGATCTAACGATTCAAAAGCAGAAATAGAAGCAGAAAGGGAAGATGAGGGGGACAACCCCAAATAAGTGTATTAAAATTCTTATCGGCAATCCAAAAGAAGGCATCTCACCAAAAGGATGCTTTTGAAAAGGGACTCATGTTTGTCGACGCAATCATAAACTCTAAGACTGCAAAGAGCACCATAGTGGATTCAGGTGCAAATCATCACTTCATTTTTAAACATGAAAGCATCAGTTGGAATTGAAAATCGAGAAGGACACATGCAAGATGAAAGCTGTGAACTCTCGAGCCTTGCTAATTGTTGGGGTATAAAAAAGGGTATCTCTAAAGTTAGGCGAATGGAGAGGAGATATTGACTTTGTCGTAGTCCATATGGATGACTTTGTGTTGAGAGTGAAAATGATATATTACTCGATATAGTAGTAACAAGAAGTCACTTGACAGCGATCCAAGCAAAAATCAAACAGCCTAGTGGGGTGAGAATGATTTCAGCCCGACAAATGAAAAAAGGCCTCACCAGAGAAGAGTCGACCTTCATGGGCATCTCGTGGGTGGATGAGTAGATAGAAATGGGAACTGTCCCAACAAAGATCAAGAAAGTTCTAAATGAATATGATAATATCATGCCGTCTGAACTGCCAAAGACACTGCCTCCTCGATGAGGGATTGACCACAAGATCAAACTTGTCCAAAAAACCTAGCCTCCAGTAAAGAATGCTTATCAGATGACTCCACCTGAGTTAGCTCAGCTCAGAAAATAATTTAATGAGTTATTAGTTGTCGGATTTGTCAGACCTGCGAAAGCGCTTTGTGGGGCTCCTGTGTTGTTTTAAAAGAAGAAAGATGGGACTCTATGACTGGGCATAGACTACCGAGCCTTAAACAAAGTCACAGTTCAAAATAGATATCCCCTCTCGATCATAAATGATTTGTTCGACAAATTGAATGAAGCTCAATACTTCACTAAGCTTGATCTCTGGTCAAGCTACTACCAAGTTTGGATAGCATAAGGGGGATGAACCGAACAAGGTATAAGGCCTTCAAATTTCTCATAATGTCCTTCAGATTAACCAACACCGTCACAACCTTTTGCACCTTAATGAATCAGGCATTCCACGAGTATCTAGATCAATTTATTGTGGTCTATCAATTTATTGTGGTTTTTAGTTTTAGCCTTGAAGAACATCAGGTCCATCTGCGACTAGTCTTTGATAAACTCCAACAGAATTAATTGTATGTATAGAAGGAGAAATGCACTTTTGCTCAACAATGTATTAATTTTTTGGGTCACGTCATCGAATGTGGAAAGATTCAAATGGACGAAGATAAACTACGAGCCATTAAGGAGTGGAAAGCCTCTTACTTCTATGATAGAGTTACGTTCCTTCCTTTGATTGGTTAATTACTATTACCGGTTCATTGAAGGATATTCAAGAAAGGTTGCACCATTGATCGAGTTGTTGTAGAAAGGTACGACTTGGAGATGGCCAGTCGAATGTCAAACTGCGTTTGACAATTTAAAGGTGACAATAACGAGGGGTCCTGTCCTAGGATTAGTGGACGTATCTAAGTCGTTTATAGTTGAGACCGATGCGTTAGACTTTGCTTTTGGGGGCGTCCTTAGCCAAAAGGGTCATCCAATAGCTTACGAGAGTCGTAAGCTTAATAGCTCTAAGAGGAGGTACACTGTCTCCGAGAAGGAAATGTTTACCATGGTCCATTGTCTGAGGGAAGGCAATATTTACTGGAATCACCATTCGTGGTGAAATCTGACAACGACATCTGTCACTTCTTCAGTCAGCCTAAGTAGATTTCCAAAGAAGTGAGGTGGCAAGAATTTTTGGCTGAATTCGACTTCAAATTCAAGCATAAAATAGGAAACAACAATCAAGTTGCCGATGCTCTCAGCCGTAAAGGCCAACATACGACCCTGTTCATTCTAGCCCCCATGCATTCGAGTAAAATTGATCCATCAATCTGCAACATAATTACGGAGTTTATTCAGAAGGATTCCTCCGCCCAAGATGTGGTTGCTCTAGCCAAAGCCGACAAGACCAAACAGTTTTAGGTTGAAGAAGATTTGTTGACAAAAGAAAACAAACTATATGTTTCGAGAGCAAGTGACCTAAGAAAAAAGTTACTACATAAGTGTCATGACACGCTGTGGGCAGCCCATCCTGGGTGGTAGAGATGACATCATGCAGTATACAAAGATGTGCCTCATTTGCCAACAAGATAAGGTCGAGAAAGCGAAAGTTGTTGGACTTCTCAAACCCTTACTTGTTCCGACGAGACCGTGGAAGAGTGTCTTTATGGAGTTCATTACACATCTTCCGAAAGTGGGTGACCTTGAGGCTATCTTAGTTATCATTGATTGATTCTCGAAGTATGCCACTTTCATTCCCCTTATCAAGCTTTGTTCTATCGAGTTTATTGCATAGCTATTCTTTAAGCATGTGGTGAAGTTGTGGGGAGTCCCGACGAGCATCGTGAGCGACCACAATGGTAGGTTCATCGATACCTTCTGGACCGAGTTATTTACTTTCTTTGAGAACAAGCTTGAACATATCCTCAAGCTACCATCCTTAGATTGATGGCCATACAGAATGATTAGATGCTCAAGGAGTATCTACACCATTTTGTCAATACAAGACAAAATAATTGGGTCCAGTTACTGGATGTGGCTCAATTTTATTTTAATGCTCAAACCAGTTCGTCAACAGGGAAGAGCCCCTTTGAAATTGTGAGTAGAAGATAACCCTTGCTACCTCATATTGTTGACCATCCTTATGCAGGGGAGAATCCACATGCTCAGAACTTTATGAAAGAATGGAAGCATACTACAGTTATTGCTTGAGCTTACTTAGAGAAAGCCTCGAAGCATATAAAGAAGTAGGTTGATAAAGTCCTCATCAAACTAGTAGTGGAACAAATACGATTTAGAAGGCATAAAGACCAACGCCTCGTCAGAAAATATGAGGGGCCTATGGAAGTCCTCAAGAAGATAGGAATTACATCATATAGAGTGGCATTGCCTACATGGATGAAAATTCGTCCAGTAGTTCATGGAAGCAACTTTAAACCCTATCATTAAGACCTCAATGAAAAGCAACACAACGACTGTGTTTGACCAATTGTCGACCTGAAATAGAAGAAAAAGAAAGAAGTCGAAGAGATCCTTGCTAACAGAGTAAGGAAAGATAGAAGACCTATGAGGAGAATCTACGAATTCCTGGTAAAGTGGAAGAAACTCCCCGTGGAAGAAACAAGTTGGAGACGTGTCAAAGACCATGAAGCGTGAAGCAAAAGAACAAAGAATTTCAACTTCACGAGTTGACAGGGACGTCAACTGTTAAAGTGGGAGAGAATGTCACGAGCATGCTTATCCAAGGCGTTGTTTGCCCATGACAACATGCCCAAACATCCTCAAACCACCTTATCTTTATGTTTTATACTTAGTTTTGCTTATTGCTTTCATTTTTTTGTCGCCGAGCTAGAGGGTGACGTTTTGACATTTTCATATGCATGTCTGTCAAAGCTAAAATTTTTAAAACTGTACTATATGGGAGACATAGTAGTTGAATCTCCGACCAAACCTTGTTGTACTCTTTACAATCTAAGCTTTCCTTGCAATTGATTGTCTTCAATGCTTTCTTTAACGATGTTTTTAATGATTTTCTTTCTCTTCCACGTTTTATAAAACCAATTTCTTTTAAAACGTGAAGGGAGGCTACATCGTACCATGAGTTTGTCTGCGACTTTTAGATTTTAGATGACTAACTTATTCACCGAGTTAGAACAAGTGTCGCACAATCGTCTGTCTTGTGTTTGAAAAGTTACGATTGTGATACAACGTGTCTTGCTCATGTCTACTCCATGACATGCCCTTTGACCCGTACGCCTGATGATCTAAATTAGGGATTGGAGCCGGTTCAAGCCCAATCAGATGGGTTTTGGGCTGCTTCAATGAGTTTTATGCCGACTCAAGCTAGTTTTGGTGTTTTTCAGTCGGGTCAAGTGGTTTGGAAGCTCTAATGTACTACACCAAATTATTTTTGTAATAATTTAGTTATTAGCTTAATTTAAGGGTCAAAACAAGTCCATTTTAGGGTCTTTTTAATTAATTATCCATGTGATGTATGTTTTAATTGAATTTAATTTGTATGTGCATAAAGTATGCCATATAGATTTAAAATCCCACAATAGGTTAACATGTTCATACATTGAAAGTATGTTATAATGTATAGTATGCATTTTAATTAATTAATATGGAAATTAATTAAGTTAATTTTAATTAAATATGATTTAATGAAATTAACTAATTAATTAATTATTGATTTATTTAATTTAATTAAAAGTTACATAAATAAAAAATCTATATTAAATAATTTGTTTATAATGGTTATAGGTTTGTCTAATTTTTTTATAAGTGTTATAAAATGAAATAGACATTTAAAATCTATAACAAAGATAAGTTGCATGCTCACCTAGGTTAAACAAATCAACTATATTTTTCATAAAATTAGGTCGATATCTTGTGAAACTGGTTACAAGAGGTTCACCTGATTCGATCTTGTCAACATGTCAGATAAGATGACTAAGGTTGGAGGTTCTTAAGTTGACGGTTTACAGAACACCTACTACCTGGAAGTAATAAAACTTATTTATCACTTAGACATCGTAGATTAAAATTCAGTATAAGGGTTATACTTAGATGTTTCACCTAGACTTAAGATATGTTTAAGTTAACCTAAATATGATCCTATTTTTCTGAGCACCATTTAAAACCATCTTAGAACACTTCAATTAGTGAAAAGTAGCGTACTTTTAGCTCCAACGTCCTTAAGAGTTCACACTGTGAGGTCCATGTAGGACTTTGGATCGTGCATAAGAGTGGACTCCCTTCGGAGAGTGTCTACATGGATGAATATCAAGGTGAATAGAGGAAGTAATTCATAGTAAGTGGGTGAGGGATATGTGTCAACACATCCCTTGGTCTCTTCTCTTAGGTCGCACCATGAAATTCCTATAATGCACCTACTTGTCTGCCTTGGAGCGATGTTTCCTTCAGAGGGCTGTATTATAAGATTCGAAACACTTTGAACTCCTTATATGCATATAGGGTCTCTTTGATCGGTTTTCATATTGACTTTTCAGTTTCAGGAGCATAATGATTCTTATCTATGAGATCCGAAAATGGAGGATTACACTTACAAGAATTACTATGTTGTTAGTAAATTCTCAACCGAAATAGAGGTAACTAAGTGCTACGAGAATAATAGATATTTAGGAGTTAGCATTTGGTCAAGATTGTCTTGGTTCAAAGGAGGAGCAATCGACTACCCTTTGGTAGAGGTTATTCTAAACCTTTGAAATATCGTTGCAAAACATAATAATGATGGATACATTATTAATATTTGCTAAATTAATTGGTCTTTATGGGATTGTATTTTTTCACTAATTAGAATTTGTTTTTTTGAGTATGAATAACTCAATAGTATTACTCGTAGCTTCTAAAAAACTTAACGGCGACAATTATGTGACTTGGAAATCAAACATAAATAAAATACTAGTCGTAGATCATATAAGATTTGTCTTAACTGAGGAACGTCCTCAAGCCCAGACCTCAAATGCTACTGAAATGTTCGAGAAGCATATGACAGATGGGTTAAAACTACTATTTTTAATGACACTACTAATAAGAACATTAGGTTGTTAAAAATAAAAAAAAAGGAGTGGGGTAAGGTAAATCGTGTCATTGAAAATAAATATGCGAATTATTTTTTGACACAATTCTATTGACACAATATAATTTTTCATGATACAATTTTTGTGTCATTAAAAAAAACTTTCTAATAAAAAATACTCATTCCCAAATTTAACTAATTTTTTCCTTTCTTCGTAATTTCCCTAACCAATCGTTTACTCTCCATAACTCTTCGCCTTCCTTAGTACATGATGGGACAATATTTGGCCCATAGTTATCTGTGTATTTTATATTCCACAGTATGATTATACTCGTTATTTTGATATTTTTATGTAGATTAATAAGCTAGACTCTGTTACGAAGTAACACAACAGAAATCAACAAAAACATTTGTTTGTAAAATTAATACTAATTTCTTGAATATTAATTTCTTAGTTATAGCATGGATATATTCACTTTTCTTATATTTTTATGCAGAATATTATAATAGACTCCATCATGAACCTAACGTAACAAAAATCAATAAAAACGAAGTCCGAACGAAAAAAAGGGTAATTAGAAGATCGAGGGCATTTTGATAAATAAGTTGAAAATTCTTGATACGTGTCGACGTCAAAACCACGTGCGAAACTTCAAGGTCAAACGTTTAAAACTCACTAGGTGTAAATTAATTTCAAATTTTTTTGAATCTCCTCATGCGCACCTTTCTTCACTGTCCGCCTCTCCGTTACTGCCACATGTCATCATCTCCTCATCCGTGCACTTCAGACATCCCAAGTTCGAATCTTAGTAGCTTTAAATAAGTTTTTCTCATATATTTCGAGTGGTAATTTCGTAAATAATTATCAACTTTTCGAAAATCCTCCATTCACTACTACAAATTTGGGTTTCAACGACGCAAAATATGTGTCATAAAGAGTTTCAACGACACACTTTTCACGTCATTGAAGCCACTGTCAAGAAAAGCTCTTTAACGACACTTTGGATAATGTGTCGTTAAATATGATTCGATGACACTAAAATTGTGTCATTAATACCTTCACCTTGACGCAATAAATATGTCGCTGTCATCTATAAAACGACACCAATATAGTGTCATTAATACTCTTACATTGACGCAAATTATGTGTCACCGTTATCTATACCTTGACAAAAATATATTGTCATTAATACACTTACATTGACGCAAATCAAGTGTCGCCGTTATCTATACCTCAACACTAATATACTGTCATTAATACAATTACATTGACGCTGTAATTGTGTCATCGTAATCTATACATTGACACAAATATATTGTCATTAATACACTTACATTGACGTAAATCAAGTGTCACCGTTATCTATATCTCGACACTAATATACTGTCATTAATACTCTTACATTGACGCTTTAATTGTGTCACCATTATCTATACCTCGACACGAATATATTGTCATTAATACCATTTTATTGACGCTTTAAATGTGTCATCGTTATCTATACCTCGACACGAATATATTGTCATTAATACCCTTATTTCGTTGCTTCAAATGTGTCACCGTTATCTATACCTTGACCCGAATATATTATCATTAATACCTTTATAACGACACTAATATATTGTCATTGTAAATGTTTCGTTACACATAGTTCTTGCCAAGAAATGTGCTTTGACGACACTGTTGCTGTTTACTAAAGGCTTATATGTCGACACATGTTTGGTGTCGTTATTATTCTTTTTCGCTGCACGTATTTCCTGTCATATATTTCTTCTTTCAAAAAAATTAATTACTACAATTTAACATTATGCACATTTGTTTGGAAAGATATTTATATTGATAATAAAAAATGTAAATTACATTGTCGGTAAAGGTTTTCCAATAATCCAAAAGATAAATTAACTGTAATATATGTACGACCTAATCTAATCAAACTAATGTAGGAATGAACTTCATCGATACCATGATCCACTATTCTTCAATTACCTACAAAGTTGAAGAAAATGAACCTTAGTCAACTTTCATTACGGAAAATGCATAAGCATAAGCATAAGCATAAGCATTAAGTACATTCCAAATAGGAACTTTTTAACATAAACGTCCAAAGTTCATACAACCAAGGTTCTTTATAAAAGACCCATAAAAAACACAAAAGATATAAGAAAAACATCGATTACATAAGCATAAGCATAAGCATAAACACAGAATCAAATAAATATGTTTCAATTCAATCTTTAAAGACCTAACAATATTCTGATTTAAATTTAAAACTTAAGCATACACGTATCCTTAGCCCCCCTTCAAAGTCATTTATAAACTTAAACATTAACTTAGCATCTCACTCACTCCTTCCAAGGTCATTATCAAAAATAAATGTATCACTCCCCTCCCACCCAAGTCATAAAACCAAGTTTCTTAGTAAAAGATTCATAAGGGAAGCAAAAGAGAAAAAAAAACACCAACTTCATAAGCATAAGCATAATATATAAGCAATGCAATAATTTGTTTTCATTCATTCTTTACAGACCCAACAATGTTTCAGTTTGCATCTAAGAACAACTTAAGCATAAACGTACCCCTAGTCCCAACCCCCCCGCCCCCCAAGTCATTTCTAACCTTAGCAACTCACTCACTCCTTCCAAGGTCATTATCAAAAATAAATGTATCACTCCCCTCCCACCCAAGTCATACAACCAAGTTTCTTAGTAAAAGATTCATAAGGGAAGCAAAAGAGAAATAAAAACACCAACTTCATAAGCATAAGCATAATATATAAGCAATGCAATAATTTGTTTTGATTCATTCTTTACAGACCCAACAATGTTTCAGTTTGCATCAAAGAACAACTTAAGCATAAACGTACCCCTAGTCCCAACCCCCCGCCCCCCAAGTCATTTCTAACCTTAGCAACTCACTCCCTCCTTCCAAGGTCATTATTAAACATAAATGTATCTCCCCCCCCCCCCCCCCCCCCCAATTTCCCACTCCCTCACCCCTTCTAAAGTCAAAGTTGAGCTTAAACATGAACTTAGCACTCCCACCGTCCCGCTCCCCACTTCCAAGGTCATTAATAAACCTAAACTTACATCATGCCTCCTCCATTCCACAAACACCTATGCTACGAATAAAACTTTACAAGTAAACGAAGTGAAGGAGAAATTAACAAAACAAAACAATGTGAACACGGTTCCTAAAACATGTGTAAGCAGAACCAACAAAATAGCTAGCTTATCAATGACTACCATAACTGCAGGATAGTCAACACAACTATGAACAGAGATCCAGAGTACATGTCAACATGATTCCTCAAACATATGTCTAAAAATCAACAAAATAGCATTTCAATGACTACCATAACTGCAGGATAGTCGACGCAACAACACGTGTTGTAATAAAATCCACACAAAAATTCATATAAAGTTGTCTTGTTTACAAATTTTACCTTTGAGATTGGGAACAGAAAATATATTTGTTAACGAATTCAGCCCACTCCGTTCTTACGACATCTAAATCGTCCTGTGAGTATGTTGAGGTTGATCCTTCCATCTATTCATCATTTAAAAATGATTTAATATGCAACAATTGTACATAACATAAGTAGTTCAAAAAGGTAAAATGAAATACTTACTACTTCAATGATTGTCCTGTTGCTTGACAATATTATATCACGCATGAATCGCATCACATAATACCCGCACTCCACAATGCCACCTTGCTTCGGACACTATCCATCAGAGAAAAAGAACAAAATACCCATGATACAGTTGCAAAACATAAAGTATGTTTACCTATTTCTTCTACTAAATCCCCATTCCTCATACCTTGATTATCCTCCAAACAGGCTTCTTCTTGTTCGAAATGTCGAAAGCCCTAAGAATGCATATCAAACAACGTAAGTTATACAATCATTGTCTCATATGCAACATATTAACTCATTATTGTTTTATCATAGATAAAAGTTCCAACATACATCCGGACGACATCAGAGGCATCATTGTTAATTCGATTTCTCAAAGGATCCATCCAATATGCAGTGCCTCTTGAAAAATCGATGGCTATTAGACACCAATGGTTTCTATATTGACAGGTAAATGTGAGTTAAACTTAGAATGAAGGTCATATAGTTCATTAGGTGCATTAGCTGAAAAAAGTTTTGCACATACCCTGAATTGTAAGGAAACATCAAAATCTGACGATGGTCGGTCCCAAGCAATCTAGCATTCAGGATCTGTGCTCGATCTTCTTTACTTATACCAACTGAAATAGAGCCAGCGTCTGCAAACTTGTAGGATCCCAACGTTCCATTCTCTTCCATCACTTTGTAGAGGTGACTACAAATATGAACAGCATACTCGACTTTACTGCGTGGTACACGTTATTATACTATGTAATTGATGTACAAAAGAGGTAACTTACAACATGAATGCATCAATGCATTGGGTTGATATAGGCTGCATTTGACAAAATTCTTGGAGTGCCTCGAGGAATATGCAACATTTTCGTTCATACCCAAAAACTTTAGCAGGTACGTGGATTTGAATTTTTGACCCAATATAATCAAGTTCCCATAGCAATAATCGTAGTGTAACTGGTGCTCTCTTTGTATTCAGTGTCAACGACGGTAATTGCGGATCAGCTTGGTACACGTTTTTCATCTGCCACAAACATAAAATCTCATCCATATGAAATATATTTAAACCAAATCCATTGTGAAAAACACATTACCTTTTCGTCTAGGGGAATGACTAAATGACGAGGCCATAACAAGTGTGAACCAACTTCTTGGGAAAGCATAGTCCTACCTTCCCTTGTTGGAACAGGAACGAAGCAATTACCATCGGTAACCATGTCCACTGATACCTTCACGTTGTCACCGTCCATGTAGTAGTCGAAAATAGTTCCAGCACCGACAACATTGTCCTTAGTCCCAATTGCAAGTCGACAAGAAGTGCCATCCTACAATATACATTGAAAGAAAATATGATCATATTACTATACTGTATCTGAGAAATTGGAAACTATAGGAATCAAATTCATACTGACCTTCACTTTTGTCAAAGTCTCAATCGATGCACAAACATATTTGTTCTCCTCACCAACCTTCGCCCCACATAAGTGTTAATTGATCAGATATTTAATCATTAAAAAAATAACGTTTGAGTTAAAAAAATAAAAGTAGATGCTTTCTACCTTATCTTGTTTTTCTATTGTCAAGTCCTCTATTGTCAAGTCTTCTAGAACTTGTCTATTTTCTTCTTTTGCGTCATGTTCATTTGCATCATCTGATGTGTCAATGCTTTTAGAAGCCATTTGACTCTTGATCTTGCTCTCGTCAGTTTCTCCCTTTGTGGCCACTTCAGGAACCTTCTTATGCTTCATTAATTCTGCTTCCAGTTGTAAGATACGAGCAGCCATTCTCGCTCGCTCTTCAGCATAATCTTCTTCTTTACCGACCTTCTTTCGTTTTTCTCTTGCAGTGTGGAAGTATTTACTTGGTGTGACGTATTGACCCACCCCTCGAATCCTTCCTGGTGGATCATTCCCTCCGATGGCTTGCGATAATATATCACAAGTTACGTTGTCCGTTGAATGAGACGCACGTTTTGAAACAAGTAGGTTGTCCTATCATGAAAAGGTTATAGTATTTTTAGTAAGTACAAAAAAAAAAAAAAAAAACAGCCTTAGAAGAGGAAAGTACTTACAATTTTATTGGCCACCTCCTTTGTGTCTATGTCTGGAATATCTCCATCTTTAGTAGTTCGTGCTTTCTTCCATACTAAAGCACGATCAATTAACTCACCATTAGATGTGCTTGCTTTCTGAAAAAGGAAAGAACATTATGATTAGTTATAACGCATTACATGTTGCATTATGTTAACAAGCATATATACTATTCTTTGCGTACCATCTCTTCGGTAAGGTTTGCATAACCTTTTCGCGACATTCGATGGTTGTACTTGTTGTTCTTTCTCCGCTCACGTCCCTTGTTGCTAACCATCTTCACACATAAACTACATTTTAGTATAATTACTGTCATATATGAATGAAGAGAATGGTGATTATAGTTACCTCAAATTGTTCGGTTAATCTGGAAGCGACAAATATGTTCCAATGCTCACGATCGATGAAAGAGTATTTTGTTGGTGGGTCTTTTAGTTTCCCCAAATCTTTCTTATATGGTAATACATGCTTTGTAGTTAGCGACGACTTGAAGTTTCGAAAACATACACTCGCATTTTGTAAAATACTCTTTTTGGATCTGGGGTCTACTACGAAGCCACCCTATTACATTACATTATATAATGAACGTTAGTGACAAAATGCGAACAACGTTACTAACTAAAGGTCAGAAAATTACCTCAATTAGTTCGTAAATTTTATCTTTGAGCTCTGTAGGTACATCCTTCCAGGATTTGTAACTGATCGGAACATGAACCCGCACGGTTGTTCCAATGAAACTCTTTAACTTGGTTGCACTTTCACCAATGGGTTGACCAAGCTCATTGTATTCAACCACTCTCTTGTGTCCATCACAACTAACCCGTGTGATCTCAGACATTCCCGTAGGTCCACGTGTACCTTTACCTTTATTAATGACTCCCTCGGTACTCGGTACGCTCGAGCAACCAGCTTCTAATCTAGCTTGTTTTCCAAGTGTCATTGTTTGGTAAGTGATGGTCCACCTGCATGAAATGACACATAATTCTCAGTATAATACACTATTCATCAACATATCAATTATTTAGGCGAAATGAAAATGAAAAACACTAATCATAAACAACAATAATCCATTAGTGAGATCCATCAAAAAGTTGACATAACATATAGATCAACATACATGAAGATTTGATAAGTTTGTTACAAGACGTAAAAGAAAATGTTTACAAGTATCACTAATCGCTCAATGGAAATACTAAAAAACAAAGCTAAGAACTGCCAAGTGGACTATTGAATACTACAAGTAGATCTTCCAGATTGGAATTGAAAGTGTCCTGCAAAGAAAGAAACAATAATATTATTTATTAGGCTTAAAATGAATGTTTTTCAATGACTAGAATGAATGATGGGAAACTTTGGAGAAACATTATATTACCAAATGTTTATGTGTTTACCCAAGTGCCTTCACAGTCGACCCTGATATATGGGATCTCTTCATCTTCTCTAGTCATGTCTGTTGGACATTCTAAAATTGCCGGACAATGGAGGGATGTATCCCCTAGATCGTCGTTGTTAAAATTATCAACAAAATCTTTTTCTCGTGGCTTCACAACGACGGACCATCTATCATCACTGGGATCTTTAACATAGAACACTTGTCTTGCTTGTGATGCTAATATGAATGAATCTGAATGGTGTCCTATACGATTGAGGTCAACTAGTGTGAATCGAAGATCGTCTACTCGTACTCCATTCTTCGTATCGACCCAGTCACATCTAAACAGTGTGACCCCAAAAGTGTTGTAACTGACTTCCCATATTCCTTGAATCACACCATAGAAGGACATGTCAGCAATTATCGGGTTTTTGTCTTTGGCACTAGCCACATGCATTGTTGATGCAACGAACATAACCCCACTATTTTGAACCGTTCTAGTGTCATCACGACGCTTTGTATTGTAGCAAATTCCATTGACTTTATATCCCTCATATATCATCACAACGGGATGTGGGCCATGTGCAATCCATCTGATTGTCGTGCTCACGACTTGACCTTCCTGGATTTCACGCATGACCTATTTTGGCGATCATAATTAGTCACGGTTGTTCGTACTTTCTATTATGTGTCAATAACATGAAAGTACATTTAAACAACATACCTCGTCTCGTATCCAGTTAGGAAATGATCTATTGTGCTCATCTCGCAACCATTTCTCATTTCTTGCCCTTCGTGGGTTGGAAGATTTCAACATTTCCATATGTCGTCTATGTAAGGCCAATCGAGTTGGAAGTAGTGAGTATCATTTATTTGAAAGAATGTATATAAAAGTAAAATAACTTGTCAACGGTAATGAATCGTACTCTCTGTATGGATGAACTTCTTCAATGTTTTCTAGTATGTGTAGATGGGCTTGTTTTAGTACAACTTGACTAGGTGTAGTAGATGATCCAGCAGATAACGGTCTTTCGATCCGACCTTCCTCTCGAGATTTAAATGAACCTAGTCCAATGGGGTCAAGCCCAGATAGAAACTCAGAACAAAATTCAACAGCTTCTTCACATATGTGTGCTTCTGCAATCGATCCTTCCGGACGATTTCTATTACGGACATAACTTTTCAACATTTTCATATATCTTTCGAATGGGTACATCCACCGAAGGTATATGGGTCCACAAAGTTTTGCCTCTCGCACAAGGTGTACGCATAGATGTACCATAATGGTGAAAAATGATGGTGGAAAGTACTTTTCAAGCAAACATAATGTTTCAACAACGTCTTGCTGCAATTTATCTAAATCTGATATTCGCAAAGTCTTGGAGCAAATAGCGTTGAAAAAAGAACATAATCTAGTGATAGCCACTCTAACATTGTTAGGTAAAACTCCACGTATTGCAATTGGGAGAAGTTGTTGCATTAGAACATGGCAATCATGTGATTTAAGACCAGAGAGCGTTAGGTTCTCTAAAGATACCAAACTTCTGAAATTCGACGAATAGCCTTCTGGAGCCTTAAGATCAGACAAAGTTCTGCAAATAGAGACTTTCTCCTCTCTTGACAATGTATAACATGCTGCAGGTATGTAAGTTCTACTTTCATCGGACACAGGGGCCAACTCGGGTCGAATGTTCATTTCTACCAAATCAAGTCTAGCACTCAATCCATCCTTACTCTTCCCTGGTATGTTAAGCAGTGTACCAATTATATTCATCAATACATTCTTCTCAATATGCATAACATCAAGACAGTGTCTTACATGTAATTTTTTCCAGTACGTTAACTCATAGAACGCAGAAATCCTCTTCCAGTAGTCGTTCGAAATATCTTCATTCAACCTTCTAGTAGACCTTTTACCGCATGGAAAGGTCTTATCCTTAAGTCTATTATAAATTGTCTCGCCTGATAAAGGGAGAGGAGGTGTTCCATGCTCCTGATTACCATCAAATGCTTTCTTTTGTCTCCTATAAGGGTGATGACGTGGCAAGTATTTTCTATGTCCCATATATGCATTTTTCTTCCCATGTGGTAGTCTTATAGAAGAAGTTTCCTCCCCACATATTGGACAAGCCTTATACCCCTTCACGCTACACCCACACAGGTTCCCGTATGCAGGAAAATCATTGATAGTCCACAGTAAGACAGCTCGCAGGGTGAATCTTTCATTTCTATGTGCATCAAAACACTGAACACCTTCTTCCCACATAAGTTTGAGATCATCAATCAAAGGTGCTAGGTAGACATTTATGTCGTATCCTGGTTGCTTAGGTCCCGAGATTAACATAGTTAACATCAAATACTTCCTCCTCATACATAGCCATGGTGGAAGGTTGTATATTGTAGCAATCACAGGCCAACAACTATATTTCGTTGATAAATCTCCGTATGAATTGATGCCATCTGTGGAAAACCCCAAGCGGAGGTTTCTCGGTTCGGACCCAAAATCTGGCCACAAATGGTCTACCAACCTCCAAGATGGAGTATCAGCTGGATGCCTTAACACACCGTCTACTTTCCTGTCATTTGCATGCCAACACAAGTGCTTTGCATATTCGGAGTTCTTGAACATCCTTAAGAACCTCGGAACAATTGGAAAATACCACAGCTGTTTAGCTGCAACTCCCTTAATCTCTTCATTTGAGTTCTTACTTGTCTTCCACCTCGAAGTGTTACATTTAGGACACCTACTGATGTCTGCCAGATCTTTTCTATACAAGCAACAATCGTTAGGGCATGCATCTATTTTTTGATAACTAAGGCCCAAAGTAGTAAGCGTTTTTTTTGCTTCATACATGGATATCAGCATTTTATTATTTTCAGGCAATAACTCGCTAATCGTTGCCAGTAGTTCGGAGAAGCTAGCATTACTCCATCCAAGTCTAACCTTCAGGTTGTATAGCCTAACTAATGCTGATAACTTTGTGAATCTTTTACAACCAGGAAATAGAGGCTTCTTTGCATCATCGAACATATTGTCAAACATATTAGGTACTTCAGAAAACTGATCGCGGACATTTTGAACCATATTTATCACATGAAATAAATCATCGTCGACCGTTTCTTCGTTCGTGTAAGCTTGTCGATTACATGAAGTCTCTGATGTAAAAGATTCGCCATGCCAAAACCATATCTTATAGCTTTGATCGATCCCATTGGCATATAGATGATATCTGACTGTTGATTTGTCTTGCGGCAAACGGTTCCCACATTTCAAACATGGACACCTGATAGTACTGGAACCTTTGGCATGACGAAAACCAAATTGAATGAACGCTTCCACTCCCAATTCATACTCTCTGGACATCCTATTCTCCATCATCCATGATTTGTCCATTAGACGATATTACACGGTTTATATATCTCAGAAGTTAGGACTTAGTCAAACCTGTTTGCAAAGAAATAGTAAGAAAACTGGCCAAATCCTCTAAAAGAAAATAAAAATAAACCAAATGGCTATCAAATTCCTGACCAAAAATTTGCGTCTAAAACAAGCATGTTAGAACTTAGAAAGACACTCCAAAGTTCCAAATCTAGTCTTAATTTAGAGAAACCATGCACCTAGTAAGTGGGGAGTGACTGAGAGTTTAAATAGTTCGTTAAGAGAAGATAGGTGACGGGGAGGGGGAGTAGTGGGGAGACCATCTAGAGAGAGAGGTTGAGGAGGAGATGATCTCCTGTGGGGAGACCATTTTGATATCTTTCCCTCACCAACCTGAAGCCTGTGTAGAGAACTTTCCACAACAAACTAGTCATTCAACATGATTTTAACTTCTTCCCATACCCTTTCCCTTGACAGCAGCACCGTAGCCTAGGATCACTCCATAATTGTGTGTTGCTCCACAATCAATGAGCACAACAAATTTAGATCCATGGATTGTTCCTCTCACCTTCATTGTAAGTTCAAACGAACCTAAAAAGTTCTAAAAACGTGTATAAGTGTCACTTGAACTTCCAAATGACCTAACAATGCTCAAGTGATAGTTCGTAACTCATAACCTCCCAAAAAGTTAAAAGAAGTTGAAAAAAAGCACTTCCTGGGCTAATTGGCAACCAAGTGTGTAAGTTCAACAAACTTAGTCTTAAACCAACTTACAAAGTATTCACAACGTGCATAAGCATAACTTTCAAAAGGACCTAACAAAACATAAGTGTAAGTTTATAAGTCATCGCCTACCAAGAAGTAAAAAACATCTAAAAAAAAAACACTTGAAGTTTCAAAGCAACTGTACGGAGAGAAACAGCATTAGTTGTCAGGTCCACTAGGAATATAACAAGCAAGTGAATTCTAGTGACATGACAGAACTTACTAGCTTCAACAAGAAAAGATAGAACAAATAGCTACTAAGCTGATGCGTGACTGGCTAATTAGCCACCAAAACAACAAGAAACAGTGTAAAACAACAACGAAACGGGAATTCAACAATCGTTCTTCATTTCTTTAAAGGAAACAGACAAACAACGCTCTTCTTAGCCACGAAAAGAAAAGAAAAAACAATCATCGAACATCACTTCTTAGGTATTTAAGGTAAGAAGATCATTTCCAGCAGTAAAAATCAAAACAAAACGGGCTAATAGGTTGCCAACACATGGGGCATTAATGAATGGAACTTTTGAAAGCTGTCCAATTTGTAATATTTTAGGGTATGGTCATGCAACATTAATTAAACTACTAGAAAAGGGCACATGATATTGTACATTAATTTTCTAATCGTGGTGACAGAAAAATGGCCATAAAATTATGAAAAGAAGAAAAAAGTATAGCACTCAACACTTCAATAAGATGGAATTTCCAACATAGCAAGTGCAGAATTTCAAAAGTCTTGAAACAACTTAAACATACTCGAAGTCAATCTCAACGACATCAATGGGACCTCTCAATTAAGCAAGAAAACAAGAATCAAAACACGAAGAAGAAAAAATATATAAACTCACAAACATATACAATGTTAACAACATAACTTACAACATGAATGCATTGGTAAAGGAAAACCAACCATAAAAGCAATAGTTGAAAAAGAAAAAGAACAACAGATCAGGAAACTAATATTTAGGTACCAATAACCAAACAAGAGTTTTGTGAAGGAATGGTAGCAATATACGAGATTAGACCTGTGCAGTATTTAAGTTAAAAAAACGTTAGAAGCTTACCGGGTAGTTGGAACCAAATGCTAAGGATGCTTTGCAACTTAAAAGTGATCTAAACCAGAAGATGTTCGGGCTGCCAAGAAAAAGATTAGATCATCAATAATCACATCTACTTTCATCAACTTTCATGTTTGTGTAACCTAATTCCAGTCACAAGAAAATTAAATAAATCAAGCAAAAGTATACATGAAATCTTTAATCCTTGTTCTGAATATACAGTAAAAAGAATAATAGCTAATTTGATCTCTCTTCCTAAATTAGATAAGTGCCCACAATGGTTAAAATCTTTAATCAAGAACTTTCAGAAATCAAGGTTCAAAGCAGAGGAGAGAGATCCCATGAAGCGATGAAACCAGAAAATCGTCCATCACATGAAAAGAAGGGTGCACACAGATGGGACACATCCCACCTTGGATTCAAAGCTTAGTAAATGAAATAAATGAAAGAAGGTCAAAAGATCGACGACAGCGGGCTCTGTAGTAACCGAGACTAAATTCCCATAAATACAAGTTCTCTTCTTCTATAGCCGCATCTAAACCTGAAAAAACTTCTACAGCAGCCAATCCACAGACTCTTTCGCTTGAAGTTTCAGTGCTCCTCTTTCTCTGAGTATGATATCTTTATAGCCTCTTAATAGAATTATTTCCAATTATGAATCTAATATGATAGATGAAATACTCATACTTATGGTTTGTTGCTCCCATAGGACAGAACACTGAACCGATACAAAGGCATCACATGGAAGCAAAGAAGCTGATTGCCAGAAAAAGAGAAAAATGTGATCGACCATGGGGTTGAGGCATCCATGCACGAAAGTGGAAGTTTTGAGCTTGGTAAGCTCTGAAATGAGCTATGAGGCCTAACCTACTATTTAGGAAGATTTGCATTTTGATGCCCCACATATCCATTTTGCAACCAAATTTTAGCCTTAATGAACAAACGTCAAAAAAATTGAGAGGAGTTGAAAGGTTATTAAATAACCCGACTAAAAGAAGAGGGGCGAAGTGAACTCCTTATTCTTAAAAGGAGCGGCGCAAGTGAAGAAGGAGTTGAGAAAGCTTTCTTGGCAGTAGGGGCACACCCACGAATTTGCTTGACTTTAGTTTATTTTAGTAAAACGAAATGAACTCCACTAAGGGAAAAGCTTAAACAAAAAAATCCCCACTGGAAGAATGAAGGATAAGCTTTTCAAGTCAGATTAGAGAAAAAGGAAGAAATTCAAGAAAGTATATCTCATTCTCATATTCTACCAGATCGAAACCATTTAGTGCTTTCTTTAGCTTCTATTTCTTCTTGTCTTTGACTATGAATCTAATAGTCGACGATACTATTAATAACTAGTCAATTTCAAAAGATCACCTAAATGAACAAGGTGAAAAGAATATTGAATTTCGTTAGTTTCATCTTTCACTACTAACTAGCCCTAGCTGCTTGCATGAACGCTTTATATTGACTGACGAGTGAACAAGAGGAAGTAGGGTCGTATCTAGTGGGTAGAGGCCTACTTGTGAGTAGCCCCTGTTCGGATGCAAGTCATATCGACCTACAAGCTTCGTTGATAGGGCATTTATATCATCAGAGTTATGTGAAATTGGAATTCATAGGTTTCCGCATAAGAGAAGTTAGCCAGCTGGGTAGGTTAGAATACCTACAAGATCTTTTTAAAATATGTATCTTCATATTACAATAGCATGCATAATTAGAGATATGAGCCGAAAGAGGACATCAATGGCATATTTTAAAAACAATGTTAACAACATAACTTACAACATGAATGCATTGGTAAAGGAAAACCAAACATCAATGGCATATTGAAAGAGAACAACATTGGCATCCAAATAAAACCTACTTGAACACCTTTAACTTATGCAGGACATAGTTCTCAAAGAGCAGAAAAACCCAAATGACAAAGAGGAAAAAGCGAGATCTTAATTATCAATTACTCAGGCTAACTATTACTACTCAAGGTGGCAACATTCTTCTCTCTTATCTCTATCATTTGCAAGTGCTAGGATAAAGAAGAAAGTCAGTTTTCAATATTTAAAAGTAAACGTATATGATAAACATCGTTTAGTAAACATATATGAACTTAACTTTCAGCATAAAAAATGCCAATGGGAGAAAAGAGAATGATGGAAACGGACTGAATTATGTTAGGGCTCACGAATTACCTCAAATAGCTTTCATTACGGACTGAATCTTGATTGTTTTATTTTTGCAGAAACATTTGCGCTCCTCACTATTTTTGTGTCAAGTGCAGCCTGTGAAATCGAAAGTATAATAAAAAATAATCCTTTTGTATTTGTTGTTTCATGCATAGGAATCGATGATCATATATAGATATGACTTCTATCATTATACAAACGATATCTATATCAACCATTTAACCTTTGGAATTCTAACAAGGCAGCTTTGGAAAAAAAAAGTGGCATCCTAGTAACTTCAATACATTAAATATTTCAATGATTAGAGTTAAGCTTGTTTACAATCATGAATCTTACACATATATATTTAGATTCAAATAAAAACAACATAGATCAAACTGCTTCATTATGAAATATATTGAAATTGATAACAAAAGTATACATATAGATGCAATTTAAAAAACTGAAAATCCAAAGGGACCTGATTAGAAGTTGTTATCTAAATAGCTATAAATTTTTTCTTCAAACTGATCAAAAGTCACCAATAATGAATTGGATTAAGGAGATAAAGGGATGAGTGTCTGAAGAATATCTGTGAAATTTGTGATAACAAAAAAGTAGTACCTGAAGAATATCAACGTCGAGTATGAACCTTAGAACTTGTTCCTCCAAATAGACCTGCTGTCAACGGAGTAAGAAATTAAATATATTGAATAACAATTGAAAAGGAGTGGGTAGACTCTTATAACAAATAAATACTTAAACAATATTCTCGTAAACTGCTCTAAAGAGGCTATAAATCAAACATGATACAGCAAAAATTGTACAACTATCAAATCGACTAAATAACAACAGTAGCAAAAGAATTGACAGTTACTGTTGAAATTGCAAAAGTGGTGAACGTTTTCAGATACTTTCTATAAACCATGTAGGCAGAGCAAAGTGTTTTTCATATCCTTAGTAGTTAAGCACATGTCTTGCATCTGATAGATTTAACTCCACAAAAGGAAAATACCAAACTCCACTATTCGCACTAGATTATTCCCATAGATTCACACGATGCCTTTTAAGTTGAGAGTTGGTGAAAGGTAGAATTCCACCAATATAAAAAAAAAACAACAATATCAAACTGAAGACAAGAGAGGTAATGAGTTAACCATTATAAAGTTTCTCGATTAACATGCTAATAGAGATTATGATGTAAACACTATAAAATAGCTTTTACCTAAATCAAATAGTCTATTCACACATTCTGGAATAGCAGCTAGTTTTGGGTGTATGCATTTCTTCAACTATTAGAACAACCTTCCTTAGTGTTCGTATTGGAAACATTATGGTTATTCATTAAGTAACAACAGAATGATGAAACAATGCAATTGGATAGCCTTCATTTCTGAGATCATGATTCCATTTTCCATTACCATTCCTTCTTAAATCTATAGCTTTGCCATTGCATCTGATGTGATACAACCCAAACCTTTCCCCCACTCTAAATCTTATTTCTGATTTTTCTTTAGAGCTCTGACCAAGTAGCGATAATGGGATTTGGATACCGACCAGAAATGACTAGAGGAAATAATGTGGACCTACAACCTCAATGTTGGTGCAACACTTCCATCTAGCTATTATTGGAGATAATGTCTTCTGGCTTTTGCTTTTTTCTCTACACTGCAGGCTTGGTAAGTGAAACCATTAAAAGGGTTTAATTTCTAACCATCTCAATTGTCTCTCTGAAAGTACTAATCCAATTTCTGTCCTGTCAAGGTCAACTAGCATTTCAGGTTCAAGAAGAAGTTCCAACCAAGACATCTTTCTCTCATAAAGAGGGTTTTAATAATTACTCGAGTAAGAACAGAAAGCGAAGGTTCTTCTTAATGAAGAGTTTAATATACAATATGCTTCAGAGAGTACGGTTCTTGAAAGGTTAAAGAGAAATTATATTTTTCACAGAAAAGAACAGTACATTTATTAAAATCAAGTGTAATTATCATTCACCTTCCACATTAGATAATAAAGAAACTCAAAACTCGAGATTGAGTTTCCAAAAACCACTCGCATTTGAGAGCACAATGACAAATAAAAAAAAACCTCTTTTGACTTTCAACCATCTCAAATCAATCATAAATCATAAACTTAAATTGATACCCACGTCTAAGACCCAATAACATTTTCTAAGTTACACAAAACAAGTATCAAAGAGTTTACCGGAGCTATCATTTACTCTGAAACCATCTCAAACCTCATTCTTATAATACGAACCTAAACACAACAAAAGTTTAAAAGTTGGACCAAAAACCACATCAACAATAAACTCGAAAGGGATCAAAGTCTCGATACTCACCGAGAATTTACTAATTGAACCTTAACCAGGACAATATACTAACACCATTCAAAACTCGATAACTCGAATCTTAAGACACAGTACCATATGTAAATAAAACGAGTCAAATGGACTGTAGGTAACAAGAAAATAGCGAGAATAATGCTGAAACGCCACAACACGAGCTGGACATGGAAGATCAAATGAGATTATGAAGCGCGAGGAAGTTAAAAGATAGCAATTATACATTTACATATTGCCATCTTACTTTTAAAAATGAAAGGAAAAATAAAACACGCATTTTAGAATACTATGAAAAGTTCACACTGAAGCACCAAAGTTTAGAAAAGTTTCAATAGTCTTATTCTTCATACAGAAGAGAAGATAATCTTTGCATGCATCAATCACATTAGTTTCCAAGATGGTAAGTTCAATATAACATCAAATAAAAAAATGTGTCTAATGCATGAGCTGATGAGCATGATCTTGCCAGTTACTTTCTCTTGGATGGAAAATTAGAGTTTCCTTGGATGCTGGGAAACTATAAGAAACTATATAAAGAAAGTTCCCAAAGAAGTAGAGGGGTAAATTTAAAACTGAAAACAAAACCCCGTATTAGCGTAGTTCATACGGTTAATAAGTGATGGTTAAGTTAACTATACAAGTTTAAACCGAGAATATTTCAGTTTATAGCTAGGAACCAAGCTATCATATTACTATACACCCTTTTGAACACCAGATAAGCAGAAAAACCATATCCATCTCAAGATCTTTGACAAATGTAACAACCAAGTAAATTTTCGCCTTTTTGGTGATGGTAAATTCAATAACACATTAAACCAAAATACAACGAATCTGTGACAAAGCTTTAGCATAATCTTCGAACTTGGATCATAGAAAACAAAATAACAGACCCAAAGGATGAAGCCAAAATAAGAGATGACAACCACAATTGATCCACTAAATATGAGTGATGATCTAATGCAACCAAACACTCTGCATTCCAAGGAAGCCTTAACAGCTCAATGTGCAGTAAATACACACAAATCTACAAGATTTCAAAAACAACTCGAACGAGAAGAACCCCAAAGTTACAACCAAAATAAACAAACACTATCAGTCTTAAATTAAAAAAAAAAAAAAACCCAACAAGTTCAACGAGAGAAAAAAGGCCACCACAAAAATGTCTTAGCTCTCAATTCCACTAGACAACTTTTTTTATGGTTCTCTTATTGCGTTCCATTAAGTTCTTTTTTCCCTCACTTGAAGAGTTTGTATTTCAAAAGTATCAATCACTTTTCAATTATACATTGAAATTTTTCTGTCTATAATTCTAAATTGTGTAGGTTCCAAGTGATTCTTCATTGTTCCATAGACATTAAGCTCACTCCTTTGTAGTTATATAACAAAATAGCTCCATGATTGAAGGGATTAAAAAAAGCTCAATAAACAGAAGAAAAACTATCAAAACAAGAAATAGAAAAAACCAAGATCAGTCACCAACTTCAATTTACACCCAATAGTATTTTTTTGAACAAGGGGGCCAAAAAACAGCTGAATAACAACCAACAGAATTCCCAATAATCCAACAAAGGGGAAGAAGAAACCCAATAGATTAGGAAAACATCTCTATCAAATTCATGTTAGAATTCCCAAAAAATGGTATCATATCATAAGACCAAAAAGAGAGGTCAAAGAACAATACCCATATCCCAAAACACCATAAATTGAACAAAAACAAAAACACAGAATCAGTAGGCAGACGACGGAATTACCTCGCTGAACGATGGCAGAGATTGGATTGAGAGAGACGACGTCAACGGTCGAAAATCAAATGCGAGTGGTGGATGGTGGAGGGAGAAAACGACAACGATCGGTTGGTGGAGGGAGAAAATTGTATACGGCTGAGGTCGGAGGGCTGTGAGTGGTGGGTGGCAGACGGAGCGACGACTAAGGTATGCGAGTGGTGGAGGGCGGCGGGAGACAACGGCGGAGATTGGATTGAGAGAGACGGCGTCGGAGGGCAGGGAGGCGGCGCAAATGGCGAACTAGTTAGGGATTTGTTTTGACACTTGTAATTTGTGTCAAGAAATAATAATTTTTTTTTTTATTTGAGTAACTTTTTAATGACACTTTAATTGTGTCGTTAATTAGCGACGCAGAATTTTTGTCAAGGAAATTTGTGTCAAGAAATAATAAAGACATTTTTTTATTTGAATAACTTTTTAATGACACAATAATTATGTCGTTAATTAGCGACGCAAAATTTTTATCAAGACACATTAAATAACGACGCAAAAAATGTGTCGTTAAAAATTCTGCATTTGTTATTTTTAACGACACATTTTACTTCTACCCCACCCTTTTTTATTTTTAACGACACAATAATTTGATTACTAGTGTCGTTGAAACCTAAATTTGTAGTAGTGATTTTTTCTTTAATTTCATGTGTGCGAGCTCTAGATTATGGTTTCAAACCTTACTGATAGTTTTTTTTATTTCCTTTCTATAAATACGTATTCTTTCCCTAATTCTTCATCAATTCATCAATCCAAGTCCAATTTTCAGCAAAATTTTCTCTAAATTTCATTTTGACATAACTCTTCCTTCTTCATTCTGCATTTTCTCCCAAAAAACTCCAGTAATTTTTTTTGATCCATTGGAAGAGAAATCTTCTAAGAGATAAGTGTTGGAATTTATGTCCTAAAACTCGTACTTTGTTATTTGATTCAATAAAATTTATTATTGAATGCTATAATCTTAAAACCAATAAATTAAAGTCTTGAGGCTATTTTACTGAGTTTGTTAATACACTTGAACTTAATGTAGAGACATAAACATGGATTAAATTCGAGTTAATAGCCTAAATAGTCTATAGTGTATGAATAAGGTTGGACGCCTTATTCTGGAAAAACACTATAGATGCGGCCCGCTCTGTAGTTAGTACAAATGATGTAATCCTGAACAGTTCATGTAGAGACATGGGAGTGAGGGCATCCTAAGTAAATGGTTTGCATAAGACTGGAACCACGAAATAGTCACTTTTAGTTATAACACCGTAAACTATATAAACTGACTATTTCAATTATGATGACCTGAGCTAACTATGAACTTCTGTTCATTCGGTAGTATCCTTAGATTTTCATAGGTGAGGGCAGCTCATCATCATTGGCCCAATAAGCCTCCCATTTTAGGGATAAGACTGAGTGGATAGTTAGGGACATAGGGTGCAAGATGAAATTCACTCCTGCCCACTTCTGGGATAGTAGAAAGATTGTTCCCTTAAGGACTAAATCAAAGTCTTGAACAAGCGCCCCACCTTCTCATTGGCCTGAGAAGGATTTAGGTTTATAGGTTGGACCTTAAACCAATTGTTTAATAGTGGATCAGTGGGTCTTAAGGAGCAAGATATAATCTCGAGGGTGAAATGGTATTTTGACCTAGCCAAGATTATTAACAACCTGTGAAGGATCGACTTACTCATCATGGTTATATCAGGTGGACAGAAATATATCTATAGTGAGGGGAGTGCAACTATGAGTCTTTAGTGGAATGACTCATTAGTTAACGAATGTTGATTAAGCTTGGTCTAAAAAAGTTTAGCCAGTTAATCTCGAATCGTTGGAGCCCATGATCTATAGGTCCATTAGGTTCCCCTACTAGCTCATATGGATTCAAGAACAATATGTTGGAATAATTTGAATTGTTCGAATTAGGAAAAGAGAGAGAAACCGACAAGTAATAAGATATAAGTTGGTAGATATAAACTTTAACCTTTGTGTTTAAATATAATTTAAATAAATATGAATGTAGATTCATATTTAAAAGCTTGGAAAGTCTTGAAACGGTCAAAGTTATAAAAGTCAACATGTTGACTTTTGACTTTGAAAAATAAATTTTTGACTGGATTTATATTCAAATATGATTTGAATTTTAGAAAGATGAATGCGGATTCATACTCAGGAGGTTAGAATTAGTCAAGACGGATAAAATAGCAAAAGTTAAATAGTTGACTTTTGACTAAGAAAAGTCAAAATTTGTCTTTGACTTAAATTGGTTAAATGCCCAGATTGCCATTTCACTAATTTCTTCAACTAAATGTTAGTGGCAAATGTGGTAGATTATTATGAATTAGAAGTCACTAGTTCCATTAATTAGTTAATGGATTAATTAGGTGTTGAGTTTATATGAAATAAATTGCATGCAAATTGAATGTAATTTTTCTATTTAAACTTCTCATTTCAGAATGAGAAGGGATGATGATTCTTCATATTTAAAAACTCTAAACGATTCACCTACCTCCTCCCTTCTCTCTAAACGATTTCCTTCATAGAAACGAGTCCCACAACTCAGTTTTTGGTCCTAAGATTAGTAGGTCAACTTAGTAGTTGTCCATTACTCGTGATCTTCAGGCAGAGAAGCTTTTTGGAACGAAGAAGAAGTTGTTAACTACAAAGGTAAGCTCATCGTTTACCTTTTATACTCTTCGTTTAGGTCTATCGTGTAGTAATTGCATGTTAATTTCTAAATCGTTTAGACGCATATAGAGTAAAGCATGATCTAAATCTTCTACTGTGCATGCCATCTCTGTTTCTTCCCTTTTATTTTTACTTTATTTTGTTAATTAAATTTGCATCTAAAAAGCAACTTGTTTTGATTATTGTTACTAATTCTCTTGATATTCCCTACATATTCTTTTATGTTTTCCTTTTTCTACTAACAAATTTCCTTTCAAAATTCATCAATCAAACTCAAATTTTCACAAAAATTCTCTCTAAATTTTATTTTTCTAGAACTCTTCCCTCTCCATTCTACCATTTTTCTCCCCAAAACACCAACAATCTTTTTTGACCAAATAGAAAGACAATCTTCTAAGAGGTAAGAGAACAATGGGTATTCAATTTGTTTGAGAGTTCTTCCCTTTATTTCTGAATTAAATTTGCGTCTTAATTCTTTTGATATTCCCTACATATTCTTTTATGTTTTCCTTTTTCTACTAACTACTTTTCTTTCAAGTTTTGGTTTCAAGAATTTTTATTACCAACCATTCTCTTGGGTTTAACATCTTAACTTGCTACGGTAAAAGGTAAGGGTTAATTGTTTTTTTTTGCAAGTTAAATTGGTGAGTTCCTTACCCTTTTTCTTGGTTCTTGGCTTGTAACTAGTATATTACATTTTCCAATTAGTGAAAAGATTTCATTTTTCCTCACTTAGATAACTTTTTTTGCTTTTCCAAACTTCGGTCAATCTATGACGTAAAGCTTTACCGACAATTTAATTTAAAATTTTTATTATCAATATAAAAATCATTCCAAACATATGTTCATTATGTTGAATCATGTATGTTGATTTCTTTACAGGATAAATATATGATAGAAACATATGTGTTGCAAATTGAAAAATAATTATGCCAAACAAGTGTCGATGAGCTTATTTAAAGAGAAACAGTGTTGTCAAATCACATTTCTTGGCAAGAATTATTTGTAATGAAACATTTAAACATGAGAATATATTGATATTGAGTTATAGATAAAGGTGACACATTTAAAGTGTCAACATAAGAGTATTAATGACAATATATTCATGTCGAGTGATAGATAACAATGACACATTTAAATCATCAATATTGACAATATATTCGTTTTGAGTGATAGATAACGACGACACATTGAAAACATCAATATAAGGGTACTAATGACAATATATTCGTATTGAGTTATAGACAACAATGACACATTTAAAGCATCGGCTCGGATGATTCAGCTTCACGTGGTAGACGACAACACAAAGGAGAAGAAGGATGCTTGGGTGACGACTGTGTTCTCGTGAGGCTGCGGCAGACAAAGGACAAAGAGGAACTGAGATGGCTGGCGGTCGATGGATAGAGGAAGACCGAAGATGTGACGTAAATTACTCTACCAAGCAGCTGTCAGACTTCATAAATAGAGACAGATTTGGCCGGTGGATGAGGAGATGCGCGACAGTGGTGACTGGGCTTCGACGAACAAAACACGGGGAGAAGACAGGGATTCACTCGCGACCAATGAACACTGCAAGCACCATGCACTCAGATCCCTCATAATTCGCGTTCATCACTAAGACCTAGGATTCTTCCTTGCCTGACCTAGGGATTCACTCACGACCAACGTCACATGAGTTTCTTAAGGACTCCACCAGTGTCTCAACACATTCACTCTTTTTCAGATTGGGGATTCTCACCTCGTCGATAACTGGGATTCATAGTCAAGCAGCATCATTTGAGTTATAAGGGATTTTCATCTGCATTTCATAGTAGATCTCATGTTCTTGTGTCATTCCATCACTACAATCGACGGGTCAACTTCCTAGCTATTCTTCCATACATCACATCGCAGTAATGACAATATTATGAAATGTGTATCACTGACAGAATACCCTCATATTAAACAACAATAGAATACATCAATCACGTATTAAACTTACAAACACAACATCAACTATTTATAAGGGATCACTCATAGAACATTTATTCATAATTCAAATTCAAGCATAGAAAACATTTAATCATATATAACAATGCAGAAATTCACATTGAGAACGTGTTTTTCACTCACCACATTCATGCATTCATAAGGATCATCCACCCAATTACTTGGCTTTCACTTTATACCTTTCTGCTATTGGATGCCTCTTTTTGCCAGACGATTTTTTCGATCGACTGTTCAGCATTCGGAGTTCCTCCGTGACTTTTTCGTCTGGGGAAATTAACACTTTTGAAAAACCCTTTCCTTTTAGGCTTTAGTCCTATTTATAGTGATCTCCCATACTTAGTGTCACTTCCACGCTCTACACGTACCCCTTACTGAACTCAACATGCCACTCAGTTAATCCAAACTCGACACATAGTCATGGATTTTGGGTTTAAAGATGTAAACCCTGAATCTTAAGAAAACTTAAGTCATTTGATGAACATGAAAAGATAAGAGTTGAATGGAGTTAAGGATAAAAATGAACTAAAAGTGTCATTAAAAGTGTGTCATGGTATTTGGAAAGAAGGAAAAAGTTGGCTAAGTGGCAAGGATTGAAGTGCTAGGTATTTAAAGGTTATTTTGATGGTGCATTGGGCGTCCAAGGGTAGGAAAATAACCTCTAAAGAGGTTAGTAGATGTTTTGGACATGTCAAGGCGGCCAAGAACTTGCTAGAAAGACATTAGGCGAGAAAAGAACCTCTAAATGGGTGTCATAGGCAGCTAAGCATGCATGTGTGCCTGGCTAGGCGAGAAAGGCTGTCACTTAGAAGACAAGACAACATAGTGTTAGGCGAGAAGCATGGTAGGCGAGGAAAGCTTGGAGGTTAGTAATGCGTTTGACATTAGGCGTTTAGGCTTGTCAATTGATATTAGGCATTTTGGTTACGTGAGATGATGTAGAGGTAGAGTCGATGAAGTACTTTATAGGTTTCCTTTCATGCTTAATTTAGATTCTGGCAAGTAGGTATTGTCAATAAAGGTTCATGCAGGGTCCAATATAATAGGTCAAGGTGGTGTCAAGAAAGTGAGGAAGGTAAATTTTTAGGTGAATATGAGCAAGTACTTCCGGAAGACTATAAAGTGCATTATTTGGAATTTGAAGCTGAAAGTTTGAGGTAAGAACATTAAGACATTTTTAAGAAACTTTATGGAAGGAAGTTTCCTCAAAGAAGTTGTGAAGTTTTAGTTATAAGTCTTCAAAGTGAGGTTATGTTTCTGGAATAGAAATAAGTTTATGAGCAAGTTGGTGGCTAGCGGAGTAACAAGGTAAGCTAGATGAGATGGACAGGTATTTGATGATCATAGAGGTTAGTGTGTGTTAAGGATAACATCGGATGCACGTCCTATGGACTAGGCATGTACAGCCAAGGAGGTACGCGACAAGCCTTGCGTGCATGGAGGTTGTGCGAGACGCGATGCACTCGCGGCCATGTGAGGCGCGCAACGTGCCTGCACGTGAGGTTAGCATGGCATGCCCAACGTTTCGGCCAAGGCTTGCCGCCCACCCATGTGCGCTAAACAGTGTCATAAGGCGTATTGGGCAATTTTTAGTGATTTTTGGAATTTCTAAGTAAGCTTTTGATATTTTTATAATTAAGGGAAGTTAAATGGATTATTTTACCATTATTTCAGGTTAAGAAGAGTTCAGAAAAATTTATAGACCAAGGATTTGAGCTTGTATCTGTGAGTGAAAAATGGATTTATTACAGTAATTTCAAGCATGTTCTTAAGTTATTGTTCATGAATGATTTATCTTAAATATTTAAGCTATTTTATGAATGATTTTCAAGCATGTTATTGCTTAAGGTATTTATTCAATAATAATGTTTACTAAGGAATGTTTAAGGTTTACTGAAAAATGAGTTGATCAAGTATTATGAGATTTAAAGGCTCTTTATGAAAAAAAATTCTTTGAGGAAGCTTAAGATTATGATTTTATAAATGTTTTCTCAGAATCAAGATGTCTCAAATTATCCCTTAATGGAGAAATACTAAGGGGCGCTGAGGAATTGAGGTAAGGGCACTTATCTCCAGGATTGGAGCTAAGGACGCCTATCTCCACGAGCAGGGATTGGGGATACCCATCTTTGAGGTTTGGAGTTGGTATCGAGTAATCTCTACAACTCAAGTAGATACTTGGGTTTCAAGAAGGAAAAATAAGAATTTATGTTACTGTTTCCTAAATGGTTTAAAGTTCAAGCTTTCATGTTATTGTTTGTCATTTAATGTTTCAAAGGATTTATTAATCATTCTTTCTAAAAATTTATGAAATGTTATTTAAAAAAACTATCACTCATAAGGCTCGTTAACTTACACTCTTCAAAAAAATTTCCCACTTTCTAGGTAGAGACAGTGTCCTCGGAGCCTGAATTGCTGTTATTTGTCTACTGAAGGGTTTTTACTTGTTTTTAGTTGATCTTTTGTGGTATCAGACTTAGGTCGTAGAAAGGTAAGTTTTGGGTTATGTAAATAAGGTTAAGTGATGTCTATATAAACTTGTACAAATTTTGTTCATTAAAAATAGGTTTACCCAGTTGTGTTTAGAATTTATTTGTTAGCTTACGTTAGTCTCAACTGTTAAGGGCTTAACTTAAGGGTCAACTGATGTCATTTTTAAAGTGGATGACTGATGGAAAATGATACATACGCAGGAAAATTACGGATCAAATCTTACTCTAATTGCATCTAAACTAATTTAGAGGTTAACATACAAATTACCCTAATAATTAAAACAAATTTAGGGTTAAAAAAAGTCATACCTTTGTAGCTTCCTGATTCCTCGATAATCTTCTCACAACTCGAACTGGGACCACCACTATAGTTAACCCGTTGTTCTTTGGATTTAGAACCGGGTTGTGGGATTTGATTAAGTGAAGGAAATTGACAAAGAGGGATGAAAATTAGAGGAAGAATTTTAGGGATAAAGAAAAATAGGTTAAAAATTTTGTAATTCAAAATTACTAAAAGTAGCAAAAGTTTTTTTCAAATTGAAAAATACCCTTTACATAGACTAATTGCATTCAAAATTGCACGTAATTAGTTTCTTAAATCTCAACACCTAATAATCCACTAATCATTAGTGAAACTTGTGTTTACAACTTAGTCGGCTAGTTTCTTAAATCTCAACACCTATCCCACTAAGTGTTAGTGGGATTAACCAACAAAATGTTAAATTTTTCCACTAACTTAGTCCAAGGGCATTATGGTCATTTGACCATTCAAGTCAAAGTCAAACTTCGACTTTTTCAAGTGAAAAATCAACATTTTGACTTTTTACCATTTTGTCCATCTTGATTAATTTCGACCTTTCGAGCATGAATCCACATTCTTTTTTCTAAAATTCAAATCATATTTGAATATAAAGCTGGTCAAAGTTTGCCCTTTCAAAGTTAAAAGTCAACATTTTGACTTTTTACAACTTTGACCATTTTCATCAATTATGAGCTTCCGAATAGGAATCTGTATCCATATTTTTAATATTTAGTCAGTTTCTTCTTTCTTTACCTAATTCAAACTATTCGAATTATTCCAACATATTGTTCTAAGTTAATTCCATATGAGCTAGCAGGGGAACCTAATAGACCTACAGATCATGGTCTCCAACGATTTGAGATTAATTGGCTAAATCCTTTTAGACTGAGGTAATCAACATTCGTTAACTAATGAGTCATTCCACTAAAGTCCCATAGTTTCACTCCCCTCACTATAAATATATTTTGGTCCTTCTAATATAACCATGATCAATAAGTTAATCCTTCACAGGTTGTTATTAATATTGACTAGGTTAAAATATCGTTTTACCTCCGAGATTACATCTTATTCCTTAAGTTCTACTGATCCATTACTGAGCAATTGGTTTAAGGTCCAACCTATAAATTGAATCTCTCTTGGGCCAATGAGAGGGTAGGGTCCCTTGTTCAAGACTCGTATTCAATCCTTAAGGGAATAACCTATCTATTAACACTAAAGTGGGTAGGAGTGAATTCCTTCTTGCACCTTATGTCCCTAGCTATCCACCCGATGATACCCCTGAAATGAGAGGTTTGTTGGACCAACATTGTTGAGTTTCCCTCACCTATGCAGATCTAAGAATAATCCAGTGTGAACAGAAGTTCATAGTTAGCTCAAGATTAAAATTAAGTTACCTAGGTCATTATAATCGAAATAGTCAATTTTATATAGTTAACGGTGTTATAACTTAAAAGTGACTATTTCATGGTTCCAGTCCTATTTAAATTCTTTACATAGGATACCCCCACTCCCATGCTTTACATGAACGATTCAGGATCACATTGTTTGTACTAACTATAGAGTGGGCCACATCCACAATGTCTTTAGAATAAGGTGCCCAACATTATTCATACACTATAGACCGTTTGGGCTATATACTTGAACATGATTCACGTTTATGTCTATACATAAAGTTCAAGTCTACACTAGATAGCCTCGGGACCTTAGTTTATTAGATTCAAGTTTATAGTATTATATTTTCATTAATAAGTCATCAACAACCAATTTATTATAGTATTCTATTTTCATTAATAAGTCATCAACAACCAATTTATTGAATAAAATATATTTTTAACTACAAATTACGAGATTTAGGTCATAAATTCCAACAACGATATCGGTTGGCTTCACGCCACACCTTAGGCCAAGCAAGGAGGTGCTTGAGGTGGGGTGGGACAAAAGAGGTTAGCATGGTGATGTTGGACGCGCAAGGCATAGGATAGCGCATGGCTATATCGCACGAAGTACACACTTGTGACATGTAGTCTGTCCTGTACGCGTCAGCCCTGCCAGCGAGACACTAGAGGCACATTCAAGTGAGGTGTGTGGCATCTTCCTTGTGAGGTAAGCAGGTGACAAGGCCTACCCAGGCCCTACGCACGGCTTCCAGTCCTGTTGACGTGGCCTATGTGCTAGCCCATGCCAATAGGTGATTTTGGGTCATTTTAGTGATTTTGGGTCGTTTAAGTAAACTTTTGACATTTTTATGATTAAAGGAAATTAAATGGAATTATTTTCCATTATTTTAGGTCAAGAAGAGATTGGCCAAGTTTACAAGACGAGGGTTTAAGCTACCATCTGTGATTGACAAAATGATTTCTAAACGAAGTACTTTCTAAATATGTTTTACAAGTTATTGTTTAAGTATGCTTGGAAATATTTATTGATATGTACTCATCATTATATTCTGATTTACAACCATGGTTGTAAATGTATTTGAGTATACTTATTTAGAAAATGTTTTCAAAGCATGAGGTTAGAAATATTTTGACAAAGCATGTATTTGTTGATAAGTTTACTAATGAGATTCACAAGTAATGATTTATGAGTATACTTGAAGTTTGTGAAATAGAATTGTTTACTGTTTTAGAAAGATACTTGAAAAAGCATGAGTTTGTTAAGAAAGTTTTTAAGTAAGAAAATAATGTTTGTTCCATATACCAAGTTCTCGATGGTCAATGTGCATAGAGTTTTAGGGGTATAGGGCTATGCTGACCATTTAACTGCTACCACTGAGTTCAAGAAAGATAATATGGAAAGAGCTATGCTGTCTGGACCGAGTTCAAGCATAATATAGTCATGATCGAGTAATTAGGCAGGATAGGTCGAGCTAGTTACTATCATAAACAAGTTTCTAGGGTATAAAACAAACAAAGATAAGTAAAATTGAGATTTGTTTCTAGAAAACAAAGGAGCTATTGAAAGATAGAAAGAATAAATTAAAGATAGAAAGAGTTTGCCAAGAAAGAGGTATAAAAGATTCTATACTTTATGTTAAGTTTCATAAATTATTTATGGAAAAGACAAAGCCTAAAGGTTATTTATCTAAAAACTATGTTTTATAAAGATCATCACTCACTGGACTATTTAGCCCACCATTTCCAGATATTTTTGCACTTTCTAGGAAGAGATTGTGATCCTGAATCCTGACCGTTGTCTCCAATTTACTGTTCGAGTTGTCGATAGTCTTGCTACTTTTGGTTAGTACCTATGTAACCCCCCAAAAATTAAGATAATTTTGGAGTTAATTATCTTAATTTTGTTTAATTAGACTTAATTTATTAGGCGTTATATTGAATTCATTTAATGAGAATTATTTGATTTTGTGAGGATTGAAATTAATTAAATATTTATTGGATGAATATTTAATTAATTAGAGGTTTTAGCATGTGGTGTTTGTTGAGATTTTGATTAAATGGTAGGTTAAGAGGATTAAGTAAAGTTGTGGATTTTTAGTGTTGTTGAAGTTGAATTAAATTAAATACTTATTGATGTTATTTAATTAAATTGTAGAGTGGAAAGTTTGTTGGAGACTTGATAATTATATGTATATGTGGAAATATATATAATTATTATGTGAAAGGAAAATATAATTATATTTGTTGAAATATAATTATTTAAGGAAAAGATAATTGTATTTTGGAGAAAAAATATTTATTAAGGGAGAAAAAGGAAAATAATTATATATTGGGAAAATATAATTATTTGTAAAAGGATAATTATTTGGAGAATGATAAATAATAATTAATTATTGTGGAAGATAATTAATTATTTTAGAGAAATATAAATAATAATTAATTATTGTGGAAGATAATTAATTATTTTGGAGAAAGATAAATAATAATTAATTATTGTGGAAGATAATTAATTATTTTAGAGAAAGATTAATATTGATTATGGAGAAAAGTTGTTATGATTCGGTAAATAAGGAAAGAGAAGGAATTAGATTTATTTAAAAGAAAATTGATAATTATATATTGAAATATAATTATTGGGAAAAAGGAATGTAACATCCCAAATCTTTAAATTTTTTTTTATTAATTATGTTAAACTATTTGGGTGTTATATTAAGGATTGAAGCTAAAATTTAATGGTTGGGTTAAGATAATTCATGTTGGAAGTTATGAGTGATTTATTGAAAAATATTTGATTGATTAAGAGAATTAAGGATTTAAGTTAATTTGAGATTTTGGAGGAAAAAGTTGGTTTTGGTGGAATTGGATTTATTGAGTATATATATGAATATATATATATTTAATTAATAATTTGGATTTTTTGTGAAATATGATATTAATTATTTGATTTTGTGTAAATAATTAATAAGGAAAAGAGAAGTTAATTATATGACGGAATATAATTATATTTAGTTGGAAAATAAGATAATCCATGAGGAGGCATATGATTGATTTGATTGGCCGAGAAAAGATATATTTATTTAGAAGAGAGAATTTTGGTTTAAATAAATATATATGTTTATTATAGATTTTAGTGAAAGAAAAATAATAATAATAAAGAAGTATTATTTATTATTATTATTAAGGATTATAAATGCCAATGATTTTGTGATTTAAGGAATTATTGAGGAAAGATAATGAGAAAAAAGATATATGTATATTTTGATATTATATATATCCTAAAATGAAAAGGAAATAATAATAATAAATAATATTATTATTATTTGGGTCTATAAATAACATTGGAATGCTTATGTTAAAAAGAAAAGGAAAAAGAAAAATGTTCTTCATCTTATTCACTAAGATAACCCTCTGTTGCTGCCGCCTCACAAATTTTAGTTATGATTGGTCCCTTTAACAAAGCTTGAAGATTTAAAATGATGAATTTTTCCATGAGAATTTTTTTCAACATCCATTTGAGTAACCTTGGTAAGCTAAGGGAATTAAATTAATAATTTGTTAATCTAATTTTGGACCTATTTGGGGTTTCTTTAGAAGTTCAATTCGCTAAGTTTTGAAAATATAAATCTTGGATTTTTCCCAATTAAGATTGAATTGGTTTGAACCCCATCTTTTTTTTGAAGTTAATTAATTTGGGAAATTTTTTGGATGAAAGCCAATTGCTAACTTCATTAATTAAGATACTGAAATTTCCTTTTATGATTAGGATGAAATTAATTGGAAAATTTTTACTGTTAGTTAGGGAGTACCTTGTTTGGCTAAAATCTTCAGGTAAGAGATTCTCCTACTAGACCTTCGAACTGAAGTTAAGAGCTTGCATGTAATTTTCCATTATGCATTGATGTAGCTAAGATATATAATGTGTTGATGTTGATGATTGATGATGATGAATGATATTATGTTTATGACTGGTAGTATGTTGATGATGACAACTGATTTACGTTGATGATGATACATGATATATTAATCACATGATTAAGGATGTTAAGATTAATATTCATGCCATGTTTATGATGTTTATGATATGCTATATGAGCTATGGATGGGCGTTCTGTTAACTTTCTCTATTAGAGTCGTACCCACATGGGTGTCCCTCGGGATCGCCATCCTTTTATAACTGTGTAGTCCGACGGGATCACCAGTCTAGTATGAGATGATATGTATATTAGTTACTCGACGAGGTCACTCACAGTCTGATTGTTTTAGTGTTTCCTCTGGATCCACTAAAGATCAGTTTGTCCTAGGTATTCATTTGAGTTCATCGAAGACCAGAGATGTTCCTTCGGGATTACAGATTGCATGTGTTCGGAAACGTGCCAATTTAGGGGTACTACTCTACAGGACTCTGATGGAAAGTTAACAGACACCTAGTAGGACTAGTAGTGGGTCCCTTACTGAGTATATGTTTATACTCACTATTTCTATGTTTAATATTTCAGGCAAAGATAAGGGTAGAGGAAAGCTGGTGAGTGACAGAGAAGGATTTGTGACATGCCATATGGGGACTCAGTTTTGCTTCCGCGTCTATGTATCAGTGTTTCAATATTTTGTTTTTAATGAAAATTTATTCTTCCTCTTTTCGAGAAAGTGTCTCTTGTTATTGTTTCTTTTTAGTAATGACTTCAACTTAATATAAAGAGTTGGTCGTTACAACCTAGGTCAAGCCATGTCATGTACATATATGTGTTAAGTATAAGATTAGATTAGTCAAGATGTTTAGTTTTCATGTGGCTAATGTGTCGTCCATAATCAATGGCATTTAGCCTTGACTTGTTTTAGACAATTGTGTAATGAAGTTTGTTTAATCTATAAATATTATGTTGGCTCATTGCTTTAAGTTTTAAATTTTTTTAAAATGTTTAGCATTCCAAAAGGTTCAGGAGCAAGGGTCAACTGATATTGCTTAGAAGGGGAGTGATATCGGTTGACTTCACGTCATCATTCGGGTCAAGAGTAGGTGATCTGGGAGGGAGTGTGATAGTTCTCCTTAGAGTTGCAAAGACTGTATATGATTTTGTATGTTGTAGTTTTGAATCACGATCACTTCATTCCTAGATTCTTCTTAACCTTGATTGGAGGCTTTTGAAAGTCTCTTTATTGCTATTTTCTGTCCATCTAACGATCGTCCCTGAAATGAAAGAAACCAAATACAATTAATTTAAAAAAATATATATATCAAATGACAGTATAATTTAATAATATAATAGGTCGTTCAGGAGTGATTTTGTAAAAGCCAAAATTTATTTTGTCATGTTAAAAAGTAGGTTGAAGCATAGTTTTAATAGCTCAAAATCAATATTTTTTTATATGAAATCACATTTAAAACTGTAAATTCAAAGAACCCTAAATCGATTTTGAATGAATATAAAGTGTTTTCTTATAGTTGTTATATATTTTGAATATGACGAAAAGTGCTCTCTCAAATATGTACTAAGTAGGCTACCTATTTTACCGAATATCTTGGACCAAAACCGCCCTGGCCGAGCTTGTTGTTACTTTAGTCAAAAAAAATTTGTTGCAATGGCATGTATCTCGAAATCAAAACGAGGCAGCTCCTCCAATTTTAATTTTGCCTCCACCAATCATGTCATAATTCCTTGTTTCAACTTGTTAACATTCTCTTTTTTGGTAGATGTCACGTTTCCCTCATCTAGAATAATTGAACTTGTTCAAATGAATAAAACTAATTACGTCCATTTTAACAAGTAAAATGGGAAGGAAAATGACATGATATGATGACATATTATTCAATGTTGAAGTAACATTAAAAAATCTGACGAATGCATTTTATAAAACGACTAAATGAGAATGTTTTGATTACCTAATTTTGTGCAATTCTCTTCCTTCTCCTCAAAAAGTATATGGCAATGATGAAGATGACAAGTGTTATTGGTAGCACTATTACCACTATTGTTATGAATCTTTTTTTGTCTGTGACTTCATCTACGGATGTGGAATAGCTTTAGGGAGTATACCAACAAATATAGCCGTGTGTGTTCACACGTTTAAAAAACGTTTTTAACCTAGAAATACATTTTTAAACATTTGGGGGATTTGGGCCCATTGAGTTAGTAAATTTGTTTTCGAGGAGTAGAATTGTAAGATTAAGTTACTGGATAGTGGTGAAAGGTAGATTAAGAAAGTGAGATAGAGTTACTTGGTACATGTGTAGAAAGATAGAGACACTACAAGAAATTATGGCTCTCCCGACGCATCAAATTTTTGGAAAATAAATCAAAATTCATTTAATGCATAGCATCCTGTCGGGAGACGGGTCGAGAGAAATGCGTCGAGAGGGTATTTCCCGATGTAAACATGAAGCGGCGTCGAAAATTCATATCATCGACATTGGGATGAAGCGCATCAGAAGTAAAGAACTCTCGACGCGCTTAAGTACGACATCAAGAAGGTCTCTATCCCGATGTCGGTTCGAAAGTGTACTCAGGAGATCCTCTCTCCCGACGCCTACTAGAAGCGTCGAACGTGAGCCATAACTCTTGACGCCTTTCTGCATTGGGAGATGATTTTTTTTTCAATTATTATCTTCATTTTTTGTTTGTAACTTGTACTACATTTTTTAGTTCCAATTCAATTGAAATTCGAGCAATAGAATTTTCAAACAAATCAAACACAAAATTAATAACTTCATTGAAATACCAAATTTTAATTTACAAAATAATTAAAACATATTTCATATAAAAAAAAGTTTTACAATAATGTTCGTTTGAAACAAATACATAAAAAAGATAAATACATTATCTCTCATCGCCAGACTTCATCTTCGAACACTTCCACACCTACAATTGCACATAAAAGTAAAATACATTATTTAAACTTAAAATAAACCAAAATGGAAGCCAAAAACCAAATTTTTTTCACTAACACTAATCAAACTTAACTCCATGATCAACCTACCATTCCATAACAACCCATAAAACTCACTCCAACATCAATCTACCTTATAAGAACCCAACGTAACAACTTTGACTATTTGTACAAATGTAACAACAATAGAATATGAACTCCTTACACAAAAACTAACTTCCGCGTGACCCACCCATAACTACCCAATCTCTCAACTTTTACTCTATTTATGAAAGTAACCAACAATAGAGACTCAATATACAAACTCCTTACACATGAACTGACTTCGGTGTACCACCCAATGTGACACTTACAATGAAATCTTGGAAGTAACATTTAAGTCTCGTCCCCAAACTGACTCAATGATCAAACTAGACCCCATAACAAGCCAACCTCTCAACTTTCGCTCTTTCTATAAATATAACAACAATAGAGATTCAATATAGAAAAACTAGGTTCAACTAAAGGCTACCATAACTATAGGATAGCCAGAACCAATAATCATAATTCAAAAGCCAAGTTTAACTAAAGGCTACCATAACTGCAAGATAACTAGAACCAATCCTTTGAAATAAATTTATCTATCCTCAATAAAAAATAATTATAAATTTAAAAAATACGACGTACCTTAAGTTCAAGGTCCTCTTTATGCTTGTGTCATTTCTTCAATCATTTTCTTTTATCATTTCTTTCATTTGTCATGTGAGACCCGTACCTAATTTAAGAGGTTAAATTTTGGTTAAGTATGAAAAGTAGGCGTTTTAGACGAAAGAATATGGAGAAGGATTATGCGACAAGACTTTTGAAGGTTAATTTTTGGCATTGAAGTAAGACTATGAAAGAAGATGTTAGCAATTGAGTTAGTTCTAGAGAAGGATTATGCGACAAGACTTTTGAAGGTTAAGTGTTAGTAAGCGATTAAGGTTCTTCGCGAGTTGACAGACTAAGCGAGATGGAGTAAGAAAATTTTCTTAAGTTTACTTAATGGACCATGTGCAGGAGTTTAAGCTAAGCATTTTTAAGTTAATGATAAGATTCACACGTGTACCACTAAGAGTAGGAGCTGACAAACTGACAAGAGTTTAGAGGTGACTAAGCTGATTTGGGACTAGTATAAATAGAAGTCTTCAGCCAGATTATTGAGTATTGTTACTTTGAAATTCTGAAGAGAAAATTTAAAGTGTTGAAGTGTTGTTGAGGTAACTACGTCAGAAGAAGAAGAAGAGAAGCAATTGAAGTTTAAGTAACCAAGTGTTGTGTGTGTTTTTCTTAAAATGATTTGTTTATGTTTAAAGGTTTTCTTTTAATTTCTTATTGATTTGAAATGATGTTTGATATACGATATTTCAAAGGGTATTTCAAATCAAAAGCTTATGTTAAGTTTAAAGCATGTTTTATGTGATTTTAATGATTGTGAAATGGTATTCAAACCATTAGTCTTCTTTCTATTAATGAGCTAACTTTTGTGTGCATATAAAGAGTAAAGGCAGCCACATACATAAGATGTGAATGGTGAAGTGAAGTGGAACAATGCATAAAAGATGTGTATTGCGCTTTAGCCCAAGCAACAAGGAATGAATAAGGATATTCTTGGATGCTGTTAATAAGAAGGTCATCATGGTAGTCTAAACGCGAAATGATGAATCTTTGCGTAGAGAATGATTTAGTTCCTTGGCGAAAGGAATGTGTTTATGACTAATGTGTATTTGTGTGAAATGATGTTTATGCGAAATGATATGTTTATGTTAAAAGATGTGTTTAAGTGACTTGATTTGAACACTGATGTTTATGAAAGGCATTTTGCAGAAAGGCTTTCTTAAATCTTCACTAAGTCTTTTGACTTATGTTTCAAATTTTTACCTTTAAGGTGTCAGGCGTGAAGGCTAAAGTAAGGAAAGGGTGAAAAGCTTGCTAGACGAAAAGAGCTACCAATCATTTAGCTTTAAAGATTAAGTGTTGTTTTTATGTATTCTTGTTAAGTGTTGTGATCACATAATTTAACTAATAGAAGTTTGACTTTGGTTACTTATGTTGTGTTAAGTTTGTATATCGCCTAAAATTTATTTATAAGTTACAATTTAATAAAAAGAAGCTACTAGGCGATTAAGCAAAGTTTAAGGACTTCAAGCTGAGTATTTTTTAGTGATTAACACATCAGAAATACTGAAAGTCACATAACCTCTCGCATGGCGAGTTAGGATGCGTACGGGGTAGGGTGTGACATGTTAAGCATGCATTTCTGACGGTTTTTTTGTACTTCCATCATACATCTTTTCCCTTCCTCAAGTTCTTGAATCCGGTATTGTGGGGTCTCAAATGTATTTCTTAGCTCCATCACCTCTCTATCTTGCATTTCTTGAGACACTGAACTCGATGAACTGTTATCACCCTTCCTTGACTTGGGTTTCCCAACTAAGACTTTTTGAATAGCCCGATCATCTACTCAAAACTGTATTGCATATTTCGTCCCTGGAGAGTGGTTAAGAACCTTCTTTAGTGCATGCAGATAGCAATTCCATCATTTGATTATGCACAAAAATAGTTAAGTTATTCACTCAGTTAAACTAAAAAATAAACAACATGTAACGCCCCGAATTTTCGAGGTAAACTTTTCTTACGTTTTATATAATTTTTCGGGAATGTTAAATTTTGGAGTAATTTCTGAAATTCTGAATTAATATTTGTAAATTTATATAATAATAATATAATAGTAATTTTATTATTATTATTATTATTATTTATTATAACCTTTATATATAATTTAATATTAATATTATCTTTCATTATTATTATTAGTATTATTATTATTGTTATTAATTAATTATTAAAAGTTAATATATATATATATAATAATATTTTATATATTATTATTATTATTTATAATTATTAAAAGTTATATATATATATAATAATAATTTTTTTTATAATTTAAACCCTAAAACGCGCGCGAGCCCCCCCATCCATTTTTTTTTCGTTTCGTCTTCCTCGCGCGTCGCAGCCATCTCTCTCTCCTTCCGTTTCAGCGCCGCCATCCACCATCTCTTCTCCGTGCACGCCGTCGCCTCCATCCCCATCAAATCGTCGCGTTCTGTCCCCGTTTCCATCTCTGGCGTCGGCAACGTCTTCGAATTCAGCATTTTCGTCCGCTGCGGCTCCCTACCATTTCGGATCTCCTCTCGGTTTCAAATCGTCCAACCGTGTCCGCCGTCAAGCCGTCGTCCTCCGCCGCGTGAAAACAGAGTAGTCGTCGGACTCCTCCCAGCCGCGACACATCCCCGTCGTCGAACGCCCGAAGGTTGTCGTTGAGGTTGCCCGTTTTCAAGTCGACCCGAACCGAAAACCCGAATAAAATCCGACCCGTGTTTCAAGCCGCGAGCCGAGCCGCGAGCCGAGTGGAGCCGAGCTGCAAGCCGAGCCGCGAATCGAGTTAAGCCGCGAGCCGCGAGCCGAGCCGAGAACCAAGACGAGCTGAGCCGAGGCCAAGCCGAGCCGAGCCGAGTTGAGCCGAGCTGTGAGTCGAGGCCAAGCCGAGCCGAGCCGAGAGTGAGCCGAGCTGTGAGCCGAGGCCAAGCCGAGCCGAGCCGAGAGTGAGCCAAGCCGAGCCGAGCCACCTAAGCCTTCCTTCCTCCACTCCGGGTCACGGTGAGTTTTCGGTAAGGATTGTTTTGATGAATTGCCTAATGTTGCTGCATCCGATTCGAGTTTGAATATTTGAAATAAGATTTGGTCCTACTTTTTATCCCTGGAAGGTATTAAGGAGTTGACGTTCAAGTTTTCGGGTTCCGCGGCAGGCTTGGTTGGAGATAGCTTTCTTTTACTTGGGTAAGTCAACGATTGTTGCTTATGGCCAAGTAAAATGACTTCTGCTAGTATCATAGTTTAAAAACCCTTGTGTTTACGTTCAGGTGGATTCGTTGAGCGTGGACTCGATCGGGGGGCATAACCAAGTTTCAGGTAAGGGTTTTTCCTACTACTGGACCTCGGAGCGAGGCTGGAAACGTAGTAGTCCACAGGGGATTACACGTTGGTAATTGTACCGAATAAATATATGTGTGTTGACTTTTAAGCATTGTTATTATATTCTTGTCTGATGTAAGAGAAATCCGATCGCTAGTTGTAACTTGTGCGCTATCGGGTATAAGGAGTTTATTGCTAGTAGACCCCGATGCTAGATGTCCGGTATAGTGTGGTTATGTTAACGGGCTACGTGGTAGATTGGAATTGCATGTCGATGGACCTTGAAGTTACGGTTACGCGTATGGCAACTAAGGATGTAGTTGTTTAAATCTGTACTATCTGACTGGCAAAGCCTATGGCGAAATTGTAATATGAGTGTTGATGGGGTATGACTGTTGTAGACGGTTTAGTATGGACTGAGGGGTAACGGTTATCTTCATCTATGGGGTAGTGTGCCTTACTGATATGTGCATCCTTCGGGAGCACTAGACTGATATGTGCATCCTTCGGGAGCACTAGACTGATGTGTGCATCCTTCAGGAGCACTAGACTGATGTGTGCATCCTTCGGGAGCACTAGACTGATCTGTGCATCCTTCGGGAGCACTAGACTGATATGTCCGTTCTACGGAACCACTAGACTGTTAAGTAGGGTACCCCTGAATAGGAAGTTAACTGTTGTTCCCTAACGGGCCCAGTAGTGGGTCCCTTACTGGGTATGTTTATACTCACCCTTTTCTTTTCTTAAACTTTTCAGGTAAGGGCACAGCGAGGGGCAGACCGACGAGAGGCAGGAAGGACGCGTGAAGGCCATATGGACGCGTCTGGTTTTCTTATTGCTTCCGCTATGTATTTTTGTCAGAATATTTGGTTTGTGATTTTGAACTGATGACTTAAGTTTTTATTTGAGACTTTTATGACTGATTTAAAATAGGGCCCGAAATTGTTTTTTTTGTAATGTTTCTAACGTTTTTAATGAATCGTAACCGGTCCGTTTTAAATTTTATGTTGTGTGGTCGAGTTTTGGTATTTAGTAGTGACCTCAGCTTAGTCCGGAAAGTTGGATCGTTACAGTTGGTATTAGAGCCTAAGTTTTAGGTTCTGTAGACTATCTTATAATGTGAGTCTGTGTTTTGTGTCCTTATGGCTAAAACGATCCTTGCCGCTCGTCAGGTACGCCCTCATGAAAGCATATGTATAACTCTATATGCATTACCTTACCTAAGTTAAACTGCAAAGTTAATTACCATTTATGACTAAAGGGATCATTGGTGGTTGTTAGGGAAATGCCGCCAAGGAGAGGTGCACGTAGGGGTGGCCGAGGAGGCCGAGGAAGGGGAGCAGGACGCGTTCAGCCTGAGGTGCAGCCCGTAGCCCGAGCCACTGACCCGGCTGCGCCAGTTACTCATGCGGATCTAGCTGCCATGGAGCAGAGGTTTAGAGATTTGATTATGCAGATGCGGGAGCAGCAGCAGCCTGCCCCGCCAGCTCCGGCGCTAGCTCCAACGCCAGCTCCAGTACAAGCTCCTGCTCCAGCTCCGGCTCCAGTACCAGTTGCGCCCCAGGTTGTGCCGGATCAGTTGTCAGCAGAGTCTAAGCACCTGAGGGATTTCAGGAAGTATAATCCCACGACATTCGATGGGTCTTTGGAGGACCCCACCAGGGCTCAGCTGTGGTTATCGTCTTTGGAGACTATATTCCGATACATGAAATGCCCTGAGGATCAGAAGGTTCAGTGTGTTGTTTTTATGTTGACTGACAGAGGTACTGCATGGTGGGAGACTACAGAGAGAATGCTAGGTGGTGATGTGAGTCAGATCACGTGGCAACAGTTTAAGGAGAGTTTCTATGCGAAATTCTTCTCTGCTAGTTTGAGAGACGCCAAGCGGCAGGAGTTCCTGAACTTAGAGCAGGGTGACATGACAGTGGAGCAGTATGATGCGGAGTTTGACATGTTATCCCGCTTCGCTCCCGAGATGATAGCGACCGAGGCGGCCAGAGCTGATAAGTTTGTTAGAGGCCTCCGACTGGACATTCAGGGTTTGGTCCGAGCTTTCCGACCCGCTACTCATGCCGATGCACTGCGCCTGGCAGTGGATCTCAGTTTACAGGAGAGGGCTAACTCGTCTAAGACCGCTGGCAGAGGTTCAACATCGGGACAGAAGAGGAAGGCTGAGCAGCAGCCTGTTCCAGTGCCACAGCGGAATTTCAGATCAGGTGGTGAGTTTCGCCGCTTCCAGCAGAAACCTTTTGAGGCAGAGGAAGCTGCCAGAGGGAAGCCGTTGTGTACCACTTGTGGGAAGCACCATCTGGGCCGTTGCTTATTCGGGACCAGGACTTGCTTTAAGTGTAGGCAAGAGGGTCATACAGCTGATAGATGCCCGTTGAGACTTACGGGGAACACGCAGAATCAGGGAGCAGGTGCTCCACATCAGGGTAGGGTCTTTGCTACCAACAAGACTGAGGCTGAGAAGGCAGGCACGGTGGTGACAGGTACGCTTCCAGTATTGGGGCATTACGCCTTAGTTTTGTTTGATTCGGGTTCGTCACATTCTTTTATCTCTTCTGCATTTGTGTTGCATGCCCGCTTAGAGGTAGAGCCCTTACACCATGTTCTATCAGTATCTACTCCTTCCGGGGAGTGTATGTTGTCGAAGGAAAAGGTGAAAGCATGCCAGATTGAGATAGCAGGCCATGTGATTGAAGTAACGCTGTTAGTCCTGGATATGCTCGACTTTGATGTAATCCTGGGTATGGAATGGTTGGCCGCTAACCACGCCAGCATAGATTGTTCCCGTAAGGAGGTAACGTTTAACCCTCCCTCGATGGCCAGTTTTAAATTTAAGGGAGGAGGGTCAAAGTCGTTGCCTCAGGTAATCTCAGCCATCAGGGCCAGTAAACTGCTCAGTCAGGGTACTTGGGGTATCTTACCGAGCGTGGTGGATACTAGAGAGGTCGATGTATCCCGTCGTCAGAACCGGTGGTGAGGGACTATCCGGATGTCTTTCCTGAAGAACTTCCGGGGTTACCTCCGCACAGAGAGGTTGAGTTTGCCATAGAGTTGGAGCCGGGCACGGTTCCTATATCCAGAGCCCCTTACAGAATGGCCCCCGCAGAGCTGAAAGAACTGAAGGTGCAGTTACAGGAATTGCTTGATAAGGGATTCATTCGACCGAGCGTGTCACCTTGGGGTGCGCCAGTTTTATTCGTTAAGAAGAAGGATGAATCGATGCGTCTATGCATTGACTATAGGGAGTTGAACAAGGTTACTGTAAAGAACAGATATCCCTTGCCCAGGATCGACGATCTATTTGACCAGTTACAGGGAGCCACAGTGTTCTCTAAGATTGATCTTCGGTCGGGATACCATCAGCTGAGGATTAAGGATGGTGATGTACCAAAGACAGCATTTCGTTCCAGGTATGGACACTACGAGTTTATTGTGATGTCTTTTGGTTTGACGAATGCTCCGGCAGTGTTTATGGACTTGATGAACAGAGTGTTTAGGGAGTTCCTAGATACTTTTGTGATCGTGTTTATCGACGATATCTTGATATACTCCAAGACGGAGGCCGAACATGAGGAGCATTTACGTATGGTTTTGCAAACACTTCGGGATAATAAGTTGTATGCAAAGTTCTCGAAATGCGAGTTTTGGCTGAAGCAGGTGTCCTTTCTGGGCCACATGGTTTCTAAGGCTGGAGTCTCTGTGGATCCAGCTAAGATCGAGGCAGTCACCGGTTGGACCCGACCTTCCACAGTCAGTGAGGTTCGTAGCTTTCTGGGTTTAGCAGGTTATTATCGACGGTTTGTGGAGAACTTTTCTCGTATAGCTACTCCTCTTACTCAGTTGACCAGGAAGGGAGCTCCTTTTGTTTGGAGCAAGGCATGTGAGGACAGTTTCCAGAACCTTAAACAGAAGCTAGTTACCGCACCGGTTCTTACTGTACTTGATGGTTCTGGCAGTTTTGTGATTTATAGTGATGCTTCCAAGAAGGGTTTGGGTTGTGTTTTGATGCAACAGGGTAAGGTGGTCGCTTATGCGTCTCGTCAGTTGAAGAGTCATGAGCAGAACTACCCTACACATGATTTAGAGTTGGCAGCATTGGTTTTTGCTTTAAAAATATGGAGGCATTACTTATATGGTGAAAAGATACAGATATTCACGGATCATAAGAGCTTGAAATACTTCTTTACTCAGAAAGAATTGAATATGAGACAGCGAAGGTGGCTTGAGTTAGTGAAGGATTACGATTGTGAGATACTGTATCATCCAGGCAAGGCAAATGTGGTAGTTGATGCTCTTAGTAGAAAGGTATCACATTCGGCAGCACTTATTACCCGACAGGCCCCATTGCATCGGGATCTCGAGCGGGCTGAGATTGCAGTGTCAGTGGGGGCAGTCACTATGCAGTTAGCCCAGTTGACGGTACAGCCGACTTTGAGGCAAAGGATCATTGATGCTCAGAGTAACGATCCTTATTTGGTTGAGAAACGTGGCCTAGCAGAGGCAGGGCAAGCGGTTGAGTTCTCATTATCCTCTGATGGTGGACTTTTGTTTGAGAGACGCCTCTGTGTCCCGTCAGATAGTGCGGTTAAGACAGAATTATTATCTGAGGCTCACAGTTCCCCATTCTCCATGCACCCAGGTAGTACGAAGATGTATCAGGACCTGAAGCGGGTTTATTGGTGGCGTAACATGAAGAGGGAAGTAGCAGAATTTGTTAGTAGATGCTTGGTGTGTCAGCAGGTTAAGGCACCAAGGCAGAAACCAGCGGGTTTATTACAACCCTTGAGCATACCGGAATGGAAGTGGGAAAACGTGTCCATGGATTTCATTACAGGACTGCCGAGAACTCTGAGGGGTTTTACAGTGATTTGGGTTGTGGTGGACAGACTTACGAAATCAGCGCACTTCGTTTCGGGTAAATCCACCTATACCCTTTCCATGTTACAGTTTTCAGGTAGAGGCAAGGGTAAGGGCAAGGGCAAGCTGGCGGGTGACCAGAAATGACCGTGGCGAGCCATAGGGATCTCTGCTTCTGCTTTACACCCCAGTTTAAACTTTTCGTATTTGAATTTTTATTATTCTTTATTTATTATTTCATTTCTTCAAAAGTAGATAGGGCCCGAGTAGGATTTTAATATTTGTTACGTTTTGCTCATTACCTTTGATTTGGTTTTTTTAAATAAATAAAATTTTGAGGTTTTGTTCGTTTTAGCCAAACTTTATAACCTTATTTGTGTTTAGTAATGGCTTCGACTCAGTATAAGGAGTTGAGTCGTTACAGTTGGTATTGGAGCCCAGTGTTTTAGGTTCTGTAAACTGACTTATGATGTAAGTCTTTGTTTTGTTTTGTTTTATTTTACCCCTATGGCTATACGGTCCTTCGTCACTCGCCAGGTATGTCTTAAAGCCTTGCTAAATGTTATATTTACAATCTTGCCTGAATGAAATGAGAATATGAATGTTATGTTTTTGTGGTGAAAAGTTTCTACTGGTGAAGTTTAAGGAAAATGCCGCCACGTAAAGGTGCACGCCGAGGAGATGGTAGAGGAGGCAGAGGAGCTGGACGTGGCCAGCCGGAGGAGCAACCTGCTGTACAGGCAGCAAACTCTGACGCACCTATCACCCAGGCGAATCTCGCCGCGATGGAGCAGCGATATCAGGATATGCTACAGGCTGCTTTAGTGCCTTTCCTCGCTGTCCAACAGAACCAGGCCGCCCTTGTTCAGGCCCAGACCGTCACTCCTCCAGCCAATGTGGAAGCTCAGCCTGCGCCAGTTCAACTGTCGGCTGAGGTCAAACACCTGAGAGACTTTAGGAAGTATAATCCTAAAACTTTTGACGGGTCCATGGACAACCCTACCAAGGCCCAAATTTGGTTGACGTCCATAGAGACTATCTTTCGGTACATGAAGTGCTTAGACGCCGAGTTTGACTTGTTGTCTCGTTTTGCTCCTAATGTGGTAAGGGATGAGGCTGCCAAGACCGAGAAGTTTGTTAGAGGTCTTAGACTAGACTTCCAGGGCATCGTTCGAGCCCTCCGACCAGCCACTCACGCTGATGCACTACGCATAGCATTGGACTTGAGTCTGCACGAGATAGCGGATCCGTCCAAGGCTGCGGGCAGAGGGTCAGCCCTTGGCAGAAGATGAAGGTTGAGTCGCAGCCTGACGTGATACCGCAGCGAAACCTGAGGTTAGGAGGTGTCTTCCAGAGGCATCGACGGGAGCTTGCAGCAGCCGGGAGAACTCTGAGAAAGCTACCTGTCTGTCCTACCTGTGGGAGAGTCCACGGAGGTCGTTGCTTTGCCGGGAGTGGAGTTTGCTTCAGGTGCAGACAACCAGGACACACTGCTGCGCTTGTCCTTGGAAACCCATAGAGACCACCCCGCACCAACCTCTCACTTCCCAGTAGGGAAGAGTTTTTGCCACTACCCGTCAGGAGGCCGAGCGAGCTGGTACAGTGGTGACAGGTACGCTCCCAATCTTGGGGCACTATGCTTTTGTGCTGTTTGACTCTGAGTCATCCCATTCATTCATATCCTCTGTGTTTGTTCAGCATGTGGGTTTAGAGGTAGAACCATTTGGTAGTGTTTTATCTGTTTCTACTCCATCTGAGGAGGTTCTGTTGTATAAAGAAAAGATAAAGGCATGTTAGGTAGAGATAGCGAACCATGTGTTAGATGTGATCCTGCTAGTGTTGGACATGCGTGATTTTGATGTGATTTTAGGCATGGATTGGCTGTCGGTAATCATGCAAGTATAGACTGTTTTGGTAAGGAAGTCGTTTTTAACCCTCCCTCTGGGCCTAGTTTTAAATTTAGGGGGCAGGAATTGTATGTATACCCAAGGTCATCTCAGCCATGAAGGCTAATTAACTACTCAGCCAGGGTACTTGGGGCATCTTGGCAAGCGTAGTAGATACCAGAGAATCGGAAGTTTCCCTGTCCTCCGAGCCAGTGGTAAGGGAGTACCCCGATGTTTTCCTCGACGAGCTTCTAGGACTTCTGCCTCCCAGAGAGATAGACTTCGCCATCCAGTTAGAGCTGGGCACTACTCTTATCTCGAGGGCCCCTTACAGAATGGCTCCAGCCGAGTTGAAAGAGCTGAAGGTACAACTGCAGGAGTTGCTGGACAAGGGTTTCATCCGACCCAGTGTGCCACCTTAGGGAGCCCCAATGTTGTTTGTGAAGAAGAAGGATGGGTCGATGCGCTTTTGCATTGACTACAGAGAGTTGAACAAGGTGACAGTTAAGAACCGCTACCCCTTGCCCAGGATTGATGACTTGTTCGATCAGTTGCAGGGAGTCACTGTCTTTTCTAAGATCAACCTGCGATCAGGCTATCACCAGTTGAGGATCAGGGTTAGTGATATTCCTAAGACGGCTTTCCGTTCCAGATACGGGCACTACGAGTTCATCGTGATGTCCTTTGGTTTGACTAATGCCCCTGCGATATTCATGGACTTGATGAACAGAGTGTTTAAGGATTTCTTATACTCGTTCGTCATAGTTTTCATTGACGACATTTTGATTTACTCCAAGATTGAGGCCGAGCATGAGGAGCATTTGCACCATGTTTTGGAGACTCATCGAGCCAATAAGCTGTATGCCAAGTTCTCCAAGTGTGAGTTCTGGCTGAAGAAGGTGACTTTCCTTGACCACGTGGTTTCCAGTGAGGGAGTTTTTGTGAACCCAGTAAAGATCAAAGCGATTACCAACTGGCCTCGACCGTCTACGGTTAGCGAGATTCGTAGTTTCCTGGGTTTGGCAAGTTACTACAGGAGGTTCGTGGAAGACTTTTCACGTATAGCCAGTCTCTTGACTCAGTTGACCAGGAAGGGGACTCCTTTTGTTTGGAGCCCAGCTTGCGAGAGTAGCTTCCAGGAACTTAAGCAGAAGCTGGTGACTGCACCAGTTCTGACAGTGCCCGATGGGTCTGGAAGTTTTGTGATCTACAGTGATACCTCCAAAAAGGGACTGGGCTGTGTTCTGATGCAGCAAGGTAAGGTAGTTGCTTATGCCTCCCGTCAGTTGAAGAGTCATGAGCAGAACTACCCTACCTATGACCTAGAGTTGGCAACAGTGGTTTTTTCACTGAAGATATGGAGGCACTACCTGTACGGTGAGAAAATACAGATTTTCACTGACCATAAGAGCCTGAAGTACTTCTTCATCCAGAAGGAGCTGAACATGAGGCAGAGGAGGTGGCTCGAGTTAGTGAAAGACTATGACTGCGAGATTCTGTACCACCTAGGTAAGGCAAATGTAGTAGCTGACGCGCTGAGTAGGAAGGTTGCACATTCAACAGCACTTATCACCAAGCAAGCTCCCTTACTCAGAGATTTTGAGAGAGCCGAGATTGCAGTCTCAGTAGAAGAGGTTACCTCACAGTTGGCTCAGTTGTTAGTACAGCCGACCTTGAGACAGAGGATTATTGTTGCTCAGCTAAAGGATGGAAATGGGAGAGTTTGTTGATGGACTTTATTACAAGACTGCCCAGGACTCTAAAGGGCTATATAGTGATCTGGGTTGTTGTTGACAGACTCACGAAGTCAGCCCACTTTCTTCCAAGGAAATCCACTTACACTGCAGTAAGTGGGGACAGCTATATATGACGGAGATAGTGAGACTGCATGGAGTACCTGTATCCATCATTTCGGACAGAGATGTTCGTTTCACATCGAAGTTCTGGAAAGGACTTCAACTTGCATTAGGCACGAGGTTAGACTTCAGCACAGCCTTCCACCCTCAGACTGATGGTCAGACAGAGAGGTTGAACCAGATTTTGGAGGATATGCTGCGAGCCTGCGTGCTAGAGTTTTCAGGGAGTTGGGACTCCCATTTGTATTTGATGGAGTTTGCCTATAATAATAGCTACCAGGCTACTATCGGCATGGCGCCATTTAAGGCTCTGTATGGTAAGTGTTGTAGATCTCCCGTCTGCTGGGGCAAGGTTGGTGAGCAGAGAATGCTAGGCCCGAGTTAGTCCAGACCACCAATGCAGCCATAAAGAAGATTCGAGCTCGTATGTTGACAGCACAGAGCAAACAGAAGAGCTATGCTGATGTACGGCATAAGGACCTCGAGTTCGATAACCTATGAAGGGTGTTCTGAGGTTCGAGAAGAAGGGGAAGCTAAGTCCATGTTTTGTGGGGCTGTTTGAGATACTGGAGCGGATTGGCCCTGTAGCTTATCGCTTGGCGTTGCCCCCATATTTTTCTATAGTGCATGATGTATTCCATGTCTCCATGCTGAGGAGGTATGTCGCAGACCCGATGCATGTAGTTGACTTCGAGCCACTGCAAATTAATGAGAAGTTGAGCTACGAGGAGAAACCTTTTGAGATTTCGGCAAGAGAAGTCAAGATGCTCCGTAATCGAGGAATTGCACTGGTCAACATTCTTTGGAAAAATCATGAGGTTGAAGAGGCCACATGGGAGAGAGAAGAGGACATGAGAGCCCAGTACCCCGAACTGTTCGAGGATTAGAACTTTCGAGGACGAAAGTTTTTCAAAGGAGGGAAGATTGTAACGCCCCAACTATTTAGATTTTCATTTTCATTATCTTAAGTGTAGTTAGTGAAATTTTGAATTTATTTGAGGAAGCGTGGTTGGTTATATTTTTTGTTGTGAATTAATTAAGGTTTTGAGTTATATAATTATTTTGATTTGGAAATTGAATTTGGTAAAGTTATTGATTGCAAGATAAGAGAGATTTGGTGTTTTAATTAAAAGGAGAAAAAATGGGGGGATTTGGTGAGTTTTGGAGGAGGAGAGAGAAGGTGAAGTTAGTTGGTGCTTAAAAAGCCCTTGGAACCCGTGCAAATTATCCTCTCCTTCTTTAAGAATAAAAAAGAAAAAGAAAAGAGGAAGAGAAAACCCTAATTTGGAAACCCGTCGCCGCCGTGACCAATCTGAGCCGCCATAAGCAGCTGCCACTCGCCACGCTCCGTCGAATAGTCGTCCGCGATCGAACGAAGCGTCTACCGACCCACACTCTCCAACCGTTGATTTTTGTGGATCGAAAGCCGATCCACCCCACCGATCGCTCCCAAACGAAACGCCCGCGCGCCCGTGGCTCCATCACCGCGTGTAGAAGACCCGACCCGCGACCCGAACAGCCACGCTGCGCCTTGCGTCGACTTGGAATCCGACCTGCGCCCCTCTCTGTGAGCCGAGCGCCAGCCACGCGCGCTTGCAACCCGCACCCGTGCCGCACCTGCACCACTAGCTGAGCCGAAAGCTCGTGTGAGCCGCACGCCCGCATGAGCCGCGCCTTCTTCCGCAAGCCGAGCTGACTCCTCCCTTCAAGCTGAGCTGATTTCTACTCTTCCAGCCGAGCCGCCAAACCCTTTTGAATCACCTAGCCTTTTTTCGGTCCTTTGCACCTATTTTGGTAAGTCAAATGGGTTATTTAGCATACCCAGCGAAGACTTTTTATTTTTTTAACCTAAATAATTTAATTTGGATTAAATTAAATTATTTCTCTTAAGGAACATCTTGGGCCAGTTGATATTGGAGCGTTGGATTTCTTCAGTAAGGGCTCAAGCGTTGCAACCTCGACCTAGGGTAAGTCATCTCAACTACATTTTTGGGTCTTGGGTCATTTGGTGAATTAATTATGAGAAATGGCGTTATTAAACATTTAGGACCTCGCTGCTTGGAAAACACATTTTCTTGCTGTTAGGACTCGTTGAGCAAATCTCCAGGTAAGAGATTTCTACTACTAGCTCTACGACTAAAAGCATGAGATTGCATGCATTCCTAGTTATGCACGTTGAGGATTAGACTGTATAACGATATGTCAATTAATGAGGGCATGATGTGACTGATGATGTGATTTGATATGATGGCATGGTATAATGTGATGACGTGGCTTTTTATGACTTTATGTTTGGATATTGTGATGAGATGTGACTGGATGATTAGACTGTTATGATTGCGAGATGATGCTATGTTATATGTATGCTATGGTTAGGGTACCTGTTAGCTTAGCCTATTAGAGTCGTACTTGCATGGGTGTTCTTCGGGATCACCACCTATTAAGGACTACGTAGTCCGACGGGACCGTCAGTCTGACATGGATATAGATATGATTCGAGTGATTCGATGGGATCCTCGTAGCCTGATTGTCTTAGCATTTCCTCCAGGTTCGCTACAAACCAGTATATCCTAGGTGCTCCCTCGGGACACCGAAGACCAGATTCAGTTTCTACGGGAGCGCATGTTGCACGTGTTCGGGAACGTGCAGGTTATTGGGTACTATTTTCAGGACACTAATAGGAAGTTAACAGGCACCTAGTGGGACTAGTAGTGGGTCCCGTACTAAGTATTTTATACTCACTCTTTCCATGTCACATTTTTCAGGTAGAGGCAGAGGTAAGGGCAAGGGGAAGCTGGTGGGCGACCAGAAATGACCGTGGCGAGCCATAGGGATCTCTACTTCCGCTTTACACCCCAGTTTAAACTTTCCGTATTTGAATTTTTATTATTCTTTATTTATTATTTCGTTTCTTCAAAAGTAGATAGGGCCCGAGTAGGATTTTAATATTTGTTACGTTTTGCACATTACCTTTGATTTGGTTTTTTAAATAAATAAAATTTTGAGGTTTTGTTCATTTTAGCCAACTTTATAACCTTATTTGTGTTTAGTAATGGCTTCGACTTAGTATAAGGAGTTGGGTCGTTACACTTTTATTGCATGTGCATTTCTTTGAATAGCTGCACACGTCCATCTGGTTGACCTCGTTGTTCACTAAGCTCAAATTGTCGCTGTAGGAATGACTTCAACCTGCTACTATGATTGTATTGTTGTTTCCCTCTATTCGCCTTGTTGGTCCTCGATTGCTTCTACATGCAAACAACAAAAATTACACGTGAAGTAACATTAGAAGATATAAATGATTCATGATTACTTCTACTTAAGTACCTGAAAAGCATTCACGATACATCAAACGATGTAAATCACAATACATCAAACGATGTAAATCACGATACATCAAACGATGTAAATCACGATACATCAAACGATGTAAATCACGATACATTAAACGATGTAAATCACCTGATATTGTTGACTTAGATAATGGTCGCAAAGGAAGTGTCAATCTTCTAAATGATTTTTCAATATTGTAGGTGGTTTGTCACGTGCTTGCTCAGAGTTGCCACATTTCTTAAAATGTCTGTGCAAGTCTCCTCTGTATTCTTTGAAAGATGTTAACATTTGATGTTTAACGAATCTATTAAGTACATGATCTGTGAAATCAAGCATGAAATAGCGCTATAAACAAAAGAACATATGGATTAGGTTTTTGTACATGTAGGTTAGGATGTAAACTAATAAACTTACGTGTAAAGAACCCTTAACAATCTATGTATTCCGGTCGAACATTATCAAGCTTAAGGCACCAGACTGAAAACATATCTCTCACGCAACACCAATAGTGTGTTATTGAACCAAATAACATGTAAACTTATAAAGTGTGATCCAAGTAACGAGACTAACCTAAAGTGTCACCTACCAAGGACAATCGCGTTTGAGGGGACATATCCAACTCTTGGAAAAAAATCACTTGATTCGTGGAAACTGCTGGGGAATGATGTCATAGTACCTATAGACACAAAAACCAAAGTTAAATAAACGAAAATGTTTTAAATTGAATCTAAAAAAAGCCAATACGTGGATAAGATATCATTTGTTGGTGAAATTATAGACATCATTTGTTGTTCAATTCAATCTTGTATTCTAATCATTTTCTGAGGGGATAAGAGCCCTTGCACAGTTGAATAATTAACAAAGACCACAAGCCCAATTTAATTGGGAAGTTAAAAATAGCAAATACATTGGCAAAATTATACAGAATTTTTTTTCCTAGAGGCTAAGAATGCTTTCAAAATAAATATACAGAGAAGAGGAAGAAACTTACGCACGTTGACAACTCTGGATTTGCCAATCACCAAATTGGTGCACTACCATTTGGAGACCTCCCTATTCTCTAAATTGATATTTTGGTTTGTGGGAACCAAAATTGCAAGAGAAATTTTTTTAGAGAAGATTATTTTTAAAGAATTATAGTACACAAAGTTTTTCCATGGAACTCTTCTATCACCCGTAGCTTACCTCCTTCTTCTTCATCCTAAAGAAGAGGGAGTTAGAGAGATTCTGGGATATGTGGGAAAACCATCCATGTTCCCTAAATAACTCCTTTATTTAAGGGAGTTTTAGTTCAATTTAACTAAAATAAGTTAAATTAAATAAAAATAATCTTAAAATAAATAAATAATTAAAAATAAATTAAATAAATAATTAAATATGTAAATCATATTTAATTAATATTTCATTTAAATCGTATTTAAATAAATATCTCTCACATATTTTCATAAATATAACAAACGGGTAACATATTTTCGACCCGTATAACAAAGCCCATATAGTTAGTCATTTTTTAAATATTTCATGTTTGCCCTTCCCTTTTATCGTCTTTCTTCTCCGTCTTTTTTTACCTCTTTGTTTGCGAATTTTATCGTCTTTCTTTCCGTCGTCTTTCTTCTTTTCCTCTTATCTTTTTTCAAACTGTTATTTGATTCAATATTGTGTATCAAATATAAAAGATCTATTTTTTTCAAACTTGGTTGTTCACAAGATCGTGTACTAAATATAAATATAAAAGATTTGAAAAAAATGTCGTTTAGATTTTCCTACTCTAACCTAAACGATCGTGTACAAAAAGTAGCAAAATTTAAAAGATCTTGTATAAAAAATCTTGAAAAAAATCATTTAGATTAGAGTACCCAAATGTAAACGATACGGTAAAAAAGGTAAATGATCATGTAAAAAAAATCACTGTGTAGATAAATCTAAATGATCGTATACCAAAAGAATTTTAAAAAAATCGTTTAGCTAAGTCTAAATGATCGTGTACGAAATTTTGAAAAAAATGTTTAGATTTGGGTTCAAATCTAAAGGATCGTGTAACCAAATTTAAACTTAACCAAATTAAACGATCGTGTAACAAAATTAAACGATAGAATTGAAAAAATAAATCGTAGCCAAATCTAAATGACCAAATCAAAATGATCGTATACCGAAAATTACCCAAATCTAAACGATTGTGTGCCAAATATATTACGGGTGTGTTGTGATGGCGTGATTGACGGAGCATTTTTTGTATTTTCCTTGATAGGCTTGTGGGCTTTTTCCATTTTTTGGAATTATTTTATACAGTGTAAATACTTTACCGCTTTGTTATATTTTTTAAAAGACCCCTTAAACTAAACTATTAATTAATTCTCCAGTTAATTAATTTTTAAGGTAAATATCGTATATTTGATTTAATCCAAATTTGAACCATATTCAAATATAAATTTCTCTTATAACATATAGTTTTACTGTGTATCATATACACACTAAACTTTAAATTATAGTTTTAATATGAATCTAATTCACATTAAATTAATATTAAAACTCATTCAAATATTTTATTGGGGTCTTTTCAAAAATATAAAAAAGCGACAAAATATTTACACTCTATAGAACAATTCCAAAAACGGAAAAAGCCCATAGGCCCACCGTGTAAAATACCAAAAATGTCCAGTTAACCACGATGTCAATAATGTGCGCGTAATATATTTGTGATTTATATGCGATCATTTAGATATGGTTCAATATATAGGCGATCGTTTAGATGTGGCTATAATTTATACTCAATCATTTAGATATGGCTACAAGGCGATCGTTTAGATATGGTTCAATATATATGCGATCATTTAGATATTGTTCAATATATTTACGATCGTTTAAATATGATTATAATTTATACGCGATCGTTTAGATATGACTACAAAGAGATCCTTTAGATATGGTTATAATTTATACACGATCGTTTAGAATGACTACAATTTATACACGATCGTTTAAATATGGCTACAATTTATCTTTTGAATTCCATCGTTTAATTTTGTTACATGATCGTTTAAATTTGAGGACCCAAATCTAAATGACTTCTTTTTTAAATTTGGTATACGATTTTTTAATTCTTTTGGTACACGATCGTTTACTTTTTTTACACGATCGTTTACGTTTGGCTACTCCAATCTAAATGATTCTTTTTCAAGACTCTTTATACACGATCTTTTATATTTTTCTATTTTGTTGTACACAGTCGTTTAAATTTGGTTACAAAATGTAAACGCGTAAAAAAAAAGAAAGAAGAAAGACAGTGGAAAGAAATTGCAGCAAAAAAAAAAAGAGGAAAAGTAGAAAGACGATGGAAAGAAATCGAAATGAAAAAAACGAAGAGGAAAAGAAGAAAAATGATGGAAAAATGAAATGACATAAATAAAGAATTGAAAAATAAGAAAGATGATGGAAAGAAATCGTAGAAAAAGAGAGAAAAGAAGAAAGATGAAATTGGAGGGGAAAACAATATAACAGGAGGAAGACGAATCACGAGGAAGAATAGATAGATGGAAGGGCAAACCCTGGAATATTTAAAAAATGGCTAAGCTTATGGGTTTTGTTACACGAGCTGTAAATAGTTTACGGTTTTGTTACATTTATGTAAGCTTCCCTATTTTATTCTCTCATAAATTAATTTTAAATAATATCCAAAATTAATTTTGAATAATATCCATACATTATATTAATTCCCAAAATAAATGTGAACACTTCAAATTGCAACCAATACAAATAAATCTCATAATCTTTATGAGCTAAAAAGAGGACCTTATGGACCTACAGATCAGAAACTACAACGATAGGAGATGATTTGGCTAAACTCATTAACCACATTAATAAATATTAGTTAACTGTGTGTACACTCCACTAAAGACTCACAACTGAATTTTTCTCACTATTGATATATTTATAGGTCCACAGATATAGACCAATAACAAAAAGTTAGTCCTTCACAATTGTTCATAAAACCACATAGGTCAAATTATCGTTTTACCCTTGGGTTACTTCTAGTCCTTATCTAACGGCCCAAAATTTCGAGGTAAGTTTTAACATTTTTAATTTAATTTTCGGGAATTTAAATTTTTGGCGTTAAATTTTGTTTGGTTTGGAAGAGAAAAGAAAAAGAAAATGAAGCGTGTTAGTTTTAATGATATAATATGATATAAAATAATATAATTAAAATTATATTATTATTATTATTATTATTAATTTTATTATTATTATTATTATTATTATTTAATATATATATATATATATATATATATTTAAAAAAAACCCTAAAGAAAAGGGGTTAACCGCGCCGCCACCCCCCCCGCCACTTATTATTCTCCTTCATCTCCTTCACCCAAAAGTTGACAGTCGCCACCACCTCAGATCTCTCCCTCTCGGTCGCCGTCCGCTGTGCTCCGATGCCCCCACCTGAGACGCCTCGTTCGTCCGCGGTAGTCGAAGCCTAGCCGTCCATCGTTCGACTTTTTTCGTTCGTGCATACGGATCTGCCGCCGCCTCCAATACTTCTGTCTTCCTCTTTCAGCAGTCACTACAAGAAAATGGAGCATTCCCGACGCTGAAAAGGACGTCGGCATAAAGAACGTCGGGAATAAGGGCTTTCCCGACGCATCAACACAGCGTCGGGAGAAGCGTCGGGAAAGAATGTTTTCCCGACGCATCACAAAGGTGTCGACAAGTATTCGTCGGAAAAAAGGGTAAATTAATTTTAAAAAACGAACTATTCCCGACATCGTGCAAAGTGCATTGGGAGCGGCGTCGGGAATAGGGGTTTTTCCCGATGCAGCCTTAAGCGTCGGAAAAACCGTTTAATGAGCGTCGGGAATTCCCCTTTTTCCGACACTTTTTGGGGGATTTTCCGACGCTGCGGGACTGCGTCGGAAAATCCCCTTTTTAATCGTTTCAGTTCTGTATTGTACAAAACCGAAACCGAGAGGGGAAAAGAGAGGAGAAGCCGAGAGCCGTCGCCATTTTCGTCGCCCTTCCGTCGCTGTTCTGCCGCCGTCCGTCGCCACTGTCCCTCGTCGTTGTCCGCCACTTTAGGTAAGTGGAAAATTAAAATTTATTTAGTTTAAATTTATGTTTTAGAGTTTTTTTAGATTTATTTTAGAATTTTATTTTGGAATAGATTTTTGTTTGTTAAATGTATTTTTGTATAGAATGTGTGTAATTTGTGGTTGAATTGAAATTTCAATGGTTTAGGGTTTAGGGTTATTTAGAAAATTGAATTGAGGGGGGAGTTTATAGTTAAATGAAAATTGAATGGGGGTTGAATTGGGGGAGGGGGTTTATTGTTAAATTGAAAATTTAATTGAGAGGGGGGTTTATATTTGAATTGAAAATTGAAATTGGAAGAGGGGAGGGTTAATAGTTAAATTGAATTGGGGGGGGGGGGAGATTTATAGTTGAATTGAACGCCATCGACCGCCCCCGACCTCGTCTGGCCGCGTACGCCCAGTCACCACCGTCGTCGTGCTTTCTTCTTCCACCTTCAACCCTCTTCGCACTATACACCATACCCGAGCCGACCAAGTTGACCTGACCCGAGCCATCCTCTCTTTCTATCTGACCCATGAACTGAGCCATAAATCGAGATGCGAGTCGAGCCGAACAAAGCTGCGAGCTGAGCTGAATCAAGCCGCGAGCCAAGAATTGAGCCGAGTCTAAGTCTAGCCGTCTTCCGAGCCAAGCCATTTTTCTAAGCCAATCTCCCTGTTCACCGAGCCACGTAAGTCGTTTCTATCCGTGCTGAGTGCCGATGAGTTTTGGTAAGGACCATGTAAGGAATTCCTAACGTTTTCTATAGTCAACGTGAGTTTAAACGTCGAATTAAAATGTGAACTTATTTGTTGGGTTAACTGTTGATCCCTTGAAGGTTAGAGAGGTGATGCTCGAGTTCTGAGGTTTTATGGCAAGTGTAGTTGGAGCCAACTCTCCTCTATTTGGGTAAGTCCGTAGATGTTTTCTTTTGAACGTTTTGTAATGTGGGTTTTGGTGATGTCATTGTTAAACCCTCATGTTTGTGTTTAGGTGGATTCGTTTGGACGTCGAATTAAACAAGGATATTAGCTACAGTTCAGGTAAGGGACTTCTACTACAAGACTCAATTTTAGATTGGCTCGTATTGGTTGATATGAGAATTATAATATAATGATTGTACTGTTCGACTGTTTGTATAAACCAAAAAGTATTGCCAGGTTATGCCTTCGACTGAGAGTAAACATCATGACTGCAATGTGTGGTCTAGTATAATGATGGGTTGTGCTGTCGATTGAGTTTGGATGTTTGGACCGTTATGAGTGGTTTATATATAAATATATCATCATCTATATTAATGGGTTACATTATTGACAGAGTATAAATGACTTCGCTGTTATATGCAGTTTATTCGTACTGATGGGTTGTACTGTTAATGGAATAGTGATGTTTAAGCGGTTATGTGTAGTCTGTGCATATGGTCGGGCTGTGCTGTTGATGGAGTGTGGGTTCTAGACTATAGTGTGTAGTCGTATATACTGATGAACTGTGTTGCAGACTGAACATAGGCGTGATGCATAGTTTACTTATCTTATTCGAGTCAAGCTGTTAAGAGGATAAGTAGTAACTCAAATGAGGGTTGCACAACGACTGCCCTTAAGTGGCCGGTGCACGTATGCCTAGAAACACCACTAGTATGCACTTGGTGACATGATTGTTAGTTGTAGCTTATATATATATATGTGTGGTAAAGGGGTGGTTCTACTGATGGAATACGGACGCCCAGATGTCCCGTGTGATATAGTTATATTGATGGGTCGTGCTGTTAACCGAAATAGTAATGTCGATGGGTTATGAAAATCTTGATGTTATGTATAGTTGAGGTATGTTGTTGGGTTACCTATTATCAAGTTATGTCGTTGACGGACTAAGAATTCGGAAACCTCGGGTGTAGATTGTGTATTCGCTGTTGGACTGTGTTGTAGACTGAATACGACTGTTATGCATAATATGGACTTTATGCATAACATAGGTTACCTGTAGTTGCGGTAGGGTTTGAACTGAGACGAAATGATTGCCAGGTGTAATTACATAGAGATGATTGATTCGTTGACTGGATTTAGATAAGGTGACGGTATTGCATGGATTGGATTTATGTATAGCGACTGATGAGACTGTTGACTAAACCTAAACTGTCTGACTGGCTAAGCTTATAAACTGAACTGTTAGCTTGAACGATATTGTGATGTGACAGTTATAGACGGTTAAGTATGGACTGAGGGGTAACTATTAGCTTTATCTATGGGTAGTGTACCTTACAGGCACAATATCCTTCGGGATTCCTCGATTGATATGTTCATCCTTCAGGATCACTAGACTGATATATGTATCCTTCGGGATCACTCAACTGATTTGTGCATCCTTCGGGATCACTAGACTGATATTTGTATCCTTCGGGATCACTCGACTGATATGTGCATCCTTCGAGATCACTCGACTGATATGTGCATCCTTTGAGATCACTAGACTGATATGTGCATCCTTCGGGATCACTAGACTGATATGTGTATCCTTCGGGATCACTTGACTGATATGTGCATCCTTCGGGATCACTCAACTGATACGTGTATCCTTCGGGATCACTAGACTGATTGATGTGTGCGTTCTACGAAACCACTAGACTGTTTATGTAGGGTACCCCCTTAATAGGAAGCTAACCGTTATTACCCTAGTGGGCCCAGTAGTGGGTCTCTTACTGGGTATGTTTTTATACTCACCCTTTACTCTTTAACTTTTTTAGGCAAAGGTAACGTGAGGGGCAGACTGGCGAGAGGCAAGGACATGTGAAGGCCATGTGAACATGTCTATTTTTTTTGTGCTTCCGCTGAACGTATTTATTGTTTCTGTTTCTTTTTTTCTTATTAAATGGAGTCATGGTTAGAATAATTGTTTTCCTGTCTTTTTATGATGACTTCATGGATTATGCATTGGAACTTTTGGAAAGTTATTTAAAATAGGGCCCGAAACTGCTTTTGTTATGTATTGAAAGATTTTAATGAATCATAAACAGGTCTTTTATGAGTTTGTGCATTTTACTGTGAGTCTAGAAGTAAGTAATGATCTCAGCTTAGTCTGAAAAGTTGGGTTGTTACACCTTAATTACCAATGCTCCTCTAATGAACAACTTATTTATGGTTCAACCAATAAACAAAAACCCCTCTCGTGCTATACAGAGGGTAGGGCTTTTTGTTCAAGTTCTAGAGATATCATTTAAGGGATCGCTCATCTACTTATCCTAAAGTGGGGAATGAATGGATTCCATCTTATGTGATTATGCTCCCAGCTCCCCACTTGGTCTTGTCTCCAAAATGATAAACATATTGAGTAAAAAATCTGGCCACTCTCACCCATACAAATCAAAGGAAAATCCCTTGTTAAAAGAAATTCATAATACACTCAGGATTAAGACTAAGTTACCTAGGTCATTCTAATGAAATAGAAATCCAACTAGTTAACAGAGTTACATTAGTGGTTACTATTTTGTGGTTCGGTCATATGTAAATTCATTGCATAGGATACCCTCACTCGTATGTCACCTGCACGAATGTGTTGGATCATTGCATTTGTATCAAATACAAAGTGAGTCGTATTCATAGTATTACCGGGATAAGGTCTATATTATAGACCTTTTAAGTTGATCTTGAATATTGATTCATATATGTCTCTACATACTGTTCAAGACTCATCAAATAGCTTAGGATGTTAGTTCATTGGATTTATGTTATTAAGATGAAAGTAATAATAAAATCAATAATACTTACTGATATTATAATAATAACACTTTATTAATAACAATCAATGACTTATATTTACTATCTACGAGTTTTAGGACATAAAATCCAACGCTTTTTAATTTCCAAAAATAATGAAATATTAGATATAAGAATGAACTTAGGAAGGGTGTAGTTAATCAAGTGCACTGGGATGAAAAACAAAAGGAAAATTTTTAAAACTCGAGGCAACTTTGCCCTGAGTTTCACAATCTAAATCCCTATGTTTTCATCTTGAGACATTTTAGAAGTTAATGTTATGTCATTTAACAATTGTATAACCAAATTCAGTATTTCAATAAGTTAATGGATGATTTTTCATGAATTTAATCATTGAAAAGCAATTTTTAGCATGACAAACATGATTACACTGATACACAAAGTGGAAAGAGATAATCATATGTGAGGCCCTGGACCGAGATAAAAGGGTAATTTTGAAAGAAGCATTTTGATTAAAAGGATTTTGAAGAAGGTGTTTTGAGGAGTTGGCGTTATGATGTATCGTGTTAAAGTGGGGTGACGCGATGAGAAGAAGGATGTATTCAAGTCTTGTAGTCAGAGAAAGGTTAGTCGTTTTGGTGTAACGCGATAAGAAAGTCGGTATTGAGGATTTAACATTTCAAGGAAACGCGTAATCTTGATTTAGAACCAGTTTACATGGTAAGCATAAGCTTAAGTATGACCTTATGAGTTATAAGCTCACACGTGTAAAGTTGTAAGTAGGACTTGACGAGCCGTGAGAAGATAAAGGATGACTAACCTAACTTAAAGTTAGTAGTGTAAATAGGATCAAAGGATTTGAAGAAAAGTTATTGTTATTCTAAGAATCTCTCAAGTGTTGTATTGCTTGCTAAGGAAGCACTAGGAGAGGAGAAGAAGATGAAGTTAGGCATTCGAAAAACAAGGAAACTAAAATTAAGTATTTTGTAAGTGATTTTCTAAGAGAAAGAAGTGTTTTGAAAGCATTCTTTGTGAGTCTTGTATTGTATTTAAGTTTAATGCTGTATTATTGTTAATGTTGTTATTTGATATGAAAACTAAAGTTTCTATGTGATGATTGTGATGCTTGTACGTGAGTAAATCATTAGCCTTATTCCTATCAATGAGCTACCTAATTATGTTTGCGTAGCGAGTAAAGGCATATGAGTCAATAACCTACGCAACGAGATATGAACTAGGGAAATTCCCAAAAGGATAATGCTGGTGAAATGAATCCAAGGTCTAAGCGAAGGATTCTGGTGAAATGAATCTCGAGTCTATGCGACTTGATGCTGGTGAAATGAATCCAAGGTCTATGCGTGGGAATGGTTCGTGTTCTTGATTGAAAGGAATAAGTAGAAGCTAACGTGTGATTTATATGTTTTATTGAGATGAGGCATTAAGAGCCTGCTTTATGTGATTGCATTGTATTTCCGAAAAAGAATTTCTAAAAACTCATTCACTAGGTATTTGACTTATGGTTTAAGTTTCCTTTCCTCAGGTTATCAAGGCATCGAGACCAAGTTGATAAAGGTAGGCGAGTTGCTATGCGTTGATCGGAAGTTAACCGGGCTTTCTAAGTGTGAAGCTGCACAAGGCAATGGATTGGAAGCCTTAATTTATAAAGCTTTAATTGTATTGTATTTAGAACGCATGTTGTTAAGTTAATAAAGAGAAGCTGTTTATTCCACTGCATTGCGTTATTCTTATCGCTTAGTAGCTAAAAGAGTTAAGTTAAACTAGCAATAAAGTTAAGGTTCAAGTTGCATTGAGATCGGTTGTTGAAGTAATTCCGCTTACTAGCCTTTCAACGTGCTATCTCTTGGGAAGATATACGTTGAGTGTCTAGGCAATCACGTCTCTACTTGATCATGAAAAGTGACATTTGAGACGGGACATGATATTATATACCTGTCTAATCCAAGTCTAGCCACTCTAAAGTAAAAATTGGTGGTTCCACCTCTCTCAAACTTATGTACATCGATTAATTGGTTATTCCAAAGCATACAACAAAGACCCTTTCCGTATTCACAATTCTTCCTGTAGTCTCTTTCGCAATCCTGTATTGAAATAGATGAATTAGACCATTTAGCAAAATAAGGGACTTTAACCATTTCCAACCTAGCGAAACCATTTCTTCTTCTTCTTTGCTATTGTTCGAGTTTTGACATTTTAGTGGTGTCTTTTGAACACATCCACCACTCCAGTTCCCTTGATTCCATTCGTCTTCCTCATTAGCCTTAAACCCACCTAAACAACTACAAATAGGAGAAGCTTTTGCATTACAAATCCCAAATGCCCCACAAGCCTCACAGTAATCACAAGTCGTGCGAAAAGCCGACCAAGTAACCAACCACTCCTGTTTTTCAACATCCCATGTTGTTTCTTCAAGATTCCCTAGTGAAGTTAGAAGTATACATACCCAAATCTCTTAACTTGATAGATATAGTTTGCAATATATATAAGTAGTAAGTATTATAGTCAATATGAAGGTCGTTATATCCAGACAGATAAGTATCCATTTCGGGTACTCCCATAAAAGATAGACCACTCCATGGACCAGATGGCCAATAGATATCACCACCATTACCCTTCCACATCACAAATTCAGGAATGAAACTGACTTCAAGAGATGCAAAAAAGTTTCCTTTTGATGGATGAACAGGGCTATTCCATGAGTTTAGCATATTATTTATTTTTTTATTTACAACATTATTGCAGATTGTGAGATGTGGCCATGCGTATGGATCTTAGAAGGAAAGTAATTTGATTGGAGTTAAAGAAGTAGTAGTTCCAATGTTTAAGGAAGGAGCTAATGATACGCACATGATGCATTAACCTCAACCTCTTATTCATCTTTCGACATATTTAGCAAATCAAAATTTTTCTCCTACATAAAGCCAAGTTGGAAATGAATATTTTAAGCAATCCTTCCAATTAAAACATAGCAGAAAGACAGAGAAACAATGGGTTTGAGATCAAACTTTGCTCCATTTCTATCTTTATTGTTCTTGTTGGCATCTACTACTAAAGGTCAATCTAACGGTGGTGTTTTTGATGTCACTCGGTATGGTGCAAAACCTAATACTGATATTACTCACGTAAGTATTCGTTATTTTGTTATATCATTTTAATTTATAATCTAAAATATTTTCTAATAAAACAAAATCATATATAGGCTTTACTAAATGCATGGAAAGGAGCATGTGCATCAACAAGTAGAAGTAAAGTGTTGATTCCAAAAGGAGTTTACTTGTTAAGTCAATCCAACCTCAAAGGTCCTTGCAAGAGTTCTATTGAAATTCAAGTTGATGGGACATTGCAAGCTCCTCCCGATCCTAAAGGTGATGGGTTGGTCATTTTGGAATATATCGATAAACTGACATTGTCAGGTACTGGAGTGTTTGATGGACAAGGAAAAGTGGGTTGGGAAAAGAATGATTGTCACAAAAAGAAAATATGTACCAAACTTCCAATGGTAAACACTATGGTTTATAATAGTCGTTCGTTTTTGGCTTAATAACATACACAATTTAAATACATTAGGAATCTCTCTTAATTGTGTGTGTATATGTTTTAACCCCAATTTTTTCCTTTTTTTTTTTTTTTTATGCCAGACTTTGAAGTTCAATTTTGTCACCAATTCAATTGTGAGGGACATAACTTCGTTGGATAGTAAGAATTTCCATATCAACATCTTGGGTTGCAAAAATCTTACATTTCAACATGTGACAATATCTGCACCAGAAGATAGCCCAAACACCGATGGAATTCACATTAGTAGTTCAGAACAAATCACCATTCTTAATACAAAAATATCAACCGGAGATGATTGTGTGTCTGTAGGAGATAGTAACAAACAAATAACGATTAGAGATGTGACTTGTGGACCAGGACATGGAATAAGTATAGGAAGTTTAGGCAAGTATAGCAAGGAAAAGGCTGTGGAAGGCGTTTGGGTGACAAAATGCAAATTAACCAGTACTACAAACGGTGTTAGGATAAAAACATGGCCAGATTCTGCTGGTGAATACTCAGCCTCTGACATGCATTTTGAAGATATTGAAATGAACAATGTCAGCAATCCTATCATCATAGACCAAGAATATTGTCCATGGAATCAATGCAATCCAAAGGTACATATTGTAGTTATACCTTGCTCATTTTCAATTAATTATTGTTAAACTTCACAAGTATCAATTAAGAAAATGGAAAAGTTGAGTTATATATTTATGTTAACAATTATTTATGTTTACAACATTTAGATTCCATCGAGTATTAAAATCAGCAAAGTTAGCTTCAAAAATATTAGAGGCACTTCTGCTACTCCAGTAGCGGTCAAGCTTGTTTGCAGCAAAAAAATACCTTGTGAAGCTGTGGAAGTTGTCGACATTGACCTAAAATACAATGGAAACAAAGGACCAATTAAGTCTCAATGTGCAAATGTGAAGCCGATCATTTCTGGAAAGCAAAACCCTCGGATATGTGCCTAAGCTGCCCCCGTTGATACTCCATCAACCGACTAGTTAAATATTTTCACCATGCTCAAGTTAATTACAAGACCAATTTCTATTTGAATTTTTTCTATTTGAGATTTCAAAGTTTTCACAAGGATGCTCCATTATTGGAAAATTTTGTTTGTATTATTTAAAGCGGAACCATATCTCTCAATATATATGCTGAAAGATCTCTCATCTTATTGGTAGTTTAAATACAAAATAAAGCTAGATAGCGATTTCTAATTGAAATTTAAAAAGCACATCCTTTTTATTATTATTTTATTTCTTTCACTTCAAAAGAGACAATAAATTCGTTTCTTATTTTCTGTTTTTTTTTTCTCGTTCTCGTTTTCTTTTTCTCCTTTTTCTCCTTTTTAAATAAGAAACAAAACTATGTTTGATAATTATTTTTGTTTCTCGCCTCTTGAGAAAAAACAAACAAAAATAGAAATTTGTTTTATAATTATTTCCTATTTCCTATTTTTTAGAATAAGAAGCGTGACTATGTTTGATAACCATTCTTGTTTCTCATTTTTGTTTCTTGAATTATTTTTCTAACATTTTTGCTTATTTTTTTAGTTTAAATATTATTTAATTATGTGAAAGTATATATAATTCATTAAAATATGTAAAAAAAAAAAAAAACAACTATAGAACACTCACACTTACACATAAATGCCGTTACAAACTTAATACCTATAATACAAAATAAAATTAATAACTATAATACAAAATAGTTTTTATTAATCCTATGCTAAAATTCAATTCATTTATAATATTATGTTAAAATGTCGTGGCGGTAAAATATTACAAATAACCTAAATGATTATCATAATAAAATAAGTTTATATAATGTAAAATTTTAACTAATTTCAATGATACAAAAAATAATAAATATAAATTTAAAATAACATATCAAGAAAATTGAAATTCTAGCCTTTAGATCAAAAGTAGATATAGGCATGTCTCCCAACCAATGAGCCAATTAGTGTCTATTTGATAACGTTTAAGTTTTGTTTCCTACTATTTTTTCTCTTTTTTTTTAAGAAATATACATGTTTAATAGCCATTATCATTTGACACTTCTAAAATTTAAGGAACGTTATCAAAAAGTTGGGCAAAATAGATACTATTGAAAAATAGTTTTTCCTAATATTGTTTTTATTTTATTATATTCTATTTCTTCCGAGATGCCAAATCTCAAATTGGCTCATTGGCTCATTGGCTTGGAGTCACATTTATATCTGCTTTTGACCTATAAAGGTCTTGTTCCAATTGTTCCAATTCTCAACTGTGAGTTTTGAATTTTCAATATTTAGATTAATGTATTATTTGATTTTCAAATTTTAGATCTAATTTTAAAATTTCTTTAGCTATATTTATAACATCGTTAAACAAAAAGGAAGAAAAAATAACATATGATCAGATAAATAAAAAAAGATAGAAACAAATGTAATATCTCTTGAAATAATTGAGTATTTTTTACTAAAGATAATGTATGCTGCTAAAAATTCTTAAAGTAAAAAAGAACAACGTATAACGAACAAAAAAATCCATAATGCTACAATAATGAAAATTTCTACTAAAACGAAAGAAAAAAAATTAGAGAGGGGTGAGTTAAAAAAATTAAATGAAAATTAAAAAAAAAAAGAAGAAGAAGAAAATCGAATATATTTTATTTAATCGAGCTATTTTATAGAAAAAAATAAAGGGGCTTTTTTAAAAAAGATAATATACCGACAAAATATTTACAATGATAGAACAATTTTGGAAATGGAAAAAACCCACAAGCCCATTTTGGAAAATACCAAAAAATGTCCTAGTCAACATGCAATTAATTTGCCACATGCCCACGTATAATTCTTATTCTAAACGATCATGATACGCAATTGTGTAGGAAATGATACACGATTGTCTAGAAAATGATACATGATTGTCTAAAAAATGATACACAATCGTGTAGGTAGTATCAATGCCGGCTACCACGCAAGGGTGTAATTCTTCTTCTAAACGATCATGATACATGATCACAAATGATAAACGATCGTGTAACAAATGATATACGATTATTTAGTGCTTTTTAACGATGGAAGAAATGCTTTGTGTAATTCTTCTTCTATACGATTATGTAGGAAATGATACATGATCATGATACACGATCGTGTAAGAAATGAAACACGATCATGTAGGAAACTATACATGATCTTGTAGTTCTTTTTAACAATGGAAAAAATGCTTCATGTAATTCTTCTTATACACGATCATGATATGCTATCGTGTATGAAATGATACACGATCGTGTAGGAAACGGTACACGATCGTGTAGGAAACATACATGATTGTGTAATTCCTTTTAATGATGGAAAAAATTTAAGGCCCTAATTCAGGAAAAGGCATCCTGTTGGGGAAAAAGCCTTGTTGGGAAGTTGTTTAAGTATTGAGACATCCCCTGGGGAAAGATGCTATAAAAAGTAAGAGATATGAAAAGAAAGCGTCAGCCAAAGGACTCTGTCGCATGAATGTAAGTAATGCGATAGGAATAGAAAGAGAGGATGGCGATGAGCTGAACGAGGCATATTGGCAAGATCCCATGAAATATTGTAACGCCCCGAAGCTCGAGGTAAAAATTTTCGCATTTTAAGTGAATTTTAATAATATAATATTAATTATATTATTAGTATTGGGTATTATTGTCATTTCAATTTTAATATTAATATTTACATTATCCTTTTACTATTTACTTAATATAAATATTAATATTATTATTTAATATTATTATAACTAATTAGTATTAATGTTTTATTATAAATTATTATTATTATTATTATTTTTATTTAATATATATTATTATTTATTTTAAATTATTTAATATTAATATTTTAATATTAATTATATTTATTATGTTTTAATATATATATATATATATATATATATATTTTTTTAAAAAAAAAAAAGAAAAGAAAAGAAACCCTAGCCTAACCCGCGCGCGTCGTCTCCCTCTCCCCCCCGTGAACTTCTCCTTCTTCTTCCTCTCCCTTCCTGGCCCGACGCCGCCGCTCCCTCTCATTTTCTCCTTCTCCTTCGTTTCTCCTTCGTCCATTTCCTTTTCCTTTCCGTCTTGCGCCGCCCGTGTTTCTCCATCCGCACCGCACCGACGGGAAGCCACAGCGACAGCCGTCCCGACCGTTCTTCTTCTTCCGGGTTCCGCGTGCACGGCCAGCCATCGGCCGTCTCTGCCTCGGTGGTGCGGCGTCGGCTGTCACCATACCAGCATCGACGTGAGGGCAAGCCATTCGGCCTTCGTACCGCCGTCGTTCGCCGGAAGAAAGGACCATCGAAACCGTGGCTGCCGTTTTCATCCAACCCGACCCGGTTCCAAGCTGACCCGACTCGAAACCGCTTCCAGTCCGAGCGGAGCGAGCCGCGTGAGCCGAGCCGAGCGAGCCGCGTGAGCCGAGCGGAGCGAGCCGAGTGAGCCTAGTGAGCTGAGCCGCGAGCCGAGTGAGCCGAGCCGCGAGCCGAGTGAGCCGAGCCGCGAGCCGAGTGAGCCGAGCCGCGAGCCGAACTAAGCCGAGCCAAGCCGAGCCGAGCCGAGCCGAGCTGAGAACCAAGCCGAGTTAAGCCGAGCCGAGCCGAGCCGAGCTGAGCCGAGTCCAAGCCGAGCCGAGCCACCTAAGCCTTCCTTCCTCCACTTCGGGTCACGGTGAGTCTTCGGTAAGGATTGTTTTGATGAATTCCCTAATGTTACTACATCCGATTCGAGTTTGAATATTGGAATAAGATATGGCCCTACTTTTCTCCTTGAAGGTAGTACAGAGTTGACGCTTGAGTTCTCGGGTCTCGCGGTAGGCTTGTTTGGAGGTAGTTTTCCTTTCCTTGGGTAAGTCAACGGATGACCTTTTAAAGCAACTGCTACTAAAGTCATCAACTAAAACCTTTGTGTTTTCGTTTAGGTTGATCCGTTGAGCGTGGATTCGATCGAGGGGCATAACCGAGTATCAGGTAAGGGTTTTCCTACTACTGGACCCAGAATCCAGGCTGAAAACGTAGAAATCCACAGGGGATTACACGTTAGTGACTGTACTGAATAACTGTATGCGTGTTGACTGTTAAGTACTGTTATTGTATTTCGTCTGATGTAAATATACTGTGACTGCTAATTGTGGATTGAGATTTTATGTTGATGGACCTTGAAGTTACGGTTCAGTATGTAGTAAAATACTAGTCTGGATGTGGTTCATGGAGTTTGGACGGGGAAGGACAGTGAGGCCGGTTTTTGGTGGGTTAGTCGATTGGATCTAGGGTTTTCCCTAATGGTGTGCGAATTGGTAATGCGTATAGCAACTGAGGGTGTAGATGTTTAAACCTATACTATCTGACTGACAAAGCCTATGGCGGAACTGTAATATGAATGCCGTTGGAATGTGACTGATGTAGACAGTTTAGTATGGACTGAGGGGTAACGGTTAGCTTCATCTATGGGGTAGTGTGCCTTACGGATATGTGCATCCTTCGAGAGCACTAGACTGATATGTGCATCCTTCGGGAGCACTAGACTGATATGTGCATCCTTCGGGAGCACTAGACTGATATGTGCATCCTTCGGGAGCACTAGACTGAGATGTGCATCCTTCGAGAGCACTAGACTGACATGTGCATCCTTCGGGAGCACTAGACTGATATGTGCATCCTTCAGGAGCACTAGACTAATATGTGCGTTCTACGGAACCACTAGACTGTTATGTAGGGTACCCCCAAATAGGAAGTTAACTGTTGTCCCCTAACGGGCCCAGTAGTGGGTCCCTTTCTGGGTATGTTTATACTCACCCTTTCTCTTCTTTAACTTTTCAGGTAGGGGCACAGCGAGGGGCAGACCGACGAGAGGCAGGAAGGATGCGTGAAGGCCATATGGACGCGTCTGGTTTTCTTATCGCTTCCGCTACGTATTTTGTCAGAATATTTTGACTTGTGATTCTGAACTGGTGACTTGATATTTTTATTTTGTGACTTTTTGATTTATTTAAAATAGGGCCCGAAACTGTCTTTTGTAAGGTTTCTAATGTTTTAATGAATCGTAACTGGTCCGTTTTAAATTTTATGTTGAATGGTCGAGTTTTGGTATTTGGTAGTGACCTCAGCTTAGTCCGGAAAGTTGGGTCGTTACAAATATTGATGTCCTAGAGATTGAGACGAGTAAGTAAACATCTTGTCAAGCGACATGATAACTCGCTGTGGGAAAAGAAATGACGGTAGCTTCTTCGGAAAGAAGAATAGGAACAGTCAGACAATTAAGAGTTTGGCATCCCAATGAGATAAGGTGTACATCTCAAGGGAAAAGTTAAATCGCTGCCTGATAAACAGGCAACGTGTTGAGCTCGGATTGGTTAGCATAAAGTGGTACTTGTTACGATGTCACGAGTAAGGCATAGAAGTGACCCTTTTAGGTGAAAGGACCCTATAAATAGGATCGGAGGGCCTACGAAAAGGACAGTTGTTAAAAAAGAAATGAAAAGAAAATAGTAGACCCTCCTAATGAAGGAAAAATGAGAAAGCTTCAAAAGTTAAATAGACAGATTCTTCAACCATCAGACAAAAAGGGGAAGTTGGAAGCCAATAAGGGAAAAGTCAAGGCTAAATATTGTGAGTAACATCTTGTTTTGAAAAGCTAATATCATTTTACATATGTGTTGGTGTGAATAATGTTACAGTGGTTGGTTTTACAAGTACTGTTCGAAAGAACTGAATGTAGTTTTATTTCTTCTTTGAATGATCAAATATGATTTAGGAATCCTATTTCTATGACTGTTAAGATCCATTCTTGTGAACATATTCTGAATGAAAGGAAAAAGGGTAAATGTTTCCACAAACATGAGTATTCTTTGAACGATGGGAAAATGTGTTTTTCAAGTAATGGTAAATGGTTGTTGAATATGATTTCTAAACTACTGATGGACCTTTACTCTGAAAACTAGTGTTCATACATGATGCATGTTGAGTATTCTTTCTAGTGAGAGCAAATCCCAAGTCAGTGAGGGGAAAATTCCCAGGTTGGGGAGTTGTGAGAAAGATGTGGCCAGATGCTACTGGATATCCTAGGTAACTCGTGTGGTACTGGCGAGAGTGAATCCTAAGTCAGCGAGGGGAGATTCCTAGGTCTCAGAATGGGCTTGTTGTGCAATGATTTCAGCGTATGCCATTAAATGCTTCAAATTTAAACGATCATTTAGATCATATCACAGGGATATTTAAAAGATCTTGATATTATGGAAAAGGGGTTGTAAGAAAGAAAGAGAAGACGAAGAAAGAAAGAAAGAAAAAGAAGATGAATTAAAATATAAGAAAGAAAATCTTGGAAGTAATTTGTATTTTATTTAAAGAAAAAGAAGAAAAAGAAGTGATGAATCGTCCGTAATATCAAGGATAAATCTGAAATTTATGAAAAAGTTCTATGAACTTCACGGGTTTTTTTATTTTGTTACACAAGTCATAAATATTTGGTGTTTATTATATTTATGAAAATTAACCAAAAATAAATCTCAAAAATCGTGATTATCTTTTATTTTCATTCAAAACAAATATATTTATAAATTGTAAAACTATTGGAAAATGTATTTTAGTTTAACGATATAAAAGTTATTTTTTTAAAATCTTTAATATAATATATTATTACTTTAGATAAAGGGAAACTTTCATGAATGAAACAAAACACCAAACTATTCACGATCCATGTAACAAAGCCCATAAAGTTAGCAGTTTTTTAAATATTTCAGGTTTGCCCTTCCATCTTTCTTCTCTTCCTCGCGATTTCTTTCATCGTATTTCTTCTTTTTCTTTTTCTTTTTCTACTGCGATTTCTTTCAATCGTATTTCATTTTTTCCTCTTCTTTTTTTCTACTGCAATTTCTTTCCATCGTCTTTTTTTACTTCGTTTAATCTTTCAATCGTATTTCTTCTTTTCCTCTTTTTTTTTTTTTTTTTGCGGTGATTTCTTTCCATCTTCTTTCTTCTTTTTCTTTCTTTTTACGTCATTTAAATTTGGGTAACCAAATCTAAACGACCGTATACAAAAAATAGCAAAATCTAAAAGATCTTGTATAAAAAATGTTGAAAAAAAATCATTTACATTGGGGTAGCCAAATGTAAATGATTGTGTAAACAAAGTAAATGATTGTGTAAAAAAAATAAAAGTTTGTGTATAAAGAATCTTGAAAAAAATCATTTAGATTGGAGTAGCCAAATGTAAACAATCGTGTAAAAAAAGTAAACGATCGTATAAAAAAATAAAAGATCGTGTATATAAAGAATCTTGAAAAAAAAATCATTTAGATTGGAGTAGCCAAATGTAAACGATTGTGTAAAAAAAAAATTATCATTTAGAGAAATCTAAACGATTATGTACCAAAAGAATTTAAAAAAATCGTGTACCAAATTTTGAAAACAAAAATCCTTTAGATTTGGGTCCCCAAATCTAAACGATCGTGTAATCAAATTTAAACGTAACCAAATTAAACAATCGTGTAACAAAATTAAACAATATAATTGAAAAGATAAATTGTAGCCATATCTAAACGATCACGTACCAAACAATAATCAAATCGAAACAATCGCAAACATATTACGCGCGTTGTTGACGATGTGGTTGACGAGACATTTTTGGTATTTTACACGGTGGACCTCTAGGCTTTTTCCGTTTTCGGAATTGTTCTATATAGTGTAAATACTTTGCCGCTTTGTTATATTTGTGAAAAGACCCTTTAGATAAATTAGATTTTTATCGATCGTATTTAGATAACATAAGATTATTATAGATAAAATTTTCAAAAGTTATTTTTTTATAAAAAAAATTATTGTGATTCAAAATTTCTCCCTCCACATGAATGACAATATATATATATATATATACATATACATATACATAAACACTTTTAGATTTTAAATAAGAAAATTTGATGCAGATATATAGTAAATAGATTTTCTTCTCGGACATTTTCAAATATAGCAAAATGAACTAAAATATTTACAAAATATAACAAAATTTCAGATTAATAATTGCTAGACAATGCAAGATATCTGTCGGTATCTATCAATGTCTATCTTTGACAAAATATAAAATTTGGTCACATTTTGTAAATATTTGTAACAATTTTACTATTTACAATAATTTTTTAAATTTTTTTTAATATGACTTATGTGATTTTGTATAGATTTCTTTTAAACATTTTTTTGGCAAATTTGTATTTTTTTATACATAAAATGAAAATTTCAATCATCACTTTAGAGATAGCATGTAGATAATATCTATAAGAAAAAATAATAAATAAATATTTGTAGCGTTTCATAATTTATAGGTATCTAAATTTTACATAGTTAAATTTACATAAATATAAGAGAAGTGCTAAATATTTACAGTCCATATAATAATTTTAAAAAGGCCAGGAAGCCAATTATTTTTTCATAAATTTCATATTTGTTTTTATTGGATTTTAATTATTGCGGGACGATTTGTCAGTTCTTTTTCTTCTTCTTCGTTGCGATTTCTCTCCTTCATATTATTACTTCTCCTTCTTCATATTTCTTCTTCTTGTTTACAATTTCTTCATTTCCTTTTCTAGAATTTCTTCCTTCTTCTTCTTCATCTCTAATATTTTTTTTTCTTCTTCATACAAGATCTAAACGATATTGGTACAAAATCAAAACGATTGTGTAACAATATCTAAACAATCAGTTGTCTATCATAGATAAACACAGATAGAGACCACTATCATTAATAGATTGTTTAGCTTTGGTACAAAATCATTTATACTGAGTACAAGATTGTTTAGATTTAGTATAAGATCGTTTAGGCTAGGTAAAAGGGTATAAGATCGTTTAGACTGGGTAAAAGGGTATAAGATCGTTTAGACTAGGTAAAAGGGTATAAGATCGTTTAGACTGGGTACAAGATCATTTTTTCACGCATGTCTAACCGATTAATCATGAGGTATTTTTGTTATTTCACGTTGTGGGCTTTTTCCTTTTTCAAATTGTTCTATAAGGTGTAATTTTTTTTTACGCTTTGTTCTATTTTTTTAAAATACCACTTGTACATATCCTTTTTAGATTTTAGAAGATTAATTTTGATAGTAAATATATTTTTAGTTTTAGTTTTATTTTAGTTAATTTCTTTTCAAATGATAAAACTTATAATTATTTAATAACTTATAAATAGGGGTCTTTTAAAAAATATAACAAAGCAAAAAGTTATTTACACTATATAGAACAATTTCGAAAACGGAAAATGCCCATAGACCTACAATGGAAAATACAAAAGATGTCTCGTTAACCACGCCATCAACAACGTGTGTAATATATTTGGTACACGATCATTTAGATTTGGCTATTGGTTGGTACACGATCATTTAGATTTGGTTTTTTAGATTTGGATAGCAAAATCTAAACGATTTATTTTTCTATTATTATTGTTTAATTTCGTTTAATTTGGTTACACGATCATTTAGATTTAGATTATTCGGTACACGATCATTTAGATTTGGCTAAACGAATTTTTTAAAGATTCTTTTGTTATACGATCGTTTATTTTTTCAAGATTCTTTGGTACACAATCGTTTAGATTTGGCTAAACAACTATTTTTAATACTTTGGTACACGATCGTTTATTTTTTTACATGATCGTTTAGATTTGGCTACTCTAATTTAAATGATTTTTTTCAAAATTCTTTATACACAATCTTTTAGATTTTGTTACCCTAATCTAAACGATGATGTAAAAAAAGCGAAGGAAAAGAAGAAAAATGATGGAAGGAAAAGAAGAAAAATGATGGAAAGAAATCCCAGCGAAAAAATAAAAGAAGAGAAAAAGAAGAAAGATAATAGAAAGAAATCAGATTTGGTTACTCAAATCTAAAACAATGTAAAAAAAACGATGGAAAAAAATCATAGTGGAAAAAATAAAAGAAAAGGAAGAAAGACGATAGAAAGAAATCGTAGTGAAGAGGAGAAGAAATATAGAAAGGCAAACTTGAAATAATTAAAAAAAATGGCTGACTTCATAGGCTTTGTTATGCGGGCTTTAAATATTTTAGTAGTTTGTTAAATTTATGAAAATTTCCCTTATAAATAAATAGAATAGTATTTGGAGTTCGAGTTCGACGATATTGTCAAAAAGTTATTAGAGAAAAGAAATAGAAAAAGTCACAATAAAAATCCAATTTAACAATATTAGCACTAACATTTTCAATTTTGCAAATATAATAACTTTTTAATTTTGGTTGATATTTCTTATTTTATTCTTTTTACTATTCCAAAATTGCCCTACTTTGGTGTTTTCTCTTCCTCTTTCGTTTTTCTTTATTGTTCTCCTTCATTTTTCGTTTTCTTCTTCTCTTCTCTATCGTTCTTTTTCACCATTTCTCTTATTCACCTACTTCTCTTCTCCTTGTCTTCTTCTGCCTCTTCTCCACCGTCCTTCTCTTCTCTCTTCAGTTTTGTTCTTTTAGATTTCTCCCTCTTTGTCGGCTTCTTTTTTTTTTTATCATCTGTAACGGCCCAACTTTTCCGGACTAAGCTGAGGTCACTACCAAATACCAAAACTCGACCATTCAACATAAAATTTAAAACGGACCAGGTACGATTCATTAAAACAGTATAAACCTTACAAAAGACAGTTTCGGGCCCTATTTTAAATAATTCAAAAAGTCACAAGATAAAATGTCAAGTCACCAGTCCAAAAATCACAATCAAAATATTCTGACAAAATACATAGCGGAAGCGAAAGAAAAACAGACGCGTCCATATGGCCTTCACACATCCTTCCTGCCTCTCGTCGGTCTGCCCCTCGCTGTACCCCTACCTGAAAAGTTAAAGAAGGGAAAGGGTGAGTATAAACATACCCAGTAAGGGACCCACTACTGGGCCCGTTAGGGAACAACAGTTAACTTCCTATTCGGGGGTACCCTACATAACAGTCCAGTGGTTCCGTAGAACGCACATATCAGTCTAGTGCTCCCGAAGGATGCACATATCAGTCTAGTGCTCCCGAAGGATGCACATATCAGTCTAGTGCTCCCGAAGGATGCACATATCAGTCTAGTGCTCCCGAAGGATGCACATATCAGTCTAGTGCTCCCGAAGGATACACATATCAGTAAGGCACACTACCCCATAGATGAAGCTAACCATTACCCCTCAGTCCAAACTAAACTGTCTACACCAGCCACACCCCAACGGCATTCATATTACTGTTTCGCCACAGGCTTTGTCAGTCAGATAGTATAGGTTTAAACATCTACACCCTCAGTTGCTATATGCATTACCGATACGCACACCGATAGGGAAACCCTAGGTCCAATCGACTAACCAACCAAAACCGGACTCACTGTCCTTCCCCGTCCAAATTCCATGAACCACATCCAGACCAGTGCTTTACTACATACTAAACCGTAACTTTAAGGTCCATCAACATATAATTTCAATCCACAAATAGCAGTCACAGTATATTTTCATCAGACAAAAAAAAATATAATATCAGTACTTAACAGTCAACACGCATACAGATATTCAGTACAGTCACTAACGTGTAATCCCCCGTGGATTACTACGGTTTTAGCCTGGACTCGGGGTCCAGTAGTAGGAAAACCCTTACCTGAATCTCGGTTATGCCCCTCGATCGAAAACCACGCTCGACAGATCTACCTAACGAAACACGAAAGTTTTAGTTGATGATTTTAGTAGCAGTTGTTTTAAAAGGTTATCCGTTGACTTACCCAAGGAAAGGAAGCTAACTCCAACCAGGTCTGCCGCGGAACCCGAGAACTTAAGCGTCAACTCTGCACTACCTTCAAGGGAGAAAAGTAGGGCCATATCTTAATCCAACATTCAAACTCGAATCGGACGAGGTAACATTAGGGAATTCATCAGAACAATCCTTACCGAAGACTCACCGTGAACCGAAATGAAGGAAGGAAGGCTTAGGTGGCTCGGCTCGGCTTGGTTCTCGGCTCGGCTCGGCTCGGCTCGGCTTGGTTCTCGGCTCGGCTCGGCTTGGTTCGGCTCGCGGCTCGGCTCACTCGGCTCGCGGCTCGGCTTGGTTCGGCTCGCGGCTCGGCTCACTCGGCTCGCGGCTCGGCTTGGTGCGGCTCGCGGCTCGGCTCACTCGGTTCGCTGCTCGGCTTGGTTCGGCTCGCTCGGCTGGAAGTGGTTTCGGGTCGGGTTGGCTTGGAACCGGGTCGCACGGTTTTTGGAGGGCTTTCTCTCTTCCGGCGACGGCGGCGGTGGCGGACGACACTGGAGGTGATACAGGAGATGGAGACGGAGAGGAGGAGAGATATGGTGGCGGAGACGAAGGCGGAAGAGAGAAAAAAAAGGCCGGAGAAGTGCGGCGGCGTCGGGCGAAAACGAAACCGAGAGGACACCCGAACGGATAGTCGCGGCGGCTGTTCGCTTTCGGAGACGGAGACGACGACGCCGGCAGCGATGCAGAGACGAGGAAGGAAGGGATGGAGGAAGAAGAGAAGATGGATGGTTCGGGTGGCGGTGGCGCGGCGTCGGGGAGAGGAAGAAACGGAAGAGAAAGAAGAAAAAATTTCGGTGGGGGGGGGGGGGCGGCGCGAATTAGGGTTTTTAAAAAAAAATTTATTATATATATATATATATATACATATATATATATATAATTCTTAATAAATTTATAATATTAATAATTTAAATTAAATAATAATATATATTAAATATAAATAATAATGATAATAATAAAGTAATAATAATAATATATTAATAATATTAATATTAAATGATTAATAATTTATTTTATTGTTTTATAAATAACAATATTTCTATAATATTAATTAATAATAATAATTATTATAATATTAATATTATAACAAATAAAATAAATATTAATAATAATAATATAATTAATATTATATTATTATTATATCAACTTGCATTTTACATAAAACGAGAAAAATTTTACCTTAAATTTTCTGGGCGTTACATCATCTTTTCATCGTCTTCTTCTCCTATTCTCCTCATTTTTTCTTCAGGAAAAACAATAATTATGTATGTATTTCTTCCCCTTTTTTGAAGCCATAATATTATTTCTGTAAAATGCTCATATATTATTTATTAAAATTAGGGTTATGATTAGTTATTCCTCATCTCTTTTATTTGTTCATAATATCTTTTATCGAAAGGAACTTTGTAGATCAGTTTGGTTTTATTTAGTTACGTTCGGTTCTGTTTTTTTTTTACTTTTATCTGTTTTTTATATCAACGGTATGATATACTTATATTATATGTACTAGTTGACTGATATACTTACTACGTGTTTTTTATTTTTCCAAAATTGTTGCAGTTCATTGTAGTTATGGTTAAATTGGTAGTAATTGTTTTTCAAAGTGGTTAATGGGATGAGCAACATTACTACGTGGATTACAAAACAAATTGTGTTTTGGTTGATGAAGCGATATCATCATTTGATTCTTTTGTGAACTTGATTCATACTGAAATTCAAGTTGAGTCATGTATTGAACTTTTAGTTTTAGTTTATTGACCATAGGCAATAATGATGTTCAACATGTTATTAAGATTGTAAACATACCATAACAACACTTTCACAAGTGTATCAACAACATATCAAGTGTTTCAGACTAATAATATGTATCAATGAAGTTTAGCAAGTGATTAAGTGTATTACATTTATCAAATGTATTAGCAAACAAACAAGTGTATCAACGATATATAAAGTGTATCATTCTTAGCGCATCAAATGTATTTAATTGATTAAGTGTATCAATAGTTGAGCAAGTGTATCAACAACATATCAAGTGTTTCAAATTAATAATATGTATCAACGAAGTTTAACAAGTGATTAAGTGTATTAAATCTATCAAGTGTATCAGCAAATAATAACAAGTGTATCAGCAAACAATAACAAGTGTATCAACGATATATAACGTGTATCAATGATATATAAAGTGTATCATTCTTAGTGCATCAAAGTGTATTTAATTGATTGAGTATATCAACAGTTGAGCAACTGTATCAACAACATATCAAGTGTATCAAACTAATAATATGTATCAATGAAGTTTAGCAAGTGATTAAGTGTATTAAATCTATCGTGTGTATCAGGAAACAATAACAAGTGTATCAACGATATATAAAGTGTATCATTCTTAGTGCTTCAAGTGTATTTAATTGATTGAGTGTATCAACAACATATCAAGTGTTTTAAACTAATAATATGTATTAGTGAAGTATTAGAGAGTAAAAAAAAGTGTACAAGCAGTACATCAAATTAGGTGTATCAAAAGTATATACTGGTGTATCAACGGTATATATTGGTGTATCAGCCGTATAAATTGGTGTATCAACCGTATATATTGGTGTATCAGTAATGATTGGAGGGTAACTTCGTAATTTCGTAATTTTAAAATGCGGGCTGGGCTTCAATTTTGCTATTTTTGCAAATGTAAAAATGATGTGTTATGGGCCTAATTTATGATACTATAATTGTCATATTTGCAAGAGCCCCTTAATGAAAATATCTATTATTTTAAAAAATCAAATCAATTTTGACTTATTTTTATCGTTTTAGGAAATAGATAAATTAATTTATTTATACAATATCTTTTTCGATTTATTATTTTAGGAAAAACAAATAAACTTATTTTGAACAAAATCTTTCAATATCACATTTTTACTATTTTAGAAAAAATAAATTTCATAATATCTAATTTGATTTTATACTTATTAAATTTTCCTAATTTGTGGCACACCCCGGGCCTATAAATAGGGACCTTTGGTCATTTGAAAGGGGGGCGAAAGAAATTGTATTAGAGAGAATCTCTATGAGAGGAAAAAGAAATTTGATTATTTAGAGAATCTCTACAAATTGGTTGTTATTTTTTTCGTTTCATTGTTTTTATTTTTATTTATTTATATGTCTTTTGTTTTTTACCCTAAATCTATTCCATAACAAAGGAAAAACTTAGTTGGAGGCTGCATTAGGTAGAGATTTACTTCCAATGATCCGCACGTCATACAACAAATAATTTTTTCGGGATCGAACCCTTATTTTTAAAAAAGTAGAGAGAAAGAAAAAATGTATAAGGGAAATTTCTTATGTTTATTTTTGCCATTTTGTTTTATCATTATTCTATAAAAAAATATATAATAATGAATCTATTATTTATTTATTTATTTATTTTTCTTTTATTTATTTATTATTTGGTTTTTTTATAATTTTTAAAAACTTATTATTATTTATTTCATTATTCTTAATTATTATTATTATTATTCTTAATAATAATAATTATTATTATTAGGGATCTTTTTACAAATAGAACAAAACAGTAAAATATTTACACTGTATAAAACAATTTCGAAAACGGAAAAAAGGCTACAGGCCCACCATATAAAATACCAAAAATGGCCCATTAACAATGGGCGTGTAATATATTTGGTACTAAACGCATACGTAATATATTTGGTACACGATCGTTTAGATTTTGTTATTGTTTGATACACGATCGTTTAGATTTGGTCATTTAATTTGACAATTATCTTTTTTAATTCTATCGTTTAATTTGGTTACACAATCATTTAATTTGGTTACGTTTAAAATTGGTTATATGATCCTTTAGATTTGATCGTTTAGATTTGGGTAGACAAATCATTTTGTAACGCCCTAAAAAAATTAAGATAATTTCTTGGGCATTATTTTGAATTCATTTAATGAGAATTATTTGACTTATGTAGGAATTGAAATTAATTAAATATTTGTTGGATGAATATTTAATTAATTAGAGGTTTTGGCATGTGGTGTTTGTTGAGTTTTTGATTAAATGGTAAGTTAAGAGAATTAAGAAAAGTTGTGGATTTTTTTTAGTGTTGTTGAAGTTGAATTTAATTAAATAATTATGGACGTTATTTAATTAAATTGTGGGGTGGAAAGTTTGTTGGAGATTCAATAATTATATGTATATGTGGAAATATATATGTAATTATTATGTTAAAGGAAAAGATAATTATATTTGTTGAAATATAATTATTTAAGAAAAAGATAATTAATTATTTTGGAGAAAGATAAATAATAATTAATTATTGTGGAAGATAATTAATTATTCTGCAGAAAGATAAATCTTGATTATGGAGTGAAGTTGTTATGGTTGGGTTAAGATAATTCATGTTGAAAGTTATAAGTGATTTATTCGAAAAGATTTGATTGATTAAAAAAATTGAGGACTTAAGTTAATTTGAGATTTTGGAGGGAAAAGTTGCTTTTGATGGAATTGGATTTAATTGAGTATATATATATGTGGATATATATATTTAATTAATAGTTTAGAAAAATGAAGTTAATTATATGATGGAATATAATTATATTTGTTTGGAAAAGAAGATAATTCATGAGGAGAGAGATGGTTGATTTGACTGGACGAAAAAGATATATATTTATTTATAAGAGAGAATAATGGTTTAAATAAATATATATGTTTATTGTAGATTTTGGTGAGAGAAAAATAATAATAATAAAGAAGTATTATTATTATTATTAATGGTTATAAATGCCTAAGATTTTGTGCATTTAAGGCATTTATTGAGGAAAAATAATGGGAATAAAGATATATGTATATATTTGGTATTATATATATATATCCTAAAAGGAAAAGGAAAAGGAAATAATAATAATAATAAATATTATTGTTATTATTTTGGTCTATAAATAGCATTGGAATGCTTAAGTTAGAAAGTAAAGAAAAAAAAAAGGTTTTTCATCTTCTTCTCTAAGATAACCCATCAGTTGAAGTTAAGATTGGTCTTTTTGGAAGCTTGAGGATTTAAAGTGATGAATTTTTCCATCAAGGATGAGAGGATTTTTTTCAACCTCCATTTGAGTAACCTTGGTAAGCCAATGAAATTAAATTAATATTTTATTAATTTAATTTTGGATCTATTTGAGGTTTCTTTAAACATTCAATTGGCTAATTTTTAAGATTTAAATCTTGAATTTTTTCCAATTAAGGTTGAATTGGTTTCAACCCCTTTTGTTTGAAAGTTAATTAAGTTAGGAGAATTTTTGGATGTTAGCCAATTGCTAATTTCATTAATTAAGATACTAAGTTTTCCTTTTATGATTAGGATTAAGTTAATTGGAGAATTTTACTGTCAACTAGGGAGTACCTTTGTTTGGCTAAAATCTCCAGGTAAGGGATTCTCCTACTGGCCTTTGAACTGAATTTAAGAGACCGCATGTAATTATGATTATGCATTGATGGTAGCTAAAATGCATAATTTGATGCTATTGATAATGACTGTCATTATACTAAGATTATGTTGATGACTGATGTTATGTTAATGACCGGTAGTATGTTGCTGTTCATGTTGATGTTGATGCATGATATATTAATCACATGATTAAGGACGTTAAAATTAATATTCATGTCATGTTATGATGTTATATTATGCTACGTGCTATGGATATGGTGTTCTGTTAACTTTGTCTATTAGAGTCGTACCTGCATGGGTGTCCTTCGGGATCACCACCTATTTAGGACTGCGTAGTCTGACAAGACCGCCAGTCTAGCATGAATATAGATATGATTTGAGTGATCCGACGGGATCCTCGCAGCCCAATTGTCTTACTGTTTCCTCTGGGTTCACTACAGACCAGTATGTCCTATGTGCTCCCTTGGGATGCCGAAGACCAGATTCTGTTCCTACGGGAGCGCATGTTGCACGTGTTCGGGAACGTGTCAGTTCTTGGGTACCACTTTTCAGGATTCTAATGGGAAGTTAACAGACACCTAGCGGGACTAGTAGTAGATCCCTTACTGAGTATATGTTTATACTCACTCTTTCTATGTTTAACATTTCAGGTGAAGGTAAAGGTAGAGGAAAGCTGGCGAGCGACAAAGAAGGATCCGTGACATGCCATATGAGGTTTCAGTTTTGCTTCCGCGTTTGTGTTTCAGTGTTTTAATATTCCGTTTTTAATGAAAATTTAGTCTTCCCTCGTTTCAAAAAAAGTGTCTCTTGTCATTGTTTCTTTTTAGTAATGACCTCAACTTAGGATAAAGAGTTGGGTCGTTACACATTTTTCTTTTGGTATACGATCGTTTAGATAAGGCCAAACGATTTTTTAAAAAAAATTTCTACGCGATCGTTTACTTTTTTTTACATGATTGTTTAGATTATTTTTTTACACAATCGTTTAGATTTGTCTACGCAATCTTTTATTTTTTCAAGATTCTTTAGTACACGATCATTTAAATTTGGATAAACAATTTTTGTAATTACTTTGGTACACGATCGTTTAGATTTATCTACACGATGGTTTGTTTTTTTACACGATCGTTTATATTTGGCTACTCAAATCTAAATGATTTTTTTCAAGATTATTTATACACGATCTTTTAGATTCTACTATTGTTTGCACACAATAGTTCGACGTAAAAAAGAAGACGAAGAAAAAAAAGAAAGACGATGGAAAGAAATCACAAAGGAAAAAAAAAGAGAAAAAGAAGAAAGACGATGGAAAGATTAAACGACGTATAAATAAAAAGAAGAGGAAAAGAAGAAAGACGATGGAAAGAAATTGCAACGGAAAAAAAAGAAAAAAAGAAGAAAAGAAGATGGAGGAGGAAAAACTTAAACCATAAGTTGAATACTTAGTGAATGATAATTTTGGAAAAATTTTGAGCATACAAAACATAAAATCATTTTCATAAACATGGCCTTCATCACCTAAATTCATAAAACAAAAATTACACATTAGTCTTTCATAATTCTTTCTTCCAATACTACTAAAAAACAGGCAATACTTGACGCTTGTATAATTGATATAGTTGACAGTTTTAATAAAAACTGTCAAGTAACATAAGGAAGCGTCAAGAATAAGAAAGATTGAAAAAACCCATAGTCTTTTTTTTTTAAATAATTGACGGGTTAAAATCGTAAAAAATAATTTTAATTACTTGAGTTATAAAAAATGTCAAGTAATATATATTTTTAACTCATTCAAAAAAAATTCCCTCCTTTAATTTAACTTTCCCAAATTTCCTTTTCCCACAAAGTTTCTAAAAAACCCTAACTACCCCATATTTCACTTCGACGGAAACAACAACACCAAGTCACCGTTTCCAATCCCATATTTCTGCCCATATTTTCGATCCATTGGCAGCATTTCCAGTCAATCTCCTCAAGTGTTTTCTATTTGCTTGCAACGTCCGCCACAAGTTCATCACAAGTTCGTCTGCCATTAGTTTTTGCCGTCACCACAAGATATCACACGTTTTCGCCGTCTCTTCCACTTCCAGTCCACCACAAGTTCGTCTGCTTGTTTTTGATCGACCTTTTCAAGCTGCTGTTGCCTCCTTGCAACGTCCACCACCAGTTCGATCAATCTTCTTGGCAGACGTTCTTCTTGTCGGACGACCACCTTGTATGTTCCACAGACGACCACCTCGTACGCATCACACAGACGACCATTTGGTACGTTCTTCGGCTGCACATCGGAGATGACCACCTCGTACATTCTTTGGCCGCTTATCACAGATGTACCAGACGTACATTCCTCAGCCGCACATCACATAAATTGCTAGACATTCCTCAGCCGCACATCATAGAGACTCCTCAAGGTATGTTAAGCTATGATCAGTTGGTAATTTTGTTGTTACGTTTTGTTTGATTCACTAATTTTGGGTGGTGTGGATTTATTTGCAGGAGGATATTATCAAGGGTCACCAGTGATGGTGCCACCACAGTACGGCGCCCCACCCCCAAAATGACAGTCAAGTTTCTTGGAGGGATGGTATGCCAAAAAGCTTCTTTTTCTCCCTCTTTAATTAATTGTTTTGGTTTTGCTTGCATATACCAAAACTAAAGGCTTAAACTATGAATGTTAGGATGGTCTAAAGAAAAAACATATCGAAGTGATGAGAACGCCTATGAAGTTTGAACTACATCTTTCATACTAATATAATTATGTCTTAGAAACTTATCTCATTTTTTACTTGCTTTCTGTTATTTACAGGCTTTACTAAATTATCTTCACATCTTTCCAATTTTTAGATTGTGTATTTGATTCTATGGGCTTATTATGACATTTCAAATAATCTTAGCCAATTTCAGTGAGATTTTTTATCAATGATCTAAATGTTACACAAAGCTTATTTTTAACTTAGTATATTAGACTTGTTATAATGTAGTTTAGTTTGGTAATTGGCAATAATGCAATACATTTTCCTCTGTTTATGACATTTAATTTAGGTGGAGATGAAGCTATGATAACAGAAGACATTGATTATTATGGGCGGTGGACGTAACTTTTAATTAAGTTATGTAGTGAGCCTATATAATAAACAACTTCTCATTCCACTGAGCTTCTTTGTTGAGTTACAGCTTCATATATTGTTGAGTGTATTATTGGTATAACATATTGAATCCATTACCAATTTTGGGAGATTTACAGCAATTTGCAGCAGGAACCAAACAAATTAAATTCGTGGAGAAACTGAATTTTGAGTTGAGTAGAAAGCATCGAGTTAAATTGAAAGAAGGAATATAACTCACAGTTTGAAGCCATTATTAATTTCTTTTGAAAGATTATAGGTAACCTGAAAACTCACTATGGCTTGTTTCAAGGACTTTTTTTTAAAGCACCGGATGAAGCTACATCTAACATGAAATGGAGCTCATAAAAATCTAATAACAATCAACAGGTAATTTTTACAACTGAAGTAGATGTTATGCTTGAAACTCTAGTTTGATATAAAGTTTTGGATTAGATATAGCTTATTGATGAGTTTCTTTGAATTTCAAATATCTATAAAGGTTTTTGTATGTTTGCCCCCTCCTCATTGTTTGTCTTGCATGCTTATCTTTTTTAGTTTCGTTTGAGAGTTCTAAATGTGATTCATAATGGCTTTATGTTTATGACTCTATGCTCATTATTTTATGTGTGCTTAAATGATCATTTGTTCCTAAACGTGTTTTGATCAGGATTTGGTAAACTTATTAGCTTTGTCTCTTGTTTAACTTGTATTGAATATAAACTTATTAGCTCTTGAAGTGTTAAAGAGTTTTGTTTGTTTACTTTTTTCTTCTCATTAGTACATACATGGAATTGTTGCTCATGGAGTTCACTACATAAATCGGCCAGGTCTAACATAAGATTTTTTTCATTCAAACTTTTGAACATAAGATGCATGGGGCACCATCACCCTGTACGCAAACTACTACCAATTATAGTTCTATTATTTTGTTCTTTTCCTTTGTCTTTTCGGCGTCAATCCTACTGCCACAGCATATCAATTGTTTTGAAGTACAAATAGTTAACAGTTCTTTTCAAAAAAACGCATATGACTTCACAATATCATTATCCTGTCCTTTTATTTATACATTGTATTCATGTGACAGGTAATTTCTTTGTTCCTCTTGGGATCATATTACCTTTTTCTGGGTAATGTGCCTGTTGTTGCTGTAGTTGCGCTCTTGCTATATGTTGGTAGTTACCAGGTATTTCAGATTTTCCTTTTGTTTTGTCATGTATACGACTTGACAATGTGCTCAAGTCATGCTCTGCTGTGTTGGTTTCTACCATTCTTCTTCTGTTTTGTTACGTTGAAAGGTATATTTATATATTATTTTGCATTCACGGCCATAGTTGAACATTATAGCAAGCATATATACATATATTTTTAATGAAGAGATAATATGCTTGAAGAACTAACTTCATACATTCAGATAACTTAATTCTTGATTTCTTGTGCAGGAAAATACTTATTAAGGGCATGTTATGAAAGAATTTAGAGCATAGACCAAATGTTAGCTTTTTTACATATTTACATTTTACAGACTTTAAGATTTTTCATGTTAGACATAGAGCTAAGTAAAACAATTTCTTCATATGGTAGAAGTTTGGACTATTGTAAGTAAGTATGTAATGACCTACTATATGTATGGTTTAATGATATATGCAATTTTTTTAAATATTAGTTCTTTGACGGAAAGTTTGTGTTGATTCTATTGTTCAATTAATATGCGTAGTTTAGCAACTTTGTGTAATCTCAAAGGCTCTACTTATATGTGTGAAAATGAACTTCAAAATAGGTGTGCAATATAGTTATATGGATATTTCAAATTGTACAATTTTTCATTTGAAAAAAAAAAAGTCTTGACATGGAAAATGTGTCAAGAATTGTTTATTCTTGACGCTTAAAAATTGTCAAAAGAAAAAACTTTGTTATTCTTGACACCGGTTAACTTGACGCATAAAACTATCAAGTATAATTATATACTTGATGCTTTTTACCTGTCAATTATACTTATACTTGACGCTTAAAAACTGTCAAGTAAACCTCCCTTATTCTTGACACTGGATTACTTGACCCGTTGAAAAAAGTCAAGTAAACCAATACTTGACAGGTAAAAAGTGTCAAATAAAGCTAGTTTTGTAGTTGTTAAAAGAACATGAACCATTTGCATGCATAAACTCGTTTACTATTTCCCTTCTTTAAGAATGCCAAGTCCCCTAAAATCTTCTTTCTTGGTGACTTCTTAGTAAGATAGCACTTAAATCTTAGAGAAACCTCCTTGTGTTTTGACCTCTTCTCCTATTTATACTAATCCTAAGTTGGATTAGTCATCCTTTAAGCTTTCTTAAAGTGTCAACTCCTTCTTGTAGTGTTAGCTCAATATTTCTTTTAGTCATGCTTAGCCTTAACCTTGACACGTAGCCCACTAATTAAACATGATTAGCAATTTTTCAGAAAATTCCTAACTCTCAATGCCACGCCTCTTCTTGCCTTGCTCCAAAACGTCTCTTCATTCCTCGCGTTGCCTAGCTTCAACGTGATTCCCTCAAAATGTGTAAATCCTCAAACACTTTATTCTCAAAATGCCTTCTTAAAAAACTCTTATTCCTAATTGACCCTTCTATTTTAGTCATGGGTCTCACGAAAACCACCAAATATCTCAAAAGGGATATGCGAATCTTGATAATGAAATAGTAAGTCTTTCTAGTTAAATTAAAGAATTTATCTTAATATGTTTATGCTAATTAAGTATATTTTTGGTCGAAGAATATAATGAGTGATCATACTATCATGGGCGATCAAATCAATCGAATAAGAACTTATACAAAAGGAGGATTGGAATTTGATTACAGATTGAAATTAGAGAGAAATTTTGACATGATTCTAAAGAAAGAATTTCCAGAATTTCTATTCCACTCGAAAGTAGCTGCTTCAAATAATTTATATGTATAGGCTTCTATCATGAATTTGTCACGCTAAGCTCTAAGTGAGTGACTAATAGGCGACTGAATAAGGTTATGCGTTAAAAGGTACATTCCTATTCATACGTTGCGAACTTTCTAACGATATGCATGTCATGCAAGTTTTTCTCTCTCTCGCCCAAGTGTAAGTGAATAGAGGTTTCCTAGTAAGTCCAGGGTCGAACACAGGAAATTTAGGCTTCTAATTCTCTTATTGTGCAAATAAATCAGGGGGTATAAGTTGTACAATAATGTTATGCACACTATAATTTTATCCTAAGTATCTACACTAAGGTGCTTGGCGATGCAAGATGAGCATCGTGAGAAAATGATGATGGTAAATGAACTCATTTCTAGGTATGATGATGAAGGAAAAGTTTGATTATCTAATCGCATTGATTTATTCTTTAATAATTCAAGGTGATACAAAGCATAAATTAACTTCGAATTAGAGTGAGCAACCTCTCGCACCTTTCCATACTAGGTCACCTTTTGAGATCTAAATACACAAACTCAAGCTATGATTTATATCTAATCATTTTGGATGCATTACCAGTAATTTCTCTTTGATTAAGGTAGGCAACCTCTTGATGCTTTCGCCAAACACATTGACATCTCTACAATGTATACATTGACATCTCTGCAATGTATGCGAAGGACAAATTTGACGATAAGATTGTTTCGCTACAATCTTCTCAACACTCACTTAGCTAAATGCATGTTCTCACTTGTCAAGTGGTTACAATCAATATCATTGTTCTTCTCTCGAATGTAAAATACTTTGATATCCACATTTAACTCAACAAAACTCATAAAGAAAACATTATGATGCTCTAGTTAATAGAAACAGATTTCATTGCTCACAAGTTAACCAAATAAATTTAACATGAAAAGTAAAAGAAAGATGGGAGAATGAAAGAAGAAATGCATTGCTTTCATAAAAATAACTTTAAACCTCTCAGCCATGATATATAAATCTTTAAAAAAAATATAAAATGGAATACATAAGAAGGTGTTGTCGCCACGTACCCGAGACGACGCGGAGCGGCCGACATCCTTTTAAAGAGTTTTATTTTAAAAACGAAAAAAGAGGAGTCGCCACCAATCTTTTTTACGGTGTGATTGGACACCGAAATAAAGTGAATCATTTTAAATAAAATAAAAATTGGTCTACGAAAAAATTAGAGTTGAGTTCGGGAGTCATTTGTGTACGGGGAAGGTGTTAGCACCCCGTAAAACCCGTTTTAGAAAACGGTGGCCAAATTTAATGTCTTGAATAAAATTCATTTGTTTTTAAAGAACCATGTCTTATTTCATTGCTCACCACTCCAATATTTGGAGCAATGATCCCATAAAATAAGTGGGATTTACCCATTAGTTAGACTATATTGAGGAAAAAGTTCTCACCTTAAGAGAATGAGAAATTATTACAATTTCTCAAATTCTATCATAGGCTAGTCTTCGAATAAAGTTTTTTTTTTAAAAAAATATTGATTAAATTTTTTTTTCTTGGGATCAAATCTCGGACTCCCAAAGATATTGATCCCTCACCTCAAGAATCTAGAAATAACGGACTCCCAGAAATTTCTAGATTCCATCGTAGGATGTTTTTTAGTGAAATCAATGTGGGTTATTATAAAAAAGGTTGATTAGGAAAATCTTATCAAATATCTATTTAATTTTGAGTTTTAAAATAAATAATTTTAAAGCAAAAGAAAAAAAAAAGATTCTAAATGGTTTAAAGAGAAAAATTTAAAAAAAGATTTCAAAATTAAATATAATTATGGTTAAAAATATTTTAAAATTTTCAAGAAATTTTTAATGAAAGTCAAATAGAAGCAAAAAATATACCACACAATAAATTAGACAAATAATTTAGGATATCAATGTATGCATATACTAAATATAACAATAATAATAAAAAATAAATTAAAAGAAAAGGAAAAGAAAAGATACATAATAACGATAAAGAAAATAAGAAAAAAATGAAAAAAAGAACCAAATGAAATAATAAACAAATGAATATGTAAAAAAGAAATTAAATAAATAAGTGAAGAAAAGAGGACATAGGGATGATAATAAGTTAAAAGAGATAAAAAAAATTATGAAAGGAAATAACGATAATGGTATAAGAATAAAAATAGCAAAAAGTTTTTTTAAAAAAATCATAAATATAAAAACACTAAATAAATAAATAAAGTTATATATAAAAAATATTAAAAAAACATAAAAAAACAGAAGGTTAAATATATATATAATAATAATAACAATAAAATAATATTAATAAAATTACAAATAAAATTAAATTTAAATAAGTAAATAAATAAATTAAAAAAGAAAAAAAAAAGGAAACAGAGGGTGACGGCAAGGTTTGCCGCCACCCTAAAAGAGAAATATATATATATATATATATATATATATATATATATATATATATATATATAATAATAATAATAATAATAATAAGAAAAATGATAATAATAGAAATTTTCTTTTGTTTATAACTTTTCTTTTTCTCTATTGTTTTAGAGAGAAGAAAAATGTTAAAAGATCTTTTTTTTTCTTTTAGCATGATGATAAAAAGGTAGTAAAAATAAAAAAAGAAATTTTCCTTATATATTTTTTGTCTTTCTCTTTACATTTGAAAAGAGAAGAAAAAAGATAAGGATTCAATCCCGAAAAAAATTACTTGTTGTATGAGGTGCGGATCATTGGGAGTAAACCCTACCTAATACAACCTCCAACTAAGTTTTTTCTTCCTTATGGGATTAGAATTAGGATAAAAAAAAGACGATATGAAGATAAAAATAAAAATAATAAAGCGGAAAAGCTAATGACCCACCTTTATGCAGAGGAATACGTTTCTTCAAATTCTCTATAAACACTTTTTTTCGTAGAGATTCTCTCTAAAACAATTTTTTCTCAAGACTTTCTCTAAAACAATTTATTCTCCCCCTTTTCCAAATGACAAAGGATCCTATTTATAGAGCCGGGGTGTGCTACAAATTAGGAAAATTTAATAAGTATAAAATCAAATTAGATATTATGTAATTTTATTAGTTTTCTTTTTTCTAAAATAGTAAAAATATGATATTGAAAGATTTTGTCCAAAATAAATTTTTGCTTTTTTCCTAAAGTGATAAAGATAAGTCTAATATGGTATTTAAATTTTTTGTATAAAATAAATTATCTTGCTTTTCCTAATATGATAAATCAAAAGATATTTTGTATAAATAAATAAATTTGTTTTTTTTTTCCTAAAGTGATAAGTCAAAAAAAAAAACATTAATGACTTTATTTTCCATTTTAATAAAAAGATAAGAAAAAACATAAGATTTGATATTATTACAAAAACATTTTACCTTTTTTTTTTTTAACAAAATAAATTAATGAAATATCTTAACCGTTGCTACAATTAATAATTTAAAGAATAATAAAAAAATGTAGGATAAAATTAGGTGGCTACAGCATGCCCCCCTTCGTGCATCCTTATAGAATTAGAAGGTGGACGAAGGTGTAGCCACTAACTCATCAAACTAAGATATTTTAAATAAATTAACGGCGTCAAGGGGCCAGGGATAAAACAAGTGCCTCATTACAAAAGAATGAATAAGCTGGAGGCCAGGGATAAACAAACGCCATCTCACTAACATGGTGTCAAGGGCCAGGGATAAAACAAGCGCCTCATGACAAATGAATAAATAAACTGGAGGCCAGGGATAAAACAAGCGTCATCACAGTAACATGGTGTTAAGGGCCAGGGATAAAACAAGTGCCTCATGACAAAAGAATGAATAAGCTGGAGGCCAGGGATAAAACAAGCGCCATCGCAGCAACATGGTGTCAAGGGCCAGGGATAAAACAAGCGCCTCATGACAAATGAATAAATAAATTGGAGGCCAGGGATAAAATAAGTGTCATCTCAGTAACATGGTGTCAAAGGCCAGGGATAAAACAAGCGCCTCATGACAAAAGAATAAATAAGCTGGAGGCCAGGGATAAAACAAGCGTCATCGCAGCAACATGGTGTCAAGGGCCAGGGATAAAACAAGCGCCTTATGACAAAAGAATAAATAAGCTGGAGGCCAGGGATAAAACAAGCGCCATCGCAGCAACATGGTGTCAAGGGCCAGGGATAAAACAAGCGCCTTATGACGAAATGAATAAATAAGCTGGAGGCCAGGGATAAAACAAGCGCCATCTCAGTAACATTGTGTCAAGGGTCAGAGATAAAACAAACGCCTCATGACAAATGAATAAATAAACTGGAGGCCAGGGATAAAACAAGCGCCATCTCAGTAACATTGTGTCAAGGGCCAGGGATAAAACAAGCGCCTCATGACAAAAGAATAAATAAGCTGGAGGCCAGGGATAAAACAAGCGCCATCGCAGCAACATGGTGTCAAGGGCCAGGGATAAAACAAGCGCCTCATGACAAAAGAATGAATAGTCAAACTAAAGGTCATATATTAAATTATCATATCAATAATGTATACCATGCCACCTATGGAAATGCTGACAATGTGAAAAGTCATTTATGCATGAACAATGTTAAAAAAATTGAATCATTGTTTACTTTTCTCAAGAAATAAAACCAAAAACATGCGTAATAGCCCAATAACGTTCATGAGTACTAAAACCTCAAGTACAAACCCATATCCTTGAGATATTAGGAACTTGACGAGAAAATGCTAGAACCAAAAGTTAATCGTCGCTCCATGCATAATATTTCTTCACATAGTTTGCACTTATCGGGTTAGGCAAGTCGTCTCCGTCTATATTTGTCAAAATTAAAGCTCCTCCTGAGAAAGCCTTTTTACTACATACGATCCCTCGTAATTAGGATTCTATTTTCTTTATGATCCTTTTGAAAAGGTAGGATCTTTTTAAATACTAAAACTCCATTTTAAAAACGACAGTGTCAAACTTTCTTGTCATACACTCGTGCAATTTTATTTTTGTACAACTCTGTCCTCTACATAAAGCAGTCAGTCTCTTTTCTTCTATGAAATTCAATTGCCCGTACCTTATTTGAGCCCACTTTGCTTCATCTAGTTCTACCTCTTGGATTACCCCAAGGGACGACACCTTAACTTCAATAGGTAAAACTGCTTCGAAACCATACACCAGTAAAAAAAAAGTTGCCCCTGTTGACGTTCAAACTGATATTCTATATCCATGCAATGCGAAAGGTAGCATTTCATGCCAATCTCTATAAGTGACTGACATTTTCTCAAGAATCTTTTTGATATTTTTGTTGGCTGCTTCCACTGCCTCATTCATCTTAGGGCGATAAGGAGTGGAATTATAGTGTTTAACCTTGAACTCACTGCATAACTCCTCCATTAATTTATTATTCAAGTTTTTTCCATTATCGGTGATGATGCGCTCAGGTAAACCATATCGGCATATAATGTCCTTTCGTATGAACTTGACAACAGCCTGCTTGGTGACACTTTTGTATGAAGAAACCTCTACCCATTTCGTGAAATAATCTATGGCTACCAAAATGAATCGATGGCAATTTGATACCTTTAGCTCAACTTGCGAAGCTTTTGTCGTATAGGTTTACATTCTAGTTTAAGTGGTAATCAATGTGTTACAATCTCTGTATCAAAACCAGGCATATTTCGATGGGACCATACAAAATATTTTTGAACTCGTGAAGCAGGATCACCAGATCTGATTGATCCTGCTCTTGAGCTAAAGTGTCAATTCACACTTCTTTCACTTCTTCTGGTATTCCCAAATTGGTAACCTTCAAAGTCTCTTGATATGACATAGTATTTTTTTTCTTGCTCTATCAATCTTAGTAATTCAGGAGATATATCATATTCATCCTCTTCGATATTCTGCTTAAGATTATATATTGAAACCTTAAAATCAATAACGTCATCGATGTCACCTTCAACTTTGGTGCCCCTTATTCTTGAACTCACAACAATCCTCAATGAAATGGTCATCTATCTCGGGGTGGAATAAACACTGCTTCTCGTTGATGCATCCAAACTTCTCCCCCTCATCATTGCTAAACCTTGGTGACAAATATCCAGCTCCATGAAGGATTTGGAAAAATGTATTCATTGAAGTAGTCACATCACACACCTTATTCTTGTATCTTTCCGTAAATGTGTCAACAACATTTATGGCCGGACCCTCATGATTTGGTAAAGGGTTCTAGTTAACGTTGTAATCTTCTTCTGTCTTCTTGAATTTCAACCATTCGGCCTTGACTAGACTTTGCACTTTAGCTTTCAAAGGAAAACAGTTACCCTCAACTTAAGACTTGTTCGTCCCGAGCAAGAAAATTAAAAATGTGCTAACATTCAGTCATTCATCATGCAAGGGATTCAACATTATTTTGCAAGAATTACCTTCAAACAATCATGCAAAAAAATTGTTGATGTTTTCAAACAAATATGCAAAGGATGTTACTCATGCCTTAACAATTCAACAAAGTAATTTTTTATTAAATATTCAAGAGAAGCAAGTAGTCAATTTGAGGTTGATTTTTAATAAAGTTCATTTATTGAAATCATGTTTAGATAAAACATCTAAGTCTTGCTATTTCGACTCATTAGACATGCTTCGAAAGAATTAAAAAATGCCCTAGGCTTGTTTTCCCTCTACTCTGAAGCGGGAAGGATCCCTCCTTAAACTCGGCCCTCGGTCAAAACATTGAAACTAGCTAGAAAATTCTAAGATAGAATTGTATGGGTTTTACTAAGGCAAAGGATAGGCTTTTTCCGTAGGGATTCGTACCTCACTAACATCGAGTAATCCTAACTAATCATGGTAAAAATCCTAATGTTCGACTTAATCGTACTCTTTCTTTCTTTCTTTCTTTCTTTTTTTTTTCTGATAAAAGCATTTTGCTACTTTTTTTTTATTGGGATTCTATTTTTGATAGCAAGCTTTTTGCTTATCTCCGGCTTGGCTAATTCTAATCTTGGATTTAATCTATTAGGTTCTATGACTGACCGTTCTTTCGAGGTTACAACAAGCGAATTTAAGCATTCTATCCTTTTCTAAAGACTTCTAGGTTCGTCATGGCTCGACAAAGGGTTTTTTTTTTCTAATTCATGAGTCAAAGAGATGAAAAGTTTAAAAATTAACCTCAATTTCATAAATGGTTCTTTATCCTATTTAAAATACAAACAAAAATTGCTGAGAGAGGTGTATCACAGGCAATCATCATAAGAAACTTTGCAAAAACGTTAACATCTATGCATTTTCTTTTGCAAGCATTCATTCAAGCAAACAACAATCATTTCATTCATGCATTCAGAATAATAAAAAAAATTTGGTCAATTTTAATCTACCCAAGTCATGCAAATGCTTAAACAAAGAAAAAAAATTAGCACCCACCCCCAACTTAAAAACTTTGCATTGTCCTCAAAGCATATTTATGTAAAAGAAATGTACGAAAGTACAGAGGAAAAGCTTGCTTCAAAGCGAAGTGGTTGCTTCCTTTTATGATTCTTTGATTTCTTCAAGTGAAATTGCAGACAGGGGAGAGGCGCGCCCGGACGAGGGCTCAACACATGGCGGACTAGGCGCAAGTCGAAAATTGGTTCGTGGATCGAGTTGTCGGATCATGCTTCCGGGTTGTGCGAAAAAAATGAAAGAAAAAATAGGGGCGCGCCTGGAGTTCGAACACCCGACTTCGAGGCAGACGCATGGCATTGTGCATATTCCTTAAAAGTTTCAACATTCTTTTTTCCATCCTTTGAAGATCCAAACGGTCGGGTGTCATATCAATGTTGTACTTATATTGTTTTAAGAATGAATCGGCAAGATCCTTCCATCTATGCTCTTGTGAACCATCCAACTACATGTACTATCGAGAAGCGGGGCCAACCAAGCTGTCTTGGAAGCAATGAATCAACAATTTATCATCATGAGCGTAAGCTGACATTTTCTGACAGTACATAACTAGATGACTTTTTTGGACACGTGGTTCCATTGTACTTCTCAAAATCTGGAATCTTGAATTTGGGAGGGATTACCACATCTGATATCAAACATAGTTGTGCTGCGTCGATACTCCCATACATGTCTGCACCTTCAATGGCGCGTAATTTTTCTTCTAGAAATTCTAGTCTTTTTCTACTACCCTACTCTTCTGAAATTTTCTTACCACTTTACGTAATTGGAGTAGATGTGGGATCACTGACCTGGGCTGCCTATTGGGTGGTTGTGTTTAGGATTTTGCGCGGGAAAGGATGTAGGATATGTCATCCATTATTTTCTTCTTGTCCAATATGGATGTTGATGAGGTGAACTTAGAGCTATTTTGCAAGTTTTGGCTTTTTATCTTTTTAAAAAGAGAACAATGATTCGGTTAGGATGAGTCTAGATGTAAATGCTAAATGTGAGAAGGAAAACCATCAAATAATGCAAGGGCTCAAACAAACTTAGTGAAGTTAATGCTAGTATCCTATCTAACACAGGTCCTCAAAATGGTGTATAGTCATACTTGATCATACAACCAAATTGAGTGAGAATTTTTCGTGTGCCTGCACGGGAGCAACAACTCCTCGAAGGTCAAACACTACTACATCCTCGAATCTAATCCTATAGGTACAACCCGGATAGAGGGCTTGTGCTAGTGTGTGAGAATAATATAATTAATAAGACAAAAAAAATTAAAATTCTAAAATATACGAATTAACAAGATATGAGAATCATAATGAGTGGAGCTGAATATAAGTCCTAAAAGATAAAAGGTCCTCAATTTGATCACAATCGTCACATGTCATTGTATGACTAAATTGAGTGAGAATTTTTCGTGTGCCTGCACGGAAGCATAAGCTCCTCGAAGGTCAACACTACTCCATCCTCGTTTCTAATTCTATATGGTAGAGCCCGGACAGGAGGCTTGTGATTGTGTGTGAAACAACAATAAACAACACACTAAAAAGAAAATAAAACAACAAAAAAAAAATGTACAAGATCAAGACAAAGAAAAGGCCAAACTCTCAAGGTGGAACCTCATGTCCCCAGTGGAGTCGCCAAGCTGTCGCCACGTACCCGAGACAGACTCCCAGGCTATTGAGGAAAAAGTTCTCACCTTAAGAGAATGAGAAATTATTACAATTTCTCAAATTCTATCATAGGCTAGTCTTCGAATAAAGTTTTTTTTTTAAAAAAATATTGATTAAATTTTTTTTCTTGGCATCAAATCTCGGACTCCCAAAGATATTGATCCCTCACCTCAAGAATCTAGAAATAACGGACTCCCAGAAATTTCTAGATTCCATCGTAGGATGTTTTTTAGTGAAATCAATGTGGGTTATTATAAAAAAGGTTGATTAGGAAAACCTTATCAAATATCTATTTAATTTTGAGTTTTAAAATAAATAATTTTAAAGCAAAAGAAAAAAAAAATTCTAAATGGTTTAAAGAGAAAAATTTAAAAAAAGATTTCAAAATTAAATATAATTATGGTTAAAAATATTTTAAAATTTTCAAGAAATTTTTAATGAAAGTCAAATAGAAGCAAAAAATATACCACACAATAAATTAGACAAATAATTTAGGATATCAATGTATGCATATACTAAATATAACAATAATAATAAAAAATAAATTAAAAGAAAAGGAAAAGAAAAGATACATAATAACGATAAAGAAAATAAGAAAAAAAATGAAAAAAAGAACCAAATGAAATAATAAACAAATGAATATGTAAAAAAGAAATTAAATAAATAAGTGAAGAAAAGAGGACATAGGGATGATAATAAGTTAAAAGAGATAAAAAAAATTATGAAAGGAAATAACGATAATGGTATAAGAATAAAAATAGCAAAAAGTTTTTTTAAAAAAATCATAAATATAAAAACACTAAATAAATAAATAAAGTTATATATAAAAAATATTAAAAAAACATAAAAAAACAGAAGGTTAAATATATATATAATAATAATAACAATAAAATAATATTAATAAAATTACAAATAAAATTAAATTTAAATAAGTAAATAAATAAATTAAAAAAGAAAAAAAAAAGGAAACAGAAGGTGACGGCAAGGTTTGCCGCCACCCTAAAAGAGAAATATATATATAATAATAATAATAATAATAATAATAATAATAATAATAATAAGAAAAATGATAATAATAGAAATTTTCTTTTGTTTATAACTTTTCTTTTTCTCTATTGTTTTAGAGAGAAGAAAAATGTTAAAAGATCTTTTTTTTTTCTTTTAGCATGATGATAAAAAGGTAGTAAAAATAAAAAAAAAAGAAATTTTCCTTATATATTTTTTGTCTTTCTCTTTACATTTGAAAAGAGAAGAAAAAAGATAAGGATTCAAACCCGAAGAAAATTACTTGTTGTATGAGGTGCGGATCATTGGGAGTAAACCCTACCTAATGCAACCTCCAACTAAGTTTTTTCTTCCTTATGGGATTAGAACTAGGATAAAGAAAAAAGACGATATGAAGATAAAAATAAAAACAATAAAGCGAAAAAGCTAATGACCCACCTTTATGCAGAGGAATACGTTTCTTCAAATTCTCTATAAACACTTTTTTTTTCGTAGAGATTCTCTCTAAAACAATTTTTTCTCAAGACTTTCTCTAAAACAATTTATTCTCCCACTTTTCCAAATGACAAAGGATCCTATTTATAGAGCCGGGGTGTGCTACAAATTAGGAAAATTTAATAAGTATAAAATCAAATTAGATATTATGTAATTTTATTAGTTTTCGTTTTTCTAAAATAGTAAAAATATGATATTGAAAGATTTTGTCCAAAATAATTTTTTGCTTTTTTCCTAAAGTGATAAAGATAAGTCTAATATGGTATTAAAATTTTTTGTATAAAATAAATTATCTTGCTTTTCCTAATATGATAAATCAAAAGATATTTTGTATAAATAAATAAATTTGTTTTCTTTTTCCTAAAGTGATAAGTCAAAAAAAAAAAAAACATTAATGACTTTATTTTCCATTTTAATAAAAAGATAAGAAAAAACATAAGATTTGATATTATTACAAAAACATTTTACCTTTTTCTTTTTTTTAACAAAATAAATTAATGAAATATCTTAACCGTTGCTACAATTAATAATTTAAAGAATAATAAAAAAATGTAGGATAAAATTAGGTGGCTACAGGTGTTATGCTGCGTAGTATGATTTCTCATACTCTTTAGCTCTAATTTTTGCCTATTAGTGAGGGGAAAGATGGAAGGGATGAACTCTCTTTCTTTTGTTCTAAGCTCTCACCTAAAACTCAAAGGAAGGGAAAAGATGGCTGATGTTTGAGCTTCCTCTCCGGCCAGAATGTGCGTACTATTTTGAAGTGAGGGGATTTATTTATACACAAGGAGTGATGTTGACAGGACATCCTATGAGTCATTGAGGCTTTTGAAAAGTTGTATCAATGCCGCACAAACGTCCTTTTATCCTTTTTCTGACTTTCACGGAAATCAAATTTGTCTGCTAGTGCATTAGATCGCCTAGCTTGCTTGTTTGTTATCGCGTTGGCTTGACGTGTCTCCTCACATAAACATTATATCACCGAGCTTCACTTCTTTTGCCTAAATTCCTACAATAAGAGCACTAAACGCAATAAAATACGGTTGAGGTTCTTTTGTATAACGTTATTCATAGGTTAATCAAATTGCTTACTTTTTTCTTTTGTTTTCTTCTACTCTTATGCAATTAAACTTCATTATTTTATATAAAATAGATTTGTAATTCCTCTGCACATGTCTCGTTTTCCATCAAGGTGGAATTGTGGTTTCGTTTGCAGCAAGGAGCTTAGCATAACCTAAGGTAAATGTTCTACTACTGGATCCCAAATTGAGGGTTGGATTATTGTGTGATAATAGTGATAAAACTATATGCATAGCTTATGATATGTTTATGATGGTGAATTATTTGTATAGTCTAAGGTTATTGTTAAATTGTAAAGGGTAGCCATTGGATTAGGCTAAAGTGTAAAGGATAATACTTTGCATATGTTTACCGTAGGAATTGCCTATGCTTGCTGTGAAGTATGATGATTGTTTACATACCTATTATGGACTATGATGGTTTACTACGAGATTCAATTAACGATGAATTATTTGCTTAGCTTATGAGTTACAGTGATAACTTATTTGTATAGCCTATGGGTCACGGTAATAATTGTGATGAATAACTATTGGCTTACTTATGAGTTACTGATAATTTATGAAGGGTAGCCATTAGTTTGGTCTAAGGGTAGTGTGGAATGTGTAAAGGGGAACGATTTGCGTAACCTGTGGTTACTTGGGATTGCTTACTGCGAAAAGTATAATGATTGTTTGCATGCCTATCACGGATATTACTGTTTGAGCATAATTGATAATTTTATTAAGTAAAATTATTAATTAATTTCTTTATGTTTAGGTTAATTTGTGATTTAATTTGCATCTAGGAATTTTTCAAAGACATTTAATTCTATTTTGAGGTAAGGGATTTCTACTAACGAACCTTCGATTTAAGATTAAAGTTTACTCTATGGATTGACTTACGCTTATGCACATAATAAAAATGCATTGATAGGCTTATGACATGGATTTCTACTACCGGACCGTCGAATTACGTTTGAATTGTACTGTATGGGTTGATTGACTGTTATGCAAAGAATTAAAATGCATTATAGGCTTACGTGTGATGGTTTGACTCAAATTATGTCGATTTACTTATTGGACCAACTATGTAATTGTGGAGATTATTGGATATTGTATTTTATGTTTATGCCTATTATTAGATTGAGTTTGGTTGCAATAGGCTGATTTCGACTGATAGTAGCTGTTAGCTTTGGTTGTTAGGCTATGAACCTTACTTGTACAATGTCCTTTGGGATCATCACTTTTCAACTAGTATTAATTACTGATGTGTGTTTCTATGGGATCGCTAGACTGATATAACTGATGTGTGTTCTTACGAGATCACCAAACTAGTATTACTAAGGGTACCTCCTAATGAAAAGTTAATGGTTCACCTAGCGGGATTAGTAGTGGGTCACTGACTAGGAATTTTTATGCTCACCCATTCTCTATGTTTAACTTTTTAAAGGTAAGAGGGAAGACAAGTTAGTGAGCAATAAGGAAGAAGGACCAGTGGCCGACCATATGGAAACTATTTGGTTTATGCTTTTGTTATTGTTTTTAGAAAGTTAAGATAATTAGATAAGCAATGATCCCAGCTTAGTTATGGAAAATTTGGGTGGTTACAATTTTAAAATTTCCAGAAATGAAAAATTAACAAGCCCAGCCCAATGGAAATTGTCGGATGACTAAAATGCCTTTATAGTTAAAAATTCAGAACTACGTTTGATTACCATATAATTGTTATCAGATCGTCTTCTGATTCTACTAATTATGAATAAGGTTAATTTCTATTGATTTTTGTCTTCTTACTGTTTGATTGTTGTCTGATTACCACTTTTTATTCCAATTTTAGTTAGATAGTCATTTGATTACCTTCTGATTGTCATCTAATTGTTTTTCATTATAATTTTTTTACATTTTTCATTAACAATTTGATAATGTACGAAAACATATATGTCATTTATTTTTGTGAATTCGACCGTGTATTTAAATAAATGTACAGTAAATAGAAATCAAAAAGCATTAAATAAAAATCATTAAGTGCTTAATATCTAGTAAACAACGACATAGTAACGAAATGAAAATATACTAATAAGATAATAATCACATAGCAATCATATGTTAATCATATATCAATAGAATAACAATCACTTGCTAATCAAATAAAAATTACAAAGTACTTAGTATCTAATGAAAATAACAAATACCTATAGATATATTTGAATTCCAATAATCTTAAGACAATCAGATAGTAATCTAATAACAATCCGATGGTAATAAAGATAACAATCTCATAACAATCAGATGGTAATCAGATAGCGATAAAAAACTAATTAACTTTGGTACTTAATCTCCAACTAAAATATGAACTAAGAAAAATCCAAATCATATCCATATTAATGAATCTACACTCCTTGATCTCTTTAAAACCTAGCAAAATCACCTCAATGCAATTGAACATCAACAATTTAAGTATACTCATGAAACAATATTTGTGATCCGAATGACCCCTAAAAAAATAAGGTACGAAATGTGAATATAATAAATTTTCGAAAAAATAAAATTTAGGCAAGAGAATTTATGGGTAAACTAAATCATTAAAAAGGATCAAAATTTGATTGTTATGTGATTGCTAATATCTGATTTTCATTTGATATTGAATGTTTTTTTATTACAATATGATATACTAATTTTCAATTATACTGATTATTGTCTAGTTAATATCTTGTTTGTATTTGATATTGATTGTTATTTTATACTAAATTTCTTATTTAATAGTTTGATTGCTATTTAATATTATTGGTTGATATAATAATATCAATTGCTATCTAATTGTTGTTGGATTACGATGTAATATTGGTTGTCAACTATACAAATTGTTATATGATAATAATTGTAAAATTGTTGATGATACTGATTGTTGTTAATTACTATAACAATTAATGATACTGATTGTCATTTGATTATTCTTGGATTACTATCTAAAACTTTAAACTAATATTGATTGATATTAAGAAAATGTACAAGAACCAGAACCAAATCCAAGAACTATCTCACTTTCAATTAACAAAAAATAACATTGCTTTAGTTGTAAACCAAATACGAGAAGGAAAAAATTAACCACAATGTTATTTAAGCAATTTAATGTCAAAAAAGGTAATTTATTAATTTTTCTTTAAAACTTAAAGAAAAAAAAAAAAAAAAACAAACAAACAAACAAAACATAAGATAAAAAAAAATAAAAAAACAAAACATAACTACGAAAAGGAAAGAGGAGAAATTGAGAAGGAGAGGTTGAATTTAGAATTTGGAAAAATAGATTAAAATTATTTATTTATTGTTTATTTTGTTGTGATATATGCAAGATTGAAAAAAATAGGTGACATCGATTATAATTTCTAAATTTTCTTTATGTTGCCTAATGCCTCTTGCTTGAAGAGAGTTGGAATGAGAGGACTTGACTTAAAATTTTAAATCGAAGAAAATTGACTGACAAACAAACCATGAGTTCCCTACACAATATTGTATTTTTCTTTTTTTTATTATTAATTTGTTTTTTTAATTTTGTTATTTACTTTTTGTGTAACTACTAATTTGGTCTTTTAGTCTTTTGCATTTCCTCTTCAACATTGAAATTTTGGAAATCAGAGGGCACGAAAAAGAAAGAATCATGGCTGATTTTTATGGACTTTTGCTGTTCAGGAAATTTTGAAGAGGCTTGTGAACTTTGGAGCAGACCAAATTCGTTTGGCATGGGGTTTGGAGAAGGAGTTGTCCCAGTTGAAAAAGTGGTTACTCAAACCTCAAACAATCATAGCAGACATCAACAGAAACAAATCATACCATCATTCTGTTGGGTTATGGGTGGAAGAACTACATGATATTTGTCTACGAAGCTGATGATTTGTTAGATGAGCTTGTTTATGAACAAATTCGACAAACTGTGGAACAAACTGGGAAATTTAGAGAAGTACTTGATTCTTTCTCACCATCCAAAAATTCCTTTTTGTTTCGTCTCAATATGACCAAGAAAATGAAGAAGATTACCAAAACTTTACTGTGAGGCAAGTCCTTTAGGACTACTTGGTGATGAATCCACCACAGAAACAGAGGCTGCTCTTAATCAGATTCCGGAGACAACCTCAATTCTTGACTTTGAAGTTGAAGGAAGGGAAGCTGAAGTTTTGGAGATACTAAAATTGGTGATCGACTCTAGCGATGAAGATCATACGTCTGTGCTATCCATTGTTGGAATGGGTGGTCTTGGCAAAACAACTTTGGCCAAGATGGTTTTCAATCATGATGCCACTGAATGGGTTTGTGTATCTAAACCATTTATTGTCGTGAAAATTTTGGAAGCAATCTTTGAAGGTTTAACGAATACTAGTAGTGGTTTGAACTCTAGGGAAGCCTTGCTTAATAGACTCCCAGAGGAGATGCGCGAGGAAAAAAGTATTTTCTTGTACTTGACGATGTTTGGGATTAAGAGAATGGCTTGTGGGAGGAGAGCTTATTGGCAATTTGAAATATATTGCTGGAAAATCTGGAAATAGTATTTCAATAGAGGATAAAGATTTTGTTTTGTCCATATTAAAATTAAGTGTGGATTCTCTACCTCATTTTGCACTGAAGCAATGTTTTGCCTGTTGCTCAAATTTTCTCAAAGATTATGAATTTGATAAAGAAGAAGTAATCCAAATGTGGATAGCAGAAGGATTTATCCAACCCAACAAGAAAGAGAAAACTTGATAATGGAGGACATAAGAGAAGAATACCTTAACTTTTTATTGTCTCGCACCTTATTTGAAGATGCCATTAAATATGACAGGGAGAATTGTCGCCTTAGCATGATATTGCTTGTGCAATTCCAAATCATCAAAAGATGGACTCAAATCCTATTAATTGGAATGGGAAAAAAATATAAGAAAGTTGCACACATTAATTTGTGAGAATGAAGAAACTTTTCATAAGATTTGAGACCGACGACATTATTTGTAATTTGCGCGTTTTAGTGTTAAAATGATTTGACAACACTAATACCTTGTCGACTATTATGGAAAAGTTGATATATTTGAGATATCTTGATATTTCGTTGCTTCAAGATTCTATTTCTATACTTTATAATTTATGAACGCTAAAACTTGGATATATTGAAAGTGAACTACTAAAGAATTTGAGAAACTTGATTAATATGAGACATTTAGAATTTAAGAAATTCTTTGATATGGGACAAATGCCTTTTCGTTATTTTGCACATTTTGTAGATTTTTAAGAGTTGGTGTACCTTTGAGGTCTTTTAAGGGTCCAAGCTCATCAATTTTACAACCCTTCTTAAGTTTAGCTACAAACTCAAGTAATGTTTGAAGATGAATCAAGTTGCAAAAAAATTGGCAGAAAAGAAGTATTTACGTCATCTAATCTTTCAATGGTTTTTAAACCTCTATGATAGAGGAGAAAATGACGAAAATGACAACATACAAGTATTGAAAGGACTTCAACCACCCAAAGATGTACGGTAATTGGACATCAAAGGCTTCCAAGGAAGAGTTCTGCATTATAATATTTTTGTTGAAAATTTAGCTGACATACATTTGGTTAATTGTGGAAGATGTGAAGTGCTTCCCATGCTTGAATAGTTGCCCAACTTAAAGAAACTTGAGATTATTCCAATGAACAGTGTGAGAAGTATATGCAATGAATTCTATGGAGTTGACTCTAAGAAGAGAAATTTTTCTGCTTGTCGTCAACATAGCAAATTTCATATTTGTAGGTTGAAGAAGCTAGAACAATGGGATGAAGCAAAACGGTTTATGCATCAAATCGCTTTGGATGTCTAAAAGAACTTATTGTTTCTGGATGTCATCAATTGGCAAAATTGCCAAGTGGGTTAGAAAGGTGCACGTGCTACTCCATTGAATATTTGGCCATCGATGGGTGTCCTAATTTGGTAAACTTGTACAACTTGTATCATTTAGCCATTCGTGGGTTGAAAAGATTGCCTGATGTTTGGTACGGTCACTAACTTGAAAAAATTGAGAATTAGTGGATGCATGCAAAATTATGATTTTAGTCCCTTCCTACATTTATCTTCTCAGCTTAACTTGAGTTGACTGATGATGGGTCAAGTGATAATGAAACAACCTAACTTCCCCAACAACTTCAGCATCTAACTAACTTGACAATTCTAAAGATTGCATATTTTGATCACATTTTAAGCCAAGCTCTTATCACACTTCCAGCTTATTGCTTAATTTTCAATAAGAAGGAAATTGGAATTTATGAATAAGAGAAAACCCTTGCTTTTATTATATATTATCAGTGTAAATGTTCAACATATATATAATAAAGGCCGAGATGAAAAACCCCTATTCTAAGCTCAATCACATGTGATTACAACCATTTGTAACAAACTCTTTCTAGAAGCTTGTAATCGGCCTTACGTAGAATGGGCCATGGAAAAGAAATACAAGACTAATATTAACACTAATGGGCTGCCTTAACACCCCCTTACAAACCAATAGCTACTGCATCAATAACTATAAGTTTATTCTTTAATCTGCGGAATGATGTAGCTGACAATGGTTTGGTGAGAATGTCTACAATCTGTTGAGAAGCTGGGAGATAATAAATGGAGATTTTCTTCTTTTGAACCAAATCTCGAACAAAGTAAATATCAAGCTCAACGTGTTTTGTTTTTTAATGTAAAATAGGATTAACACTTAAATGAACAGCACTGAGGTTATCACACCACAAAATTGGGGGTTGAGTTAAAGTGATACCTAAGTCACAAAGAAGAGAATTAATCCACACTAATTCAGTAGCCAGAAGAGCAAGATATCTGTATTCTGCTTCAGTGCTTGATTGGGAAATAATAGATTGTTTCTTGGATCCCCAAGAGACCAAAGTATTACCAAAGTAGACACAATAACCAGATGTGGATTTCATATCATCAGGATCAGAAGCCCAATCGGCATCGACAAAACCAACAATAGATAAGTTTGTAGAGCATTGAAGCCATAAACCATGAGATAAGGAACCCTTGAGATATCTCAAAATTCTCTTAACAAGTTGCCAATGTATAAGTTTAGGAGAATGCATAAATTGACATGCTTTGTTTACGCTGTAAGATATCTCAGGATGTGTAACTGTAGCATATTGTAAAGCATATTTTAAAGCTCCAACGGTACTACGATACAAATGTATATAATGAAAGTTCTCACCCTGATGAGCAGATACTAACTGTCCACTGACCATTGGAGTTGAGATAGGTTTTGCATCAAAGATCTTTGTCTTCTGCAAGAGATCAGTAATATATTTTGCTTGGGATAAGAACATACCTCCATTTGTAGGATACGATACCTCGATCCCAAGGAAATAACTAAGATCTCCAAGGTCTTTAAGAGAAAATTCACTATTCAAAGCTTGACTTAGGTCATTTAAAAGCTTGTTAGAATCTCCCATAATGATCAAATCATCAACATAGATCAAAATATAACAACAAGAAGTTGAGGTGATGCGGATTAAGAGAGAAGAGTCAGCTTTGGATGTCCGAAATCCTAAGTTATGTAAACAATAACTTAGTTTTTCGTACCATGCTGGGGGTGCTTGTTTGAGCCCATACGGTTTTTCGTAGATGACAAACGAGAGGATGAGAAGCCTTTGTTTCAAAACCATACGGTTTTTCCATGTACACATCTTCTTCTAATACACCATGTAAAAATGCATTATTAACATCAAGTTGTTTAATAATCCAACCTTTCATAAGAGCGATTGTTAATAACATACGAATTGTAACTAGTTTCACAACAGGGCTGAAGGTTTCATTGTAATCAATATTTGGTGTTTGATGAAACCCTTTAGCTGCTAACCGAGCTTTATATCTAGAAATGGATCCATCAGAATTTCTTTTAATTTTTAAAACCCGTTTACACCCAACAGTTTTCTGATTACATTTTTGCTGAGTAAGAGACCAAGTATTATTTTTCTTTAAAGCTAGAAATTCTTCTTCCATTGCCTTCCTCCAATGAGGATGCTTTAAAGCTTCTTTAGCATTGGTTGGTTCATGCTCAATATCTTAAATTATAAGAGCTTTAGGTTTGAAAATACCACATTTGCTTCGTGTAACCATTGGGTGGGTATTTGGACTGGAAGCTTGACTGGCATTGTTAACATGCTCTTCAGTCTATAAAGGTATTGCATCACACCCATCACTAGTTGATTCTTCTATGGTTTGCGCTGAAATGCCTGTTTCTAAAGGATACATTATAGCAGCGTTATCAGTATTATCAAGAAATGTTTCAGTTTCATGCCTGAATGGATTATGATTCAAAGTTGGGGTATGAAGGATGGATTGGACCGTTGGATTGAAGACATTATTTGTTGATGAAGGAATACTATGAGATGAAAAAGATGCATAAGGGAAGGAATTTTCATAAAAAAAAACATGTCTAGATATATAGAGACGACCATCTTGGAAAAGACATTTATAACCTTTGTGAGAAGAACTGTATCCAAGGAAAGTACAAGGTTTGGACTGTAAGACTGTTTGTGAGATTGATATGGTCTAACGAGAGGATAACATTGACAGCCAAATACTCTTAGAAAAGGATAATCAGGCTGCCGACCAAATAACTTCTCCAATGGACTAAGTTGGTTTAGTACAGGTGTAGGCAGACGATTAATAAGATACACACTAGTGGAGAAAGCTTCATCCCAAAAGGATAATGGTAAGGTGGCTTGAGAAAGAAGAGTGAGACCCATGTTCATAATATGTCTGTGTTTTCTCTCAACAACCCCATTTTGTTGTGAAGTGCGAGGACATGTGAGACGATGTTCAATCCCGTGGTTGTTTAGATAAGGTATAAAAGTTTTGAATTCACCACCCCCATCAGTTTGGATGCTCATGATGGATCTGTCAAGTTATTTTTCCGTGAGAGTGTTGAATTTTTGGAAGGCCATGAATGCATCAGATTTGGATTGAAGGAAATAAATCCACGTATATGTACTATAGGCATCAACAAAACTAATATAGTGTAGAAAACCATTCCAAGATGTGTCAAATGCAGGACCTCAAAGATCGCAAAAAATTAGTTGCAAGGGACAGATATATTGAGTATTGGAATTGTGAAATGGAAGAGCATGGTGTTTGTCTAAAGCACAAGCTTCACAGAAATTCATTTTATTGATTTTGACATTGGTATAATGGATATGTTTTAAAACATTTCGCATAATATTCAGGTGGGGATAACCTAATCGCCTATGCCATACATCAGTAGTGTTCACAGGACACTTAGATAAAGTAGTAGTTAAAGTACGTGGATTACTATTAGTAGTAGACTTCACGGAACCTTGTTGAGAGGATTTAAGATTGAATTGGTATAGACCATCACATAAATGTCCTTGAAGAAGTATTTGGCCTGTTTCCTGATCCTTCATATAATAAACAAATGGATGAGACACTTATCAGATTCTTTGTACTAGAATGAACATGAAGCAGACTTTTCAGAACTAAAGTCTTTGTTGGAATAAATGAGGAGGTAAATTGTAATGAACCATAATGGAGTATGGGCAAACCTGAACCATTTGCTGTATAAATCTGATGTCCTCCACCATATTCAAATCCAGTTAATAAGTTTTTCAAGCTATGTGTCAAATGATTTGTTGCTCCCGAGTCAGGATATCATTTACTATCCACATTTAGATCACAGAAGGCAACCATCGCACCCATTTATGGATTATGAGAAGTATAGCATATGGAAAAGCATTAGATGAGTTGGTAGAATAACCTGATGGAGGATTCCTTGGAGTATAACGAAAGTAACATCTATCAGCAACATGTCCAAATTTGCTGCAGATTTGACACTGAGTTTTGTGTCTATTTCCTCTTCCTCCTCTATTAGATCGACCCCCAGCACGGCTTTTATGATGGTATTGAGAATTGGTGGTTGTATAGCAGAGATTATTCGAACCTCCTCTGTGTGTAACCTCACTCTCTTTTTCCAATGATGAAATGTCTCTAGTATGTGTAGTCATATTGACAGTAGGTAAAGAAACCTCACTCGTAATCTTACTTTCAATTTGTGATTCTTGAGTCAATAAGAGTGACATATTGTCTTGAACAGAAGGAGAATCAGTACGAGCAGAAATAATCGATATTATAGACTGATATTCATTTCCTAATCCAGCTAAGATGTACAATATGTGATCATCAGTTGATATAGGTTTATTTATAGAGGCTAAAGCATCAACACATTGCTGAATTTTAAGAAAATATTCCTTCAAAGACATGGCTCCCTTTTTCATATTATGTAGCTTATTTTTGAACTGCATAGCTTTAGCTAAATATCGTGAGGAGTAGATACCTTGTAAAGTTTTCCAAATTTGTTTTGCAGATGTAAAATGGAGCATTTGATTCAAGATGTCTTCACTCATTGAACCAAGAAGCCATGACGATATTAGTCTGTCCTGCCGTTTCCAAACTTTATACTCAGAATTCAGAACACTTATCGGAGGAGCAGAGGAACTTTCAACCGCAACCGAGGATTGGTTTGGAGGTTGGTTAATGTACTTTGTGGCTGGTTCAGCAGTCGAATCAAAATATGATTCAAGGACATAAGCCTCAAGAGCAGTAAGGATCTGAAATTTCCATAGTAGAAAGTTGTCATCCCCGAGTTTCACAAGAGAAATTTTCAATCCAGATCAAAAGATTTGCGAGACGGAGGACGATGGATCTCTGGATACATCGTCACCGAGGATGAAGGAATCGCTTAGGGTGCTCATGCTTTTCGTATGCGAGGAGAGCAGCATGCAACGATGGGAAAAAAATAAAAAATTTACGGTCGTTTGACGTGTAGCTCTGATACCATGTTTAATTTTCAATTAGAAGGATATTGGAATTTATGAATAAGGAAAAACCCATGAATACGGGAAAACCCTTGCTTTTATTATATATTATCAGTGAAAATGTTCGGCATATATATAATAAAGGCTAAGATGAAAATCCCCTATTCTAAGCTCAATCACATGTGATTACAACCATTTGTAACAAACTCTTTCTAGAAGCTTATAATGGGCCTTACGTAGAATGGGCCATAGAAAAGAAATACTAGACTAATATTAACACTAATGGGCTGCCTTTAACACTTATTAAAATGACATCATTTTGGGCTTTAAATAAAATTTTCTCATGGATGTGGTTAAAAACAATCATGTATCGCTTTCTGCATGTGGTTTAAAATGTTTTCCATCATTTTAGAACTGTTCATTTATGCTCAAAGATATCTGATCTATAAATGTGTAATCTTCTCTTGGCCTAAATGATGTTAATTAGTTCCTAAGATTTTACATTTAAATGTTCTGCTTTTTTGAGATAATTATCAAGTTCATTTAAATGTGTTTTGTTGAGAAGCTTTTGGGACATGTTTGGTGAATTTGGAGCTCGAATAGAGGTCTTAGAGTCAAATTAAGCAGGCAAGGTAAAGAAGATAGCAAAAATGAACATAACACCCCATGAAGATAGAAAATTGACCAAAACTCTACATGGTAACGCTGACTAATAGAAAAAATATTTTGGTAAAAAGTAGTAAATACATGGTAAACGCTACATGGTAAGCTAAAGTCAAAAATACTATTTCAACGACTGTGCTTAAATAATTTAGGAAAAATTAGTAAATACTGTTTCAATTTTAAGAAGTTGATAACATCAAATCAAAGATTTTTATACTAAAGCCTGCCCTTTACAAAGAGTTCTGTTTGTTGGTAAAATTTAGTCAATTCTAATATGAAATTAGAGATTAGTTAAGAGTACGAAAGCAATATTTTGCATCTTCCTTGTGGAAAAATGTGTCCATTTTGCTGAAAGAAGATATAAAAATGGTGAATGTTGCCTAGTTGTGCTGGAGCAGAGTTGGAACGAGAAGACAATTAAAAATTAAAAATCCTAAAATTGAGTAATCAACAAACATTTTGTTTGCTACATATATAATATTTTAACAGGATCTGTTTTGTATAATTAATATAAAGCAAAATATTTTCATAAATGGCAAATACGGTAAATCTATTTCAAATAAAACAAATCAGTATGATTCTTTTTTTTTTAAAAAAATTCTATTATTCTGTTAGACCTCCAAATATAGTAGAAAAGGGAAGACAGATAGCACACGTGCGAGTAGGGGAGTGAGCACTAAGGGTGGAGACCACAATTAGTCATGGAAAAATGAGTGAAATAGAAAAGTTGAGGGAAGGGAGAGGGTGGATGATTTTGTGAAGGATTTTGCCAGAACTTCGTCCTTGAGAGAGAGGAATGGCAGAGAGTAGTTTCTTTGCATTTCTCAATCCCATATTCAGATTATCAATTTCTTCTTGTAATCGCAAAGTTCATATCAATATATTTCGTTCACAACTTCTTGGTGTTCTACCATAATGGTATCATAGCTTAATTACCTAGAAAACGAATCGCAATGGCACATAAACAGATTGAAGAAAAAATCGAAGCACTCGATCAGAAAATTTCCGGAATAAGAGTGGAACTGCACATAATTCCTACGATCAAAGAAAATTTATCATTGATGACTAAGAGAATCGAAAGGATGGGCATCCAAGCAGAAAAACAACAACAGCAACAACAATTATTACTAAAATACGTTAAAGGAATGGTGAAGGAGAAATCAGTGATGACAGAGGGGATGGAAGGATCGTCAAGTAAGGGACGTTCGATTGAATGTATTCTTGAAGGAGGTGATACGTCAATGAAGAGACCAAGTAGGGAGTGAGGATTAGTAGAACTGAAGGAGAGGAACATTTGAATGACCGTAGCAAGTTCAAGATGGTGGAGATCTCGATCTTTAGCGGCAGTAATCTAGACTCTTGGTTATTCAAAGCTAATCGATACTTCCAAATCCTTAAGTTGACTTAATCGGAGAAGATGACAGTGACCGTAATTAGCTTTGACGGAGCGACATTGGATTAGTATAGATCAAACAACGACGGTGGACCTTTCCAAATTGGGCAGACTTAAAATTACGATTATTAATCCGATTATGATCAATGAGGAAGGGATCCATCTGCGGAAGATTCTTGGCTATTAAGTAAGAGACGACCATAGAAGAATATAGTAACTTGTTCGACAAGCAAGTTGCTTTGTTACCACACCTATAAGAAGTGTTAGAGGAAACATTCATGAATGGGCTAAGCCCATGAATCCAAGTGGAGGTGGAGTGTTGGGAACCCACTGATATAGTAAAATTTGATGTAGATATGCTTAGACCGTTTATGATAAGATGGATTCTTCGCAAGATGAATAACACTCAAGCTATCACCACAGATGAGAGGAATAAACTCCTGTGATAACAACGCCTTCAGTGCTTCACAAACTAAAATATACTATGAATCAGTAGTAAACGGTGCAAATATTTAAGCACCCCTTTAACTACATTCCTATGCTCTTTCCCAGGGTTTGACAAAAACTTGCTTACCATGCTCATAGCATATCCCAAATCAGGCCTAGTAAAAATCATCAAATACATAATATTTCAAACAATATTACAATAGGGAATATTAGATGTCTCTAACCTTTCTCGTTCAGTAACAGGACAATGAGATGAAAAAGTCTGAAATGAGATGCTAGTGGTATCAAAAAATTGCCTTGCCACCAGACATATTATACTTTTCAAGTAGTTTAAGTACATAACTCTTCTTTGAAATGGTTAACAAACCATTTTCTCTATCTCTTTTCACATCCATGCCTGAGATCTTTTTATGTTCATATTCTGCCCTGTCCCGCAACACGTTTTGACCCTCGCATTATGGTACACAAACGGACTTGAGCAGCCCTGATGCCTCTAAACGAAATGCTAAAATGCGCTCAGCTTTAAACTTTTAATTCTTAGTTTTAATACTTAGCTTGATTTTTAAACTTAACTACTAGGCAATAAACTTCATAGAGCGTGATAGAACAAACAAACTTCTCTTATTTGCTCAACAACATGCGTTTCAATACATAATACATGCTTCTTGAGTACAAAGAACTATAAGAAAAGGCTTCCAACGCCTAGCGTAGCTTCTACAGATTCTCACTTAAAACGTCTACCTTGCTTGCCTTACCCTTCTTAACTTCACCTTAACATCTTTATACATGAAGAAGGGAAATTTAAAACGTAAGTCAAATACTTAGTGAATGAAGTTTTAGAAATCCTTTATGGAACATACAATCATGTAAATACAGTTTCATAACAAGCTCTCAACACCTTATTCAAAACATAAAAAAGACACATTAGCTTCTACTTACTCCTTTCGCCAAGAACATGAACAATTCTCATGCAAAAACTACTGTGTCGTCTAATTTCAACATGTTCTAACTTTCAAAATGCCTAATACTTCAAAAATGCTTTTCTTCAGAACTTGGGTCTTACACAATTGTCTCTTGAGTTCACATATTTCAACATAATCCTTAGACATCATTTTCGTATCATTTACATACAACAGTAAATAAATATACGTACCTTTAGGAGATGTTTCCATAAATGCATGCATCATATGAGTCCTTATGAAACCCTTGCTTTAGAATAAAAGTATCAAACCTGATATACCATTGTCTTTTGGAGATTGCTTCAGTCCATAAATGAACTTGTGAAAACGAAAAACCATGTGTTCCTTATCCTTCACTCATAACCCTTAGATTGAACCATGTAAATTACTTTCTCTAATTCTCCATGAAGGAATTTCATGGTGACATTCATCTGTTCAATAAACATATCAAAGTAAACAACAATAGATAAAATTAATCTAATGGACGAATGTCTCACTACTGGAGACAAAATCTCATGAAAGTGAACTCCCTAATTTTGTTCGAAGCCCTTGACCACCAACATAGCCTTATACCTAGGCTAACTGTCACCTCCTATATCCGGCTTGATTTTGTAAATCCACTTTAACTAAATGAGTTTAATGACCAATTTTGCTTTATTTGCAATGAGAACAACTCTACTTCTATAACATTCGTCCATTGCTCCTTAGAATCAAATATAATTTGCTATTCAAAAGTAAAAGGTTCTACTTCATTACTGTTAGTTGCACAAGGAAGAGCATAAGTGTAAACCATAGGCTTGCTTTTTGTTTTTCATTTAAAGAAGTAAGCTTGCTAAGTTATTGTTGTTGTTAAGATTTTCATGTTTAAGTACTTATAAGTGTTTAAGGTGAGTTTTTGTTGTTAAGTATTTGGAAAATTTTCTAAATGTTGAGAGCTTCAAGAAAAAAAGAGTTAACATTGGGCTAAATGTTGGTTAGGCTAGCAATGGTTGCCATGCAACCAAGAGAGAGTCAAGAAATACTCCATGTGGTCACATGGTGCCCTAAGCACCCAAAAAGCTAGGCAGCATGTGCGAGTAAAGTGAGCTGTGTGTGGGGTAAGTCAATAACCTTGATGCGGCCAAGCAAAAGCTTATACGACCAAAAGGAGTGTCTAAGCATTCAAGGGAAGCCAAATAACCACTATGTGGCTTGATGAGGGTAGGTCTATGCGTTGAAGGGATGCTAGGCAACATGATGGTTAAATGTTGAAGCCTTGTGAATATTTAAGTGAAGGCTATGTGATAGGGTATGAAATAAGCTATATATTTCTGTTTAGTTAAAGTTCTTTCTATTATTTTACGTTCTTAATTCGACATTTTACAGGTATTTAGCAATTTGAAGATTGAATTTGAAGTTTATTTTATTTCGAAGCTAATTTGGGACAATATGAAGTCATTATAGTTTGGGTCTTAAAGGATTATAGTTTTTCACTAAATAGAGTATGTTTTACTTTTCAACATGAATAGCTCAATAGTACAACTCTTAGCTTCTGAAAAACTAAAAGGTGACAATTATGCAACTGTGAAATCAAAGCTAAATACAATACTAGTCATAAATGATTTAACGTTTGCCTTAAATGAGGAGCGTCCTCAAGCCCCAGTCTCAAATACTAATCGAAATGTTTGGGAAACATATGATCGATGGGTTAAAGGCAATGAAAAGGCCCGTGCCTATATTCTTGCCAGCAATGTCTGATGGTTTGGCAAACAAACATGAATCCTTAGCCACGGGTAAAGATATTATGAATTCATTGAGGGAGATGTTTGGTCAGCCTTCATGATCCCTCAAACACAAAGCAATTAAGCATATTTATATCAAGCAAACGAAGGAAGTGACCTCTATTAGAGAACATATCCTAGACATGATGATGCACTTCAATGTCATTGAAGTAAATGGTGGTTCAATCGACGAGGCAAATCGAGTGAGCTTTATTTTAGAGTTTCTTTCGAAAAGTTTTGTACCATTTTAGACAAATGTGTCTCTAAATAAAATAAAGTTCACTCTGACCATTCTTCTAAATGAGATCCAGAAATTCTAAAACCTTACCATGGGTAAGGCAAAGGAAGTGGAAGCAAATGTTGCTACCATAGAGAAAGTGTTTATGGGAGAATCGTCCTAAAAAACTAAAGTTGGAACTTCACAAATGAAGAATGGAAAGGGGAAGACTCCCAAGAATAGTGAAGGAAAGAAAGTTGCAAAAGGTAAATGTTACCATTGCAATCAGTACGGGCATTGCTTAAGGAATTGCCCAAAATACCTTGCTTAGAAGAAAGCTGAGAAGGAAGCACAAGGTAAATATGATTTACTTGCAGTTGAAATGTGCTTAGTGAAATATGATACTTCAACCTAAATATTAGATTCAGGAGACTATTAATCATATTTACTTCTTATTTCAGGAAACTAATACTTGAAAAACTTGTAGAAGGCAAGATCATTCCTAAAAGTTTGAACATAAAAGGTATCTCGACTGAAGCAGTGGGAGATCTAAAGCTGTTTGATAGATATATCATACTAAAATGTTTTGTATGCTTCTCAAAGTTGAAGAATTTAATATCCATCTCTTGTATTTCAAAACAAATTTATATCAAAACAAATGTATAGAATATATTTTGAAATCAATGAAGTGTTCATTTTTCTAGAAAATATATTCAGTTTTGTTCTGTTGTGTACTAATAAACAAGTTATACAAATTAAGATCAATTGGAGCAAAATTTATCTTTGATACCGAAATGTTTAGAATAAAAAAGAAAAAAGATTTCTTCTAATACCTATATATGATACTTAAGATTTGGTTACATAAATATCAATACGATTGGAAGATTGGTTAAGTAGACTTCTAAATTAGTTAGAAGATAACTTTTTACGTTCATGTGAGTCTTTGTCTTAAAAGGAATAATGACTAAGAGATCTTTCACTGGAAAAGGTCTCAGCACCAAAATTTCTTCAGAGCTCGAACATTCAAACCTCTGTGGACCAATGAATGTCAAAGCTCAAGGACGATTTGAATATTTCATCAATTTTGTTGATGATCATTCAAGGTTTGATCATGTTTACCTATTGCATCACAAGTGTGATTCTCTTGAAAAGTTCATAGAATATAATACTAAAGTTGAGAATCAATTAGAGAAAACTATAAAGAAGCTTCGAGCAGATTAAGGTGGAGAGCATGTAGACTTACAATTCTAAGACTATTTGATACAGCACGAAATCAAATCACAACTTTCTACATCTACTACGCCTATACAGAACAGTGTATCAGAAAGAAGAAATTGAGCTTTATCAGACATGGTTCTTTTCATGATAAGCTTTGCTCTTTGATCCTCAAATAAAAAAGGAATTTGTATCGACAAATACAACATTCTTAGAGAAAAACCTCATCTGAATCATCAAACCATGTAGTAAATTAGTATTAGATAAGATTTCTAAAGACGTTATAGATAAACCTAGTTCATCCACTAAAATAGTTATAAAAACTAGGGAATATTGTTAGTCACATCCTTCTCAAAGTTTGAGAGTGCCACAAAGTAGTGGGAGGGTTGCTCATCAGCCTAACTATTACTTGGTTTTATTGAAAACTAAATCGTTATACTTGATGATGGTTTAAGAGGATCCATTGACTTATGAACAGACAATGAATGATGTAGATAATCTAACTAGTGTCAAGAAATTGTTAGCTATGCAATTTAAAATAAAAGTTTTAGAAATACGCAATGTGTTCTTAGGATCCAAATTGTTTGGAACAAAAAATAAAAATCAGAATACTAGCTACTCTCAAGTATCTTATGTAGACAAAATGTTGTCTAGATATAAAATGAAGAATTCCAAAAGGGGATGGATTGTGGTTTAGTATATTCTTAATTAATTTAGGAATCAAACAATTACTTGCTTTTGTATGGTGCTAAGGTTTTGATCCTTACTGAATACACCGATTCTAATTTTTAAAATGTTAGAAAATGTAGTACATCGGAATCAATATTCACTTTATATAGTGGAACAGTAGTGTGAAGAAGCGTAAAATAAAATTATACTACCTTATCTAGGTAATTGTACACCGTATTGACATTATAGTAACCTTGATACTTGTTGAGAAAATCATGACTGTTTGGTTTACAAAGTCATTCACGGCTAAAGTATTTGAAGGTCACCTAAATAGTTCATGTCTATACAGTTTCTGCATTAGGAAAAGTGGGAGATTGTTTGGGTGTATGCCCTAGTTTATTGTATTCATATGTTTATTGTACTCATATGAGTAATTCTCTCACAGTTAAATTAAAGGTTGTTTTATTCCACCAGAAGTTTTAGTCCAAGTGGGAGTTTATTGGAAATTATGTCATAAAACTCGTAGTTTGTAGTTTAAATTTACATTCTATTCAACAAAGTAATTATTAAGGACTTATTAGTGAAAATAGAATACTATAATCTTGAATCCAATAAACTAAGGTCTCGAAGCTAGATTATGTAGATTTGAACATTATGTAGAGACGTAAACGTGGATCAAGTTTGAGTATATAGCCCAAATAGTCTACAGTGTATGAATAAGGTTGGAGACCTTATGTTGGGAACACTATCGATGTGGCCTACTTTATAGTTAGTACGAATAATGTGATCCTGTATCGTTCATGTAGAGACATGGAACTAAAGGGATTCTACGTAAAGAATTTACATAAGACTATAACCATGAAATAGTCACTTTTAAGTTATAACACTTTGACTATATACAACTATCTATTTCAATTATTGATGACTTTGGTAACTTAATCTTAATCCAAAGCTAACTATAAACTCTTGTTCACATAATATTATCCTTAGATATGCATAGGTGAGGGAATCTCATCAGTGCTGACACAACAAGCCTTCCATTTCACGAGTAAGATAGGGTGGATGGCTAGGGATATAGGGTGCATGATGGAGTTCACTCCTACCCATTTTAGGGTTAATAGATAGGTTGTTCTCTTAAGAACTTAATCCAAGTCTTGAACAAGGGGTCCCACTATTTCATTGGTTTTAGAGGGATTTGGTTTATCGGTTGGACCTTAAACCAATTGTTCAATATTGAATTAGTAGGACTTAAGGAACAAGAGATGTAACCTCAGGGATAAAGAGATATTTTGATCCAGTCGATGTTACAAAAAAACCAGTGAATGATTAACTTATTGATCATGGTTATATGAAATGGACAGAAATATATGTATAGTGAAGAGAGTGCAACTACGAGACTTTAGTGGAATGACTCGTCAGTTAATGAATGTTGATTAGCTCGATCTAAAAAAGTTTAGCTAGTTAATCTCAAATTGTTGGAGCCCATGATCAATAGGTTTATAGGGTTCCCCTACTAGCTTATATGGATTTAACTTAGAACAATATGTTGGAATAAGTCGAATTCTTCGAATTAGGTAAATAGAGAGATTCATGTTTAAATGAATTTAACTTAGGACAATATATTTAGTCGTCGGTTAGAAGTTTGAGATAGAGCTTTATGTTTAAATATGATTTAAATATTAAAAATATGAATACAAATTCATTTTCGAAAGCTCAGAATTGATGGCAATGGTCAAAGTTGTAAAAAGTTAAAATGTTGACCATTGAGTTTAAAAAGCCAAACTTTGATAAGCTTTATATTCAACTGTAATTTTGATTTTAAAAAATGAACGCAGATTCATGCTCGGGAGGTCAAAATTAGTCAAGTGAAAAGAATGGTAAAAAGTCAAAATGTTGACTTTTGATTTAAAAAATCAAAGTTTGACTTTGATTTAAAAGGTCAAATGACCATATTATCCTTGGAATAAGTTAGTGGAAAATCCAACAGTTTATTGGATAATCCCACTAACACTTGGTGGGATAGGTGTTGAGTTTTTATGAACACCTAGCCCACTATGTTCGACTAATTGTTAGTGAAATATTTGGTGTTGAGTTTTTATGAACAAATTACATGCATTTTTGCATGTAATTTGCTTATAAATAGGCTTTTTTTCAAAATTTAAATTTTTTTTGGCCTTTCTTGATATTTTGGCTTATTAAACAATTTCTCTCTTTAAAAATTAACAACTTAACCCTACGTTTCCACCTCCAATTTCCATATATCTCTCTTATTTCCTTCACTTAATGGGTCCCACAACTCGGTTTTAAGCTTAGAGGAAAGCAGGTCAACACTAGTGGTGGTGATCTCCAGTTTTAGTTCGTGACGAGATATCGAGAATTTTGGAAAGCTTCAAAAGTACGTTTCTAATTAGCCCTAATTTCATTTAATTAGGGTAGTTGATGAATATTAATATCTAAAATAGTTTCAATGCAACTAAAGTAATTTTTTTATTCATAATTTCTCTGCGTATGTATTGTATTCCATCATTAGAGCGATGGAGTGCTCTGAAGAAAAGAAAATGAAATTGACAACGTTTTTGTTGCAAGGAAGTGCGGAGGATTGGTGGACTCTCCATGCGGCGAGAGCAGGTAGTACGAGCTCTATTTCGTGGGAGGAGTTCAGAAAAGCGTTTCAAAATAAGTTCTACCCCTTGTTCCTTTTACAACGGAAAGATGAATGAATTTATCAGTTTGGTTCAATGCGACATGACTGTTGCAAAATATGAGAAAAAGTTTACTGAATTGGTTAAGTACGCATTAGCCTTTGTGACTGATGAGAAAGACAAATGCAAACGGTTTGAAGATAGTTTGTGAACTAAGATTAGAGCATTAGTGACGACGAACACAGAGTGGTTAGATTTTCCAAATTAGTTGAAGCTACCATGAGAGTTGAGAGATGCTGATTGGTAGATGAAAAAATATAGATTGAGAAGGAAGACCCATGCGGCCAAGGTACTGGTGTTACGTAGGGTGGCAATCAACATGGCGATCATATGCGTTTTCCACCAACACTACAAGAAATATCAGTTACGATATCATAAAAAATGCTATACTTGATTTTCAATAGCGTTTTCGAAATGTTGTTGTAGCTGATGTTATTGAAAGTTCATGACTTTTCATAGCATTTTTTCACTGCTATGCAAAATGATATAAATTGTTCTCAACGGTTGCATAAATATGATGCTATAAATGCTTTTTATAATGTGAGAAAAAACGCAATAAAAACATTTTGATAGCGTTTTTTATTGCGTTGGAAAATTGCTATAAAATGTTTCAATAGCATTCTCAATAACATTGGAAAAACGCTATAAAATGTCTTTTATAGAAGGTTTTTTTTTTTTTTTTTTTTTTGCGTTCGAAAAGCGTTACCAAAATGTTCCAATAGCTATTTTAATAACATAGAAAAAATGTTATAAAGATTTTTTTGCAGTGTTTTATGAATGTTGTCATAGCAAAAAGTCATTTGACTTTTAATAGCAATTTTTGTTGAGCTATTAATGACAATATAAAAAGTTGATATACTATAGCTTTAATTCACTGTTATGGAAACATGTCATGGTGTTGAAAAAGTACCATAAAATTTTTTTATAACAATCAAAAAGACGTTATAAAAGACTAGATATTGTATTGAAAGTCTCTAATTTTTATTAGTGTTATTCATTGTAATGGAAACAAATTGTAAATACCCATTTTCACACAAACTCTACATAATTTTTTTTTTTTGTAACAATACTAACATAACCATTATTGATCTAATAGCACCTATCCAATATTATTATTGTAAAATGAATATATAATCATATAGATATTTACAAATCAAGTCGTAATTTGTCATACTAGAAAGTTATAATTCACATTCATCAAAATCTACAATAATCATAATTATAAACCAAAATATTCAAATTTATAACATAAAAAAATGCATTATATTCTTTATTCAAAGGTTTGAAATAATCATCAACACTAAGCTCCAAAGTCCTTAAGTATTAGAACAAGTAAATTCTTAATTTAGATAAAATGACTTCATATATATATCCTAAAATTTTGATAGGATCAAAAAAGATGTTCAAATTGTAGCAATACCAAAATTATCCCACATATATGTGTTGCTCCAATATTTTCTCCAGACATCAATCACCTAACAAAAAAGTGAAAATAAATATCATTGTCTAATTGTAACAATAAATTAGTTAAAGAACTAAATAAATACCTAACTCATAAAGTAAATAAAATTTCTTACATAGTTTGACTTTATCCATTGACAATGTTATAGTAGTATCCAAAGCATCATTAATAACAATAATGTCAGAGGTAGGCCTCCATAAGAAGGAATTTGGTATTTTCACTGTATATCAACCCACACACGAACTACATTGGGGCCAAGAGGGGTCACTGTACATGGTGGACAAGAATTGATGGATCATTGGAAGACCATCTAACTTCCACAATGACTTCTCTTGAACTAACCCAATCTAGTTGCAAGCACTTATGGAGAGTGTTGGTAATAACACTCTTTTACAACAATAATATGGTTAGAAAATCATAAACAATAATAATTTAAAATAACAAAGAAACAAAAAATTTACAAATGAATTTATCGATAGAGAATTTATGATTGGAGCATTTTTAGTTATAAAAACATCATAGAAACCACAAGTCATTTGTCCCATATCAATCACCTAATGAAAATTTGAAAAGAAATATCGTGATTTAGACAAAATTAAAAAATAAACTTCACATGTAACTAATGACCTAGACAATTAATAAGCATACCTAAAACAAAACCACAAGTCATTTGTCCCATATCAATCACCTAATGAAAATTGAATCAATAATGAACTTACTTAGCAATCCTCGTGTATGTTCCAACCAATTATCACAAGTGACTGGTAGAATAACACCAAAATTTTGTATACCTAACAAAATAAAAAGTGAAAAAAATTCTTTATGGTAGTAGTGCAACTTTCATTGAATTAGTAGTTATAAGTTTCAAAACTTTTGGTACGATTTTTTCCTTCATCATGATGGGTTCAAGTCGAAGCTCCATTCTCTAGGTTTGGATTTTTCTTTGGAGAAATTTCAACTACATCCACGAGTTAAGGATCCCATTAGTGTTCACCATCAAGCCCTTCAATGACAAAGCATATTCACGATAAACAAAAACAAAATCATAATGTTAGGTCAGGATTCAGAACAAGCAACAAACAATCCAATCCATTGATGCCTCGATTAGTATCCTAAAATACAAGAAACTCTAAGGTTTTAATATTAATTGCTAGTATGTTGATAAAAATTGCACTAAAATAAAGTGAATTTGTTGTGTGTTAGTGTTCTATGCAACACGTATAGTATTTTTGAATTACACACTTTCTATTTGAATTCAACCAACCAATATTAGATCAAAAGTAAACTATCTAAATAACAAAATAAACTAGATCAATCCCAATTCTTCAACTCAATCAAATAACAAGGTAGAATCACATGACTAGAGTAAAAACGAAGATAGATTAAAACGCTAAAAATTAAGATAATTATGCTAAAGATTAAGATAATTATGGCAAAATCTATCATTGATTACATCAATCTCGTCATCAGACCATTTATCCAATGTTATTGACAAGACCTAGGCCAAAACCAATAATGTCTTTAGAACTCACAACAAAAAGGATTATCACAAGCAACTGTTGAAAGCAGGAACAAAAATAATGCTATGAGAATATGAAACTTAATCAATAAAAGAATCTTACTTCTCATGTGCGTACGACTAAAACACTCTAGCTATTAGAAGGCACACAACTAAAAGAACATAGAAAAATAGAGTTGAAATTAAATAAAGAATGAAAATATGAACTTGAAACATCTTTTATGCCACGGAGTCTCTAGAGAACCTTTTTTGTTTAAAGCCTTTTATTTCTGATGTGGCAGTTTTTAAAATATAAATAGGAACAAGAGTGACAACAAGGTGAATCCTAAATCCATCCAACAACCTAGCTATGCAAAGTACCAACACATTAGGCGATCACAACAAGATCAAGGGAGGTGTAAAAAATAAAAGCTGAATACTTCAACTGTATAAGCTATATTGCTCCACCCACTTGCAATTCAGCCCTCTCTGAGGAAATACTTCAAAGGATTGGTATCACATATGGATAACAAGATTGGCAAGCTGCACATAAAATAGAAAGAAAAAAAAGTGTCACACCTCTCTAATAACAACTAACAACATACTAGCAAACCACAACTTCCCGTATCCTACAAAAAAATCTTTAAAGGAGACTCCATGGCATGGCTAGTTGCAAGATGATATGAAACAAGTCACAGGTCAGTGTATTTTCTACCTTGGAAGGTCAACCAGTCACGAGGAAAAAAATGCCCTACAATGCATCAAACATTAGCAAAGGGATTAAAATTATACTAAACTATATAACAGAAATTACCACTTTAGTAAAATACACTCAAACCATAGACACCACAAATGTAGTCTACCTTATTTTTCATCTACTCATGAGTACTATTTAGCCATCGTTCATGCTCTTCAACTATCTTTGCAGGAAAACTATCTAAAACATACTACATTTGGTTATCAAAGAAATTCGTAGTATATCAAATCTTAAGTAGTTGGTCACCATGTGATGACTTGGATCTTATTTAATCGCCAACTTAAAGCTACTAGAAACAATGTACGGTGATCTGTAAAACCATACAAGTTTCAAATCTCATATATTTTCTTCAAAGTAAATCTATTTAATTGCCAAACTTAAAGCTTCATTCAAAACCAACAAAAATTAGTACAATTTCATTCCTACATTCTTCTACAATCCTATTAATTAACAACGATTGTGGGAGAAATCGAGGACGGGTTTATGAAAGCATAACGCGCAAAAGAAAAAAAAAAAGTCTTTTCGCACTTTTAGTATTTTTGTTTTCCCCCATTTTCTTCCTCCTATTTTTTATAGTGTAATACTAGACATGCTATGGTTGGATGCTATTAAAAGGCACATTTTTTGTAGTGCAAGCATTCAACATAGAGGAAATTTCAAATCTTATTATCATGTACAATATAGATCTAGAACGAGTAATAGTACGAATTTTCAGAGGCAAAACAAGAGCCAATGGAGAGGGAGTGCTCCAATGTGGTCAGAGAAAGCCTCTCAAGGTAGACAAACAGTTGAATTGAACTCAAATCTGGAAGGAAGACCTGGGTTTTCAAAAGTTTGTTTAAATTGTAGACATTTGGTGAAATATTATTCTAACTTGGGAGTTCAGAATGCCTAAGGAGTTGTGTCACAATCTGCAAACCAACTCCATCATCGAAATGGAGTTGGAGAAGGACCAAGTGGAATTGAGGAACCTGAAAGACCCAAGTCTAAAGTTTGCATAATGATCAATCAGGCTAGGAAAAGCTTGCATGTGATTACAAGTACGTTACTAATTTGCAACTCTCCTACTCTATTGTTGATTGATTATAGTGCTACACGGTCCTTCATTTGTGTATCGCATGCTAAATCCCTAAACCATAAGGTAGTACCTTTAGAAGGTGGAATGAACACCTTTAACAAGTCTCTTGAAACATGTATGAACAATATACCATATGTTTATGCTAAAATTTAAAAGTATTTACAACTAATATAGTTAATTTAATTTGTATAGCAATACTTTTAAAGAGTTGAATTGTAAATATAACAAAACTATTACTAATAGACAATTGTTGGGGTTTATTCCTTAAACTCGTGGTTTGTATAAACAATATGCTCATTAATAAATTATTATTTAGTACATTTTTTTGATACGGGAGGAACTCAATTCAATAAACTAAGATCCAAGAATATCATATCTAACTTGAACAGTATGTAGAGACATACAATTGAATTGAATTGTGTTCAAATGATATTCTAAAAGGTCTATTGTATACGAAAAAGATTAGGTACCTTATCCTGGTAATGCTATAGATGCAATCAAATTCTATAAATGTTACACACAATTTAATCAAAATCGTTCATATAGAGACATGAATGGAGGTATCCTATACACAGAATTTGTATAAGACTGGACTACAAATTATATAATCTCTCTTTGTAACATCATTAACTGAAGAGATTAATATTTTAAAACGATACCCAAATGTAATTCAATCTCAATGTTGAGTGCATTATGGAGTCTTGTAAATGAAGGGTCGTTCTTTGATTTGTATGGATGAGCACTGACAAATTTAGTATAGATCCAGGGGGACTTGAGTCTCTCCCCTCAACTTTATGCTATATATATATATACACAACACACACATACATACCATTGAAACAATTGAAATACTAGTACCAAGTTGGACTAGTGGGAAAATTGCCATTGAACTTTCTTTAGACCTATTTTCAATTCCCGTTAAAAATTTTGGGGCTGCCACTACGAGTGAAAGTAGATAATTGTTCCCTTAAGAGTTTTTTTCTTTTGTTTTGTTTATTTTCAATTCTAATGCATGATATTACTCTCTCAAACACTAAAAAAATCTCTCCCGGTCACAACTTTACGCTAGCTTTTGTTCTTTTATTTTCTTATCTTCCATAGATGTGTAGAGTACTTCTCCACCAACCTTAGATCTTCTACCAAGAGAATTGAGAGGATCGAAGACTTGAAACGTTGTATTCTATTTATGGTGGCAAAGAGAATTGTTGGTGTTGAGATAAAGGGTTAGGAGAAGTGAGGAGAAGATTACTCAGCAAGGATGGGATTGATCATTACTTTGTATTTTACCTACTATTCTGCACATTATAACACGCATAGGTTTAAAAGTATTTCTGCTATTCTTTATATAATACAGTATAAATTCCTCCGCAAACATAATTGAATGTTGTTTGCATGTATAAGGTGATCCATCGCTTTTGCTCAAATTAGATCTCTTCAATTGTATCATTTGTAAACTCTTATTAGTGATATAGTTTTTATCAGTACTAAACTTCAAAAGTTTAATAAAAAAATTTGGTCTACATTAAGTTTTGTAATATTAATCAATAAGTTTGACCAATGGTGGATCTAAAAATTTTATAAGGAAGTACCGAACACTATATAAAAACACACTAAAAAATATCGAAAAATATCTCTCGACATTTCGCTTATGCTCTAAGAACATTCACTACATTTGTAGCAATAAAGAAAATACTAGCAATTTTCATCTGATATTTTGAAATTTAAATGTGAACTTAAAAATTGCATAAAAAAAAGAAAAAAAAAAAAAAGAATAATACCTTCTTCATACAAATTTAAATCACCGACTTTATTTGTATTTTTTCTAAAATAAACTCTTAACTTGGTGGTTTTGCGGTAGAGGTACAACCACTACACCAAAACCAAAATCTAGTTATAATAAGATATTATTTAATATATATTAATATGAGAATTCAAAATTAATATTATAATATAAAAATCAATAATATGGTGGGAGCACGTAACTTTGCTCTTAATAAATTTAAATTGGTTCCTGAACTTGACCAAATTATGTTGCACCTATGCCTGAATTTTAAGAATATATAAAAAAGCCTGAATTTTAAGAATATATAAAAAACATCAATTAGGTATATGGCTGTGAGAGAGGGCCTACAATTTATTGTATGTTGAATAATGAGTATAAAATAAAACAAAATAAAGGTAGAAATAAATAACAATTAAAATGGTTGACATTAACCCACTATAAAATCAATTCAAAAGAATTAGTCGAAAAAAAAAAAGAAAAAAAACCAACGATTAATAAGAAGAGCCGTGAACTATTTTTAGTAGAGAAGTCAACATGGTATAATTTTATTGATCATTCATCTCCTTTTATGGACGCAAAAAGTGAAATGCTTATTTTATTTTAAACAAAAGCTGATGCTAAATTAATTTTAATTGATGTAAACAACAAAATAATAATAATAATAATAACAATAAACCACAAACCCAAATCTTGTATTATTTTACTCACTTTCCTTTTCTTTACCAAATCGATATATAAAATAAATCCTAATCGTTTTTCTTTTTTTTCTTGCCCCTTTAATTTGTTTACATAAAGTTATTTTTGCGTGCAATTGCACGATGGATCTTTCCACGCTAATTGCTATCCCCTTTTATTTGGTGGGAAAAGTTGGTGAAAAGACACGCTTTTGCTTATTAGACATATTTGACTTTGCTCATTTTACCTTACAAATTGAAAGTTCAAGGGTTTAATTATAAATATTGTGCTTTTAAAATTTTATAATTGAACGTTCTTCTATCATTAATGTTGGACAAGGTCTATTAGTATCTTGTTTCAAAATCCTCGTAAGATTTTAAATTTTTCAAAAACTTACAATAAAATTTAAAACACACTATATGTTAGTATATAAACAAAAACGGTTAGAACATGGTCACAAAAATACCTTTGAACTTTAAAAGTTGCATGATCTCAACCATAAAAAATGTTAAAAAAATGTTCATACTATTTTGGTAGAAATACAAGTTATTGTTACTTTAATTAGTCGAGATAATTAAGAAGAAATAACAGAAAATACATCAATTAGACTTGAAATTATGCAATGTTGTGATATAAGCATTCAGAAGTGCAGAAACTATGACCTTTTGTGCTTTTCATTTCGTTGCATGATACAAAGAAAACTGTGAAATTTATCTAACTGCAACTTTCAAAGACTTCTAGCGCATAGGTAATGCGAAGCTCTATATCATCAAGCAGGGAGTCAATGGGGGAAATTACTGTGTGAGAAATGAAACCACTTGAAATTGGAGAGGTAGAAAACATAACGATCATCCATCACGTAGAAGAGTAAGGTGTTGAGAAGCCAAAATGACGAGTCTTCCTAATCGTGCGTGGGTGGATTCCACAGAGCGTGGAAATAGTCGTTGCAAAACGAGAAACGTGCTTAAATAGGTGACGAGAATATGAAGGCCTATAAATAGTAGTATTTAAGAGCAAAAAATGGAAGATACTTATGATGCACACTGAACAGCCGAAACTCTATTATTTCTCAAATCACCATCTTCTCTCCATTGTTTGTGCACCTATCAGTCATTGAAGCCTCACAGTAATCATCAAGTAACCTAGCAAAGCAAGAAATTGAGATCCACCACTTAAACGTTCCTTTTTTTTTTATCCATTTCGCCTCCATTTAGTGATTGTATTAGAGATTTTGATTTTGTACTTGAACAATTCTTATTATCAACATGATCACTCTAGTTTCTATTACATCTTCATCTTTTTTCATTACCACTTATATGAATAGAGAAATTTGTTACTGAGTCAGAAAGCTAGATTCACTCCTCATAATTAAGCATGGATAACTTTCATTTTGTTTAACCTATGTAAAAGTTAATATTGCTTCAGTTCATTGAATGTACAATGCAAGTAAGAGTAGCTAACTTCGAAGAAGTAACTGGTTGACATCAAGATAAACAAAGATATAACTAGCGTAGAAATAAGTTTATCATTGTTGTGTATTGATACATCATTTATATCTAGAAATAGAGTATTTGTGACATTGAGGTGCCAGAAGATAGCTTGCCTAAATTAGTAATTGGGCATGTAATTCTTATTTATATTTTTTTTAGGGATTGTTCGAAATCTTTTTAATCATACATGTTTCCTACAACCCAACACCTGTTTAAATTAAAGTGATTGATTGACTATTTATCTTACACATCCACCACATCTCATCGGGGCAGTAGTTACTTAATTTAATTTAGAACATAACAAAACTTGTTTCCAAATAATTGTAGTCACATTGCAAAATGTTGACTCAAATTCAATACAAAAAGAAACAAAAGTCCTGTCTTCGACCTTGGAATCACCAAGAACCTATTGAAATTTGCACTTGAATTTGAATAGGAAAACTTGTAACACATCATTACGTTGGAATTTATGTCCTAATTAAAACTTGTAGTTTTTAATTTAAAATCATATTTTATCCAATAAAGTTTTTATCGAGAAATTATTAGTCAAATTGAATATTATAATTTTGAATCCAATAAACTAAGATCTTGAGGTTATCTTGAGTAAACTTGAACTTTGTATAGAGACAGAAACATGGATAAAGTTAGAGTGTGTAGCCTAAACAATATAGTATATGAATAGGTTGGACACTTTATCCTAGGGACATTATGGATGCGGCCCGCTTTGTAGTTACTACTAATGATGTGATTCTGAATTGTTCATGTAGAGACATAAAATTGGAGGGCATCCCATGTAAAGAGTTTACATAAGACTAAATTATGAAATAGTCCCTTTTACGTATTATAACACTATTTATTGTATAAAATAAACTATTTTGATTGGAGATGACTTGGGTAACTTAATATAAGATAACTATGAACTCCTTTTCACATGAAATATCTTTAGATCTGCATAGGTGAGAGCGGTTAAGTGATATATTCGGACTTAGGGTGCTCATAGTGCAGTATTGTGTGTAGTGTATCTATGCGATGAAACATGGTCATGGCATATTATATGCTCTCTATGTCTCGTGTTCTTATGTAATTACTAAGTCTTCGTTGAGTATAAGTTTTCCTACTACTTGCCAAGTGTATGCGAAGTAGTAAGCTTTCCTAGATGATCCAATGTCGAACACAAGAAATTGATATCAAAGCTTAATTCTAGGGTTCACTCTTCACAATTTAGGTGATATCAAAGAATAAACTATATAGTATGGGAGAGTGTAACTTTAAACTACATCTACTTATCTACACTAGAGAATTTGTAAATAGGGGGTTAAGATGGATGCGAAATAAGAATGTGAACTGACTTGTATAAAAGAAGGGGTGAAGGAGATTCTATACATTACTAGGCGATTAAGCAATCAAAGAACCTTGATGCGATATAGCTCATTTAACTAGCTTATGATTAAGGTGAGCACCTTTCAGTATCTTTAAACGCCACAGTTGCTCACCTCTTGGGATCCAAATGACTAAGCTGAGTTAAGCAAGATACATCTATAACGCTTTACTAACAAGACTTATAGAGCTTTTCTTTTAAGGGTGACAACCTCTCGGCACCATATACTCACACTTGTTCTCCTTTCTAGATACAAATAATGGAAATTATCTCGCCAAGGTGGAGTTTATCTCCACACTTCTCCTTGCGAGCGTAAGCCAAATCCTTGCTACTTGTCCTCTCGGGTAGTTGGTGACAAAACACTGGCCAGTTGATGACTCTCAGCTAATGCGTTATAGGTTAACCTTCTTATTAAGAACTTATCATAAATCTTAAACTACAAATAACACAAAGATAGATGAATAATAAAGAGGTGGAAGACTGAAACTGGTATAAATATGCAATAGATTAAAGAATATAGGCCTTTGGCCACTATACAATATGAACAAGAACATTACAAAGAAATACAATGAATGGAAAAATTAGAAATGACATTACAAGTTAGGAGAAATGGGGAATGAGATTTTCTTCGTTCAAACCACAATCTTTCCCTCCTTGCTTGATCGAAGAAGAAGAAGAACAGCTTTACAGATGGCGAAAAGGCTATTCTTTTCCACCATTCTCTAGGTTTGGGCCCCTTCAGGCACTCTTTTGACCTATTCGGGCCTTATTTTCTTGGGGATGCAATCCTTTATATAGGAAGATTTAGGTGGGAAATCTAATCTTCTAAACATGTCAGTGATGAAAGCTGCTTCTCTGTCAAGTCTACCAACTCCAACTACGACTTTTGTCTTTTAGCGAACCTCTTCTCAGCTATTGATAAGGTCTTCTTACATAGTCTTCAGGCCAGTTTCTATGCGATTGACTAGCTTTTTTTTTTTTTTAATCCTATGTTAAGACATTAAAAAATAGGGTGAAAAAGACATAAATGCTTATGTAAATTGTATTTTCAAATATTTATAAATTTACAACATAAGCTATGCATTTTTACAAATTTCTCATGTGTTTTGGTTTCATTATTCTATCTAAAAGGCTATAATAACATGTATTTGTATTTCTACAAGTTATCAGGCAAGACAGCTCATTAGCGCTGGCCCAGTAAGCCTTCTATTTCAAGGTTAAAACCAAGAGGATAGCTGGGGCATAAGCTGCAATGCAAAATTCACTCCTACCCATTATAAGGTTAGTAGATAGGTTACTCCCTTAAGGATTAAATATCATGTTCCGCTCCAAATGTTACTTCATGCAACGAGATGGGGGCGTGTCGCCTAGACATCCATTGTGTATCTCTCTACAAGATAACGCGTCGAACGCCTAGTACACGGAACAACTCCTTCTCTTGTCTCTTTGTGCAAAGCTCTGCCATTAAGCCTTAGAGACCTTCACATCTCTCTGCAGCAAAAAATAACTCTTCAATTTAGCTTCGTCGCCTAACTTTTGTTACAGGATTCAACAACTTGTAGGAGATAAGCACACAGATATACACAGTGGATTAATAAATTAAACTTCATCGCTTTATTAACTTAATTCTTTTACAAAGTTCACAAATTACAAAGTACAAACCTTAACTGCTTTGCATAAAATAAAACCTAGTATGATTTTCACGTCATCCTTCTTCTTTTCACCTAGTGGCTTCTCTTCGCTCTAAGATGCTCAGGAGTATAAGACCCCTTTTCTTTCTTCGCCACTTCAATTGCTTCTTTGAGGAGGGGCACCTAAAGGTGTAAAGTTCTCATTCCCTTCTTCACCTCGATAGCCAACATCTCTAACTTTGAGGAAAACCTTTAAAGCTTCCTTTCCCTACCTTAGTTCTTCGAATCTTTTGCTTTCTTGGCTTGGCTTCACAAGCCTAGCTGTGTACTCGCCTTCCCTCTGAACTGAGTTTTAGGCATTAAGGAGCGATGCTCTTACCAACTGACTTCTTAAATGTGCAATAAGATGACAGGACTATCATGCCGCATCAGGCTATAGAGTAACTCTGACTTTCCTCTTTAACTAGGCTACAACGCCTGAAACCATCCCTCACTTGGCTTCAACATCTAACAACCTATGAAGGAGAAACATAAAACGTAAAAACGAACTTAGTAAGTGAAGAGTATGAGAAAACATTTCTAGAGAAACACAACAAAATCAACAAGATCAAGCCGGCCGCAACACATAAATCTCATTGCATCAAACCACATATAGATTAATTGCCAAGTCATCAAGCATTTTGAGCACCACACATGCTCAAATCACCTCGCAAACAAGTTCACTACTGGTACATAAGATTCTTCCTTCGCCTAGACCTGGGATTCATACTTAACCACCGTCACACGAGAGTTACCTAGGATTTTCACTAGTATATCATCACAACCAATTTTTCTCATACATGGGATTCACATTCAACTAGTGTATCATCACCACTGCCTAGAACTAGGATTTTCCCCTCTCCAACACTTGGAATTCTTATTCAACCAGCGCCTCACGAGTTACCTGGGATTTTCTCCAGTGTCTCACGATAGATCTCATCTATTCTCATTACAAACCATCATGGCAAACAAAAGGGTTAGCCTCCCGACTTTCTTCCCTTACATAAAATCACAACAGCAATAATATCATATAATAAGCATAAATAACAGAGCACTTTCAGATAACCAACAATACAATGCATCTTTCCCATAATAGGCTTACAAACAAAATATTAACTAATTAGGAAAATCATTCGTAAAACATATCATTTTTTATAAAGATTCACAATTATTCAGTTTATGAAGGCTTCTTAAAACAAATATTTATTCATAATTCGTATCTAATATAAATACCATTTAATCATAAATATCAACTTAGAAATCATGTTTAAATCTTTTTTCGTCACTCACAACATTTATTCATTTACAAGGATCACTTAAAAAGCATTTATTCAAAATTTGTATCGAAACATAAACAACAATAATAGACAACAATCGTAAAGATTCAAAATTTGCTTCATCAGTCACAGAAGTACTTAGCCTTCATTCCCTCCATCTCTACTTTTGGGTTCCTCTTCTCACCTAGCGGTTCCTTCAACCAGCGATTCAACATTCAGAACTTTTCCTTGCCATTTTGGTCTCAGAATTTTAACACCTCCGAACAACATCTTTTCCCTATGTCATGGGGACCTATTTATAGTGACTTTTCACATCCATTGCTTTACACTTGTCATTTTCTAGATTCATCGTGCCATGTAGCCAATCCAAATCTCAACATGTAGGCTAACCGTCAGCGGTGATTAGACATTTCTTTGAGATGCACAACTTATCCCTTTGGGAAGCCAAACTCTTCAATCATCTAACTTTCCTGCACCTTCTTTGCGTTAAAAAATGAACTAGGACTAGATGCAGCAATTAACATAAAAAAATTTCCCTAACACATAAAACGTAAAAAAACCGTGCATAAACAATTAAATTGCAAATAAACATACCTTCGTTCTGATGTTTCAAATTCAAATTGTCTTGTTCTGATAAGGATGATCCTCTATATTTGTATAACAAAAACGCTGCAAAATCACAAGTGTTTTTTTACAGTATCCACACACAAATTGGAATTCAACTCCTTAAATTCAGGTCTGCTAAAAACCTTACAAGGTGAGAATTTTGACTCTCTCTATTTTCTCTTTGTGTGGAACAAATTTTATGTCTTTTCTTGTATGTAAAATAAGACCCCTAAGGCCTTATCTATAGACTTCTTGGGTTTCGTAATAAGCTAAGGATTCCTAATAAGCTTCCAATTCTCCAATTGGGCTTATTAATTATGTCTCCTGATAAGTTTTCAATTCTCCAATTGGACTTATTAATTACGTTTCCTAATAGGATTTCAATTCTCACAATAGATTTATTAATTATCCAATCTAAAGACAAATTCAACCAAGTTCTTTCGTGTGCGATCCATTAGGTTACTTTAATTTGGCAATGAGTCCATTACTCGTTTTATGGCCCATAAGTCATAATTGGTCTCTAGGAAGACATTATGGCTACCCATATTAAATTATGTCAGTGATCCAATATAACCTAATATAGCTATTGCTTTAATCATTTTATCACTTGGTATCCATGTTTGAATATAAAGCATGGGCAAAGTCACCTTATCTAATTCAATTTCTTTCTCGATCAATAAGCATACTAAAATATTAAATGACATTAATACTCTTATTAATTTATTTAATGTCATTTATAGCACGACCATACATTTCCACAGTCACGCACAATTGAGGGACCTAGAGATATTTCTCCATAATAAAAGCGATAAATTCCATCTTGATTAATCATTGTCAACTACATAATTCATAACATATTCGAGTACAACCTTTATAATTATCTGGTTAAAGATAACGTTTAATTACCTTATAGTAGATTAACTCTTATTCTCTTGTCAATGAAAGTAATGTTTATGATTGATTTTGCATCTTTGTGATCATTTGTTTGATATTATTGCTAGAACTGTTACTAATGTGCTACGATGCGTTGTATGAAAATCTTATGAGCTAATATTCTCTTGTTGTGGTATGTGACGATTGCACGATATGGTGTTGCGTTTGATCTATCGCATAAGGCTGGTAAAAGTGAATCTAAGATCTATCGCGTGATCATGTTGGTGAATATGAATGTCAGATCTAGGCAATGAGATGTTGGTGAAAGCAAATCCCAGGCTGAGCAAGTATGAGATGTATTGTTGATTTTGGATGCTGGTGAGTGTGAATTCTAGATCTAGGCAATAAATGTTATGGGAGACACTGGTGAAAGTGAATTTCTGGTCCATCACATGATGCTAGGGAATATGAATCCCAGTTCTAGGCAATAAGATGGTAGCGAAAGTGAATCCCAGGTATGAGAAAGAATGAGTATTAGGAGATGGTGGTGGAAATCCCTGGAAAATTGCCTGAGTTGGTGAAAGTGAACCCTAGGTCCATCGCGTGATGTAGATTAATGTGAATCTCAGATCAAGACGATGAGATGCTAGTGAAAGCAAATCCCAGGTCCAGCGATGGGAGAATCCCAGACCCCGGTGATAATTAGTGAATGCTTGATGACTTGTATCGTGTGGAATTGTTGCCATGGTTGTGATTGTGTTTAATGAGTTAAAAGCTTGTGATTATGTTTGAGGTAATGAGATCTGTATATTTGTATATGAAATGACCTTGTGATTATAATTAAATCTAAAATTGTTGTTTTTCCCAAAACGTATTTCCTAAACCCATCACTCACTATGTCATTGACTTTTGTTTTAAGTCTCCCCTTCTTTGGTTGTCAAGCAACAAAGTAAAGAATGGACCTCAGGCGCAAAAGCCAAGTAAAAGAGGGAAAGGTGGATAGTTATGTAAGCTTGTGTGCTTGTGAGTCGTGTCATCCTATCTCGCGTTTATGTTGTTTTACTTACTGAGCATTCAGTGTATCATCTTGCATAGAGACGCGTGATGAGTGACTAGGCATGTTGGTCAGATCTAGTCCCATGAAGTGGCATTTGGGGCGGGATGTGACAAAGTCAAATTCATGAATTCGCTAATATATTGTTACATTCTCTTGCAACAGGGCCAATTTGTTTGATGGCCTACTATAGGACCCAAATAAATGATATTTATAAGCCACCCTTTCCAACTTGTAGCAAGTAGGAGCAAGTCGTCTCCCTACAAAATCAAAGACAATCTTAACCCCGACTTAAAATTTGAATGGGGGTTTCAGATTTTGATTGCAACTGAAATTAAATTTCATGATGAGAGATCCGTTAAAAAACCATGGCTTAGGGAATTCGAAATTCATTCTTTAACTTTGTTGATCATTGAGCTTGAAAGATATATTTGCATGGTTAATTTTATTTTTCACTAATTAGCTTGACTTTGAGATCCAAGTCATGCCCTAAAGAATTAATTCATTACTTAATTAGTGTAAATGTTTAATCAACTGGTTTCAAAATAGAGGGCTATTCAATTACATTCGGCCTGTGTATTCCAGTCAATTTCATTAACTAGAAATCTTTAATAATTATAAATTAGTAATTTATTGTTTATTGAATGACTAGTCATGCAACGTAAGCAAACTACTAATTTTTCTAAACAATTTAAATTTACAACAAGCATGCTATAATTTATGCTCTATGAGATTTACACACCAAGATGCATAATAAGCAAACTAAGAAAGCATTTGTCGCAAGATTGTAAGTAGAAGTGGAAATATATCAAGAATTAAATAAAAACAGCAGCAAAACAACAAGAAGCAAGTCTCACAGCCAAGTTAATGAATTAAATTCTATCCGTAAGCTAGAGAAAGCATACCTTAGCCACTCGTTATGTCGCAAAATAAGCAAAAATGATCAAAATAAATGCAAGCTAAAAGAGTAAAAATATTGGGAGGTGAACAATTCAAAAAATCTTGGAGTACTGGCTTTATAATCGAAGATAAAATGACTTAGTTCGACAAAAATCGCTGCTATGCTTCACTTAATCGGACAACCTTCAAGCATCGTGGGTCAAGGAACAAGGGATATGCAAACGTTGCCCGCCCCCATACAATTTAGCGCTCATCATCCTCTAGAATGCCTCTACACTTCCCATCAACACTTCGATGGTTGATCATAATACATGGGAAGGGTTGTTGCACTTGGCACTAGGGGAAAATGGTAATTTTCCTTCATTCTTCCTAATCGACGCTCCGAAACATTATTTTGATTTTTTTCCTCACGTTAAGACTTTGGTGGTCTATTATACCCCTTAGTTGCTCAGAACTTATACAATAAAATTATAAACGCATAAAATACAAGATCAAATAGAGTTAAGGTAGGAAAATTAGCAATTTTTTCGAATGGTAACACTAACCTTCTACAGGTGGTTAATAGGATAAGAGGAGCCAACCATATCCATAGAGTACAGACCCTTTCGTTTATTACTTGAATGAAATCTACTAATGTTAACAACGTACCATTCAAATTTTATGCATATAGCATTGGATTTTGTATACTTAGACGAGTCATGTAATATTAAGACATTATATATAAAATAAAAAATTCTTTTATTAATTATCAACAACTTTTCTATTCGATTACGAGCAAAGAGCATAAAATCCAACATACTCCAAATAAAATAATTTTTTTGTAAAAATGTACCATAAAATGAGTACACACGTAACGCATTCAAACATGCAACCATCGAAAAGAGCAACACACCACTTCATTGTGAGGACAAAGTGCTTTATTTTCATTTGAAAAGTTACATGACTTGCAACAATTGGTTGAGTAAAAACTTTTGATTGTTTGTCACGTAACCAGTTGCTCTGGAATCAATAATCCAAGAAGAAAAATAATCAAATTTACCCCTTCATCTGATCTTAAGAATCTTTATGCTAAAAAAAAGCTATGGCCAAATAAACTACCGAAACCACATCGTAACACTTCATGTTTCGATGGTTGCATTGCTCATGTCCATTGTAGAAGATTCACAAATATGATATGTATGAATTTTAAGTTTCTTAACCATCGCAATCACTTGTTATACACTATTAGGCCGCCAATCATTCAAAAATATAAAAGGAGAGTCAAAAAGGTCATTAGCCAGCAAATAAATGATTGGAAAAAAGATTTTGATAGATATTGGGGCGAGAGGCAGAAAGGTCATTAGCCATCAAATAAATGATAAAGAAATGATTGGGAAAAATTTTTTGATAGATGGGGCGAGAGGCAGAAAGGTCATTGGCCAGCAAATAAAAGATAAAGAAATGATTGGGAAAAAGAATTTGATAGATGGGGCTCAGGTACAGAGAGATATAAATAGAATGTTATAGCGATTGTTGTAGGTAGGGTTTATTTTGAGTAAAACGTTGTTGGAGCTTAAGGAAGATATTTCCAGCCCTCTTTAAGGTGTTGGGTATGTTCTTTCATTTTTGGTTAGTTATTTTCTTGATGAAATCAACTCACGACTTCTTATTTTGGTTAAGTAATATAAATAATACAAAGTGTTGTTTCTATTTTTAGCCTTTTATTAAGAATATTTAATTGTTATCTTAAGGTACAATCCAAAAAAGAATGGGAATCAGAGCCTGAAATCTAAAGGAGGTGACGTGCTTGATGGCTCATAAACAGATGGAAGAGAGACTATAAGAGATGGAAAAGGGAGTTTTAGGCCTTAAAGAGAAGATGCTTGAACTGAAGAAGGTTGTCGACATAATGGGTGAAGACATGAGAGAAAGCAACACCCACATGCACAAAGATGAATTGTACACGTATGATAGGTCAGCATTTAAATTAATAGAAAAGATCAAAGACGTGGAGATAGTAAATGACAATGGAACAGTAATAGTGAATAGAAGCAAGTATAAGAAACTTGAGATACCCATGTTTGTAGGAGAAAACCTAGATCTTGGGTGTACCTACTAAATGCTTTTTTTAGATTAATGATGTACCAGAATCTGAGAAGGTTAAGTTAGCAGTTGTGAGTTTCGATCAAGATGAAGTAGATTGGTGTAGATGGAGTAATAACTGAAAGAAAGTATAATCTTGGAAAGATCTGAAGAAAGAATGTTTGAGCTTTTCTTTGATACAAGGAAGAGAAGCTTAGTGGCTAGATTCATCTCCATTAAGCAAGATGGGTCCTATAATGACTATGTGAATAAATTTGTGAACTATTTCGCTCACATACCTAATATGGCTGAAAGTGTCTTCATGGATGCCTTTATGACTAGATTAGAACTAGAATTACAAGTAGAAGTAGTTAGTATATATCCTCAAAATGTTGGAAGCTTGTAATAGAGAATCTCAATTGGTTAATCATAGAATCTTGGCTTTGAGGGCAGAATTAGAGATTTTTGAGCCAGAAGGGGTGAAATCTCAATGTAATAAAAGTCCACGAGGAAGTGGAAAAGGGCAAAAGAGAAAGAGTGAGTTTAATATGAAAGAAATCACCATTCCCATCAATGGGATTTACACAAAGGGAGAATCACCACTGAAAAGGCTTTTAGATGCAGAATCCAGGGCCTGGTTGTATAAGGGGCATTACTTTAAAGGTAATGAGAAATACTACAATATGTATCGTTGAAAGATGAAAGAGAAAAGGGAACGAATGATGTTTATCTTTAACGAAGAAGAAGAGGTAGAAGAAAAGAAGTAGCAAAAGAAGTAGAAGAATAAATGGTTGAGCTAAAGAACTTAGAGGTGCCTATTGCGAGTAAAAGTGAATTAAGAACCATAGAGGGTATTTTGCTAAGGGTACAATGAAGTCAAGGAGGTCGGTGAAGGAAAGGGAAGTTGTAGTGCTAATAGATAATGGAGCCACCCACATTTTCATACACCAAGCCTTAGTAGAGGAACTCGGTTTAATAATTATTGAAGGAAAAGACTTTGGGGCAACTATTGGAGATGGAAAAAATCAAAAGGGTAAAGACCTATACAAGAGGGTGGTGTTCAAGCTACCCAACCTAACTACCATTACAGATTTTTTAGTAGTGGAATTGGGGAGAGTTCATACTGGCTCAGCACCACTAGTTTTATGGGAATACATTGGCCCTTCTTGTCAATGACCTTTATGGCAGTGGTAGATAAATCAAATTGAAAAGAACATGAGAGAAAGAAGATCAAGGATTCTTGCTTGAACTACATAATTTTGAAATAGAGGAGGAACCAAAGAATGAAGAAGAGTTGGAAGAGAAATGGGAGGAAGAAGAACTACCTATGGTTCAATTTCTCCTAAAACGATATGAGGACATTTTTGCACCTTCTACAGGGCTACCACCAAAAAGAGGTGTTGATCATTGTATTCTTACACTACCAAGGCATAAGCCAATTAATGTGCGTCCTTACAAGTATAGACACATTTAGAAGGAGGAGATTTGAGAAGCAAGTAATTGAGATGTTGCAAGCAAGGGTAATCCGTCCAAGCCATAGTCCTTACTTAAGTTGAGTTCGTCTAGTAAAGAAAAAGGATAGGGGTTGGTAGTTCTATGTTGATTATAGAAAGCTTAACCAAGTCACAGTGGCTGATAAATTTCCAATACCAATCATAGAAGAACTATTAGATGAACTTCACAGTGAAACCAACTTCTCCAAACTGGATTTACAGTCAAGTTATTAGCAGATTAGAATGAGAGAAGAAAACGTGGAAAAGAAAGCATTCAGGACACAAGAGGGACATCATGAGTTTTTGGTTATATCTTCTGGACTAACCAATGCTCCAATCACCTTCAATCATTGATGAACTAGATATTTTGTCCCTTTTTTTAGGCGTTTTGTACTGGTTTTTTTTTTTTTTTTTTTAATGATATCCTAGTTTATAGCTCAGACGTGACAGAGTATGAAAAGTACATGAGGATGGTTACTCATTTTATTTTCTTTAAATGCCCAATTTTCCCCAATTTTCATCCAATTCATTTTTCCACTTCAACCCTCAATTGTATTCTATTTATCTCTACAATTTAATACAAATCTCAGAATTCTTCTCTATTTCTACCATTTTTTGTATTCAGATTCTGCAAGATTTTTCCATACATTGAAGACTAAGCTACTTAAAGGAAAAGGTGTTTGGTTAATTGCATTTTTGAGAGCGTGATTTCTTTGTTGAATCTTAAATATTTTTGTCTATCGATCCTCTAAATCCTGCATATTGAATTTCATTTTTTGAATTATTATTGACCAATTTAATTGTTGAAATTCAATTTTAATTGCTTTTAAGTATGCAATATAAAAGATTAAGACAGGGTTAAGAATTGTTTGTATATTAAGACATAGGGTTAAGAATTGTTTGTAATTTTCTTTATAAGGACTATAAATTTTACTTGCAATTCTAGTCTTTGGGATGAAATTTATTGCTTAATGCCTTGTAAATAATTTTGTGTTAAAAATCAAGTTTTATAACAACATTTTATTGTTTTTTATTATTTGTGTTGAAAGATTGAATTTTTTGATTGAAAACAATCTTCAATCTTAAACAAGTTAATTAAGGATTCAAAAACATTGAATTGTTGATTAACTCGACTGATAAATCTTGAATTTTGAATTATTTATTTTTCTTGGTCAATTAAAAATAATGCAACCCTCACCAACTTCCTTTACACTTTACTCTCTTGAGAAAAAAAATTTACACAATTGTCTTTGTTGAAGCTCTCTTGCACATTCATTAGTGAATTCCTAGTTTTTTTTTTTTTTAAGTTTACACAAAATTGTTGAAACAACTATTTCATACGTTTTAATATTTTCAAGAAGATAGTAACATTATCATTTAGTAAGTCTAGATTCAAGAAGAGTCTTTTTTTTCTATCAAAAGCTTTCAAAGGTTTGACCCCTTCTCCACGTTACTACGGTAAAATTCATTAGTAACATTATCATTTAGTACGCTATTATTATTATTATTATTATTATTATTATATTTTAAAAAAAGGGAGAGAACCCTAAGCCCGCGCGTGGGCCCCCTCCTATTTTTCTCCTTCTTCTTCCTCTTTCTTCTTCTTCTTCATTTTTTCACCTGATAGCCGACCGCACCGCGCTCCTCCGACCTCCCTTCCTCTTCATTTCGTCACACAGTCGTCACTGTCTCTGTCGTCGTCCGCAGCCGTGTCCCTATTCTTCGTCCGTGCACGGCCAGCTCCCGACGAGTCATCCAAATCGGTCGTCCGATCGTTCGCAAGCCGCCATCTCCGACGCTTTCTCTCTCTTCATCTTGTGTATCCGAGAAAGTCGTCAACCCCTCTGCCTCTGACCGTGTTCGCTGCAAGCCATCCTTCCATTTCCGTCGGGCGTCCCTCTTCCAACTGTCGTCGAGTGAAGTAGAGGAAAACAGCTGTCGCGTGTGTGCCGGCTACAAACGATCGTGTCGAGTCGAGTCAAGCAAGCCAAGTCGATCGAGCCGAGTTGAGCCATGGCTGAACCAAGCTAAGCCGCGAGCCGCGAGTCGAAAGTAGAGCCAAGCCAAGCCAAGCCATTTTTCCAAGCCAATCTCTTGGTTCACCGAGCAGCATAAGTCGTTCTATCCGTGCTGAGTCCCGGTGAGTTTTGGTAAGGACAATGTGAGGAGTTTCTCATGTTTTCATTAGTCCATGTGGGTTTAAATGTCAGATTAAAATGTTGGACTGATTGGTTGGGTTAACTGTTAATCCCTTGAAGGTGATAGCAAGGTGACGGTCGAGTTTAGGAGTGTTACGGCAAGTGTAGTTGAAACCAACTCTCCTCTATTTGGGTAAGCTGGTAGAAGTTGCTTTGGAATGTTTTGTAATGTAGATTTTCGATGATGCCATTGTTAAACCCTGATTTTTATGTTTAGGTGCATTCGTTTGGACGTCGAATTGAACAAGGAATTTAGCTACATTTCAGGTAAGGGATTTCTTACTACTGGACCTCGGACCGAGACTGGAAACGTAGTAACCCATATGGGAATTATACGATAGTAACTGCATTTAATTGATTGATGCATGTTTGACTAGTACATATCACTTATATGCTATTGACTGATTAAAGGTAATGTGATCGTTAGTTGTAGCCTATGTACTATTATACATGTAATGAGTTGTTCTGTTGATGGGTACTGATGGCCTGATGTTCTGTGTATTGTGGTTATGTTGATGGGCTGTGCTGTTAATTGAAATAGTAATGCCGATGAATTATAAAAGTCTTAATGTTATATAAAGTTGAAGTCTGTTATCAGGATACTGGGTATATGAGTTATGTCGTGGAGGTACCAAGGGTTTGGAAATCTCTTGGGTAGATTGTGTATACGCGGTCGAGCAGTGCTGTAAACTGAATACGACTGTTATGCATAATATGGACATTATGCATAAAATAGATTATTTGTAGATGTGCTAGGGTTTGAATTGAAACAAAGTACCATCACGAAGATTTACAAACTGATGATTTGACTATTATACTGAATTTAGGGAATGTCACGATGTAGTGTGAATTGGATATACATATAGCGACCGAGGAGACAGTTGTTTAAACCGAAACTGTCTGACTGGATAAGCTTATGACTGAACCGTTAGCCTGAACGTTATTGGGATGTGACTATTGTAGATGGTTTAGTATAGACTGTTGGGTAACGGTTAGCTTTATCTATGAGGTAGAGTACCTTATAGGCATGGTGTCCTTCGGGATTCCTCGACTGATATGTGTATCCTTCGGGATAACGAGACTGATAAGTGTATCCTTCGGGATTACGAGACTGATATGTGCGTCCTTCGGGATCACGAGACTGATATGTGCATCCTTCGGGATCACGAGACTGATATGTGTATCCTTCGGGATCACTAGACTGATATGTGTATCCTTTGGGATCACTAGACTGATATGTGCATCCTTCGGGATCACGAGACTGATATGTGCATCCTTCGGGATCACGAGACTCATGTGTGCATTCTACGAAACCATTAGACTGTTTATGTAGGGTACCTCTTAATAGGAAGCTAACTGTTATTACCCTAACGGGCCCAATAGTGGGTCCCTTACTGGGTATATTTTATACTCACCCTTTTTTTCTTTAACTTTTCATGTAAGGGTATGGCGAGGGGCACATCGACGAGGGGCAAGAAGGATACGTGAAGGCCATATGGACGCGTCTGTTTTTCTTTATGCTTCCGCTGATGTGTTTTGTTACTTGTTATTTTCATTTGTCAGATCGTGTCATGGTTAGAACATTTTATTGGTGATTTTGTGTTTTGATGATTTGAGAACTATATTTTGGAACCCTTGGGAACGTGATTTAAAATAGGGCCCGAAATTGCTTTTGTGATATTTTAAACGTTTTTAATGAATCGTAACCGATCTTTTATGAGCTTGTGCGTTTTACTGTTGAGTCTTAGTACTACGTAGTGACCGCAGCTTAGTCTGGAAAGTTGGATCGTTACAATTGGTATCAGAACGAAAGTTTTAGGTTCTATAGACTGACTTATGATGTGAGTCTGTATTTTTGTGTCCCTATGGCTAAAACAATCCATAACTCTATATGCATTACCTTACCTAAGTTAAACTGTGAAGTTAATTATTGTACGAGACTAAAGGAATCATTGGTGTTTTTAAGGAAATACCGCCAAGGAGAGGTGCACATAGGGGTGGCCGAGGAGGTCGAGGAAGGGGAGCAGGACGTGTCCAACCTAAAGTACAACCTGTAGCTCAAGCTACCGATCCTGCTGCACCAGTTACTCATGTCGACCTCGCTACTATGGAGCAGAGGTTCAGGGATTTGATTATGCAGATGCGGGAGCAGCAGCAGCCTGCCCCGCCAGCTCTTGCTCCGGTTCCGGTTGTACCCCAGGTCGTATCGGATCAGTTGTCGGTAGAGGCCAAACATTTGAGGGATTTCAGGATGTACAACACCACGACATTCGATGGGTCTTTGGAGGACTCCACCAAGGCTCATATGTGGTTATCTTCTTTGGAGACCATATTTCGGTATAGAAAGTGACCTAAAGATCAGAAAGTTCAGCGCGTCGTTTTTATGTTGACAGATAGAGGTACTGCCAGTGGGAGACGACAAAGAGGGTGCTAGGGGTGATGTGAGTTAGATCACTTGGGAATAGTTCAAGGAGAGTTTCTATGCAAAATTCTTCTTTGCCAGTTTGCGAGATGCCAAGCGGCAAGAGTTCCTGAACTTTGAGCAGGGCGATAAGACAATGGAGCAGTATGATGCGGAGTTTGATATGTTATCCCCCTTCGTTCCCGAGATGATAGCGACCAAGGCAGCCAGAGCTGAAAGTTTGTTAGAGGCCTTAGACTAGACATCCAGGGTCTTGTTCGAGCCTTCCGACACGCCACTCAGGCTGATGCACTGCGCCTGGCAGTGGATCTTAGTTTACAGGAGATGGCTAACTCGTCCAAGGTTGCAGGTAGAGGTTCGACCTCAGGACAAGAAAGGAAGGCTGAGCTGCAATCTATTTCAATGCCACAGCGAAACTTTAGATCAGGTTGTGAGTTTTGCCGCTTCCAGCAGAAACCTTTTGAGGTAGGGGAAGCTGCCTGAGGGAAGCCTTTATGTACCACTTGTGGAAAACACCAGCTGGGTCGTTGTTTATTTGGGACCAAGACTTGCTTCAAGTGTAGGCAAAAGGGGCATACAGCTGATAGATGCCCGATGAGGCTTACCGGGGGTGCACAGAATCAGGGAGCAGGTGCTCCACATCAGGGTAAAGTCTTTGCTACAAATAAGACTAAGGCTGAGAGAGTAGGCACGATGGTGACAAGTACGCTTCCAGTGTTGGGGCATTATGCCTTAGTTTTGTTTGATTATGGTTCGTCACATTCCTTTATCTCTTCTGCATTTGTGTTACATGCTCGCTTAGAGGTAGAGCCCCTACACCATGTTTTATCAGTATTTACTCCTTCTGGGGAGAATATGTTGTCAAAAGAAAAGGTGAAAGCATGCCAGATTGAGATAGCCGGTCATGTGATTGAAGTAACGTTGTTAGTCCATGATACGCACGACTTTGATGTGATTCTGGGTATGAATTGGCTAGCTGCTAACCACGCCAGCATAGATTGTTCCCGTAAGGATGTAGCGTTTAACCCTCCCTTAATGGCAAGTTTTAAGTTTAAGGGAGAAGGATCAAGGTCGTTACCTAAGGTAATCTCAGCTATGAGTGCCAACAAGCTGCTTAGTCGGGCTACTTGGAGTATCTTAGCGAGTTTGGTGGATACTAGAAAGGTTCATGTGTCCTTGTGATCAGAACCAGTGGTGAAGGACTATCCGGATGTCTTTCCTGAAGAACTTCCAGAGTTACCTCCTCACAGAGAGATTGAGTTTGCCGTAGAGTTGGAGCCTGGTATGGTTCCTATATCCAGGGCTCCATACAGAATGGCCCCAGCAGAATTGAAAGAGCTGAAGTTGCAGTTACAGGAGTTGCTTGATAAAGGCTTCATTCGTCCGAGTGTGTCACCTTGGGGTGCACCAGTCTTATTTGTTAAAAAGAAAGATGGATCGATACGTTTATGTATTGACTACAGGGAGTTGAATAAGGTAACTGTTAAGAACAAATATCCCTTGCCCAGGATCGACGATCTTTTTGACTAGTTACAAGGAGCTACGGTGTTCTCTAAGATCGACCTTCGGTCAGGATATCATCAGTTGAGGATTAAGGATAGCGATGTACCGAAGACAACCTTTCGTTCCAGATATGGACACTATAAGTTTATTGCGATGTCTTTTGGTTTGACGAATGCTCCGGCAGTGTTTAAGGATTTGATGAACAGAGTGTTTAGGGAGTTGCTAGATACTTTTGTGATCGTGTTCATTGAAGATGTTTTAATATTTTCCAAGACAGAGGCAGAGCATGAGGAGCATTTGCGCATGGTTTTAGAAACCCTTCGAGCTAATAAACTGTATGCGAAGTTCTCAAAATGTGAGTTTTGTTTGAAGCAGGTATCCTTTCTAGGCCATGTGGTTTATCAAGCTGGTGTTTCCGTGCATCCGGCTCAGATAGAGGCAGCCACCAGTTGGCCCCGACCTTCCACAGTCAGTGAGGTTTGTAGCTTTCTGAGTTTAGCGGGTTATTATCGACGATTTGTGGAGAACTTTTCCCGTATAGCTACTCCTCTTACCCAGTTGACTAAGAAAGGAGCCCCTTTTGTTTGGAGTAAGGCCTATGAGGATATTTTCGAGAACCTTAAACAGAAGCTAGTTACTGCACCAGTTCTTACTTTACCTGATGGTTCAGAGAGTTTTGTGATTTACAGTGATGCTTCTAAGAAAGGTTTGGGTTGTGTTTTGATGCAGCAAGGTAAGGTAGTAGCTTATGCTTCTCATCAGTTGAAGAGTCATGAGCAAAATTACCCTACACACGATTTAGAGTTGGCAGTAGTAGTTTATGCAAAAGATATGGAGGCATTACTTGTATGGTGAAAAGATACAGATCTTCACGGATCATAAAACTCGAAATATTTCTTCACTCAGAAGGAAATGAATATGAGACAGTGAAGATGGCTTGAATTAGTGAAGGATTACGATTGTGAGATATTGTATCATCCAAACAAGGCGAATGTGGTAGCTGATGCTCTTAGTAGAAAGGTATCACATTAAGCAACACCTATCACCGGACAGGCCCCGTTGCATCGAGATTTTGAGAGGACTGAAATTGCAATGTCAGTAGGGGCAGTCACTTGACAGTTAGCCCAGTTGACGATGCAGCCAACTTTGAGGCAGAAGATCATTGATGCTTAGAGTAACGATCCTTACTTGGTTGAGAAGCGTTGTCGAGCAGAAACAAGGCAAGTTGTTGAGTTCTCCATATCCTCTGATGGTGGGCTTTTGTTTGAGAGGCGCCTTTGTGTGCCAACAGACAGTGTTGTTAAAACATAATTATTGTCTGAGGCTTACAGTTCCCCATTTTCCATGCACCCAGGTTGTACGAAGATGTATCAGTACCTCAAACGGGTCTACTGGAGGCATAATATGAAGAGAGGGGTGACAAAATTTGTTAGTAAATGCTTGGTGTGTCAGCAAGTTAAAGCACCAAGGCAGAAACCAGCAGGTTTACTGCAACCTTTGAGCGTACCGGAATGGAAGTGGGAAAACGTGTCCATGGATTTCATTACAGGACTGCCTAGAACTTTGAGGGGTTTTAAAGTGATTTGGATTGTTGTTGACAGGCTTACCAAATAAGCACACTTCATTCGAGGGAAAAATCCACTTATACTGCTAGTAAGTGGGCACAGTTGTACATGTCTGAGATAGCGAGACTACATGGAGTGCCAGTGTCGATTGTTTCTGATAGAGATGCTCGTTTCACTTCCAAGTTCTGGAAGGGTTTACAGGCTGTTACGGGCACGAGGTTAGACTTTAGTACAACTTTCCACCCACAGACTAATGGTCAGACTAAGCGTTTGAACCAAGTTTTGGGGGATATGTTGCGAGCTTGTGCACTAGAATTCCCAGGTAGTTGGGATTCGTACTTGCATTTGATGGAATTTGCTTATAATAACAGTTTTCAGGCTCCCATTGGCATGACATGATTTGAGGCCAGTTGAGGTGTTGGCTAGGGAGGTGAAGATCTTGAGGAATAGAGAGATCCCTTTGGTTAAAGTCTTATAGTGGAATCACAGGGTTGAAGAGGCTATATGGAAGAGAGAAGATAACATGAGAGCTCGTTATCCAGAATTGTTCGAGGAATAAAACTTTCGAGGAAGAAAGTTCCTTAAGGAGAGAAGATTGTAACACCCCAAATTTCGAGGTAAGTTTTAACATTTTATGTTAATTTTTCGAGAATTTAAAATTTTTGGTGTTAATTTTTGTTTGGTTTAGAAGAGAAAAGAAAAAGAAAATGAAGGGTATGAATTTTTAATAATATAATATGATATAAATTAATATAATAATAATATAATATAAATTATATTATTATTATTATTAATTATATATATATATATATTAATAAAAGGGAGAGATCCCTAAGCCCGCGCCCCCCCCCCCCCGATTTTTCTTCTTCTTCTTCCTCTTTCTTCTTCTTCTTCATTTTCTTCACCCGATAGCCGACCGCACCGCGCTCCTCCGACCTCCCTTCCTCTTCATTTCGTCACAAAACCATCTTCACCTCTGTCGTCTTCCGTAGCCGCATCCCTGTTCTTCGTCCGCGCACGGCCAGCCGCTGACAGGTCCTCCAAATTGGTCGTCCGACCGTTCGCTAGTTGTCATCTCCAATGCTCTCTCTCTCTTCATCTCGTGTATCCGAGGAAGTCGTCGACTCCTCCGCCTCCGATCGTGTTCGCTACTAGCCATCCTTCCATTTACGCTGTGCGTCCCTCTTCAGGCCGTCGTCGAGTGGAGCAAAGGAAAACAGTCGTCGCGTGTGCGTCGGCTACAAATGATCGAGTAGAGCCGAGTCAAGCAAGTCGAGCCATTCGAGCCGAGCCGAGCCATGGCTGAACCAAGCTAAGCCGAACCAAGCCGAGTCGCGAGCCGAGCCGACCTGCGAGCTGAACCAAGCCAAGCCGAGCTAAGCCGAGCCGAGCCGAACCATTTTTCCAAGCCAATCTCCTAGTTCATCGAGCCATAAGCCGTTCTATCCGTGCTGAGTCTCGGTGAGTTTTGGTAAGGACAATGTGAGGAATTTCTCATGTTTTCATTAGTCAATGTGGGTTTAAATGTCAGATTAAAATGTTGGACCGATAGGTTTGGTTAACTGTTGATCCCCTGAAGGTGATTGCGAGGTGACGCTCGAGTTTAGGAGTGTTACGACAAGTGTAGTTGGAACCAACTCTCCTCTATTTGAGTAAGTCGGTAGAAGTTGCTTTGAAACGTTTTGTAATGTGGATTTTCGGTGATGCCATTGTTAAACCCTGATGTTTGTGTTTAGGTGGATTCGTTTGGACGTCGAATTGAACAAGGAATTTAGCTACATTTCAGGTAAGGGTTTTGTTACTATTGGACCTCGGACCGAGACTGAAAACGTAGTATCCCACATGGGAATTATACTATAGTAACTGTACTTATTTGATTGACGCATGTTTGACTAGTACATATCACTTATATGCTCTTGACTGATTAAAGGTAATGTGATCGTTAGTTGTAGCGTATGTACTATTACAAAGTGATGATTTGACTATTAGACGGAATTTAGGGAATGTCACGATGAAGTGTGAATTGGATATACATATAGCGACCGAGGAGATAGTTTTTTAAACCTAAATTGTCTGACTGGCTAAGCTTATGACTGAACCATTAGCCTGAACGTTATTAGTATGTGACTGTTTTAGATGGTTTAGTATAGACTGTGGGGTAACGGTTAGCTTTATCTATGAGGTAGAGTACCTTACAGGCATGATGTCCTTTGGGATTCTTCGACTCGTATGTGTAACCTTCGGGATCACGAGACTGATATGTGCATCCTTCGGGATCACTAGACTGATAAGTGTATCATTCGAGATCACGAGACTTATATGTGCATCCTTCGGGATCACTAAGGAGGGAGACTGGGTTTTAGACTCAGGTTGTACCTACCATATGACTTCCAAGAAATGGAGACTCAATTTACAAATCAGAGGATGGAGACTCAATTTACATGGGCAATAACAATGAATGTGAAATCATTGGAAGAGGCTCAGTACTATTAAGGCTCATAGAAAACAAAGAGGTTCTTTTGAGAGATGTTAGACATGTTCCAAAACTCAAAAGAAACCTAATTTCTTTGGGGATGCTTGATGACTAGGGATGTATATTTATCGAATAAGAAGGAACCTTGAAGATAGAAAAAGAATGCAGAATTATCCTAACTGGAAAGAAACTAGATGACCTCTATGTGTTAAAAAGAGTTATTCAACCTAAATATGTTCTATTGTCAGAAACATAAAAGAATGTAGAATTCGAACTATGGCATAGAAAGCTCTCACACATTTGTGAGAAAGGTTTGAATGAACTCATAAAGCAATGCCTAATTCAATCAAGTGAAGTAGAAAGACTCAGTTTCTGTGAGCATTGTGTGTATGGAAAGTCCAAAAGAATGAGGTTCACCAAAGGAGAACATACCACCAAGGCTATTCTTGACTATGTCCATGGAGATCTTTGGGGACCATTTAAAGTAGCATCTTGGGGAAACTGCAGGTACTTCCTATCCTTAATAGAAGATTACTCTAGAAATGTATGGACTTATTTACTTAAATCTAAAGATCAAACCTTTGATTGTTTAAAAACTTGGAAGACTAGAGTCGAAACTCAAACTAATAGGAATGTGAAATACTTTTGAACTGATAATGGTCTAGAATTTCTAGGCAACAATTTTAACTCTCTTTGTGATGAGTGTGGAATTACTAGACACAAGACAGTGGCATATACTCTACAACAGAATGGAGTTGCATAAAGGATGAATAGAACATTGATTGAAAGGGTTAGATGTATGCTATTAGAAGCCAAACTTCTTGATGATTTTTGTGCTGAAGCCCTAGCCACAGCAACATACACCACTAATAGAAGTCCTAGTATTTTTATCAACATGAAGACCCCTGAAGAAATGTAGAAGGGATCACCTCCTGACTTATCAAACTTAAAGACCTTCGGATGCACAGTCTATGTACATACTAAGCAAAGTAAGGTGGAGCCTAGAGCTATAAAATGTATGTTCATAGGATATCCTGAAGGAGTGAAAGGGTATAAGTGTTGTAATTTTATTTCAAATACAAGCCAGATTAGTAGAGATGTGACTTTCAAAGAAGATGAGTTCTAGATGAACTCTTAAACAAGCAAGCAAAAAGAAGTGTAGAATCATACTCCTAGTTCCTATGTTAAAATTTATCCATGTCATAAAGATTTTGTAATCATTGATGATCAACCACAATCATCAGATGCACCCAGCACCTCATAAAACAGAATAGATAGACAAGTTGAAAACCTTGAAGATTATCTCCTAACAAGAGATAGGGCAAGAAGAACAACTAGACCCCCATCAAGATATGCAAGGGCTGATTTCATATCTAATCACTCCCTAGAAGATGATAATGAAGAACCTAGCAGCTTTGAAGAAGCATTAAATAGTGATGAAAAAGATGAATGGCTTGCTGCAATGAAAAATGAGATTAATTCTTTACATAAGAACAAAACATGGGAGTTAACCGGTAGACCTTTTAACAAAGGAATTATCTCTTGCAAATGGGTCTACAAGAAGAAATTTTTAGGAGAAAAGAATGAGAAGATGAAATTTAAAGCGAGACTAGTTGCCAAGGGCTTTAAACAGAAAGAGGGAGTTGATCATGCAGAAATTTTTTCTCCAGTAGTAAAGCACACTTTAATCAGAGTTCTTCTAACTATTGTTGCCTGTGAAGACCTTGAGTTAGAATAGATGGATGTCACTACAACCTTTTTACATGGAAGCCTAGAAGCAGACTTATATATGGAACAACCTAAAGGCTCTAAAGCTAAAGGAAAAACAGACCTAGTTTGCAAACTAAAGAAATCCTTATATGGATTGAAGCAGTCACCAAGGTTTTGGTATAAAAGGTTTGACGATTTCATCAACAAAATAGGCTTTATGAGAAGTCTATATGATCCTTGTGTCTACTATAAGAAGCTAACTGATGGAAGCCTGATGTATTTGTTGTTATATGTTGATGATATGTTGTTGGCTGGTAAAAATCTTACTAAGCTAAATGAGATAAGAGAACAATTGAAGAATAAGTTTGAAATGAAGGACCTAGGTTCATCTAAAAGGATCCTAGGAATGGAAATCACAAGGGAAAGAAGAAGAAGGGAATTATTTCTATCACATAAACAGTATACTAAGAAAGTCCTAGCCAAGTTCAATATGTCTAATGCTAAGGCAATTTCTACTCCTATGGGCCAACAATTCAAATTATCTGCTAAGGACTCTCCTAAAGAATCAACTAAAAGACAAGTTATGTCTAATGTTCCTTACACTAATGCAATTGGAAGCTTGATGTATCTAATGGTTTGTACTAGACCTGATTTAGCATATAACTCAAGCTTAGTCACTAGATACATGGGAAATCCTGGGAGAAATCTTTGGGAAGCGACTAAGTGGGTATTTTGATACCTAGTGGGAACAGTGAATAGAAGCTTGCTATACGCAGCTCCTAATGAACCTAAAATTCTTCTAAAGGACTATGTTGATGGAAATTTTGCAAGAGATTGTGATAGAAGGAGATCTTTAACTGGTTTTTCTTTTACTTTGGGAGGCAATTTAATTAGTTTGAAGTCTAATCTACAATCAGTGGTAGCACTATCAACTACCGAGGCAAAATTCATAGCAGTAAGCAGTAAAAGAGGCTATATGGCTAAAAGGTTTAATCTGTGAACTAGGTTATGATCAAGACACCACAGAACTCCTATGTGACAATTAAAGTGCAATTCATCTAACAAAAAACCAGCAATATCATGACAGGACAAAACATATAGATGTTAAACTGTTCTTTGTTCGTGATATTATTTAAAAAGGAACAGTAAGCATAGAAAAAGTTAACACAGAAGACAATGCAACATATTTTTTAACTAAGGCTTTACCTAAAGCAATTAGTCACAACCTAAATCTACTCAAAGTAGTTGATTTACATGTTGAGAAATAAATACCTAAAAAGAAGACTATCGAGGAAGTTCTTCATTCAAGAGGGAGAATTTGTTAGAAATATTATCTTTGAAATCAACTTCCTTGCTGAATCTGTTCAAAATCAATTCAAGTTAGAAACTAAATTAGTTATAAATCAGTTTCTAACAAAGTCTTAGTTGGTTTAACCACTTTATAAAAGGAAACGTTTGAGTACTTATCTGTATTCTTCATATCTTGTAATCCCTCAAAAGAAATGAATTGATAGCCTTGAAAGTGGATGTAGGTACATTTGCCGAACCACTCTAAATTTTTTTGTTGATCCATTTTCTTTTCCACTATTTCAAATTTCTTTACTCCATTGTTGAGAACTTGAAGCTCACCCATTTCATGAAAGAAAGAAAATAATAGAAGGGAGAAATGAAATCCTAGCCTCTGCATGAATAAAGAAATGTTGGAATGAAAAACCTTTTTTCTTTACATTTACTTTTCAAGAGTCCTAAAGTAAGAGAGATAAAAAGACAGTAGTTGTCCATCATATGTAAGCTTTGTATTGGTAAGTGAGAAAGCTAAAAATAAAATCTTTACTTTTATTTTTCTAAAGATTTTATCAATAGTTTACCAAGTTGTTGGGATATGATTTTAAGATTCTATTTCAACCAGGCTATAAAATAAAGCTACTTATGCTCCCTCAAGGATTTAACGACCCCTTGAATTGGCTTTCATGACAACACCGAGAATTGTAGAGTTAGAAATGGTGATAAAACAAAGTAGAGGAGGACCCTGAATTACAGAAAATTAGTGAGGCAATAAACAAAGAACATAATGAAAATACCAAAAATATCAATGGGTGAACGATAGAATCCTATACAAAGGCTTCCGGTACTCTCAAAATGTTCAACCTAGATACGTACTCTAAAGCATACATTCCACGACTCCCTTTTAGAAGGTCACTCGAGGTTCTTGAGAACATATAAATAGATGAGTGGAGAACTTTAATGGGAAAAGATTAAGGTTGATATCAAAAAGTATGTGGAACAATGTGATACTTGCCAAAAGAACAAGACAAAATCTACTCAACTAGCAAGTTTGTTGCAACCCATTCTATTGCCCGAGTGCATTTTAGAAGTTTGGTCAATGGACTTTATGGAGGGATTAACAATGGCCATGGGAGTTAATGTCTTTATGGTTGTTGTGGATAGATTGAGTAAATATGCTTATTTTATCACATAGAAACATTATTTATGAACAAAACAAGTGGCAAAAACCTTTATTGACAAAGCGGTGAGAAAACATGGCATTCCTAAGTTTATCATCAGACTGGGACAAGATATTCTTAAGCAATTTCTTGAAAGAGTTATTCTCTACTATGGGCACTACCTTGAAAAGAAGTACAACTTTCCATCCCCAAAAGAATGGGCAAACTGAAAGGGTCGATAGATGTTTAAGAACTATTTCAGATACTTTTGCAATGAATAACCTAATAGGTCGGATAAGTTTATACCATGGGTAGAATTGTGGTATAATACCATGTTTCATGCTTCAGCCAAGGTTACCTCGTTCCAACTGGTTTTTAACATATCTCTGCCACCCTTGGTTTCTTGTGGAATAGAAAATGTTCCAACAGTGAGGTGGAACAGATACTCAAGGAAAGATATTTGGCAATTAATTCTTTAAAAGAGAACTTAAATGTAGCTCATAATCGTGTAACGCTCCGAAAATTTAAGGTAAAAATTTTTCCCGTTTTATGTAAAGTGCAAATTGATATAATAATAATATAATATTAATTATATTATTATTATTAATATTTATTTTATTTGTTATAATATTAATATTATAATTATTATTATTAATTATTATTATAGAAATATTATTATTTTAAAACAATAGATATTATTATTACATAATATTAAATTATTATTTATTTAATATTAATATTATTAATATATTATTATTATTACTTTATCATTATTATTATCTTTATTTAATATATATATTATTATTTATTTTAAATTATTAATATTATATAATTATTAAGAATTATATATATATATATAATAAAAATTATTTTTTTAAAAAAAAAACAAACCCTAATCGCGCGCCGTCTCTCTCCCCCCCCCCCCCCCCGATTTTCTTTCTTCATTTTCGCTTCCTCCTTCTTCTCCACCGCGCCGCCAGCCCCTGTCGTCTTCTCCTTCTCCGGCGTTCTCTTCTTGTCTCCGCCACCATCACCATCCTCTCCGTCTCCGTCCTCTGCCCTATCTCCATCTCCGTCGGTGTGCGTAGCCTCGCCGGACGTTCGCCGCAGCCACCATCCGCAAGCCGCAACCCGTCTCTTCGTCGTCGTCCGTCGAATCCCAGCCAACGCCACCGCCGCTCGTCGCCGCTCCACGAAACAGCCAGCTCCGTTCCTCGTGCGTCGTCCGCGGAGCGCCGCCGTCGTCGTTCGCCGGAAGGAAAATGCCTCAGAACCGTGCTGCCGTTTTTCGTCCAACCCGACCCGGTTCCAAGCTGACCCGACCCGAACCCGTTTCCAGTCCAAGCCACACAAATCCGGGTGAGCCGAGCTGAGTAAGCCGAGCCGAGTGAACCGCGAGCCGAGCCGCGAGCCGAGCGAGCCGAGCCGCGAGCCGAGTTGAGCCGAGCCACAAGCCGAGCCGAGCCGAGGTGGAGCCAAGCCGAGCCGAGCCGAGGCCAAGCCGAGCCGAGCCACAAGCCGAGCCGAGCCGAGACCAAGCCGAGCCGAGCCAAGCCGAGCCGAGCGCCTTCAAACCGAGCCGAGCTCCTTGTTTCACCAAGTCACCTAAGCCTTCCTTCCTCCGCTCTGGGTCACGGTGAGTCTTCGGTAAGGATTGTTTTCGATGAATTCCCTAATGTTGCTACATCCGATTAGAGTTTGAATATTGGAATAAGATATGGCCCTACTTTTCTCCCTTGAAGGTAGTTCAGAGTTGACACTTGGGTTCTCGGGTCTCGCGGTAGGCTTGGTTGGAGATAGCTTCTTTTCCTTGGGTAAGTCAACGGGTGTCGTTTCGGACCTTTTAAAGCGACTTCTGCTAGAGTCATCAACTAAAACCCTTGTGTTTTCGTTCAGGTTGATCTGTCGAGCGTGGATTTCGATCGAGGGGCATAACCGAGTATCAGGTAAGGGTTTTCCTACTACTGGACCCCGAGTCCAGGCTGAAAACGTAGTAATCCACAGGGGATTACACGTTAGTGACTGTACTGAATAACTGTATGCGTGTTGACTGTTAAGTACTGATATTATATTTTGTCTGATGTAAATATACTGTGACTGCTAATTGTGGATTGAGATTTAGTGTTGATGGGCCTTAAAGTTACGGTTCAGTATGTAGTAAAACACTGGTCTGGATGTGGTTCATGGAGTTTGGACGGGAGAAGGACAGTGAGTCCGGTTTTTGGTTGGTTAGTCGATTGAATCTAGGGTTTTCCCTAATGGCGTACGAATTGGTGATGCATATAGCAACTGAGGGTGTAGATGTTCAAACCTATACTATCTGACTGACAAAGCCTATGGCGGAACTGTAATATGAATGCCGTTGAGATGTGACTGATGTAGACAGTTTAGTATGGACTGAGGGGTAACGGTTAGCTTCATCTATGGGGTAGTGTGCCTTACGGATATGTGCATCCTTCGGGAGCACTAGACTGATATGTGCATCCTTCGGGAGCACTAGACTGATATGTGCATCCTTCGGGAGCACTAGACTGATATGTGCATCCTTCGGGAGCACAAGACTGATATGTGCATCCTTCGGGAGCACTAGACTGATATGTGCATCCTTCGGGAGCACTAGACTGATATGTGCATCCTTCGGGAGCACTAGACTGATATGTGCGTTCTACGGAACCACTAGACTGTTATGTAGGGTACCCCCGAATAGGAAGTTAACTGTTGTTCCCTAACGGGCCCAGTAGTGGGTCCCTTACTGGGTATGTTTATACTCACCCTTTCTCTTCTTTAATTTTTCAGGTAGGGGTACAGCGAGGGGCAGACCGACGAGAGGCAGGAAGGGTGCGTGAAGGCCATATGGACGCGTCTGGTTTTCTTTTCGCTTCCGCTATGTATTTTGTCAGAATATTTTGACTTGTGATTTTGGACTGGTGACTTGACATTTTATTTTGTGACCTTTTTTGAATTATTTAAAATAGGGCCCGAAACTGTCTTTTGTAAGATTTTTAATGTTTTAATGAATCGTAACTGGTCCGTTTTAAATTTTATGTTGAATGGTCGAGTTTTGGTGTTTGGTAGTGACCTCAGCTTAGTCCGGAAAGTTGGGTCATTACAAATCGGATGAAGAAAATGACTAACTTAAAGAGAAAATAACTAAAATTTAAAGTGATAGAAGAAGTCTATTTGAAGCTTAGACCCTATAGACAACACTCACTAGCAAGAAAATGAGTGAAAAACTTGCTTCTAAATTTCATGGGACTTATCAAATAACATAAAAGATTGGAGAGGTTGCCTACCACTTACAACTGCCTCCGAAAGCTGCTATACACAACATATTCCATGTGTAAATTGAAGCTCAAGCTTGGAAAACAGCAGCGAGTTCAACACATGCCACCAATGCTGACAGAGGAGCTTGAATTAGATCTATGGTTAGAAACATGTATAGGAATACATCGGAGCAAAGAATTATTGGGGGCTAATGAATGGCTAGTCAAATTGAAAGGCATGTTACAGTTTGAAGCCACTTGGGAGTCAGTGTACCAGATGAATCAACAATTTTCTACGTTTCACAATGAGGACAAGGTGAATTTGGAGTCTAGGGGTATTGTTAGACCGCTAATCATTCACAAATATAAGAGGAGGGCAAAAAGATCATTGGGCAACAAATAAATGTTGGAGTCATGATTGGGGAATTTTTTTTTTATAGGTGTAGCTCACTGGTAAAAAAGAGATATAAGTAGAATGTTATAGGGATTGCTATAGGTAGGGTTTATTTTGAGTAAAAAGTTGTTAGAGCTTCGGAAGGAGGTTTCCAGCCCTTTTTAACAGGAGCTGGTTATGTTCTTGTATTTTTGTTTGGTTAATTGTTTTCTTGCTGAAATCATCTTGTGACTTCTTATTTTGGTAAAGTGATATAAATAATCCAGAGTGTTGCCTCTGTTTCTAGCCTTTTTTAGGAATATTTTGTTATCTTAACGTAAAATCTTTAACATAAACCTTAGATAACATTATAATTTTTCAAACCCAAATCACCTCATACCAATAGATATACAATGGTCTCATATCACTAGACATAATTATCCTTACTTATATATCCATAATCACTTCCTCCCCTAACTAAATATTGACTTTGTTTGTAATCAATATACACCAAGATTTTTGTTTAGAATAAGACGAATATATATACAGCACAAATATGAGCTACAACTAAAATTTCACAAAATAAACAAATGAAAAAGAAAAAAAAAAAGTCATATATGGAAAAGTATTTCCCAATACATATATATACCACAATGACCTATCAAATATATAAGGCTTCTATGAATTTAACTTCTAAACCTCTAATCTCACACAATAGCCTTATGGGGTGTTTGGCCCATGGATTTGAAACTAGGGGATTTGACATTTGAAGCCAAACCCATGTTTGGACTATTCAAATAAAATTCTTGGGATTAAGAAACCAAACTCATGGGTTTGGAATATGTTTTTTCTCTTCTTTTTATTGAATATCATATGTATTAGAAAAATTTTCACTTCAACCTCTTACCATTAATCATTGATGATCGTTGACAACAAATGTTAGCCAACTTGACGATGATCAATCATGACCGATTGATGGTCACGACGATCGATCATCTTAATGTTAACTCTAGGATCATCTTTATTATCACCTTCGGATCGTATTGACTATCGATTATCGATCGTCGATGACCAATCATTTTGATCGTTGGTGACCTACAACTTTGGACGTTGCTGTCGTCAGGTGAACATCTTGATCGATGACGACCAATCGTTATCATTAAATCCATGTCGTCCCTCTTATAATGATTGTCAATGACCAATAGCCATGACCCTTGGCGACCAATTGTCATGATGATTGACGACTAACCAATTGTCTAAATTAAACACTGGTGATCGTTGACCATTTTCACCATTGATCAACGACTGCTTCACCAAGGCTTCTTATACTCTTTCCCATGGGTTTGAATAGTAAACAATATTCAAGCCCATGAATTACCTTTGTTTTTTTTTTTCAATTCAATCTAGAAAATCCGTTGGCCAACTCTGAACACCACCCTTGGTGACCATTGTCGACTGACTATTGTATGTCATTTCTGACAACTCCGTCAGTGAACTTTTGACCATCTACTCCAGCAACCGGTACAAACCTTGAAAAATTAATAAATATGAATTTTTAAATTTTTTTTCTCTGAGTCATTTTCCAAATAAACCTTTGATTTAATCACAATAACATTTTTTAAAAGTATATGTTTCATTATTCTATTTTCTTTTCTTCTTCAGTTTAGTTAATGATAATTATTATTAAGATCATCTTTTTAAATTATCTATTTTCTCTTTCTTGTTTAAAACTAATAATCGTTCATATTAGGAGATTTTGTCTATTTCGTTATATTTTTCATAGGTGAGAATAGATGAACTACCTATTGTGATCTCAAGTATATATAAATCAAATATTAATATATTGGTAATATGGTAGAAATTTTAAATATATATCACATGTACCATGATTTATTTTTAGTTTAATAACATTTTTTTTGTTGGTCAATTTAAGACTTAGAACTTATTGGATTGACTGAGAAAAGTGTATAAAAAAAACTCATTTTTATTTAAACTTTTTTGATAGAAGTGGTTTAAAATACAATATATGCACATCATAGGAATACAATGTAACCATAATTATGGCTAAAGGTAACTCTACTTAACTTTCGCTTTTGTGTGATCCTTTTGGTTATGCTTATTTTGAAACCTAGTAAACCTTTTTAATGTTATTGTTTGACTGAAACTTTCCTAAACACCATTCGACTTATTATATTTTATGACTAGTTTGTAATATTTATAATTATACCATTCACGTTAATACAAGCTTAATCAAAATTATTTTTATTGAATATTAAAAAATTTTCATTTTTACATTATTGTAATGAAAAATCAATAGAGTTAAGAAATTGAACGAGAAGTACAAAATATGAAAGAAAAAAAATCAATTAAAATTTTGATACGTGATAAATTTAGAATGTACAATATTTCAAAAAAAAAAAAAAATACTAAACTAAACATATTAGCTAAACTTAGGAATTTAAAATCAGCACCCAAGTATAGGCATAAGAAATGCAGGTTCTCAAATCCTATACCCCAAATACAGACATTTATAATTTTCAGGTATAAGGAACTCCATTAAATAAGTCCATAGACATTTAATTCTTAGGAATTTGATTTGGAACGTATGTAAGTTTTGAATGCATAGACAGATAGAAACATAAGATTAAAAGTCACGATGTATGAAGAAAATGGACCTTCAACAAAGAATGTTAGAAACTTTTAATATTAATACTAAACGTTATTTGTAAAGTTGGAATGGTTGGAGGGGTTTAATATATACGCATCTAAGTTCCACATGTTGGTATTATGTTAAGATATGTATAAATAATTAAATAATTTAGTAAAGTAAGACGTCTTTATTTAGACAATATATATATATATGTATATATATATAAAGCTAGCAGACTCTGAATTCCATTTGCCCATTAACTAACCAAACCAAATATTTAATTCTCTCAAATAATGCAGATAAAAATTCATAACGGAGGACACTTGACCAGTTTGACCTACAATAATTGTCGCCCATAGTTTTATACATCTAACACCCATATATATACTACCTTTCCAAAGTAAACTTTTTTTTAATACTTTTTTATTTGCTTCCCTACTTATATTTTTGTTTAGAAAAGCTACTTTATATGCATTTTCTCTTATACTAACTTTTCTTTGTGTTTATTAATTTAACGCTTAATCAATCTATTACTAACTCAGGAAAGCACTAATATTATTTTATGAGTAATTTAAAATACATTAGGAGCCCATTTGACTAAACACGTAGAGTTAATCAATTTCACATTAATTCAATGGAATTAGTAAAGCTGGTATTTATATTTAGAAAGGTAAGATTGAGTTTTTCGATAATGATAAAAATATTAGATTTATAAAAAAATTATTAATTAAAATGGAATTAATTGGTAAATGTGAGCAAAAGTAAAAATATGGGAGAACGATTGAATTTCATATGGTAAAAGTGATTATAAAAAAATGAAAAAAAAAATGAAAAGTTGAAATTGTTTTATTTGCATGGGGTTACTAAGTTTGTAAGTTGAATGTCCCATTTAAGCATCTATAGAAATTCCTTTAACTAAATAATATTTTTAGTATAAAGAAGTTTTGTTTTGGTGGTTGATAAGAGTGATCAAGAACTCCATGCATACAGTAAAGATAGGAGTTGTCCTTGCAATATAACATAAATTTTGGACTAAAGATTAATATAACTAAAATGAAACAAATTCTAACTAGAAAAGTATTAAGACATGAGAAATGTTACACCCCGTGACCTAACCGGACCTGAAAAATGAAAAACGTTCAAACCTACGGTCTCGACATAATTATGATCTAGAAGTTAGCATATAATATGAAAATGGTTTCCCTAGTTGAACTAAGTTCGGAGTTGACTCGATTTCGATTCTAAAATTTTAAATTTTGATCATATCGCAGATCAACTGAAGTATATAATTAAATACGTAATTAAGAAAGAAAAAACCCTGCTAATTTTTATAAAACCAATGTTTTATAAGCCTCTGAAAACCGTTAAACAAAATCAATCAGTGTTTTTCCCGGAAGCAAGGTATCTGCCCAACCATTATTCACAGAAAAGGCTAAGAATGTGATGGAAGAAACAGAGCCAAGAGTTTAATTAATTAGCTGGTGATTTATGCTTTTGAAAAAGTTATTAATAGCGTCTATCTCTTAATATGTGGCCTAGAACATCTTTGGTTGGAGCCTGTCCATCAATATTCATTTTAATTATATCCAAAAAGTGCAATTGAAATGCAACCAATAATCATCAAAAGTAAATAAAATAATCTAAAATAGAACAATCGAGGGGAGTTCAGCCCACTTTTTGAAGAGAAAATAAAATTGCACGCCTAGTAGTTCGTGTTTTATATTTACATTTATTCTATTTGTCTGTGAAGATCCCCGTTGAAAAGTTAAGAATTCTCTCAACTTAAAAGTTACATGAAATTCTTTTAGCCGTCAATTATGCCTGAGGTGAAACTTCACATATCATGTCACACATAAGATCTGCTCATATTATTTAAAATATACCTTATAAGTATTTCAAAATCTATTTGGATTAGTTACCAAACATTTCAATTTTTCCTCAAACAACTTACTTTAAATTTTAAATTTTTAAAAGTTAAAATAAATACTGTCACACTGTAAAACCCAAAACCTATTTTTCTTAAGGTGTGTCATTCTAGCCAATGGCCTTCGAGGAAGAAATTTTGACTTTGGCAGCCAAAGAGGTTAGCAAAAGTGGAAAAAAAAATTGACTAAGTATCAAACTATGTGTTTTGAACATAGGCTAGGCAGCCAAAGAGTACTAAAATAAACATCTAAAGAAAAGGGTAAGCGACCAAAGGGGCCTTGATGTCACACCCCACCCCAAGCACCTCTTTGCTTGGTCTGAGATATGGCGTGAAGTCAACTAATATCATCCCCTCCAAGAACAACACCAACTTACCCTTAACTTAAACCCTTAAACTGTAAACAACAACGAAAGCTAAACACATAATATTAACAAGGTAAAAACCTCTTTTTATTGAACAAACTTTATACAAGTTTATACAGTCGTGACTTTTGTTTACGTAACTGGAAACCAACCATTACAAAACCTAAGTCTGATACCTCAAAAGATCAATTGAACATAAGTATAAAACAACAAGACACATACAATAATAGAACAAAACCCTTTAGCAGACAGATAGCAGCGATTCAGGCTCCTAAAACACGGTCTCTACCTAGAAAATGGGAAAACATCTTGATAAGAGTGTGAGCTAAACATGCCCAGTGAGTGATTGTTTTCTAAGAATCTTTCGTAAACTTTTTCAGAAACAATGATTCATAAATCCTTTGAAACAGTAAACGATAGACTATAACATGAAAGCTTAAACTTCAATGCCTTTAGGAAAAAATAATATAAATCCTTGTTTTTCCTGCCCAAAACCCATGTATCTACTCTTGGGAGGTGGTAGAGATTAGTTGATATCAACTCCAAACCTCAAAGATGGGCATCCCCAATTTCCGTTTCTTGGAGTTACGCATCCCTAGCTCCAATCTTGGAGATAAGTGTCCTTACCTCAAATTTCCTTGGCGACCGTAATCATGCCCCCTTGAGGGATATTTAATTGAGACATCTTGGTTTCAAGAAAACATTTATAAAACCATAACCTTAAACTTCCGTAATAATCCTTTTGCATAAAGAGCCATTAAATCACATAATACCTTGATGAACTCATTTTCTAGTAAGACCTTAAACATTCCTTAGTAAACAATATTCTTGAATAAATATTTTAGACAATAACGTGCGTGAAAAACTATTCATAAATCACTTAAACATCTACTTCAAAACAATCAGAAATAGTAGCTTGAAATCACTTTAATAAATTCCCTTTTCACTCACAGATACAAGATCAAGTCCTTGGTGTATAAATTTGCCCGATCTCTTCTTGACCTGAAATAATGGTAAAATGATCTATTTATCTTCCCTTAACCATGAAAATACCAAAAGTTTACTTAAAAATTTCAAAAACCACCAAAAACGTCCAAAAACACCCCATCACATTGTCTCACGTGCAGGGATGGTGGCAGGGCTTGGCTGCATGTTAACATCCCACACAACCATGTTGCCAACCTCACCTGGCCATGTGCATGGCATCCCGTGCAGCCCCCCTTGTGTAGAGGGTTGTCGAGCGCTTCCTTGGCCTCCTGCGCTTTACGCATAGGTTGTGCGTCCAACACACGCCTTAACGCACACTAACCTCTTTATTCATCAAAATGCCTGTCAATCTCACCTAGCTTACCTTGTCAATTGGCCAACCACCAACTTGCCTAGAAAGTCATTTTCGTCCAGAAACTTAATTCAAATTTGAAAAATCATAACTAAAAATCCACAACTATTTTGAGTAAACTTTTGTATAAAGTTTTTTAAAAACATCTTAACTTTCTTACCTCAAAATGTAAGCTCCTAATTCTAATGGAAGAGCTATGTAGCCTTCTGGAAGTACATCTTACTCAGATTCACCTGAAAATTGACCTTCCTCACTTTCTTGAACTCAACCTCAATCCTCCCGTGCTCAAAATTGTCCAACAACCCTAGCTTAAACATTATACTCATTCTATGAACTTTTGAGAGTAATTTCAGCCAAAACGCACAAATAGTTTTAGAGAAATGTTCATTTAAAATGACCTATTTATACTAAACGATGCATGAACCATTATTGACACCTCCTACTAGTTGAAATTTAACTTAAAAAGTTCTTCACCGACTCTACCTCTTCATCATCTTGCCTAATCAAAACGCCCAATGTCAAATAAGAACCCCAAACGCCTAGTGTCAAACGCATAACTAACCTTCAAGACTTCTCACGTGCCATGCTACTCGTCCATCACTATGCTACACAACCATCTCGCCTAGACAATGAAATAACCTCTAAGTGACAAGTCTTTTTCCCCTATCCAAGCACACTCTCAAGCTTGGCCCACCATGACACCCATTTAGAGCTTCGTCTTGCCTAATGTACAAACAAGCTTTCGTTGCCTAGACATGCTCTAAACACCTAGTGACTTCTTTGGAGGTTATTTCCATCCTTTTGGCCGCCTACACACTACCAAAAATAACCTCTAAATGCCTAACACTTTATCTTGACACATAGCCAAATTTTTCCTCTTTTTCAATAATCATCACACACCTTTTATAATACCTTTTATCCTTAAACCCCTTCAACACTTAAACTTCCATTCACTTCAAGGACTTAAGTTTTTCTAAGATTTAGGGTTTACACTTGATAATCTCCAAGTATGGAGCTAGGCGACCATGATGGTGGGTGCCAAGAGAAGCAAGTTAACCTTTACAGGTAGGTAAAACTAGGTGTTTTGACAAGGTCTTGTGATTCTAGGTGAGATGGCCCGCCAAGTGCTTGAAGGCACGTGACGAGATGGCTTTAAAGGAAAAACTGGGCAACAAGAGGTGTTAAGGGAATCATTGTACGTTGAGTCATGCGACCAAGTAATCCATGCGAGTTAAGTGTGAGATGGTTTAGAGTTTAATTTAGGTGTGCAAAGGAGTGTCGTAGGCATTTTGAGACAAAGCTAGGCAACATAGGTGGTCAATATAACCTCTAAGAATAAGACTATGCAACCAAGAGCATAAGCAAGAAGGGCCATACTAGGCGTTGAGATAGGTGTCATGGGGAGAAGGCAAGACACGTGGGCAAGGACCATGCGCGAGGTTATGCGACAAGGCTTGGATGTGTGCAAGCAAGTAGTCATGCAAGCAAAGAAAGCTCTAGGCGTTTTGGGCAAGAGGTGGAAATGGAATCCAGGTGTCATGGCATGCCAAAAAATCTAGATTTTGGAAAGCATACCATATTGAGAGACAACTGTAATACCTCGAAAATTAAGATAATTTTGAAGTTAGTTATCTTAGTTTTGTTTAATTAGGTTTAATTTGTTGGGCGTCATTTTCATTTTTCCATCTAATGGAATTTATGGTTTTATGGAAATTGGATTTAATTTAAAAAAATGGTCTTTTAAAAAATATAAAAAAGCGGCAAAATATTTACACTGTATAGAAGAATTCCAAAAATGAAAAAAGCCTAGAGGCCCACCGTGTAAAATACAAAAAATGTCCCGCCAACCACGCCTTCAATAACGCGCGCTAATATATTTACGATCGTATAGATATGACTACAATTTATATGCGATCATTTAAATATGGTTCACTATATACACGATAATTTAGATATGATTCAATATATACGTCATCGTTTAGATATGGCTATAATTTATACTCGATCATTTAAATATGGCTACAAGGTGATCGTTTAGATATGGCTATAATTTATACTCGATCGTTCAAATATGGCTACAAGGTGATCGTTTAGATATAGTTATAATTTATATGCGATCGTTTAGATGTGATTCAATATATACACGATCGTTTAGATATGACTATAATTTATACGCGATCATTTAGATATGGTTATAATTCATACGCGATCGTTTCGATATGACTACAATTTATACGCGATCGTTTAGATATGGCTACAATTTATACATGATCGTTTAGATATGGCTACAATTTATCTTTTTAATTCCATCGTGTAATTTTGTTATATGATCGTTTAGATTTGGGGACCTAAATCTAAATGATTTATTTTTTAAAAATTTGGTGTACGATTTTTTTAATTCTTTTGTACACGATCGTTTATATTTCTTTACACGATCGTTTACTTTTTTTACAATGATCGTTTACATTTGGCTACTCCAATCCAAATGATTTTTCTTAAGATTTTTTATACACGATCATTTATTTTTTTAAATGATTGTTTACATTTGGCTACTCCAATCCAAATGATTTTTTTTCAAGATTCTTTATACACAATCTTTTATTTTTTTTACATGATCGTTTACAGTTGACTACTCCAATCTAAATGATTTTTTTTTAAGATTTTTTTTATTATACATAGTCGTTTAGATTTGGTTACCCAAATGTAAACGCGTAAAAACAATGAAAAGAAGAAAGACGATGGAAAGATTAAACGACGTAAAAAAGAATCAGAAAATAAGAAGATGTAAATATTAAATGATGTAAAAAAGAATAAAAAAAGAAGAAAGACGGTCGAAAGAAATCACAAAATCAGAAAAGAAAAAATACGATGGAAAGAAATCGTAGTGAAAAAAAAAAAGAAGAAATACGATGGAAAGATTTAACGACGTAAAAAAACGATAATAGAGAGAAATTGCAGAAAAAAAAGAGGAAAAAAAGAAAGACGATGAAAGAAATCGAAGAGGAAGACGATGATAGAAATCGCAGAGAAGTCGCGAGGAAAAGAAGGACAAACCTGGAATATTTAAAAAATGACTAACTTTATGGGCTTTGTTGCACGGGCCACAAATAGTTTGGTGTTTTGTTACATTTATGTAAGTTTTCCTAAAAAAATTGGATATTATTTAATTAAATTGTATAGTGAAAGTTTTGTTGGAGATTTCATAATTATATGTATAAATGGATATACATATAATTACTATAGAAAAATAAAAGATAATTATATTTGGAAAGAAGATAAAGATAAATTATTTGTTGAAGGGTAATTAATTTGAGAAAAGGTATTTGTTGAGAAAAAAAAAGTATAATTATTAGTAAAAATTATAATTTTTTGGAAGATAAATGTTTATTGATGGAAAATTAATCTGAGAGAGAAGTTTGGATTTACTTGATTGGATTGAAGATTAAGTGAAGAGAGAGGAAAGATAAATAAATATGTATTTATATATATATATATATATAATAAGGATATTTGGAAAAATTAATTAAGGAAGAAAGAGACATTTAGGTTTGGTTATCTGAAAATAGGAAAAGGAAATAAAGTTAATAATAATATTTATTATTAATATTGTTTAATTTTAAAAAGACATCGAACTACGTGCACATCATCTTCTCCACTTTTCACCTTCTTTCTTCCTTCACGTTTTGGAACCCTAGCCGTCGCTCGCAACAAGTTCACCTTGACGTCCTTCAGCCTATACCGTCGCAAGTCGCGTAGCGTCGCCGTCCGTTTCCCGTTCCAAGTTGCCCGAGCCAGATTTCAACATCCTCTTCCATCGAACCAAAGTGTCCCATGATGTCTCTACGATGGGTGTCCCGAGCAAATCTTTCCGTCGAAGCCTCCGGCCAGTCGTGCGTCACATTCATCAGTCAATTTTACTTTTAGTGGACCCGAGTCAAGAGGAAGCCAACCTCCCCTCTTTCCTTTACCAAGCCAGCGTGAATCTTTGCTTCCATCCAAGCCGAGCCGCGTTTTCTCTTTAGGCGAGTTGGTCAATGTTAATTCTTGGACCCTAAATAAATTAATTTAGATCGAATTTGGATTTTTCCCTTCAAGGTTCATTTGGCTATTACCGTGGAATTTTTCCTTCAAGGTTCATTTGGCTATTACTTTGGAATTTTTCCCAATAATGTTGAATTGGTTTCAACCTCAACTTTAGGTAAGTTAATTAATAGGAGATTTTGAAAACAATGGCCAACTATTATTACATATTAATTAATTTTAATTTTGTACTACTATTTAGGATTTGTCTATATGAAAGCTTTGGCTATGAAAGATAAGGAATAAATGTTTAGCTAATCTCGAGGTAAGAGATTCTACTACTAGACCTTCAAACTGGATTTAAGAGATTGCATGTATTTTTAGTTATGCATTGATGGTAGCTAAGATGCATAATGCGATGCTATAGATGATGACTGATATTAAGTTGATGATGATGACAAATATTATGTTGATGTTGATGTATGATATATTAATTACATGGTTAAAGACGTTATGATTAATATTCATGTCATGTTTATGATGTTTATGATATGCAACATGCTTTTGGAATGTGCTGTGTTTTTTAACTTTGTCTGTTAAGCTTCTTACCCTTACCTATTTTTGATCTTACATATGGGGTCACTCACACGACTAGATGTATTCTTACGAGACCACTCACATGATTTATGGGTGTACCTCGGATCACATGCACAGTTAGAGGATAGTTATACTGTGTATATGGGGTCACTCCCACAAGTAGGGACGTTCCAACGAGACCACTCGCACGATTAGGGGTGTACCTACGTATCACAAATATGTTTATGAAGTGTGTACCTGTGATCACTCACACAACTAGGGTGATGGAAAGCATAACTAGCACAGAGGAAAAACTGATCAAATTTACTCTAGATGCATCTAACTACTTACAGATTACCATATATCAATAACTACACTAATTGAGCCAAATTAGGATTAAAGGAAAAACATACCTTTGAAGCCTCCCAATTCTCGAAATCTCCTTACGAACACAATCCCATGACCACTACTAGAGTTGACCCGCTATCCTCCAGACTTAAAACCGAGTCATAAGACCCATTCAATAAAGGAAATAAAGAGAGAGGGATGGAAATTTAAGGAAGAATTTTAGGGTTTTTGAGATTTTGGAGAGAAATTACTTTGGTATAAATTTTATGAAAATAAAAACAACTAAACTTTCAAAAGTCTTGAAAATTTTGGAAATTCTTGTTTAAATAAATGAATTACATGTAAAAATACATGTAATTAGTGTACTAAAACTCAACATGTAATATTCCACTAAGCATTAGTGAAATTTAATGGGTATTGGTGTAACGCCCCAACAATTTCGAACTTAATTTATCGTCTTAAGTGTAATTATGGGAACATTGGATGTAATTGAGGAACTTTATTATTTGTATTTTGACTTTGTGATTAACTAAGTTTTGAGGAATATAATTATTTTATTTGGAATGATAAAATATTGGTAGAAATATTGTTTGTAAATAAAGAGGTTTGATTGGTTGATTGAGAGAGAGATGTGATGATTTAATTGGGAAAAGAAAGAAAAATTAATTAAAAGGAGAGAAAAAGGGGAATTTTGGTGAGATTTGAAGGAGGTGAGAGAAGGTTGGGTTATTGGGTGTTTAAATGAGGCATAGGGACCCGTGCTCCATAAAAACCCATCATCTTTTTCAAGAAAAAGAAGGAGAAAAAGGGAAGCTAACCCTATCATTTTGTTGGAAACCCTAGCCGTCGCCGCCATCACCGTCGACCGCAGCCTGCTGCGTGTCAAGGGTATAATTGTCCAAGGTATTATTTACTGATGGCCGTATGCCCGAATACCCCCAAATCACTTTATCTTTATGTCTTGAAAGTAGTTTAGGTTAATTCTTTCGTTTAGGTGTCGTCGAGTCACAGTGAGACATTTCGGCTTTTTCATATGCAAGCGTGCCAAGGCCAAAAATCTCAATATGTACTATAGGGGGTACATGACTAGTCCGACCCCCGCCCAAGCCTTGTCGCACTCTTTGCAAGTTAAGCTATTTTCTTTGCAATTAACAGTCTTCAATGCTTTCTTTATGATGTTTTCAACTATTTAATTTATCTCTCTCGTTTTATAAAAACATTTTCTCAAGAACGAGAAGGGAGGTTACATCATACCGCGAGTTTGTCCCCGGATTTCAAATTTCGAACGTCTGACTTGTTGATCGAGCTAAACAAGTGCTGCACAATCGTGTTAAGAAGTTACGATTGTGACAACTGGTATCAGAGCCAAATTGGCTAATTGACGATAAGACCGAAACATGTCGTTGTCGAATCCATCGGGCAAGGCCCAGAAAGACCGACTAGTAGAGCTAGAAGAACAGATGCTCTACCTGGTCGAAGTTCCCGACTCCATCCGCTACTTGGAGTCTCGTCTCGATGAAATTTCTGAGAAAACTAATATGATCGATGCGGTAGCTTGCCGTGTCGAAGGTTTCCGATACAAGAGTTGATGGCAAGGGTCGACTCCCTGGAAACAAACATAAACATCGGAAGAACTGTCAACTACGAGCGTGGAGACAGTTCAACGGGCTCTGCTGCCCATATTAAGGAGCGTGTTGAAGAGTTGGATAGCTCTCAAAAGACGCTGTTAGAGATGATAAACGGCATGTTAGAGGATTACCGAGCTACCCTCGATGTCGTCAGAAATGAAATCGTATATGTGAATGCGAGACTGAGCCTCATAATGCGAGCAATGGCAAACCAAGCTCCCGCTGGGGGAGCCATTCTGGTTAGTAGAGTGAAGATCCCGGAACCAAAGCCCTTCTGTGGGGTAAAAGACGCGAAGGCCCTAGAAAACTATATCTTTGACCTGGAGCAGTACTTCAGGGCCACAAACACGTTTACAAAGGAAGCCAAAGTCACGTTGGCGACGATGCACCTGTCTGAGGATGCCAAGTTATGGTGGAGGTCCCGATTTGTTGACATGTAGGAGGGACGTTGCACGATAGATACTTGGGACGCTTTGAAGAGAGAACTTCGCTCAGAATTCTTCCCTGAAAATGTCGAGATCTTGGCTCGACGGAAGTTACGCGAGCTGAAACACACCGGTAGTATTCGATAGTATGTGAAACAGTTCGCGGGATTGATGTTGGATATACTCGATATGTACGAGAAAGACAAAGTTTTCTGTTTTTTCGAAGGATTGAAGCCGTGGGCGAAGACAAAGCTATATGAACAAAGAGTTCAAGACCTCACGTCCGCGTACGCTGCAGACGAACGACTGTTTGACCTGTCTAACGACTCTCAAGATACGAGACGTCATCCAAGTTCCTCATCTGGAGGAAGTAGGAACAACTGTCCAAGTTCTCCTAAAACTACGGGAGGGGACAAACGCTTAATGGAGATCGTAGATCCCATCAATCGAATACTGGAAACTCCTGGCGAGGACCAAGTAATCAGAATGTGGCCAATCATCCTCTTAGTTGCTTCATATCTAAGGGACCACACATGGCCAGGGAATGCCCGAAAAAAACTGCTTTCAACGCATTCCAAGCATCTTTAGCCTCAGATTCAGACAATCAACAAAGCCAGACCGAAAAGGAAGTAGACCAGACAGAAGAAGTTGATAACCCTCGAATAGGGACCTTGAAATTTCTGTCATCTCTCCAGAAAAAGGTGGGGGAGACGAACACACCAGTGGAAAGGGACTTAATGTACGTTGACACCTGGATCAACCAGAAGCCAACCAAAAGCACTATGGTTGACTCCGGTGCCACCCACAATTTCATAACAGAAGCAGAAGCTAAACGTTTGGATCTCCGCTGGATGAATGAAAGCTGTGAATTCTGCTGCCCTACCTATCATCGGACTACTGAAACGAACGATGATAAGATTGGGAGGATGAAGTGACCTCGTAGACTTTTTAGTAGTAAAAATGGATGACTTTGATGTGGTACTGGGAATGGAGTTCCTACTCGAACATCAGGTAATCCCAATGCCTTTGGCCAAATGCTTGGTGATCACTGTACCTACACCCTCAGTTGTACAGACTGACCTACGTCAGCCAGATGGGTTGAAAATGATCTCGGCCATGCAATTAAAGAAGGGTCTCTCTCGAGAGGAACCAACATTTATGGCCATCCCACTCAAGTCGTCAGAGAACTCAGGGAAGACAGTCCCTAAGGAGATCATGCGCGTGCTAGAGAAGTATCGTGATGTAATGCCCGATAGTTTGCCCAAGTCTTTGCCACCTCGGAGAATGATTGATCATGAGATCGAGTTGGTGCCAGAGGCAAAACCGTCTGCGAAGAATGCTTATCGTATGGCGCCTCCGGAGTTAGCTGAACTTCGAAAACAGTTAGATGAGTTACTGAATGCAGGGTTCATTAGGCCTGCAAAAGCTTCGTATGGGGCCCCAGTTCTTTTCAAAAAGAAGAAAGATGAGAGTTTACGATTGTGCATTGATTATCGTGCCCTGAATAAGCTCACGGTTCGCAACAAGTATCCACTTCCCATAATTACTGACTTGTTCGATCGCTTACATGGGGCGAAGTATTTTTCAAAGTTAGACTTGTGGTCGAAATACTACCAAGTGAGAATTGCAGAGGGAGATGAACCGAAGACAACCTGTGTCACCTGATATGGTGCGTTCGAATTCCTCGTAATGCCATTTGGTCTCACCAATGCCCCTGCCACCTTCTGTACGTTGATGAACCAGGTCTTCCACGAATATCTCGATAAATTCGTAGTAGTCTACCTGGATGATATAGTTGTCTATAGTACGACCATGGATGAACATAGAGACCACCTGCATAAAGGTTTTTCATAAATTGAAGGGCATAATTGTCCAAGGTATTATTTACTAATGGCCGTATGCCCGAATACCCCCAAATCACTTTATCTTTATGTCTTGAAAGTAGTTTAGGTTAATTCTTTCGTTAAGGTGTCGCCGAGTCACAGTGTGACATTTCGGCTTTTTCATATGCAAGCGTGCCAAGGCCAAAAATCTCAATATGTACTATAGGGGGTACATGACTAGTCCGACCCCCACCCAAGCCTTGTCGCACTCTTTGCAAGTTAAGCTATTTTCTTTGCAATTGACAGTCTTCAATGCTTTCTTTATGATGTTTTCAACTATTTAGTTTCTCTCTCTCGTTTTATAAAAACATTTTCTCAAGAACGAGGAGGGAGGCTACATCATACCGCGAGTTTTTCCGCGGATTCCGAATTTCGAACGGAGGACTTGTTGATCGAGCTAAACAAGTGCCGCACAATCGTGTTAAGAAGTTACGATTGTGACACCGCGCTGCCCAGTTCTTTCGCTAGCCATCGCGTCTGAGTGGAGGTTTGCGAAGCGCATGCCACCCGCGACCGCAGCCGACCCGCATTCCCGACCCGCATCTCTCCAGCCGCCAATCCTTGCGGATCGGAAGCCGACCCGCGTCTCTCCAACCACGTCCCCATTTCTTCTGCGTTCCGCCTCCATCTGTCGTAGTCCATCCAAACGCAGCCATCGTGAAGTTTCATCGATCGCCGCTGTCTTCGACGCCTATCCAACCGCCCGAATCTGGAAACCCGTGCACCGCGCCTTGTTCATGTGTGAATCTGACCTGATCGTGCCTCCTACTCTGTGACCCGATCCGCATCCATCCGCGTCGAGCTGCACGCGCGCCACGCCTGCACAACTAGTCGAGCCGCATCCATCAGCATCAAGCCGCACTCGTGCAGCGCCTGCACCGCTAGCCGAGCCGCGCCTGCGCCTGAGCCGAGTCGTGCCACACGTCTGTTGGAGTCGAGCCGCGTCGCGTCTCCTTCCTTCCAACCCTGCCGCCAAGCCCTTTTGAGCCACATAGCTTTTTCGGTCCTTTCCCCATCGATCGTTGTAAGTTTTTGGTAAGTTGGTTGGGTTTTTGGCATACCCAACGAAGAGTAATTCTAGCTTTTTAAATAATTTAATTCCGTATTAAATTAAATTATCTTTCTGAAAAGGTCGATTGGACCAATTGGAGTTTGGAGCGTGGGATTTCGCGACTTAAAGGAATTTATTGCAACCTTGATCTTGGGTAAGTTGCTTCGAATAATTCTTGGACTTTGTCCCATGAAGGTTAGGTTATTAATTGTTGTTCCTAACCATCTAGGACTCGCGACTTGGGAAGCGTGTGATTTTATTGTTAGTATTCAACTGAGCAAATCTCCAGGTAAGAGATTTCTACTACTAGCTCTACGACTAGAATCATGAGACCGCATGCATTCCTAGTTATGCACGTTGAGGACTAGACTGTATAACGATATGTCAATTAATGAGGACATGATGAGACTGATGATGTGATTTGATATGATGACATGGTATAATGTAATGACGTAGCTTGCTATGACTTTATGTTTAGACATTGTGATGAGATGTGATATGATTACGTGATGATGCTATGCTATATGTATGGTTAAGGTGCATGTTAGCTTACCCTATTAGAGTCGTACCTGTATGGGTGTCCTTCGGGATCACCACCTATTTAGGACTGTGTAGTTTAACGGGACCGCCAATCTAGCAATAATACATAGATGATTCGAGCGATTCGACGGGATTCTCACAGCCCGATTATCTTAGCACTTCCTTCGGGTACGCTACAGACTAGATTTTCTTAGGCGTTCCTTCGGGTCACCGAAGAATAGATTTTGTTCCTACAGGATCACATGTTGCACGTGTTCGGAAACGTGCCAGTTCTTGGGTACCATTTTCAAGACTCTCATAGGAAGTTAACAGATACTTAGTGGGACTAGTAGTGGGTCTCTTACTGAGTATTTTATACTCACTCTTTTCATTTCATGTTTTTCAGGTAGAGGCAGAGGTAAGGGTAAGGGCAAGCTGGCGAACGACCAGAAGTGATTGTGGCGAGCCATAGGGATCTCTGCTTCCGCTTTACACCCCAGTTTAAACTTTTAGTATTTAAATTTTTATTATTCTTTATTTATTATTTCGTTTCTTTAAAAGTAGATAGGACCCGAGTAGGATTTTAATATTTGTTTACATTTCGCACATTACCCTGATTTGATTTTTAAATAATTAAAATTTTAAGGTTTGTCCGTTCTAGCCAAACTTTATAACTTTGTTTCTGTCATTTACATTTAGTAATGGCTTCGACTTAGTATAAGGAGTTGGACCGTTACAGTTGGTATCAGAGCCCAGTGTCCTAGGTTCTGCAGACTAGCTTACGATGTAAGTTTTTGCTTTGTGTTTTTTTATCTACCCCTATGGCTATGTGGTCCTTCGTCACTCGCCAGGTATGTCTTAAGGCCTTGCTAAATGTTATAGTTACAATCTTGCCTGAATGAAATGATAATAGATAATATGAATGTTATGTTTTTATGGTGAAAAGTTTCTACTGGTGAAATTTAGAGAAAGTGCCGCCACGTAGAGGTGCACGTCGAGGTGGTGGTAGGAGAGGCAGAGGAGCTGGACGTGGCCAGCCGGAGGAGCAACCTGCTGTGCAGGCAGCCAACCTTGACGTACCTGTCAACCAGGCGTATCTCGCCGCGATGGAGCAGCGATATCAGGATATGCTACAGGCTGCTTTAGCGCCTTTCCTCGCTGCCCAACAGAACCAGGCCGCTCCTGTTCAGGCCCAGACCGTCACTCCTCCAACCCATGTGGAATCTCAGCCTATGCCAGTTCAATTGTCAACTGTCGGCCAGCCACTCATGCTGATGCACTACGCATAACACTGGAGTTGAGTCTGCATGAGAGAGCTAATCCGTCCAAGGCTGTGGGCAGAGGGTTAGCCCTTGGTCAGAAAAGGAAGGTTGAGTCGCAGCCTGACGTGATACCGCAGCGAAACCTAAGGTTAGGAGGTGTCTTCCAAAGGCATCGATGGGAGCTTGCAGCAGTCGGAAGAACCTTGAGGGAGTTACCTATTTGTCCTAGCTGTGGGAGGGTGCATGGAGGTCGTTGCTTAGCTGGGTGCGGAGTGTGCTTCAGGTGCAGGCAATCAGGGCACACCGCTGACGTTTGTCCTCGGAAACCCATGGAGGCTACCCTGCGCCAGCCTCCCGCTTCTCAGTAAGGAAGAATTTTTGCCACTACCCGTCAGGAGGCCAAGCGAGCTGGTATAGTGGTGACAGGTACGCTTCCAATCTTGGGACACTATGCTTTTGTGCTGTTTGACTCTGAGTCATCCCATTCATTCATATCCTCTGTGTTCGTTTAGCATGTGGGCTTAGAGGTAGAACCATTGGGTAGTGTTTTATCTATTTCTACTCCATCTAGGGAGGTCCTGTTGTCTAAAGAAAAGATAAAGGCATGTCAAGTAGAGATAGCGAACCATGTGTTAGATGTGACCCTGCTAGTGTTGGACATACGTGATTTTGATGTGATTTTAGGCATGGATTGGCTGTCGGCTAACCATGCAAGTATAGACTATTTTGGTAAGGAAGCCATTTTTAACCCTCCCTCTAGGCCTAATTTCAAATTGAGGGGGGCAGGCATTGTATGTATACCCAAGGTCATCTCAGCCATGAATGCTAGTAAACTACTCAGCCAGGGTACTTGGGGCATCTTGGCAAGCATAGTAGATACCAGAGAACCAGAAGTTTCCCTGTCCTCCGAACCAGTGCTAAGGGAGTACCCCGATGTTTTCCCCGACGAGCTTCCAGGACTTCTGCCTCCCAGAGAGATAGACTTCGACATCGAGTTAGAGGCAGGCACTGCTTCTACCTCAAGGGCCCAACCGAGCTGAAGGAGCTGAAGGTACAACTGCAAGAGTTGCTGCACAAGGGTTTCATCCGACCCAGTGTGTCACCTTGGGGAGCACTAGTATTGTTTGTGAAGAAGAAGGATGGGTCGATGCGCCTTTGCATTGACTACAGAGAGTTGAACAAAGTAACCGTCAAGAACCGTTACCCCTTGCCCAGGATTGATGACTTGTTCGATCAATTGCAGAGAGCCACCGTCTTTTCTAAGATCGATCTGCGATTAGGCTATCACCAGTTGAGGATCAGGGATAGCGACATTTCTAAGACCGCTTTCTGTTTCAGATACGGGCACTACGAGTTCATCGTGATGTCGTTTGGGTTGACTAATGCTCTTGCGGTATTCATGGATTTGATGAACAGGGTGTTTAAGGATTTCTTAGGCTCGTTCGTCATAGTTTTCATTGACGACATTTTGATTTACTCCAAGATTGAGGCTGAGCATGAGGGGCATTTGTACAAAGTTTTGGAGACTCTTCGAGCCAATAAGCTATATTCTAAGTTCTCCAAGTTTGAGTTCTGGCTGAAGAAGGTGACTTTCATCGACCACGTGGTTTCCAGTAAGGGAGTTTCTGTGGACCCAACAAAGATCGAAGCGATTACCAATTGGCCTCGATCTTCTACGATTAGCGAGATTCGTAGTTTCCTGGGCTTGGTTGGTTACTACAGGAGGTTCGTGGAAGACTTCTCACGTATAGCCAGTCCCTTGACTCAGTTGACCATGAAGGGGACTCCTTTTGTTTGGAGCCCAGCTTGCGAGAGTAGCTTCCAGGAGCTTAAGCAGAAGCTTGTGACTGCACCAGTCCTGACAGTGCCAGATGGATCGGGGAGCTTTGTGATCTACAGTGATGCCTCCAAAAAGGGACTAGACTGTGTTCTGATACAGCAAGGTAAGGTAGTTGCTTCTGCCTCCCGTCAGTTGAAGAGTCATGAGCAGAACTACCCTACCCATGACCTTGAGTTGGCAATAGTTGTTTTTGCACTGAAGATGTGGAGGCACTACCTGTACGGTGGGAAGATACAGATTTTCACTAACCATAAGAGCCTGAAGTACTTCTTCACCCAAAAGGAGTTGAACATGAGGCAGAGAAGGTGGCTTCAGTTAGTTAAAGACTATGACTGCGAGATTCTGTATCACCCAGGACGCGCTGAGTAGGAAGGTTGCACATTCAGCAGTGCTTATCACCAAACAAGCTCCCTTACTCAGAGATTTTGAGAGAGTTGAGATTGCAGTCTCAATAGGAGAGGTTACCTCACAGTTGGCTGAGGTGTCAGTGCAGCGGACCTTGAGATAGAGGATAATTGTTGCTCAGCTAAATGATCCTTATTTGGTCGACAAGCGTCGTTTGGTAAAGACAGGACAAGGTGAGGATTTCTCCATATCCTCTGATGATGGCCTTACGTTTGAGGGACGTTTGTGTGTGCCGGAAGACAGGGCAGTAAGACTGAGGCTCACAGTTCTCCATTTACTATGCACCCTGGAAGTACGAAGATGTACCAAGACTTGAGGGGCGTCTATTGGTTGAGGAACATGAAGAGAGAAGTGGCATACTTCGTTAGTAGGTGTTTGGTATGTCAGCAGGTGAAGGCACCGAGACAGAAGCCAACAGGTTTGTTGCAGCCCTTGAGTGTGCCAGGTTGGAAATGGGAGAGCGTTTCGATGGACTTCATCACAGGACTGTCCAGGACTCTAAAGGGCTATACGGTCATTTGGGTTGTTGTTGACAGACACTCACGAAGTCAGCCCACTTTGTTTTAGGGAAATCCACTTACACTGCCAGTAAGTGGGGACAGTTATATATGACGGAGATAGTGAGACTGCATGGAGTACCTATATCCATCATTTCGGATAGAGATGCTCGTTTCACATCGAAGTTCTAAAAGGGGCTTTAACTTGCATTAGGCAAAAGGTTAGACTTTAGCACAACCTTCCACCCTCAGACTGATGGTCAGACAGAGAGGTTGAATCAGGTTTTGGAAGACATGCTGCGAGCCTGTGTTCTGGAATTTTCAGGGAGTTGGGACTCTCCCTTGCACTTAATGGAATTCGCCTATAATAACAGCTACCAGGCTACTATCGGCATGACACCATTTAAGGCTCTGTATGGTAAGTGTTGTACATCTCCTGTCTGCTGGGGCGAGGTTGGTAAGCAGAGGATGCTAGGCCCCGAGTAAGTTTAGACCACCAATGCAGCCATACAGAAGATCGGAGCTCATATGTTGATAGCATAGAGCAGACAAAAGTGTTATGCTGATGTACGGTGTAAGGATCTCAAGTTTGAGGTGGGAGACATGGTTTTTATGAAGGTAGCACCTATGAAGGGTGTTCTGAGGTTCGAAAAGAAGGGGAAGCTAAGTCCACGTTTCGTAGGGCTTTTTGAGATACTAGAGCGGATTGGCCCTGTAACTTATCGCTTGGCATTGCCCCCATCTCTTTCTACAGTGCATGATGTATTCCATGTCTCCATGCTGAGAAAGTATGTCGTAGATCCGACGCATGTAGGTGACTTCGAGCCATTGCAAATTAGTGAGAACTTGAGCTACAAGGAGCAACCTGTTGAGTTTTTGGCAAGAGAGGTCAAGATGCTCCGTAATCGAGGAATCGCACTGGTCAAGGTTCTTTGGCGAAACCACAAAGTTGAAGAGGCCACATGGGAGAGGGAAGGGGACATGAGAGCCCAGCACCCCAAGCTGTTCGAGGATTAGAACTTTCGAGGACGAAAGATTTTCAAAGGAGGAAAGATTGTAACGTCCCAACATTTGGAACTTAATTTATCGTCTTAAGTGTAATTATGGGAACATTGGATGTAATTGAGGAACTTGATTATCTTTATTTTGACTTTGTGATTAACTAAGTTTTGAGGAATATAATTATTTTATTTGGATGATAAAATATTGGTAGAAATATTGTTTGTAGATAAAGAGGTTTGGTTGGTTGGTTGAAGAGAGAGATGTGATGATTTAATTGGGAAAAGAAAGAAAAATTAATTAAAAGGAGAGAAAAAGGGAAATTTTGGTGAGATTTAGAGGAAGTGAGAGAAGGTTGGGTTATTGGGTGTTTAAATGAAGCATAGGGACCCGTGCTCCATAAACACCCATCATCATTTTCAAAAAAATAAAAAGAGAAAAAGGGAAGCTAACCCTATCATTTTTTTGGAAACCCTAGCCGCTGCCACCAACACCGTCGACTGCAGCCCGCTGCACCGTCGAGTTCTTCCACCAGTCGTCGCATCTGAGTGGAGGTTTGCGAAGCGCATGCCACCCATGACTGCAGCCGACCAATATTCCCGACCTGCGCCTCTCCAACCGTAAATCCTCGCGGATCGAAAGTCGACCCGTATCTCTCCAGTTGCGTCCCGATTTCTTCCGCGCGCCGCCTCCATCTGTCGTGCTCCAGCCAAATGCAGCCACCGTGAAGTTCCACCGGTTGCTGCTGTCTACGTCGCCTATCCAGCCGCCCAATTTCAGAAACCCGTGCGCGCTCCTCGGTCACGCGTGAATCCGACCCGACCGCGCCTCCTGCTTCGCGACCCGACCCGCATCCATCCACGTCGAGTTGCACGCGCGCCGCGCCTGCACAGCTAGCCGAGCCGCATGCATCTACGTCGAGCCGCACGCGCGCAGCGCCTGTACCGCTAGTCGAGTCGCGCCTGCGCCCGAGTCGAGTCGTGTCGCGCGTCTGTTGGAGCCGAGCCACGCCGCGTCTCCTTCTATCCAGTCGAGCCGCCAAGCCCTTTTAAGCCACCTAGCTTTTTCGGTCCTTTCCCCTTCGATCGTGGTATGTTTTTGGTAAGTTGGTTATGTTTTTGGCATACCCATTGAAGAGTAATTTTGTTTTTTTAAATAATTTAATTTCGTATTAAATTAAATTATCTTTCTGAAAAGGTCGGTTGGACCAATTGGAGTTTGGAGCTTGGGATTTCGCGAGTTAAAGGAATATATTGCAAGCTTGATCTTGGGTAAGTTGCTTCAAATAATTCTTGGACTTTGTCCCCTGAAGGTTAGGTTATTAATTGTTGTTCCTAACCATCTAGGACTTGCGACTTGGGAAGCGTGTGATTTTACTGTTAGAATTCGACTGAGCAAATCTCCAGGTAAGAGATTTCTACTACTAGCTCTACGACTAGAATCATGAGACCGCATGCATTTCTAGTTATGCACGTTGAGGATTAGACTGTATAACGATATGTCAATTAATGAGCGCATGATGAGACTGATGATGTGATTTGATATGATGACAAGGTATAATGTAATGGCGTGGCTTGCTATGACTTTATGTTTGGACATTGTGATGAGATGCGATATGATTACGTGATGATGCTATGTTATATGTATGGTTAAGGTGCATTTATCTTACCCTATTAGAGTCGTACCTGCATGGGTTTCCTTTGGGATCACCACCTATTTAGGACTGTATAGTCCGACAGGACCGGCAGTCTAGCATTGATACAGAGATGATTCGAGCGATTCGACGGGTTCCTCGCAGCTTGATTATCTTAGCGCTTCCTCTGGGTACGGTACAGACTAGATTGTCTTAGGTGTTCCTTCGGGTCATCGAAGACTAGATTTTTTTCCTACGGGATCACATGTTGCACGTGTTCGGGAACGTGCCAGTTCTTGGGTACCATTTCCAAGACTCTAATAGGAAGTTAACAGACACCTAGTGGGACTAGTAGTGGGTCCCTTATTGAGTATTTTATACTCACTCCTTCCATGTCATGTTTTTCAGGTAGAGGCAGAGGTAAGGGCAAGGGCAAGATGGCGAGCGACCATAAGTGACCATGGCGAGCCATAGGGATCTCTGATTCCGCTTTACACCCCAGTTTAAACTTTTAGTATTTAAATTTTTATTGTTCTTTATTTATTATTCCAGGTAAGAGATTTCTACTACATGATATTTCACGAATTTTTATTTTTGAAAGAGCATAATTGTTTAGAAAAACATGTTTTAGAAAATTGTCACTCATTAAGTTTTTCAACACATTCTTTCAAAATATTTTCTCACTTTTCATACGTTGATTATGTGTTCCGTCAAGCTGAGCTTATTGGTGCCAAGTCAAATAGTTGGGCTTAGTTGATTTGTAAGTGTTTTCAGTATATGCCAGTGCTGGCCAATCCTTGGATTGTCTTTTGGAATTAGTAAGTGGTAGCCCTAGGAGGGGGTGTTGTACACATCCCCTCTAAAACTCCTCTTTAGTCCAAGGGAGTATAAAGCCAGTAAGCATCATCTTACTCTTACGACACTTACTAACATCATCGCTAAACTTACTAACTCTCTTTGTTTAAGATATACTAAGTACAATATGCATTACCTATATATTTTAACATTTGTTACACCACAACAGAGTAACATACATCATACGAATATAAGAAGTTTCTATAAACATTCAAATACAAATCTTAAATCCTTTCTTAAGCGTACTTAGTATCTATACAAATTGCATGGACCAACTGTATAATAACAAGAGAAGAACCTAGAAAACAAAGATGGTAGTTTGGTAGCAATAGGTCTGGCTCAAAGATCATGATCACTACATGAAATATGAAAAGCATTTTGAAAATGTAAGCTGAAACCGCATGAGTTAGTAACTTCATATAAATAATAAAGCATGCTTGTAAAAGTACTTTGAATAAGAAAACTTAGCACAACAACTTTTTCTTCATTTCTCCAATAATAAAGTATGCTTGTAAATATATTGTGGAGTAAACTCAACATTAGCAATGAAAATCTCTTAATGTGCACATAGTAACTTTGAAGCTCGTGCCTTAAAAAGAAAGAAAATTCCCAGGATAACTTCAAGTAATCTCCGACAAGAAGAAAAGTAGCAAGCAAAGTCTCGAAGCATCTCGGTGTTGTGTCAGACCGAGATGAAAGAAAAGAAAAGGTAGAAAGCAAATCTTAGCTCATCTTGGCGCGAAGACAGACCGATATGAAGGATAGAAGGATTATAGAGTTGAACCTCGAACAGTCAAATGGAACCCAAGGAAAGATTTAGGACAAAAGGGTAATTCTGGGGAAATCTCGGTGCTTGTTGGACAAAAATTTGAACAAAAGAGGGAATTGTAAAGAGCTCTTAGGCAATCTTAGGTGCAAGTTCGATTGAGAATAAATGTAATAGGGGAAATGGAAGGATCTCATGCACCCTCGGGGCTATGTTTGGCTGAAACTGGAAGCAAAAAGGAAATTTTTAGGATTCTTAGTGGATTTCGGGTCGTTCTCGATCAAGAATTTAGGTGCCTTAAGCATTTTGTAGCTAAGCAGGAGATGAGTAGTTTTTGAAAACCTAAGGATGAATAATCTATTTTAGGATTAATTTAAATAAGAGATTAAAATAAAAGGAAATGGATTATTTTTTAAGATTATTCAAAGAGAAAACGAGAAATTCTATTTTTTAGTTGCACGGCATTCTGAGCAAGAAGAGATATTTACTTCAGTGATTTTATAAACTAAGATTGATCTTAAGTTTCCTCCTAAGGTCTTTGTTGTTATGTGATTTATGTGTTTCATGTTTATGTTTTGAAAATCATATTTTATGAAGGTGAAGCATAGGTTTCAAAGTAGAGTTTATGTTATTTTATTGTATATTTGATTGAGAGTAAATCATTAGTCTTATTCCTATGAATGAGCTATCTGTTATGTGCACATAATGATCAAGTGCAACCATTTTAAAAAGGCCTACATGGCGGAGTGAAACTGGCCAATGCATAAAAGATGTGTATTGTGCTTAGCGGCCTAAGTAATTGGAAATAAACTGGGTGTGGGTCCATGATCCAGTGAAAAGGAGTCCTATTGAAGAGGAGCCTTGCTAGGAAGTTATTTCGGATAAGTATAAGCATGGGACATCCTACGAGAAAGAATGCAAAAGAAGGAAAGGTGGCGTGAAGAGAAATGTTTGAGTCAAAAAGTTCTATCGCATTAAGATAAGCAACTCGATAAGAATAGCTAGCGAGGAAGAAGCATACGTTGGATGCTAAGAACTAGTCGTTTAGCGTAGTAATGCAGGGAAAAGTACCTATGCCTAAGAGAGTGTGGCAAAGAAGTAGATGTCCTGTTGAGATGACTAGACAACCCGTTAAAAAAAGTAAATGTTTGTTGCTTCCCGAGGAGATAAAGAGAAAGGAGAGAGTCATGCAATTAAAGAGTTTAGTTTTCCAAGAAGATAAGGTTGATCGGTCATCAGTCAACCCATCCCCATCGTCAATTATCATCGTTCCTTCTTCTTCCGTCATTAGGAATCTTTACCCCGAGTCCTCATTTCCTTTTGGCGCTTGTCTTCTTTTTCTCCATCAATCTTTGAATTTTTGTAATGGATTCTTGCATAAAATATTGTTTTGTGTTGTTTTGTTTTGCTTCTCATTAAATTTCTTGACATCGTATGTTTGCTTTGTCTGATTCTTACTGGGTTTTCTTTTATTTAATTTTTTGAAAAATTTGATGAGACATGAGATTAGTTTGTTCTTGATTGTTCTATGATTATGATTTTGATCTTAACTATCTTTTTCTTTCTCTTTAGTTTTTATGTTGCTTTTGGTTCTATATGTTCTTAATTTAATGTTTTATGTCTTTGTCGGTGGTGGCGATTAGAGATGTTTGTGTTATATGAAGAAGATAATGTAATAAAAAAAATGGATCATGTTCTATTTTATCGTTTTATGAATTGTGAATCAAAAGATTTGAGGAAAATATGAGATGTCTAACAAATGATGAATGGATATATGGAGTTTTTCAAATTGTGAAATTTATTTTTGACTGTTGATCTGAAGGAGACTGAATTTGACCTTTAATTTACAAGTGATATTTAGAAGTTTTCAGCAGAATATTGAGAATCTCAAGCCTGGTGACTCCTCAGCTTTCATTGCCAAGATTCATTTTCAATTACTTAAATCTTCCCATTTAATCACACCGATGAATCATTCGACTGCTTTTATAGTTAGAAGATTGGTTGGCTCCTAGGTAAGTTTTGTATGGAGTTTATTGAAGATTTGTCAATTTGTTTCGAACTTAAATTGGTTGTTTTTTTTTTTTAAAGTTTGTGGATGTGTTTTTTAGAGGTTGTGGTGATTGGTAGCAGAAGGTGGCTGCATCTGCCGCGGATAAGCTGGAGGAGGTCTGTTATAAATAGTGGTGGGGATGAAGTGAGGAGATTTGCACTTAAAGAAGCAAAACAATCAAAGGATGGAGGGACAAGGAAATTTAATCCTTCGAATCTTAAGTTAAGGTTATATTCATTGCAGCCTTATGATGTCTAGAATATTAAATATATTTATCTTTTATAGATTTAAAGTAATGCTATCTCTTATTTCTAACTTGAATTAGAAAGCAAAAGAAGAGACTACGAGTGTTGTTCAACACCTTCATGGAGTTGAACATGATGTGGAACCCTTCGATCTATGATGCAAGGAATGATTTTGACTAAAAAAGAAATGGTTCATACCTGCTTTAGTTAAATTAAAAGTAGCTTGTTATGTTAGTTTGCATTTAGAGAGGAATAATTCATCATTTCTCATTTCAGGAAGAAGTTGTTCTTAAAAGATGTTGGCTTGCTTGCTACTGAGGCCTAGCTGCAAAATATAGTAAATCAGATGGCATGCCTTTTTTTTTTTTTTTTTGTTACTTTGAATTCTACATAGTTTTCTCTTTCTCATTTGCTAATGTTCTTAGTTGAATCTAGCAGAAATAAAATATTGTTTGTAGAATGATTGAAGTCATATTGGGTTGAAAGCTAAGTGATTGTGTAGATAACCAGACGATCGGGTAGAAAGATAAGCGATCGTTGAAGGTTAAAGACTGTGAAGACATTTATGATTTCTTATTTAAGTCTTGTATTAGGATCTTGTTTCATGTACTATTGTACAATGTATATATAAACACAATAATATGATTTCATTTTGCATATACATATGTACAAGAGAAATATTATAATTTATAAAAGAATATTAATTTTATTTATTTGTTGGCGTAAGAAAAAATATTTATTCACATGACCCATAATGTTAGTTTTTGATTATTTCACGTCATAAAAAGATGGACAATTTAATAAAAATAAATTTGTAAAAACAGACCCAAAAAAAGGCTTTAATGTTGGTTTTAAACTGACATTATTGAGACCTTTAATATCGGTTTTAAATCGACATCGAAGCCTAAGCGACATTCAATGGCTTCAATAACACTATCAAAGATGTCGGTTGAAAAATGACATTAAAGGCCTTTAATGTTGGTTTTACATTGACAATAAAGGGGCCTTTAATGTCGTTTTTCAACCGACATCAAAGCCCAACCAACATTAAAGGCCTTTAATAACACTCGGAAAGATGTCGGTTGCCAACCGACATTAAAGGCCAAAATTCTTCTAGTGATTACATGCAATTTTGCATGTAATTAGTCTACTTAAGGGGCTGTTTTCAAACTTGAAAAAAGGTTTTTGCAATTTTGTAATTTTGAATTACAAAACAAAGCTTTGCTCCCAAATTCTCAAATTGGATTCATCCTCCACCTCCAATTTTCGTCTCTTTCTGTAATTCCTTTAATTAACGGGTCCCACAACCCGGTTCTAAATCCAGAAAATAGCAGGTCAATTCTAGTGGTGGTCTCGGGTTCATGAAGAACAAAGATTAGGGACATCGGGAGCTTTAAAGGTAAAGAATTATATTTTAACCCTAATTAGTGTAATTAGGGTAGTTCAAGGCATATTAATCACTAAAATGTTTAGTTGAAAATAGAGTAATTTTTTATCCTATTTCCGCTGCGTTTGTATGCTTTCCAACATGTGGTATTAGAGCATGCTTATTTTACTCGTATGCATATGATGGGTATTTAAATTTATTTGATAAATTGTTGTGGTTTGAACTAAAATGGATATATTATGGTTTTTGGCCCTAAATTAAGTGTTTGCTGTATTAAGTATTGTAATAAACCCAGTTTGGGGCTTAATTTATTTTTGCTAAGGGTTTGTAAATTTATTGTTGTCATTAGAGTTGAAATTAGGTTGTAATCTCTTCAATCCAAAGAGAGAAAAGCTATTTTTTCTTGAGAAAATTGAAGACAAACACGAAGCTGAACACAACCTAAACGATCATGTACATCTGGCCTAAACGATCGTGTTCGACTGACCTTGGCCTAAACGATCGTGTACATCCTCATCCGGGCTGCTATAAACGATCGTGTTCGACCGACATGTCATAAACGATCGTGTTCATCCAACTTGACCTAAACGATCGTGTTCATCCGACCTACCCTAAACGATCGTGTTCATTCGGCCTTCCCTAAATGATCATGTCTGTCCGGCCTGCCCCTCAGCGATCGTGTACCCGATTGGAGTAGTTCGGAAGTGGTTTATGTACTCCACCAAATTATTATTGTAATAATTTAGTTTTTAGCTTAATTAAGAGCAAAAACCAGTCCATTTTAGGATTCTTTAATTAATTATGCATTTGATGTATGTTTTAATTAATTGTATGTGCATATAGTATGCCATATAGTTTTAAAATCCCATCATAGGTTAACATGTTCATGCATTGAAAGTATGTTATAATGGTTCTAATGTATAGTATGCATGTTAATTAATTAATATGATTAATTAATTGTTTAATTAACTAAGTTAATTTTAATTAAATATGATTTAATTTAATTAATTAATTATTTATTTATTTATTTTAATTAAATATGATTTAATAAAAAGTTAAATAAATTCAAAATCCATATTATTAATTTTGTTTATATAATGGTTATATGTTACTAGATGTTTGTTATAGGTTTGTCTATGTTTTTTTTTTTTTATATATATAAGTGTTATAAAATGAATTAGACATTTAAAATCTATAACAAATTTGATGCATGCTCACCTAGGTTAAACATATCTTCCAAATTTCTTAGAATTAGGTCGATATCTTGTAAAACTGGTTACAAGAGGCTCACCTGATTCAATCTTGTCAACAAGTTAGATAAGATGACTAAGGTTGGAGATTCTTAAGTTGACGGTTTACGGAACACCTACTACCTGGAGATCGTAATCCTCTCTTGAGCCTAGTTAACCTAGTTTTATGAGCATGCGTGAGAGATGTAAGAAAATAAAATTGATTTATCACCTAGACACCATAGGTTAAAATCCAATATAATAGTTATACTAGATGTTTCACCTAGACATTGGGATATGTTTAAGTTAGACTAAATATGATTCTGAGTACCCTTTAAAGTCGTCTTAGAACACTTCAGCTAGAGAAAAGTAGCATACTTTTAGCTCCAGCGTCCCTAAGAGTTCACATCGTGAGGTCCATGCAGAGCTTTGGGCCATGCATAGGAGCGGACTCCCTTCGGAGAGTGTTTGCATGGATCAAAATCAAGGTGAATAGGGGAAGTAGTTCATAGTAAGTGGGTGAGGGATATGTGACAACACATCCCACGGTCTCTTCCATTGGGTCACACCGTGAAATTCCTATAATGCGTCTGCTTGTCTGCCCTGGAGCGACGTTCCCTTCGAAGGGTTGTATTATAGGATTCGGAACACCACGAATTCTATACATAGATAAGGTCTCTTAGATCAGTTTTCATATTATTTTTCAACTTTTGGAAGCATAATGATTCTTATCTCTGAGATCTGAAAATGGAGGGTTACATTTACAAGAATTACTAAGTTGTTACTATATTCTCGACCAAACTAGCGATAACTAAGTGCTAAGCGAATATGAGATATTTAGGAGTTAGCATTTAGTCAAGATTATCTTGGTTCAAAGGAGGAATAATCGACTACCCTTCGGTAGAGGTTATTTTAAACCTTTGAAATATCGTTGCAAAACATAATAATGTTGGGTTCATTATTAATATTTTCTAAATTAATTGGTTCTTAAAGGATTATAGTTTTTTACTAAACAAAGTATGTTTTATTTTTCCAGCATGAACAACTCAATAGTACAACTCTTAGCTTCTCAGAAACTTAATGGCGATAATTATACAACTTGGAAACCAAACCTAAATACAATACTAGTAGTAAATGATTTAAGGTTTGTCTTAACTGAGGAGTGTCCTCAAGCCCCTGCCTCAACTGCTAATCGAAATGTTCGAGAAGCATATGATCGATGGGTTAAGGCCAATGAAAAGGCCCGTGTCTATATTATTGCCAACATGTCTGATGTTTTGGCAAAGAAACATGAATCCTTAGCCACGGCTAAAGAGATTATGGATTCATTGACGAAGATGTTTGGTCAGCCTTCATGGTCCCTCAAACATGAAGCAATTAAGTACATTTACACCAAGCAAATAAAGGAAGGGACCTCTGTTAGAGAACATGTCCTGGACATGATGATGCACTTTAATATTGCTGAAGTAAATGGTGGTTCCATCAATGAGGCAAATTAGGTAAGCTTTATTTTACAATATCTTCCGAAGAGTTTTGTACCATTTGAGACGAATGTGTCTTTAAATAAAATAGAGTTCACCTTAACCACTCTTCTAAATGAGCTCCAGCGATTTCAAAACCTTACCATGAGTAAGGACAAAGAAATGGAATCAAATGTTGCTATCACAGAGAAAGAATTAGTGAGAGGATCATCCTCTAAGACTAGAGTTGGACCTTCACTTATGAAAAATAAGAGAAAGGGGAAGACTCCCATGAATAGTAAGGGAAAGAATGTTGCTAAAGGTAAATGTTACCACTGCAACGAGGATGGACATTGGTTAAGAAATTGCCCAAAGTACCTTGCTGAGAAGAAAGCTGAGAAGGAAGCACAAGAAAACTAGTTCTTGAAAAGCTTATAGAAAACGAAATCATCCTCAAATATTGGATCAAAAGAGGTTGTCTCAGCTAAAGAAGTGGGAGATCTAAGTTGTTTAGATATATATTTCATACTTAAAATTGTTTTGTATGTTTCTCAAAATGTTGAGAAATTTAATTAATATTTATCTCTTGTATTTCAGAACAAATATATAGAATATATTTGGAAAGAAATGAAGTGTTCATTTTTAGAAAAAGTATTCAATTTTGTTCTACTATACTTATAAACAGCTTATATAAGTTAAGACCAAATGAAGCAAAAAATTTGTCTTTAATACTTAATTTTTTAGCATAAAAGACAAAAAGGTTTCTTCTAAATGCCTTTATAATATTTAAGATTCAATCACATAAATCTCAATGCTTTTGGGAAATTTGTTAAAAGTAGACTTCTAAATTAGTTAGAAGATAACTCTATACCTTCATGTGATTCTTATCTTAAAATGGAAAATGACCAAAATATCTTTTATAAGAAAAAAGGTGTCAAAACCAAAATACGATCAGAGCTCATATAATTGTACCTCTTTGGACCATTGAATGTCTCAGTTCAAAGAGGGTATGGATAGTTCATCAATTTTACTGATGATTATTCAAGGTTTGGTCATATTTACCTATTGCATCACAAGTCTGATTCTCTTGAAAAATTCAGAGAATTTAAGGCTAATGTTGAGATTCAATTAGGTAAAACTATAAAAGACACTTCGATTAGATCAAGGTAGAGAGTATGTGGACTTAAGATTCCAAGACTATTTGATAGAGCACAAAATCTAGTCACAAATCTCTGCATCTAGTACGTCTAAACAGAACAATGTATCACAAAGAAGAAACTAAGCCTTGTTGGACATGGTTTGCTCTAGGATGAGTTTTACTCTTTGATCCTTAAGGAATAAGAAATTTTTATAGACAAATGTCAGATTCTTAGAGGAAAATCTCACCATAAATCATCAAACCTAGTAGTAAATTTTTATTGAGATTTCCAAATATATTATAGATAAACCTAGTTCATCCACTAAAGTAGTTGATAAAACTAGGGAATCTGGTTAATCACATCGTTCTCAAAAGTTGAGAGTGCCTTAAAGTAATGGGAGGGTTGTTCATCAGCCTGACCTTTACCTGGTTTTATCGAAAACCAGATCATCATAGCCAATGATGGTTTAAGAGGATCCATTGACTTTATGAGAAAGTGATGAATTATGTAAATTATCTATCTGACGTCTAGAAATGACTAGCTATGCACTTTCAAATAAGAGTTTTGAAAATGCATAATGTGTTCTTTAAATCCAAAATTTTTTAGAACTACAAGAACAAAATACTAGCCAGTCTCAAGCATCTTATATAGACAAAATGTTGTCTAGATATAAAATGCAGAATTCGAAAATAGTTGGATTGTTGTTAAGTATATTCTAAAATAGTTTAGAAATTTAAAAGACTATGTGCTCGTATATAAGGATCTGATTCTTATACATTGATTTTGATTTCTAAAAATGTTAGAAAGTCTGCATTAAAATCAGTATTCACTCTAAATGGAGGAGCAATAGTATGAAGAAGCGTAAAGTTAAAATGTACTACTCTATCTAGGTAATTATGCATCGTAGTGACGTTGTAGAAACCCAGATACTTGTTGAGCAAATTCGTGGCTGTTCAAATTGCAAAGTCCTTTACGACTAAAGTGTTTGAAGGACACCAAAATAGTTTAGGTCTACGAAATTTATGCACTACAATTAATGTGTGATTTTATTTGAGTATATGCCCTAGTTTATTACATTCATATATTTATCGTACTCATATGAGTAATTCTCTCACGATTAAATTCAACATTTTTTCCTCTCACTAGGAGTTTTAGTCCAAGTGAGAGTTTGTTGGAATTTATGTCCTAAAATTCGTAGTTTGTAGTTTAAAACTATAGTCTACTCAATAAAGTGGTTATTGGGGACTTATTAGTGAAAATAGAATATTATAATCTTGAAACCAATAAACTAAGGTCCAGAGGCTATCTAGTATAGACTTGAACTTTATGTAGAGACATAAACTTGGATCAAGTTCGAGTATATATCTCAAATGGTCTATAGTGAATGAACAAGATTAGGCGCCTTATTTTGGAATCGCTATTGATGCAGCTCACTTTGTAGTTAGTATAAACGATGTGATCCTAAATCGTTCATGTAGAGACATGGAAGTGGGGGCAGCCTATGTAAAGAGTTTACATAAGACTAGAACCATGAAATAGTCACCTTTAAGTTATAACACCGTTGACTATATAAACTAACTATTTCGATTATGATGACTTAGGTAACTTAATCTTAAACCTGAGCTAACTATGAATTTTTGTTCATCCAGTATTATCCTTAGATCTGCATAGGTGAGGGCAGCTCAATGGAGCTGGCCCAATAAGCCTCCCATTTCAGGGATAAGACCGGGTGGATGGCTAGAAACATAGGGTGCAAGATGGAATTCACACCTACCCACTTTAAGGTTAGTAGATGGATTGTTCTCTTAAGGACTGAATCCAAGTCCTGAAGAAGGGATGCCGCCCTCACATTGGCCCGAGAGGGACTCGGTTCATAGGTTGGACCTTAAACCAAATGTTCAATAGTGGATCAATGGGACTTAGGAATAAGATGTAGTCTCGGGGATAAAACGGTATTTTGACCTAGCCGAGGTTACGAACAACCTGTGAAGGATTAACTTACTGATTATGGTTATATCAAATTGACAGAAATATATCTATAGTGAAGGGAGTGCAGCTACGAGACTTTAGTTGAATGACTCGGTAGTTAATGAATGTTGATTAGCTTGGTCTAAAAGAGTTTAGCCAGTTAACCTCGGATTGTTGGAGCTCATTATCTATAGGTCCATTAGGTTCCCCTGCTAGCTCATATGGAATTATCTAAGAACAATTTGTTGGAACAATTCGCATTATTAGAATTAGGTAGAGAGAGAGAAATCGACGAATATATGTGATATAGTCGTTGGTTATAGAGCTTTATAGTTTAAATGTGATTTAAATATTAAAAATATGAATATGAATTCATATTTGGAAGTTCGAAATTAATGGAAAAGGTCAAAGTTGTAAAAAGTTAAAGTGTTGACTTTTGACTTTGAAAGTCAAAATTTTGACTGGCTTCATATTCAAATATGATTTGAATTTTAGAAAAATGAATGCGGATTCATGCTTGGAAAGTCGAAATTAGTCAAGACGTACAAAATGGTAAAAAGTCAAAAGGTTGACTTTGACTTAATTGTATAAATGACCATTTTGCCCATTGACCAAAGATTATTGGATAATCCCACCATAGTAAAGTTCATTATAATTAATCATAAATTTTATTTTCAACGATTAATTTTAATTAATTAACATAAGATAAATATATTTTAATAAATAATACACAAAAATAAAAAAAAACAAAAAAAAAACAAAATATGATAGGTTAATGATGAAACTGAACAAGAAATTGATAGCACCTAAAATGTACTATCTAGCTCTACTTGTTGTTCCTATATTTTATGCATTTCTTCGATTATTTTATAGGTTTCGAGTATCAAAGAGATAGAATCGAGCATTACGAAAAAAATGGAACTAAAACAAAACAATTTGGAGCCCTAATGAAATATTTGAGCACCGCGGTGCCAATCTCGGTGTACAAATATATAGTTTGGTTTTTAGGTCACATCTTTAGATTCCAGTGGACGTTTTAGGCATATGACCAATCATTTTCTTCGTTTTTCCCCTTTTATTCACCTACAATATTAGTTTTTAGGTCGTTTGATTCCATCTTATTTCTATAGTCAAGCAAAATCCATATGGATGCAAGGCTAAGGTACACTCTCTAGCTTGAGTTGGGTTGTTAGAATTCTTCTCGTATTTCTTTGTTTGTGAGCTTTTCAACATAGAATTCTTCCCACATTTTTTTGTTTGTGAGCTTTTCAACTATGTTTGATGTAATGAATGATTTTATTATGTTTTAATCCTTGGTAAAACATATTTTTGGATGTTTGTGGATATATTTTTATTGCTTAAATTAATATACAATATCATGACATTGTGTATTTTTCTTGAAGCAAATGATTGAGTTGGCTTACAATTCACTAAGTAGAAGAGTATTGATCTAACCAACTTTAGATCAAATCAATAGAATAATTAGCTAGGTGCTTGAACCTCTCTAATTGTTCGCTTAAATTGCCCTAGATCTTAATGCGATCAGTATTAATTAATTGAATTTGTTTGCATTATCGGTTCAATTAGTATGAGTTAGTTGTTTAGGACAATTAGCATTTCTAAACAAATTGTTTGGGATTTAAAATTAGTTCTAGTGTTGAAATTGTCGTGACGAACAAATTGAAATAGGGCGTTTCGTTTAGATCGAAGCTAGGGATCTTTTATTCATTGAATTTAATTATAATTCACTTTATTTCATGCAATTTAGCTTTCTTGCAACCGAATTCAATCTCAAATCCCCCTCGGTTATCTTGGTTGGAAATTGTTTTGTTTGAGAAATTAGTATGAACCCTAAGTTCAACCTCGACTTACCACTAAGATTAGTGCTCGGTGTGTATTTTAATTTATTTTGGCACAATTTTGGGTGACGAAATCTAGTGTGTTAGAAATATTAGAAAAATGTTTTAATATAATGATCCTAGTTATTAATGATTCATCTAATTTAAAATTAATCACAATAAAAACTGTAATGAGAAAATAAACATATAATCAATAATTAAGTTATACAATTATTGAAAGGGGTCGGAATTGACAAAATTGACATCATATAGTAAAATTTTAGATTTTAACAATGATAGACACTGATATGATTCTATCAGTCATATTGATAAACAGTAATAGAAGTTTATCAATGTCTATCATGAATAAAATCTAAAATTTTATTATAGGGTGGAAATATCTTAGTTTATTAAGTATATTCAGATTACAAATTGGATATAAAAAATTAAATAAAAGAAGAAGATGGAAAAAACGAGGAACCCCACGTTTTTGGAAAGGAAACCTCTTGTTAGATAAAGAAAAAATACGTGGAATAACTTATTCACAGATAAAGTGGTGAAAACTGGCGAGAAACACAGTTTTTATTTTTTTTATTTTTTTGTACCAAATTTCGTTTACAAAATTTCTAACTAAACGACCCTCGAAATTAAAAACAACAATATAAAGACGTGGATAGATGGACATGGTATATAAACTAGAAAAACAACATGTACCAACTAAAAGAACAAAATAGTGATTGTAATGTTATAACAAGACAACCAAGAAAGTAAAGAGAGAGTAAAGAGAAAATAACACATAGGAATATATGGCCCTCAAACCATCAAAATCAATTTTTTTTTTTTCGTTTTAAAACAAAAGAAAAACAACCAATTCGTAAAAGTTCCACGCCAAATAAGAAAAGACAATTATGGGACCATAAAAACCACCCTCAACTAATTTTATGAATAAAGCTATAAAATAAGATTTTTACTGTCAACTAAAAACATTAACTTATACAAAATAACTATTGGATCTAAATAGTATTAGAGAATTTACCTTAAATTTATTTCCCACGTATATAGTCAAGTTTACAACTTAAAGTAGGAAAAAGGTTAGCATCTATTTCTCCTTTTCACCAATCAAATTTTGCCACATATGTAGTGATAAAAGTTTCTATTATAATTTAAGGGAAATTTTCATGGATATAACAAAACTGTAAATTATTTACGGTTCATATAACAAGCCCATTAAGAAAAATTATTTTTCCCTTACTCTTTTCTAAAGATCTTTTAAATTTGATAGTTCTTCTTCTTCTCAACTTTTTTACGATCGTCGTTTCCAAGTTATTCATCTTGTCTTTTATATATCTTTCATCTTGGTCATTCTTTGCCTTTTTCGTAATTTTCGACAACATTCGCTCTCATATTCTTCATCTTTGATAATATCTTTTCTCTTCTCGTCATCTTGGACAATCAAGATCTTTTATATTGCTTTGTTGATATCGTCTCAGTGATGTTGGTTCCGGTTAGTAGAAATATTGTTTTTTTTTTTTAACTATTTAGTTGATTATAAAATTTCATTCATAATTATATATTACGACATCAACATAAAATGTTTAGAATATATAGGTATTAATGTAAGTCATTTTGTATTTCGTTAAGAAGATTTTTGAAGATTTTAATGATTGTTTATGTCGAAATAAGAATTTATATTTCAATATGAATGTCGTTTTTGTTTTTTGTTGTTTGTAAGAATTTAAAGTTTTTTTTTCGTTTAGAACTTTTAAGAACCACTGTAAGAATTGTTATTTCATTATGAAGATTGATAGTTTGAAGTTTTCCACGATAATTTTGATTGAATCACTTGATTGTTTACCTGTATCAACATTATCGGTTATCAATATAGAGACGATTGTTTTGCTATATAAACAAGATTGTTCATCTTTATCATCGTCTTTAAACGATCATGTATCTAAATCAATACGATGGTTTAAACGATCAACATCTTTGAACGATCATTTAGTTTATTTTATACGATGGTTTGATTTATTTTATAAGATCGTCTATTGTTGTTAAATGATCGTTTAGTATTTATTATCCTTTTTGCACGATCGTTTAATACATTTTATTCTCTTATTCTGTGATAGATATCTATCTAATTCTTTCTTTCACCATTAAATACTTAATTATATTTGCTTTATTTCCAAATTAGAATGTCTATTCCTATTGTTGATTTTTATGGAGGTCAATTGAATGGCTACAATGTTTATAAGAATTACTCAGTGTCCAAAACTTTGGTAGATATGCGAGTTAGCTTTAATTCTTTGATTGCTTTGACATGTGAACAAATTCAATTGGATGAATCAGTAGAATATATCCACAAAGCAGCGAAGACCAACTTTCTATTTAGGACTACAGTATCAAATGTGAGGTATCTTGAATTTAGATGTCTGCAAGAAGGCTGTAAGTGGAATGTTCAGGCATCTCATTATAAGAAGAGTGATTTGTGGATGCTACGAAAATACACTTCTGACCATGATTGTTCATTGAGTACTACCCAAAGTTATCACTTACAAGCTTTTTCAACATTAATTGGTAGTTGTTTGATAGATGAGTTTAGATTCATGTCTACTAATTGTTCCATTCCTAAAGAGATTGTGCATAAGGCTCGCACAAATCTTGGAGTTAATATAAGTTGTCAAAAAGCTTGGAGGGCGAAAGAACATACGATAAAGATATTACATGGTGTGCAGTTGAATCGTATACATTGATTCGAAGATTCTTTGATAAATTGGTTGAATCTAACCCAGGTATGATCTCATTTGTATATTAAATTTAAATTCATTTGCAGATAGATGTGGATAGACTAATATCAAAATCTATCTAGATAGACCAATGTTAGCATCTTTCACATTCTTTTTGTTCTTTTTTGTTTGTCCTGATATATATGTCTTTGTAATTATTATTAGGTACATGCACTGCATTAGAAATGGTTGGTTGTGGTCATTTCAAGTTTTTCTTTATGGCTTTTGGTGCATCAATTGAGGGGTGGAAATATTGTAGACCTATTATTTCTGTTGATGGGTCATTTTGTAAGTGTAAGTTTGGTGGCATCCTATTAACAACCTCATCACAAGATGGTAACAATAAGATCTTCCCTCTTTCATCTGCCATTGTAGATTCTGAAAATGATGTATCATGGACATGGTTTTTTTAGAAGATACGAAGTAGCTTTTCAGAGCGGACTAATTTAGTCGTTGTTTCTAATAGGCATCTTAGCATCCTTAAAGGAGTTCTAAGAGTGTTTCCTGATGTTGAGTATTGTGTGTGCACAAAACATCTTTTATGTAACTTGAAACTCTATTATAAGGATCCACTACTTAATAAATATTTATTTAGTTGTGCTTATGCCTACACCGTTGATGAATTTGAGTACCACATGAGATACATGGAGTTTGTTGGTTAAAATTGAATCACTCGAATCTAGTCTTCGGTGTCCCGGAAGAGCACCTAGGACATACTGGTCTGTACCAAACTCGGGAAAAACACTAAGACAATCGGGCTGCGAGGATCCCATTGAATCACTCGAATCATATCTATATCCATGCTAGACTGACCGTCCCATCGAACTACGCAGTCCTAAGTAGGTGGTGATCCCAAAGGACACCCGTGCAGGTACGACTCTAATAGGCTAAGCTAACAAGTACCCTAACCATAGCATACATATACATAACATCATCATGAAATCATATCAGTCTAATCATCATATCACATTTCATCACAATATCCAAACATAAAGCCATAACCAGCCGTCATCACATTAAACCATGCTATCATATCAAATCACGTCGTCAGTCACATCATGCCCTCATTAATTAACATATCGTTATGCAGTCTAGTCCTCGAGTGCATAACTAGGAATGCATGCGATCTCATGATTCTAGTCGTAGAGCTAGTAGTAGAAATCTCTTACTTGGAGATTTGCTCAAAGATTCCTAACAGCAAGAAAAATGCGCTTTCCAAGCAGCGAGGTTCTAAATGTTTAATAACGACAGTTTTCATAATTTGAACATTAAACGACCAAGGACTCAAGGATTTAGTTGGAATAACTTACGCGTGGTCGGGTTACAAGGAGGTGGTCCTTACTAAAGGAGTCTTTCACACTACAATCCAATTGATCCAAGCTACCTTTGTAAGAGAAATAAATCAGTTTAATCCCAATAAATTATTTAGGCCCGAACATCTTAAGTCCTTGCTGGGTATTCCAAAAACCCAATTAACTTACCAAAATAGGTGCAAGGGACCGGAGTAGGCTGACGGCTCAAGGACAGGCAAAACGACTCGATTAGAAAAGCAGGAATCGGCTCGGCTTGAAAGCAGGATTCGGCTTGGCTTGCAGCAGGAGGGGGCGCGGCTCGGCTGGGAATCGGCTCGCAGAGAGGGCGCAGGCGCGAGTGCATGCGGGCACGACTTGATGCTCGGGCGCAGCTTGACGCTCGAGTGGGACTTGACGCTTGGGCGCGACTTGACGCTCGGGCGCGACTTGACGCTCGGGCGCGACTTGACGCTCAGATCGGGTGGCAGCGCGGAGCGACTGGATGCACGAGTCGAGTTTTGGGTCGAAGGCGCGGCGTTTCAGTTCGGGTCGGAACTACTCGGCTGGGTGACGCGGCCTTCGAACGGTTAGGAGTCTTCATCCTTTCTCTTTTTGTTCATGCATAGGCGCTGCTCGGCGATGTGACGGGGGCTACGGCAACCGGCGACCGGCGAACCTCACAGTGGCGGCGTTGGTTGGGGCGCGACGAATGACGGAAGAAAACGGGGCGCGGCTTAGAGAGGCGCGGGTCAGCTGCGCTTCGCAAGCCTTCACTCGGACGCGACGGCTGGCGGAAGAACTCGGTGGCGCGGCGGGCTGTGGTCGGCAGTGATGGCCGCGCGGCTAGGGTTTCCAAAACAAAAAGAAAATTAGGGTGAGTCTCCCTTTTTCTTCTCTTTTGTTTGTTTTTTTTTTTTTTTTTGTTTTTGAAGAAGATGATGGGTTTTTATGGTGCACGGGTCCCTAGGCCTTATTTAAACATCAATTAACCCCACCTTCTCTCTCCTCCCCCAAATCTCACCAAAAATCCCCATTTTCTCTCTTTTAATTAATTCTTTCTTTCTTTTCCCAAATACGACTCCCAATATCTTAAATTTTCAAAATCATCAAATCACAACACTCCTTTTCATAAATATATATTCTTTTCCAAATAAAAATATCACATTAACTTAACTCAATTATTTTTTCTTCAACAAACAACCTTACCAAATTTAATTATCCAATTAGAGAAATTATTTTATCCTCGAACTTAAATAATTACTCCACAAAAAATTTCATTAAAACAACGTCCAAGGTTTCAATAACTAAGCTTGAGATGACAAAATTAGATTCCAATTTGTTGGGGTGTTACAATCTTCCCTCCTTTGAAAAACTTTCATCCTCGAAAGTTCTAATCCTCGAACAGCTTGAGGTGCTGAGCTCTCATGTTCTCTTCTCTCTCCCATGTGACCTCTTCAATTCCATGGTTTCGCCAAAGAACTTTGACCCGTGAAATTTCCCGACTACGGAGCTTCTTGACTTCCCTTGCCAAGATCTCAACAGGCTGCTCCTCGTAGCTCAAGTTCTCATTAATTTGTAGTGGCTCGAAGTCAACTTCATGCATCGGGTCTGCTACGTACCTCCTCAGCATGGAGACATGGAATACATCATGCACTGCATAAAAAGATGGGGGCAGTGCCAAGCAATAAGCTATAGGGCCAATCCACTCCAGTATCACAAACGACCCTACAAAACGTGGACTTTGCTTCCCCTTCTTCTCGAACCTCAGAACACCCTTAATAGGTGCTACCTTCAGAAAGACCATGTCCTCCATCTCGAACTCGAGATCCTTATGCCGCACATCAGCATAACTCTTTTGTCTACTCTGTACCGTCAACATACGAGCTCGAATCTCTTGTATGGCTGCATTGGTGGTCTGAAATAACTCGGGGCCTAGCATCCTCTGCTCACCAACCTCGCCCCAGCAGATGGGAGATCTACAACATGTACCATACAGAGCCTCAAATAGTGCCATGCCGATAGTAGTCTGGTAGCTGTTATTATAGGTGAACTCCATCAAAAGAAAATGGGAGTCCTAACTCCCTGAAAACTCTAGCACACAGGCTCTCAGTATGTCCTCCAAAATCTGGTTCAGTTTCTCTGTTTAACCATCGTTCTGAGGATGAAAAGTTGTGTTGAAGTCTACCTCGTGCCCAATGCAAGCGAAGTCCTTTCTAGAACTTCGATGTGAAATAAGCATCTCTGTCTGAAACGATGGATACAGGTACTCCATGCAGTCTCACTATCTCCCTCATATGAAGCTGTCCCCACTTACTGGCAGTATAAGTGGATTTCCCTGGAACAAAGTGGGCTGACTTCGTGAGTCTGTCGACAACAACCCAGATCACTGTATAGCTTTTTAGAGTCATGGACAGTCCTGTAACGAAGTCCATCGACACACTCTCCCATTTCCATCCTGGCACACTCAAGGGTTGCAACAACCCGACTGGCCGCTGTCTAGGTGCCTTCACCTACTGGCATACCAAACATCTACTGACAAAATCTGCCACTTCTCTCTTCATGTTCCTCCACCAATAGACACACCTCAAGTCCTGGTATATCTTCGTACTTCCAGGGTGCATAGTAAATGGAGAACTATGAGCCTCAGTCAAAAGCTCTGTCTTGACTGCACTGTCTTCTGGCACACACAAGCATCCCCCAAACGTAAGGCCATCGTCAGAGGATATGGAGAAATCCTCGTCTTGACCAAATAAGGATCATTTAGCTGAGCAATAATAATCCTCTGTCTCAGGGTCGGCTGTACTGACAACTGAGCCAACTGTGAGGTAACCTCTCCTACTGAGACTGCAATCAAAATCTCTAAGTAAGGAAGCTTTCTTGGTGATAAGCGCTGCTGAATGAGCAACCTTCCTACTCAGCGCATCAGCTACTACATTTGCCTTACCTGGGTGGTACAGAATCTCGCAGTCATAGTCTTTCACTAACTCGAGCCACCTCCTCTGCCTCATGTTCAGCTCCTTCTGGGTGAAGAAGTACTTCAGGCTCTTATGGTCAGCAAAAATCTGTATCTTTTCACCGTACAGGTAGTGCCTCCATATCTTCAGTGCAAAAACCACTGCTGCCAACTCTAGGTCGTGGGTAGGGTAGTTCTGCTCGTGACTCTTCAACTAACGGGAGGCATAAGCAACTACCTTACCTTGCTATATCATAACACAGCCCAGTCCCTTTTTGGAGGCATCACTGTAGATCATAAAACTTTCCGACCCATCGGGCATTGTCAGGACTGGTGCAGTCAATATCTTTTGCTTAAGCTCCTGGAAGCTACTCTCACAAGCCGGGCTCGAAACAAAAGGAGTTCCCTTCCTGGTCAACTAGGTCAAGGGACTGGCTATACGAGAAAAGTCTTCCACGAACCTCTTGTAGTATCCTAGCAAACCCAAGAAACTACGAATCTCGCTAACCGTAGACGGTCGAGGCTAATTGGTAACCGCTTCGATCTTTGCTGGATCCACAGAAACTCCCTCACTGGACATCACATGTCCAAGGAAAGCCACCTTCTTCAGCCAGAACTCACATTTGGAGAACTTGGCATATAGCTTATTAGATCGAAGGGTCTCCAAAACCTGGTGGAAATGCTCCTCATGCTCAGCCTCAGTCTTGGAGCAAATCAAAATATCGTCAATGAAAACTATGACAAACGAGTCTAAGAAATCCTTTAACACCCTGTTCATCAAGTCTATGAATACCGTAGGAGCATTAGTCAACCCAAAAGACATCACAATGAACTCGTAATGTCCGTATCTTGAACGGAAGGTCGTCTTAAGAATATTACTGTCCCTGATCCTCAACTGGTGATAGCCTGATCACAGGTCGATCTTAGAAAAGACAGTGGCTCCTTGCAACTGATCGAACAAGTCATTAATCCTGGGCAAAGGGTAGCGGTTCTTAACTGTCACCTTGTTTAGCTCTATGTAGTCAATGAAAAGGTGCATCGACCCGTCCTTCTTCTTCACAAACAACATTGGGCTCCCCAAGGTGACACACTGGGTCGGATGAAACCCTTGTCCAGCAACTCCTTCAGCTCCTTTAGCTCGGTTGGAGCCATTCTGTAAGGGGACCTTGAGATAGAAGCAGTGCCCGGCTCTAACTCAATGGCGAAATCTATCTCTCTGGGATCCGGAAGTCCTAGAAGCTCATCGGGGAAAGCATCAGGGTACTCCCTTACCACTGGTTCGGAGGACAGAGAAACTTCTAGTTCTCTGGTATCTACTACGCTTGCCAAGATGCCCCAAGTACCCTGGTTGAGTAGTTTACTAGCCTTCATGGCTGAGATGATCTTAGGTACACATACAATGCCTGCCCCCCTAAATTTGAAACTAGGCCCAGAGGGAGGGTTAAAGAAGACTTCCTTACCAAAACAGTCTATACTTGCATGGTTAGCCGATAGCCAATCCATGCCTAAAATCACATCAAAATCACGCATGTCCAACACTAGCAGGGTCACATCTAACACATGATTCGCTATCTCTACCCGACACGCCTTTATTTTTTCTTTGGACAACAGAACCTCCCTAGATGAAGTAGAAACAAACAAAACACTACCCAATGGTTCTACCTCTAAACCCACATGCTGAACGAACACAGAGGATATGAACGAATGGGATGACCCAGAGTCAAACAGCACAAAAGGAATGCCCCAAGATTGGGAGCGTACCTATCACCATTGTACCAGCTCACTTAGCCTCCTGACGGGTAGTGGCAAAAACTCTTCCCTGCTGGGAAGCGGAAGGCTGGTGCGGTGTCGTCTCAAAGGGTTTCCGAGGACACGCGTCAGCGGTATGTCCTGGTTGTCTGCACCTGAAGCAAACTCCACTCCCAGCCAAGCAACGACCTCCATGGACTCTCCTTCAGGTAGAACAGATGGGTAGCTCTCTCACAGTTCTCCCGGCTATTGCAAGCTCCCGTCGATGCCTCTGAAACATGCCTCATGACCTCAGGTTTCGCTGCGGTATCACGTCAGGCTGCGACTCCACCTTCCTCTTCTGACCAAGGGCTAACCCGCTGCCCGCAGCCTTGGATGGATCCGTTCTCTCGTGCAGACTCAAGTCCAGTGCTATGTGTAGTGCATCAGCGTGGATGGCTGGTCGGAGGGCTCGGACGATGCCCTGGAGGTCCAGTCTAAGACCTCTAACAAACATCTCGGTCCTGGCAGCCTCATCCCTTACCACATCGAAAGCAAAACGGGACAACATGTCGAACTCAGCGTCGTACTGCTCCACTGCCATGTCGCCTTGCTCCAGGTTTAAGAACTCTTGCGGCTTAGCATGCTTCACGTTGGCAGAGAAGAACTTAGCATAAAAGCTCTCCTTAAACTGATCCCAGGTTATTTTGCTGACGTCACCCCCCAGCATCCTCTCAGCAGTCTCCCACCAGGCGGTGCCTCTATCCTCCAAGAAGAAAACTGCACACTGCACCTTCTGGTCTTCTGGGCACTTCATGTACCGAAAGATAGTCTCTACGGACCTCAACCACATTTGAGCCTTTGTGGGGTTGTCCATGGATCTGTCAAGAGTTTTAGGATTATACTTCCTAAAGTCTCTCAAGTGTTTGGCCTCAGCCGACAGTTGAACTGGCGCGGGCTGAGCTTCCACAGGGGCTGGAGGAATGACGGTCTGGGCCTGAACAAGGGCGGCTTGGTTCTACTGGGCAGCGAGGAAAGGTGCTAGAGCAGCTTGCAGCATGTCCTGATAAAGCTGCTCCATTGCAGCGAGATCCAGTTAGGTGACCGGTGCGTTAGGGTCGGTCGTCGGCACAGCAAGTTGCTCCTCCGGCTGGCCATGACCGGTTCCTCTGCCTCCCTTACCACCTCCTCGGTGTGCACCTCTACGTGGCGGCATTCTCCCTAAATTTCACCAGTAAAAACTATCACCACAAGAACATAACACTAAGTTTTCCATGTTTATTCTATTCAGGCAAGGTTATAATCTTAACATTAGCAAACCTTTAAGACATACCTGGCAAGTGACGAAGGACCGTATAGCCATAGGGCGAAATAAAACAAAACAAAACAAAGACTCACATCGTAAGTCAGTCTACAGAACCTAAAACACTGGGATCTGATACCAACTGTAAAGACCCAACTCCTTATATTGAGCCAAAGTCATTACTAAATGTAAATAACATAGTTAAAGTTATAAAGTTTGGCTAAAATGAATAAAACCTCAAAATTTTATTTATTTAAAAAGATCAAATCAGGGTAATGTGCAAAATGTAAACAAATATTAAAATCCTACTTGGGTCCTATATACTTTTAAAGAAACGAAATAGTAAATAAAAAAAAGTAAAACTCAAGTACTAAATGTTTAAACGAGGTGTACAGCGAAAGCAGAACTCCCTATGGCTCGCCACGGTCACTTCTGGTCGCCCGCCAACTTGCCCTTGCCCTTACCCCTACCTCTACCTGAAAATGTGACATGGAAAGAGTGGGTATAAAATACTCAGTAAGGGACCCACCACTAGTCCCACTAGGTGTCTGTTAACTTCCTATTAGAGTCCTAAAAATGGTATCCAAAAGCTGGCACGTTCCCCAACACGTGCAACATGCGCTCTGTAGGAACGAAATCTGGTCTTCAGTGTCCCGGAGGAGCACCTAAGACATATTGGTCTGTAGCGAACCCGGGGGAAACACTACGACAATCGGGCTGCGAGGATCCCGTCGAATCACTCGAATCATATCTATATCCTTGTTAGACTGGCAGTCCCGTCGGACTCCGCAGTACTAAGTAGGTGGTGATCCCGTATGACACCCATGCAGGTACGACTCTAATAGGCTAAGCTAACAGGTACCCTAACCATAGCATACATATACATAACATCATCATGAAATCATATCAGTCTAATCATCATATCACATTTCATCACAATATCCAAACATAAAGCCATAACCAGCCTTCGTCACATTAAACCATGTTATCATATCAAATCACGTCCTCAGTCACATCATGCCCTCATTAATTAACATATCGTTATGCAGTCTAGTCCTTAAGTGCATAACTAGGAATGCATGCGGTCTCATGATTCTGGTCGTAGAGCTAGTAGTAGAAATCTCTTACCTAAAGATTTGCTCAAAGAGTCCTAACAGCAAGAAAAATGCGCTTTCCAAGCAGCGAAGTCCTAAATGTTTAATAACGACAGTTTTCATAACTTGAACATTAAACGACCAAGGACTCAAGGATTTAGTTGAAATAACTTACGCGTGGTCGGGTTACAAGGAGGTGGTTCTTACTAGAGGAGTCTTTCACTCTACAATCCAATTGATCCAAGCTACCTTTATAAGAGAGATAAATCAGTTTAATCCAATAAATTATTTAGGTTCGAACAACTTAAGTCCTTGCTGGGTATGCCAAAGACCCAATTAACTTACCAAAATAGGTGCAAGGGACCAGAGCAGGCTGACGGCTCAAGGACAGGCAAAACGACTCGGCTAGAAAAGCAAGAATCGGCTCAGCTTGAAAGCAGGAATCGGCTCGGCTTGAAAGCAGGATTCGGCATGGCTCGTGGCAGAGGGGGTGCGGCTCGACTGGGAAACGGCTCGTGGAGAGGGCGCAGGAGAGGGTGCACGCGGGCGCGGCTTAACGATCGGGCACGACTTGACGCTTGGGTCGGGTGGCGGCGTGGAGCGGTTGGACGCGCGGGTCGAGTTTCGGGTCGAAGGCGCGTCGACTCTGTTCGGGTGGGATTACTAAGCTGGGTGACGCGGCGCTGCTTGGCGGTTCGACGGGGGCTGCGGCGACCGGCGAACCTCACGGTGGTGGCGTTCGCTGGGGCGCGGCGGATGACGGAAGAAAACGGGATGCAGATTGGAGAGGCGGGGGTAGGTTGCGTTTTGCAAGCCTTCACTCGGATGCGACGGCTGGCGGAAGAACTCGCGTTTTGCAAGCCTTCACTCGGATGCGACGGCTGGCGGAAGAACTCGACGGCACAACGGGCTGGGGTCGGCAGTGATGGCCGCGCGACTAGGGTTTCTAACACAAAAAGAAAATTAGGGTTAGCCTCCCTTTTTCTTCTCTTTTGTTTGTTTGTTTGTTTTTTTGTTTTTTTTAAGAAGAAGAAGATGGGTTTTTATGGTGCACGGGTCCCTAGGCCTTATTTAAACACCAATTAACCCCACCTTCTCTCTCCTCCCCCAAATCTCACCAAAAATCCCCCTTTTCTCTCTTTTAATTAATTCTTTCTTTCTTTTCCCAAATAGGACTCCCAATATCTTAAATTTTCAAAATCATCAAATCACAACACTCCCTTTCATAAATATATATTCTTTTCCAAATAAAAATATCACATTAACTTAACTCAATTATTTTTTCTTCAACAAACAACCTTACTACATTTAATTATCCAATTAGAGAAATTATTTTTTCCTCGGACTTAAATAATTACTCCACCAAAAATTTCATTAAAACAACGTCCAAGGTTTCAATAACTAAGCTTAAGATGACAAAATTAGATTCCAATTTGTTGTAGTTATTTTTTAGTATCTCATGTTTAAATTTTTGAAATTATGGTTGTTATTTTGATTGATTATTTTATATTCATGAAGATTGGATTTTACTAGATATTAGGAAAATATCTAATTATTATAGTGTTTGGAGTTCATGATTTATTTTGTTGAATTTTGAGAAAATTTGATTAATTATTTATTTTATTGAATAATTAATTAAATTTTGAAGATAAAATGATTATATTATGTGGATAATAAAATTAAGTAGGGATATTTATTTTTGGAAGTTAATGGTGTTTTGTTTGGAGAGAGAGGGGAAAATTTGATTTTAAAGAGGAGATTTGATGGGTTTAAATGAAGAGAGAGAGTCTGAAGATTTTTGGAAAAGAGAGAAAGAGAAAAATAAAAATAAAAGAAATTATTTTTATTAAATAGGGCTCGGGATGTGGGAAAACACTATTCATCTTCTCCCTCAACACAAAAACCCTAACTCCTTAACCTCCAAACCTTAGCAAGTCAATCCGTCGCCGCCACCCACCTTCGCTCGACGACCGTCGTGCTAGCCTACCCGTCTTCGTGAAAACCAGCCAGAACCCGAGCCACTGCGTTCTTTTTCGTCAGTTGTTTCCCGTCATTGAGCTAAGTTAAGTCGTCGACGTGAACCCAAGCGCCGTCGGTTGTCTGAACCAGCAATAGAGTTGATCGTCTTCACGCTGCGCCTCTCAGTCGATCATCACATCGAGTAGTCCGTTAGCCGTCATTGGAACTCCACCCCAGTGCATGTCGAAGATCGTTGCAAACTCGAGCACTGTAAGTTATTTTTGTCAGCCGAGCATCGTTGACCGTTGGAAGTTGTCGCAAGTCGTTCCCGTCGGTAATCCGTGCATGTGAAGACGAGCCCCACCCGTCCGTGCGAAGCCACCGAGCCGTCCGCATGAAGTTTGAGCCGCGTGCGCCTTAACCGAGGCGCCCTCCTGTGTCCAAGCCACGCGCCTGCGCCAGCCGCCCCTACCCGAGTCATTTTCAAAGTCTTAGCCAAGCCACCCCTGTTTTCCAAGCCGTTTGAGCTTCCAACTTAAATTTTTGCGTTTCACCTTTTTTTGGTATGTTTTGATTGGGTTTTTGGCATACACATCAAGGATTAATTTCAGACCCTAATTGAATAATTGTTGGATTAAATTGGCTAGATTTAACTAGAAACCGAGCTTCAAAATTGTTCAATAAAGTTTAAATCATTTTTGGCCTCGATTTTTGGGTAAGTTAAATCAATTGGATTTTTTGATCCTTAATCGGCTGCGAGTTGAATTATTTAAACTGAGTTAATTACTCTTATGGTTAGGATTCTTTCCCTTAAGAAGCTTGACCACGATTGTTAGGAAAATCTCGATTTAACTAATCTCCAGAGATTCTACTACTAGACTTTCGACTGAAATTAAGAGATTGCATGTGTGTATGGTTATGCATGGACGATCGCTAAATTGCATAACTCGATGTTACTGATAATGATTAACATTGTAATGATAATTGATGCTGGTGACGGATGTTATGACATGACTAGTGGTATGTTTATGAGGACGATTGTATTATGTTTATGATTAAGATATTTCGGATAAGTATGCTATGATTGTTATGTCATGTTACATGTTATGGATAGGGTGTGTTGTTAGCTTTATCTATTAGAGTCGTACCCACATGGGTGTCCTTTGGGATCACCACCTTTTATGACTGTGTAGTTCGACGGGATCACCAGTCCATTATGACATAGACATGATTATGAGTGATTCAACGGGGTCACTCACAGCCCGATCGTCTTATCCTAGGTATTCCTTTGGGTTCACCAAAGACAAGATATATTCCTACGGGATCACAGATTGCACGTGTTCAGGGGTACCACTTTACAGGACTAATAGGAAGTTAACAGACACCTAGTGGGACTAGTAGTCAGTCCCTTACTGAGTATATTTATATACTCACTCCTTCTTGTTTTATTTTTTAGGCAGAGGTAGAGGTAAGGGCAAAGGCAAGCTGGAGATTGACAAAAAGTAACTGTGGTGAGTCATAGGGATCATTTTTCTTCCGCTGTATGGTATTGTTCGGATTCCAGTATTGCATTTTTATTTTATTCCTTTATTTCTATTTTATTTCTTTAAAACTAAATAGGGCCCGAGTTAGGATTTTACTTTTAGAAATTTTTTCCATATACATTTCTTTATGCCTTTAATGAGAAATTCGAGGTTTTGTTTTATTTTTCTATTTTAAATCTATAAATTTTATTTATCTTTTAAATTAGTAATTACTTCGGCTTAGTATATTTTTCCTCAGCATTTATTTGATTTATGAAGATTGGATTTATTTAATCCCGTAACGACCCAATTCTTTATACTAAGCCGAAGTCATTACTAATTTAAAAGATCTCTGACGTGGGCTGGGGTGGAGTTCCAATAACGGCTAACGGACGACTCGACGTGATGATCGACGGAGAGATGCGGCGTGAAGATGATCGGCTCTGTTGCTGGTTCAAACGGTCGACGGCACTTGGGTTCACGTGGACGACTCGACTTAGCTCGATGATGGGAAACGGCTGACGATAGAGAACGCGGTGGCTCGGGTTCCGGCTGGTTTGCACAAAGACGGGTGGTCTTGCACGACGGTCGTCGAGCGGAGGTGGGTGACTACGACGGATTGACTTGCTAGGGTTTTGTGTTGAGAGAGAAGATGAATAGTGTTTTCCAACATCCCGAGGCCTATTTAATATAAAAATAATTCCTTTTATTTTTATTTTTCTCTTTTTCTCTTTCCCAAAAATCTTCACACTTTCTCTCTTCATTTAAACCCATCAAATCTCCTCTTTAAAATCAAATTTTCCTCTCTCTCCAACCCAAACACCATTAACTTTCAAAAATAAATATCCCTACTTAATTATATTATCCACATAATATAATCATTTTATCTTCAAAATTTAATTAATTATTCAATAAAATAAATAATTAATCAATTTTTTTCAAAATTCAACGAAATAAATCATGAACTCTGAACACTACAACAATTAGATTTTTCCTAATATCTAGTAAAATCCAATCTTCATAAATTAAATAAATCAATCAAAACAACACCCATAATTTCAAAAATTTAAACTTGAGATAATAAAAAATAAATTACCTTAAATTTTGGGGCGTTACATTACTTATTTTATGTAAGCAATTTTCATCAATATAAAGCAGTAAATAATAAATGAAATGTTAACCTTTGAGTTTCCACGGTAAGTTCTTGAGTATGTTGTTCTTCAACATATGGTTGCTCATTGTTGATCATATCTTCTCTATTATGATGATCATTATTTTTGTTCATATGGTCATGATTAAAATCATTATGAAGATCATGTTGGAAGTGATGAGTATCGTCATTCCCTTGATTTTGATTCTGATTCCAATAAATAAATAAAAATGAAAATAAAATTAAAAAAATTGATTGCTAAACGATCGTGTATACAAAAGCAAACGATGATGTATCCTATCTAAACGATCATGTAAATGTGATAAGCGGTCATTGAAATGTGATAGATGATCAGATATTTCAATTAAACGATCGTTTATTTAAACAACTGATAAATGAAATACTTTCTAAAACTAAAATTTAAAAGAATGAAAATTAAATTAAATGATCGTGTATACAAAGGCAAGCGATGATGTATCCTATCTAAACGATCGTGTAACTGTGATAAGCGATCGTTGAAATGTGATAGGCAATTAGATATTTCAGTTAAACGATCGTTTATTTAAACAACTGATAAACGAAATACTTTCTGAAACCAAAGTATATCTTGACCAATCTATCCATCGTGTGCTTCATTTCAGACAGCTCCAATGACTGCTTTCTAATTGCGTCATCCATCCTACAAACTATAGAACTTAATGTGGATAAATCCTTACGAACTTCGTTGATATCATTTTTTTAGTTTTTTTGTAGGATTTCGAATAACTTCGTTGTGGTTTGTCATTGACTCTGGAACATTGTTTGTTGGTTATTGGATGCATTTCAGACTGGTCAACCACTTTTTGTCTTTGTTTTCTTTGTAGTGACAGTTGCACAGCAAAATTAAGCCCACCAACATTTCCATTATACTGAAGTAGTAGAGATGAGGTTGATCGCAAGTTATTCAAGTCATTATGATTCGATGATTGATTGTTCATTGTATCAGTAGGAGTATTGGTATCACTATTATTAATATCTGGCATGGATTCATCGTCCTCCATTTCTATGTTATCATCCCCTCGAATTCGACTCTCCATGAAAGCTTTCTCTTGGTTCGATTGCTTCAGTTGAGGTTGAACAACAATCTGTAATGTTATAATCAAAGAATTGTTAATACGTTATATATCAAACTAAGCTACTAGATGATCGTTTATAAAATAATATGATACTCGATATGGTATTCAATGGAAACGATATTGCATTAAGCTAAACGATCATATATAAAATGATACAAGATCAATCTGTTCAAATGTAAATGATCGTGCAATTGTTTTAAACATCGCTAACAAGTTTTACTTACATTTTTGTTGTCGAATATGTTCTTATGCAACATTTTGTAAGATGGAGCTTGTGTACAATTCCATCGTAATATTTTAGGGATTGATCCCTTACTGTTTTTTATGGTCAAGTGCTCACTTGCAGTTGAGAGTGTTTCATAAGCCCACACCTAAAACATTTAAACAAATATGTTAATCTTTGATGTTTGTTTGTATTTAATTAAAGTGTATAAACAAAGCAAGTACGTAGCCTTTGATGTTGTAGTATGCCACTGCTTTGGAACTTCTTGACTTCTTTAACTCGTATGTTTCTATTTTCCCTTATAGAATTGTCTTCAAAGAAAGTTGACCAATCAAAGTTCTTAAAAACTTCCTCATCATCAACTCTTCCCAAAACATCCATATCAAATTGCATTTTTTATCCTTCCCGACCATCACAGTTTCAATAAAAAGGGCCAAGGCAACTTTCACATCATCATCATCATTCATAAAGTCAAAATTTTTGAAAAGTTCCTCAACATCCAAACACGTTGTTTTTTTCTTGTTTTGTGATCCAAATAGAAGGCTTTGTAGACGCTTATTGTCGTAATTTTTATCCAAAGTTACATTGGTTGGTCACAAACCAGTTATGATGTTGAATTCATTTTGGGTGAAACAGACATTTTTCTCCAAAACAGAAAAACAGATTCCATTTGTGTTGGCTTCTTCAGCTATCTGCCTCAGCAATCAATGATGGATCAACTACTCGTTGAAGACCATTTTGACATTTAGTAATGGATCAAAAATTGTTTTACGAAACATTTACAGTTGTTCCTTAATCAGTTTTTCCTTAATAAGAGTGTTGATCTTGTGCACTTGGCATGACATGGTGGCAGGAAAGTATTTGTCGCCAGGTACAGTCATCCTAAAAATAATGATCTTAATATATTTTCATTAGTTTATAAAGCACTAAACCCTAAATGCTAAAATTACTATGTAAGTGCTAAATATCATTTATTTTATATGCTGTATCGTTCGGTTCAATATACATGATCATCTAGTCTAGATTAAAGTATCGTGTACTTGACGTAACATATCGTTTAATCCAAACCGAAAGACATTCATTATAAACCAATAAGTAATGATAAATTGAAATGTTTAACAATCTCGAGAATAAAAGTTTAACCTAATCGAAAATATTTGAGAGTAAGAATTTAACTACAGAATGATCCTATTCAAAACGGAAGAAGAAACGTTTGAAATATGAAGAATACGAAACGTAACATTATAGTACGACAGTGATAACATAGTTTAGAAACAAAGATTTAGTTATACTGAAACATACCTTTTCACGTTGAAGAGAGAAATGGATGTTTGAGAGAAAAGGAGTAAGGGGAATAGGAAATGTTTTAGACGAGAAGGATATTGTTTAAACGACTGTGTATACGTTTAAACGATAGTGATGTTGAATTTAAACGATTGTAGTAATAAACATAATTGACCTCGTTATACGTTTTAAAGGATAGTGTAGGATATAAAGAGTGAAATGGAATACAAATTACTCGAGTATAAAACAAATAAATTTTCAAAAGGTAAATTCGAAGATTTGAATCTTTATAAACCTAACATTTAAATTGAAAAAGTATTGGTATTGTCTCAAAAGCCCAATAGACTAAAGCTAAGGGAAATCATTGAAGGTATACAACATCCTTGTCACTCTTTGATGCCTTTTTCAAGAATTGATATGTTAGGATGTATGATAACCTTCCCCATGGATAGTCTTTGAAGGTTTTTTCATGATCCAATATGTCTAGATGTTGGAGATTTATGTGGTTGTGTTGTTGCTTGGGAATCACAAATACTTCTCAGATATAGAGGTTAACTAGTTTTTCTTTCAATGAGTCTTCCTTGTTGCGTAACGCTTTGAAATTTCTTTCTATATCTCTTCTTGTTATAAAGTCGTCATGATGAAAAGTGACATTTTTCAGACCATTTTCTTTTCTTTCTCCTAGATTTAACTCTAGGAATTTGTGACCTTTTAGTTCAGTCACTAAACAAAATTCTGTTATATTTCCATTGAAGTTGAAAGCAAGGACATTAGTTTTATTGGTATGACATTGATTTCTTAATAGAAGATTTAGGAATTTTGTTGGTATTTTGGCCATTTTAATGTTAAGGAACTGGTCAAAAGGACTGTTTGTCAAAACTCGAGAAAGAATTCTTTGGTCTATTTTCGACTTGATCTGATTCAATGTTTCTAAACTGTAGTATACAACACTTCTATGATGTTTTTGTTCATCTTCCATAATAATGTTATTTGGATAGTGTTTCACCTGCTAAAAGACATAATAAACAGTATGTTTCAAACAATGACTAGTTTTAACAAATTTACAAATACAGAGCGCTATTCAGAAAAAGATAAACAAATATACAATGTTATAAACAAAGATATTAAAATTCTAGTTTGTTACCTTTATTTCTTTTTCTTTCTTTCGTCTTTACTTTAGACTGTATCAATTTGTTACATGATGCTTGTTTCTTCTTGCTTACCATCTATTTGTTAACAGAAATTAATATAAATTATTCAATGAAATATATACAATGAAATATATACGATGAGTACAGACTCAGACGTCTTTGTAGGCAAGATAGATCGTGATAAATACAGATAGATCGAAATGAATATAGATTCATACCTCTTTGTATGCCAAATAGATCGTGATATATATATATATATATATATATATATATATATATATATAGATGATGCAAATAGATCTAAATAAATATATATATTCAGACATCTTTGTATGCGAGATAGATTGTGAATAGATCGAGACATTTTTGTTGAAGTAGTTATGAGGATATAAACGATTGACAAGGAAGATGATGGACAAAAAAGTAGTGAAGAAGATAAAGGATTGTAAAAAAGATTAAAAGTCTGAGCAAGTTCCTTAACCTTTTTTATAGTCCTTCGATTTTGATGATATTTTTGTAATTATGAGTTATTGGAATTAGTTTCTATAAATGATCGTTTATACTTACATATAGAATCCTTGAACCTACTCTACATGATCGTCTATATCTAAACTTTTTCCACATCTTTTTCTGTTTATTACTTTAACGTTTATATATATGGTTATGTACAAGATCGTGTATGATGATCGTTTCCATCATTTACTAACATTAATTGGGCGCGCTCGGACAATTAATCACACATTTATTAAGGTAGTTTTTGGTATTTCGCATTGTGGGCCTATAGGCTTTTTCGGTTTCTTAAATTGTTCTATAGAGTGTAAATAATTTGCTGATTTGTTATATTTGTAAAAATACCCTATAATTTAAATTAGAAAGAAAAAGTCTACCTGAGATCAAAAAATAAATTGTAATTTACTTTAGAAGTGAACCAAAACTACTTGTAGTACGGAATGCAAAAACTAACATAAGCTGTTGACTTATTGAATCTGTCCCTGCTAAAAAAAATTACGAATTTTTTTAAATATAACAAACCACTAAAATATTTACGGGCCGTCTAACAAAGCCCAGAAAGTTAGTCATTTTTTAAATATTTTAGGTTTGGCTTTCTCCTCCTCGTTGCGATTTCTTTCTATTGTCTTTCTTTTTTTCCTCTTCTTTTTTTCTACTGTGATTTCTTTCCATTGCCTTTCTTCTTTTCCTCTAAACAATCGTGTATAAAAAATAGCAAAATCTAAAGGATTGTGTATAAAAAACCTTGAAAAAAATCGTCTAGATTGGGGTAGCCAAATTTAAATGATCGTGTAAAAAAAATAATCGTGTAGACAAATTTAAACGATCGTGTACCAAAAGAAATAAAAAAACTGTTTAACCAAACCTACACAATCGTATACCAAATAATCTTGAAAAAACAAACAATCGTGTCAACAAATCTAAAGGATCATGTACCAAAAGAATCTTGAAAAAATTTTGTTTAGCCAAATTTAAACGATTGTATACCAAATTTTGAAAATAAAATCATTTCAATTTGTCTACCCAAATCTAAACGATCATGTAACCAAATTAAAACGATCGTGTAACAAAATTAAACGATAGAATTAAAAAAAAAACATTTAGATTTGTCTATCCAAATCTAAACGACCAAATCTAAACGATTGTGTAACCAAATTAAATGATAGAATTGAAAAAATAAATCGTTTAGATTTGGCTATCCAAATCTAAACGACCAAATTTAAACGATCGTGTACCAAACAATAGTAAAATGTAAACAATCGTGTACTAAATATATTACGTGTATTGTTGAGGACGTAGTTAACAGGGCATTTTTGGTATTTTTCATTGTAGACCTATGGGCTTTTTCCGTTTTTTGAATTATTCTATACAATATAAATATTTTGCCGCTTTGTTATATCTTTTAAAAAACCCCATTTAGATTGCCTTTTCTTTCAACTTAGAAAAAAATAAGAAAAAAAGTCGAGGCTCTTGTTATTATAGTCTCGTCGACTCACAGATGTTGAAATGTAATCTTTCATACTTTTATTTAATTCTAAATTAGCATCCTGTTGGAATTTGTGTCCTAAAAATCGTACTTTGTTATTTGATTCAATAAATTTTATTATTGATTGCAATAATCTTAAAACAAATAAGTTAAGGTCCCGAGGCTATTTTACTGAGTTTGTCAAATACACTTGAACTTTATGTAGAGACATAAACATGGATTAAGTTTAAGTTAATAGCCCAAGTAGTCTATAGTGTATGAATAAGGTTGGGCGCCTTATTCTAGATAAACACTATGGATGCGGCCCACTCCATAGTTAGTACAAAAGATGTAATCCTAAATCGTTCATGTAAAGACATAGGAGTGGGGGCATCTTATGTAAATGGTTTGCATAAGACTGGAACCACGAAATAGTCCCTTTTTGTTATAACACCATAAACTATAAATTCACTATTTAAATTATGACGACCTAGGTAACTTGATCTTAATCCTGAGCTAACTATGAACTTCTGTTCCTTCGGTAGTATCCTTAGATCTGCATAGGTGACGGCAGCTCATCATCGCTGGCCCAATAAGCCTTCTATTTTAGGGATAAGACCAAATGGGTAGGAGTGAATTTCGTCTTGCACCCTATGTCCCTAGCTATCCACTCAATCTTATCCCTGAAATGGAGGCTTGTTAGGCCAGCGATGATGAGCTGACCTCACCTATGCAGATCTAAGAATACTACCGAATGAACAGAAGTTCATAGTTAACTCAGGATTAAGATCAAGTTACCTAGGTCATCATAATTGAAATAGTCAGTTTATATAGTTTACGGTGTTATAACAAAAAGTGACTATTTCGTGGTTCCAGTCTTATGCAAACCATTTACATAGGATGCTCCTACTCCCATGTCTCTACATGAACGATTCAGGATTAAATCGTTTGTACTAATTACGGAGTGGACCACATCCATAGTGTTTATCCAGAATAAGGCGCCCAACCTTATTCATACATTATACACTAATTGGGCTATTAACTTGAACTTAATCGATGTTTATGTCTCTACATAAAGTTCAAGTGTATTTGACAGACTCAGTAAAATAGTCTAGGGACCTTAACTTATTGATTTTAAGATTATAGCATTTAATAATAAAATTTATTGAATCAAATAACAAAGTACGAGTTTTAGGACATAAATTCCAACAAACTCCCACTTCGACTAAAACTCCAAGTAAGTTAGAATTTTATAATAAGAGAAGAGTATATATATATGAGTACAATAAACATATATAAACTAGGGCATAATCCCAATAAGTCTCCCACTTGTCCTAGTTTACAAACCATGCAGACCTAAACCATGTAGGTGGCTCTCAAACACTTTAGCAGTGAGAGCTTTTGTAAACGGATCAGCCATGTTTTGCTCGGAGGAGATTTTTGTTACTATAACGTCTCCTTTATGTACGATTTCCCTGATAAGATGGTACTTTCGTTCAATGTGCTTTCCTCGTTTATGACTTCTAGGTTCTCGTGAATTTGCAACTGCACCATTGTTCTCACAGTATAAGGTGATTGGCAGATGCATATTTGGAACAACTTCCAAATCTATTAAGAACTTTTTAAGCCATACTGCTTCAATTGCTGCATCACAGGCAGCTACATATTCAGCTTCCATAGTGGAGTCAGCAATACAGGATTGTTTTATGCTTCTTCATACTACTGCTCCTTCATTTAGTGTGAAAACTGATCCTGATGTAGACTTTCTAGCATATTTATTAGTTTGAAAATTGGAGTCAGTGTATCCAGTAAGGATCAGATCCTTAGAACCATACACAAGCATGTAGTTTTTTGTTCTTCTAAGATATTTTAGAATATTCTTAATAGCTATCAAATGATCACATCTAGGATTGGACTGATATCTACTAACTATCCCCACTAAATATCAAATGTCAGGTCTAATACATAACATTGCATACATCAGGCTCCCAACAGCAGAAGCATGGGAATGTTACTCATATCCTCAACTTTTTGAGTTGTCTTTGGACATTGTTCTTTTGATAAATGAATTTCATATCTGTATGTCAGCAAACCCTTTTTGGAATTCTACATCTTATATCTTGACAACATTTTGTCTATATAAGTTGTTTGAGACATGACTAGAGTTTTGTTGTTACGGTTCCGAACTATTTGGATACCAAGAACATATTATGCATTTTCCAAATCTTTCATTTGAAATTGTGTAGCTAGCCATTTCTTAATATCAGCTAGATGACCTATATCATTCCCAATGAGTAGAATTTTCATCTACATACAGAACTAAGAATGCTACAGTGGAATTGATGATCCTTTTATAAACACAAGGTTCGTTAACATTTTGTTCAAAACCATAAGATTTGATCCCAGTATCAAATCTTATATTCTAGGATCTAGATGCTTGTTTTAATCCACAAATAGATTTTTGAAGTTTACAAACCATTTATTCTTTACCCTTTTGTATAAACCCCTCTGGTTGGACCATATAGATACTCTCTTCAAGATTTCCATTCAAAAAGACTGTCTTCACATCCATCTGCCAAATTTGATAATCATAAAAAGTGGCGATGGATAAGAGTATTCTAATCGACTTTTTCATGGCACCAGGAGAGAAAGTTTCTTCATAATCTATTCCCTCCTTTTGTGTGTAACCTTTTACCACTAGTCGAGCTTTGAAAGTCTGTACTTTACCAGCTTGGTCTCCTTGTCTCTTATAGATCTATTTACAACCAATAGGTTTTACATCATTTGGTTGATCAACTAGAGTCCAGATAGAATTGGAATATATAGATTCCATTTCGAGGTCCATGGTTTTGATCTATTGGTCACAGTCCACATCATTCATTGCCTGTTTATAGGTCAATGGATCCTCTATCCCATCATCAGATATGATGATTTGAGCTTCACTTAAACCCAAATAGCGATCAGACTGTCGTACAACCCTCCCACTACGACGAGGCTCTCCCAACTCTTGAGAAGGATGTGTTTGACCATTAATATTCCTAGTTTTATCAACTACTTTAGTAGATGAACTAGGTCTATCTGTAGTATTCTTAGAAATTTCTTCTAATACTAGTTTACTGCGAGTTTGATGATTTCTTATGTGGTCTTCCTTTAAGAACGTAGCATTTGTCGATACAAATACTTTATTTTCTTGAAGGTCATAAAATAAACCACCTTTTGATTCTTTTGGATAACCTACAAATAGACATAATTTTGAAAGACGTTTCAATTTTTTAGGGTTTTGCACCAACACGTGTGCTGGACATCCCCAAATTCTAAAGTGATGTAAACTACCTTTACGCCCTTTCCATAGCTCATAAGGTGTTTCAGAAACACTTTTAGAGAGAACGTTGTTTAAAATATAGATAGCTGTTTCTAAAGCATATCCCCAAAAAGAATTTGGCAACTGAGCAAAACTCATCATAGAGCGAACCATGTCTAACAAAGTTCGGTTTCTTCTTTCTGATACACTGTTCTGCTGAGGTGTACTAGGTGCAGAGAGTTGTGATTGGATTCCATGTTCTATCAAATAGTCTTGGAATCGCAAGTCCATATACTCTCCACCTCGATCTGATCGAAATGTCTTTATTGTTTTACCTTATTCATTTTCAACTTCAGCCTTATATATTCTTTGAACTTTTAAAAAGAATCAGACTTGTTCTGAATTAGGTAAAAATGACCATACCTGGAATAATTATCAATAAAACTAATGAAATATTTGTATCCTCCCCGAGTCTTGACATTCATTGGTCCACAAAGATCCAAATGTACGAGCTCCAAAGGTGTTTTGGTTCTAAGACCTTTTCCAATAAAAGATCTTTTGGTCATTTTTCCTTCGAGACAGGAACCACAAGGAGGTAGAGAGTTATTTTCTAACTGACTTAGAAGTCCACTCTTAACCAATCTCTCAATCCTATTGAGATTAATGTGACCGAGTCTTAAGTGCCATAAGAAGGCATTGGAAGAAACTTTTGTCTTTTATTCTGAGTTTCAACTGTTCAAAACATTTCAGTATTTAAGACAAAATTTGCTCGTGTTGGTCTTAACTTATATAAGTTGTTTTCAAGTATTGCAGAACAAATATGAATACCTTTTTAGAAAATGAACGCTTCATTAATTTCAAAAGCTATTATGTACATATGTTCTAACATACAAGAGATAGATATCAAATTTCTCTTCATTTGAGGTGCATACAAGACATTCTTGAGTATGATATATCTATCATTAAAAAACAACTTCAAAGCTCCCACTGCTTTAGCTGAGTCCATTTCTCCAGTTCCAACTTTTAGAGTGATCTCGCCTTCAGAAAGCCTTTCCCAAGAACTATTATCCTGAAATGAGAAACAAATATGATTAGTGGCTCTTGAATCTAATATCTGGTAGAATTTTCGTTTTCCACTAAACATGTTTCAAGAACAAGTAAATCATACTTACCTTGTGCTTCTTTCTCTGCCATTTTTTTAGCAAGGTATTTTGGGCAGTTTCTCAACTAGTGCCCATTTTCACCACAGTGGTAACACTTACCTTTTTCTGTAGTCTTCTTTTCCTTGTTCTGTTTGGGAGTCTTCCCCTTTCCCTTCTTTTATATCTTACGATTGGATTTTGAGGGTCCAGCTTTAGATTTAAAGGACGATGCTCTTTTGAATTTTCTTTTTGTAGTAGCAACATTTGCTTCTACTTCTTTTCCTTTACCTTTGGTAAGATTTTAGAAACGTTGGAGTTCATTCAAAAGGGTTGTCAGGTTAAACTTTATCTTATTCAGGGACGCATTTGTTTGAAATGGTATGAAGCTCTTCAGAAGAGACTCTAAGATAAAGCTAACCTGATTATCCTCATTGATGGCACCACCATTTACCTCAGCAATATTGAAGTGCATCATCATATCCAGGACATGTTCTCTAACAGAGGTCCCCTCCTTCATACGCTTAGTGTAAATGTATTTTATTGCCCCATGTCTTAGGGACCATTCTGGTTGCCCAAACATTCCTTTTAATGAATCCATAATCTCTTTAGCTGGGGCTAAGGATTCATGCTTCTTTCCTAAAACATTTGACATGCTAGTAAGGATGTAGACACGGGCTTTCTCATTTGCTTTTATCCATCGATCATATGCTTTCCGACTAGCTCAGTTTGCATTTGAGGCAGGGGTTTGAGAACATTCCTCAGTTAAGACAAATCTTAAATCATCAACCACTAGTATTGTGTTAAGATTTGATTTCCATGCCGCATAGTTATCGCCGTTAAGATTTTTGGAAGCTAACAATTGAACTATCGAGCTATTCATGCTGAAAAACAAACATACTTTGTTTAGAAACTATAATATAAATAAACCAATATTTTTAGCAAAACTTTAAATAATATACCTTTTTATTATGTTTTGCAACGATATTTCAAAGGTTCAAAATAACATCTACCGAGGGGTAGTCGATTACTCGTCCTTTAAATCAAGACAATCTTGACCAAATGCTAACTCACAAATATCTTACATTTACTTAGCATTTAGTTACAGTTTACTTCGGTCAAGAATATACTAACTATTTTAGTAATTCTTGTAAGTGTAACCCTCCATTTTTCGGTCCCCAGAGATGAGAATCATTATGCTCCCGAAAGTGGAAAGACAATATGAAAACTATCTAAGAGACCCTATCCAAAAATATGGAGTTCGTGGTGTTTCGAATCCTATAATACAGCCCTTCGAAGGGAACGTCGCTCTAGGGCAGATAAGGAGGTGCATTATAGGAATCTCATGGTGCGACCAAACGGAAGAGACCGTGGGATGTATTTGTTATATATCCCTCACCCACTTACTATGAACTATTTTCCCCATTCACCTTGTTCATAGCTCATGCAAGCACGACCCAAAGTCCTGCATGAACCTCACGGTGTGAACTCTTGGGGACGCTAGAGTTAAAAGTACGATACTTTTATCCAGCTGAAGTGTTCTAAAATTTTTAGGTAATTTATTCATGATTTAGTTTAGCCAAGTTAAAAAAAATCCTAAATCTAGGTAAAATAACCAAGCATAACATTTATACTGGATTTAACCTACGATGTCTAGGTGATAAACAAATTTTATTATCTTACATCTCTCACGCATGCTCATAAAATTAGATTAACTTAGGCTCAAGAACCGATTACGATCTCCAGGTAAGAGGTGTTCCGTAAACCGTCAACTTAAAAACCTCTACTCCTTAGTCATCTTATTTGATTTGTTGACTAGATCGAATCAGGTGAGCCTCTTGTAACCTAGTTTTACAAGATATCGACCTAAATCTAATTTTGGAAGATATGGTATTAACCTAAGTGAGCATGCATTTTATCTTTATTATAGATTTTAAAGTCTAATTTATTTTATAACAATTATAAAACTCTTAGACTAACCTATAATCATTCATCTAGAAGAACAACAACAAATTAATATGGCATTTCAATAATTGATTCATTTTATTAAATGTGGATAGCTAGGGACATAGGGTGCAAGACGGAATTCACCCCTACCCATTTTTGGGATAGTAGATAGGTTGTTCCCTTAAGGACTGAATCCAAGTCTTGAACAAGGGGTCCCACCTTCTCATTGACCCAAGAAGAATTCAGGTTTATAGGTTGAACCTTAAACGAATTGTTCAATAGTCGATCAATGGGTCTTAAGGAGCAAGAAGTAATCTCGGGGGTAAAATGGTATTTTGACCCAGCCAAGATTACGAACAACCTATGAAGGATCAACTTACTCATCATGGTTATATCAGGTGGACAGAAATATATCTATAGTGAGGGGAGTGCAACTAAGAGTCTTCAGTGGAATGACTATTTAGTTAACGAATGTTGATTAAGCTTGGTCTAAAAAAGTTTAGCCAGTTAATCTCCAATCGTTGGAGCCCATGATCTACAGGTCCATTAGGTTCCCCTACTAGCTCATATGGATTCAACTAAGAACAAGTATGTTGAACCAACTTGAATTGTTCGAACTAAGAAAAGAGAGACAAACTGACAAATATATAAGATATAAGTTAGTAGAAATAAACTTTAAGCTTTGTGTTTAAATATGATTTAAATAAATATGAATATAGATTCACATTTAAAAGTTTGGAAAGTTTTGAAACGGTCAAAGTTGTAAAAATCAACTTATTGACTTTTAACTTTGTGAAACAAAACTTTCACCAAATTTATATTCAAATATGATTTGAAATTGAGAAAAATGAATGTGGATTCATACTCGGGAGGTTAGAATTAGTCAAGTCGGGAAAAATAGTAAAAAGTCAAAAAGTTGACTTTTGACTAAGAAAAGTCAAAGTTTGACTTTGACTTAATTGGTCAAATGACCAAAATACCCCTTTGACTAATTACTTAATTAACTAAAAGTTAGTGGGCAATGTGGCAAAGTTAGTAGGTATTGAGATTATAAGAAATAATTTGCATGTAAATTTTATATAAAACATTTCACATTACAGAATGAGAGACGATGATGTTTTTTTTGCTGAAAAAACACCTAAACGATACACCTCCTTCCTTTCTCTCTAAGTTTTACTTCACAAAATCGAGTCCCACAACTCCGTTCTTGGTCCTAAGCTTAGTAGGTCAACTTAGTGGTTATCCTTGCTCGTGATATTCAGGCAAAGAAGAAGCTTTGGATTGAAGAAGAAGTTCAGAACTATAAAAGGTAAGTTCATCGTTTACCTCTTATGCTCTTCGTTTAGGTCCATCGAATAGCACATGCATGTCAACTTCTAAATCGTTTAGTCATATATAAAATAAAGCATGATCCTTATTATTCCGTTGCAGCATGTCTTGTTTTTTCTAACACGTCCTTATTCTTGATTATAAAATAAAAAGTAATAGAGTGAATTATCCTTCAATTATATTTTTAAATATAGTAAAATAATCTGAAAATTTACATTATATCTATCGATATGACTGATAGAAGTATATTAATGTCTATCAATGTCTACAATTTTTGACAATTCCCCATTTTGATAAAATAATTAATAATCTTGATTAAATAGATTGTTTTTATTTTTTACTTTTGTCTTTAGATAATTTCAAAAATAACAAAATAAAGGAAAATATTTATGGAATATAGAAATATCAATATCATCGATAGAAATTGAAATTTTGTAATATTTTATAAATATTTTCAATAATTTTATCATTTACGATAATTCACCTTTATTTTCTCTTTATTAGAATATGGAAGACAAAGATCAAATGTTTGATTTCAAAATTGAGATACAAACAGTACGTCAATTAAATTATGCCCATTTTATTTCATAAAATAATTTAAAAATGATGGGAGAAAGACTAGTAGAAATGAATTATATATTTAGGAAAAGTTAGACCTAAACAACCCTTGAAGAAAAGAATTATTTTCGGAGGAAAAAAAAAAGACTTTAGGGGTATTTAATTTGCTCATATAATTTACTTGGAGCGACTTTAGAATTAAGCAGTAGTGGCAATGTCCTTATCCACACCAAAATTTGCTTTACATTCACACGCGCAAGCTAAAAAACAATATAAATAAATTAAAGCCCTAAAAGAAATAAAATTGGTCGAAGAAACTATAACTGTGGAAAGGGCAAGAGTCTCTTTTGCTGGCCCCCAGTTAGCATTAATATTTATAATATCCTCCACGAAACTTAGTGGAATAACTCAATTAGCATTTTTTATTGTCCCCTCCATAATTGATACCAAAAATACATAGTGTTTATCTATTTTTATACCCTCCCTTCGACTATCTAATTACACCTTATCATCTCATTATTTTCTTCTATTTCTTCGTCTATTTCGTTCAACTCTATTCAATCATAATTCGTCGTATAATAAATCTGTTTTACATCTTTTCTTAATTCTTTAAATTCTTTAAATTCTTTTTCACATATGATAGAAATTCTAATATATAGCAGTATGTGTATCTTTAAATATATTCAAGTATTACACTTTTTAAAATAAACGTTTCTTCTCTGTGTGATTGAGAGGTGAATAAAAATGTATACAACTTCAATTGTGAGTTTGGGGCCAATTATAATATAACTCAACCCATATTTAATTTTATCACTATAAATAGGTTGTCTTTCCAATAGATAACGTACAAATTATATCCTACTATATTATATTTTAATTTTTGTTTCATCATATATTATTTTCTATTTTTTCAATTTTTATTGAGATGTTAACTAAATCCAACCCATATTTTTTATTGAATAGTAAATATGCACTTCAAACACAAACTATGATGATCGACAAAGTGTTCTAACTTACAAACTAGCTATATATAATAACCACAACCAAGTTAATTAGCTGTTTAGTTGTTGAAGCACCCTTTAAATATTACCCAATTGATTTATGAATACACAAACAGGCACACACATACACACTTACGTCACCAGAATATAGAATGTACACAATATCACCCCCCCTTCATTCTTGTTTCCTTATAATTCACTTTTCCCCCTCAGAAACCCAACTAAATAACAAAAAGATTTAGAAAGAAGAAGAAAGAAATGGCAGAGGAGTGCACTGAGAGCTCTGTTGCTACCTCTAATTCAACTCCATCAAACTGGTGGGATATTAATCATAATCACAATCACCATCACCATCACCATCCTTCACTTTCTTATAATTCTCATTGGCTTCTCCCAAACCCTAATTCCAACTCCTCTTGTGAAGAAGATGTTTCCATCTCTACTTCTTCCTTTACCAACCACCTTCTTCCTCACCATCCTTCTGATAATAACCACCTTTGGACTCAAGTCTTGCTGTAAGCTTTCTGTTTTCTTTCTTCTTTTACTTCCATATAAGACCATAAAAGTTTAACGATTTTAATCTTTTATAATCTTTTATTTTTTTTTTAATCTTTTGGTTTCATATTCTATATGTTTTTCTTCCATATTTGAGGAGTGTTTTCTATCAAAATAACTTTCAAAAACATTTTTTTTAAACCAATCGATGGAACTCATTTTGTAACCATTTAATTTTTAATAAATTAAACTTATTTTCTTCCAATTACTTATCGTCATTTGCATTTTTCTTTGGCAAAATATTTAAATTGTAGGGCAAATTGTAATCCAAAAGCTATTTGTTTTAGTTTATAAAAGATAACTTAATTTGAAAAATATTGGTAAAAATTAGATAAGAAATTTAAAAGTTTAGAAGTTGAATTTGTGTTTGTAAGTGTATTTTTAAAATCTGACAACGAAAAAACGAAACGGTTTCCAAAATCTGACAACAAAAAAATGTAATGGAACAAAAGAAAAAAACTTATATAAACAAAAAAAAAAAAACAATTTTAAAAATCCATAAAGAAAATAGAGCTTAACTTTATATAGAACAGACCTTATTGGAAAAGGAAATCTTTAACTTGAGATAATTGAGTGGTCTTAGAGTCACCATGCATATACCTAGATAATCTTAAGTAGAAAAAAAGTATGCATATATATATATATATAATTTTGCGAAATTATTGTTATTAATTTTGAACCTATGTAGGAACATAGGAAATGATGTAGAATTACAAAGCAACGAAGAAGACATAGAAGGGAATTTCCTAGAGACAATATCATCAAGATCAAGCATGTCCACCACCGGAATCTTCGAACCCACCGCATGTAGCGATTACCTTAAAAAAATGGACACGTCAAACAACAATAACAACAATTGGGACGATACTTTCCAAACCTTCAACACCAACACCAACAACAATAACAGACTTCTTACGTCGTCCCAGGCTCACATGCTCCAAAACGAAAGGTTCTTGAAGCTTTCAAATCTCGTCAACAGGTGGTCCATTGCCCTCCCGAGCCCAGACCCACATCTACGACACTTGACCGATGACCAACACGACCATCTTCGAGCTACCACTGTACCAACTCATGAAATACTTGAGTCAGCTGATGGCGTCGTTCCTCACCAAGGACTAGACCCATGTGACTCGAGCTTCCTTAGGAGGACGCTTCAAAATCAAAATTACGGTGACTATATTTCTTTTAACGGACGGCTGGCTAAACCGATGGTCGGTATCAATAGTTCGAGTAATAATCCTTGTTTTAAGTCATCATTGAATTTGTCTGCTGATAGTAAGAAACAGATTCACCAAATTTGTTCGCCGGTAAGTATATATTAATTAAATGCTTTTATTTCCTATTATTTTACTTAATTATGGTTTTAGCAATTTATCATTATTTGTTTTATTATAATATTAGAAGAAGATTAAATCTTATTGGAAAATTAGAAATTCAAGCAAAGTGGTTTCAGCCATATATCTTTATTATTTAAAATTAAACTAAGATTTCAATATATATTTTATTACGGATTATCAAATGAAACCTTAGAATCAATATATTTTTGGCTTAGTAGTGTGGGTTTGGCACCTAGGATTAAAAATAGTTTTTGTTCCTCGTAGTGCTTTTAATTTAAAGAATATAAAAGTCAAAAGTGGAATGAAAAATTCAATATTTAGATTTAAAAAAATTATTAATAATTCATTATGTTTTTAGAGAAGGCATTAAACATGTTCAAATAAAATAAATCGCACTTAAGTATAATGGATCAAGTAAGAAGTGCATTTAAGTTCTGTTCGTTTTTAATTAAACTTCTTTTCCATATTTACGGGTATAAAAAATGATAGTGTTATAAAAATATTTGACTTTTGTGAGTTGCAGTACTAATGTAAATGATGAAGTAGAAGGATGATAAAAAAATAATGAGAATGTTTGAATTTAATGAATGAGAAATTGCAGACAAGAATTAGTGGAAGAGGAAGTGGAGGAGTTTCGAACGAAGGGAAGAAGAAAAGATCCGAAGAATCTTCATCTGAAACTTCAACCAAAAAGGCTAAGCAAGATAACTCAACACCTTATTCCAATAAGGTCTATTATTTATATCTAACTTCTATTTTTATGTGTTTCATTTTCAACTAAATTTTGACTAATTATTACATATATTTCATTCTTTAATTTAATTATTTTAAATTCCTCTAAATTTCTGCTTAATTTTAATAACCATTTGTCAGATTAATATGTCAATATAATAGATCATATATTTAAGTATGACAAGTTCATTATGGAGGGATCAAACTTCCAACAACCACTACAAAATCTCCATAATTGGAGAAAAACAAAATGTCAATCAGTGTAGTTTTTAGTTTAATTAATTAGTACTGAGAAGTTAATTAGCAATTTCTAATTATATTATTATTATTATTATTATTATTATTATTATTATTATTATTATTTTGATGAATATTTTAGTGTTGTGGTAGGCTTGCGTTCATCAAATACAAAATACTAAGTTATTGATGTGAAATAGTGTTGAATGCATGTATGGAATAATAGGTCAGGATTTGTGAGGTTTGACAAAATAATAGAAATTGAATTGAAAATTCAATAACTAATTATTGGAAGGACTAACTTAAGTTGACACTCTATAAAATTAAATTATAAACTTTTAAAGGAGTCAAAGCTATAGGGTTGAAACCTGGTAATTTTAGCTCATTTTATTAAATTTAATTTACCTTTTTTCTTTTCTTTTCTTTTTTTTTTTTTTTGTATATTTTGAATTAATAGATGCAACAACCAAAGGTCAAAATTGGAGACAGGATAACGGCCCTTCAGCAAATTGTGTCGCCATTTGGAAAGGTGAATTTCACTTTTGTGTCATCCTTAACCATTTTTCTCTCGTTACTCAAATTTCTTTTTTTTTTTTTTTATCTTTTTTTTTTTTAATTTAACAAAATCAAACTAAAATATTTTTAAAATATATATAAAATAAAATTTCAAACCCCTAAATTTTGATCATTTTCTAAATATTTTATATTTGTTTTTCCGTCCTTCTCATTTGGAATGATTTCTTTTCATCACCTTTTTTCTTTTCATTTTCTTTTTTTCGTTGCAATTTAAAGTTAAACGATTGTGTACAAAAAAACCAAATCTAATGAATCGTGTACCAAAGAATTTTGTAAAAATAAACGACCGTGTATCAAAAAAATTGCTTAGCAAAATCTAAACAATCTGTACCAAATGTTAGGAAAAAATCGTTTAGAAAACATGTAACCAAATTATGCGATAGAATTGAAAAAAATAAATAGTTTAGATTGGCTATTTAAATCTAAATGACCAAATATATACGATCGTGTACTAAGCAATAGTCAAATCTAAACGATCGTGTACTACATATATCGCGTTGTTGACGGGATATTTTTGATATTTTTTTATTACAGGTCTATCGAACATTTTTCGTTTTCGAAATTGTTTTATAGAGTGTAAATATTTTGTCGATTTGTTATATTTTTGAAAAGATACCTTTCAAATAAAACATACGTACTAATTTTTAGTGACCGATAATACAGAAATTTTAATTGTATTTTGTTAATATTTTTTTTTGATAGTTTTACTCTTTACAATGAATTCTTTTTTTTTTTTTTTTAATCTTTCAATGTATTTCATCACATGGAAATTTATATAACTTAATTTTCATTTCAGACTGATACGGCGTCGGTTCTAACCGAAACCATTGGATACATAAAGTTCCTACAAGAGCAAGTCCAGGTTGAATTTCCCTCTTTTATTTTTTCTATGATAATTACATTATACTGCATTTGTGTTTTAATTAAAAAAGGTAAATAAAAAGAAAGATAATGCACTACGTACAAAATAAACATAAAAATAGGACCAGCTTTTGTTTGAACTTTTTGAAAAATATTGATTTTTCATTCTCTCCTACCCATTATTGTTGTAGTTGTAGCTTTAGCTTTTGTTTCAGTGCCACTTTCTAAGTTTTCGTCTTTTCTGCTTTTATTTGTTATGTGTCAGTACTTTGGATATATAAATATAATCTTATAATATCAACTTTTTTCTTCTAATTATTTTAATTGAATCATATGATATCAACATTAATTGAAATAACGATTGAAAGCTAAATGCCATACATATACTATATCTTTACCGAGATCTTTCATGCTTCCAATTCAAAATCTTACCAAAACAAATTAAACGTAGGAACAGATAAGCATATATATTAGTAATCTGGACCTTTTTAAAAGAAATATTATATTATAACGTTTGTCAGTGGTTACAATTTTGTTTCATCCTCCATTTTTCAGCTACTGAGCAATCCTTACATGAAGACCAATTCCTATAAGGTATATTTATTACTTTTTCTTCTTTTCTTAAAAATACGTTAACATGTTCTAAAATATTTATAAATATAGTAAAATATAACAAATGAGTGGTGATAGACAGTATTATCATCTATTAATGTCTATTAGTGTCTATCACTATTTATATAACATATCGACTCTAAAATTTTTGTTATATTTATAAATATTTTCAACAGTTTTATTATTTAAAATAATTTGCTAATTCTTTTTCACATTCAAATCTTCAATGTGCCATTTTAACTAATTAAGCTATACTAATTTTAGCATTAGAATTATAAATTGAAAGTTGACATTTATCAGTAGGATAGATATATGCAAATTGAAAATAACTCATCTACTTAAAAAATTATACAGGAAATCAAAAGATAGGAGATTATGTTGAAGTGTTTATGAAAGTAATAATAAATTATTAGATCAATTGTTAAGAATGGGATGGGGTAATTGTTAAAATATTTACAATTTAATTAGACATTTATCTTGTTTTTATAAGTAGATTATTAGTAGACTAATACACCTACGATATTTATTAATATTTTAATTTATTTTATTATATTTAAAAACCATTCTAAAAAAGTTTATAGTGTTAAATGAGAAGTAAAAGAAGAAAAATGGAAGGAAATATGTAGTAATCAATGTTGTATGGTGTTACGTAAATTCAGGATCCATGGCAAAGTTTGGAGAGAAAAGAAGGGAAAGGAGATGGAAAAATTGACCTAAGGAGCAGAGGTCTTTGTTTAGTTCCAATTTCATGTACTCCTCAAGTCTATAGAGAGAACACAGGATCCGACTACTGGACACCTTACAGAGGTTGTTTCTATAGATAGATATCATATTTAAATTACAATTTCAACTAATTTTCATAGGAACAAATACCTACTTATTTATAGATTAAACTAAACTCTACTTGTATTTCTCTCACTTTTATTTTCTTCTGTATTTCTAAATTTCAATAAGTTGAAACCTACAGCAAAGTTAAGAGCACCAATTACTTATTCATGCAATATTTTACACACTATTCACGTTTGACGCTCATCCATTCTTATACATACATTTATGAATAAGCCTCCGTATAATTTCATGTACTTCTTTTTTGTCGATATATAATATAAAACGTTTCGTATTATTATCAAGAATTTGATGATTCTAGAAATTAATTTGATTTACAACTTTTGATTTTTATAACAAATTGTGTACATTGAGCTCTTTGGGAGTTTTCAGAAGTAATGAGAAATAAGTGATATTTATGGTTAGCCTATATAAAATCATGTTTAGTTGAATCAAAATATCACTTTCTCCATACTTGTGTAATCCACACACTTTCGCTTTTAACAAAGTGGTACCAAAGCCCATGCAACAAATTTGAGAGAAAAAAGATGCGAACGGGGGATGAATATAATTCGCTTCAACTACCGATGCTGACCAAACTTAATTAACTATGACAGTTGGAGTATCAAGATTGTTACTAGGACCACAAGACTTGTGGGAGATCTTGAAGAATGGTTTCCACGAGGTGGTCACTAGAGTCGAACAAGTGCAAAGAAACGTTCAAAAAGAGACAAAAAAAAAAAAAAAAAAACAAGGCCCTCTACATCTTATACCAATTAGTTGACAAAGAAGCATTTCAGACAATCTACCATGCTGAGACGTCAAATTAGGTAGCATGAGACAAGCTCTACTCAACTGATAATGAAGTTAGTCGTGTTAAAAAAGGTACGATTACACAAACTTTACTTGGTGAGTTTGAATCATTACATTTCAACGAGACGAAGATGATAGTAGAGTATCAAACAAAAGTAATAATTATTCTCAACCAACTGAGATGGTAAGATGGAGAAATTCAGGGTGATGTTCGTTTCCTGGAAAAGATTCTACAATGCCTAAATAACAGGCTTGAGATCATTGCTACAACAATCGAGGAGAAAAAAGATCTCGAGACCATGTCGATTGAATAACTTATAAGTTCATTACAAGCCTAAGAGGAGAAAAGGAAAAGAAAAAATGGAGCAAATGGAGACCTTTTAACAACTTCTCCAACTCAAACTTAAGTCGGAGAATAGTCGTGAATGTGGAAGAGGTCCCTATGGTCAAGGAAATGGTGGAAGATGTGAAAGCCAACACCAACATTTTTTCAAAATTCAAATGAATTCTAAAGAGAGGAAGAGGAGGTCAAAATTGTGGAAAATGTGGGGGAAGACCTGGGACAGATAAATCTCAGATAAATTGTTATAGTTGAAACAAACATGGTCATTATCTAAAGGAGTGTTACTCTTCTCAATCAGAGATGATGAATCAGACACAACAGGATCGGTCAACCGTCGACACATTTAAATGTCATCAAGAACAATCCAATTATGTGGAAGGAAAATAAGACTTTACTCATGGTTTCAAAGGGAGAAGAATAAAGTCAGGATAGCAAATGGTACTTTGACACTAGAGCCTCAAATAACATGCGTGAAAATTGTGAGATGTTTGCAAAGTTGAACGAGATGGAAAAAGGTAATGTTGCCTTTACAGACAATTCCTTGTCAACCATCAAAGGAATAGGTAAAATTCTCATTCAATTAAAAAATGGACAAAATTAGTATATTACAAATGTTTATTACATTCCAAATATAAAAAATAATATATTGAATTACGACAATTGTTAGGCAGAGGCTTTGAAGTTTAAAGAAAAATCAAATTTTTATATTTGATGGATAATTATGAGAGACTTGTTGTAAATTTAAAGTCTTCATGACAAAAAATTGAATGTTTCCTTTCAGCACTTGTAATGATGTTCCAAAATGTTCGAACACGTGCTATGAGAATCTTTCTTGGCTATTGCATTTATGGTTCAGACAACTCTATTCAAACTCAATTTTGTGAATCTAGAAGACTTATCAAAGAAGAAAATGGTGCGAGGTTTACCATATATACACAAGTCGAACCAAGTGTGTGAAGGACGCCTACTCTCAAAGAACATCACTGTGGTAGTTTTTTCTAAGGAATCTATGACAAGAGCCAATAAGCCTCTAGAACTCATTCATGTTGATGTGTGTGGTGCAATCAACCAACGTCTCATGATAAAAATAAACATTTCATTCTTTTTATTGATGATTTTTCTAGAAAATCATGGGTGTACTTTTTGAAGGAAAAATCAAAAGTGTTTGAAATCATCAAGAAATTTAAGGTGTGTGTGGAAAACGAAAGCAATCTTACAATTAAGGCCATTAGAACCAAACGAGGTCGTGAATTCACATGAAATGAGTTCAAACAATTTTGTGATGAAAAAGGCATATGACGATCATTAACGATGTCAAGGTCACCACAACAAAATGGTTTGGTGGAGAGAAAAATTGAACAATCTTGAACATGACAAGAAGCATGTTAATGACAAAAAAAGATACCGAGGAAAATTTTGGCGGAAGTCATAGCTTATGCAGTCTATTTATAAAATTGGGCACCAACTAAAAGTGTGCTTAACAAAACACCTCAAGAAGGATGGAGTGGGAAAAATCCCAAAGTTTGTCGATTTAAGGTGTTTGGAAGTATTATATATGCTCATGTGTTAGAGGAAAAAAAGGCCAAACTTAACGATTGAAGCAAGAAACTCATCTTCATTGGCTATGGCACAAAGTAGAAAGGTTAGCGCCTCTACAATCCTTTTAATGGAAAGATGATTATTAGTCAAGATTTTTTGTTATGAAGAATGTTTTTGGGATTGGAATGTACACGAGGATGAGCTTTATTTTATTTCATACTTTGAAGAAGAAGATGAGCAAACCAAAAAATATGAAGTGTACGCAATTTTTCCCTTTCCAGTATCATCTCAATTAACTGATCAAGCGTCAATACAAGGCTCTACATTTTTCAATGAAATAGAGGCACTTTCCAATAATCTAGATAACAAAATTGGCCCAAAAGGAACCTGAAGTGTATGAGAACTTAATGATGTAAGAGAAAATCAAAATGACATAATCTTCTATTTTCTTTTTGGTGATTGTGCATTAGTTTTCAAGATGTCATTGCAAATAATAAACGGAAAAGTGACATGGATGAAGAAATTCGAGATATAAAAAAAACGACACATGAGAGTTGACCAAGCTTCCAAAAGGAAAAAAAGAAGCAATCGGAGTGAAATGGGCGTACAAGTTAAAGAGAAAGGCCAATGGTGATGTTGACAGATACAAGACGAGACTAGCAGTGAAAATGTATAATCAAGAATACTAAATTGATTATGATAAGGTATTTTCCCCTATTGTTTGCCTTCATTTTATATATGATTATTACTTTGGCAACCCATAATCGTTGGAAGATACATCAAATGGATGTCAAATCAACATTCTTGAATGGATTCTCGAGAAGGTCTGTGTGGAACATGATAAATATTAAATGTGCATGGCGGAAGAAAGATCGAGATTCTACCTTAATTGCAATTAATTAACAAGAAACCCTAAACCAAAATAAATATGAAATTAAGGTTTTTAAGAAAATTTACGTTCGTAGCTTCAATTGTTGCTTGAACTACCACTAGGGTTGACCTACTGTCCTCTTGACTCAGAACCGGGTTATGGGACACGTTGGATGAAGAAAACCGAGAGAGAGAAAGAAGATGGAAATTATATGGAAAAGGGTTGGATTTTAGAAAATCAAATGGGATATTCAGCAGCCCAATTTTGTCTTAAAAAAATGCTAAGCCTTTTCCACAAGGTTGCAAGAGCCCAATTTATGGAGAATTCACATGCAAACTCATGGGCTAACAACACATAACTCACTAACCATTAGTGAACTTAATGTCCTCATAGTGTGCTAACACCTAGTCCACTATAGTTAGTGGGATTATCCAAAAAATTGTTGAATATTTTCTCACTAACTTTGGTCAAAGGGTAAAATTCTCATTTGGTCAAAGTCAAACTTTGAATTTTCAAACAAAAAAAATCAACATTTTGACTTTTTACAATTTTGTTCGTCTTGACTAATTTCGACCTCCCAAGCATGAATCCGCATTCATTTTTCTCAAGATTCAAATTAAATTTGAATAAATTTTCGGTCAAAGTTTGACTTTTCAAAGTAAAAAAGTCAACATTTTGACTTGTTGACTTTTTACAACTTTGACTATTTCCATCATTTCTGAGCTTTTGAGTATGAATTCGTATTCATATTTTTAATGTTTAAATCCCATTTAAACATAAAGCTCTACCTCTAATTTGAAAATCCATCGACTATATCACATATACTTGTCGATTTCCCTTTCCTCATAGAATTAGAACAATCTGACTCATTCCATCATATTGTTTTATGTTTATTCCATATGAGCTAGTAAGGGAACCTAATGGACCTATAGATCATGGGCTTCAACGAGATGAGATTAACTGGTTAAACTCTTTTAGATCGAGCTAATCAACATTCGTTAACTAACGAGTCATTCTACTAAAGTCTCATAGTTGCACTCCCCTCACTATAGATATATTTTTGTCCACTTGACATAACCATGATCAGTAAATTAATCTTTCAAAAGTTGTTCGCAAGCTCAGTTGGGTCAAAATATCGTTTTACTTCTGAGACTACATCTTATTCCTTAAGTCCCACCGATCCACTATTGAACAATTGGTTTAAGGTCCAACCTACAAACCAAATCCTTGAGAGGGTAGGACCCCTTGTTTAAGACTTGGATTCAGTCCTGAAGGGAACAACCTATCTACTAACCCTAAAATGGGTAGGAGTAAGTTCTGTCTTGCACCTTATGTCTCCAGCTATCCACTTGATCTTACCCCTTAAATGAAAGACTTATTGAGTCAACACTAATAAGCTGCCCTCACCTATGCAGATCTAAGGATAATCTCGTGTGAACAGGAGTTCATAATTAGCTCAAGATTAAGATTAAGTTACCTAGGTCATAAAAAAACGAGAGAGTCAGTTTTAAACAGTAAACGGCGTTATTACGTAAAAGTGATATTTCATGGTTCAGATGTAAACATTTTACGTAGGATGCCGTCACTTTCATGTCACTACATGAACGATTCAGGATCACTTTGTTTGTATTAACTACAAAGTAGGCCACATGCATAGTTTATCTGGATAAGGCGCCCAACCTTTATTCATATACTATAAACTATTTAGGCTATATACTTGAACTTGATCCATGTTTATGTCTCTACATAAAGTTTAAGTTTACTTAAAATAGCCTCAAGACCTTAGTTTTTTGGATTTAAGATTATAGTATTCAATTTCTCAATAACGACTTTATTGAATAGAATATGATTAACTACGAGTTTTAAGACATAAATTTTAACAGAAGAAGATAAAGTGCTTTAATTGAAGAAGACTTTTTACAGTTTGAAGCATGCACTGAGAGCGTGGAATTCAAGGATTAACAAGTATTTTAAAGAGAAGAAGTGTATGAAGTCTCCTTATGAGCATGCTCTATATATAAAAATGCATGGTGAAAGCATACTAATTATTTGTTTGTATGTTGGTGACTTGATATTTACTAGAGACGATTCTCAAATGTTTGATGAATTGAAAAGGGACACGAAAAAAGAGTTTGAAATGACAAACATTGGTCTCATTAGTTATTATCTTAGGGTTGAGGTAAAATAAAAGTGAAGATGAGATTTTTATATCTCAAGAGGGCTATGCTATAGAAATGCTCAAAAGGTTCAATATGGATGATGCTATTCTAGTTGTGTCACAGCCCCTCTCAGACTACCTTCTCTTGGCATAATATACGGCATGAAACCAAAAAATATGGTTCTCCTCTCAATGATACCTACTGACCCTTAACTAGACTAGAACTTAAGCTTTAAACTAAACCCCTACACACATGCTTACATATGAAAGTAAACATTACAAAAAGGCAGTGAAGCCCATACTATGAATAATGAAGTTCTAAGAAGTCATACATAGATAATACAAACCATAGGACAAAACTCTATATATATAACCTACAATAATCGCTTAAACTATAGTTACAAATATTGACAACATGCATGTTTCATATATAAGACATACTGAAATGAAAACTAAAAAATCTTCTAGCAGATAGGCCGGTAAGTCAAACTCCAGATCCACGATTTTGACTTAAAAAGTGATAAAACCTTTTGGAAAACGTGAGCCAAAGCTTAGTAGGTGACTATCTTTTAAAACAAAACATGCTTTATAAATCTGTGAATAAGAAATATAGCAAAGTAGTAAAACAATTTCTCAAACTTTTCTTTTTCTCTCTACACCCTGAATATATGTATAACTTTGATATGAAAAACTAGGCATCCAAAGAGCCCTCATCTCTATCTAGTCTCTGTAAAGGGAAAACTATGTATATATTGGATGCCCTCATCATAAAGAACCTCTATGCATAGGATACTCCTCGTAGGGTCCCATTAATTCTCCAGTATCTTTGGTATAGAATAAAATATGCTTTCAAATAAAAAGCTTTAAAACTTTATCTTAAACTACAACATCATGCTTAAATAAATTTCTTGCATACATCAAATCTCTGTTCTTTAAATCATGCTTTGTTAAAATCAATCTCGAGCTTCAATACTTAGAAATTCAATATAACTCATGTTTGCTTGAAATACTCTTAAATTTCCTAATGCTTAAAACATGCTTTACTTGAATCTCAAACTTGAACAAAGAACATAGTAAAATAATAAACTCATGTTGCTTATTAATAATTCTCAAGCTCAATCATAATTTCTTTCTTGGCTAAATCTCATGTTTTGAAAATAACTTTCTAAAATACGTATGCAAAACATACACATTTACTCAAAGCATACTGAAATCAACTGGCTAATAAATCAAGTTCAAAATCAACATTTAAACTCATTTTTCTCACTCAAAAATACTAGTTAACTCCTAGTCTATAAATTTACCCAATCTCTCATTGACATGAAATAAGAGTATTTTATCCTTAATTAATCCTCTTTATTAAAAAATAGTCTAAACTTTACTAAAATGCTGCACACCAAAAATGGCCTGAAAAGATACCTAAGTGATGGTTGGCGCATGGCATGGGCGGTAGACACTGCACGCATACATATGGCCCCTCAGGGTACTGGGCCACGTGCAAACCTCCTGTGATGCCTAGCCATGCACCCCATGGCTTTTTGGCCTTGTCGCATGCTTGTGTCCTCACGCACATATAGCTTGTCACATAGTCCTCATGTGTCGCCCCTCATGCCTCCTGGCTATGTGTTGGTCTATGTCTTGTGTTTGCTCAACGCCTGAAATGACCATACCCATCTTTGCAACAATACAATGCCTAGCATCCTTGATGCTTAGACAATGCTTGGCTACGCAACGTCTCTTCCTAAATGTCATGTGCATTCCAGAAATCAATCTCAATTTCCAGAGCTTATAACTTAGAATCCATTGGTCAAAATGGAAAACTTCATTCTATAAAGTTTCGTAGAATCCATTAACTATCCTACCTAAAATATTCAACTTCAATTTCCAAGTATTGCATTCATGTCTTTATATCTTTGAAAAATACTCAAAATCTAAACGAGAAGTGACCTTTGCTGATAAACATCAATGGTTAAAGACCTTCTCAATATTTTTTCTCTTTAGCAGCTCTACGCCTAAAATTACACTCATAGATCGTTCTTCTAGGATCAAAATGAGAGAAAATGCATGAGAGAAAAAAGAGAAATTGAATTCTAAAGTTACCCTTCTATAATGCTATGTGCATGGTCGTCTGGTGCACCTTTTACTTGTCAAAATTGAAGTATTTGCATGCTCTTGACACCTGTTCTCCACTCCACTGAGCACTACTTTGACCCCTAAGACTCTTGGTCGCATGGCCCCAACCTAACTTGCCTTCACTTAGATAATGTTGCATGCTCATGCTACCCCTTGTTGCGTAGCCTTTAACACATGGCATGTCATTGGTCCTGCCACATAGACGTTATTTTTAACCCTTTTGGCCATATCACGACACACCAACCTTGGCCGTCTAGCACTTGCTTGGCTGCATAATCTCTTGGTACATCTCCCATGTGGCCAAGTTTTGCTTTTCTTACCTAGTGTGTGATCTTGGCTGAATATAACAAACCTTTAGAGGTTCTCATGAGACTCTTTTTGGTCGCCTACCTTTAACCTCCAAACTCCAACACATATAAAATTTAGCTTTTCCTTATCTTCAAAACTACCTTAACAACAATAACAACTATAACAACTTAATTTCTTATACAACTTAGAAAATTAAAGAATAAGGACATCTAGGGTTTACATACTACAAAAAATAACATATACGATAGCTAACGAAAAAGGCTATAATAGGCTTTTTATAGCCTTCCAAAAGTCCTGATAGCCCATGTTATTAAAAGTCTAGGGATTTTTATAGTGTTTTTCTGAAGCTCTAATTTGTGCTATTGTAGAGTATGAAGATATAACTTATATATGTTGCTATAAAAATATTTGATAGAGTTTTTCATTAGGGCTATAATAAGTTTATATAGCATAAATAATGTGCTATCTCTAACATGTCGCCACGTACTTGAGACGACGCAGAGCGACCGACGTCCTTAAAAAGGTTTAATTTCAAAAACGAAAAAAAGGGGAGTTGCCACCAATCTTTTCTACGGTGTGATTAGACACCAAAATAAAGTAAATCATTTTAAATATAATAAAATTTGGTCTATGAAAAAAATCAGAATTGAGTTCAGGAGTCATTTGTGTACGGAAAAGGTGTTAGCACCCCGTAACACCCGTTTATAAAATGGTGGCTAAATTTAGTATCTTGAATAAAATTCATTTTTTTTATAAAATAATTATGTCTTATTTCATTGCTCTTCACTTCAATATTTGATGCAATGATCCCATAAAATAAGTCGGAAACACCCATTAATTAGACTATATTGAGGAAATTTTTCTCATCTTAAAAGAATGAGAAATTATTACAATTTCTCAAATTCTATCATAGGCTAGTCTTCAAATAAAGTTTTCTTTTTAAAAAAAGTTGATTAAATTTATTTTTTCTTGGCATCAAATCTCGGACTCCCAAAGATATTGATCCCTCACCTCAAGAATCTAGAAATAACGGACTCCCATAAATTTCTAGATTCTATCTTAGGAATTTTTTAGCGAAATCGACATATGCAATTATGGTTATTACAAAATAAGTTGATTAGGAAACCTTATGAATATATATTTAATTTTAAGTTTAAAAGAAATAATTTGAAAGCAAAAAAAAAAAAAAAAAAAAAAAATTGAAAATGGTTTAAAGTGAAATTTTTTAAAAAGCTTTCAAAATTACATGCAATTATGGTTAAAAGTATTTTAAAATTTTCAAGAAATTTTTAATGAAGGTCAAATAGAAATAACACATTATAAACCAAATCAAATATACTATGCAATAAATTAGGCAAATAATTTAGGATATTAATGCATGCATATACTAAATATAACGATAGTAATGAAAAATAAGTTAAAAGAAAAGGAAAAGAAAGACGCATAATAACGATAAATAAAATAAGAGAAAAAAAAGAAAAGAAAAAAGAAATAGAAAAAAAAACTAAATAAAATAATAAACGAATAAATACACTAAAGAGTCTGTAAAAGATGGTGAGAATGGTGGAGAGATAGGAATGTGAACTAACTTGTATTGAGAAAGAGTGAAAGAATGTCTCTGCTTTGCTAGGTGATTAAGTTATGCTGCAATCTTGATGTAATAGAGATCAGTCAATTAGCTTCTAATTAATGCGAGCACCTCTCAATGCCTTAAATGTTACACTTGCTCACCTCTTGGAATGTAAACGATAAAGCTTGGTTAAGCGATATCTATCTAAAAGCGTTTACTTATAAGACTTATATTACCTCTCTTTTGAGGGTGGCAACCTCTTGGTGCCAAGTCACTACACTTGTTCTCCTTTTGGGACACAAATGATGGAAGTTTAATCGCCAAGGTGGAGTTTTTATCCAAACTCTCTCTTCCGTGCGTTAGCTATATCCTTGCTACTTACTCTCTCAAGTAGTTGGGACAGACGCTGGCCAAGCATTAATTATAGTTCAATTAATGCAATAAACCTTATAAGCTAAGCTTATTATCAAGAAATTATCACAAGACTAAACTACTTATAACACAGCGACTGATGAAAAGTAAAGGAATGATGGATTGAAAGTGGATAAATATGCAATGTATTAAAGAATGTAGGCCTTGGGCTACTATATAATATGAGAGCAATATACATTACAATAAAATACAAAATTGGAAAGTAAAGAGAATGAAGAATATTACAAATTAGAGGAAGAAAAATGGTGGAATCTTTCTTTATTCTCTCTCGAAGGTCTCATTTACAAGATTGACCGGAGAAGAAAGAGAATCTTTTACAGAAAGTGGAAAGAGTGTCCTTTCCACCAGCTCCAATGGAGCGCTCTAGGATTTGGCCCATTCAGGCCGCACTACAAGAAATTTGGCCTTTAATGTCGGTTTAAAACCGACATTAAAGGCCTTTAATGTCGCTTGGCAACCGACATCTTTGCGAGCGTTATTAAAGGGCTTTAATGTCGGTTGGGCTTCAATGTCGGTTTATAACTGACATTAAAGACATCTTTAATGTCGGTTATAAACCGACATTAAAGCCCTTCAATGTCGGTTATAAACCGACATCTTTGAAGGTGTTATTGAAGGTCTTTAATGTCGGTTCATCTTTAATGTCGGTGGATAACCGACATTAAATATGTCTTTAATGTCACTTATGATACATCTTTAATGTCGTTTTTCCACCGACATTAAAGATGTCTTTAATTTTTTTTTAACCGACATTAAAGCTGTCTTTAATGTCGTTTTTTCAAATTTATTTTTATTAAATCCTTGCATTATTGTCCATTTTGTATGACACCAAATAGTTAAAAACGAAATCTTTTACTTGTACATATACAAAATGAAATCTTAATAATGTGACATTTATATACAACTTGGATCCAAACACAGAAATTATGAAGCTTAATTATTACACTGATCATCCTTTGGAAAAAAAGAAAGAAAAAAAAGAAAAAGAATATATTGAGAGAGCAATAACTAAAACTGCAACTAATAGCAAAGTAGAACGCTTCACAAATGACCAACTTCAAGATCTTGTCACAAAGATGAGGGTCTGGCTAATTGTACTCACTTGCAACCATTTCTTCTATTGCAGTCATTTGTTTAGTGATAACTCCCTGTAAAAGACATGAAGATGGTTGAATTGATAAGTAACAATGTTATGACCTAGTTGCTAGTAGAAATATCAAAATATCAAAATATCAGAACAAACAATCTCTCTTCTCATTAACATCTCGTCGATGTGGATCTGCCATTTCTCAAAACAACCCCATATAAATGGTCACAACAAAGCAAGGAATCTTCTCATGAACATGTAAAGCATAAAAGAAAACATATTGTTACGATAATAATAGGATTATTCTTTCCGCAAACAGATGATCCCAACAAGAAGAAAAATATCCAATAACTCGGAAGAAAAATAAAAAACAACAATATCAAGCTAGGACCGATTGCAAGAAAGGAATTTAATAACCAAAACTCCTCAGGACACATTCTGGAGGGTCTCCCAAGGAGCCTATGCTCACCCAAAAAGTTCACAGGAAAGGGGGTCAGATTTAGAATTAGAAGTATAGCAAAGTTTACAAGATAAAGCATAAAATTTTCACTAGCAGGAGGAATTATACAGACCTCTTGAGAAAGTACAAGAAAATAGGTGAGGATCACTCTCATCATCTCGACTGATTTTTTGGCTAGGATATTCAGATTTGCCTCCCAGCAAATTCCAAAATTGTTCAGATTCTGAGCCTTCCTTTTGTGATCTAGATTGCACATTGGGCTGCTGACAATTGAAACTCAAGTTAGAAAGCAATCAAAAAATGTAACGAGGTAAAACAATAAGTAAAATGTGAACCATTTGGTCAAAGAGCCAGTTTAAAATGAATTCTGGCCAGTCTGGCTAAACAATACTTGAACTCACATGAGCGAGACTTCTCTTGCCAAAGTGAGATGTTTATAGCTAACCATAGAATGTCATATGGATGTGGAGAGATGCACCAAATTTATATAACCATGTTTAATTCATACAGAACATATTTGTCAAGAATGTTAAGAAGCCAAACTCTGTGCGAAGGTGAGAAAAAATTATAACCCAATTTATAACCCAAAGACTTAACAAACTTAATGTCAAATTATTAGAATGCCCCTTACTACTAATCATATTAATCATCCTAATATTTTCCCAACCAGGGGCCGGAATTTTTTCCCCTATTTTTAACAAGACACAGAGACTATCATCTAAAGATGCAAAACTCAAACGAGATATATATTTCTAGGTGAGCTCATCCAGTCATATAATCTGACAATTCAACTATTTTTCTTTTATTCTATTAGCAACTTTTTCTCATTGAAAAGTAGAAACCAAGGCAATCTAACATGGGCAAGGTAACTATACTTCACATATACAAACCAGCAAGATTTGCTAGTGGGGTTGGCCTTAGAGTTAGACAAGTCAAGATATGTAGTGTTTATAGTTTCAAATTCCAAATTTTCAAAGTAAAATGAGAAAACCCTAATTAAACAACATTGTTAAACATTAATGGAACATCAATCACTTCTACTACATGCAGAGGAAAGATCAAGATGCTCAAAAAATCAACAAACCTGAGCAGGGCTCTTGGTTGCTCGCATGTAAGATCTTGTGACAGTGTATCAGTGAGTTCTTTAAGACCCTGAAGGAATAAAATCGGCACACTTACAAACAAGTAACAAATAGTAAATGATATTATGAAAAAAAACAATTAAACGTGTGCATTATGAGTTGTACGTATCTTTACAACACATATATAACAGTGTCATATAACGAAAAGAAACCCATAAATTAGATCTTCATGTAACATATTCTTTTTTTCCCTTTTTACATAACTTTGACTAAACCAAGCTACATAATAACAATAAATAAAAAAAATTCGAGTCTAGATGAACCCAAATATTTCTGAAAGTTATGTCAAGAGAGAAGACTTACACCATGCTAATGGAGGCAGTAATGGTGTAACCAATGCTAACACCAACCAGATTACCATATTGAGCCAACCCACAAAATTTAACATTGTTACCTCCTGCAGTATATACCCTCGGTCCAGCCACCCAATCGAGCTGCGCTATCGCCCATGCCAACGATAGAACCCCCGACCCTATCACTGCTGTTATTATATGCGCACTAAGCTCCAAACTAACATATCACTGATGTCCCTTCATTATACACACACATATATATATTAGTTTAGTAGATAAGACATTAATTCATTATTTCTTTGTTTATTTGTTGGTATAGAGAAAAAGATGGATTTGGGGGTTCTTCTCGTTCCACTCCTTGTATTCATGATTAATACTGTTACAAACAATGAAGGAGAGAAATTACGCTACTGTACTGATCATATATACATATATTATTAACTATGAATAGGCACACTTGAATCAAATAGCACTCAAAGGGAATAAGAGAACGAGAGAACCAAATATGTATCCCTTGCATAAAATACATAAGTCATTAAATGGGGTTAAATATTGAAGGTGACAGATAAATTATGGTGGTCGGGGTGGGGGGCTCCATTTCAGAAGGATGATTGATAAAGAATGCGTGATATTTATTTAAAAAGTAAATTTGTTAGTCAAAACATGTTTGGATATGAAAATAAATTCTATGAATGATTATCTACATCAGATGAACCAAGTATTTGCTCAAAAGGAAAATGAAATTACCTATTACATTTGAAACATGAACTATTCTTGGTAACTGAAAATAAACATACGATTCTATTCGAAAAAATGCAATAATGGAGGAGGAAAACAAGAGAAATGTCAACACAAAGAGACATACTCAAGCTCCTAAATATGGTAAAATTAGAGAAACTTCTAATTCCGAAGAGAAAAGCAGCAGCAACTAATTTTGTACCTTGTAACTTGAAGTATTCATATTCATAGATAAGAATTCTTCTGAGCGAACGTCTTCATTCGACACTTCCTTAGCTTGTTTCTTGCTATGCAAAGACTCGGGTTCCGTATCTTCATCAAGACATTGATGGTCTCGCTTCAATTCAGTACTCAAAGCGTTCTCTTTCCCCAACGATGTATATTTTTAAAAAAACAAATTTTGCGTTGGAAATAGGTTTACTGAGGAGATAGCTAAAGTCTTCAGTTGGCATTTTCAGTTGAAAAAGTAATGAAGTATAAGGATTTCCAAAAGCGTACCAATCCTTGTGCTCGCACTGGGTCGTTGCCCCAAAACGACCGGCTCTGTAGAAAGCAGAAAACTAGCAAACAACGTTTAAGATTCAGTTTCTAAAACAATTGACAATCGGCAAATACTCGCATCGATATATTTTCTTTTGAAGGAAAAGAAATGGATATGGTATATTCGTCAAAAGAGCCAAAAAGAAAACAACCCAAGAGCAGAGCTAAGAATCATGAATATATCAAGAGAAGTCCCATCAAAGATGGTTTATTCCATTGGCAGATGAACTTCTCTTCTACCATTGTGAATTCACAATTGGTATCAAAGGGCTCTCAACTACATGAAAGACAACAAATGAAGCTCGAGTTATAGTTTAGTGCATTGCATCAGCAGAACATACATCTAAATCAATTTTTTTATGCTGCCTTTGCATCATATCAAAAGCAGTTACCTCTCTACGACCCAGAAAATTTTGCATGATGACTGTCACAGAAATTTGAATGAAGGAACTGAGCTATACACACTTTGCATACCTTTGAGGACGATGCTTGGAATAGATGATGCGCCAAGTAAAATGCTTACCCACCAATTGCTCCAGCCAGATACAATTTCAACAAAAACTCAGAACCAAATACACTACCGATCTGTTAAAGGCAAAACAGATAAGATCAAGTATCAATGCTAAAAAGGCTGGGGAAAAGGTCAATTTTAACACTAATGGGGTATTATCATATTCTGGAAAAACCGAGGCTAAACAGTAAAGCTAACATTATAAGTAACATATAAACTCACGAGACAAACAGAATGGATTGGACTATAGTTCACAAGTAGACTAAGTATGAGCTTGGGACGAGCAATTCCTTGGTGAAAATGAGAGTTTTTTTAAAATACTTTTGACTATTTAACCACTTAGCACACTATATCCACAACATATCGAAATTTTGAGGGAAAAAAATCTTTTAACAGGTTTAAGCACATTTCACACATCCAAAAGCCATCTCAAGCTCACCTTTTGAAAACTACGTTCTTGTCGATGAAGCTATCAGACGCCATTGAAAAGATTAATGTGAAAGAAATATATTGTTTGACCTTGTTTTAGTGTGAAAGAGATCAAATCAGTGCGGGAACGTACGTGGTGGAGCGAAGTTGGGGCGGCCATTCGTGGGGATCTACTGCGCGAAAGTCTGTTATGAACATCAGGGGAGGGAACGTCGTCTATGGTGGCGCTGACAAGTCGATTGATATCCCTGTGGTGGCGCGGCCAAAGCTTGTACGTGAACGTCGTCTGTGATGGTCGAATGTCGTCTGTGCGTGAACGTCTGGTGGTGGAACGTCAGCCGAAGCTTGTGCGTAACATCATCTGTGCGTGAAATTGGCGGCGACGAGCTTGGGTGGAGGAAGGAGAGGAAGAAGAATGGGAAAAAGAAAAGAAAGAACGTATGGGAGGGAAAGACTACCCTAGGGTTTTTGCTGAATTAAATTGGGGAAAAAAAGAGAGAGAAACCATTGACTTTTTACAATATTAAAAAAAAAAATAAAAAATGAGCTTTAATGTCGCTTTTAAAAAAGGGAGAATGTTTAATGTCGGTTTAAAACCGACATTAAAGCAGAAGCTTTAATGTCGGTTTTAAACCGACATTAAACATCCGCTTTTTGGAAAGCGACATTAAAGTTCATTTTTCATTTTTTCCACCTGACATTAAAGCCCACATTTCTTCTAGTGCCGACATGTTTACTTGGTAGAGATGGAGTCCTTTTATAGGCTACTTTCGGCGAAAAACTTATATTCTTCTGATCGTGCCAGCGTTGATTGCAGCCTTTGTCAAATCTGATTAGCTCCAACTACCATTCTTGTCTTCTAGTGAATCTTCCTCGCTTGTTGATGTGGATCTTCGCCTAAAGATATTTGATCACTAGACAAGCTTCTTATCGCGTAGCACACACTCCTTTGTGATTCACTGACTTCTTCTTTTCTTTCTAATCCTGCGATAAAGCATTGAAAAATAGGGTAAAACAGCTGTGGAGACTTATGCAAGTTGTATTCTCTAATAGTTATGAATTTGTGATAGAAGTTACGCATTTTGACACATTTATCATGTATTTTGGCTCTATTGTTCTACCTAAAAGGTCATAATAAATTGTATTTCTACAAGTTATCATCTACAGTAAGATTGAGATTAAAGTATTAATCATATAAACATAATAATACAAAGTATAGAATTCTCCAATTTCACATCATTAAATATAAAACGAACTAATCTTGAATATCAACACTCTTATTGACAAATACCATTGTAAATAAGCGGTAGCATTCACAAGAGCATCCTCATCTTGTGACTGTGATCTGTACAATATATTTTCCCTTTGGCTAAAAGAAATAGAAAGATACAAGAAAATTATATTTAGAAAAACGAAAATCCACACATGTAATAGAATATACAAACTGAATACAATTTTCAAAATTCTGATTAGCCTTCAGCTAAAATGGAAAAAAAAAATGAAAAAAGAAATGCACAAAACAAAAGAGCAAAAAGAAAAACAAAACATAAAAAGGATAAAATTACTTTTTTGTAGGCACCACTGTATTACATATTGTCATAATTGTGAGATATCTTAAACATCTAGAGAGCTGTTTCCAATGGCAACCAATATTTAGGGGAGGGTTACGTACGCGTTTTTGGGGAAACAAATATTTTTAATTTTTAATGTTTAATTTCAAGTATTTTTATTTTCTTCGTTCACTTCTAATAGTCATATTTAAAATGGGCTATTAAAAGACCCATTTTTTTGTAGCAAGCCGAACACCAGTGGAATGTGGTGCCAAAAATACCAAACAAACTCAAGGTAGATTCTACATTTTTCAAAAGCTTGGTTTGAAAGTTTGATATACTCGACATGCACAAGATAATATATTCTTTATTCGGTTGGAATTATTAGTCGATTCATGAAGATGCACTAATACATTGGAAAATGGAAAAGAGGATACCTGGTTACATCAAAATTAGAATTGGGTATGGATACCTGGTTACATCAAAATTAGAATTGGGTATGATCTTTCCTATGTCAGTTGGAATTTATATTGTTGGCCGTTATTGTGATAGTGATTTGAATAGTGAGTTGAATAATCGAAAGAGCACTATAGGGTTCATATTTTTTATTGATGAAACGACGTTCACATGGATGTGGCAAACGAATTACGTTGCCAAAATCCCTGTCAAATAAATAACCAAATCCATTCACCAAGCACTAATCTTAGTGGCATGTCCATGTTGATCACAAGGAGCAAACTAATACTCAAACAAACTAATTTTCAACCACCTAACCAAAAGGGTGGTTTTGAGTACAAATTGTTGCAGGAAGGTAAATTACAAAGAAATAAAGTGAAACTTATGAAAATTCAATGACAAAAGAATCTAGCTTGGGTTATTACGACTTCTTCCATATCCAAAGAAGTCATTCATCAAACTATCATCACTTATTTAGAATGCAACCTTCACCTAACCAATTTAATTGCTTCAGATAACTAAATTGTCTCAAGGTTCTAATAATTCTAATTCAATATGAATAAGCATGTAAATATTGGATTTCTCAATAACATTAAGTTCTAGAGATTCTTAGGCAGAATGCCTAATTTTCATGATTCTATTGGACATTCAATAGGTTCAATTCTACGTTGGTTAGAATCAATGCGCATTAAAGTAGATTTACAAGCTAGCCTAACCTATTGCTTCTAACTAAATACTTATCTAATTGTCATGAGTCAAAGATTTGATGAAAAGTTAGAGTTATATTTCAGGACATATTCTCTAACATAGATCCCTTCCTTCATTTGCTTTGTGTAAATGTGTTTAGTTGCTTCGTGTCATAGGGAAAATGATGGTTGCCCAAACATCTCCCTTAATGAATCCATAATCGATTTAGTTGTGATAAAGATTCATCTTTCTTTACCAAAACATCAGTTATCTTGGCAAGAATATAGACACGGGCTTTCCTCATTAGCTTTTACCCATTGATCGAATGCTTTCCGAACAGTTCAGTTACCATTAGAGGTAGGAACTTGAAAACATTCCTCAGTTAAGACGAATCTTAAATCATCAACAATCAGTATTGTGTTTAAGTTTGATTTCCATGCCACATAATTTCTCGAAAGCTAAAAGTTGAATCATGATGAAAAATAAAACATATTATTTTTAGAGAAAACTATAATCATATATAAACCAATTTAATTTAACAATTACTAATAATGTACCCTTCATTATTTGTATTTTGCAATGATATTTCAAAGGTTCAGAATAACCTCCACCAAAGGGTAGTTGACTTCTCCTCCTTTCAACCAAGACAATCTTGACTAGATGTTAACTCTAGTAGAACATTTTATTGCTTAAAGCACTTAGTTATCACTACTTTGATCGAAAATGTACTAAAAATTTAGTAATTCTTATAATCTCAAAGTTCAGAATCAACATGCTTATGTGCTTGACCAAACAACCCAAATGCCTAACCTAAATGATCCCCCAATTGACCAAGGGGATGAGCCACTCTAGGACCATTTTGAAGACTATCTCTATGATTACCTTGCTTTACTTGACAATTTTTTCATGAATTTAGATGATGAGGTCCTAGTCCCTGTTGGATCGCCCAGAAAAGAAGGCTTGGAGAAGGCGATTGATGACTGATTCCTCAAGGGGTAAACAATTGCCTTTGAGGAAGCTAGCGAGACACACCCTCCTTCGTCGCGTAAACAACCACAAAAAAAGGATGCCAAGCAACATGATGTGGAGGAGGATAGTGTGATGACAATGATCATTACTTCAAATTCATTAATGACAATGTGAACCAACCATTGCGAGAAGGATTTGAAGACATGTTCCAATTTCAAGTGAACCCGTAAGAGAATCAATTGCAAAACCAAAAGCAACTTTAGGACTTGGAACTTAAGATTGATAACAGAGATCTTCGTCATCAAGCTCAACTTGAGGAAATAAATGTAGATCTCGTAGAGCTCACAACGTAGAATCAGGCGTTAAATACATTAATCAAGCGAGCATCACTGCAGACGGATAGACAATGCAAAGCCTTAATGAGTTACATCCACGAGGCAATGATTAGCCTCATTCCCATGCCTCACTATCCGTTCGAATTGGAGGAACCCCTCAGTAAAGCTAATCAAAAACCAAGTGTCGTGCTAGAACCTTCTCAACCATGTCAAGCATAATTTTGGGGGTTCATACGTATTTATTCTTCTTTTGTAATTTTGATTTATACTTGTGTAAATTCTATTCTCTTGTAATTTATGACATTTTCAATATAAGTATGAATTTCGATGCATTCTACTTTTCTTGTCGCAAGTTTAGTTTTCTTCATTTAAACTACTTTAATTTTTATTTGCCCTACAAGGATAACTTCAATGATATAATTCTGTAAGTTAAGTTTCATTTGTCACTTAGTCGTATCACTTGTTAAGAAAACTTAATTGGGAAATATTTTTATAAAGTTCACTAGGCGAGCAAGCTTTAACTCAAACCTCTTTTGTATGATTTTTTTGCTATAAATATTATCATTTACTTTTCAGCAACGAGGACATTACTAAGTTATAAATATGATGGTATGCGAGGTCCGAGTTAGAACTTTTGAAACTTTTTGAAAAATCCCAGGCATTTTAAATGAGACGTTTTAACAAAAGTTAAAACAAAAACAAAAATTAAACATTTTAAAAAATTTTAAAATTTAATCATTCTTTTATTCAATTGAAATAAGAACTCCAATGTTGTCACCTCTCACAAAAAATAAGAAGCAAAGCTTCAACAAAAATTTGAGAGTAAAAGTAAAAGTGGCGATACGAGTTATAGTTGAGGAGAGGAACTGGCTCATAGAGTGCCTATGATTTCCCACTCAACGCCAAATCCTAAATAAATAAACAAAAAAAAAATTCTTAAAAAATGATTCAAAATTCTTAAAAAAAATTTATCCGTTTCTAAAAATTGAAAATAAGATTTTCTGCTGAATGAACAAGGGTATTTTGAGACTTAAGCTTGCCGCATTTTGAATATGGAAATATTTTCATAGTAAGGAGTATGTGATGAGAATGAACCCAAATAGTAAATACGACTAACATGCATTATGAGAAGTTCTATTGATGAGAAGAGGAAGGTAAGTCTTGGGTGGAACGGTGCTTCGAGAGAAGCATTTTTTATGGAGCTTTGCTTGAGGACAAGCATTGTTTTAAATCGAGGGTGTAATAACTTGTAGAAATTATACAAGTTATTATGGCCTTTTAGGTAAAACAATAGAGTCTAAACACAAGATAAATTGTTAAAATGCGTAACTTTTACTGCAAATTTATAAAGATAAGAGAATATAGCTTACATAAGTTTCCATGCTTGTTTTACCATGCTTTCAGTGCTTTTATCACATGATTATGAAGAAAAGAAGAATTATAGTGAACCGTAGGAGGAATGCATGTGAAAGTTGATGTGATAGGAAGATTGCCTGATGATTTACTTCACTAGGCGAGAAGCCATATTATCACGATCTATTCATTAAAAAACAAGAATTGTAGTTGGAGTTGATGTGACTTGACAAGCCTAGTTTTTGGCACTTAAATGTGCAGAAGAATAAAAGCTTCTCACCAAAAGTTGCCTATAAAAGCCTCCATCATCACCATGAAAAGCAAGTATGGATGGACCCAAAACTAGAAAGGTCTGGAAGGTCTGTCTTCCTGAGAGCCAGCGAAAAGGATTAGGCTATGCCATTTTGTAGAAGTTCCTTACAACTTCCACTCTTCTCCAGTCAACTTTTGAGTGAGAGTATAGAGTGAGATTAGAGAGAGAAACCACCATCTTTCCCTTAACTTGTAAAAGAGCTAAGGAATGCTCACAATGCATTATGCGGCTCGATTCTCTTCCTTACTTTCCATTTTTTTTATTTTTAATGTAATATATTGACTTTATTTTTCAATGGTTGAAAGGCCTACATCTATCAATTTATTGCAGTTTTATTCCCTATCAATCATTCATTTCTTTACTTTTCATTTGTTGAAGTGTTATAAGTAACTTAAGTTCATGATAAGTACTTTATAAGACGTCTTTACTTATAAGGTTCATTGTATTTAGCTGAGCTTGACTGATCCATCGCTTGTCTAGGGTTTATCGCCAACTACTCGAGAGAGTAAGTAGCAAGGACATAACTAAACATATGCAGAAAGGAGTTTGGAAACAAACTTCACTCTGGCGAATGACCTCTATCATTGGTGTCTCGAAAGGAGAACAAGTGTGGTATCTTGACGCTGAAAGGTTGTCCATCTTAAAAGAAACGTAATGTGAGTCTTATAAATAAAGGAACCTAGATGGCTATCGCAATAGTTTATCTTCATCATTTGTGTCCCACAAAGAGAATAAGTGTGGCGTTTAACGCATCAAGGACTGTTGCATGACTTAACCACCTACAACACGAAACATTCCCTCATAGTTTCTAAATGCAAGTAAGTTCATTCTCCATATTCACACTGTCCCGCATCACCTTGTACAGAATCTCTAGTGTAAATAGTAAATTTAATACACATACATCTTTAATTTATATTGGATAGATGTTTATACCATCTGGAAAAAAGTAAACTTCATAGCTAAGTTTGATAGAAATTCCCTGTTCGACTCTAGCTTACCTAGAAAACCTATCGCTTCGATTACATTTGGATAAGCGATAGGAAAACTTTTACTCAACGCAGATGAAGTAGTCACGTTATGAAAGGTTCTGTACCTTTTATTACACAATCCTCACATAGAGACATAACAACGTATTATGTACGATTATCATGTCTTATCGCGTAGCATAGTCACAAACATAAAGCCCAAATGACATATTAATGAATTTATCAAGTCAAGCATCAAGTGAGTCTAAAAACCAAACAAGCACAACCCAATGAAAGAGTTTGTGGGATGTGTTGTACATGTTCCTCATTCACTTACTATGAACTACTTCCCTTATTCATCTTGGTATTGATTCATGCAAACATTCTCTGATGGAAGTCGCTCTAATGCACTGACCAAAGCCCTACATAGACCTCACAATGTGAATTCTTACGGATGCTAGAGCTAAAAGTACGCTACTTCTCTCCAGTTGATCCGTACTATGACGAATTTTATCGTAATCATAAAATTATGATCATATTTAGGCTAACTTGAACATATTCCTAGTCTAAGTGAAACATCAAAGCATAGTTTTTATGCTAGATTTTAACCTACAATGTATAGTGATAAACCAGTTTTACTACTTACATCTCTCACGCATGCTCATAAAACTAGGTTAACTAGGCTCAAGAATTGTTTACGATTTCTAGGTAGCAGGTGTTTCTTAAACAGTCAATTTAAGAACCTCTAGCTTTAGTCATCTTATCTAATTTTTTTTATAAAATCAAATCAAATAAGTCTCTTGTAACCAGTTCTACAAGATATCGACCTATTTCTATGAAAATTTTGGTTGACATTGTTTAAGTTAGGTTAGCAAACAACTTATCTTCGTTATAGATTTCAAATATTTAATTGATTTCATAACTCTAATATATTTATAGACTAAGCTATAATACTCCTCCAAACATCATTATATAACTATTATATAAGGAAATCAATTAGTATATTGGATTTTAATTTGTTTAACTTTAATCAACTCATATTTGATTAAACTAAATAAATCAAATAATTAATTATATTAAATTATATTTAATCAAAATTATTATATCAATTAAACAATTAATTAATCTTATTAACTAATTTTCATATTATTTAATTAATATGCATACTATACATTATACCATTATAACATACTTTCAATGCATGAACAAGTTAGCTTATGGTGGGATCTTAAATATATATGGCATACATAATGCACCTACGATTTAATTTTCATTAAAAATTATATCAACATGCATAAATAATTAAAGGTTAATTTACATATATAGAAAAAACTTGAAATTAATTAAGACCCGTTTAACAAAATCAAAGCCCATGAAGCTCGTATAACTTGAGTTATCTTTTTCATAAATTCCAAATTTGCCCGTCCATAATTTCTTTATCTCCTATTGAAGAATTTATTATTTTTTTTTTGTCATTTCTTATATTCGATGTCATCTTTTTCATCAAGACAATATTCTTTTCTTTATTCTTTTTTCATTATCAAGTACTGTGTCTTTCTTATTTTTCATTTTTTATCTTCTTTTTCACTACACAATTGTGTACCAATATCTAAACGATTAATTGTCTATCGTCCCAAATAGACAGAGATAGACCACTATCACAAATAAATCGTTTATATTTGGTACAAGATCGTTTAGACTGTGTACAAGGGTATAAGATCGTTTTTTCGCGTGTGCGTGACCGATTACACATGACGTATTTTTGTTATTTCATGTTGTGGGCTTTTTCCTTTTTTAAAATTTTTTTATAGGGTGAATAATTTCCTGCTTTGTACTATTTTTTAGAAAACCCCATAAATAAAACACCCTAAAATTGACTAGTTTTGGCTTCCAAATTAAGGCAACATCTCAATTATTACAATAATAATTTGGTTTAGTACAAAACCACTCCTTAACACTTCGAACCAGTTGAAAAACCATCAAAATAAGACGAAATTGACCCAAATGTATATTTAATTGGCCCAGATTAGGTTGAATCTACCCAAAAATATATTAAACCGAGCTAGGTTAGATTGAATCAGCTCAATCCTCCCGAATCAACACTTCAGGGTTTAGGCTTGCGGGTCAAGTAAATTTTGCCAGATGGATTGTAGGTCAGACGAATAGACATGTGGCACAAACGAAGAAAAGATATGTGACGAATGTATGAGCACAGGGCAAAAGTCCAGTGTTAATGGGTTTGCAAAGTGGGTAAGGCGAGCGAGCAGGGCAAACCTGAATGAGTGTCGTACACTCTATTGGCTACGTGTTGAAAAGTGGAGTGCATAGAGAGCTAGGTCGCGTGTGGGTATTTTGGTCTAGTTTAGGCATCCAACCGGGTATGTAGCTTATAATTCGTGTCCATCTTCTCGATTTCTTCAATTTTCCCACCTTTCCTCTTCCACTTCTTGCCATTACAACCTAATTGACTCTAATGATTAAAAAAATTACAGACCCTCAATAATATTAATTAGGATACAAAACCCATACTAATTTCAATATATATTGCAAACTACAACTTAATTTAGGGCCAAAACCATAATATATCAATTTTAGTTCAATCAGAATTCATTTAATAAATTAACACGCACCGTATGCAATTGAGTAAGATTAGCATGCTTTAATACCACGTGAAAGATTTTAAACATGCACGACAAAAATCGAATTAAAAGTTTACCCTAATTGTACTAATTAACAAGAAACCTTCAACTAAAATAAAATTGCGGTTAGTAAAATCATACATTTGAAGCTTCTGTAACTGCTCAAATCTCAACTATAATACAAACTGGACCACCACTAGTGTTGACCTACTATCCTCTCGGATTTAGAATTGGGTTGTGAGACTCATTGGATGAAGGAATCGAGAGAGAGAAAGAGATGAAAATATAAAGAAATTGGACTGGAAGTTGAGAATTTAGGAGACCAATTTTTTTTTGTGAATAATAGTACAAATTCCAATCCAAATACTCAAAGACCATACATTTTTAAGTGAATTAGATCGCTCATTTTTATAGTAAAATGACATGCAATATTTGCATGTTGAAGTCCACCATCTCTAGTCGATTTTTTGTCTTTATCAAATGGAAACACCTAGCCTACAAGAGTTATATAATTAGTCGGATTATCTTACAAAATGTTGAATGTTGCCACTAACTTTAGTCAAAGGGTAAAATGGTCATTTGGTCAAAGTGAAACTTTTACTTTTTATTCCAAAAATCAACATTTGAATTTTTACCATCTTGTCCATCTTGACTAATTTTGATCTCTTGAGCATGAATCCACATTCATTTTGCGAAATTCAAATCACATTTGAATAGATTGTCGATTAAAGTTTGACTTTTGACATTGACTTTTTAAAATGAAAAGTGTACCCTTTGACTTTTTACAACTTTGACTATTTTCATCAATTTCGAGCTTCCGCACTTAAATATAAAGCTCTAACTCTAAAGTGATAACCAATGAATATATCACATATACTTATGGGTCTCTATCCTCACATAATTCGAATAATTTGAATCATTCCATCATACTCTTCTAAGTTTATTCCTTGTGAGCTAGAAGGGAAACCTAATGGACCTATAGGTCATAGGTTGCAACGATCCAAGATTAATTGGCTAAACCCTTTTAGAGTAAACTAATCAACATTCATTAACTAACGAGTCATTCCACTAAAATCTTGTAGTTGCACTCTTCTCACTATATATATATATATATATATATATATATATATTTGTGTCCATCTGATATAACCATGATTTATAAGTTAGTCATCATAATATCAGTTGGGTCAAAATACTATTTTACTCCCGAGGTTACATTATGTAACTTAAGCCCACTAATCCACTATTGAACAATTGGTTTAATGTCCAACCTATAAACCAAATCCCTCTCGAGTCAATAAGAGGGTGAGGCATATTGTTCAAGACATAAATTCAGTCCTTAAAGGAACAACCTATCTACTAACCTTATAATGGACAAAAATGAATTTTGTGTTGCACCCTATGTTCCTTAGCTATCCATCTAGTCTTATTCCTAAAATGAGAGGCTTATTAGGCCAGCGCTGATGAGCTACCCTCACCCATAAAGATCTAAGGATACTCACGTGTGAATAGGAGTTTAAAGCTAGCCTAGGATTAAGATTAAGTTATCTAGGTCATCAATAAACGAAATAATTAGTTTTATACAATAAATGGTGTTATAATTTAAAAGTGACTATTTCATGATTTAGTATTATGTAGACTCTTTGCATAGGATGCCCCTACTTTCATGTTTCCATATGAACGATTCAATACCACATCGTTTGTACTAACTACAAAGCGGGCCACATCCATATTGTTCCCAAAATAAAGTGCCTAACCTTATTTATACACTACAAACTGCTTAGGCTATACTTGAACTTGATTCATGTTTATGTCACTTCATAAAATTCAAGTTTACTCAAGATAACTTCGGAACATTAGTTTATTGAATTCAAGATTATAGTATTCTATTTTACTAGTAATTCCTCAATAACAACTTTATTGAATAGAATATGATTTTAAATTATAAACTATGAGTTTTTAGGACATAAATTCCAACAACTTAGCCGTCTGTAAACCATTCAATTGGCAGTTCCTTAATGTCTTAAAGCTTAGTAACTTACCCTTGACCGCATGGAACTCAACCATATGCTTGCTTAGCCCCTTTGCTTGTCTTGCCCTAAAATCTTCATCATATGACAATATGACCTAGCTCTTACCTGAACGCCTAACTCTTTCTTCTTATGCCGGTTAGAGATTATTGGGGTTGGCTTGAGTGCATAGATGGTCAATTAGGCCATATACAACACTCGACACTAGAAACTCACACAACTCACTCTTTACTTTTACCACCTAGCCCTTTTACCCTTAGTCGCCTAGAACAGTCACATGGCCATCTTTTGCCACCTTACCAACACATCACTTGGCTGCATGGAGGTTATTTTGACATGGTTTGGCCACTAGCATCCTTTTGCTTGTTAGCCAACACTTATGTAACGACCTAACTCTTTATACTAAGCTGAGGTCATTACTAAAAAGAAACAATGACAAGAGACACTTTTTTTTGAAACAAAGGAAGACTAAATTTTCATTAAAAACGGAATACTGAAACATTGAAACGTAGACGCGGAAGCAAAATTGAGTCCCCATATGGCATGTCATGGATCCTCCTCTGTCGCTTGCCAGCTTTCCTCTACCTTTACCTTCGCCTGAAATATTAAACATAGAAAGAGTGAGTATAAACAAATACTCAGTAAGGGACCTACTACTAGTCCTGCTAGGTGTCTGTTAACTTCCCATTAGAGTCCTGAAAAGTGGTACCCAAGAGCTGACACATTCCCGAACACGTGCAATCTGTGATCTCGTAGGAACATATCTGGTCTTCGATGAATACAAAGGAACACCTAAGACAATCTGGTCTTTAGTGTACCCGAAGGAAACACTAAGACAATCAGGCTGCGAGTGATCCCGTCGAATCACTCGAATCATGTCTATGTCAATACTAGACTGGCGGTCCCGTCGGACTACACAGTCCTAAAAAGGTGGTGATCCCAAAGGACACCCATGCAGGTACGACTCTAATAGACAAAGTTAACAGAACACCCTATCCATAGCATGTAGCATAACATAACATAACATCAGAACATGACATGAATATTAATCTTAACGTCCTTAATCATGTGATTAATATATCATGCATCAATATCAACATCAACAGTCATTATCATAATATCAGTCATCATCATCAACAATATAATGAGTTATGCATTTTAGCTACCATCAATGCATAATCATAAATACATGCGGTCCCTTATATTCAGTTCGAATGTCTAGTAGGAGAATCTCTTACCTAGAGATTTTAGCCAAACAAAGGTACTCCCTAGTTGACAGTAAAAATTCTCCAATTAACTTGATCCTAATCATAAAAGAAAAACTCAGTATCTTAATTAATAAAATTAGCAATTGGCTAACATCCAAAAATTCTCCCAAAATAATTAACTTTAAAAAAAAAAATTGGGGTTGAAACCAATTCAACCTTTATTGGGAAAAATCCAAGGTTTAAATCTTAAATAGTTTAGCCAATTGAACCTTTAAAGAAACTCCAAATAGATCTAAAATTAAATTAATAAAATATTAATTTAATTTCATTGGCTTACCAAGGTTACTCAAATGGAGGTTGGAAAAATCCTCTTATCCTTGATGAGAAAAACCATCACTTTAAATCCTCAAGCTTCCAAAGAGACCAATCTTAACTTCACTGATGAGGCGACCACAACAGAGGGTTGTCTTAGAGAAGAAGATAAAGAACTTTTTTCTTTTCCCTTTAATTCCAACTTAAGCATTCAAATGCTATTTATAGATCTAAATAATAACAATAATATTTATTATTATTATTTCCTTTTCCTTTTCCTTTTAGGATATATATATATATATATATATCTTTATTCCCATTATCTTTCCTAAATAAATGCCTTAAATGCACAAAATCTTAGACATTTATAACCATTATTAATAATAATAATACTTCTTTATTATTATTATTATTTTTCTCTCACCAAAATCTACAAAAAACATATATATTTATTTAAACCATCATAAATATATATCTTTTATTGTCCAATCAAATCAACCATCTCTTTCCTCATGGATTATCTTCTATTCCAAACAAATATAATTATATTCCATATAATTAACTTCACTTTTCCAAATTATTAATTGAATATATATATCCATATATATATATACTCAATTAAATCTAATTCCACCAAAACCATCTTTTCCCTCCAAAATCTCAAATTAACTTAAATCCTCAATTATTTTAATCAATCAACCTTTTTCAATAAATTTCTTATAACTTCCAACATGAATTATCTTAACCCAACCATAACAACTACACTCAAGAATTAATATTTATCTTTCTGCAGAATAATTAATTATCTTGCATAATAATTAATTATTATTTATCTTTCTCCAAAATAATTAATTATCTTCTTACAAATAATTATATTTTCCCAAAATATAATTATTTTACTTTTTCTCATTTAATAAATATCCTTCCTCCTAAACACAACTATCTTTTCCTTAAATAATTATATTTCAACAAATATATTTATCTTTTCCTTTAACATAATAATTATATATATATTTCCACATATACATATAATTATCAAATCCCCAACAAACTTTCCACCGTACAATTTAATTAAATAATGTCCATAATTATTTAATTAAATTCAACTTCAACAACACTAAAAATCCACAACTTTACTTAATTCTCTTAACTTACCATTTAATCAAAAACTCAACAAACTCCACATGCCAAAACCTTTAATTAATTAAATATTCATCCAACAAATATTTAATTAATTTCAATTCCCACATAAATCAAATAATTCTCATTAAATGAATTCAAAATAACGTCCAATAAATTATCTTAATTTTTGGGGCGTTACAACTTAGCTATTTCAACACACTTTTTCCTCTTTGGCCATCTAGCACCAACTCTTCTGGACACAACAACAACACTTGTTTCGCTGCCTACCCTATGCTTTAAACACTTGGTTGGCCATCTATCACCATAACCACCCAAAATTAGCCATTTCTCTATGCCTTCCAACCCTTAAACTCAACGTACTTGCTTAGCAAATGACATAATGCATACATAAGCAAACTTATTTATTCTTACAAAAAGAAAGAGATGGAAAGTCTAGGGTTCACATTGCTAATTTGTCTTGAAAGATTTTTGAGTTTGAAGCATTCATTTGTGCATGTGGCTCCTGGTTATATGAGTAGTTTGTTCAAGACGACAGTCATCACAGATGGGGGCCTAAAACCTACTCAATTGAGAATGGAGTTCTCGTTCACTTATAGTGAGCCTAAGTTGCTCAAGTGATGGGAGTCTAAAAGAAAAGGAAAGATACTTCAAGTGAGAGGGAGTCTCACATATTTAGCGGAGTCTATTTCATTCACCACTAATATTTACATACTTAAGGGGAGCCTAAGTTATAAAGAAAATGAAGTTTGATATCTATGGGAGCCTATGTGTTCATTGAGTTAGCTCTATAGTTTTCACTGTAATCTTGAGAATAAATATATATAAGTACAACATTATAATTGCTTGACTCTATTATATCAGTGGATTATCTTTCTTGGGTACACTGTGCTCTATATATAGGCATTGTACGAAACTAGGTTACTGATTTCTCCGTGTTACTATTGTTTCTCTTTATGCTATTTTCACTATTGTCTTTGTAGTTGCTAGTACGTATTGTGTGATAACTCTATCTTTATGAAAGAACCACTTTTCAAAATTTTAGTTACAATATCCTTTTAAGTTGATTTTAAACTCGCCTTATAACTTTTGAGATTGAATTGTCATGAGATTGGATGCTAAATAAGCTCTTTAGATTCAAATCAAGAGTTTCTTCGCAATATGTTATGTGTAACAAAGAAAGACCACACAGGTAGCTGTGACAAATACTTGTGCTGACTTAGTAGCTGAGGTGGCATCCTTGAGGTGTTAAAAGAGAAAGAAATAATGATAAGCTTGTAGATAATTAAGTAGAGAATTGAACCCACCCACACGAAAGGGAGTGGAAGCGTGCAACTCACTTTGCTATGAATAATAGTCCAAAAAGGGAGAGATCAACGGTCAACATATTTTATTATTATCTAAATAATTTTATCTAAATTATTAAAACATTGGCTTTAACTCTTAGCCACACAAATTACAAGAGTCTTCTAAGTTCTCATTGACAAAAACCACTCTAAAGAGAAATAATGACAATAAACCATTATATAATCTAAACACAAAGTGGCACCACTAGTCCACTCTCTTAATAATATTACTTCTTTTTGCACTTTTTCCTTTATCTCCTGTTTTACCAAAACTCTTTTTATTCTCTGTTTACTTTTTTTTGTGGTTTTTTTTTGTCCTTTTTCCTTTCTCTATTAATTTTGGAAAAAAAAAGTTTTGTTTTTAGTAGGTAATTGTTCACACGTGTTTTAAAAAAAATTAATTCGTAGAGTTGAACGTATTTCGATGTCGCTTATGATGTGATGTTGTTTGTTCTCTAAAATTTGATTTTTTGATTCTCTTTCGATTGAATACATATGCTGGATTTGAATCATATTTAGCATTTGAGCTAAATTAAGCTTATTTTGTGTGCAATTAAAGTTTAGTACAAATAAATAATATTTAAGAGTTTTTTAAAAAATATAACAAAGTGACAAAATATTTACACTGTATAGAAGAACTTCGAAAACGGAAAAAGTCCACAGACCCACCATGGAAAATACCAAAAATGTCCTGTCAACCACGCTGTCAACAATGCGCGTAATATATTTGGTATACGATCGTTTATATTTGGCAATTGTTTGGTACACGATCATTCAGATTTGGTCGTTTATATTTGGATAATCAAATGTAAACGATTTATTTTTTAAATTGTATATACACGATTGTTTAATTTAATTACATGATCGGTAGCCAAATCTAAACGATTTATTTCTTAAATTTTCTGTAGACGATCGTTTAATTTGGTTACACGATTATTTAGATTTGATCATTTAGATTTTTTTTTTGTACACTGTCGTTTAGATTTGTGTACACTATCGTTTATTTTTCTTTGTACACAATCGTTTAGTTTTAGCTACCTCAATCTAAATAATACTTTTTAGGATTTTTTTGTACATGATCATTTAGATTTAGCTATTTTTTGTACACAATCGTTTAGATTTGATTACCTAAATCTAAACGATATTTTTTTTTCCGTTTTTTATATTTAGTACAAGATTTTCAACAAACCAAATAAAAGTTTGAAAAAAATAGATATTTTATATTTGATACATGATCTTGAACAAAAAAAAAAAAAAAAAAGAATGAAAGGTGATGGAACAATCGAAGAGGGGAAGGAAGACAGAAGGCCAAACCTGGAATATTTAAAAAATGACTAATTTCATGGATTTTGTTATACATGCCGTAAATATTTTATCGGCTTGTTATATTTATGAAAATTTTCCTATAATTTAATTGGATCAAAATAATTAACTTGATCAAACGATCATGATAAAAACACATGACATCACTAGAATTTGTCTATATATGTTTTAAATTTCAATTTGAGATAGATTTTAATTTTTAATTAATCCTAAATTTAATTATTTATATTTTCATTCATTAATTTGACAAATGATGTTGCAATGTATGATTGATCCAAATTTTTTTATTGAAGGGCTTGTATTGAGACAAAAGGAAATGAAAACAAAGTGGCCACAATGAAAGCTATTCTCCAGATTATGCTCCACCATTTTTTGAATTCAACAATTTGGTGATGATTTATTCATCATTTTTTTCGTTTACTTTATAGTTGAAGTATTTTATATTATTTTTTTTAATTAGTTGACACTCATTTCTAAAGTTGTTTTATTGGTTAGAAATATATTTTGATTTCTTTCGACTTATTTCGAAGTATTTTAGTCAATTTCTTTCGGATACGTTTACATTCGTAATGAACTGTCAAATACCTTAGTCATGTTCTGTTTGATCGATGACTATTTTGTTTACGAAAATTCTATTAATTTTTTCAAATACATTTCATTCGACTTTTCATATTTCTTACCTACACATTTTGAAGTTTTATCAATTTTAAGAAACAAAGGATTAAGTTTTTACGATAAAACTATTTTAGTTCTCGAAATATGATTTTGCTTCTCAAATCTTTCGAAGACCCATATAAGAAAACATATGAACTAATATATGTTAGTGATATTTTATAAACATAATTTTAGAAATGTATAACAAAAATAAAAAGTAAACAGCAACAAAAAAAAATGGAGTAAAATAATCTATGTGCAAGACTGATATTATCAAAACAAATTAAGTTTAGTTCAAAGATAAGTGACACAGCCTTTTATCAAAAGGGTATTTATCGAAAGAAAGCATTTTCTCCCCAAATTATTCCAATATTGATCTATTGATGGCTTTGTTAAGAGAAAAGAGAGGACAATTTGAGTAGAAATTTGATTATTGTGTGAAAAGAGTTTGGGTTTTGTTTCTTTTTAAGCTGATTCGTTATTTAAGACTTAATGCGATGCAACCAAACTCCTTCCTGTCTATTAAATTAAAAACAATATGATTAATCAAAATTACTTTTGGATGTATGTGTGTTAGTGGAACTCAATCTATCTTATTTCTCAATTCAAAATTATGCAAATTAATATCTTTAAGTTTCTGTTTTTGAATATTAATTGGTCAACCACTGCTTCCTATCACATCTATGAATTAGATAATTTCCTTTCTCAACAAAACAACAAAAGAAGAAATTCACAATGACCATATATCAATAAGAATATCTTTACTCACGACAACTTTAATTTTTTATTTTCTTTTTTCTTTTTTTGTATGAAATTCTTTATTAATTTCATTCTTCGATGTTAAATAAATATCTGAATTATGTTCTTACTATATGGTTCCCATTATTAATACCATCAACAAAATGTTTACCACAATATCTCGAGTTAGTCTAAGTTTAATTGATGGCTTTTTTCTTATATGTCAAAATGTCCATTAAATATATTACCAAATAACGATGGATTACTGTATTGAGTAGGACTTTTAGGAATAGTAATAATCTTTATATATATATATCTACAGTACCATTCATAAAAATTTGTAAATATAAAATTTACCATGGATTACTGTATTCAGTAGAACTTTTAGAAATAGTAATAATCTTTCTATATATATATAGTAACATCCATAAAAAGTTTGTAAGTGTAACAAATTTTATAATTAATAATTTATAACAAATATGTATCTATCCCTAAATTCAACCATACCGTAAGGTTGGATTTCAATCCATACGTAAAACATTTCATATTCTAAATTTGGTAGAGAGTGCAATGCATCAATTTTTGCTACCAACATTCAAAGATTCTACTAATTATTTTTAACCTTTCTTATTTTGACATAGCACTAGAACAAATCTGGCCTTTAATGTCGGTTGGAAAAAATGAAAAATGAGCTTTAATGTCGTTTTTCAAAAGGCGGATGTTTAATGTCGGTTTTAAACTGACATTAAAAAAGGAGCTTTAATGTCGATTTAAAACTAACATTAAACATCCTTGTTTTGAAAAGCGACATTAAAGCTCCTTTTTAATTTTAATTTTGTGAAAAAATTACTTTCTCTCTCTTTACTCTTTCTCAATCACCCACACGATTTCTTCCTTCCAATTTCTTCTTCACTCCTCATTCTCATCTAACAATCTTCACTTTCTTCTCTGAACAGTCGCTGCCACCACCACCACCATCGTCCCTCGTGCCCAGCCCGTGCCTGCCACCACTGTGGTCACTCCTCCCTTTCTTCAAACACTGTTATGCTTGCCACCACCATCGGGAGTCTTTTTCTTCAACCATGTTCATGTCCAGCCCTCGCCACCACCGTCGCACGTCTGCGTCTATCTCACAAGCTCCGATCCTGGTTGGCTTGTGGCCAGATCTGTTGCAGAAGCGTTAATTAGCTGTTGTTCGGCGATTCTTTTAAGATATAGTTCTTTCCTACCATGGGAATTCTTTTAATGGGTGGCAAAAGCAGCCAGGCTTGAATATTGTTTAGGGGTAAGCTTATAGGTGTTCAAAAATTCCTCACCCAATTTTTTTTTTTTTTTTTACATTTTGGTTAGTGGATTTAATAATGTGGAAGGAAGTATCGAGATATGCCTTCATTTTTTGGATTGCAACTTTTGTTATAGTATCATCTTCATACACTAATGACATCAACAACAGGGGAGAAACACAAAAAAAAAAAATTCCATCTGATCAAAACAAAAAAAAAATTAAACTTTTGATATTTGATGTTTTTTGCACTTTACTACATCGGCGAGCCAGATCTACAATATAGTTAAGAAAATTGAATATCCCCTTACTAAACTTGCTTCATATGCTGCAGATTATGCTGGGAAAAGTTTGGGTGGGAGAACTCGAAGGCAGATGAATTGCTTTTGCCAGTCCTGAAAGAGTACAGCAAACATGAGGTTAGTTACTTTCACTTATAGCTATTATGTTTGCAAAGGCTTATGTTGAACGATTAACAAAAGAAAAGTGGAGGGAGAGTGCGTTTCTTACATGTAAACCATCTTTAGTAACAAATAAGAAGGGATGTTTTATTTTGCGTGCTTTTATCCCCACTCCGATTTTTGTCCTAGTCCATAAAATTATCAAAGAAAATGTTATGTTTCATTTATTTAAACGTTATGTTTCAAAGGGCGGTCCCCGATCTTTCTCCACTGCATGTTCTAAAAAACCCAATTCCTGTTTTAACCAAAATTTGAAAAATCTGTGTGCAATTTTGTGGAATATTATGTATCCTCTTCGTCAATAACATTTTCTTTATTTTTGGGTTTTAATCACTCACTCGTTGTGGCTAATGGGTCCAATAGAAGGTTTGAGAAAGAAAAAGAAATTAGAGAGGAAGCTCGATTCCAATGGTACTGCTTCTGATTCTTCTGAAAAGGATAGACGCTATAGATTGGTGGGATGATTTCTCCAAACGAACTAATGGTATTTTTATCTTTTTTTCTATTTAATATCTTGATTTTCTCTTTACTTCTAATCGAAGTTCTTCGATTGTAAGATCGGTTCTGTTTGACTATCGACTGTTTGGAACAAATGATTTGAACTTAGTTGACTTCTTATCTGGTGTGTAGAAAAAATTTACGGTACGACATGCATTGGGAGGTTTGATAATTATGTTAGCTTCGAGTCATTATATAGAAGGGCAAGACATTTTGTTGAGTTTCTATGGAGAAATATTATGTTATCTGATTCTGTTTGTAAGAGTTTGAATGAGTCAATGTCGTGGCCTTGTTTCTGAGATTTTGATCTGTTTTATGTGCTTGTAATGTATAGAGCTTGACAGGGGATCTCGTTTTGGGTTTGATGCATTAGTGTTTAATTTGTGAAGGGATAGATTATGCTATTTGACTGGTATAGCTTATTACGTTACACCTTCATAAGCTGTATTTAGTATTCTTTTGTTCTTCATAAGCTGTATTTAGTATTCTTTGGTTGTCAAGAGCTTCTCGAACTTGTAACTAGTTGACCCTGATTCGACATTAGTAGTTTATAGATGATAGTGATGATATAGTCCCAGAGCTATGGAACTTGAGTTTGATTCTCTTGTTGAAATGGAACGGCCCTATCTTTATTTTCATCTATCCACAAATTTGAGTGCTAGTTCTTTGAATTACAAGGATGCTTCTATATACTAGGGTGGGGTTGTGTTCCTTCTTCCAACCTTTCGCTATGTATTGGTTGTCCTTCCTTCTTCAGGGTGATGACAATGTCCTCTGCCAACTACTACCTCTGAATGTATAGTTTTGTTATGAGTGAAGTTCAGACACAACAAGAATGACGCACATCTTGTTTAGGAATTCCTTCCTATTATCTTAGAGAATGAAGCGAATTTATGCTATTCCTCTATCGTATCTGATTCTAGCAATTAGATAATATAACTTCCATATGTTACTAAACTTGCAATATGTTTCTATGACATTATGATCAGATTTTTGTTTAAATTCTGACCTGTGTTCTTCTCTGCAAAAAATTTCAGGGCTCTATGAATAGGTATGATGAATCTTGTATTCTTTATTTGAAAATATATGCCCCCTCCCCTCACCCCACAATGAAATATCAATTTTCCATAAACTCATGGGGCCATATTGATAATCACTAGTAAAGAACCAAAGTGTTAAGATGATAGGAAATGTGATTTGCATGTTCAAATCATATTCTTGTTTTTTATGGCTCTATTGTAATAATTGTTGTTTAGCCATAAGAACAACCAAGAGATATATTGTTCTCTTATTTGTGTAATCAAGCAAATCACAAGCACCAAATAATATGTAGGAAATTGATGGTTCAAGTTCAAGCTTCAGTCAACTATTTGGAATTGAAGGTATTATACAAAAAAGTTTATCTTACCATGTTTCTCAATTTGTTTTTTAGGAGGACTTGAATGAACAAGTTACAATATTTTCTTAGTAAGACTGTTATGTGATTGCACTTGGTTTAGAAATTTTTTTTGGTGGTGTTGTTTCTAATACTTAGTTTAACAATTTAGAAAAGCGGGAAGTTTAATTATGTGAAGAAAAAACTGTTTTGGTGGTGACTTTATGTTTGGTTCTTTTGTTTGGCAATGAAAAGACTATTATGGTGGTGACTATTTCTCAAAACTTGACTTGGTTTTTGAAAAACATGAATAGAAAGTTGATAACAAAACAAGAAATGTAGATGTGGTAAAGGATAATTTGTATAATTAGATGCTTGGATTTTTTTTATGCACTTATATTTTTCAAGTAATTAAAGGAGAATTTGTTCATGGGAAGTTACTGTTGTTTTTTACACTGGTAGTTCAAATTTATGGGTTCCATCATCCAAGTGCTTATCAATTCAACCATCTTGATGTCTTTTACAGGGAGCTATCACTAAACAAATGACTGCAATAGAAGAAATGGTTACAAGTGAGTACAATTAGCCAGACCCTCATCTTTATAACAAGATCTTGAAGATGGTCATTTGTGAAGCGTTCTAGTTTGCTATTAGTTGCAATTTTAGTTATTGCTCTCTCAATATATTCTTTTTCTTTCTTTCTTTTTTTTTTTTCCAAAGGATGATCAATGTATAATAATTAAGCTTCATAATTTCTTTGTGTTTGGAGCCAAGTTGTATATAAATGTAAACATTATTAAGATTTCATTTTGTATATGTACAAGTAAAAGATTTCATTTTCAATTATTTGCTGTCATACAAAATGGACAGCAATGCAAGGATTTAATAAAAATAAATTTGAAAAAACGACATTCAAGACAGCTTTAATGTCGGTGGAAAAACGACATTAAAGATGTATCATAAGTGACATTAAAGACATATTTAATGTCGGTTATCCACCGACATTAAAGATGAACCAACATTAAAGGCCTTCAATAACACGTTGAAAGATGTCGATTTATAACCGACATTGAAGGCCTTTAATGTCGGTTTATAACTGACATTAAAGATGGCTTTAATGTCGGTTATAAACTGACATTGAAGCCCAACCGACATTAAAACCCTTTAATAACGCTCGCAAAGATGTCGGTTGCCAAGTGACATTAAAGGCCAGATTTCTTGTAGTGTAGACATGGAAGGGAATTGAATGTCTGAACTATTTATGAAGGATATGTATCATAATAAGTTAGATTATGGTCATGGTGACCTAAAGTTAAACCATATTTTTTATTATTCTTTTTCAACAATATCAAAGCCTTTGAAAGCACAAGTAAATCACCGATGCACGAATTTGTTCAATGAAATAACTGGACTCCATGAGTATACTATGTGTTAAATTAATATAGTAATGTGCATGCAAGTGTTGAGAATGTGATTTCTAAATCATTTTTTTTAAATCAAAGAAAAAAAATGATAAAGCAAACTACAGAACAACGCTCACAGCTTCCTCGTTAAGAATGGAAGGTTAAGGAAATCGGAAAAGTTTGAAGGCAACCAAAAAATTCCATATATATCATTCGAAAATCCAAATTCATTTGAAATTAATGTTGGATTCTAATGTTCATATTGAAACAGCCTAAAGATGACTAATCACACTTTCATGGATGTCACACATATATCTTAAACAATAACATTGATCATGAATCACCAACAAGCAAGAGTGTAAAGATAGGAAACGCAAAAGTTGGTAATCCAATCCTATTAAATACCACCTACATCTTGAGGGTAGTATGCTTAAGAAAGATAATCCACTAACACTACAAGAAAATCGGCTTTAATTACTTTGGAGGATAACCCTTTTACAATTTTCTATTAAAAATAAGGGGGAGGGTGGGGAGAATTAAATCCTCCCAAAAAAAAAAAAAAAAGAAAAAGAGGGAAAAGTGTTTTAACGTATTGTGCGTCGAACAAAAAGGGGTTGCTCGCGAAAAGTAGAAAAGCCCTCGCTTGTCTGCTCTCGCGATCTCTGCTCGTCTCTCTATTGATGACAGTCGTTCTTGACGATGGTCATTCAATCGAAAACAGAGCGAAAAATCTCTCCCTATATCGACGGTCGTTCAACCGTCGATGACAACGTCTCTTCCGTCGGTAAATAACGTTCTCTATTTCTTGGCTTCCTCTATTTCATTGTTTCTTTAGCTTAATACCCCAATAAAGAGTTGTTTGCAAGTCAAAATCATGTTGTGGACACAAGTTTAGGGTTTAATTAAAAATTTTGATGCAACACGTGAGAATCGAAAGAAGTTAGCCTGACGGTGACGATTGTCAGCTCATGCTTCTCCATGAATAACGCTTGCGACTCTGGTCAGTAGTGGCGGAGCTTCAACACATAGCTACAGAACCATATGATCCATTAACTGTGGAGTCTCCAACACTGGAGAAGTTCTTCATTGCAACTTTACACTTCACCTCTCACTCTCGTCGGTGAGTTTAATTTTCGTTAATTTTGTTTGATTTTCTTGAATCTAGATCAGTTTGATTTGAACGTTAATATGAATTACCGTGCTAGTTGATGACTGAATTGTACAAGTTTTGGAAACGGAGTAACGAGGTGATTTTTCTTCAAAAACTTGTTAGTTCGATTGTCTTGATGGTTGATTATGCTTAATGTGTTTACTTTTTGGTACGATATAAGTAATTTGAGCTGAATTGAACATGGTTAATTGTTATTCTTGGGAGGAATTTAACCTTCAAACAAAAGAGGAGTCTATAAGGGAGATACTTGTTTCTGTTGTTCTCCATGTAGTGTTCATGCGGGAGTAGGTGGGTCCAGGATACGAATGATATTGTCTGCATTTCTAAAATGAGAATATTCCTGCTTGACTGCTAATTTTTCATTTCCTTAATCTTCTTACATATTCCTGCTTGAAATGCATGTCCATATTATATGATATACATGTTCACTGCATAAGAATGAAAATATTATATAGGTATATGTTAATAGAATGGTCCCACATATGTATTTCTGCATATTATTTCTCTTAACAAATTGGTTAAGATATTGGTTAAGATTCTTTTCATAAAAAATGGCTTCAATTGGTTAGAATATTTTCCTATTTATTTCCTAAGGAAGTTTTTGGGTGCGGGGGAATATAAAAAAAAAGAAGATAAATAACCAAGCACAGTAAGTTCTTCGGGTTTTCTGAGTGATCAACAAAGAAAATCAGATAGAAAAATATCTCTAGTGAATTAAAGTTGAAAGTTAAATGCATATTTGATTAGTGTTGCGAATAAGGGGGAGTTTCATCATACCCTCTGTACAGTTATAATCATTATGTTACATGGTAATCAAGTTCTGTTGAAACAGTTTTAGAACAGTACAGTAACAATAGTGTTAAAGTGCTGTTCTTTCAGTCATAACTATGTATTCAACATTTATTGTATTTGTGATTAATACAATCTTCTATCCTGTGCAAACTGTCCCCCAGATGTAGATGTACATTAGTCGAACTAGGTTACCAAATGTTATTATGTTGCTTGTTCCTCTTCATGTTACTACAACTTAGTACTCTTTACACAACTGTGGTTACAACTGTTACATATCACTAAAACCATTTATATTGCATTTGGTATTAGAGCGGGTCATCATTTGGTCATCGATGGACAAAATTCGTGAAGGAAACTCAACCACTAGACTACCTCTTTTGGATGGAGGAAACTATGGTTACTGGAAGTCACATATGAAGGCATTTCTTATGTCTCTGGATATGAGGTGTTGAAGAGCCATTATATCAGAGTGGGAGCATCCCACTAAAAAGGATGAAACCGAAAAAGTTACATGAAAGTCTGAGCTAAAGTGGACAAGCATAGAAGATGATGTAGCCGTGGGTAATTCACGTGCACTAAATGCACTGTTCAACGTCGTTGATCTAAACATATTTAAGCTAATAAACACCTGCAAGTTGGGTAAGGTCGCATGGGATATCTTGGAGGTAGCCTTTGAAGGAACTTCAAAGGTGAAAATCTCACGGTTGTAGATCCTGACATCTCATTTCGAAGCACTTCAAATGACTGAAGAAGAGACTACTATTGAGTTCAATGTTCGAGTACTTGACATTGCCAACGAATGAAATTCGCTAGGAAAAAAGATGTCTGATTGAAAATTTGTTCGGAAAGTCCTTAGATCTTTACCATCGAAGTTCAACATGAAAGTCACTACGATCGAGGAAGCTAATGACCTATAAGAAATGAAGCTGGATGAACTGTTCGGGTAATTATGTATATTCGAATTACATCTGGAAGACAATACAAGCACAAGGAAACCTAGTCTGGCTCTAACCTCAGCAAAGGAAGAATCCATAGAGGAGTACAAAGTATCTCAAAATAACGACTCTCAAGCGGAATCTATGGCGTTACTGACTAAGCAGGTTGCAAAACTCAAGAGTCAGTTTCACAAACACATTGGCAATCAACACAACAGCTGCGAAGCCACCTCAGCAACTCAACCTAGAATGTCAAGCTCTTCTTCATCTTGACTGTACCGAAGAAAGGACCACGAACGAAATGAAAAGGACAATGGCTCTTCAAAATTTGAGAAGTCTGGCAAAGGAATCTGGTGTCATGAGTGTGAAAGATTTGGACATATTCAAACTGAATGTGCAATCTATCTCAAACGTATGAAGAAGAGTCCAGTAGCCACCTTATCAGACGAAGAAGACTATTTCGAAAGTGATGATGAAGAAGTAGGAATGGCCTTGATCAGTATCACCACTATGAACAAAGAAGAAGCTGCAAAAGTGACCTCCCAAGCATCAGACCAGCAAGAACCAATGGTAGACGACTGTCGCAATGATACTATAGTGCAAAGGAAGTGGAAGGAAGATCAACCAATCATCATACAACAATAAGAAAGGATACAATGCTTGATGGAAGAAAATCAAAGCTTCTTGTCCTCAATAGTTACTCTAAAAGTCGAATTAAAGGAAGCCAAAAATCAATTTGAAGAACTAACCAAATCTGTAAAGATGTTGACAAATGAGATGCAATGACAAACGAGGTCTGGGTTTTACAGGAAGGAAGGGCACAGGGAATAAGACCACTATGTTTGTACGAGAGTGTGATAATCAGAATAGTCAGACAAAAAATGTAAAAGGGAGGTACATAGTGGATGCTGCCTCACTTGTAAAATCTCTGAACAGACGAAAAAATTGTTATTTCTCTGGAAAGCATGGACACATTCGACTTTACTGCTTCAGACAGCAAAATCTCATGTATTGTCAAAATGCTCTTAGTCAAAGCATATATCTGAAAAGATGAAGGACAGAATGGTGCCCAAAAACAAATTCGGAAAACTGCAAGGTGGCTTTTACTTCGGTTAATAATCCTAAATCCTCTGACTGGTACTTTGATAGTGGTTGTTCCAGGCATATGACAGGGAATGTCGCCTTCTTCTCAGAACTTAGCGAATGCAACGCAAAATCCATGGTTCTTGTGATGGAAGAAAAGGTAAAATCATTGGTAAAGGAACTATTAATCACCTTGGTTTGCCCTATCTGGTTGATATTCGCTTGGTGCAGAGGTTGTTGGCAAATTTGATCAACATTATTCAATTATGCGATCAAGGATATCAAGTCAGCTTTAGCAAGGACAGATGCAATGTGGTAGTAGTCAAAACAAAGTCTTTCTCAGCGAAACAAGACTGTCTGACAACTGTTATCACTAGGATTCAGAGGTCAATTTTTGTAATCTGTCAAAGGCGGAGGAAGGTAGTCTATAGCACAAGCGATTGGGACACATCTGTAACGCCCCAAAAATTAAGATAATTTTGGAGTTAATTATCTTAATTTTATTTAATTAGATTTAATTTATTGGGCATTATTTTGAATTCATTTAATGAGAATTATTTGATTTATGTGGGAATTGAAATTAATTAAATATTTGTTGGGTGAATATTTAATTAATTAGAGGTTTTGACATGTTGTGTTTGTTGAGTTTTTTGATTAAATGGTAAGTTAAGAGAATTAAGTAAAGTTGTGGTTTTTTAGTGTTGTTGAAGTTGAATTTAATTAAATAATTATGGACGTTATTTAATTAAATTTTGGGGTGGAAAGTTTGTTGGAGATTTAATAATTATATGTATATGTGGAAATATATATATAATTATTATGTTAAAGGAAAATATAGTTATATTTGTGAAATATAATTATTTAAGGAAAAGATAATTGTATTTTGGAGAAAGATAAATAATAATTAATTATTGTAGAAGATAATTAATTATTTTTGGAGAAAGATAAACAATAATTAATTATTGTGGAAGATAATTAATTATTTTTGGAAAAAGATAAATAATAACTAATTATTGTGGAAGATAATTGATTATTCTGCAAAGATAAAGATTGATTATGGAGTTGTTATGATTGAGTTAAGATAATTCATGTTGGAAGTTATAAGTGATCCATTGAAAAAGATTTGATTGATTAAATTAATTGAAGATTTAAGTTAATTGGAGATTTTGGAGGGAAAAGTTAGTTTTGGGTGAAATTGGATTTAATTTAGTATATATATATATATATATATATTTAATTAATAATTTGGAAAAGTGAAGTTAATTATATTATGGAATATAATTATATTTGTTTGGAAAAGAAGATAATCCATGAGAAGAGAGATGGTTGATTTGATTTGACGAAAAAGATATATATTTATTTAAAAGAGAGAATAATGGTTTAAATAAATATATATGTTTATTATAGATTGTGATGAGAGAAAAATAACAATAATAAAGAAGTATTATTATTATTATTATTATTATTATTAATGGTTATAAATGCATAAGATTTTGTGCATTTAAGGCATTTATTAAGAAAAGATAATGGGAATAAAGATGTATATATTTGGTATTATATATATATCCTAAAAGGAAAAGGAAAAGGAAATAATAATAATAAATATTATTGTTATTATTTGGGTCTATAAATAGCATTAGAATACTTAAGTTAGAAAGTAAAGGAAAAAGAAAAAGAAAAAGGTTCTTCATCTTCTTCTCTAAGATAACCTTCTGCCGCCGTCACTTCACCAATTTTAGTTATAATTGGTCCCTTTGGCAAAGCTTGAAGAATTGATGAATTTTCTCATCAAGGTTTAGATAATTTTCCAACCTCCATTTGGTCAAGTTTGGTAAGCCAATGTAATTAAATTAATAATTTATTAATTTAATTTTGGATATAATTGGAGTTTCTTTAAAGGTTCAGTTGGTTAAATTTTTAGATTTAATCTTGGATTTTTTCCAATCGAGGTTGTATTGGTTTCAACCCAATTTCATTAATTAAGATACTGAGTTTTCCTTTTATGATTAGGATCAAGTTAATTGGAGAATTTTTACTGTCAACTAGGGAGTACCTTGTTTGGCTAAAATCTCCAGGTAAGAGATTCTTCTACTAGACCTTGGAACTGAATTTAAAAGACCGCATGTAATTATGATTATGCATTGATGGTAGCTAAAATGGATGATGACTGAAATTATGTTAATGACTGATGCCATGTTATGACTAGTAGTATGTTGATGATGATGACTGAGATTATTATGTTGATGACTGTTGATGTTTATGTTGATGCATGATATATTAATCACATGATTAAGGACGTTAAGATTCATGTTCATGTCATGTTATGATGTTTATGATGATGTTACATGCTTGGGATTGTGGTGTGTCTGTTAACTTTGTCTGTTAAGCTTTTTACCCCACATGTATTGTGGTCCTATCTATGGGGTCACTCACACGACTAGGGGTGTTCCTATGGGATCACTCGCATGATATTGAGGTGTTCGTAAGGTCTCACTCACTCAGGTGTGCTTCATTGGACACACAACGTTATGATTATGTTTCTAACGGAAAGTTAACAGATCATCTAGCGGGACTAGTAGTGGGTCCCTTACTGAGTATATTTATATACTCACTCTTTCCTATGTTTAATATTTTAGGCTAAGGTAAAGAACTTAAGAAGCTGACGAGCGACAGCGGGGGATCCGTGGCATGTCATATGGGGACACATTTCAGCTTCTGCACTCATTTATATGTCTTTCAGTATTTTTAAATTTTAACCATTTTACTTAAAGATTTTATCCTATTTATTTGTTTTTAGTTCTTTAAAATTGTTAGAATCCACGGGTCACGTTTTCAAATTATTTTCATTAATTTTGATAATCTTATGTTTTTTTGAACGTTTTGATATTAACTTTATAAAGATTTTAGTTATCCTCTTTTCAAAAAGGTGTCTTTTGATGTTTATCTCTTTAGTAATGACCTTAACTTAGCTTAAAAGCTTGGGTCGTTACAACATCAATGGAACTTCCATTGCCAAAGTTGCAAAGGATGACGCCATTATAGGCCTTCCCACTCTCACTTTTAATCCACAGGAATGTTGTTCAGATTGTCCTACTGGGAAGCAAGTCAAGTCATCCGATAAGTCCACTTCTCTACCCTCTACTTCGCGCACTCTAGAACTTCTCCGTATAGATCTTATGAGGCCAATGCAAACAAACAGTCTGGGGGCCAGGAAAAAAGGTATGCACTAGTGTGTCTAGACTATTTTTATCGCTATACTTGGGTGAAATTTAATTATGATAAATCTGAAACTTTCAAAGTATGTCAAACTTTGTTCTTACAAATCAAAGAGAAAATAATACTGGTATTTGTCATATACGAAGTGATCATGGCCGTAAGTTTGAAAATAGATATTTTACTGAGTTTTATGAGAATGAAGGAATTTTCCATGAGTTCTCAGGCTTGTTGACACCTCAGCAGAATGATGTTGTTGAACGAAAGAATCGAACACTACAGGAAAAGGCTCGGGTGATGATTCACGCAAAACATCTACCCATTTACTTCTGGGTTGAAGCTTTAAATACTGTCTGTCACATACACAACCGGGTCAGTCTTTGTCCTGAGACAATTGCTACTCCATATGAACTCTAGAAAGGGAGAAAACCAAATGTAAAGTACTTTCACATTTTTGGTAGTACATGCTTATTTTGAGTGACAGAGAGCATCATCGAAAGTGGGATTCGAAGTCTGATAGAGGAATATTTCTTGGCTACTCAACTAATAGCCGAGCCTACAGAGTCTATAATCGGCATATGAGGATAGTTATGGAATCCGTCAATGTCATCATAGATGATCATGAGAAAGTATCTAATGGAAGCGTTGATGAAGAAGATGGAGATATCTAGGCTGCCTACTCTCAGAAAACTAAAACTACGGCGTCCGAACTTTCTTCCTTAACCGACGATAAAGACTAAAACTACGGGGTTTGAACTTTCACATTTTTCTCGCCATACCTAGGTGAAATTTATTTATGATAAATCTGAATCTTTCAAAGTATGTCAAACTCTGTTCTTACAAATTCAAAGAGAAAAGAATATTGGTATTTGTCGTATACGAAGTGATCATGGTCGTAAGTTTTAAATAGATATTTTACTAAATTTTATGAGAATGAAGGAATTTTCCATGAGTTCTCAGCCCCGTTGACACCTCAGCAGAATGAAGTTGTTGAACGAAAGAATCGAACGCTATAGAAAATGGCTCGGGCGATGATTCACGCAAAACATCTGCCCATTTACTTTAGGGCTGAAGCTTTAAATACTGCCTGTCACATACACAACCGGGCCAGTCTTCGTCCTGAGACAATTACTACTCCATATGAACTCTGGAAAGGGAGAAAACCAAATGTAAAGTACTTTCACATTTATGGTAGTACATGCTTTATTTTGAGTGACAGAGAACATCGTCCAAAGTGGGGTTCGAAGTCTGATAGAGGAATATTTCTTGGCTACTCGACTAATAGCCGAGCCTATAGAGTCTATAATCGGCATACGAGGATAGTTATGGAATCCGTCAATGTCATCATAGATGATCATGAGAAAGTATCTAACGGAAGTGTTGATGAAGAAGACGGAGATATCTTAGCTGCCTACTCTCAGAAAACTAAAACTACGGGGTCTGAACTTTCTTCCTTAAGAGACGATAAAGATAATTCATGTTTTCACTAAAATGTTAACAGCATGGCTGTTTCTATCGAACCTACATCAGTTGGTCACTCTGACGCTAGTGTGAGTGAAGCCTCAGTGTCTGTCCGTCAGCAAACTAATTAATACTTAGATAAATTACCTGATACCACTGATACTGCTGGTTCATCAATGCAGAAGATGTTGCCTCCAACACATATAGCCAAAAATCATCCCTTTAACTCTATAATTGGTGATGTTCGCAGTGGTATTACCACCCGAAAGGAGAGAAAACACTATGCAAAGATGGTTGCCAATGTATGTACACATCTACCATGCAACCCACAACTGTTACTGCTGCTCTTACTAATGAGCATTGGATCTTAGCAATGCAGGAGGAACTACTGCAGTTTGAAAGATATTAGGTATGGGATCGTGTGCCAAAACCACCTCATGCAAACATAATTGGAACTAAATGGATTTTTAAGAACAAAATGGATGAAGAAGGGAGATTTATTTAAAACAAAGCTAGATTGGTCCACAGGGGTACCCTCAGATTGAAGGGTTAGATTTTGGCGAGACGTTTGCACCTGTAGCCATATTAGAAGCCATTCGATTACTTCTGAGTTATGCTTGTTTTAAGAAGTTCAAACTTTTTCAAATGGACTTGAAGAGTGCCTTTCTGAATGGATATTTATTCGAGGAAGTGTATGTAGCTCAGTCAAAAGGTTTTGTTGATCCTGTGCATCGCGATCATGTATACAAGCTGCGTAAGGCACTGTATGGTCTTAAACAAGCCCCTAGAGCCTGGTATGAGAAACTTTCCACATATCTGTTACGACAAGGATACTGATGCGAAAGTGCAAATCAAACCATGTTCATATATCGACAAGGTACTGAATTTCTGATAGTGCAGATCTATGTTGACGACATTATATTTGGTGGCACGTCCTCTGCGTATGTTGAACCGTTTGTTAATCAGATGAAGGGTGAATTTTAAATGAGAATGGATGGTGAACTAACATTCTTCCTAGGATTTCAAATTAAACAAGACAAAGCAGGGATTTTCTTTTCTCAAGAAAAATATGCAAAGAATCTCATCTCCAAGTTTGGAATGGATAAGACCAAACCCAAATGAACACCAGCTCCTACTCCTCTGAAATTGACAAAGGATGCCACTAAAGAACAAGTTGATGCCACTAAAGAACAAGTTGATTAAATTCTACACAGAAGTATCATTGGTAGTTTACTCTACCTAACAACCACCAGACCAGATATAGCTTTTGTAGTAACCATTTGTGCTCATTATCAGGCTGACCCTCGAACATCTCATCTTCACAGTGTTAAACAAATACTAAAATATAAAGTACGTACGTGTAATTTCGATATCTGGTATACTTTTGATACAACAAGAGTTCTTATAGGGTACTGTGGTGCTGATTGGGCCGGATGTTCAGATGATTAGAAGAGCACATCTGGAGGATGTTTTTTTCTTAGGAAACAATATAGCTGTTTGGTTCAGCAAGAAACAAAATAGTGTATCTACTATGATAATATAACCGCAGAAGATAAATATATAGTAGTAGGAAGCAGTTATTCGCAACTTCTATGGATGAAATAGATGATGGAAGAATATGGTATAACTCCATCCTCCATGGTCTTCTACTATGATAATATAAGCGCCATAAGCATCTAAAAAAATCCAGTTCAACAAAGCCGTACAAAGCACATCGACATCCGTCATCACTTTATTTTGGAGTTAGTTGAAGCTAATATTATGAGTTTAGAACATGTCCGAAGTCCATCGCAACTTGCTTATATTTTTACCAAGCCATTGGATGTATCCACATTTGAAGGATTACGGACAGGTATTGAGGTTTGTCAATGGCCAACATAGCAATTTACAAGACAGAGGCCTATTGAATCTCGAAGCCCATGGTATATGGTTTGGGTCTCTAGTGTTCACTCAGGCCCAATTAGGTTACCTGACCCTCAAGTTTCAAATTTAAATTATGTAGGGTTCTATGCCGTCAACTATATATCTCTTTATATTCCTTGATTTTCTCTGGTTTGTTGGGATTTGACTCTGCAAAATCCACTTCGGCTCAGGTATATTAATGCCAAATTATTCATCATGGTCACCACACGTTTCAAAACTTATCAGTCGGGTGTTTTGTCTTCCATCCACAATTCTTCTACTTCCAGTGTTTCAAATTCCATGGCTCCCTCACCACAAAAAACTGCAACTTCTTTGAAGGACAAACGCTACAAAGGAATCCCAACAAAACATCCATATAAGAAAATTCGCATGTCTGCTCCGCCTATTGAGGAAGGTCAACACTGTTCAGTACCCATCCCTGTCCATTGCTCACATGTAGGCCAATCTTCTAAACCATTATCTTCTGTTACTGTCAAAAGGGAAGTCCCTGAGTTTTGTCCACCACGCGCATCCCGACCGTCTGCGTCCTCCTCTGTACCAAAACCTAGGGTTTCTGTTGAGACAGTGGTTATAGATTTTGACTCCTTTGACAGTGAAGACAATGTGGTTTTGTCATCCCTTCTCCATTGCAAGGTAGGGTCTCGTTCTGGTCAATCCCCACCAAGGGAAGCATATCCTCTTAAGGAGGATCTGTCTCGGCCTACTGACCAGGTCATTCTTTAGCTGCTCCATCATCACCTCATGCTTCCCCACAAGCTTCTCTTTCAACTGATGAAGACGATGCAAGTAACAAAACTGACGAAGATTATGTACCTAGAACTGAAGAAACAACTGTACTTGAGGACTCTTCGACATCTACTGAGGATCTTAGTGTATCCCATGGTACTCGGATGTCGGAACCTAGGTTAACTAAAGGCCCGGATGAATTCTTCACTCCGATGTCACGTCCTGGGCATGTTGGTTCCTCCTTTAGTCTACGTCGTCTTCCTGTCAGAGGACAACGTGTCGTCTCAACCAAGGCAGGACAAAGGAAGATACCCCCACATGTACCCTCTGTGTCAATTGATGGTGTGTCTTTTCACTCTAAGGAGGGAACACACAAAAGGAAGTAAATGGTTAAGCGGCGAATTGCTGATAAAGCTATTTATAACCAGTATAACTTATGTCCTACCATTCTTGATTTAATCCGGAATGTTGGGCTTCATCGGACTGTTTTTACAGTTAGTCCTTTTTATCCCTGACTCATGCATGAACTGATTGTTTATCTACCCTTCGACTTCAATGATCCAAGTGCTGAAGCGTATCAGAACGTGCATATTTGTGGTGTCTCTTTTAATGTGTCTCCATACTTAGTGAATACTTTATTGGGCATTTTACTGTCGGCTAACTACACTGTCTCATATCCTACTCCTGAACGTCTGGGCTGAAGAGCTTACTAATGGAACCGTTCCTATCTGGCCGGTTGATGGAAAGTTCTTGATTGCTTCGTTGACTGTAAAATATGCGATACTACACCAGATTGGTATCTCGAACTGGATCCCCTCTACTCATGCATTTACTATCTCGACTTCCTTAGGATATTTTGTCTACCTTGTGGGCACTAGTGTTAAGGTGAATGTTGGTTAATTCATCTTTAATCACTTACTACGCCACGTTGATACGTTTGCCATATATATTCCTATCTGTTTCCCAACGATCTTGAGTGGTTTTCTCCTGGCTCAACAACCAACCATATTGACCCTACTAGATACTGTTGGCACAGCTCTGCGTATTATACTTCTCAGTATGCAACTCTTTCAAGGGTCCCACATTCCAGATGTTGCTGCTGCATTTGAGAATGCACCCAGGGGGACCAGCTCTGTTGCTGCTACAAATCTAACTATTGGCCAACCTCTAGTTCTTTTTGTTTCACTGGCCAATCGTCTGCTGCAAGCGCTAATGGCTGAATCTCGATCTTTGACTTGCCAAATCAGGGAATTGTCTGATAGGCGCACTGTTTTGGATGCAGTTCTTCGTGATTTTAGGCATGTAGCGTCAGGGTCCTCTACTCCTCCGTTTAATCAGTAGGGTTGTCTTTATTTTTGCATTCAAGCAAGGGGGAAATTTGGTTTGTTTTTGGTTGGGTGTTGTCCTTTAGTAGTTGTGTTTTTGTTATGGGTTGTTCAAAAGTTTAGTTTTTCAGTTGTTCTTTTTTGGTTCAATTCAATATTTTTAGTTTAGCTAGACAGATGCATTTCTTTTAATCTGACCTTTGTTCATTCTATTTTTCTCGCCTGCATTAATGAAATGGATTTTTTGGTTTTTCTACATATTCTGTGTTTGGTGTGATGGATCTGCCTTTATTCGAATATTTGTGGGAGTTTTACCTTCATTTGTTTTTGGATGAGAATGGGTGCTTGATTGTAGAAATAAAAGTTAGTGGTACAAAGGGGGAGTTTGTTAACAGAATGGTCCCATATGTGTATTTCTGCATATTATTTCTCTTAACAAATTGATTAAGATATTGGTTAAGATTCTTTCCTTAAAAAATGGATTCAATTGGTTAGGATCTTTTCCTATTTATTTCCTAAGGAAGTTGTTAGGTGCGGGGGAATATAAAAAAAAGGCTAAATAACTAAGCACAGTAAGTTCTTCGGGTCTTCTGAGTGATCGACGAAGAAAACCAAATAGAAGAATATCTCTATTGCATTGAAGTTGAAAGTTGAATGCATATATATTATTGTTGTGATTAAGGGGGAGTTTCATCATACCCTATATATAGTTATTATCATTATGTTACATCGTAATCAAGTTCTGTTGAAACACTTGTAGAACAATACAATAACAATAGTGTCAAAGTGTTGTTCATTTAGTCATAACTATATATTCAACATTTATTGTATTTGTGATTAATACAATCTTCTATCCTAGGCAAACTGCCCCTAGATGTAGATGTACATTCATCGAATTGGGTTACCAAAATGTTAGTGTGTTGCTTGTTCCTCTTCATGTTACTACAGCTTAGTACTCTTTACACAACTTTGGCTACAACTGTTACATATCACTAAAACCGTTCATATTTCAGTTTCTATAGAAAGCTTCTCATAAGACTAGAAATATTATGTACTTTGTCGTTTGTATAGAAACATGACAATTACAATGTTTTAAGGAAAATTGACTAATTTCCAAAGAATTCATAAACGTTAATATATATATATTTATTTATTTATTTCAGTTACTTTTGGGCAATTAAAGGGCTATTTTCTTTTATCAAATATTTATTTGGGAGTCTAATTTTTTTAAATAATTAGTTTTTGTCGTTGAAGCCAATTTCTTGAATCTAGATATTGCAAAAGGCCATGTGGCTTCCATCTGTTTGCTAATCATTATTGCTCCATGATTTGTTCATTTGAGTTTGCTTGTTATTTCCTATCAAAGAAGTAGTTTATATTCATTATAGTGGATGTTTATGATAATAGTAGGAGTCGGACCATTTACTTTTTTTAGAATGACAAGTGGTTATGTTCTATTACGCTCTTTTTGAATGAAGTACCTTTGAGAACGACTTCCTTTTGTGGTATATTAATCTTTTAGTTGTCGGCAGATTTTGATGTTTAGAGACTTGAGTCAAGCATGAGTCTTTAATCTAGATGTTTAGTCAACTAGTTAGTTACTCTTTTTTTAACAACTTATTGTTACCCTCTTCTTCTCCTTACTTCTGATCTTTGCTGGTTGTTATTAGGAGAATTTGTTCATTCAGTTTGTTTACTATTTACTATGAAATAAGTAGTTTATATTCATTCTAGTGGATGTTTATGATAATAGTAGGAGTATGACCATTTGATTTATTAGACCTTTATTTGGAAGTATCATCATTGGAGATTCTTGATTGCACGAAGTCATAAATCCTAGTCTGTAATTGAGTTGCTTGGTAACCTTGTTGCTTCATAGTTATTGTATTCTAAAATTGGAATGGCAAGTGGTTATGTTCTATTTCTGCTCTTTTTGAAGAAAGTACCATTAAGTACAACTTTCTGTGGTGGTATGTTAATGTTTTAGTTGTCAGCACGTTTTGATGTTTCTTTGTTTTGTTTTACTGAGTTTCAGGTAGAAAATCCTAACAAAGCCTTCGGTAAAGGATATTGTAATAAAAGATTTAATCACCATATTGAGAATCATCTTTTTCGTTTTAATATATACATATCTACACACATTTGAGAAAGAGTGCTTTACACACACACACAAGAGATAATGATTCCCTAGGCAAGTTATGCTCTCCTTGACTATTTTATGTTCAAGTCAATTACATCATGTTCCAAAGAGATATTGATACATTTGAAGAGTTTTATAGGTTTTAGAAGTGCATCTTTACTGGTTGCATATGCAATTCGAGACAACTCTTAGTGGCAAGTTATAAGAAGTCACACCTTTATACATAATGTTTGGAGAAAGAATGTTCAATAAAGAGTGGGTACATCTGAATAGGTACAACAACGTAATAATTTGTTAGAATACCAATAATAAGAAGTAGTTTTCCATTTTAAAATGATGAACATTTACATCTTTTTTTAGAGCCACAGACGAGTATATGAAAAGTGCATGGGAGTTCGTTGAGAAAGTAAAGAAGGATGCAATTGATGTTGATTTGATTATGTGCCCTTGCAATAATTGTAGAAACATGAGTCATCAATCATTTGATGTTGTTTATGAGCATTTAGTAATTAAGGGAATGGACCCAACATATAAGATTTGGTACCATCATGGGGAGGAAGTTTGAGTAAAGGAAGAAATTGAGGATGTAGATATGTTTGATGTATTTAACATGAATCAGTCTACATATGAAAGAAAGAAGTAAATAATGAGTCTACTTTTTCAAGTACTGATAGTGAACTTCATCAAAAAATGAAGAACGCAAAGGCCCCCTTATATCAAAATTGTACAAAATTCACAAAGATGTCAGCTACGATGACCTTATATAAACTCAAAGTTGTGAGTGGTTGGTCTAATAAAAGTTTTAGAAACTTATTGGAATTATTGGATGATATGCTACCTTCAAATAATGTTATCCCAAGAACTCTTTATGACGTTAGAAATTTTTTCAAAACATTTGATTTAGGATATCAAAAGATGCATGCATGTGTAAATGATTGTTGTTTATTTTGAAAGGAAAATGAGAATTTAGAAACATGTCCGCATTGTGGTTCGCCTAGATGCTTTAAGGATGCTCGTACAAAAATAATTAGACAAGGTGTGCCTGCTAAAGTCTTAAGATACTTTCCTATCATATCTAGGTTGAAACACATGTTTAATACCTACGAGGTTGCTAAAAATTTAACATGACATTTTCAGCATAAAAGAAATGATGGTAAAATGCACCATCCTGTTGATTCAATAGCATGAGAATTAATTGACATGAAATGGCCAGATTTCTCTATGGACCCACGTAATTTAAGGTTTGGTCTTGCCACAGATGGTTTTAACCCATTTTCTAGTTTAAGTAGCAAGTATAGTTGTTGGCCATAATGCTTGTTACATACAATTTGCCACCATGGTTATGCATGAAGAAGGAAAACATAATGTTGAATTGCTAATTTCTGGTCTTAAACAACCTAGTAACGACATTGACATCTATTTGCAACCACTTATTGAAGATTTAGAGGAATTGTGGAAAGGATTGTCATGTTATGACATTGTTAGCTAAAGTGCTTTTAATTTAAGAGCAATTCTCATGTGGACCATAAATGATTTTCCAGCATATGGAAATTTTGCTGGGTGCACCACGAAAGGAAAAACCGCATGTCTAACTTATGAGATGATACACAACAATTTGGTTAAAAAATAATAGAAACTTTTCTTACATGGGTCATAGACGATTTTTATCCTCTTCTCTTTCATATAGAAAAAAGAAATCTTGGTTTGACAGAAAAGTAGAAAAGAGATTTTCGCCCAAGTTGGTAAATGGAAATCAGATTTATCTACGTCTTAGAAAGTTTGAAAATCATTGGGGAAAGTGTAATAAGAGGAAGCGAAGTACACAAGTGAAAGAAATGTGGAAAAAATGATTCATCTTCTTTGATTTACCATACTGGAAGGTAAGTATTTATCTTCATTTATTATGTCCAATTTTCACTTACGTGAGTAAATAATCTTTTATACGCGTCTAACATTATTCCTTTCATTTTCACATAGGAGCTAGTGTTACGCCATAATATTGATGTCATACATGTGGAAAAGAATATTTGTGAAAGCATTGTTGGTACTTTACTAGTCATTGAAAGCAAATCTAAGGACGAATTTAATGCTAAAAAAGATTTAGAATTAATGAGCATAAGAGTCGATTTACATGCACAAGAAAGACAAAAAAAATATACCTTCCTGCAGCACCGCATACGCTATCTAAATCAGAGAAACAATCTTTTTGTAAAAGACTGTACAACTTAAAGTTGTCAGATGGATACAGTTATAACATTTCAAATTGCATATTTATGGATGATTGCAGAATTATGGTGTTGAAGTCGCATGATTGTCATGTGTTAATTCAACAACTTTTGCCCATGCCTTTCAGAGGATTAGTACTGAAGGGTCCAAGAAATACAATAATGAGATTGTGTTTGATGTTCAATACACTTTGTGAACGAGTGATTGATAGAGAGAAATTGGTAGAAATTGAACATGAAACTGTTGAAACACTATGCCTTCTTGAGAAGTTTTTTCCTCCTTCGTTCTTTGACATTTGGTACATCTGGTTCTTGAGAAGTTTTTTCCTCCTTCGTTCTTGAGAAGTAAATCTGGAAGCTACTAGCAGACCACGACAATGTGTTAGGCACCGAGAACTCGATCTCTGTCTGGTAAAAGAGAAAATATTCAAAAGAGTGAGCTAATAAGTCCAATGAGTGACTAAATTTAAACTTGACTTTCACATAAATCTATGCATATGATAAATTACCAAACATTGAGCCACATCAATGAAACAGATTGTTAACTATGATAATCAACAAGAACGACTTTTAAATTGTTCAATAAGTATACTAATACAACTTCTCTACGTTGTATAGAATTTGCCTAATACCATCGTCGTTCCATATCATTATTAACTTTTTGATGTGGTAGGCATTGCCCATTACCCCATCGTCTTTGTCGTCTCTGTAACGACCCAACTTTCCGGACTAAGCTGAGGTCACTACGTAGTACTAAGACTCAACAGTAAAACACACAAGTTCATAAAAGACCGGTTACGATTCATTAAAAAGGTTTAAAATATCACAAAAGCAGTTTCGGGCCCTATTTTAAATCACATTCACGAGAGTTCCAAAATACAGTGCTCAAATCATCAAACACAAAACCACAAACAAAATATTCTAACCATGACTCGTTCTGACGACGAAAATAACGAGTAACAAAATACATCAGCGAAAGCATAAAGAAAACCAGACGCGTCCATATGGCCTTCACGCATCCTTTTTGCCCCTCGTCGGTCTGCCCCTCGTTGTACCATTACCTCAAAAGTTAAAGAGGAAAAAGGGTGAGTATAAGATATACACCGTAAGGGACCCACTACTGGGCCCGTTAGGGAATAACAGTTAACTTCCTATTCAGGGGTACCCTACATAAACAGTCTAGTGATTTCGTAGAACGCACACATCGGTCTCATGATCCCGAAGGATGCACGTCTCAGTCTAGTGATCCCGAAGGATACACATATCAGTCTAGTGATCCCGAAGGACACACATATCAGTCTAGTGATCCCGAAGGATGCACATATCAGTCAAGTGATCCCGAAGGATACACATATCAGTAAGGTGCACTACCCCATAGATGAAGTTAACCATTACCCCACAGCCTATACATAACTATCAACTACAGTCACATCCCGATAACGTTCAAACTAACAGTTCAGTCATAGGCTTAGCCAGTCAGACAATATAGTTTTAAACCACTATCTCCTCAGTTGCTATATGCATATCCAATTCACACATCATTGTGACATTTATTTAAATCCAGTCAATTAGTCAAATCTTCACTTTGTAAAGTTATCTGACGATATTTCGACTCAATTCAAACTCTAGTGTATCCCCAGGTAATCTACGTTATGCGTAATGCCCACATTATATCTGACAATCACAATCAATTCATAGCACAGTTCAACGACGTATACTCAATGTACACGAGAGGTTCTCGGACTTTTAGTCCTTCCACGACATAACTCCATAACCAATATCTCGACAACAGACTTCCACTTACATAACCTTAAGACTTTATAGTCCATCAACATACTATACCAGCTCAAAATGTAGCCCACCAACATATCTACAATACACAGAACATCCGGGCATCGGTGTCTATCCGTAAACAACTCATTACATATGATAGCACATAAGTTACAATTAATGGTCATGTTACCTTTAATCAGTCTAGAGCATATAAGTGATATGTGTTAGTTAAACATGCGTCAATCCACTCAATACCGTTACTAACGTATAATCCCCATGTGGGTTACTACGTTTCCAGCCTCAATCCGAGGTCCAAAAGTAAGAAATCCCTTACCTGTAACTTGGCTATGCCCCGAAGATCGAGTCCACGCCCAACAAATCCACCTAAACGAAATCATAAGGATTTAAACGATGACACTAGTAAAAGTCACCCTTTTAAATCGTTATAAACAACATCCGTCGACTTACCCGAGTAAAAGAGAGCTATCTCCAAATAAGCCTGCCGTGGAACCTGAGAACTCGGCTCGCGGCTCAGCTCGGCTTGACTCGACTAGTGGCTCGGCTTGACTCGTCTCGCGGCTCGGTTAAGTCCTCGGCTTGACTCGACTCGCGGCTCGGCTCAATCTTACGGCTCGCTACGTATCGGCTTGGATTCGCGGCCCGGGTATGGCTTTTGATGAGGTTGCGATGGCGTGGCGTTTCGCGGACGACCGACGGCGGCACAACGATGGAAATGGAGGGGCGGCTCGCTCAACTAATGGTAGAAGCGACCGACGGCCACCTGGTTACACGAGACGGGGAGAGAGAGCTTCGGAGATGAAGGTGTTTGCAATCGGTCGGATGACCGGTTTGGAGGACTCGTCGACGATCGACTGTTCACGGGTGGAAGACGAAAACGTGCAGATGAGGCCGGTTGGATGAAGGAGAAATTGTGCGGATGGTGGTGTTGTGAGGCGGACAACTACAGAGGAGGAGAAACTTGAAGGGGGCGGTGGTGGTGTCGGGTGAAGAAGGAGAATGAAAACAAAGAAGACACACGGGGAAGAGGAAGAATGAGGAGGGGGGCGCGATTAGGGTTTTTTTAAAAAAAGATTATATATATATATATATTAATTAATAATAATAATAATAATAATATAATTAATAATAATAATAATATAATTTATATTATATTATTATTATATTAATTTATACCATATTATATTATTAAAAATTCATACACTTCGATTTCTTTTTCTTCCATTTTCAAAACCAACACAAAGAAAAAAAAAATTAACACCGGAGCCATTAAATTCCCAAAAATTTACATAAGATAAAATTTACCTCGAAATTTTGAGGCGTTACAGTCTCGAGCTCACCCTTCATCCCTAACAACATCGTTGTTACAGAACTAAACTTCAACGTTAAAAATTGAATTTAACCTATGTGCACATAGTTCGATACAACATTAGATTCAATATCTCAATTATTTAATCAATAGATAACTCATAATATCTCACATAAACATTTAGGCATGCTTGCTTATTCTTTTTACAAAACATTCAATTTGTTCATGGGGACTGGAATTTTATAACAATACTTGCTACCACATACTATGTTTAATGTAATGTCATTAAGAAACTACTTCTTGAAACTCTTACCAGAAACAACTTGTTAACATTTGTAGATTTACATTGAAGTATACTAAACAATAAATCTCAAATCATAGTTTAGAAAATCATTTTTTTAAATAAATTAACTTGTCACTCATAGATTTGAGCCAATTCTACGGATGGTACACTCGACCCACTTCCTCTCGGGCTGTCAAATAAATCACAACCGTGAATCAGCATCCTAAAGATTCTTGTCATTCTATAGTACTTTTAAGATGACACACAAATAATAATACTCATGAATTCATGACTTAAGAACAAAACTTAATTCACAATTTCTCAGAATTTTTCGAATTTAACACTCTAACTCCAAATGCTCATAACTCCCTCAATACATAACCCAAATTAATATACTTTATACCAAACTCTTCATTTTGGAACCCTCTTCAACTTAGATGAAGAAGTAAAAACAACTTTTCCAATGGAATTGTACAAAAATTGCTCAGAGCGTAGGTAATCCAATTTTGCTATTCCAACCACCCTCTGTTTTGCTTTTGAAATTAGACCTTCTTCCAATTACAAATTAAATAAGCTTTCCAACTGTACCAGATAGAGCTCTTCACACTTTCTACACATCCTAAACTAATAAAAAAACAAAATTTTCCTTGATTTTGCTCAAAATTATTGTAACCTGACTTTCGTTTGATGATTAATTACTTAACACCAAAATTTACTTAAAATTCCTTCATGAAATCCTTAGAAAACAAACTAACTTTCAAACAAATCAAGTCTCACCTCTTGGTACTTCTTCTGTAGCTCAAGTAGACTTAAAAATGAAAGGTATCATGGTTGAAACCAACTGCTGCCTTGAATATCAATCCTTGAGTTTTCCTTCGTCAATCTCAACTTCTTAACCTAGCTATTTTTCTTTCTTTCTTCTCAGCCTTCTCTCAAAATGAAATGGTGAAAACTAAGGGTAATAACGATTGGTTGAGCTTGAAATGCATCTTATATCTAAACAACACTAATTCTCACCAAAAAGAATTCCTGGGTTAACCGTGCGCCATTTGTCCCTTAACGTTTCATGTCGTGATTAGCCCAAGATCTACCAAAAACTGTCAATTTCTCAGCCAAGAAGGGTCCTGAATTCTAATCGAGAATTCTAAATATTTCTCCTTACCTCCAGTCTCGATCGAACACAACCCCAGGATGCTCGAGAGCTTTCATTTCTCTTCTTTATTTAAATTCTTGGTCAAATTTGTGCCTAAGATTGCCTTATATCTTCCTTAATAAATCTTTTATCTTTCATCTTGGCCAAATAACATTGAATTTTGCTCCAAGATTACCCTTCTGCTCCTTTTAAATGTTTCATCTCGGTGTTCCACTACCTCAAAAGCACTGAGATTTGCTCTCTAGCTTTTCTCTTGGTCGAGTGCAAACCTATATGCCCCGAGATTCTTTTATCATACACTTATTTGACTTTTTTAACCTGAACATAACATCTCTGATTTGTTTAACTTATCCCAAGACCTATGAATAATTATTAATTGTTCTCAACACTTGGAAAACAGATAGAATAAGAGGTACGAGTATTACATATAGGCTAAAACATGCTCTAAAACATGCTCAAAACAATCTTATGCTTAAAACTTTATCTCAACTAAAAACATATAAATCTCTTGCACAACAAGTCTGAAATCTATAAAACAAGCATTGCTTTATACAACATTTAACTTATATAGTTTATGAAAATCAGCAATCATATGCTTTCTCATAAATAAATGTATAGAGAAACATTCTCAGTAAACTCATCAGTCAAACCCATGCTTTTCGAACTCTTTTAAACTTGAAATTCATGCTTTAGAAATCTATACAAATCAAGTATAGTTCTCAAATATGTTAACTTAAAGAATTCTTTGAACATAAACATACTAAATCATGCATAGAAATTACTATCAAATTCATTTTTGTCACTCACAAATGATAGCTAATTCATTGGTCTATAAATATGCTCAATTTCTTCTTGCCTTGAAGCTAGAAAATGTAAACTCATTTTAAACCTCAAAATTAAGAAAATGTCAAAACTTAACTAAAAGATCCCATGAACACCAAAACGGCCCAAAACTAGTGTCATGACACGACAAGCCATTAGGTATGGACAATAGGCAGCATGATTGTGCACACGGGTCTTTAGGATGCCTAGTTGTGTGCCTGTCTCGCGCTCAATGTCGTACCCCTTTTTCCACATGACATAGCTTTGTGCCTCTCCTCGCATGCGCATTTGGACACCCCTCACTCACATGGTTTGTCGCATGGCTCGAGCACGTACCTGATGCTGCCTAATTGTGTGTTGGCCATGTCATGTGCATGCTTCTATGTCCAGATAACCTCTTACCTTCAAATGCATGCATATCCTTAGCCTCGTAACCTGATGCTTCGACCACCTTCAACCTTGCTGAGAAAACTGTGAATGTCCAAAAAACCTCTTCCAACTTCAAGCATTTGTAATTTTTAATCTGTCAATCAAAATGTAAAAGTTCCTTCTTCAAACATTCTTAGAATTTTCTTAACTAGCTTACCTCAAAAGGTTAGCTTCAAATTCGAAGTGAAACGTTCTATAGCTTTCAATAAGTCAACACTGCTCAAAATTGTTTGAAACTGACCTTTCCTTCTTCCTTTTACTTGAACAACACCTTCTTCACGTCCTCTTTGTCTGGTAGCATCACCTCACCTAATAGACTTCTTTAATGAACTTTTGCAACTACTCTAAGAGAAAACGGTCAAGAGAATTGAGAGCATTCTTCAATTGAAATTTACCTACATATAGAGCTCTCTACATGGTTAACATTTCCACCTCCTGCTTGCTAAAATTTGGAGTCTTGCACGTTGTGAACACTTGTTCTCAATGAAAAATTGTAGAAATACAAGTTATTGTAAGATTTTATGTAAAATAATGAAGTTTAAATGCATGAGAATAGAAGAAAATAAGGAAAAAAGTAGGTGATTTGATCAACTTACGAATAACATAACACGAAAGAGCCTTATCCCCTTTTTACTGCGTTTTTAGTGCTCTAATCGCAAGACTTTTAGGCAAAAGAAGTGAAGCTTGACGAAATTATGTCTACACGAGAAGACGTGTTAAACCAACAAAATTAGAAGCAAGCTAAGCGTTAAGGCATTAGCAGACAAAATTAGTTGGCATGAAAAGGACAAAAGGACGGTCTGCGCGACACATTACAGCTTTTTAGAAGCACTAATGACGCGTGCCTCCTGTCAACATCAACTCTCGCCTATAAAAGGAGCTTCTCGCTTCAGAACAAAGTGTATGAAAATTGGCCAGAGAGCAAGTTTCTACATCGTCCATCCTCTTTTTTTTTTTTCATAACAAAAGAGAAAGAGAGTACTTCTCCTTCATCTTCCACCTGAAAAGGCAAAAATCAGAGCTAAATAACATGAAATCATACACTGACGCGTAACACTTTCTTCTATCTTTGATTATGTATTTATATTGTACTATATTGTAATGTGTACCTCATGATCGAGAGGCCTAAAGTTATTTTATTCAATGCATTCCATTTTTAATTTCATTCTCCCATATTTCTGTTTCTTGATTTCTTTTATTTGTCTGGTTAGCTTGCGGGTAATAAAGTGTGTTTTAATGCCTAGAGAATCATAGCACACATTTTAAGTTTTGCCGAGTTAAGAGTGGTTGTCAATAACATTGTATATTCAAGAAAAGAACAATAGAATTGATTGAATCATCTGATAAATGAGAACCCGCATTGAGCTATGCGATTGGCGAGGAGGTTGTAGCAATACAATCTTATCGTCAAGTTTATCCATTGCATGCATTGTAGAAATGATAATGTGTGTGGTGAAAGTACCGAGAGGTTCCACATCTTAATCAAGGAAAGAAAACTTAAAATACTTATAAAATGATTACGTATAAATCATAGTTTAACTTTGTGTGTTTAGATCTCGAAAGGAGACCAAGTGTGGCGAAAGCGTCGAGAAGCAGCTCGCCTTAATTTAGAGTTAAAGTATGCTTTCTATCGCCTTGTATCAACACAATTTATTACGTTCAGATAATTAGACTATTCCTTCCCTGCTATGCTTATAATGAGTTTATAATCCATTTTCCCATCTTGCCATGTCTACCTTGCCAGCCAAGCACGGGAGTGTAAATAGTTAGGATAATTAGTATCATGTTCATATCTTTACTGTATAGCTTATACCACATGACTTAGCTATGCGATATGATAACTTAGGATCTTAAATTAACTATGTTCGACCTTGAACTTACCACGAAGCCTCTCTTTGCTTACTATAGGACAGTAGAGAGGAAAACTTGCACGATAATCTATAGCTTTAGTGATTTAGCAACACATGAATAGGAGTGCACCTTTTAACGTATAACCCTAACCTTAAATGAATATAATCTATAGCTTTAGTGATTTAGCAACACATGAATAGGAGTGCACGATAATCTATACCTTTCAGTGGTCTTATAGTTGCTCAATTAGAGCGCATCATGTCAAATCTATGAATATAATGCATGTAAAAATAGAAAACACACATAATTAAGCACTTCACTCAACCGTTAACCTTAAATGCTTGAAGATCTTCCGAAACGCCTTGGAACTTAGATTTTCTTCCAAATCCTCATAACAAGACCATGTTACCTAGCTAACCTCGGAAGCCTAGGTTGCAAATACCTTCGTCGCATGCTCCTCGTGTTAGAAAATGAACTAGGGCTAGATGCATCAAAATTAACTTAGAAAATTTTATCTAAACTTAGAACATAAACAGATCGTGCATAAACAATAAAATCATGAATAAACATACCTTCATGTCGAACTTATATCCAAATCGAATTGCCTCTATTCTTGATAAGAACGCTCCTCTAATTTGTATCACAAAAATGTTGCAAAATCATAAGCGTTCTTTGACAGTATCCATACACGAGTTGGGAATTTGACTCCTTGAATTTGGGTGTGCTAGAACCTTACAAAGTGACAATTTCAACTCTCTCTATTCGCCCTCTATGTAGAACAAATTGTATGTCTTACGCCTAAGGTCTTATTTATAGGCTTCTTGTGGTTTCCTAATAAGCTTAAGATTTCTAATAAGCTTAGGATTTCTAATAAGCTTCCAATTCTTCAAATGGACTTATTAATTACATTTCTTATAAGCTTCCAATTCTCCAATTGAACTTATTAATTACCTAACCTAAAGACACATTCGACCCAGTTCTTTTGTGTGCGACAAGTTAGGTTAATTTAATGTGGTAATGGGCCCATAACTCGTTTTATGGCTCGTAATTCATAATTGGTATCTAGCAAGACATTATGGCTAACCATATTAAATTAAATCAGGGATCCAACATAACCTAATATAATTATTGCTTAAATCCTTTTATCACGTGATATCTATAATTGAATATAAGGCATGAACAAAGTTACCTTTTCTTGCTAATTAGATTGCTTTCTCGATCAATAAGCATATTGAAATAATAAATGACATCAATACCCTTATTAATTTATTTATAGCACGACCATGCATTTTGACAGTCATGCTTAATCAGGGTGCCTAGAGATATCTCTCTAGGATAAATTCCATCTTGATTAACCATTATTAACTACATAATTCATAACGAATTCGAGTACAACCTTTATAATTATCTGGTTAAAGATAATGTTTGATTGCATTAGAATAGATTAACTCTTATGTTTGACACTATGATAACCTCAGGTATAAGGATAAAAAAAATAATTAATTCATTAGAAGAATTTTGGCCTTTAATGTCGGTTTAAAACCGACATTAAAGGCCTTTAATGTCACGGCAACTGACATCTTTGTGAGCGTTATTAAAGGCCTTTAATGTCGGTTGGGCTTTAATGTCGGTTTAAAAACGACATTAAAGGCTTCTTTAATGTCGGGTTAAAAACGACATTAAAGGCCTTTAATGTCAGTTTTCAACCGACATCTTTGATGGTGTTATTGAATCCCTTTAATGTCGGTTGGGCTTTAATGTCGGTTTAAAAACGACATTAAAGGCCTCTTTAATGTCGGTTTGTCAGTTTTCAACCGACATCTTTGATAGTGTTATCAAAGCCCTTTAATGTCGGTTGAACTCTGATGTCGGTTTAAAACCGACATTAAAGCCTAGTTTTTGGATTCACTTTTACAAATTTATTTTTATTTAATTGTTACATTATTGTCCTATAGACCGACATTGGGTCAATCTAGATAAATATGTTTTTCACATGCCAACAAATCAATGAAATTCATATTATGTTAGAAACTATAATATTTGTCTTGTACATACACAAAATAAAATCTTAATATTATGTTTGTATATTCTACGATAGTACATGAAAAAAGATTCTAATACAAGAATTAAATAATTAAAAATCCTAAATGCCTTCTCAATCTTCAATTTTCAATGGTCGCTTGGCCATCTCTGCACAATCACTTAGCTTTCAACCCGATATGACTTCAATTATCTACAAACGATATCCAAATAGACATTAATTCAATCCAATGCATTAATCTCGAGCTTTTTCCTTCCCTATTACGGTGCAAAATCATTCAAAAAAACAAACTACCTAGAGGTCAAGTAACTCAATCATGCCCCCAAATTGCCACTAAGAAACCCAACAGAAAACAACATCCAGACTAGGAATTGGCAGAATAATAAGCCAAATTTGTTGACTACGAGTAAGCCTACTCCTAACGTCGAACAGTAATAAGAATAAGAAGTGATAATCAAACAATTCAAAATAAATCCCATTCTTACCGATGCTTGCAGAGTATACCGTAGAGGTAGAAATGGTGACGAAGGGAGAGAGCGAGCTTGTAGAGAGAAGACGCCATGTAGAGGAAGGGGATGAAAGAGCGATGCAGATGAGAGAGGTCAGCATGGTCTCTGCTGTAAGCGATTTTGATCACTGACTTCTTCAGGTTCTCCATGAGTGGATGAAGACTTGGAAGCTAATGGAAAGAAAGAGGGAAAATATGCTTTTCTACAAATGCTAGAGAAGATACAATGAGAGATACGAACTTATATGAACAGAATGAAGTTAAAAGATTCAAATGGTTGATTCTTTGTTTTGTGTCTTCCAGCTTGCTTACCCATCTCTGGCCAGAGTAAATGTGCTCTGATGGATTCAAATCTCGGTGATAATATTCTCTGAAGTATTGTGGTATTGACAAACCCGAAAAGAAGGAGGTGCCCAAGATGAATTTTGTTCTGAAACTGTTCAAGTTACAGAATTGGAGAAAACCAAGCCCAGAAGAGGCTGTAGGAAATTACATCAATGTCAGCAGTGTCTAATCTTCAACAATCATTTTTTAAAAAATGGAAACAACACTTTTCATTGATAATTAAAAGAAAAAATAATACTCGGATTATAATGAGGCAAAATAATCGTACAAAGATATGGATCGATTGACAAATTGCAAACCATGTAGCTAGTCTTGTTAATTTTAGAATCAGATTTCACATATGGTTAGAGAGATGGGAGTACGTACAGACATAGCCGAAAAAGACACAATACAAGGCAGCAATAATTGGAAGAGGAATTGAGGCAAAAAGTGCTCCAAATTTTTCTGATATTGGAGTCAAATTTGTTAGGCAAAAAGGAAGGCAAAGTAGAGTAACTCCAAGGCTAAAAAATTATATATCAATATTTAGTCACAATCATGCTAGCCTACCAAATACAGAGAAGAAAATCATGAAGCCAGCTGATATTTGGATGACCCTTCTGCTACCAACTCTTTTTAAAGCTAATAGACCAGCATTTTCCCTACACTTTTTAAAACCCATCAGAGAAGAACAGTACAACATGTGATAAATGAGGCTGGTTTTTACCAAGAATCCAATCCAATCCATTTTCGTGTCATATATAATGTTCCACTTCCAATTTTACTGTATCTGATGGTTGGCACATGTTAAAATGTATTTCAAGCAGCAATAGCCAACCAACTTGATCTTGTGATATTGTTGAAGAATTTTGGACAAAATCTTAGATTCCAACCATTCTCAACCATACCATATAATTTTGTTAAATCATGCGAAATAGTGAAATATATCCTAATCTTACACAGATGCACATGTGCCAGTGACAGAACCAAACATGCCATTGAGCAAAACTCCAACTCCCTGAAATTAAAGAAGAATTGATGAGAAAATAAGATTTCATAGCTAATAAGAAAAGTAAAGAACAAAAGAAGAATTCTAGCACAACTTAGACGCCAAAGAAGAATTCTAGCACAAATTAGACATTCATGGCACATCTTACCAGCCAACCGCTACCCCGGCTGATGATGGATGCAGGCACTGGAGTCGCACTGCCATATCTTGATGCTGCGAAAAATGTTCCGGTACTCTGAAATATCTTATTATTAGAAGTAAGATGACTAGGAGGTAAATAGCTCATGGAAAAGAAGATAAATATTATACATATGAAGTCAAAGAACTTGACCTCAAAGAGGGAAACAACAGAAGCAGCCCTCATTGCAAAGGCTTCTCAAGCATTGAAAGTTGGACCTCCCCATTGAAATGGATAGGGAATGTAAATCCTACAGGCAATGAAATGAGATAATATAGACCATATAAGAACTCTCTAACAATTCTGAAAGGAACATTCTGATTCAGTAGCTATAGTTTTACCAAGGAGCAGTACTCAAAAGTCCAACTTGATCTGTGCGACAACTTTTCTGGGTTGTTGCGGGCTTGTGATTATAAACAGTGCTTGAAGTTAAGAGTTGTGCATATAGCCAGATGATTACAATTGAAAATAACACCGAATATCGATCATAGATTGGCTTTTTTGTTTTCAATAAATGAGGAAGATACTGCAAAACCACAAAACCAATCAAGAAGAATTTGTGATACCCTCAAATGCACAAAGCGAAGCTGTGAAGTGAGGCTAAAATATGTTATATTTATGTTATATTTTGTTAGGCTAAAACTCCTGTTTGTATTTATTTGATTTCATTTAGATTTTTTGTCTTTTAAAATTAAGTACATAAACAGTATTGCATCTTATCTATTGGTTTTTATGTTTTATTGTCAACATTTTAGAAGTGATAAATCCAAGCTAAATTTTGAAATTAAAAAAACTTATTTTGTTTGAAATTTGGCTAAAGAATTCAATTTTTTTTTTTACTCAACAAAAATGCATAACACAATAAGTTTAATTTAAAAAAAGAAAAAGAAAAAGAATGAAATAGTTATTAAAGAAACCTTTTTTAAAAAAATATCGAAATTTGTTATCTCACCCTTCCATAAAGTTGTTTCCATATCATTTAGAAAACATTTGAATTCTCAAGACGCTAAAAGCAAACAATAATATTTAGTTTTGAAAAATGCTACTGGTTTTCAAATTTTGCCTTAAAGTTTTTAAATTATTTGTGATAACAACGAAAGTAAATATATTCCAGAGAAAAATATAAAAAGAATTATATTAAATTACTTCTGAAATTATTCACAAATGTGATATCAATTTGCTATAGAAAGTACCTTGGAAACAATGGAAGGATGAGGAGGAGAAGTGGCAGTATCTTCGAGATCATCATCGGCTGCCATCTTCCTCCGTTTCAGTCGAAAGGAGGAAGCAGAAGGATGAGCTCCACCATCCACGGCGGAGGAACAACAAAGGCGGGTCTGAAAACTCATAAGAAGAAGAATGAATCGTACTACGAACATCGAACATGAGAAGATCGTCCATGAAGGAAGAAGTACTCCAACTAGGGTCCTCGTGAAACGTCGCTTCACACCGATCCTCCTCGCCGATGTAGGGGGGATATTCAATTTTCTTAAGTATATTGTAGATCTGGCTCGCCGATGTAGTAAAGTGCAAAAAAACATCATATATCTGCAACAGCTAATTGACTCTTCTGCAACAGATCTGGCCACAAGCCAACCAGATCGGAGCTTGTGAGATAAACGCAGACGGCGATGATGGTGGCGAGGGCTGGACATGAACATGGTTGAAGAAAAGGACTCCCGACGGTGGTGGCAAGCATAACAGTGTTTGAAGAACATGAGGAGTGACGACGGGGGTGGCGGTCACGGGCTGGGCACGAGGGACGATGGTGGTGGTGGTGGCAGCGGCTGTTCAGAGAAGAAAGGAAAGATTGTTAGATGAGAATGAGGAGTGAAGAAGAAATTGGAAGGATGAAATCGTGTGGGTCATTGAGAAAGAGTAAAGTAAGAGAGAGAAAGTCATTTTTTTATAAAATAAAAAATTAAAATTAAAATTAAAAAGGAGCTTTAATGTCGCTTTTCAAAACAAGGATGTTTAATGTTTGTTTTAAACTGACATTAAAGCTCCAGCTTTAATGTCGGCTTAAAACCGACATTAAACATCCGCCTTTCCAAAAACGACATTAAAGCTCTTTTTTCATTTTTTCCAACTGACATTAAAGACCAGATTTGTTCTAGTGATTATTTGAGACTATTTATGAGACATGTCCATGTAATAATCTAAAAAAAATGTCAATCTTGTTGTATTTATGTTCTAAAACTTGTAGTTTGTAATCATATTCTATTCAATGAAGTCGTTATTAAGAAATTGAATACTATGTTCTTAAATCCAATAAACTAACGTCCCAAGGCTATTTTTTGAGAACTCGAACTTTACGTAGAGACATAAACTTGGATCAAGTTCGAGTACATAGCCGAAATAGTTTATGAATAAAGGTTAGGTACCTTATTCAGAGAAACTATGGATGTGGCCCAATTTGTAGTTTGTATAGACGAGGTGATTCTGAATCGTTTATGTTAAGTGTTTATATAAGATTGAACCAGGAAATAGTCACTTTTACGTTATAATGTTGTTTAATGTTTAAAACTAACTATCTCGATTATAGATAACCTAGGTAACTTAATCTTAATCCTGAGCTAACTATGAACTCCCGTTCACACGAGATTATCCTTAGATCTGCACAGGCGAGGACAACTCATTAGCATTGACCCAATAAGCCTTCCATTTCAAGGGTAAGATTGGGTGGATAGCTGCGAACATAGGGTGCAAGATGGACTTCACTCCTACACGCTTTAGGGTTAGCAGAGGTTGTTTCCTTAAGAACTGAATCCAAGTCTTCAACAAAGGAGCCCCACCTTCTCATTGGCCCAAGAGGGATTTTGATTTGTATAAATTAGCCTAAATATAATCCTAAAGTATTAGAAACCCCTTAAAACCATTATAGAACACTTTAGCTAAAGAGAAGTAATGTAATTTTAGCTCTAGCGTCCCTAAGAGTTCACACGGTGAGGTCCATGCAGGGCTTTTGGCCGTGCATAGGAGTGGACTTCCGTTAGAGAATGTTTGCATGGATCAATAACAAGGTGAATAGAAGAAGTAGTTCATAGTAAGTGGGTGAGGGATATGTGATAACACATCCCACGGTCTCTTCCATTAGGTTGCACTGTGAAATTCTTATAATGCACCTACAAGTCTGCCTTGGAGCGATATTCCCTTTGGAGGGTTGTATTAAAGGATTCAGAACACTGCAAACTCTAAAGAAGGATAGGTTTTCTTAGATTTGTTTTCATATTGACTTTCCACTTTCGGGAGCATATTGATGATCTCTGAGATCCAAAAATGGCGGGTTACACTTACAAGAATTACTAAGTTGTTAGTACATTCTCGACCAAAGAAGCGATAACTGAATGTTATAAAGAATAAAAAGTTATTCTAGAGTTAGGATCTAGTCAAGATTGTCTTAATTCAAAGGAGGAATAATCGACTACCCTTCGGTAGAGATTATTCTAAACATTTGAAATATCCTTGCAAAACATAATAATGAAGGGTACATTATTAATAATTGCAAAAATAGATTTGTATATAAAGGATTATAGGTTTTAAAAGAGAATATGTTTGTTTTTTCAGCATGAAGAGCTCAATAGTTCAACTGTTAGCTTCCGAAAAACTTAATGGCGATAATTATACGGCATAGAAATCAAATCTTAACACGATACTGGTAGTTGATTTGATATTTGTCTTAACTGAGGAATGTCCTCAAACTCCTGTCTCTAATGCTAACCGAACTAATCGAGAAACATATGATCAATGGATAAAACCTAATGAAAAAGCCAGTGTCTACATTCTTGCCAGCATGTTTGAAGTTCTGGTGAAGAAACATGAATCTTTAGCCATGAGTAAAGAAATTATGGATTCATTAAGGGCAATGATTGGGCAACCAGAATGGTCTCTAAGACACGAGGCAATCAAATACATTTACACTAAGTGTATAAAGAACGGGACCTCTGTTAAAGAACATATACTGAACATGATGATGCACTTCAACATCGCTGAAGTAAATGTGGTGCCATCAATGAGGCTAATCAGATTAGTTTTATCTTAGAGTCTTCCGAAGAGCTTCATATCATTTCAAACAAATATGTCTCTAAACAAGATAAAGTTTAATCCGACAACCCTTTTAAACCAGCTCTAGCGATTCCAAACCCTTACCATGGGTAAGGGAAAGCAAGTGGAAGCAAATGTTGCTACCACAAAAAGAAAATTTTCAAGAGGATCGTCCTCTAAAACCAACGTTGGACTATCAAAACTTAATCGTCAAGTAAAAAAGAAGGAAATGGGGAAGACTCCCAAACAGAACAATGGAAAGAAAGCTGCAGAAAAAGGTAAATGTTACCACTGTGGCCAGAACGGGTACTGGTTGAGGAACTGTCCAAAGTACCTTGCAGAGAAGAAGGCAGAGAAGGAAGCACAAGGTAAATATGATTTAGTAGTTGTTGAAACAAATTTAGTAGAATATGAAAATTCAACCTGGATATTAGATTCATGAGCCACTAACCATATTTTCTTCTCATTTCAGGAAAATAATTCTTAGAAAAGGCTTTCAGAAGGCAAGATCACTCTCAAGGCTGGAACAGGAGAGATGGTCTCAGCCAAAGCAGTGGAAGAGTTAAAGTTGTATTTTGGAAATAGATATATCATACTTAAGAATGTCTTGTATGTACCAAAAATGAAAAGAAATTTGATATCGATCTCTTCTATTTTGGAACACATGTATAGAATATCTTTTGAAATTAATGAAGCGTTCATTTTCTATAAACATATTAAAGTCTGTTTTGATATACTTGAAAACAACTTATATATGTTAAGACCAACAAGAGAAAATCTTGTCTTAAATACTGAAATGTTTAGAATAGTCGAAACTCATAATAAAAGAAAAAAGTTTCTTCTGATGACAATTTATGGCACTTAAGACTTGGTCACATAAATCTCAATAGGATTGGAGATTAGTTAAAAATGGACTTCTAAGTGAGTTAGAAGATAACTCTTTACCTCCTTATCAATCTTGTCTTGAAGGAAACATTACCAAGAGATGTTTTACTGCACAAGGTCTTAAAGCCAAAATACTTTTAGAACTCATACATTCGGACCTCTGTAGACCAATGAACGTCAAAGCTTGAGGAAGGTACGAATATTTCATTAGTTTTATTGATGATTATTCTAGGTATGGTCATGTTTACCTAATTTGTCACAAGTCTAATTCTCTTGAAATGTTTAAAAAATATAAGGCTGAAGTTGAAAATGAAATAGGTAAAACAATAAAGATACTTCGATCAAATCGAGGTAGAGAGTATATGGACTTACGATTCCAAGACTATATTTATAGAACATGGAATCCAGTCACAACTCTCAGCACCTAATACGCCTCAACATAATGGTGTATCAGAAAGAAGAATCCGAACCTTCTTAAACATGGTTTGCTCTATGATGAGCTTTGCTCAGTTGCCAGATTCCTTTTCAGGATATGCTTTGGAAATAGTTGTCCATATTTTGAATAACGTTCCCTCTAAAAGTGTTTCAGAAACACCTTATGAGCTATGGAAATGGCGTAAAGAAAGTTGACGTCACTTTATAATTTAGGGATGTTCGGTACACGTGTTAGTACAAAATTCTAAAAAATTGGAACATCGGTCAAAATTATGCCTATTCATAGGTTATCCAAAGGAATCTAAAGGTGATCTGTTTTACGATTCTCAAGAAAATAAAGTATTTATATCAACATATGCCACATCAAGGATCATCAAACTCACAGTAAACTAGTATTAAAATAGATTTTCAAGAGTGCTACAAATAAACCTAGCTCATCCACTAGAGTAGTTGATAAAACAAGAAAATCTGGTCAAACACATCGTTTTCAAGAGTTGAGAGAGTTTCGATGTAGTGGGAGAGTTGTTCATTAGCCTGATCGTTACTTGGATTTAATTGAAACTCAAGTTGTCAAACCTGATGATGGCATAAAGGATCCATTAACCTATAAACAAGCAATAAATGATGTAGACCGTGACCAATGGATCAAAGCCATGGACCTAAAAATGGAGTCTATGTATTTCAATTTTTTTTGGACTCTAGTAGATAAACCGATAAAAAAAGGAAATCTAGTCAAACACATTGTTTTCAAGAGTTGAAAGAGTTTCGACGTAGTGGGAGAGTTATTCATCTGCCTGATCGTTACTTGGATTTAATTGAAACTCAAGTTGTCAAACCTGATGATGGCATAAAGGATCCATTAACCTGTAAACAGCCAATAAATGATGTAGACCATGACCAATGGATCAAAGCCATGGACCTATAAATGGAGTCTATGTATTTTAATTTTGTCTGGACTCTAGTAGATTAACCAAATAACATAAAACCTATTGGATGTAAATGGATCTACAAAAAAAAAAAAACGAGACCAATGCGGTAAAGTACAAACTTTTAAGGCTCGATTTGTGGCGAAAGGTTATACCCAAAGAGAGGGAGTGAACTATGAAGAAACTTTATCTCCCGTTGCCATGCTTAAGTCAATTAGAATACTCTTACCCATTGCCACTTTTTATGATTATGAAGTTTTGCAGATGGATGTCAAGACAACTTTTTTAAATAGAAATCTTGAGGAGAGTATCTACATGGCTCCACCAGAGGGGTTTAAAAGGGTCAAGAACAAAAGGTTTGTAAGCTTTAGAAATCTATTTATGGTTTAAAGCAAGCATCTAGATCCTGGAATATAAGATTTAATATTGTGATCAAGTCTTATGACTTTGAACAAAATGTTGATGAACCTTGTATTTACAAAAAGGTCTTCAATTCCATTGTAGCATTCTTAGTATTATATGTAGATGATATTTTACCCATTGGGAATGACGTAGGTTATCTTACTGATATCAACAAATTGCTAGCTATGCAATTTCAAATGAATGATTTGGGAGATGCACTATATGTTTTTTGAATCCAAATTGTTCGGAACCGTAAAAATAGAACACTAGCTATGTCTCAAGCATCTTATATCGACAAAATGTTGTCTATTTATAAAATGCATAATTCCAAAAAGGGTCTACTGCCGTACAGATATGGGATTCATTTGTCAAAGGAACAATGTCTTAAGACACCTCAAGTAGTTAAGGATATGAAAAAAATTCCGTATGCTTTCGATGTTGGAAGTTTGATGTACGCAACGTTATATACTAGACCTGACATTTACTTTCTAGTAGGGATGGTCAATAGGTATCAGTCCAATCCCATACGTGATTATTGGACAATCATTGAGAATATTCTAAAATATCTTAGAAGAACAAAAACTACAGCCGCTCAGATCTACGATGTTTCTAAACTAGGACAAATGGGAGACTTATTAGGCATGTGCCCTAGTTTATTATATTCGTATGTTTATTGTACTCATATGTATTATTCTCTTATGGTTAAATTCAAACAGTTTTATCCCACTAGGAGTTTTAGTCCAAGTGGGAGTTTGTAATCATATTCTATTCAATAAAGTCGTTATTGAGAAATTGAAAACTATAATCTTAAATCCAATAAACTAAGATCCAAGGCTTTTTTTAGTAAACTTGAACTTTATATAGAGACATAAACATGGATTAAGTTCGAGTAAATAGCCTAAATAGTCTATAATATATGAATAAAGGTTGGATGCCTTATTCAGAGATGATATAGATGTGGTCCACTTTGTAGTTATTACAAACGATGTAATCCTGAATCATTCATGTCGAGACATGAAAGTGGGGGCATCCTATGTAAAAGGTATACATAAGACAGAAACATGAAATAGTGACTTTTACATTATAACGCTATTTACTATTTGAAATTGACTATCTCAATTATTGATAACCTAGGTAACTTAATCTTAATCCTAAGCTAACTATGAACTCCTACTCACACGAGATTATCCTTAGATTTGCATACACTACTAGAAAATTGGCAATACTTGATGCTTGTATAATAGATATACTTGACAGTTTTAATAAAAACTGTCATGTAACACAAGAAAGTGTCAAGAATAAGAAAGATTGAAAAAACCCATTGTTTTTATTTTTTATTTTTTTTTAATAATTGATAGATTAAAAGTGTCAAGAATAATTTTAATTACTTGACATCTAAAAAATGTCAAGTAATATATATTTTTAACTCATTCAATTAAAATTTTCCCTCTTTTAATTTGACTTTCCCAAATTTCTTTTTCCCCCAAATTTTCTAAAAAACCCTAACTCCTCTCATATTTCTCTTCGACGAAACAACAACACCAAGCTGTTGTTTCCAATCCCATATTTCGGCCCATATTTTCGATCCATTGGCAGCGTTTCCAGTCGATCTCCGCAACGTTCGCCACAAGTTCGTCTGCCATCAGTTTTCGCCATCGCCACAAGATATCACACATTTCCACAGTCTCTTCTGCTTCCAGTTCGCCACAAGTTCGTCATCCCATTTTCGATCAATCTGCTCAAGCCGCTGTCGTCTACTCGCAATGTCCACCACCAGTTCGATCAATCTTCTCTGCAGATGTTCTTCTTGTCGAATGACCACCTCGTACGCATCACACAAACGACCATCTGGTACGTTCTTCGGCCACGCATCAGAGATTACCACCTCGTACATGAAGGGATGAAAACCCTTTACAGCGGAAAATATACAGAAACTCAATTTTAATTAGAACCTTAAAAATACCAATACATTGGCAAAAAATATTGATTAAACATGCTTTAAAAAATTACAGAGAATAAAACTTACGCTCGTTGACGACTCTGAATCTGCAATCACCAAATTTTTGGGCACCACCACTTGAAAACCTTCCTATTCTCTGATTGAGATGGTTTGTGGGAACCAAAATTGGAATAAGGGAATGGAGAGATTTTTTTTTTTTTAGAGAGAATGGATAGTCTTCTTCGCAGAACTCTCTCCCGTTTTAGAGAAAAAAAATTTTGTTACGCAAAAAAATTCCCTCTTCTTCAGTCGGAAGAAGAGGGAAGTTAGAGAGAATAATTGGGAACGTGGGAAAACCACCCACGTTCCTTATTAATTTAATAAATTAATATTTAATTAATATTAATTAATTAATTAATTATATTAATTATATTAATTAAATAAATAATTAAATAATTAAATCATATTTAATTAATATTTCATTTAAATCATATTTAAATGAATATCTCTCACATAACCTATAGTTTTAATTTAATTAATTTAATTAAATCAAATTTAATTAAATCAAATTAAACAAAAACTATTAATTAATTCTCCAATTAATTAATTTCTAAATTAAATATCTTATATTTAATTTAATCCATAATTTGAATCATATTCAAATATAAATTTCTCTCATAACTTATAGTTTTAATATGTATCATATACACATTAAATTTTAACTTATAGTTTTAATATGAATCTAATTCACATTAAACTGATATTTGAACTTATTCAAATATTTTATTCTCTCATAATTTAATTTTGAATCATATCCAAAATTAAATTTATATAATAAAGTCTAATTAAAATATAAACTTTATATTATAATGTATCAATATACATTATATTAATTCCCAAAGTAAATTTGAACATTTCAAATTACAACCAATATAAATAAATCTCATTACTCTTTATGAGCTAGGAAGGGGACCTAATGGACCTACAGATCAGAAGCTACAACGATATGAGATTAATTGGCTAAACTCATTAACCACATTAATCAATATTCGTTAACTGTGCGTACACTCCACTAAAGACTCACAGCTGAACTCTTCTCACTATAGATATATTTCTGTGTCCACGGATATAGACCAATACCAGTAAGTTAGTCCTTCACAAGTGTTCGTAACTCCAGCTGGGTCAAATTACCGTTTTACCCCTGGGTTACCTCTAGTCCTTAAATACCAGTGCTCCTCTAATGAACAACCTGTTTATGGTCCAACCACTAAACAGAAACCCCTCTCGTGCCATTGAGAGGGTAGGGCCCTTTGTTCAAGTCTCGGAGACACCATTTAAGGGAACACTTATCTACTTACCCTAAAGGTGGGAAGGAGTGAATTCCATCTTGTGTGATTATGTTCCCAGCTCTCCACTCGGTATTATCCCCAAAATGATAAGAATATTGAGTCGGCAATCTGGCCACTCTCACTCGTATAAATCAAAGGACAATCCCTCGCAAACAGGAGTTCATAATACACTCAGGATTAAGACTAAGTTACCTAGGTCATCCTAATGAAATAGCAATCCAACTAGTTAACGGAGTTACATCTAGTGATTACTATTTCGTGGTCCAGTCTTATGCAAACTCATTGCATAGGATACCCTCACTCGCATGTCACATACATGAACGCATTTGATCAATGTGTCTGTATCAAATACAAAGTGAGCCGTATCCATAGTGTTAACAGGATAAGGTACCCAACCTTAACCCTATACTATAGACTCTTTAAGCTGATCTTGAACATTAATCCCTGTATGTCTCTACATACTGTTCAAGACTCATCAAACAGCTTAGGATGTTAGTTTATTGGATTTGGGTTATTAAGACAAAACTAATAAAATAATCAATAACACTTATTGAAATTAAATAATAAAATACTTTATTAATGACGGTCAATTGATTATATTTACTATCTACGAGTTTTAGGACATAAAATCCAACAAACTCCCACTTGGACTAAAACTCTAGTCCTTATGGGATGTACATAGTAGAGTAATCCTCAAACATTGGAAATGGTAAAATGTACAAGTATATTACATAAAACGTATATATACAAATACAATAAACTAGGGCATCATCATACCCATTACACATCTCCCACTTGCCCTAGGTTACCTAATGTACATATCTCGTAGACCTAGACTTTCTAGATGACCCTCGAACACTTTAGCCGTGAGAGTCTTCGTAAATGGATCAGCAATGTTGTGCTCCGAAGCGATCTTGGTGACGATCACATCCCCTCGTTGCACAATCTCCCGTATCAGATGATACTTCCTCTCTATGTGTTTCCCTCGTTTATGGCTGCGAGGTTCTTTAGAATTGGCTACTGCCCCACTGTTATCACAATATAGAGTGATGGGCAAGTTCATATTTGGAACAACTTCCAAATCATGTAGGAACTTCCTAAGCCAAACTGCTTCTTTTGCTGCTTCACAAGCAGCGACGTATTCAGCCTCCATTGTAGAGTCTGCAATACATCCTTGCTTGATGCTACGCCATACTACAGCTCCCCCATTTAGGGTGAACACTGATCCCGATGTGGATTTCCTAGAATCCTTATCGGTTTGGAAATCAGAATCAGTGTATCCTGTAAGGATCAAATCCTTAGCTCCATACACAAGCATGTAGTCTCTCGTTCTCCTAAGATACTTGAGAACAATTTTAACCGCCGTCCAATGGTCTAACCCTGGGTTGGACTGATACCTACTGACTATTCCCACTGCATAACAAATGTCTGGCCTAGTGCAGAGCATAGCATACATTAAGCTGCCCACAGCTGAGGCATAGGGAATACGTCTCATATCCTCAACTTCTTGAGGTGTCTTAGGACTCTGTTCCTTAGACAAGTGAACTCCATGCCTGAAAGGTAATAAACCCTTCTTAGAGTTCTGCATCGAATATCGAACCAACAATTTGTCGATATAGGTTGCTTGAGACAGTGCTAGCGTTTTGTTCTTACGATCCCTTATGATTTGGATCCCAAGAACATATTGTGCCTCTCCTAAATCTTTCATTTGGAATTGTGCTGCTAGCCAAGCTTTAACGTCAGTAAGGTAACCCACATCATTCCCAATGAGGAGGATATCGTCCACATAAAGTACTAAGAAAGCTACTTTTCCTTTGTTGATTTTCTTATATACACAAGGTTCATCAACATTCTGGTCAAAACCATAGGATTTGATTGCAGTATCAAACCTAATGTTCCAAGATCTTGATGCTTGTTTCAACCCATAAATGGATCGATTCAGCTTGCAAACTTTTTGCTCTTGACCTTGGGTTATGAACCCCTCGGGCTGAGACATAAAGATACTCTCTTCAAGATTGCCATTCAGAAAAGCAGTCTTGACATCCATTTGCCATATTTCATAATCATAAAATGTGGCGATGGACAAGAGAATCCTTATAGACTTTAACATAGCAACAGGAGAGAAAGTTTCCTCATAGTCAACCCCTTCCCTTTGGGTATACCCTTTTGCCACAAGTCTAGCTTTAAAGGTCTGTACCTTCCCAGCTGAATCTCTCTTTCTCTTATAGATCCATTTGCACCCTATAGGTTTTACCCCTTCAGGTAGATCTACAAGCTCCCACACTGAATTGAAGTACATAGACTCCATTTCAAGGTCCATGGCTTTGACCCATTGGTCCTTATCTACATCATTCATTGCCTGTTTATAGGACAATGGATCCTCAATACCATCATCTGGTATGACAACTTGAGTTTCAGTTAAACCCAAATAGCGGTTAGGTTGTGATACAACCCTCCCACTGCGTCGAGGCATTCTCAACGATTGAGAAGGATGAGATTGACCTGATGTGGTGGTTTCATCAACCCTTGATGAGGGACCAACTTCATCAACAACCCTTGTTGATTCATCAGTAGCTTCACTTAATACTAATTTGCTTCGTGGTTTATGATTTCTCATGTGGTCTTCTTCCAAGAAAGTAGCATTTGTCGATACAAACACTCTATTTTCTTGTGGATCAAAGAATAGACCACCTCTCGTCTCTTTAGGGTAACCAACAAATTGGCATAACCTTGAACGAGGTTCCAACTTCTTGGGATTTGTCACTAATACGTGTGCTGGACAACCCCAAATTCTGAAATGACTTAAACTAGGTTTACGTCCTCTCCATAGCTCGAAAGGTGTTTCAGAAACACTCTTCGAGGGAACATTGTTCAAGATATGAACTGCAGTCTCTACTGCATACCCCCAAAACGAGCTAGGCAATTGAGCGTAACTCATCATTGAACGAACCATGTCTAACAAGGTTCTATTTCTCCTCTCTGATACACCATTTTGTTGAGGTGTACCAGGTGCTGAGAGTTGGGATTGGATTCCATGTTCTATCATATAGTCCTGAAATCTCAAATCCATGTACTCTCCACCTCGATCAGATCGAAGTATTTTAATCTTTTTACTTAATAGATTTTCAACTTCAGTCTTATACTCCTTGAACTTTTCAAGAGCTTCAGACTTATGCTCCATTAAGTATAAATAACCATACCTAGAATAATCATCTATAAAAGAGATGAAGTATTCAAAACCCCCTCTAGCTTTTACATTCATCGGACCACAGAGGTCTGAATGTATAAGTTCTAAAGGCTCTTTGGCTCTATAACCTTTTCCAGTAAAAGGTCTCTTTGTCATTTTACCTTCAAGACAAGATTCACATGGAGGTAATGAAACATCTTTTAACTTGTTTAGAAGTCCATTCTTTACCAATCTCCCGATCCGATCGAGATTTATGTGACCTAATCTTAAATGCCAAAGATAGGTATTGTTATTTGGAGAAATTCTTTGCCTTTTATTTTGAGTATTAGCAGTTCTAAACATCTCATGATTTAAAACTGCTTTTGCTTCATTAGGTCTTAATACATACAAGTTGTTTTCAAGCTTAGCTGAACAAATATGTACACCATTCTTATAAATGAACGCTTCATTCATAGAAAAATTAATTGAGTACATATGTTCAATAAGACAAGAAACGGAAACTAAGTTCCTTTTAATTTTAGGAACTATGTACAAGTTTTCCAAAAACATGAATTTATTTCCGAAAAACAACTTAGCATCTCCCACTGCACGAGCTGAAATGACATCTCCCGTTCCAACCTTGAGTGTCATCTCACTGTCCTCAAGCTGCTTGAAGGAACTAGTTTCTTGTAAAGAAGAACAAACATGGTTAGTGGCCCCTGAATCAAGTATCCAGGCATTTTGGTCATTTTCCACTAAACATGTTTCCAAGACAAGTAAATCATATTTACCTTCCTTTTCTTTCTTCTTAACAAGGTACTTAGGGCAATTTGTTTTCCAATGCTCATCAACATTGCAGTGAAAACATTTCCTCTTGATGGCTACCTTAGCCTTCCCTTTGTCCTCAACAGCAATAGTAGGACCTTTCCCTTTCCCTTCTTTCCTCTTTTGAATTTTCTCAGATCCAGAAGGTGAAGGTACAAACCTCCTCTTAGAATGGGCAACATTTACCTCTTGTTTGATCTGAATGGACGGTTGTCCAAACATCTCTCTAAGAGAGTCCATGATCTGACGTGCAGTGACCATGATCTCATGTTTCTTGCTTAGTATGTCAGACATACTAGCCAAGATGTGGAGGCGAGCCTTGTCATTGGCCTTTGTCCAACGGTCATATGCATCCCTAACACTTTGGGATGCATGTTTAGTGGGGAAAGGAGGACATTCCTCCATTAAGACGAAGCTTAGATCAACGATAACTAAAATCATATTCAGTTTCGATTTCCACGTCGCATAATTTTCACCGGTTAATTGATCTTTTTTAAGCAATGCAATAATTGAGGAAGACATGCTGAAATAGCAAACAATTGACCATATTAGTTATCTTTGTCTTAACCCATTACATAAAACAATCCAATCAATTCAGCAAAAACAAACAATCAAAGAACCCTAATAAAACTAATGATTTAGTTTTTGCAACGATACTTCAGAAGTTTAGAACAAAAATCACCGAAGGGTGATCAATTACTCTTCTTCTGAATTGAGACAATCTCAACTAATTACTAATACCAGAATAACTCTTATTCCTATAGTTCTTAGCTATCGTTGTTCGGTCAAGGATTCATTAACTAACTTAATTCATCCCGTAAGTGTGACCCTACCATTTTCAGATCCCAGAGGTACGCTTCAACAGGCTACCGTTTAGGAAAGACAACTGTTGAAGATTAACCTAAGAAATCCTATCCATTTCTGGAGTTTGCGATGTTCCGACTTATATGATCAAGCCCTCCGAAGGGATGGTCGCTCCAGGACGACACGCAGGCGGATCATAGAAATCTCACGGTGCAACCTAATGGAGGAGACCGTAGGATACGTTGACACGCGTCCTTCTCCCACTTACTATGAACATTTCCCCTATTCACCTTGTTATTGACCCATACAAACACTTTCCGAAAGGAGGCCGCGCCCAGGGCGACACGAAGCCGAGTATGGATCTCACGTGTGAACTCTTAGGGACGTGAAAGCAAAAATAAAAATTGATATATCATATATACCATTTTTCTCCCACTAAAATGTTCTATTAATTTAGGTTTAGTTGCACTTAGCTAAATTCCGGCTAAATGAATCTAACTAAGTCTATTCTTATTATAACACTTATAATAAAACTTTACACTAAAGTTTCTAGGTGTATTAAACCATTTAATTTACCTAGTGACATCTTATGCTAATAGGAATAAGGTTAATTCAACGCCGGTTCCGGGTCAGTTCCCAGGTAGGAGGTGTTCCGTAAACCGTCAACTTAAGTACCCCCAGCCTTAGACAGAACTTTACCGGTGGAGTTCCCTTATAACCTTAAATCCTATTTGTCCTATTTAGTTTCATTAAACTAAAAATAAGACTTAATTCTAATCCTATTAGAATTAATGTGATCTTAGGTCTATTTAATTTTAAACAATTTAAAATTAAACCAAATTAATCCTAAGATCCTACGTTTGCATGCAACTCTTTATTATAGGTTGACGGTTTCTAATAATCAAATTTTATAACTATTATAAAATTAGTTAATTAGCCCTATAATCATACATACTATGGTTTAAATAATTAAAATCAAATTATAATTAAATAAAACCATATTACATGCATACATTATATTAATATAACAATTATATTAAACTATGGATGTAATATGCACAATGCAAATTAATTTTCATCTTTTATTAATATAACAATTATATTAAAAAAAAATATGAAAAACAATCAAGCATACACAATACATTAATTTAAATATAACAAATTATATTTAACTAAGTAATGTCATGCATCATGCTTATTCAATTTCATATATTTAAAATATCAACATATTTTAAATTACTCATGAAATTCATAATCATGCATTAAAACCATACATTATAACATTTATAATATATAAAAATGCATGAACATGCTTAACCTAAGATGGGATTCATCTAAATGACATCCATAAAGCATTAAATAACAATTGAACCTGTAAAATTGGCCTCTAGGATAAAATAAAGCAATAATTACAATAATAAAGCCTTAAAAAATCCTAAAAGTGCTTTCAAAGCTCCAAAACCGGCCTCAAAACCTTCGAAAAACTTCAAACCGGCTAAAAAATGCTTGAACCGGCCTAAAATAGGAAGAACCGGCCCAAAACCCCTTGAATCGGCACCATATGAAAAAATCGGAGTCGAACCGAGCCGACCGCGCCGAGCCGTCCGTACAGCCGAGTGAACCGAGCCGTCCGTACAGCCGAGCCGAGCCGTCCGTACATCCCGAGCCGAGCCGTCCGTACACCCCGAGCCGAGCCGTCCGTACACCCGAGCCGTCCGTACAAGTGCCGTCGAGCCGAGCCGCGGGAGCCGTCCGTACATCCAGTGACGTCACGATGACGTCATCCCTTCTTCAACCTCCAGCCGCGGATTTTTTTTTTTTTTTTTTTTTTTTTTTTTTTTTTTTTTTTTCCGGTTTCCGTACAGAATCGAAAAACTCTCGTTGATGGCCTTCCGGGTGTCCGTTTTGGGCAAATTTGGTGTCAAAAAATTCAGAAAAACACCCCGAATCCAAAAATTGGACTCTAAATTACAGATTTACAAATTAAAATGCCCAAAAACGCAGGGGCCTTTACATTTTGATCTTATCAAAACAGTAAATCTATGGCCAAAATTACAGAAACATTCAATTGCAAAAACCACATTCATAATGCAGAGATCCCACCTAACCAATGCAAATTTTAAAATTCTCAATTAAAACTGAGATGGCTCTGATACCAATTGAAGGGATGAAAACCCTTTACAGCGGAAAATATACAGAAACTCAATTTTAATTAGAACCTTAAAAATACCAATACATTGGCAAAAAATATTGATTAAACATGCTTTAAAAAATTACAGAGAATAAAACTTACGCTCGTTGACGACTCTGAATCTGCAATCACCAAATTTTTGGGCACCACCACTTGAAAACCTTCCTATTCTCTGATTGAGATGGTTTGTGGGAACCAAAATTGGAATAAGGGAATGGAGAGATTTTTTTTTTTTTAGAGAGAATGGATAGTCTTCTTCGCAGAACTCTCTCCCGTTTTAGAGAAAAAAAATTTTGTTACGCAAAAAAATTCCCTCTTCTTCAGTCGGAAGAAGAGGGAAGTTAGAGAGAATAATTGGGAACGTGGGAAAACCACCCACGTTCCTTATTAATTTAATAAATTAATATTTAATTAATATTAATTAATTAATTAATTATATTAATTATATTAATTAAATAAATAATTAAATAATTAAATCATATTTAATTAATATTTCATTTAAATCATATTTAAATGAATATCTCTCACATAACCTATAGTTTTAATTTAATTAATTTAATTAAATCAAATTTAATTAAATCAAATTAAACAAAAACTATTAATTAATTCTCCAATTAATTAATTTCTAAATTAAATATCTTATATTTAATTTAATCCATAATTTGAATCATATTCAAATATAAATTTCTCTCATAACTTATAGTTTTAATATGTATCATATACACATTAAATTTTAACTTATAGTTTTAATATGAATCTAATTCACATTAAACTGATATTTGAACTTATTCAAATATTTTATTCTCTCATAATTTAATTTTGAATCATATCCAAAATTAAATTTATATAATAAAGTCTAATTAAAATATAAACTTTATATTATAATGTATCAATATACATTATATTAATTCCCAAAGTAAATTTGAACATTTCAAATTACAACCAATATAAATAAATCTCATTACTCTTTATGAGCTAGGAAGGGGACCTAATGGACCTACAGATCAGAAGCTACAACGATATGAGATTAATTGGCTAAACTCATTAACCACATTAATCAATATTCGTTAACTGTGCGTACACTCCACTAAAGACTCACAGCTGAACTCTTCTCACTATAGATATATTTCTGTGTCCACGGATATAGACCAATACCAGTAAGTTAGTCCTTCACAAGTGTTCGTAACTCCAGCTGGGTCAAATTACCGTTTTACCCCTGGGTTACCTCTAGTCCTTAAATACCAGTGCTCCTCTAATGAACAACCTGTTTATGGTCCAACCACTAAACAGAAACCCCTCTCGTGCCATTGAGAGGGTAGGGCCCTTTGTTCAAGTCTCGGAGACACCATTTAAGGGAACACTTATCTACTTACCCTAAAGGTGGGAAGGAGTGAATTCCATCTTGTGTGATTATGTTCCCAGCTCTCCACTCGGTATTATCCCCAAAATGATAAGAATATTGAGTCGGCAATCTGGCCACTCTCACTCGTATAAATCAAAGGACAATCCCTCGCAAACAGGAGTTCATAATACACTCAGGATTAAGACTAAGTTACCTAGGTCATCCTAATGAAATAGCAATCCAACTAGTTAACGGAGTTACATCTAGTGATTACTATTTCGTGGTCCAGTCTTATGCAAACTCATTGCATAGGATACCCTCACTCGCATGTCACATACATGAACGCATTTGATCAATGTGTCTGTATCAAATACAAAGTGAGCCGTATCCATAGTGTTAACAGGATAAGGTACCCAACCTTAACCCTATACTATAGACTCTTTAAGCTGATCTTGAACATTAATCCCTGTATGTCTCTACATACTGTTCAAGACTCATCAAACAGCTTAGGATGTTAGTTTATTGGATTTGGGTTATTAAGACAAAACTAATAAAATAATCAATAACACTTATTGAAATTAAATAATAAAATACTTTATTAATGACGGTCAATTGATTATATTTACTATCTACGAGTTTTAGGACATAAAATCCAACAGTACATTCTTTAGCCGATTATCATAGATGTACCAGACGTACGTTCCTCAGTCGCGCATCACATAAATCGCCAGACATTCCTCAGCCGCGCATCACAGAGACTCCTCAAGGTATGTTAAGCTTTGATCAGTCTGTAATTTCGTTGGTACATTTTGTTTGATTTATTAATTTTGGGTGGTGTGGATTTATTTGCATGAGGATATTATCAAGGGTCGCCAGTACGCCGCCCCACCGCCAAAATGACAGTCAAGTTTATTGGAGGGATAGTATGCCAAAAAGCTTATTCTTTCTCCCTCTTTAATTAATTGTTTTGGTTTTGCTTGCATATACCAAAATTGAAGGCTTAAACTGTGAATGTTAGGATGGTCTAAAGAAAAAATATATCGAAGTGATGAGATTACCTGAAGTTTGAACTACATCTTTCATGCTAATATAATTATGTCTTAGAAACTTATTTCATTTTTTACTTGCTTTCTGTTATCTGCGGGGTTTACTAAATTATCTTCACATCTTTCCAATTTTTAGATTGTGTATTTGATTCTATGGGCTTATGATGATATTTCAAATAATCTTAGCCAATTTCAGTGAGATTTTTTTATCAATGATCTGAATGTTACACACACTAAAGCCTATTTTTAACTTAGTATATTAGACTTGTTATAATGTAGTTTAGTTTGGTAATTGGAAATAATGCAATACATTTTCCTCTGTTTATGACATCTAATTTAGGTGGAGATGAAGCTATGATAACAGAAGACTTTAATGTGTTATGGGCAGTGGATGTAAGTTTTAATTAAGTTATGTCGTGAGCCTATATAATAAACTTCTCATTCCACTGATCTTCTTTGTTGAGTTACAACTTCGTTTATTGTTAAGTATATTCTTGGTATAACATATTGAATCCATTACCAATTTTGGGAGATTTACAGCAATTTGCAGCAGGAGCCAAACAAATTAAATTCGTGGAGAAACTGAATTTTGAGTTGAGTAGAAAGCACTGGGTGAAATTGAAAGAAGAAACATCACTCACCGGGTGAAATTGTATGTTTGACCCCCTCCTCATTGTGTGTGTTGCATGCTTATCTTTTTTAGTTTCGTTTAAGAGTTCTAAATGTGATTCATAATGGCTTTATGTTTATGGCTTTATGCTCATTATTTTATGTGTGCTTAAATGATCATTTGTTCCTAAACGTGTTTTGATTAGGATTTGGTTAACTTATTAGCTTTGTCTCTTATTTAACTTGTATTGTATTTAAACTTATTAGCTCTTGAAGTGTTAAAGAGTTTTGTCTGTTTACTTTTTTCTTCTCATTAGTACATACATGGAGTTACTGCTCATGGAGTTCACTACATAATAAACAAACATTTCATCCTGTTGATGTTATAGTTGATGAACATATAACACAAGGGTGTTCACCTTTCTATCTTGTTTGGATTTTCTGCTTGCAGGGAAGAATCCTGACACCCTTTTAATGTTATAGTTGATGAATATCTTTATTTTATTCATGGTGGCATTGGATTACTGGTTTTGTTGTGGCTACTTTCAAGAATTTCCATGGCTAACTTGGGAAAATCTTGAGCTTTTCCGTTCACATTATAGATGTTTATTTTCTTATATTTATCTTGGAAATTAGTAAAATGATGGCCATAGGTAATGTTATTCTGTTTTATTTGTCTTTCTTGTGTTTAGTACATCTTTGTCTTTCTTGTGTTTAGTACATCTTGTGTTTAGGCCATAGGTAATGACATTGGATTACTGTTTCATGTGTTTAGTACATCTTGCAACTTATTATGATAATTATATGTGTGTTTGGTACACATTACGTTTCTATGGAATTTTGGAGCCTAGAGCAATGAAGAGATCTAAATTTAAATTTATTAAGTATGTGAATACAATTGCAGTTTTTCAGCTCAGTGGCTTGATAGTATTTCTTGGCTTATTCCTATGTTTTTACTCCTTTTTTTAGGATGAATCTTCCTTGATCTGGATTTCAAGTAAAGGTGAAAGGAGTTTGTAGTTAGCTTCAATCTCACGAATTATACATGGACAAAGAACTGTAAGATATTAATTTATTGGTTATCACTCTAATTATTTTCTTATTTGATGCAATTAGCACACATTGTTACTTAATCCTTTCTTTGATATTTCTCGCTATGCCATTGTTCAATATACAGATTTGCTTATAATTTGCTTTTCCTCTTTTCGACGGCTACCCACGACCTTCAGACGACGATCCACTACAATCTGACGACGACCCACTGCTGTCTGACGACGCCCACGCAAACTTCGACCGATGGCGCTTTAATACATGAGCTAGCAAGTTTGTTTATGAAGAAAGTTTTTGTTTTCATTCATCTAATACTTTAGTTAGCAAGTTGGTTTATGAAGATTGTAGCTTAGACATGTATATTTTGTTTATATTAAACAAAAAAAGGTTCATCTTGTAGCTTAGACATGTATATGGTTCATTGATATATATATATGCAATTTCTTTGATGGAAAGTTTGAGTTTTTTTAATTGATGTGTATTAATATTGTTGGACTTCAAAACAGGTGAATGATAAAATATATGGATATTTTAAAATATAAACTTTTTATTTGAACAAACCTTATATACTTGATACCTATAAACTGTCAAGTATAATTTCACTTGACGTGTAAAACCTGTCAAACATAAAACCCTCTTATTCTTGACACTGGATTAGTTGACGCATAAAAACTGTCAAGTATAATTATAGACTTGACGCTTTTTCAATGTCAAGTATAATTATACTTGACACTTATAAACTATCAAGTAAACCTCTCTTATTCTTGACACTGGATTAGTTGACACATTGAAAAGCGTCAAGTAAACCAATACTTGACAATTAAAAAGCGTCAAGTAAACCCAGTTTTGTAGTAGTGATAAGTGAGGGCAACTCATTAGCGTTGGCCCAATAAGCCTCCAATTTCAAGGGTAATATAGGATGGATAGTTGGAAACATAAGGTGCAAGACGGAATTCACTCCTACCCACTTTAGGGTTAGTAGAGGTTGTTCCCTTAAGTAGTGAATCCAAGTCTTCAACAAAGAGGCCCCACCCTCTCATTGGCCCAAGAGGGATTCGGTTTATAGGTTGAACCTGAAAACCAATTGGTCAATAGTGGATCAGTGGGACTTAAGGAGAAAGATGTAGTCTTGGGGTAAAACGATACTTTTCAACCCAACCAAGTTTACGAATAACTTGTGAAGGATTAACTTACTAATTATGGTTATCTCCAATGGACACAAATATATCTATAGTGAGGGGAGTGCAACTACGGGACTTTAGTGGAATGACCTATTAGTTAATAAATGTTGATAAGCTCGATAGTTCAGAATTTAGCCAGTTAATCTTGGATCGTTGGAGCCCATGATGTATAGGTCCATTAGGTTTTTCTGCTAGCTCATATGGAATAAGCTTATAAAACTATGATGGAATGAGTCGAATTGTTTGAAATAGAAGATGAGAGAGAAACCGACAAGTATATGTGATATAGTCGTCGGTTTTTAGATTACTAATAGAGCTTTATGCTTAAATAGGATTTAAATATTAAAGATATGAATGTGGATTCATACTCGGAAGCTCGAATAAAGATGGAAATAGTCAAAGTTGTAAAAAGTCAAAATGTTGACTTTTGACTTTTGAAAAGTCAAACTTTGACCGATAATATATTCAAATGTGATTTAAATCTTGAGAAAATAAATGTTGATTCATGCTCGAAATGTCAAAATTAGTTAAGATGGATAAAATTGTGAAAAGTCCAAATCTTGACTTTTTGGTTTGAAAAGTCAAAATTTAACTTTAACCAAATGATAATTTTACCCTTTGACCAAAGTTAGTGGAAAAATCCAACATTTTGTTGGATAAACCCACTAACTATAGTGGGCTATGTGTTAGCACACTATGAAGACATTAAGCCCACTAATGGTTAGTGAGTTATGTGTTGTTGGCCCATGTGTTTTGCATGCGCATGCAACCTTGCATATGAATCCTCTATAAATTGGGCTCTTGAGGCCTTAAGGTGTAACGCCCCGAAAATTTAAGGTAAAATTTTTCTCGTTTTATGTAAAATGCAAGTTGATATAATAATAATATAATATTAATTATATTATTATTATTAATGTTTATTTTATTGGTTATAATATTAATATTATAAATATTATTATTATTAATATTTATTTTAATTGTTATAATATTAATATTATAAATATTATTATAAATTAATATTATAGAAATATTGTCATTTATAGAACAATAAGATAAATTATTAATTATTTAATATTAATATTATTAATATATTATTATTATTACTTTATTATTATCATTATTATTTATATATAATATATATATTATTATTTAATTTAAATTATTAATTTTATATAATTATTAAGGTTTATATATATATATATATATATATAATATTTTTTTAAAAAAAATAAAAACCCTAAAAACGCGCCGCTACCCCCCCCTCGAAATTTCTTCTTCTCTCCCGTTTCCTCCTTCCTCACGCCGCGCGCCACCCGAACCATCCATCTCCTCTTCTTCCTCCATCTCTTCCTTCCCCGTCTCTGCCTCGCCACCATCACCATCATCCCTCTTTCTTTTTCTTCTCCTTCTCCTTCTCCTTTACAGCCCACCGACGACAGCAGACGTCCGTCCGCCGCGGCCTCCATCCGTTTTCGCTTCGCCCCCAACCGCCGGCAGCCGATAACTCCCTCTCTCTCTTCGTTCTATCACCGCCGGCTTACTCTCCGTCATCAGCTCGTGTCTCCAACGCCGACAGAGCACGGAGGAAGCGCCGTCGTTCGCCGGAAGGAAGAAGCCCAGAATCGTGCTGCCGTTTTTCGTCCAACCCGACCCGGTTCCAAGCTGACCCGAACCCGTTTCCGATCCGAGCCACGCATTCCGGGTGAGCCGAGCTGAGTAAGCCGAGCCGAGCGAGCCGCGAGCCGAGCCGCGAGCCGAGTAAGCCGAGCCGAGCCGAGTCCAAGCCGAGCCGAGCCGCGAGCCGAGTAAGCCGAGCCGAGCCGAAAACCAAGCCGAGCCGAGCCGAGTCCAAGCCGAGCCGAGCCGAGCCGAGCCGAGTAAGCCGAGCCGAGCCGAGAACCAAGCCGAGCCGAGCCGAGTCCAAGCCGAGCCGAGCCGAGCCGAGCCGAGAACCAAGCCGAACCGAGCCGAGCCGAGCCGAGTCCAAGCCGAGCCGAGCCAAGCCACCTAAGCCTTCCTTCCTCCACTTCGGTTCACGGTGAGTCTTCGGTAAGGATTGTTCTGATGAATTCCCTAATGTTACCTCGTCCGATTCGAGTTTGAATGTTGGATTAAGATATGGCCCTACTTTTCTCCCTTGAAGGTATTGCAGAGCTGACGCTTAAGTTCTCGGGTTCCGCGGCAGACCTGGTTGGAGTTAGCTTCTTTTCCTTGGGTAAGTCAGCGGATGACCTTTTAAAACAACTGCTACTAAAATCATCAACTAAAACTTTCGTGTTTCGTTAGGTAGATCTGTCGAGCGTGGTTTTCGATCGAGGGGCATAACCGAGTTTCAGGTAAGGGTTTTCCTACTACTGGACCCCGAGTCCAGGTTAAAACCGTAGTAATCCACAGGGGACTACACGTTAGTGGCTGTACTGAATATCTGTATGCGTGTTGACTGTTAAGTACTGACATTATATTTTGTCTGATGAAAATATACTGTGATTGCTATTTGTGGATTGAAATTATATGTTGATGGACCTTAAAGTTACGGTTTAGTTTGTAGTAAAGCACTGGTCTGGATGTGATTCATGGAATTTGGATGGGGAAGGACAGTGAGTCCGGTTTTGGTTGGTTAGTCGATTGGACCTAGGGTTTCCCTATTTGGCGTGCGAATCGGTAATGCATAAAGCAACTGAGGGTGTAGATGTTTAAACCTATACTATCTGACTGACAAAGCCTATGGTGGGACTGTGATATGAATGTCGTTGGGATGTGGCTGATGTAGACAGTTTAGTTTGGACTGAGGGGTAACGGTTAGCTTCATCTATGGGGTAGTGTGCCTTACTGATATGTGCATCCTTCGGGAGCACTAGACTGATATGTGTATCCTTCGGGAACACTAGACTGATATGTGCATCTTTCGGGAGCACTAGACTGATATGTGTATCCTTTGGGAGCACTAGACTGATATGTGTATCCTTCGGGAGCACTAGACTGATATGTGTATCCTTCGGGAGCACTAGACTGATATGTGTATCCTTCGGGAGCACTAGACTGATATGTGCGTTCTACGGAACCACTAGACTGTTATGTAGGGTACCCCCGAATAGGAAGTTAACTGTTGTTCCCTAACGGGCCCAGTAGTGGGTCCCTTACTGGGTATGTTTATACTCACCCTTTCCTTTCTTTAACTTTTCAGGTAGGGGTACAGCGAGGGGCAGACCGACGAGAGGCAGGAAGGATGCGTGAGGGCCATATGGACGCGTCTGGTTTTCTTTTCGCTTCCGCTATGTATTTTGTCAGAATATTTTGACTGTGATTTTGGACTGGTGACTTGACATTTTATTTTGTGATTTTTTTTTAATTATTTAAAATAGGGCCCGAAACTGTCTTTTGTAAGGTTTATAACGTTTTAATGAATCGTATCTGGTCCGTTTTAAATTTTTTGTTGAATGGTCGAGTTTTGATATTTGGTAGTGACCTCAGCTTAGTCCGGAAAAGTTGGGTCGTTACAGTTGGTATCAGAGCCTAAGTTTTAGGTTCTGTAGACTGACTTATAATGTGAGTCTGTGTTTTGTGTCCTTATGGCTGAAACGATCCTTGCCGCTCGTCAGGTACGCTCTCATGAAAGTATATGTATAACTCTACATGCATTACCTTACCTAAGTTAAACTGCAAATTCAATTACCATTTGTGACTAAAGGAATCATTGGTGGTTGTTAGGGAAATGCCACCAAGGAGAGGTGCACGAAGGGGTGGCCGAGGAGGCCGAGGAAGGGGAGCAGGACGCGTTCAGCCTGAGGTGCAGCCTGTAGCCCAAGCTCCTGACCCGGCTGCGCCAGTTACTCATGCGGACCTAGCCGCCATGGAGCAGAGGTTTAGAGATATGATTATGCAAATGCGAGAGCAGCAGAAGCCTGCCTCGCCAACTCCGGCGCCAGCTCCAGCGCCAGCTCCAGCACCAGTTCCTGCTCCAGCTCCGGCTCCGGTACCAGTTGCACCCCAGTTTGTGTCGGATCAGTTGTCAGCAGAGGCTAAGCACCTGAGGGATTTCAGGAAGTATAATCCCACGACGTTTGATGGGTCTTTGGAGGACCCCACCAGAGCTCAGATGTGGCTATCGTCCTTGGAGACCATATTCCGTTACATGAAATGCCCTGAGGATCAGAAAGTTCAGTGTGCTGTTTTTATGTTGACTGACAGAGGTACTGCATGGTGGGAGACTACAGAGAGGATGCTAGGTGGTGATGTGAGTCAGATCACGTGGCAGCAGTTCAAGGAGAGTTTCTATGCGAAATTCTTCTCTGCCAGTTTGAGAGATGCCAAGCGGCAGGAGTTTCTGAACTTAGAGCAGGGTGACATGACAGTGGAGCAGTATGATGCGGAGTTTGACATGTTATCCCGCTTCGCTCCCGAGATGATAGCGACCGAGGCGGCCAGAGCTGACAAGTTTGTTAGAGGCCTCAGACTGGACATTCAGGGTTTGGTCCGAGCTTTCAGACCCGCTACTCATGCCGATGCACTGCGCCTGGCAGTGGATCTCAGTTTACAGGAGAGGGCCAACTCGTCTAAGACCGCTGGTAGAGGTTCGACGTCGGGACAGAAGAGGAAGGCTGAGCAGCAGCCTGTTCCAGTACCACAGCGGAATTTTAGACCAGGTGGTGAGTTTCGCAGCTTCCAGCAGAAACCTTTTGAGGCAGGGGAGGCTGCCAGAGGGAAGCCGTTGTGTACCACTTGTGGGAAGCACCATTTGGGCCGTTGCTTATTCGGGACCAGGACCTGCTTTAAGTGCAGGCAAGAGGGTCATACAGCTGATAGATGCCCGTTGAGACTCACGGGGATCGCGCAGAATCAGGGAGCAGGTGCTCCACATCAGGGTAGAGTCTTTGCTACCAACAGGACTGAGGCAGAGAAGGCGGGCACAGTAGTGACAGGTACGCTCCCAGTGTTGGGGCATTACGCCTTAGTTTTGTTTGATTCGGGTTCGTCACATTCTTTTATCTCTTCCGCATTTGTGTCGCATGCCCGCTTAGAGGTAGAGCCCTTACACCATGTTCTGTCAGTATCTACTCCTTCCGGGGAATGTATGTTGTCGAAGGAAAAGGTGAAAGCTTGCCAGATTGAGATAGCAGGCCATGTGATTGAGGTAACGCTGATAGTTCTGGATATGCTGGACTTTGATGTAATCCTGGGTATGGATTGGTTGGCCGCTAACCACGCCAGCATAGATTGTTCACGTAAGGAGGTAACGTTTAACCCTCCCTCGTTGGCCAGTTTTAAATTTAAGGGAGGAGGGTCAAAGTCGTTGCCTCAGGTAATCTCAGCCATCAGGGCCAGTAAACTGCTCAGTCAGGGTACTTGGGGCATCTTAGCGAGTGTGGTGGATACTAGAGAGGCGGATGTATCCCTGTCATCAGAACCAGTAGTGAGGGACTATCCGGACGTTTTTCCTGAGGAACTTCCAGGGTTACCTCCGCACAGAGAGGTTGAGTTTGCCATAGAGTTGGAGCCGGGCACGGTTCCTATATCCAGAGCCCCTTACAGAATGGCCCCCGCAGAATTGAAAGAACTGAAGGTACAGTTACAGGAATTGCTTGATAAGGGATTCATTCGACCGAGCGTGTCGCCTTGGGGTGCGCCAGTTTTATTTGTTAAGAAGAAGGATGGATCGATGCGTCTATGCATTGACTATAGGGAGTTGAATAAGGTAACCGTGAAGAACAGATATCCCTTGCCCAGGATTGACGATCTATTTGACCAGTTACAGGGAGCCACAGTGTTCTCTAAGATTGATCTTCGGTCGGGATACCATCAGCTGAGAATTAAGGATGAGGATGTACCGAAGACAGCATTTCGTTCCAGATATGGGCACTACGAGTTTATTATGATGTCTTTTGGTTTGACGAATGCTCCGGCAGTATTTATGGACTTGATGAACAGAGTGTTTAGGGAGTTCCTAGATACTTTTGTGATCGTGTTTATCGACGATATCTTGATATACTCCAAGACGGAGGCCGAACATGAGGAGCATTTACGCATGGTTTTGCAGACACTTCGGGATAATAAGTTGTATGCAAAGTTCTCGAAGTGTGAGTTTTGGCTGAAGCAGGTGTCCTTTCTGGGCCACGTGGTTTCCAAGGCGGGAGTCTCTGTAGATCCAGCTAAGATAGAGGCAGTCACCGGTTGGACCCGACCTTCCACAGTCGGTGAGGTTCGTAGCTTTCTGGGTTTAGCAGGTTATTATCGACGGTTTGTGGAGAACTTTTCTCGTATAGCTACTCCTCTTACTCAGTTGACCAGAAAGGGAGTTCCTTTTGTTTGGAGCAAGGCATGTGAGGACAGTTTCCAGACCCTTAAACAGAAGCTAGTTACCGCACCGGTTCTTACTGTACCCGATGGTTCTGGCAGTTTCGTGATTTATAGTGATGCTTCCAAGAAGGGTCTGGGTTGTGTTTTGATGCAGCAGGGTAAGGTGGTCGCTTATGCGTCTCGTCAGTTGAAGAGTCATGAGCAGAACTACCCTACACATGATCTAGAGTTGGCAGCAGTGGTTTTTGCTTTGAAAATATGGAGGCATTATTTATATGGTGAAAAGATACAGATATTCACAGATCATAAGAGCTTGAAATACTTCTTTACTCAGAAAGAATTGAATATGAGACAGCGAAGGTGGCTTGAGTTAGTGAAGGATTACGATTGTGAGATACTGTATCATCCAGGCAAGGCAAATGTGGTAGCTGATGCTCTTAGTAGGAAAGTATCACATTCAGCAGCACTCATTACCCAGCAGGCCCCATTGCATCGAGATCTCGAGCGGGCTGAGATTGCAGTGTCAGTGGGGGCAGTTACTACGCAGTTAGCCCAGTTGACGGTACAGCCGACTTTGAGGCAGAAGATCATTGATGCTCAAAGTAACGATCCTTATCTGGTTGAGAAACGTGGCCTAGCAGAGGCAGGGCAAGCGGTTGAGTTCTCATTATCCTCTGATGGTGGACTGTTGTTTGAGAGACGCCTCTGTGTTCCGTCAGATAGTGCGGTTAAGACAGAATTATTATCTGAAGCGCACAGTTCCCCATTTTCCATGCACCCAGGTAGTACGAAGATGTATCAGGACCTGAAGCGGGTTTATTGGTGGCGTAACATGAAGAGAGAAGTAGCAGAATTTGTTAGTAAATGCTTGGTGTGTCAGCAGGTTAAAGCACCAAGGCAGAAACCAGCGGGTTTATTACAACCCTTGAGTATACCGGAATGGAAGTGGGAGAACGTGTCCATGGATTTCATTATAGGGCTACCGAGAACTCTGAGGGGTTTTACAGTGATCTGGGTTGTGGTGGACAGACTTACTAAATCAGCGCACTTCGTTCCTGGTAAATCCACCTATACTGCTAGTAAGTGGGCACGGTTGTACATGTCTGAGATAGTGAGATTACATGGAGTGCCAGTGTCGATTGTTTCTGATAGAGATGCCCGTTTCACTTCCAAATTTTGGAAGGGTTTGCAGACTGCTATGGGCACGAGGTTGGACTTTAGTACGGCTTTCCATCCACAGACTGACGGTCAGACTGAGCGTCTGAACCAGGTTTTAGAGGATATGTTGCGAGCGTGTGCATTGGAATTTCCAGGTAGCTGGGACTCCCACTTACATTTGATGGAATTTGCGTATAATAACAGTTATCAGGCTACTATTGGCATGGCACCGTTTGAGGCCCTGTATGGCAAATGTTGTAGATCCCCGGTTTGCTGGGGTGAGATAGGTGAGCAGAGATTGATGGGTCCTGAGTTAGTTCAGTCTACTAACGAAGCGATACAGAAGATTAGATCACGCATGCATACCGCTCAGAGTAGGCAGAAGAGTTATGCAGATATGAGGCGGAAGGACCTTGAGTTTGAGATAGGGGATAAGGTGTTCTTAAAGGTAGCACCTATGAAAGGTGTCTTGCGTTTTGAAAGGAGGGGAAAGTTGAGTCCCCGTTTTGTTGGGCCATTTGAGATCCTGGAGCGGATTGGCCCTGTTGCTTACCGCTTGGCGTTGCCTCCATCACTCTCGACAGTCCATGATGTGTTTCACGTTTCTATGTTGAGGAAGTACGTGCCAGATCCATCCCATGTAGTGGATTACGAGCCACTAGAGATTGATGAAAACTTGAGCTATGTTGAACAACGTGTTGAGGTGCTTGCTAGAGAGGTGAAGACGTTGAGAAATAAACAAATTCCCCTAGTTAAAGTCTTATGGCGGAATCACCGGGTAGAAGAGGCTACATGGGAGCGTGAAGACGACATGAGATCCCGTTATCCCGAACTGTTCGAGGAATAAAACTTTCGAGGACGAAAGTTCCCTAAGGAGGGAAGAATGTAACGCCCCGAAAATTTAAGGTAAAATTTTTCTCGTTTTATGTAAAATGCAAGTTGATATAATAATAATATAATATTAATTATATTATTATTATTAATGTTTATTTTATTGGTTATAATATTAATATTATAAATATTATTATTATTAATATTTATTTTAATTGTTATAATATTAATATTATAAATATTATTATAAATTAATATTATAGAAATATTGTCATTTATAAAACAATAAGATAAATTATTAATTATTTAATATTAATATTATTAATATATTATTATTATTACTTTATTATTATCATTATTATTTATATATAATATATATATTATTATTTAATTTAAATTATTAATTTTATATAATTATTAAGGTTTATATATATATATATATAATATTTTTTTAAAAAAAATAAAAACCCTAAAAACGCGCCGCTACCCCCCCCCTCGAAATTTCTTCTTCTCTCCCGTTTCCTCCTTCCTCACGCCGCGCGCCACCCGAACCATCCATCTCCTCTTCTTCCTCCATCTCTTCCTTCCCCGTCTCTGCCTCGCCACCATCACCATCATCCCTCTTTCTTTTTCTTCTCCTTCTCCTTCTCCTTTACAGCCCACCGACGACAGCAGACGTCCGTCCGCCGCGGCCTCCATCCGTTTTCGCTTCGCCCCCAACCGCCGGCAGCCGATAACTCCCTCTCTCTCTTCGTTCTATCACCGCCGGCTTACTCTCCGTCATCAGCTCGTGTCTCCAACGCCGACAGAGCACGGAGGAAGCGCCGTCGTTCGCCGGAAGGAAGAAGCCCAGAACCGTGCTGCCGTTTTTCGTCCAACCCGACCCGGTTCCAAGCTGACCCGAACCCGTTTCCGATCCGAGCCACGCATTCCGGGTGAGCCGAGCTGAGTAAGCCGAGCCGAGCGAGCCGCGAGCCGAGTAAGCCGAGCCGAGCCGAGTCCAAGCCGAGCCGAGCCGCGAGCCGAGTAAGCCGAGCCGAGCCGAGAACCAAGCCGAGCCGAGCCGAGTCCAAGCCGAGCCGAGAACCAAGCCGAACCGAGCCGAGCCGAGCCGAGTCCAAGCCGAGCCGAGCCAAGCCACCTAAGCCTTCCTTCCTCCACTTCGGTTCACGGTGAGTCTTCGGTAAGGATTGTTCTGATGAATTCCCTAATGTTACCTCGTCCGATTCGAGTTTGAATGTTGGATTAAGATATGGCCCTACTTTTCTCCCTTGAAGGTATTGCAGAGCTGACGCTTAAGTTCTCGGGTTCCGCGGCAGACCTGGTTGGAGTTAGCTTCTTTTCCTTGGGTAAGTCAGCGGATGACCTTTTAAAACAACTGCTACTAAAATCATCAACTAAAACTTTCGTGTTTCGTTAGGTAGATCTGTCGAGCGTGGTTTTCGATCGAGGGGCATAACCGAGTTTCAGGTAAGGGTTTTCCTACTACTGGACCCCGAGTCCAGGTTAAAACCGTAGTAATCCACAGGGGACTACACGTTAGTGGCTGTACTGAATATCTGTATGCGTGTTGACTGTTAAGTACTGACATTATATTTTGTCTGATGAAAATATACTGTGACTGCTATTTGTGGATTGAAATTATATGTTGATGGACCTTAAAGTTACGGTTTAGTTTGTAGTAAAGCACTGGTCTGGATGTGGTTCATGGAATTTGGATGGGGAAGGACAGTGAGTCCGGTTTTGGTTGGTTAGTCGATTGGACCTAGGGTTTCCCTATTTGGCGTGCGAATCGGTAATGCATAAAGCAACTGAGGGTGTAGATGTTTAAACCTATACTATCTGACTGACAAAGCCTATGGTGGGACTGTGATATGAATGTCGTTGGGATGTGGCTGATGTAGACAGTTTAGTTTGGACTGAGGGGTAACGGTTAGCTTCATCTATGGGGTAGTGTGCCTTACTGATATGTGCATCCTTCGGGAGCACTAGACTGATATGTGTATCCTTCGGGAACACTAGACTGATATGTGCATCTTTCGGGAGCACTAGACTGATATGTGTATCCTTCGGGAGCACTAGACTGATATGTGTATCCTTCGGGAGCACTAGACTGATATGTGCGTTCTACGGAACCACTAGACTGTTATGTAGGGTACCCCCGAATAGGAAGTTAACTGTTGTTCCCTAACGGGCCCAGTAGTGGGTCCCTTACTGGGTATGTTTATACTCACCCTTTCCTTTCTTTAACTTTTCAGGTAGGGGTACAGCGAGGGGCAGACCGACGAGAGGCAGGAAGGATGCGTGAGGGCCATATGGACGCGTCTGGTTTTCTTTTCGCTTCCGCTATGTATTTTGTCAGAATATTTTGACTGTGATTTTGGACTGGTGACTTGACATTTTATTTTGTGATTTTTTTTTAATTATTTAAAATAGGGCCCGAAACTGTCTTTTGTAAGGTTTATAACGTTTTAATGAATCGTATCTGGTCCGTTTTAAATTTTTTGTTGAATGGTCGAGTTTTGATATTTGGTAGTGACCTCAGCTTAGTCCGGAAAAGTTGGGTCGTTACATAAGGTTAGGGCTTGGGATTTTTTCTAAAAAAACAAAATTGGGCTGCTGTTTTTTAAAATTAAAAAAAATCCTAACCCTTTTTTCCATAGTTATTTTCCATCTTCTTTCTCTCTCCTAGTTTCTTTCATCCATCGAGTCCCACAACTCGGTTTTTAGTCTGGAGGATAGTAGGTCAACCCTAGTGGTTGTTCAAGCATCAATCGGAGCTTTGAACGTAAGTTTTTCTTAAAAAACCTAGATTTAGTCGTATTTCGATCTAGAGTTTATTGTTAATTAATTGCAATTAGGATAGAATTTTGGTCTTTCTTCTGTCCTGCTCGTTTAATCTTTTTCACCGTTAAGAATATTCTAAAATATCTTAGAAGAACAAAGGACTACATGCTCGTTACTAGGTACACTGATTATGGTTTCCAAACGAATAAAAATGCTAGAAAGTCTACATCAGGATCAATATTCACTCTAAACGAAGGAGCAATAATATGGAGAAGTGTAGAATAAACTTGTATAGCCGGCTCCACAATGGAAGTAGCAAAGGAAGCATTATGGCTAAGGAAATTCTTGACAGAATATCTAGAAGTTGTTCCAATAAATTTATACTGTGACAACAGTGGTACAGTAACAAATTCACGAAAACCTAGAAGCCATAAATAGGGAAAGCATATTGAACGCAAGTACCATCTTATCAGGAAAATTGTACATTGTAGTGACGTTGTAGTGACCCAGATATCTCGTAAGAAAAACAATTGTGATCCCTTCACAAAATCCCTCACGGTTAAAGTGTTTGAGGGCCACCTACAGAGTTTAGGTCTACGATGTTTGTAAACTAGGACAAGTGGGAGACTTATTGGGCGAATGCCCTAGTTTTCTTCATATGTTTATTGTACTCGTATGTATTATTCTCTCTCATGGTTAAATTCAACGTATTTACCCCACTGGGAGTTTTAGTCCAAGTGGATGTTTGTAGAAATTTTTGTCATAAAACTCCTAGTTTGTAATCATATTCTATTCAATGAAGTCGTTAAAAAATTGAATATTATAATCTTAAATCCAATAAACTAACGTCTCGAGGCTATTTTTTCAGTAATCTCGAACTGTATGTAGAGACATAAACTTGGATCAAGTTCGAGTATATAGCAGAAATAGTCTATAATATACGAATAAAAGTTGGGTGCCTTATTTAGAGAAACTATAGATGTGGCCCACTTTCTGGTTAGTACAAACGAGGTGATCCTGAATCGTTCATGTTAAGACATGAAAATGGGGCATATATAAAGTGTTTATATATGACTGAACCAAGAAATAGTCACTTTTTTGTTAAATGTCGTTTAATGTTTAAAACTCACTATTAATGATCTAGGTAACTTAATCTTGAACAAAGAGTCCCACCCTCTCATTAGCTCAACAGGGATTCAGTTTGTAGGTTGGACCTTGAATCAATTGTTCAATAGTGGATCAGTGGGACTTAAGGAGCAAGACGTAGTCTCAGAGGTAAAATGGTATTTTGACCTAACTTAGCTTACGAACAACCTGTGAAGGATTAACTTACTGACCATGGTTATTTCAAATGAACACAAATATATTTATAGTGAGGGGACTACAACTACAGAACTTTAGTGGAATGACTCGTTAGTTAACGAATGTTGATTAACTTGATCAAAAGAGTTTAGTCAGTTAATCTCATATCGTTGGAGCCCATGATCTATAGGTCCATTAGGTTCCCCTGCTAGCTCATATAGAAAAAACTAAATTAGAACAATATGATTGAATGAGTCGAATTGTTCGAATTCTACAAGTATATATGATATAGTCGTCAGATTTCAGTCTAGAGGTAGAGCTTTATGTTTAAATGGGATTTAAATATTACAAATATGAATGTCTATTCATACTGAAAAGCTCAAAAAAGAAATGATGGAAATAGTCAAAGTTGTAAAAAGTCAAAATGTTGACTTTTTTACTTTGAAAAATTAAACTTTGACTGGCAATATATTTAAATATAATTTGAATCTTAAGAAAATAAATGTGGATTCATGCCTAGAAGGTCAAAATTAGTCAAGACGAACAAATTTGTAAAAAGTCAAAATGTTGATTTTTTTTTTGTTTGAATAGTCAAAATTTGACTTTGACCAAATGACAATTTTACCCTTTGACCAAAGTAAGTGGAAAAATCCAACATTTTGTTGGATAAATCCACTAACTGTAATGGACTAGGTGTTAGCACTCTATGAAGACATTAAGCCTAGTAATGGTTAGTGGGTTATGTGTTTTCATGGACATGCAACCTTGCATGTGATTTCTCTATAAATTAGGCTCTTGGGGCCTTATGGAAAAGGCTTGGCATTTTTTCTAAAACAAAATTGGACTACTGAACATCCTATTTGGTTTTTCTAAAATCAAAATTAAAACTCAATCCTTTTCCATTTTTTTCCATCTTCTTTCTCTCTATCAGTTTACTTCATCTAATGGGTCCCACAACCTAATTCTAAGTCCGAAGGATAGTAAGTCGACCCTAGTGGTGGTTCATGCATCAATCGTAGCTTCGAACGTAAGTTTTTCTTAAAAAAACCCTATTTTTAATCTTATTTCGGTTTAGGGTTTATTGTTAATTAAGTACAATTAGGGTAGAATTTTGGTCTTTCTTCCGCCATGCTCGTTTAATCTCTTTCAAGTCTGATTCTTATTTTCTAATAAGAAATATGATTATAATTTATGTCACTACATATATAATCATGCTATGATTATCAATTATAACTTACATTAATCTTAATTTATTATTGTGCCCTCAATAATAATCGATTCGGGACATTTAGAATATAAAAACATATTGATCAATATTTTGTAAGATAATATTCGATTCAGGGACTTAGTGTTTAGTGTTATGGTGTGTATTTTAGTATATAAATATATTCTCTATTCAACAAGTGATGGTCATTGCATGCAAGATGCTCACTATATCTCTTATCCTCGCGTAACTACTAAATCCACGTTAAGTACAAGTTTTTCTATTGTTTGCTCAAATGTAAGAAAACAATAGGTTTTTTAGGTAATCTAGGGTTGAACACAGAGAATTGATATCAAATCTTACTTATATAGGTCACTTATGATCGAAGCGATATAAAATAACTATATAATAAAGTAAAGCGTGTCTGAGCTAAATCTACCATCTACACAAGAGAATGTGTAAAAGGTGGTAAATAATGATGGCGAGATGGAAATGTGAACTAACTTGTATAAAGAAAGAGTGAAGGAAATGTCTAAATTACAACCGATTTAAAGTACACGATAAACCCTAATGCTACAGAGAGCAGTTAACTAGGTTATGATTAAGGCGAGCACCTTTTAGTGTCTTAACACCACACTTGCTTGCCTCTCAGGATGCAACTGACTAAGGTTCATAAAGTGATATAAATCTAGGAGTTGTTGTTTATAAGACTTATAGCACTTTGCTTTTAAGGGCGACAACCTCTTGCCATTAAATACCCATACTTGTTCTCCTCTCGGGACACAAGTGATGGAAGTTATCTTGTCAAGGTAGAGTTTCTCCAAGCACCTCCTTACATGCATTAACCATGTCCTTGCTACTTACTCTCTTAAGTAGTTGACGACCTGCGTTGGCCATGAGATAGAATGTAGCTCAGCTAGCGCGATATATCTTATATGTTAAACTACTTATCAAAAACTTATCAGAAAGCTAAGCTACTCAAAACACATTGACAGATGAACAGTAAAGGAATATTAGATTGAAAGTGGATAAATGTGCAATGTATTAAAGAAGGTAGACCTTAGACCACTGTACAATATAAATAATATACATTACAAAGAAATACAAAAATGGAAGGTAAAGAAAATGACATTACAGGTTATGAGAAGGGGAAATGATGGATCTTCTCTACTCTTTCTCTAAGCTCTCACTTACAGACCGATCAGAGAAGAGAAAGATGATTTTTACAGACAGGGAAAAGGCATGTCCTTTCCGCCAGAACTTTAGGTTTTTTCATATTTAGGCAAACTTTGCTTGGTGTATAAGGAGGCTTTATATAGACAACTTTCAGTGGAAAATTTATATTCTTCTGGTCATGTCAGTGCCAATTGCAGCCTTATTAAGTCACATCAACTTCAACTACCATTCTTATCTTCTAATGAATCTTCCTTGCATGATGATGTAGCTTTTCACCTAGAAATTGTACTCGCTAGACGAGGTTTTTCTCGCGTAATCCTTTGCACGTGCTCCTCTGTGATTCACTATTCTTCTTTTCTTATTAATCATATGTTAAAACACTGAAAACCAGGGTAAAACAGGTATGAGGACCTATGTAAGATGTATTTCTAATAGATATGAATTTGCAATATAAGCTACGCGTTTTGACACGTTTACTATGCATTTTGGTTCCATTATTCTTCCTGAAATGCCATAATAATTTGTATTTCTACAAGTTATCAATATTATTAGACAATAACATGCAATTAAATGATAATGAGAATAATAACTTTTATTAAATAATAAACCAATTATCCATAAAATTATTATAGAGCACAATAAAAAACCAACACCTAGCCACATGGATCAACACATGTGCACTTCCTTTAGCTTACTATAAATCCTAACTTGGTGCTTTAGAAGTTCTCCTCGCCTAGCATGCTTGATCGTTGATTCCTAGCGTTCTTGCTAAATTTTCCTTGGTCACCTAGGATAGGCTTTGATAGATTCTCTCACGCAACAAACATAACACCTTGCCTTAGCGCATAAGGACAACAATCCAAGCCCTAGTAATGGGGAGTACATGATAGCCTTTATATTAGACGAAGAAGGTAAGTGTAAGTGTTTTAAAGAAGGCCTAAGGATAGCAATCCAATCTCTAGTAACGACAAGTGCGAGTTGGTCAAACTTTTATAAGTTGGTTGAGGCAACAATGTGTGTTGAAAAATGTTTGGCTGAGGTAGATAAAGAGAAAATGTTGAAAGGAGAGGAGTCGAGTCCACAGATGGGTAGAAGAAAGGAAAAAGGGAGGTAGCAAAGAAGCAAAGGAGTAGGCTAAGTCTTGCTTTAGCCAAAGATCGAATTGGTTCGGCGATCGGAGGGTAAGATGTGAAGTGTATTGGAGAAAGCATGGGGGGCTTGTAGATATTACCAAGATGAATGTCTCAAAGGAATCAAAGTTGCACAAGGAAGTCCCGTGGAAAGTAAAAGAAAAAGAGGTTGTATAGTAGAATTTCGAGGACGAAGTTCTAGAAAGAAGGAAGTAGTTGTATGGCCTAAATCTGAAATAGGGAGTCCTATTGAAGAAGAGAGGCAACAAAGAGTAGAATGATCCTTCTAAAATGAAAGAAATAATCATTCTAAAGATAAATTTCAAATGAAGAAAGTTCCGCTGGAAAGAAGGCGATGATGGAACAATGTTGCAATGAAGGAGTTCGATTGCAAGGAAAGTTAGGCATTTTAGTAAAGTAACGCAAGGCAAGGTTAGAAAGGAAGTAGGTGGTAGTGGTCTGTCACGTGAAAGAGAATGCAAGGAATGAAAAGGCGGGAAAAAGAATTTGGCTTTACGAGAAGGAGTAATCAAGAAAGAGTTGGCTTCACAAGAGGACAAGGTTTGCGTCTCGAGGAAATGTTTAATTTGGAGTTGATCGTCAAGCCTACGTGTCAAGTTTGGATTTGGTTGTAACATGGTAAGACGACACGTGTAAAGTGATAATTCAGAATTGGTAGACAAAGAAAGTAACCAGTCAAAAGGATTAGTATAACTAGCACTGAAGACCTAAGAAAAGTACTGTTAGTTTGGAAGTTTCGTTAAAAGTGTGTAAGGACTTAAGTTGCCGTTGAGAGAGTTCTGGGCAAGAAGAGGCGTTTGATGAAGGAAAAGGATCAGAAGTTGCGTGAGTGACCTTAAACTAAACACTCTTGTGTAAGTGACTTTCTTTCTTAAACACTTTTGAGTGGGTGGTTTGTAAGCTAAATGATTTATAATTGTTTCTAAATAGATTCTTTGTGTGTCTAAGCTATGCATAATGCATTCTTTATCTCTCTGTCTTATTATCATTATTGGTGTTGCTATTTAAAAGGAAAAAACTATTGCTTTCTACATGTTGTGATGAATGCGTGCAACCATTAGCCTTATTCCCAAGTCAGCAGTTCTTATCTAGTATGCGCATAATATGAATGGCATTGTGTGGACGGTCAATGTAACAGGAATGAAACTTCCTAAATGTTGTGGATAGAGTGAACATCACATTAGCTAAATAGCAACATATTGGCAAGATTGAATCGTAGTAGGCTTGATGAGGTGAAGGACTCATGTTCTTGGTAGAAAGGAATAAGAGAAGTTATTGTAAGATTTCTATAATTTATGAAATGAGATGTTATAAGACACATTTGAGAAATGAAAATGAATTTGTGTTTGACTTCTATTCCCAAAAAGGTTTTCCAAAAACTTCACTCATTAAGTATTCGACTTACCCATTTTAGTTTCTTTTTCCTAGGTGCTGAGGTGTTCAAGCCAAGTCATGAAAGGTAAGATTGGTTGTGACGCGAGAAAGTTGATCAAGTTATCCATCTTTGGATGGTTTAAATTTATTATGTGCAGGGATGGTTACATCCCAGTTTAGTATGTTATGAGTCTTGTCCTTAAGATGGGTTACTAGGCAATCAAGAAGAAGGATGAGAAAAGGATTCTTATATTGCTTAACCTTAATGCGAAGAGTAGCAATCCAGTGGATGAAGGAAGACATGGAGCTTAGAGCTTAAGTTTTATTATTTTTGTCACTCGAAAAAAAAGAGATGTAATTGTAAGAGTGTAGAAGGCTAGGCGATCAAGCTAAGTTGGTTGTTTAGACGTTTTTCGGTTCTTTGAGTTGTAAAGATCTCTCAGTTCAAAGTTGGAACTCTACATTGGAGGTTGTTTTGAGAAGTTCTGCTTACTAGGCGATCAACTCGTTATCTCGTGGAGAGGTACACGTTAGGTGTCTTTGCAGCATACCTTCTTCTGGTTGCATGAAGTGACTAGTGGGGCGAGGCTTGACATCTTCATTTACAAGTGTGCTAAATTTTTATCACCGGAAAGCTAGCACAGACCTTCATTCCCTTCCTTTCTCTTAAGTGAGAGTCTAGAATAGAGAGAGATCCCAATGCAACTCCGCCTTAGTGTAAAAGGCAAAAATCAGAGCAAACGAGTGTGAGAAATCATACTCTAATGACTTGCCTCATTTCTACTTGAAATTAGATATGCACATTGAAAAACAGATCGAAATTCTACTTTAATTATACTAAATTAACAAAAAACCCTAAATTAATACAAATTAACGTTTTGAGAATACTACATTCGAAGTTGTAATTAGACTGTAATTGCAAAAAATGGGAGAGAGAAATGTTGTAAATTTAAAGAAAAGGACAGACCTCTTTTCACTTTAGATTCGAAAAAGAAGGCCCAGACACGCCCAAACCTTGTTTATGACCCATTCTCTCATGCATGCTTAGCTTTACTAGTTGTTTGTCTCAAAGTTTACCACGCGTTCGATTCACTAGCCTCGTGCCCGTCTCAAGTTCAACCACTCACGTGCTTGCTTACAAGACTCGGATCTTGACCCACGAGGGCTTGAGGTGGATTAGACTGGTTTAACTCCTTTTTTGGTCGGTTCAACTTCTCTTAGTCTTTTAGCTGATTTGAGTGGTTTAGAAGAGGTTTTGTACTACATCAAATTATTGTTGTAGTAATTTTGTTGTTAGTTTAATTTAGTAGCCAAAACCAGTCCATTTTAAGGTGTTAATAATTAAATTATATATGTAATGTATGTTTTAATTAATTTTAAAATTGCATGTGCATATTATATGTCATATAGATTTAAAATCCCACCATCCAATGGTTATAACGTATAGAATGCATGTTAATTAATTAATATGGTTAATTAATTATTTAATTAACTTAATTAATTTTGATTAAATATGATTTACATGAAATTTATTAATTAATTAATTTTTTAATCAGTACAAGAATTTTCACTTTTACCGACGAAAAAATGTTTTGCCAAAGTCCAAAAAACGTTGGCCTAAATTATTCCACGCATTTTTTTTACGTTGACAAAAACGTCGTCATATATGTGTCAGCAATAATTCAATATGATTTAGTTAAAGGATTAATAAATTCAAATTTATATTAATTGATTTCATTATATAATTGTTATACAATGGATGTTTGATCAATGTTATAGGACTGTTTGCATGGATCAATATCAAGGTGAATAGAGGAAGTAGTGCATAGTAAGTGGGTGAAAGATATGTGACAACACATCCTACGATCTCTTCCATTAGGTCGCACCATGAAATTCCTATAATGCACCTGCTTGTTTACCTTGGAATGACGTTCCTTTTAGAGAATTGTCTTATAGGATGCTAAACATCGCGAACTCCAAATATGGATAGGTTTTCTTATATCGATTTTCATACTGACTTTCCATTTTCAAGAGCATGTTGATTTTGATCATTGAGATCCAAAAATGGAGCGTTACAGTTACAAGAATTACTATGTTGGTAGTAAATTCTTGACCAAAGTAGCAATAACTAAGTGCTATAAAGAATAAGAAGTTATTCTAGAGTTAGCATCTAGTCAAGATTGTCTAAGTTCAAAAGAAGAATAATCGATTACCCTTAGGTAATTTTAAACCTTTGAAATATCATTGCAAAATACAAATGATGAAGGGTACATTATTAGTAATTTTTGATCTAAATTGTTTTTACTAAGAGAATATATATGTATCTTTTCAACATGAATAGCTCAATAGTTCAACTTTTGGCTTCCAAAAAAAAAAACATGACGACAATTATGTGGCATGGAAATCAAACTTAAACACAATACTAGTAGTTGATGATTTAAAATTCATCTTAACTAAAGAATGTCCTGTAACGACCCAACTCTATACTAAGCTGAGGTCATTACTAAAAAGAAACAATGACAAGAGACACTTTTTTGAAAGGAGGGAAACTACATTTTCATTAAAAATAGAATGCTGAAACACTGATAAATAAACGCGGAAGCAAAACTAAGTCCCCATATGGCATGTCACGGATCCTTCTCTGTCGCTCGCCAGCTTTCCTCTACCTTTACTTTCGCCTGAAATATTAAACATAGAAAGAGTGACTATAAACATATACTCAGTAAGAGATCTACTACTAATCTCGCTAGGTGTCTGTTAACTTTCCATTAAAGTCCTGAAAAGTTGTACCCGAGAACTGGCACGTTCCCGAACACGTACAATATGTGATTCCAGAGGAACATAACTGGTCTTCAGTGATCCCAAAGGAACACCGAGGACTGGTTTATAATGTACCCGAAGGAAACACTAAGACAATCGGGCTGCGAGCGATCCCGTCAAATCACTCGAATCATGTCTATATCAATGTCAGACTGGCGGTCCCGTCAGACTACGCAGTCCTAAAAAGGTGGTGATCCCAAAGGACACCCATGCAAGTACGACTCTAATAGACAAAGCTAACAGAACACCCTATCCATAGCATGTAGCATAACATAACATCATAACATGGCATAAGTATTAATCTTAACGTCCTTAATCATGTGATTAATATATCATGCATCAACACAAACATCAACAATCGTCAACAAAATACTACCAGTCATTAACATAATATCAGTCATCAACATCAATCAATATAATGAATTATGCATTTTAGCTACCATCAATGCATAATCATAATTACATGCGGTCTCTTAAATTCAGTTCGAAGGTCTAGTAGGAGAATCTCTTACCTGAAGATTTTAGTCAAACAAAGTACTCCCTATCTGACAATAAAAATTCTCCAATTAACTTGATCCTAATCATAAAAGAAAAATTCAGTATTTTAATTAATGAAATTAGCAATTGGCTAACATCCAAAAATTCTCCCAAATTAATTAACTTTCTAAAACAATAGAGTTGAAACCAATTCAACCTTGATTGGGAAAAATCGAAGATTTAAATCTTCAAAAATTAGCCAATTGAATCTTTAAAGAAACCCCAAAAAGATCCAAAATTAAATTAATAAAATATTAATTTAATTTAATTGGCTTACCAAGGTTACTCAGATGAAGGTTGAAAAATTCTCTTATCCTTGATGGAAAAATTCATCGCTTTAAATCCTCAAGCTTTCCAAAGAGACCAATCTTAGAGAAGAAGATGAAGAACTATTTTCTTTTTCCTTTACTTTCTAACTTAAGCATTCCAAAGTTATTTATAGTCCCAAATAATAACAATAATATTTATTATTATTATTTACTTTTCCTTTTAGTATATATATATATATAATACCAAATATATACATATAAATGCCTTAAATGCACAAAATCTTAGGCATTTATAACCATTAATAATAACAATAATTATGTTTTATTATTATTATTTTTCTCTCACCAAGATCTACAATAAACATATATATTTATTTAAACCATCATAAATATATATCTTTTATTGTCCAATCAAATCAACCATCTCTCTCCTCATGAATTATCTTCTTTTCCAAACAAATATAATTATATTTCATCATATAATTAACTTTATATTTCCAAATTATTAATTAAATATATATATCCATACATATATACTCAATTAAATCCAATTCCACCAAAACTAACTTTTCCCTCCAAAATCTCAAATTAACTTAAAAATCCTCAATTAATTTAATCAATCAAATCTTTTCCAATAAATCACTTGTAACTTCCAAATCCCTCCAGAATCAATATTTATCTTTCTGCAGAATAATTAATTATGTTCTACAATAATTAATTATTATTTATCTTTCTCCAGAATAATTAATTATTTTCTACAATAATTAATTATTATTTATCTTTCTCCAAAATAATTATCCTTTTACGAATAATTATATTTTCCCAAAATATAATTATTTTACTTTTTCTCCCTTAATAAATATTCTTTATCAAAAATACAATTATCTTTTCCTTAAATAATTATATTTCAACAAATATAATTATCTTTTCCTTTCATATAATAATTATATATATATTTCCACATATACATATAATTATCAAATCTACAACAAACTTTTCACCCCACAGTTTAATTAAATAACATTCATAATTATTTGATTAAATTCAAATTAAACAACACTAAAAATCCACAACTTTACTTAATTCTTTTAACCTACCATTTAATCAAAAACTTAACAAACACCACATGCAAAACCTCTAATTAATTAAATATTCATCCAAGAAATATTTAATTAATTTCAATTTCTACATAAATCAAATACTTCGCATTAAATGAATTCAAAATAACGCCCAATAAATTAAATCTAATTAAACAAAATTAAGATAATTAACTCCAAAATTATCTTAATTTTTTGGCGTTACAATGTATCTTATTAATGAAATTGGGTTGATGGGTGAAGGCTAATAAAAAAAAGTCCTTGTCTATATTCTTACCAGCATGTTTGTTGGTAAAGAAACGTGAATCCTTAAACCCAGTTAAAGAGATTATGGATTCATTAAAAGAAAATGATTGGGCAACCAGAATGGTCTCTAAGACACAAGACAATCAAATACATTTATACTATGTGAATGAAGGAGGGGACCTTGGTTAGAGAACATGTCTTGGACATGATGATGCACTTCAACATCACTCAAGTAATTGGTGGTGTCATCGACGAGGCCAATCAGGATAGTTTTATCTTAGAGTATTTTGTGAAGAGGTTGCTACCATTCCTAATGAATGCACCTCTAAATAAGATAGAGTTAAATTTGACAATCCTTCTAAACAAGCTTTAGTGATTTCAGAACCTTACCATGGACGGGGGAAACAAGTTAAAGCAAATGTTGCTACTACAAAAATTAAGTTTTCAAGAGGATCGTCCTCTATGAACAAAGTTGGACCCTGAAACGCAAATGCTTAAATAAAGAATAAAAGAAAGGGAAAGAAAGATACAAAAAAGGTAAGTGTTACCATTGTGGCCAAAATGAGCATTGGTTGAGGAACTGCCCAAAGTACTTTGAAGAAAAAAAATGCTAAAAAGGAAACATTAGGTAAATATGATTTACTAGTCGTTGAAACATGTTTAATGGAATATTAAAATTCAACCTGGATACTCGATTCAAGAGCCACTAACCATATTTGCTTCTTATTTCAGAAAATAGTTTTTGGAAAAGGCTTACAAAAGACAAGATTACTCTCGAGGTTAGAACGAGAGAGGTAGTCTTGGCTAAAGCAGTAGGAGATTTAAAGTTATTTTTTAAGGACAAATATCTACTACTTACAAATGTTTTGTATATACCTCAAATGAAGAGGAACTTGATATCTATCTCTTGTATCTTGGAACATATGTATAAAATACCTTTTGATATTAATGAAGCGCTCATTTTCGATATAGGTATTCAAATATGCTTTGCAATACTTGAAAACAACTTATATACATTAAGACTAACCAGAGCAAATTTTTTCATTACTACTTAAATTTTAGAACAACGTTGAAACTCAAAATAAAAGACAAAAAGTTTCTTCTAATGCCAATTTATAGCACTGACTTGGTCACATGAATCTCAATATGATTGGAAGATTGGTTAAGAGTGGACTTCTAAGTCAGTGAGAAGATAACTTTTTACGTGCTTGTGAGTCTTGTCTTGAAAGAAAAATGACTAAGAGATCTTTTACTGAAAAAGGTCTTAGAGCCAAAGTACCTTTAGAGCTCGTACATTCGACTTCTATGGACCAATTAATGTCAAAGCTCGAGGAGGGTATGAATATTTCATGAGTTTTATCGATGATTATTCAAGATTTGGTCATGTTTACCTAACACATATCGATGATTATTCAAGATTTGGTCATGTTTACCTAACACATCATAAGTATAATTCTCTTGAAAAGTTCAAAGAATATAAGGCTAAAATTGAGAATGAATTAGGTAAAATTTGAGGAACTTGAGAAGTCAGAACAATGTTTAGGATAGTAAGCCAAGTGAGTTTAGAAAGGGTTCTTGGGACAGAAGCTTCAGGACTCGGTCCTATTCAAACTAGAGGGAAGGTAGATAAAGGAAGAATGTGAATTCTAGACCATTTCGGGGTTGTGGCACCCCGAGTTCGAAAGATAGAAAGGGCAAAGAGTAAATCTTGGGACACTAGAGCCGTGTTCGATCAAGAATGGAATCAGAAGAAAATGTAATGAGGGTTATCGATGGATCTCAGGTTGATTGCAACCAATATCACTTACAGAAAATGTGGACAAACTTCCATAAATTCATTTCTCGGGTGGGTTAACAGATGCATAGATGCACAAAAATTGATATGTTTGTATTAGAAAAGAAGAAATTGATAAATAAAAAGAAAAGAAAAGAAAGGAGATAATAAAGTGAAAAGAATAAAAGAAAAAAAAAAGTGATTAACAGATGCACAAAAAATGATACGTTTGTATTAAAATGAATACGATGTAATGTACAAACGCATCAATGCGTTTAAAGTACATGAAGGCTTTTTACATTAAGTCCATAGAGACTTTGATGCGATCTTCGTCATCATAAAAAGCCTGGAGTCTTTGTCCATTAACCTTAAACACGCTACTATCATTCAACGATGCAATCTCTACAGCACTATACAGGAAGATCTCTTTGACAACAAATTCCTGGAAATAGATGTAGCTGTCATGTCATGCCTTTGTCTTTTCCTTATCGATTTTGGCATTCTCATAGGCTTGAGAATGCCACTCTTAAAGCTTATGCATCTTAAATAACCTTGCCTCTCTTGTGGCTTGATGATCAAAGTTCAACATTTTTCACGTCTACAAAGCCTTATGTTTCAACTTAAGTGCTAAATGGAAAGCCATCCTAAAGACTAACAAGTAAGGGGACATTCCAATTGGTGTCTTGTATGGAGTGCAATAAGCACATAATACCTAATCAACGTGATCGACCCAGTCGTTGCGGGATGAATTTACAATATTTTTCAAAATTTTCTTGATCTTCCTGTTGAAATCTTTTGCCTGACCATTTGTTTGAGGGTGGTAGGCAGTAGCAACTTTGTGGTTGATATTGTACTTTGCGAGAAACTTGGCAATGATGCGATTGATTAAGTGCGAACCTTCATTGCTGAAAAATGCTTCATATGTCCCAAATCGCGAGATGTTCCTTTTCAAGAATTTGCTAACTGTCATCACATAGTTCTTCACATTGGATATGGCTTCAACCCATTTTGAGACATTGTCCACAACCAACAAGATGTAAATGTAGCCAACAGTTTGAGAAAACGGCCCCAAAGAGTCAATCCCTCAGATATCAAAGAGTTTAATCTCCAATATTGGCTGTTGAGGCATTTCGTTATGATAAGATACGTTTCATGTCCTCTGGCATCAGTCATAATTGAGCACAAAGCTACTCGCATCTTGAAATAAAGTGGGCCAGAAATAACGACTCTACAAGAACTTCGCAGCCATTTTCTGCCTACCGAAGTGTGATCCATAAAGTGCTTCATGACACTTAGTATTTGGTTTGTCCCTAACTTATAAAGAAATGGCTTCATCCTATCTGTAGATATTGCATTCATGAAATACTCGTTTTCTTTGTTTGTTGTTGAAGTCATGTGACCATGGCTTACATACCAAATAATTGACTATGTCTGCATACAGAGGTTCCTTTTCTTCAACGCGGAATAACTGCTCATTAGGGAAGCAGTCTATAATATCCTTCTTTTCGTGTTCGAAATGTTCATTGCTTAGATGGGATAAGTGATTTGCCACTCTCCGTACCTTTGTGGTCTACAATCTTCAAGTTAAACTCTTGGAGCAATAAAATCTGTTTGATTAACCACGACATGACATCTTTCTTCATTATCAAATATCTAATCGTAGAATAGTCAGAGTGAATAGTGACGTTGAAACCAATAATGTAGCTCTAGTCATTTCAATCACAAATACTACCATCCGCAATTCATTCTCTATAATTGTATGATTTCCTTGATCTTCGTTTAAAGTCTTGCTCGCATAGTATATTGGGTGGATCACTTTATTTTTCTTTTGAGCCAGCATAGCCCCTATCACCACATCACTCATATTGCACATAAGTTCAAAGGGTTGAGACCAATCATGGGTAATGAGGATAGGCGCTGAGGTCAATGCATCTTTCAATGTCTGGAACGCCTAGTACATTTCTCATCAGAAATATACGGTTGATCGGTGCCTAGTAGGTTGCTCAAAGGTTTGGCAATTTAGAAAAAGCTTTTGATGAATCTGTGATAGAACCCAGCATAACACAACAAGCTCCTCAATAGCCTCAAATGCGGTGGAAACTTGCTCACCACATCAATCTTCACAGGATCCACTTCAAGTCTCACATGGAAGATCTTGTACCCAAGCATAATTCCCTCAATGACCATAAAGTGACACTTCTCTAAGTTCAAAACAAGTCGTGTCTCTTTTTATCTATTCAACACATCTTCCAAACTATTTAGACATTCTTTGAAGGAGTCCTCATAAACAGAGAAGTCATCCTTTAAAAACTCAATTGATCTCTGCAAGAAGTTTGAGAATATATCCATCATACACCTTTGGAATGTCCTTGGCGCATTGCATAGGTCAAATGGAATGTGGCGAAATGTAAACATTCCATAAGGACACGTAAACGTTGTTTTTTTTTACTAATCATTGGGTGCAATTGTGATATGGTTATAACCAGCGTAACCATCAAGAAAGAAGTAATGTTCTTCCCTGCGAGCCTGTTCAAAATTTGGTCAATAAAAGGTAATGGAAAGTGGTCCTTCTTGGTTGTCGCATTCAACTTGCGGTAGTCTCTACATATTCACCACCTAATGACTGTTCGTGTTGGGATTAGTTCATTATCTTCATTCTTCACGTTAGTCATGCATCCTGCCTTTCTTTGGAACTCATTGGACTGGACTAATCCATTCACTATCTGTGATAGGATAAATTACCTTAATGTCAAGCTGTCACACCCCCTCCCGGACTACCTGCTAGCTTAGATCATGGCGTGAAGCCGACGGACAACGCTTTTCTTTATTTGTATCTTTCAACTCTACTTAAAACTTTAATATGATGAACTTGCAAACCTCGTATATAAACTATTATACATGAAAACAACGCAGCGAATCCTAGACTAATCATATACATGCATGAAATGTATCTCGAAAATAATTAATTTCACAAGTAAACCTAGAGACACCTTAACCAAAATATAACCAAAAAAGGTTTATACAACTGCAGCACCTAAAGCTTACACAAATTGTGGAGTATCTATATCATACAAAGATATATACATTATAATACAATAGACTCCATGCACAACTCTAACAACATACTGGCAATCGATATTGAAATTTCAGCAGACTAAGGCAGTCCATCAGGCACCGGGAACTCAATCTCTACCTGGAAAGTGTGTAAAACATTTTGGAAGGTTAAGCTACAAAGCTCAATGAGTGACTCGGTTTAAGAATAGAAATTTTAAAGTAAGAGCACGTGAAAGCTTACACTTATAAATCTGTTTATACAAGTCGTAAACATAGACGTATAATTGTAAGAATAGCTTCCTTAAATACTCAGTATATACTTCATTGAAATCTAGCAAGGCCTATCAAGTATATCAAAATATTTTAACTAACATGACAAATCTACGTTGTGTAGGGTACACCCAGTACAACAACGTTTACAAGTTCTACGACGTAGTGGGGTCCGTCCAGCACTTCCATCGTCTTTGTCGTAGTGGGGCCTATCCATCACTCACGATAGCATCGTTGTTATGGAGTACACTCAATGTCAACAACGGAATCTAACATGTGTGCACACGGTACCATATAACCTCGGGCTCAACATCTCAATCATGTAGTTAATAGAAATATCAGAAAAATCGTATGAAAACATTAAAACATGTCTGCTATCTATTTCTTTCGTAAATCTTAAACTTACTTAGATTAATCATTAAAAGTTGTAGTTCTTAAAACAAAACTTGGTAACTCATTGTAACGCCCCAAAAATTAAGATAATTTTGGAGTTAATTATCTTAATTTTGTTTAATTAGATTTAATTTATTGGGCGTTATTTTGAATTCATTTAAATAAGAATTATTTGATTTACGTGTGAATTGAAATTAATTAAATATTTGTTGGATGAATATTTAATTAATTAGAGGCTTTAGCATATGGTGTTTGTTGAGTTTTTGATTAAATGATAAGTTAAGAGAATTAAGTAAAGCTGTAGACTTTTAGTGTTGTTGAAGTTGAATTTAATTAAATAATTATAGATGTTATTTAATTAAATTGTAGAGTAGAAAGTTTGTTGGAGATTTGATAATTATATGTGTATGTGGAAATATATATAATTATTATGTTAAAGGAAAAGATAATTATATTTGTTGAAATATAATTATTTAAGGAAAAGATAATTGTATTTTGGAGAAAGAATATTTAGCAAGGGAGAAAAGGTAAAATAATTATATTTTTCCAAAATATAATTATTTGTAAAAGGATAATTATTTTGAAAAAATATAAATAATAATTAATTATTGTGGAAGATAATTAATTATCTCGGAGAAGGATAAATAATAAGTAATTATTGTGGAAGATAATTAATTATTTTAGATAAAGATAAATAATAATTAATTATTGTGGAAGATAATTAATTATTTTGGAGAAAGATAAATAATAATTAATTATTGTAGAAGATAATTAATTATTTTGGAGAAAGATAAATAATAATTAGTGATTATGGAAAATAATTAATTATTCTGCAGAAAGATAAATTTTGATTCTGGAGTGAAGTTGTTATGGTTGGGTAAGATAATTCATGTTAGAAGTTATAAGTGATTTATTGGAAAAGATTTGATTGATTAAATTAATTGAGAATTTAAGTTAATTTGAGATTTTGGAGGGAAAAGTTGGTTTCGGTGGAATTGGATTTAATTGAGTATATATATATATGGATATATTTAATTAATAATTTGGAAAAGTGAAGTTAATTATATGATGAAATATAATTATATTTGTTTGGAAAAGAAGATATTTCATGAGGACGAAGATGGTTGATTTTATTGGATGAAAAAGATATATATTTATTTAAAAGAGAGAATAATTGTTTAAATAAATATATATGTTTATTGTAGATTTTAGTGAGAAAAAAATAATAATAATAAAGAAGTATTATTATTATTATTAATAGTTATAAATGCCTAAGATTTTGTGCATTTAAGGCATTTATTGAGGAAAGATAATGGAAATAAAGAAATATGTATATATTTGGTATTATATATATATCCTAAAAGGAAAAGGAAATAATAATAATAAATATTTTTGTTATTATTTGGGTCTATAAATAGCATTGGAATGCTTAAGTTAGAAAGTAAAGAAAAAGAAAAAGATTTTTCATCTTCTTCTCTAAGATAACCCTCTGCTGTAGCCGCCTCACCAGTTGTAGTTAAGATTGGTCTCTTTGGAAGCTTGAGGATTTAAAATGATGAATTTTTCCATCAAGGATAAGAGGATTTTTCAACCTCTATTTGAGTAACCTTGGATCAAGTTAATTGGAAAATTTTTACTGTCAGCTAGGGAGTACGTTGTTTAGCTAAAATCTCCAGGTAAGAGGTTCTCCTAATAGAGCTTCGAACTGAATTTAAGAGACCGCATGTAATCATGATTATGCAATGATGGTAGCTAAAATGAATAATTTGATGCTATTGATAATGACTGTCATTGTATTGATGATTGATACTTATGCCATGTTATGATGTTATGTTAATGACCGGTAGTATGTTGTTGACGATTGTTTATGCTGCTGTTGATGCATGATATATTAATCACATGATTAAGGACGTTAATATTAATATTCATGCCATGTTATGATGTTATGTTATGCTACATGCTATGGATAGGGTGTTCTGTTAACTTTGTCTATTAGAGTCGTACCTGCATGGGTGTCCTTCTGGATCACCACCTTTTTAGGACTGTGTAGTCCGACGGGACGGCCAGTCTGGCATTGATATAGACATTATTCGAGTGATTCGACGGGATCGCTCGCAACCCGATTGTCTTAGTGTTTCTTTCGGGTACACTACAGACCAGTTTGTCCTAGGTGTTCCTTTGGGATCACCGAAGACCAGCTATGTTCCCTCGGGATCACATGTTGCACGTATTCGGGAACGTGCCAGTTCTTAGGTACCACTTTTCAAGACTCTAATGGGAAGTTAACAGACACCTAGCGGGACTAGTAGTAGGTCCCTTACTAAGTATATGTTTATACTCACTCTTTCTATGTTTAATAGTTTAGGCGAAGGTAAAGGTAGAGGAAAGTTGGCGAGCGACAGAGAAGGATCCTTGATATGCCATATGGGGACTCAGTTTTTCTTCCGCGTTTATGTATCAGTGTTTCAGCATTCTGTTTTTAATGAAAATGTAGTTTCCCTTCTTTCAAAAAAGTGTCTCTGTCATTGTTTCTTTTTAGTATGACCTCAGCTTAGTATAAAAAGTTGGGTTGTTACACTCATACTTTGTTTGAAACACAGTGGTTCAAATAATTTCCAGATATTCAATAATCACGTGCTAGTATAAAGATTCAGTAAGAATTATAGTTTCGAAACTCATACTTGAAAATAATCATGGACTTCAAATGATTTTCAATGCTTTGTAAATAAACGTGTAGATCAGTCAACCATAGTAAATATTTAGGAGAAAGAAAATATTTTTAAAAACTGGTTTTGGTCACTCACAGTCTTGGACTATTTCCCGATGTGTAAATCTGACCTATTTTCTCCTTGCCCGTCAAACAACCAGAACCGAGTATTAGAAACCTAAATATTACGATCTTCAAATTTTATGTTTAACATGGCTCACTAAGGATAATGCTAAAGAAGTCCATCTTAAAAACAATAAACCATACTTAACACACTTCTCGGAATTTTTCACATTCGTAGCACGAAATTCAAATGATCATAACTCTTCCAATACTTAACCAAAATGAGATTTCTTTATATCAAAATCTTCACTTTGAGGTCCTCGAAAACTTAACTCAGTACATGTAAATATGATTCCCTGTGAATAAACTCAAATAATACTCGAAACAGAACAACTTCAATAATCACGCGCACACGACCCCTTTAACTTGTTCCTACAATTTAACTTATTTTCAGTCATTTTTGGTTCATGATTTCTTCATGAAAGTTGTAGTAGATTTAATACTCTTTCCAACTATACCAAATAGAGATCCTAAATCCACTAGTACTCTTGGAAAAACAAGAAAAACTAGAGACCTCCTGAAATCGCATGAAAACCAGCTGCCATGTTTTCTTCATCCAAAATCACCCAATGAACATCCGAATTTGCTCAAGCTTTATTCTTAACATTTTTTTGGAAATGAATTTTCTTTCACTAAATATAAACCTCGCCTCTTAATTCATTTTGTGTAGCTCAGAATCAACAGAACATTAGAGGTGTGTTGTGTGAATCAATTTCTGCCAAGGATGAAGCTTTGCTTGCAATTCCCTTGTCTTTCTTCAACAAAACTTCTTGAACTTCTTATTTTTCCGTTCTCATCCTTCTTCCCTTTGAAATTCCTCTGAATGTTGGTGCAAAAATGGTGAAAAAAGTGGTGGAAATGGATGGAGAAAACCTTGGCGGTGGAGGGAAGAGAAGAAGAAAAGTAAAATGAAAATTTTCTTCTTCTCTTTCCTTTCTTTTATCCTTTCTTTTCTTTTCTCTTTATTTTACTTAATAAAAACATTAAATATATATATATATACGTATATATATATATATATATATATATATATATATATATATATATATATACAGTTAATTTTAATTTTTCTTTTATTCATTTCACATAAAAAAAATAGACCAAGAAAATATCGGATTTACAAAAGCCATTTGATAATTTCTTTCTTCACGACTTCTTTCATCATAGAGTTTAATCGTATTTGATATTGAATGGTGCCTAACTGCCCTTCTTTGATCTTATGCATGTAATAAGATGGGTTTATTCATTGAATGTTCACTAGGGTCCATCATATCACCTTACTACGATGTTTCAACATAGTCAATAGTGCCTTCTCTTCTATGACATTCAATTGGGTATGATGATCGACAGAGTATCATTCTCCCCCAAATATGCATATTTTAGGTGGTTGGACAGTGGCTTGAACTTTAATTCTAGTAGTTCTTCAACTAATGGCTTAATCTTTCTATCTTCTTTGGTTTGTAGATCCAAAGGCTCAAACTTCCTCGCGTAAAACACGACATTCACTTCTTCTTGTTGAGTTTTATGTCCTAAAACTCGTAGATAATAAATATAATCCATTGACCATTATTAATAAAGTGTTATTATTATAATTTCAATAAGTGTTATTGATTATATTATTAGTTTTGTCTTCATAATCTAAATCTGAACTAACATCCTAAGCTGTTTGATGAGTCTTGAACAACATGTAGTGACATACAGGGATCAATATTTGAGATACAACTTAAAGGGTTTATAGTATAGGGATAAGGTTGTGTACCTTATCGTGGTAACACTATAGATATGACTCACTTTGTATTTGAAGCATACCTTTGGGATCTGAAAATGATAGGATCGCACTTACGGGATGAATTAAGTTAGTTGATGAATCCTTCACCGATCAACAGTAGCTAAGAACTATAAGAATAAGAGTTATTTAGGTATTAGTAATTAGCTGAGATTGATTCAATTTAGGAGAGGAGTAGTTGAACACCCTTCAGTAACTGTTGCTGTAAACTTTTGAAGTATCGTTGCAAAAACTAAATCATTTCTTTGATTAGGGTTCTTTAATTGTTTGTTTTTGTTGAATTGGTTGGAGTAATGGTTAAGACAAAAATAATTAATACGATCAATTATTTGTTATTTCAGCATGTCTTTCTCATTTATTGCACTGCTTAAAAACAAAAAATTAGTCGGTAAATTTTTTACAACGTGGAAGTCAAACCTGAATATGATTCTAGTTATTGATGATCTACGCTTCATCTTAATGGAGGAATATCCTCCTTCCCCTACTTATAATGCATCCCAGATCATCATGGATGCATATAATCGTTTGACAAAGGTTAATGACCAGACTTACATCCATCTCTTTCCAGTATGGTCACTGCACGTCAGATCATAGGCTCCCTCAAAGAGATATTTAAGGGACAGAAAGAAGGAGTGGAAAACTTTGCCCATTCCAAGAGGTTTTAAAAGGCTTCGTCCTCTGAAACCACGTTTGTACCTTCATCCTCTGGGTTTAAAAAAATCTAGAAAAAGAAAAGAGGCAAAGGGAAGCACCTGCTGCTGTTGCTAAAAGCAAAAGGAAGGTTCAGGTAGCTGCTAAGGGGAAATTTATCCTCTACAATGTGGATGGACATTGTAAGATAAATTACCCTAAATTCCATGCTGAGAAGAAGAATGAAAAATAAGGTAAATATGATTTACTTGTCTTAGAAACATGTTTAGTGGAAAATGACCAAAATGCTTAGATACTTGATTCAGGAGTGACTAACCATGTTTGTTCTTCTTTATAGAAAACTAGTTCCTTCAAGCAGCTCGATGAGGGTGAGATGACACTCAAGGTTGGAACAGTAGATGTCATTTAAACTCAAGCAGTAGGAGATGTTAAGTTGTTTTTCAGAAATAGATTCCTGTTTTTAGAAAACTTGTACATAGTTCCTAAGATTAAAAGGAACCTTATATCTATTTCTTTTCTTATTGAACAATCGTAATAACTTTCCTTTGAAAGAATCGTTCATTTCTAACAATCGTATACATATATGTTCAACTAACCTTTAAATAACTTATTAGTATTAAGACATAATCAAGCAAAAGCAGTTTTAAGTCTTGAGATGTTTAAAACTGCTAACACTTAAAATAAAAGGCAAAAACATTCTCTAAAATAACAATACCTATCTTTGGTATTTATAATTAGGTCATATTAATCTCAAACGGATTGAGAGATTGATAAAGAATGGACTTCTAAATGAGTTAAGAGATGATTCATTACCTTAATATGAATCTTATCTTATAGGAAACATGACTAAAAAACCTTTTACTAGAAAATGTTATAAAACAAAAGAGCCCCTAGAACTTATACATTCAGACCTCTGTGGTCCGATGAATGTAAAAGCTAAAGGATGTTTTAAGTACTTCATCTCTTTTATAGATAATTATTCAAGGTATGGTTATTTATACTTAATGGAGCATAAGTCTCGCTCTTGAAAAGTTCAAAATGTATAAGGCTGAAGTTGAAAATCTATCAAGAAAAAAGATTAAAAAACTTTGATCTGATAGAGGTGGAGTGTACATGGCACTACTACAAAATGTACTTTACTTGACACTAGCTACTTTTACATACTTGACGTTTTTATTAAAAAAGCGTCAAGTATTTCCCATTTTAAAGGAAAAACGTCAAGTATAGTCTAAAAAAAAGTGGAGTTTTCACGAAAATTTTCGAACTATTTTATGTTGGCTTTTACTTGACGTTTTTTTCGCGTCAAGTATAAAGGAGAGTTTACTTGACGTTTTATTCGCGTCAAGTATAGCGGACATTTACTTGACGCGAAATATGGGTCAAGTATAGTTTAAAGAAAACAAATTTTTTAAATTATTTTACGTTAGCTTTTACTTGACGTTTTATTTCGCGTCAAGTATAATAGAGATTTTACTTGACAGTTTTTTAACGTCAAGTATAATGCAGAGTTTACTTGACATTTTTTTCGCGTCAAGTATAGTAAACGTTTACTTCACATGGAAATAACGTTAAGTATAGTTAACATTTTTATTTAAAAATGTTTTAGAAATGTCAAGTATAAAAAATATAAAAATATAAAAATAAAAAGTATAAAAATACTTTTTATTTCCATCATTTCATTAAATAAGTTTATTAAAATAAACTTAATAAATTAAGCTTATTAAAAAAGATTTATTAAAACAAACTTATTAAAAATTATTTTAATAAAAATTTTGTTAAAATAAATTATTTTATTAAAACTTTCCCTCCAACATTTTCATCTCCCCCTCTCTCTTCCCCCTTTATTAATAAAAAACAATTTAAAAAAAAAATTAAAAGTTTTTTTTTAAAAAAAAAACATAATTTCCTTAAAACTTTACCAAACACCCAAAATTTTTCCATTTTATATCTGATTTCCCTCCAACCACTTTTTATTAAATAATTAATAAAAAAAATTATTCTCTTCTATTTTCTCCCCATATAATATTTTTCTTTTACCTATTTTCTAAACAAATCTTTTCCCTCTTTTTCCCCCCTAAATTTCCTTACATCTTACAATACACGAAAATACCTTCTTCCTCTTCTCCAATTTTTTCTCTCAAACCCTATCTTCTTCCTTTTCCCCAACTTTTTCCAATCGCATGCATTCCCCATTCTCCACCACTGCGCAAGTCCTCGTTCCACCAAGCTCCAGGTGAAAGTCGTTCGCACACCGCAGACGTTCCCCCACAGCCAGTCACCGCACGTTCTCGCACCACAGATGGCAAATGTTCCTCCATTGACGTTCGCGCACGGGTGGTTTCCAAACATCTAGGCCGCCCCAACTTCGCTCTACGCACAGCTAAGGACAACTACAGACCTTCTTGCTCCACCCAAACGCATAGCCATTCCGGACGCCAACCACGCTAAAAAACCCAAACGCACAACCATTTCACTGGTATGTCTCTTCTCCTCTGTGAACTTCGAGTTTGTTACATTGATGGACTGATTTAGTTTTTGTATTAAATACCTAATAGCTCGACTTAGGCATTAGGTAATTTACTGTTTATTTTAATTTATGGTTTTTTTGGCTTATGGGTGACACTTATTTCAAACTTCTATGGTATAAATGATACAAATCTACATTTGACTAATTTGGTCCCTTGTTGCCTGGACATCTTAAAGTTGATTTTGGTGATGCAGTTGCCCTTTAGAAAATCTTTAAAGGTTGGGAGAATATATTATTCAAATAGATCGTCACCCTTGTGTTTGCAATTTACGTGTCAAGAAATCTCTTACTAAAAGAATCATAAAAAGTCATCTTGTTTGTGTATTTCCACTATAAAATAGCCCTATATATTTGTTTTTTCATCACAATGGGGATTTATATACTTGGCATCTGGTCTAACTTATTGCTTGTCGTTCTTTTGGAATGCAGAGCACGGTGGCTGAATAGTTAGGTTTTTGTTTGAGCCTATTCAAGGAGAGGCAAAGGTATGTATGATTGGACATAAATCTTTTTACACTACTGATGGTTGATTGGTAGATGTTTTCAGCTGCATTTATATTCGAAGTTTTCACCAACTATGAATAATAAGATAATGTGTCAGAAGGATCATCTTACATTCTGAAAAGTGGAAAACTAAAATCATATGTGATGTAGAACATCCTCCTTTCTTGATGTTTTTTTAAAGATCTTTAATATTTCTTAGCTAATTCTTGAGTATCTTGAATTACCATTCTTGTGCGTATAACATTCTAATTAAATTTCTTTTTGAACTAGTTTAAGGTTTTTTAGATTGATCTCTAGAGCTTGGAAGCATTTGTTTATAGATTTGACATAGTTTTGTTGTTCTTCGAACACTTTTTTGGAATAAAACAAGTTTATCTTGATAACTTTTAGGCTTTAAAATTATGTTTAGACCCTTTCAGATTAATTTTAGGTGTTATAAATTAGTTCCTTAATTTAACCTATCATGCCTGACAAAGATGTACACGTTTTATGCTTTTAAATGGTTGCAAATGAATGAAGATTATGCAGATTTCTTGTTTTAATATCCAATTTTACGTAGTGTTTGTATTAAATTATTTTGTTGTTTCTTGGGAAAACAACAAAGAAAGTGATGAAAATGGGTATTCAAGGTGTAACACTAGCTACTTGATTGTGAGGAAGTTCAAAAGATCCGTCAGGAATTTGACTTACTAAACTTAGCTTCCACTAGATTCCTGAAGTGCTTAGAGCAATGCCGAAACTGAATCCTTAACGTTTTTTACTTGTTTTTCTCGATGCTTTTGATGTTTGAATTTGTATCCTTATGATGTCTTAAATAATTTTCTGTTCTTAATGTCATTAGTCTCTAGGCGTCTATGCGAATAAAAATTTTAGCTTAGACAACTTTTAGGTGTATGGTTTTGACTAAGATCACACTCTTACGCACTACTCAGCTAATTTACAGAACTTGATTTGTGATCTTGCCAAAGATTTTATCCATGTGAGCTATGTTGAAAATTCATTTATTACTTATGAGGAGTTTCCTACTATTCTACAAGAGTATGATATTATCTATCCTAGATTGTGGCTCATGATTTAGCTTTTAGATAAATCAACATTTTTTTATCATTCAAGAACTCCCTCACTAACCTTATAATGTTTTGTATGTAATATCAACTTTGAATATGAACTCACAGTACATTGTCAATAGTAAATTCATTTTGCTTATTAACTAAATAAATTTGTAATCTTTATGTTTGTTGAGAAATGTACTCACGGCCTCTTCATTAACAAAATATCCAATTTTTGTAGAAGTGATTTTAAATTGAAGCTTAGTAGTTGAGGATAAAGTTTTCGTTGAGGATAACACGTGTTTTCAGTTCGTATCTTTTTTTTTTTCCTTAGACAATCGATGATTAATATAGCCTACAATTTTTTTTTGACTTGTTAAATAATTCATTTATGATTGTCCTTGTCTTTCTTAGATACTTCCTAATATGGTCGTTAAATACTTGAGGGATGGTTGTCTAATGGTTGACTAGAGGATTCCTCATAGTATGAAGGTTAGTACAACATGTACATCCTCAATGTGCAACCCTTTCATAGTATCGTTTTATATGTGTATGTGTTTTGATGATCAGACTACAAACTTTGAAAGATGAATTGTTTTTCTTTTTTGCTAAAACTTGCTAAATTTTATTGTAGGTTGTTGGTTCAAGAATTATTTGGTGAAACTTACTATGAGGCTTCATGAAGTATTAATACTCGAAAAGACGTAATTATTGAGGGTCAGAACATAATTTAATGTTTTAAAGTCTAATAGTTAGTAATTTTATTTACAGGTGTATATTGAGAGTAGTTTGTGGAGAGACGTGAATAGTCATACTGCTTATATAATATTATTGTAAATTATGTATACATATGACTTAATGTTGAAGAATGAAATTATTGTTGATTTGAAGGTTTATTTTGTTGATTAATCTGTCTTTATTTGAATGAATGTAAAGCAAGAGAATCAGAAATGAGAAATGTAACGAGTGTCAAGTATACTGCCTTACTTGACATATAAAAGAATCAAGTATATTATCTTACTTGATGTGTAAATAGTGTCAAGTATACAACTTTACTTGACGTGTAAATAGTGCCAAGTATACTATCTTACTTAATGTGTAAAAACCGTTAAGTAAAATATCTTACTTGACACGTAAACAACGTCACGTATACTATCTTACTTAACACGCAAAAAGCGTCAAGTATGATATTTTAGTTGACATAAAAATAATGTCAAGAAATATAATACTTGACGGTTTTTTAGTGTCAAGTAATGTGACTATACTTGACAGTTGATTACTTGATGCTTTCTAGAGTGTCAAGTATAGGTTTACTTGACACTGTATTGACGTCAAGTAATACAAATTTTGTAGTAGTGTGGATTTGACATTCCAGGACTATATGATAGAACATGAAATCCCATTCTAACTCTCAGCACCTGGTACATCTCAACAAAATAGTTATCAAAAAGGAGAAATAGAACCCTAGCTCGTTTTAGGGGTATGCAGTAGAGACTGCAGTTCATATCTTGAACAATATTCCCTCGAAGAGTGTTTTTTAAACACCTTTTGAGTTATGGAGAGGATGTAAACCTAGTTTAAGTCACTTCCAAATCTATAATTGTTCAGCACATGTGTTAGAAACAAATTCCAAGAAGTTGGAACCTCGTTCAAGGTTATGCCAATTTGTTGGTTACCTTAAAGAAACAAGAGGTCGTCTATTCTTTGGTCCACAAGGAAATAGAGTGGTTGTATCGATAAATGTTACTTTCTTGGAAGAAGACCACATTCGAGATCATAAACCACGAAGAAAATTAGTATTAAATAAAGCTACTGATGAATCATCAAGAGTTGTTGATGAAGCTGGTGTTGGAATTAATGTCCTAAAACTCGTAGTTTGTAATCATATTCTTTTCAATAAAGTCGTTATTGAGAATTTGAAAACTATATTCTTAAAACCAATAAACATAGATCCTAAGACTATTTTTTAGTAAACTTGAACTTTATGTAGAGACATAAACATGGATTAAGTTCGAGTAAATTGTCTAAATAGTCTATAGTATATGATTAAAGGTTGGGCGCTTTATTATGAAATACTATCGATGTAGCCCACTTTGTAAATAATAGAAACGATGTAATCCTGAATCGTTCATGTAGAGACATGAAAGAGGGGGCATCCTTTGTAAAAGGTTTACATAAGACAGAACCATGAAATAGTCACTTTTACGTAATAACGTCGTTTACTATTTAAAACTTACTATCTCATTATTGATGACCTAGGTAACTTAATCTTAATCCAGAGCTAACTGTGAACTTCTGTTCACATGAGATTATCCTTAGATTTACATCAGTGAATGCAACTCATTAGCGTTGGCCCAATAAGCCTCCCATTTCAGGGATAAGATCAAGTGAATAATTGGGAACATAGGGTGCAAGACAAAATTCACTCCTACCCGCTTTAGGGTTAGTATGTAAACTCGATATTTTTTTGGTTTAATTTCTTTAAATGTGGAAAAAAAAGAGTGAAAAGAAAAGAAAATGGAAATTAAGTGTGTATATATATATATTTAATGGTTTTATTATGTAAAATAAAGAAAAAATAAAAGAAAGGATAAAAGGAAAAAAAGAGAAGAAAATTTTCATTTTTCTTTTCTACTTCTTCTCTTCCCTTTACCGCCAAACCTTTTCTTCAAAAAGTTATCATCCATCATCCATTTTTCCTTCTTCAATTTACAGAGAAAATTTAAGAGAGATTTTGGAAAGAAGAAGAAGAGGAATTTTACTAGAGTTTTGAGGTTGAAGAAGAGAAGGAGAACTCAAGCAAAGTGTATCCATGGCAAAATCTTGGTTCATTCTGCACATCACTGGTTTTTAATTTGGTTTGAACTCTTCAAAAATAATTAAGAGGTGAGATTTACATTTACTGAATGTTAACGCATTTTTGAACAAAATTTATGAAGAAAGTTGGAGCAAATTCTGATATTCATTGGGTGCTTTTTGATGAAGAAAACAGGGTAGCTGGTTTTCACACGAATTAGGGAGGCCTCTGGTTTTTCTTGTCTTTCAGAGTGTACCAGTGGAGTTAGGATTTCTATTTGGTATGGTTGGAAAGCTTTTTCAATGTACTACAACTTTTATGACGAAATTGTGAGCTAAATATGATTGGAAGTAAGCTTAATTTCTTAAACAAGTCAGAAGATAGCAGAAGACTCCATTTTTGAACTCTCTCTGTTTCGGCCCATTTCTGTAGTAATCTGTTGGGAATCGTATTTTCTTTCCTACAGGTAAAGTATAGAAGACATGAATCTCTTTAAGAATCACTTCTCTGTTCCAGGGCTCACCTTCGCTTTTCTTATTATGCTACCGCGTAATAGGTAGATAGGAGCCATTACGGGATACTTTCCCTAGTCGCTTTGATATCAACCCTTGCTTTAGTTGGAATTTCCTTTTTGCTAATTGCTGCTCTAATCTAAGGCAAGCAAGAGGAAAGGTTCTAGGCCAAGTGAGTTTTGAGGCCAGGAGATGGTCATACCGATCCTCGTGGTCAGAAGGTTGATCATGGAAGGACTATTCCACTGTTTCATTTCTCCTAAGGAAGTGCTTTCACCGGTCATACCATATGTCTAGATTCAATCCCGACCTTGTAATAAGGAAGATGGCACCTTTAGCGCCTATAAACTGGCCTAGCCTCTGTGTCTTTACCCCAATTCTCTTTCAATTGATAGCACTTTACTCAACATCTACATCTAATTCAAGATAAACTGCTTCATGAGTAAGCAAGATAAGAGGTAGTAGGCTCTCTCCCGAATTTACCGCTCCATGGGTCCGGCATTGGGAGTTTCATCCATTGATGTCCAAGGATCTTTCCTTGAAATGGGATCTTAAGCCTTCGCCTTCAAATTCAAGACTAATTAGAAAGCGCACCCATTCATTGTTTTCTGATCGCGAGCTGATAGAGGAGACAAATGAGGGGAAGGTCCGCTTGGTAGTAAACTACTTGTTAGTGGGGCATTATCTGGAGGAGGACCCGTATTTAGTCATTGATCCTCCTTCCGACGGCTAAGGGAGCCTGATTTTCTTACTCATCCATTTGCTAGTCTCAGTCCCCTATCCCTCTCGAGTGAATGGGTCATAGTCTCTTTCGCTTCCTATGTAGGGTTGGTGTGAAAGGGAGAACTGCAAGGAGCCAACCCTAGTTGGTATGGAAGAACCGGGCAGCTAAGTTGGTATGAAAGAACCGCTACGCCGCGGGAAATCCTTCTTCTTTCTTATTAGACTCTCCTATCCTATAGTTCTACTCCCTTGGGTTCTAGCTTTGTCTGTCCATTTCAGTTACCACTCATACTACATCACTCCTCTCCTATTTCAGTGGTGAGATTCGTGCTCTAGGAAAAAGGCACGGGGAAGGAGTTAGCAGGGCGAGCCCTTCGAGTCGTTGATCCATTAATGTCTATCTTCCCTTATTTCTAGTAAGGCCAATTGGCTGATTTCTGTCTTGGTACTTGCTAGCCTCTTTCTTTCGACTAGGATTTCTCCTTTTAAGCCGCAAGGAAATTCAGCCGTCTCGCGAGTGTGCTGGTTCAATAAGTAAACACGGGGTTCTTAAGTTATGTTGATGTTGTATTTGTGTTGATTTGATATGATGTGGTTTGATCTTTAGAATTTAACCCTCTGATTCTCTCTCGGCTAGACGCTTACGCTTGATTTAAGGAAGTAGAGCACGTGATGTTCTTGAAGTTGGAGTCTTGAAAGAAAGCTTGTATCCTTAAAGGAACTTCAACCTTCGAGGGCAGTCGATTCCAGAAGTTGGGAAGTCTTATCCGGTTGTCTTTAATTTCTCTTGAAAAAACAAAGCTTTGATATCCGCGTTTAGCTGAACAGAACTCACAACACACATATCTAGATTTTATAATATTAATAACACATTATATTGTTCAAAAACTAATTAAATGCATAAAAGGTCAACAAAAACAGAAAAATGGGAGAATGGTAGTAGAAATGCATCAATATTATAAATAAACCTTTAGGCCTTTCCATCATAGAGTGAATATTATAATTTGATTACAAAAGAAACATCAAGAAAGGAGGATGTTCTAAGCTCATTGGCCTATTGTGATTTAGGCCTATTGTGATGAGGCAAAATGGTAAGGGAAAACCCTCTCTCTCTCTTTTTGTAAGCTCTCACCTACAACTCAAGGATAGAAAGGATGAAGGTAAAATTAGCTTGCTCTCAGAGAACCAATTTTACACGTGTTTTTGAAGTAAAAGCCTCTTTTTATAAGCAAGGAGTGATGTGACAATAAGTTTCATGCCTCATTAATGCTACTATTAAGCTACACTGGCGGTGCGCATACGTTATTTTGTCCTTTTTCTTACATTCGCACTAACCAAATTTGTCTTCTAGTACTTCAGATCACCTAGCTTGTTGTGATCGCCGCCTTGTTGGTAGAACGGGTCTTCTCGCCTAACGTTTTATCATCGAGCTATACTTTTTTTTATTTGCCTAAAATTATGCGATAAGACAAACAAAACACGGTAAAATAGGAATAAAGTTCTTTTGCGAACAATACATCAGTTAATCAATTCTTCTATTTTCCCAGCGTTTTCTTCTAATCTTATGCAATAAGGCTTCATTGTTTTACATAAAAGGATACAATAACTTGTATTTGTACAAGTTATCAATAACATAAAATTCGTTAATCAAAAAGTAAAACTTCCTTCTATAAACATGTTTCTTATCCTTTTAACTAGCTTACTTCAAAAGTTCAACTCAAAATTTCTCGTGAAGCTCTAGTTATACTAAAATGTTGAAAAACTTCTCGAGTTCTTCCAAAATGTAGAAAACATAGAATTTCTTCAAGTTTCAACAACCTTTCTTAACTCGCCTTTTCACTGCAGCCCACACTCTTAAACAACTCTCAAAATTCTTTTTTTAAATAGTAAAATAACAAAATTCGCACGGGAGAAATGAACGAACTCATTAGGTGAACTAACCTTTAAATAGAATTCTCTTCATCGTTTCCTACTATCACCTCCTACTTGGTTAATCTTGATGCTTAACCTTAATCAGCCATGTGCCTTCCATTTAACTAACTAATCTCCTCACACAACTTGCCTTTCAACTCACATTTGTCCACATAATTTAACTCCTCAAGGTCATATAACTTACTTTCTCTACACCGTCAAACTTAGTTCCTTTAGGTTGCTTAGCACAGGCATGCTTAACCTGCCGTCAAGTGAAAATTTTGGCTGCCCGATTATGTTGCATACCAAACATGACACAAACTCCCTCAGTACTTCAAATACCTTGTCCTATAATTTTATGTTTGGTCGCATAGCTTAAACGATCTTGTTGCCTTTAGAACAATACTTTAGCTTCACTCAACCCTTGAAGTTTGGTGACCTACAATCTAACCTTGAGCTACATAGCAACACCTCATTGCTTCTCTTAGTTGCTTAGCAACTTGTGGCCGCGTAACATACCAATGCATATCATTCACTTAGTGCACACCTCGTCCATAATGCTTAGGTCGCCTAGATGACACTTAGCTCGAAATTTAACCTCCTAGTTAAGTCACCTAACACACCAATGCCTTGCTCTTGCTTAGTCACTCATTATCTTACTTTTGAACACCTACTACTTGACCTCTTTCCTTAAGCCATCACTCACCAACAACACATTTGACTACAAGCTAAACCTTGACTACCCTGCACTTTACTACAAAGTTTTTACTTTGGTTGCAACTAACTTATTAGTGATTAACGTACATAAACTTACCGTAATTAAATGAAATTAGGGTATATAGAAATCATACCTTTGTAGCTTTTCGAAATCTCGAAGTCACCTCACGAACTCGAACTGAGACCACCACTAGAGTTGATCAACTGATCTCCAGACTTAGAACCGAGTTGTGGGACTCGATTAGATGATGGAAAATTGAGCGATGGAAATTTGAGGTGTAAAATTAGAGTTAAAAGATGTTTTTCTATAAATAATTTTGTAAAAGAAAATTATTCAAGAATGACAAAAGTTTTTGAAAAATTGAAAAAGCACCTATTTATAAGCAAATTACATGCAAAAATGCATGCAATTTGTTTATAAAATCTCAACACTTAATATTCAACTAACATTTAGTGGAACTTAGTGGACTAGGTGTTCACATCATGTAGCCACTGACCCCATTAAGTGTTAGTGGGATTATCTAACAAAATTTTGGATTTTCCCACTAACTTAGTCAAAGGGCATTTTGGTCATTTGACCATTAAAATCAAAGTCAAACTTTGACTTTTTTAAGTAAAAAGCCAACATTTCGACTTTTTACCATTTTATCTGTCGTGACTAATTTCAACCTTTCAAGCATGAATCTGCATTCCTTTTTCTGAAATTCAAATCACATTTGAATATAAAGCCAGTCAAAGTTTGACTTTTCAAAATCAAAAGTCAACACAAAGTCAAAAGTCAACATTTTTACTTTTTACAACTTTAACCATGTCCATCAATTTTTAGCTTCGGAATATAAATCTGTATTCATATTTTTAATATTTAAACATAAAAATCTATCAACATGTTGAAGATTTTTTCTAAAAGATTTTTGGGAATAAAAGATTTTCCATTATTTTAGAAATCTTGTTATTTATCTTTAAAAGAAAAGAAGATTTATACATATAATATATATGTATAAATAGGTTGTTACAGAGTGGTTTTGACTGAGACGAAAAATTGAGAAACACTAGTTGAAGAAGATTGTTCACGTCAGAGGTCGTCTGCAGAAGCTACCAAATTCTAAAGGTATTATGATCTTATGTATATGCGATTGACATGTTGATCTAAGTTGCAATAATTGATGAGTAACAGACGAGACATTGATTTGTGTGATCACTGAGATCTTTAAAGGGATTTAAAGACGTTGTCAAAGATATTCACTCATGTGTTCAGAGGGAGCCTGAAGCTAGACATCGTGAAGAAAAGTAATTCAGAGGGAGTCTAAAGTCTGATGTCAAGACACATGTTATTAAGTCATATAATTGAACAGAGTACCATATGTTGTATTGATGTATATTGACTCAAGTGAATATTAATAAAGATTACTCATCAGGGTTGTACGCAACTCCCCAGATGTAGGCAATATTCGTCGAACTGGGTTAACAAAGTTTCTTGTGTTATTCTCTTATGTTGTCCCTGTAGTTATTACAAAAGTTATTAGCTTTAGTATTAACTGAAGATTTAATTATCTCATTGTTTTTCCAATTGGTATCAGAGCAGGTTATTAGATCATGGAGATAATCAGAGAGGGACCATCAGCTTCTCGTCCTCCTGTACTTGATCGAAAAAACTACTCATACTGGAAGCCTCGTATGATATTCTTCATTAAAACTTTAGATGGAAAAGCATGGAAAGCCCTTGTTGCTGGTTATGAACCTCCAATGATTACTGTGGATGGAGTATTAGTGCCAAAACCAGTAGTTGACTGAACAGATGCTGAAGAACAAGCTTCAGTTGGAAATGTTAGAGCTATAAATGCAATCTTCAGCAGTGTGGATTTAAACGTGTTCAAACTTATTAACTCCTGCACTACTGCTAAAGAAGCTTGGAAAATATTGGAAGTTGCATACGAAGAAACTTCTAAAGTGAAGATATCCAAACTGCAGTTGATAACTTCAAAATTCGAAGCCTTGAAAATGATTGAAGATGAGTCCGTCTCTGAATATAATGAGAGGGTTCTGGAGATAGCTAATGATTCGCTACTGCTTGGTGAAAAGATATCTGAGTCTAAAATTATTCGCAAAGTGTTACGCTCTTTACCCATAATACCTGTTTGACATGAAGGTCACTGCCATAGAAGAAGCCCAAGATATAACAACTTTAAAACTTGATGAGCTATTTAGGTCGCTACTTACATTTGAAATGGCTATCTCAAATAGAGAAAGTAAGAAAGGTAAGGGGATTGCCTTTAAATCAGCCTATGAACAGGAGACCATTGTAAATCAGTTTGATAATGAAGTTAATCAAGATGAGTCAATAGCTCTCTTAACGAACCAATTCTCTAAGATGGCCAGGAAGTTCAAAAGTATGAATACTGCTGGAATAACTGTCAAAACTAGAAGACACGATGGTGAGAACTCTACAAAAAAGGTTAATGACTTCTCATACAGAAGAAATAGCGACCATGGTAAGAAAAAAGAAGATGTAGGGAAGTCTTTTAGATGTAGAGATTGTGAGGGGTTTAGTCATTATCAGGCTGAATGTCCCACGTATCTCAAAAGACAAAAGAAAAATTATTATGCTACCTTATCTGATGAGGACTCAGATGATGACGAAGTTGATCATGGCGTGAATGCCTTCATAGCGTGTATTACAGAAATCAATCTTAAAGATGATAGTAAGTGTTTTAATAATAATGAGGATGAAGAGCTAACGCTTGAAAAACTCAAAATGCTGAGGAAGAAAGACTCAGAAGCTAGAGCTATTCAAAAAGAAAGAATTCAAGATTTGATGGAAGAAAATGAACGGTTGATGGGAGTCATATCATCTTTAAAAGTGAAATTGAAAGAGGTTCAAAATGAGTATGATCAGACAATTAAGTATGAAAATGCTAAATTTAGGAACTGACAGATTAGACTCAATTCGGAAGTCAGGGCAGAATGGCTCAAGTAAATATGGCATCGGGTTTGATGCTTCCATGAGGAGTGCCAAGTTTACACCTGAAGTAAGATTTGTTCCAGCTTCAGTAAAAGGAACAACCGAACCAAATTATGAAACTGTGATTACTAATACTGCTCCTAAATCTTCCAGATGGGTCTGTTATTATTGTGGTCGAAGAGGTCATATTCGGTCATTTTGCTACAAATTACTAAAAGATAGGAGATATCAGTAGAAGTCAAAATTTGAAAACCATCAGAATAATTTTATGTTTGCCAAATGGAGCAAAAGTGTAATGGGAACTCACATGATTTGGAGAGTGAAGACTTCTGAGAAGTGCAAGGTTGCACTTACAACAGTTCAAACCCCTATTGATGCTTGGTACTTTGACAGTGGATATTCAAGACATATGACTGGTAACTGATCATTCTTTATTGAATTAGAGGAATGCGTCTCAGCTCATGTTACTTTTGGAGATGGAGCCAAAGGAAGAATTATTGCAAAAGGAAACATTGACAAAAGTAATCTACCCTGTCTTAATGAATTTAGATATGTGGATGGACTGAAAGCAAACATGATTAGTATAGGTCAACTATGTGACCAATGATACAGTGTAAACTTTAACAACACTGGTTGTGTAGTTACAGACAAAAATAATCAAATGTTTATGAGTGGCAGATGACAAGCAGATAACTGTTATCATTGGAGCTCCAATAGCTCAAACATATGTCACTTAACTAAAACTGATCAAACCTGGTTGTGACATAGGAAATAGAGACATTAGCTTGAGAAGCCTACATAAAGTTATCGGAAACGAGGTTGTTGTAGGCATTCCTTCTTTAGATATCAATGGAAAATTCTTTTGTGGTGACTGTCAAGTTGGAAAGCAAACTAAAACTTCTCACAAAAGTTAAAAGGAATGTTATACAATCAGAGTCCTTGAACTCCTACATCTTGATCTTATGGATCCCATGCAAACTGAAAGTTTGGGTGGAAAGAAGTATGTGTTGGTTTTTGTGGATGACTACTCCAAGTTTACTTGGGTTTGGTTCTTAAAAGGAAAATCAGATACTGTTAAATTATGTATCAGTCTATGTTTGAATTTGCAATGTGAAAAGGGGCAAAAGATAATCAGGATCCATAGTGATCATGGGAAGGAGTTTGATAATGAAGATCTTAATAATTTCTGTCAGTCGGAAGGAATCCATCATGAATTTGCTGCTCTCATAACTCCTCAGCAAAATGGAGTAGTTGAACGGAAGAACAGAACTTTACAAGAAATCGTTCGAGTTATGATACATGTCAAAAACTTACCTTTGAATTTTTGGGTCGAAGCTGTTAACACAACATGTCATATTCACAACAGGGTCATTACTCGATCTGGTACGACAGTCACATTATATGAACTATGGAAGGGAAGGAAGCCAAACGTTAAGTATTTTCATATTTTTGGAAGTACTTGTTACATTCTAGCTGATAGAGTTTATCATCGAAAGTAGGATGTGAAATCTGATCAAGAAATCTTTCTTAGATACTCTCAGAATAGTCGAGCGTACAGAGTCTTTAATATTAAATCAGGAACAGTTATGGAAACAATCAATGTTGTGGTAAATGATTTTGAATCTAATGTCAACCAGTTTAATATTGAGGATGATGAGATTTCTGTTATACCCAATGTTACTTCTACCCTTCTTAAGAAAATACCTAAAGATAATTCTCAGCCAGACAGTACGAAGACAAATTTAGAAAAAATAAATGATGAAGTTATGAATGATGAAATCGTACTTGTCCAGTCTGCACATGTGAAAAAGAATCATCCCCCCAAGTTCCATAATAGGTGATTTGTCAGCTGGAATCCCTACCAGAAGGAAAGAGAAAGTAGATTATACGAAAATGATTGTTGATTTATGTTATGTGTCAGCAATAGAACCCACATTTGTTGAGAATGCTCTCAAGGATGAATATTGGATAAACGCTATGCAAGAAGAATTACTTCAATTTAAGCGTAACAATGTGTGGACCTTGGTTCCTAAGCCTGACAGGGTGAATGTTATAAGAACTAAGTGGATTTTTAAAAATAAAACTAATGAATCAGGGAATGTAACAAAGAACAAAGCTCGTTTAGTGGCTCAAGGTTATGCTCAGGTAGAAGGTATTGACTTTGATGAAACTTTCGCACCTGTCGCCAGACTTGAAGCTATACGCCTTCTACTCGGAATATCGTGTATCCACAAATTTAAATTATATCAAATGGATGTCAAAAGCGCCTTCTTAAATGGTTACTTGAATAAGGAAGTCTTTGTAGCTCAACCAAAAGGGTTCGTTTACAAGTTAAATAAAGTTTTGTATGGGTTAAAGAAAGCTCCTTGAGCTTGGTATGAACACTTAAAAATCTATCTGAGTAATAAAGAATACTCTAGAGGTGAAACTGATAAGACATTATTTATTAATAGAACCAGCAGTGAGCGTATTGTAGCACAAATTTTTGTTGATGATATTATATTTGGGGGACTTTCCAAGGCACTTGTTGACAACTTTATTAACATAATGAAATCATAATTTGAAATGAGCATGGTAGGAGAACTTTCCTGTTTTCTAGGTCTACAGATCAAACAGAGAAGTGAGGGTATATTTATATCTCAAGAGAAGTATGCCAAGAACGTGGTCTGGATCAGTGTCCACATAAAAGGACTCCAGCAACGACACATGTTAAAGTTACTAAAGATGTTAATGGTACGGTAGTAGATCACAAACTGTACAGGAGCATGGTTGGAAGTCTTCTATATTTAATGACAAGCAGACCTGACATTTCCTATGCTGTTGGTATATGTGCTCGATTTCAGTCAGATCCTTGCATTTCTCATTTGACATCTGTTAAACGGATTCTCAAATATGTACATGGGACGAGTGACTTTGGATTTTTGTATTCTTTTGACACAACCTCTACCTTGGTTGGATATTGTGAGGCTAATTAGGCTGGTTCTACAGATGATAGGAAAAGCACTTTTGGAGGTTGTTTCTTTGTAGGAAACAATATTATATCATGGTTCAGTAAGAAACAGAATTGTGTATCATTGTCTACAGCTGAAGCTGAATATATATCAGCAAGAAGTGCTTGTACCTAAATAATTTGGATGAATAATATGTTACAGGAATATGGGTTTGCTCAAGAAACCATGACTTTATATTGTGATAATATGAGTGCCATTGACATATCTAGAAATCTAGTTCAATATAGTCGAACCAAACATATTAATATTAGGCATCATTTTATTCGTGAACTTGTTGAAAATAAAGTTATTAAACTTTATCATATTTGCTCGAACTTGCAATTAGCTGATATATTCACTAAGCCTCTAGATGCAAATACATTTGAATATTTACGTACTGGTTTAGGATTTTGTCGCATTTAACTCCATGACCAGTTATTAAGACGGTTCATGTTTACACGTTCAGAATCATTAGGGATGTCTGTGCCGCTTGAGGATTTAATGGCTATCTTTTCGGCATATGGAGAGTCTTCTCTAACATAATAGGGTTCTTAACTAGTGATTATTTAAACGGCCATTAACCTGTCCGTCCCTTTATTCCCGCTATTACAACAGTTCATTTTGATCATTGTTCACTATGGTTAATACTCGCAAGGGTTCCTACATGACGCAGCCATCTGAAGATGCACCTGAGGTTACAATTTCGTCGCCTCCTATACGACAGGTGAAGGTAAGAGGGCAAAGGTTCAAGAGTACTCCACCACGAAGGTCGTATCGACTTCCATCTGAAAAATCACTGTTGCATGAATCGGTGCTGCCTGAGTCTGTGCCTGTGGTGGGTGAGTCTTCTATTCCTACTTCTTCTGTCGCAGATGCACCTCGAGTTCCTGCGACTAATGTGTCAAATATGGATTCAGATGACCGGGATGATGTACCTCTAGCTCGATTGTTGAAGAAGACCATGATTCCAGATGTCGCAGATAAACTTCATGTTGATCCCCCTAGTTTTATTCATTCACAAGAAAGTTCATCAACTAAAGGAGTATTTATTCCTACTCCTGATATTCCCTCCACATCTAATGTTCAACCGGGACCGTCAGCTCATTCCCCTCCTGCATCGCCACCTCTATTTTCTTCGGTTAATGCTCATAAATCTGTTCCTGATGCTGTTCTTGGTAATATTTCTGGTGCACCTGTGCGTCATCCAAATGATCGCGAAGTTGAAGATGAGGTAGAACCTCAACACCCTGATATCGGCACTGAAGAAGTTCCTCTAAATGATGATAACAATCTAGTTGTTCCTCCTGCTTCTGCTGATATACCCGCTGCATCTAACCCAGCAGAAAAGAAAGCTCAACAAAAGAGGCGCAATATAACTACCAAAACTGGTTGGAAGAAGATTCCTCCAAATATTCCTTCTATCCCTATTGATGGAATATCCTTTCATCATGAAGAGAGTGTCCAGTGTTGGAAGTTTGTGATGCAGCGAAGGATAGCAGATGAGGTAAATGTTTCTGACAAACATCAATCCTGCATGAGTATTATGGACCTTATTGAAAGGGCTGGTTTAACAAAAACTATTTCGAATGTCGGTCCATTTTATCCCCAGCTTATTAAGGAGTTTATAGTTAATTTCCCTAATGATTTTAATGATCCAAGTAGTCTGGATTATCAAACGGTTCATATTCGAGGGTTCAAATTTGTGATTTCTCCTATTGTGATTAAAGGGTTTTTAGAGAATGTTATTGATGTTGACCGTTCTCCATCGTCTCCTTCCACTGATGTTCTGGCTTCTGTCTTATCTGGTAGGACGTTGTCCACTTGGCCTGTAAATGGAATTCCTACAGTTGCTCTCAACAATAGAGGTTCTTTATGATGAGGGCATCCAGTATATGCATAGTTTTCCCTTCACAGAGACTAGATAGTGATGAGGGCTCTTTGGATGCCTAGTTATCCATCTCAAAGTTATACATATATTCAGGGTGTAGAGAGAAAGAAAAGTTTGAGAAATTGTTTTACTGCTTTGCTATATTTCTTATTCACGGATTTATAAAGCATGTTTTGTTTTAAAAGATAGTCACCTACTACGCTTTGGCTCACGTTTTTCAAAAAGTTTTATCACTTTTTAAGTCAAAATCGTGGATCTAGAGTTTGACTTACCGACCTATCTGCTAGAAGATTTTTAGTTTTCATTTCAGTATGTCTTATATATGAAACATGCATGTTGTCAATATTTATAGCTACAGTTTGAGCGATTATTGTAGGTTGTATATATAGAGTTTTGTCCTATGGTTTGTTTATATTATCTATGTATGACTTGTTAGAACTTAGTTATTCATAGTATGGGCTTTACTGCCTTTTTGTAAGGTTTACTTTCATATGTAAGCATGTGTGTAGTGGTTTAGTTTAAAGCTTAAGTTCTAGTTCTAGTTAAGGGTCAGCAGGTATCATTGAGAGGAGAACCATATTTTTTGGTTTCGTGTCGTATTTTATGCCAAGAGAAAGTAGTCTGGGAGGGGGTGTGACACAATTAGAAAGAGAAAGGAATTCCCGACGCCATCTTGCTTACGCGTCGGGAATTGGTCTCCTAACGCAGTACTATCGACTTCCTTCCACATGGCAACACGTACGTGGGGAGAGCTTTTTTCAATGTATAAGGGCATCTATGTCGACGCATACCAGCGTTAGGAAACCTTCGATTTCTTGTAGTGAATGATCAAATAAAAGAGATCAGATTAGCAAGCTATCAGTAATGGCTTTGAATCACTAATAACATACTATTCATACGATGGCTTCTATCGCGTATAGTATAAATTAAATTAATATGGCTGCAACTTTGTTGAAATAAATTATTAATTTTAAGTTATGAGCAACATTTATTCATTTAGAAATTCAAAGTTAAAGTTATTAGCGTTAAATTTATGAAAGATATATTGGTATTGTAACGACCCAACTTTTTATACTAAGCTGAGGTCATTACAAAAAAAAAAAAAAAAACAAGAGACACTATTTTTTTGAAAGGAGAGAAACTAAATTTTCATTAAAAATGGAATACCGAAACACTGATACATAGACGCGGAAGCAAAATTGAGTCCCCATATGGCATGTCACGGATCCTCCTCTGTCGCTCGCCAGCTTTCCTCTACCTTTACCTTCGCCTAAAATATTAAACATAGAAAGAGTAAGTATAAACATATACTCAATAAGGGATCTACTACTAGTCCCGCTAGGTGTCTGTTAGCTTCCCATTAGAGTCCTAAAAATTGATACCCCTGAACTGGCATGTTCCCGAACACGTGTAATCTGTGATCCCGTAGGAACATATCTGGTCTTTGGTGAATCCAAAGGAACACCTAGGACAAACTGGTCTTTAGTGTACCCGAAGGAAACACTAAGACAATCGGGCTGCGAGTGATCCCGTCGAATCACTCGAATCATGTCTATGTCAATGTCAATGTCAGACTGATGGTCCCGTCGGACTACGCAGTCCTAAAAAGGTGGTGATCCCAAAGGACACCCATGTGGGTACGACTCTAATAGATCACAAAGTTAACAGAACACCCTATCCATAGCATGTAGCATAACATAACATCATCGTAAACATGGCGCAACATAACAATCTAGCATACTTAACCAAATATCGTAAACATGAACACAACACAGTTGTCTTCATCAACATAACATGACATTAGTCATCAACATCAATCATCAATATAATGACAATCATTATCAATAGCATCAAGTTATGCATTTTAACTACCATCAATGCATAATCATAATTACATGCGGTCTCTTAAGTTCAGTTCGAAGGTCTAGTAGGAGAATCTCTTACCTGGAGATTTTAGCCAAACAAAGTACTCCCTAGCTGACAGTAAAAATTCTCCAATTAACTTGATCCTAATCATAAAAGAAAAACTCAGTATCTTAATTAATGAAATTGGGTTGAAACCAATTCAACCTTGATTGGGAAAAAAATTCAAGATTTAAATCTAAAAAAATTTAGCCAATTGAACCTTTAAAGAAACCCTAAAAAATATCCAAAATTAAATTAATAAAATATTGATTTAATTTCATTGGCTTACCAAGGTTACTAAGATGGAGGTTGAAAAATCCTCTTCTCCTTGATGAAAAAATTCATCACTTTAAATCATCAAGCTTCCAAAGAAACCAATCTCAATTACAACTGGAGGCGGCGACAGTAGAGGGTTATCTTAGAGAAGAAGATGAAGAATTTTTTTCTCTTTCCTTTATTTTCTAACTTAAGCATTCCAATGCTATTTATAGACCCAAATAAGAACAATAATATTTATTATTATTATTTCTTTTCCTAATATGATATATATATATATATATAATACCAAAAATATACATATTTCTTTATTCCCATTGTTTTTCCTAAATAAATGTCTTAAATGCACAAAATCTTAGGCATTTATAACCATTAATAATAACAATAATTATGTTATTATTATTATTTTTCTCTCACCAAAATCTACAATAAACATATATATTTATTTAAACCATCATAAATATATATCTTTTCTTGTCCAATCAAATCAACCATCTCTCTCCTCATGGATTATCTTCTTTTCCAAACAAATATAATTATATTTCATCATATAATTAACTTTACATTTCCAAATTATTAATTAAATATATATCCATATATATATACTAAATTAAATATAATTCCACCAAAACTAACATTTCCCTCCAAAATCTCAAATTAACTTAAATCCTCAATTAATTTAATCAATCAAATATTTTCCAATAAATCACTTATAATTTCCAACATGAATTATCTTTCTCTAAAATAATTAATTATTGTTGCTTCAACAATAATTAATTATTATTTATCTTTCTCCAAAATAATTAATTATCTTTCACAATAGTTAATTATTATTTATCTTTCTCCAAAATAATTAATTATCTTCCACAATAATTAATTATTATTTATCTTTCTCCAAAGTAATTATCCTTTTACAAATAAATATATTTTCTCAAAATATAATTTTTTTACTTTTTCTTTCTTACTAAGTATCTTTTCTCCAAATTACAATTATCTTTTCCTTAAATAATTATACTTCAACAAATATAATTATCTTTTCTTTTAACATAATAATTATATATATATATATATTTCCACATATACATATAATTATTAAATCTCTAACAAACTTTCTACTCTACAATTTAATTAAATAACATCCATAATTATTTAATTTATTATTCAACTTCAACAACACAAAAAATCCACAACTTGACTTAATTCTCTTAAACTACCATTTAATCAAAAACTCAACAAACACCACATGTCAAAACTTCTAGTTAATTAAATTTTCATCCAACAAATATTTAATTAATTTCAATTCTCACATAAATCAAATAATTCTCATTAAATGAATTCAAAATAACGTCCAATAAATTAAATCTAATTAAACAAAATTAAGATAATTAACTCCAAAATTATCTTAATTTTGGTGCATTGTAATCTTCCCTCCTTTATGAAACTTTCGTCCTCGAAAGTTCTAATCTTTGAACAACTTGGGATACTTGGCTCTCATGTCTTAATTAATAACAAATTTTACCAAATTCCAAAATTTTTAATCAAATATACACACCCATGTATATATATTTAATTAATCCAACACAAAATACCAAATATATTCCTTAACTTCAAATTCCACTTAATGTAATACCCCTAATAAGTTCCTTAAATTTATGGGGTGTTACAGATATGTTAGACATGATGTAATTGATAGAAGTCATCACTAACAGTATGATATTAATGATAAAAGTTATCAAAGATAGCATAAGAGGAAGAAAACTGAAGGGCAAAATTAACATTTTGAAAAATTTTACTATATGACCGATAGAAATTTGTCATTTTTGCAAATATTGTTTCCTTGTTATAGATTATATTTATTTTCTAATTTGTGGTATATGGTGTAATTTTCCTGAATTTAATTGGTAAAATTGAAGGTGATTTGTTTCTTTAACGTAAATGGGCTTGGCCCATTAGTAGGAAAGGTGGTTAAACAAATTACTCGAGGAAACCATGGAAATAGCAAAATTCTGGATAGAAAAAAGAAAAATAGCAAATCCCAAAATTATTTTGATTTATGGTAAACCTGTCTACCAAATTAATTTTTTCAATCTTTTTGGCCCGAGTCTATGCCTCCACGAATTGCAATTGCTCACATACAAATACAGTGTATTTGTTGAGATAAAAAAGTCAAACAAAATATCACATAGCACAAATATAATGTATTTGTAAACACATTCACTTTTGGTAAATTTTAACTAAATCAAAAGATATTCTATTGTTGCAGAAGATTGAACCAACATTCTAAGATATATCTTTAGTTTCAACATCTCCTAATTATTAGGATACAAAATCAAGTAATTAACGAATTTTTATATTTCATTTTATTTATAAAAATATATTAAATAATACATATTACAAATGTTTAATAACAACTTCAATCTACATCATCTCTAAAATCGTCAATTTGAATTCAAATTTTACCCCATTTCCCTAAAATAACTTCAAAGATAAATTCAACTATTTCACATTTTTTATTGTTTAAATTATTTATGAAAAAATGTACATAAATAATACGTAATACATATTTGTTGAGATCAAAAAATCAAACAAAATATCACATAGCACGAGCACAATATAAATAATACGTAATACATATTTGTTGAGATCTTTTAGTTTGTTGAGATCAAAAAATCAAACAAAATATCACATAGCACGAGTACAATTTATTTGTGGAGATAAAAAAATCAAATAAAATATCACATAGCACAAATATAGTGTATTTTTAAACAAATTCACTTTTGGTAAATCTTAACTAAATAAAAAAATATTATATTGTTGCAGAAGATTGAACCAACATCCCTAATATATATCTTTAGTTTCAACATCCCCTAATTATTAGGATACAAAATCAAGTAATTAACGAATTTTAATATTTCATATTATTTATAAAAAAATATATTAAATAATAAATATTAAAAAAATTTAATAATAATTTTAATCTACATCGTCTCCTAAAATCGTCAATATGAATTCAAATTTTACCTCATTTCCCTAAAATAACTTCAAAGATAAATTCAACTATTTCGCATTTTTTATTCTTCAAATTATTTATGAAAAATATACATAAATAATTCATAATACATATTTGATATTCTAACATTATTTTTAACATTATTTTCCAACCTATTTTAACCATTAGTTTTAATTCAAAATTTTAACACTATTTTAAAATTCAAATTATACACATTAATTTTAGATTATTAGTTTGAATTCCTAAAATTATGCCAACGATAATAGAGAATCCCTTAATTTTAGATTTCTTAACGTCGCCCTAAACCATTAATTTTAAATCCAAATTTTAACACTATTTTAAAATCCAAATTCTACGCATTATTTTAGATTGTTAGTTTGAATCCCTAAAATTGTACCAAAGATAATATTTGATATATATCTCACCCTAAATTTACACATTAGACCACGATTTTCTCTAATTTTAATTCAAGATTTTCAAATTAAAATTTTATACCTTAATTTTAGATTGTTTGTTTGAATTCTTAAAATAATGCCAAAGATAGTATTCGTTATATGTCTCACTCTAAAATTACAGTTTAGTTTTAATTTAGTTTGATACCCTAAAATTATTTTGTATAATTTATGAAACAATAATTTTATACACATATGTCATATGCTATTTGAAAATCAAATTTTTACAATTCAATCATATTTTAGGATATATCTCTTCACCTAATTATTCCCACACATTTTAAATAATGTTGCCATTGACAATAATTTAAGATACATTTGTCATATGCTATGATAAACCTGAAAATCAAATCTTTGTAATTTAATAATATTTTAGCATATATCTTTTCACTTAATTATTTCCATACATTTTAAATAATTTTTCCAATTTAAAAATATACTTCACTACTCATTAAAGGAGATGTGAAGGACGATGTGAAATAGACGATGTCTCAGACGAAGGAGATGCAAAATGAACGATGGGTTCTCTTTTGATGCGAAGGAGATGCAAAACGGGCGATGCGAATGATGAGATGCGGATGAAGTTTGGGTTTTTCAATTTGAAGCGGACAAATTTAGGGTTTTCAAAGTAAGAGATGAAAATGTTTGAAGATTCTTTGTTTCCAAATTCCAAATGATGGAAAATCTGAAATAGTGGCCTGCACAAATTGAATGAGATCTGATAACTTGCAGAGTTTTGAGAATGTGATTTGATGAATTCTTTTCTATTTTGGGGGAAAAGTAGGGACGAAAGTAGGTTATTCAATCGTGGGTGCAAAATTTTATTTAATTGTAGAATATTTGGGGATTAGTAAATAAATGTATTTAGGAATCATATTTGTTACTTAGGTAGGGGTATTTAAGGTATTGTTCCCCCAATTTTTATTTAAAATTCTTATGTTTTGCTATTTTTTCAATTTAAAAATAAATTTACCATTTATACAAAGTAAACCTCTAATTTTATCATTTTTCTCTGTCAATCCTTATATATATGTGTGTGTGTTTAAGCATATGAAGAAGGAGAGCACACATGTGTGTGGCGTGAGGGACAAGCCGTGGCCCTTTTCCATTGAAGAAGAAAACTGAGTTGGCCGAGAGTCTTTGCCGCCGGAGAGAATGAAGAAAAATACACCAGATGGAATAAATTTGGGTTAAGAGTCACTTTTATTATTCATCTTAAGTAGCCAGTTGTGGTGATTGAATTTTGTTGGACTATTTGAGAGAGAAATTTATATGTGTGGATTTGGTTTCTTTCGCTCTCCATTGCAGTAGAACTTGTTATTGTAGAAGATCGGACGTAGTGACGAGTTTAGGGCCAGCCAGTATACTTTTCCATGTCTTTCCGCCTTTTTCTTGTCCTTTATTATTTCTTACTTTTCTTTTCCTTTGATCAATTGATCTATTGCTTCTTTAGTTTTAACCTAGGAAGTGGGAGTTTGAAATATAATTTAGTTCATTCTACATTATTTATTTATAAATTCTCAACAATGCTTTATATTTTGCTGCAGAATGGAGTTAAAGATCAATGTTGTTTTGTAATTATGATATCTCATGTATTTTTTTAAATTGGAGGACGTTTTTCTAGCCTATTTTCTTTGTATTTGTCCTTGAATTCCATGCTTTGCTATCTCTTTTTTATATAAATAAAGCACTTTTTGGATCTAGGGCATGATGAATAATATTAAGGGGATGGTAAGTCTCGTTTGAGATGAGTGGATTCCATGAGAGGAAAATAAATTTGAGGAGAAATCATGAGTTTCAAACAAATACGTAATAATAGCCTAGGAAAGAGCCGAAGAGAAGTTAGTGTGCATCATGCATGGCTATTGACCAAGCCATTTGTATAATGGACTAACTCAAGCCTTGGTGAATACTTTAGCAATTGGATCTCTGTTGGTAAAGAAAGTAAAGAAAGTAAAGAAAGACCAATTAATGAGATTCTTGATGCTATATAATATCCAATGTGGGGAAGATGAACCGGAATTCTCAACAAACATTGCAAGAGTTTATGAAATTGATGTGAGATTACAGAACTTAGCTTACAAAATTGCAGCAATGAACAACACATTCAAGGAATAGTTACCATGGGACAGGACTTAATATTATCCAGGATTTTGAAATTAACTTATTTTCTTTTTAACATTTTGAAAACTTAGAAAGGACTTTGAAGTCTTCACTAAGAATTAATGGATAACAAAACTAATAAATTCATGGAAAAATAGTTTTTATAAATTTTATTTTGAAAAACTAAAAAGAATCAAATAATATATCAAACCAATTTTAAAACGCCACTCCAAATATAGTTTTTTTGTTTAGCAACTAATTAGTTAGGCTACCCTAAAACTTCAAGGTTATCTAAACTAAGGATTCCAAAGTCAACCCCACAATTCTAAATGCACTCTTTGATTTTGGATTTTGGTTCTTATTTTATAGATTTACTTCCCTCTAATTTTAAGGGTATACTTCTCTCTTTTCTTTCTTTCTTTATTATTTATTTATTTATTTATTTGTTATTATTATTATATTAAACAGATTACATTTTTTTAGCCATCCTCTACTTACTTAGCTATAGAAATTTTGTTATGGTCTATTATTAGCACTTGATATAGAAATTTTGTTAAGGTCTATTATTAGCATGGTGATAGATAACTTTGAAAAAATATCCCTCTTTTCACACTTTATTAGATTTTTTTTTAATTTACATATAAATATGGGAGAGTTGACATTTCCTTTATTGGAAATGATTTGGGCTTTTGGCCCATTATCTCACATGAAAAGATGTTAATTTGGTTGAGGGGTTTATATATTAAGAGTTCGTCATTGGATGATCATTTGGGTGTAATTTAAGAACTTGAGTGTAAAAACAAATAACTTTTTACTATATATCTTTCCTTCTTTAAGCCAAGATGTATAATATTGTTACTGTTTTCCAAACGTTTAATATCTAAGAACCGTCACTTGAATTATGAATCTCAGCTTATTTTAGAATATTCTTATAAAATAATATATCTAATTAGACCTTGTCAAATTCATTGTGTATTTTTCAAAACGAATCCTTTTCTCTTAGTTTTCTTTTTCTACTCTTCTTCGGCAACATGGACAATGCTATTTGAATCCTTCTACGGCAAGTGTATATATGCTTCACGAAGTTTGTTTCGTTAACCTTGAGAAGCATGGAAAAAATATGCAATTTGATTAGTTTGAAGGTCACACACTAGCTAAATTTTACTTTTAACACAGTTGTTTTCTACAACAGAATAACAAGAACATTTGATTCTATATTGATCTTGACTTTGCAGCTTAACTATACATATCACAACATGAAATCTAAGATATTTTGACCTTACCAATTCCAACAATCTAAACTATCAAGAAATTAAAATATTTGTGAATGTATAAATGTAGATATAGGGCTCTATTTTGTCTCATATGACGTACTGTTGATGAGGAAAGGTCATAGCCATCCTAGGTTATCGCCATCTCTGTACTATTCTTGCTTTTGCATAAATGGAAAAGAATTTAAATTACTATATAGTGATATGACTATACATCATCTAAGAAATTCATTACCTTTTAGCCTCATTTCATGTTCACACTAACAACACATAAACTTAACTAAAGTTCTAAGGGCCTTTGCTTGTAAATTTATACATTTCTCTTCGTTTCATTGACAGGTTAGAGAAATATTTACAGCATAAGTTAGTGGAAACAACGAGCAATCGACTGTCTGTAGAACCCCATTTATAGTTGAAAAGAGGGTTTTTTCTCTTTCCATTAGTTACTACTAGTTCATCAAATTTTAAATTAGGAATAATATGGATGGACTCACATTTAGGCATCTCTCACGCCCTTTCTACATAAACAAAAAAAAAAAAAAAAAAAAGAAATCTTTTTTAGAAAAAGTAAAATTAATTTGTCACCCTAGAAAGTAATGATTAACAATTTGATAGAATGCAAATAGATAGATGGTGTTCTAAATATAACTAAGTATTTTTATTAAGTTTATCATATTTCTGTCCTTGTCATAAGTAGATAAAGTTTAATACTTAAGTTTTGAACGTAAATTAGTAAGAAAAAATCATACTTAAGCTAATAGAGAGATTTCAAAGAGGATAATTATTTGTTTGATCAATCATATTTAAGCTAGCCTAGTTTAGTAGATAAAATACAAATTATCATTTATTTTAAAGTCGATTAATTGATTATTCTTTGAAAAAAAAACATAAAATGTCCGTGGTTTTTTTTTATAAATGTAGCATAATAAATGTTTAATAATGCAAAATAATGACTAAAAAGTAGTTATAAAAAAGGAAAATTTTTCGTACATGTAACAAACTATTAAAATATTTATCGTCTATGTAACAAAACTCATGCAGTTGGTCATTTTTAAATATTTTATGTTTGTCCTTTCTTATTTCTTCTCCACTGCGAATCGTCTTTTTTTCTTTATTGTTCTTTTATTTTTCGCTCCGATTTTGTCTTTCTTCTTTTCCTTTTCTTTTTTTACTTCATAAATCTGATTTCTTTCTATCATCTTTCTTCTTTTTCTTTTTTTTTTTTCGTTGCGTGTGTCGTCTTTCTTCTTTTCCTTCTCTTTTTTATGTCGTTTAGATTTGGATAATCAAATATGATTTCTTTCTTTCGTCTTTCTTCTTTTTCTTTTTTTCTTTTTTTGGGTGCATAGTCTTTCTTCTTTTCCTCCTCCGTTTAGATTGAGGTAACCAAATCTAAAACATCGTGTATAAAAAAGAATCTTGAAAAAATCGTTCCAAAAAGTTAAAAAAAAAATCGTTTAGCAAAATCTAAACGATCGTGTACCACAGAATCTTGAAAAAAAAAATAAACGATCATGTAAACAAATCTAAACGATTGTGTAACTTGAAAAAATCTTTTGGCCAAATCTAAACAATCGTATAAACCAATTAAACGTTTGTGTAATCAAATTAAACGATAGAATTGAAAAAATAAATCGTCTAGATTTGGTTATCCAAATCTAAACGATCGTATACCAAATAATAGCCAAATCTAAATGATTGTGTATCAAATATATTACGTACGTTACCAAATATATTACACGCTTTGTTGACGGGACATTTTTGGTATTTTTCATGGTGGACCTATGACCTTTTTCGGTTTTTATAATTATTCTATACAATATAAATATTTTGCCGCTTTTTCATACTTTTGAAAAGACCCTTTTAAAAAATTACCTTATTATAATTGTGTCAATAATATTAAAAAATATTATAAATGACAAATAGATGAAAATATTGATGTCTATTAGTGATAAAATTTGAATTTTATTAAATTTTATAAATATTTTATAATTTTATTATATTTTAAAAATATTTCTTAAATCGAAACTTAGTCTAGATGAAAAAAAGAATTAAATATGTTTTAAAATATTTGACAGGAAATGAATCAATAATTTTAGAAGTCATCTGTTTTCAAATTAAAAAGTAAAAAGTTACAAGGAATGAGCTATTAAATGAAAAAAAAAAAAAACATTACATCTACATACTAAAATTACATCATAGAGATAAGAACAGAAGATTTGAAATGGTCATTTAGAAGGAAGAGATAACATTACCAAATTTTTCTTTCCAAGGGAAAGATACATTAATTAACATACATGTAAACTTTAAAAATAAATAAATAATAGAAAGCCCTGAAATGGAAAATAATTTAACCACAAAAGTTGAGAATGAAAATGAAGAAAATTGAGAAAAGAAGCAAGTGGTTATGCTTTGAAGAAAAATTACTAAATATATTAAGTGCAAATGTGGTTGAGCCAAATAATTAAGCTCTGTTTGGAATATCTTATCACAAACTTTGAGACATTCATTCATACATACAAAAGCCACCTAATGTCATTTAGTGGATTTGTTTAACCTAAGTGGAGAGAGAAAGCTCATCCACTCAATTTTTAATTCTTTTTAGATTATTTTTTTTTTATTTTTTTAAAATATACAATATATATATATATGTATGCATATATATATGTATGCATGACAATGATGCATGGTTATTGTTAAGCTGTCACTGTTTAGAAGAATGACAAGTCTGCAAACAAAGCTGGCTTTAATTTTTTTTTTCTCTCCTAAAATTAATATTGATTATTTATTTTTATAATATTTAGCTGGCGTTGGAATAAAGATCTGTCATTCGTAGAGAAGTAATAAATACTAAACTAAATGAGGAAATTACTAAATTTACTTACTGTCCCATACAATCTTAAAACTTTTCCAATTCCACAAATATAAATCTCTTTTCCTCTTTATTTATGATTTAATTCTTATTTTTTAAACTATTATAACATTTATTTGGAAAAATTTTAAAGTTTCTTCCTAAACTGTTTAATTTTTTTTCTATTTAATTCTTAAATTTCAGATATTGTCTCATAGTTTGTATATCTTTTTTTTTTTTTTTCGTTTGTTTGATAGCATTAATTAAAATTGTCTAATATGTACCCAACTTTTTTGTTGTCCAGTAGAATTTCTAATATACTCGGAATTTTTTTTTCACTCTAACATCTTAAGCGAACTACTGTATAATGTGGATTTCATGTTTAATCCATTCCAAACTGTGTGTCCCATAGGCTTTAAAATTTTAAAAATCTTGATCTGATTATATAGATTAGGTAAGATGAATTAGGCATAAAAATTTTAAAAGTTGATAGACTTACTTAACATTAAATTGAAACATGAAGAATTAGCTAAGTTATTCACAGCCGTAAGTTTCTTTTGGAGTAGTATTTCAAATTTACCTATCCCAATAAATTGAAATTGAACATCATCTTCATAGGTTATCTTTCCCAACAATAATTTGTCATTAAAAAATGATCTTTTCCCCAACAAAATAAATAGCGTCCAAAGAAACATCATTTGTACAAACTTGAAACCAGAGATAATCTTTTAGATTTTCTTTAAAGATAGATTAGAGATATGGACATTAAATTAAATTTAATGACTAATTTATCTACAATTAAATGATTTATGCTAATTTTTATTCAATTCAACTTTGTTCTATGACTTATATTTCCTTTTCTAGCTCAACTTCAATCAATAATATATATTTTAACCTATTCAGTTGTGGTATTACCCATTATTCTTTAAAGGTATAAAAAATACATATTTTTCAAATAATTTTTAGTAAAAATATAGTCTAGGAGTGATTTTAAAATTATTAAAAAATCATTTTTTTATACATATATGTATTCACAAAAAGATAATTTAATATTTAAGTTTAGACTTTTTGAATGTAATTTTTGTTTTATTAAAATTAGTTTAAATCATTAAAAGCATCTAATCAAAATTCTTCTGTAAATAAATAAATAAAAAAAAAAGTGATATTGAAGTTTTTAACTAGAAACACCCAAAATATATATGGCATTAGTCTCAAATATACATATATATAATCGTATATTGAAATGAGGCATGTGAGATAATTAAAGTTATTATTTGATATTAGGCAGGTAACATGGATGACAAAGCTTGTGGTGGTGAAGGTTAAAAGTTGTAACGAATTTTATAGATATATTATTCCAATTTGCATAACAAAAGAGAAGTAAAGATAATTCTTCAAGTAGATTTTTTAATCTAAAAGCAGCTGAACCTATATAGTAAGTTATATATTGTTTGGTTTCATTTCACAAATAAAATATTTTCAAAATAGTCCCTAATTAATATTTTAATTCTTTGTTTGATTTCTATTTTACTTCCTATCTTGGGCTTACAATAAAACTTATTACGTCCCTTTTATTTCAAGTGTACTCCTCACATTTCTTATGTCTAATAGCTTTTTTCTAAAAACAAAAAACTAATAATAAAAAGCACTAATAGATTAATTAAGGACAGTAGAGGATAACAGTGAAACTTAAAATTTTTTATGGATTAAAGTATATATTTTGAAAAATAAGAGAGTAATTTTAATAGTTTAGCATCCGATTAGGTTTTGAAAATGAAATATAGGTTTTAAAAGAAATTGTTTTAAACGATAAAATCTTTAAAAATATTAAAAATATAACCAGATTATAATTTATATTATGGAATAGAAGTCTAATGCAAAAGCTTGTTAAATTTATAAATTGGCTTTGATTTTGGGAGGTTTGAAAACATCCTATTCTAAAAGCTACCAAAATAAATTAGAGTAAACTTAAATGTCTCTAAGATAAGAGTTAAAAACTTTAAATAGGATTTAAGTTTGTTTAAAAAGAAAATTTTGGAGGGATGGGTTTTTTTTTTTAATCTTGGTGACAGTGATGATGTTAGCAAACGTTTGTTTTCATACTACTTTTGACCCTTAAATAATATTAATTTAATTTCAATTGAATTGAACTTATTTTATAGAAATTATATTTGTCAATTCTATCCCTTCTTTTCTCTCTCATTGTGTGAGTGAGAATTAGTTTTTTGTACTTTTCCTATTTCAGTGATGGAGATTTATATTTTTAATAATTTTTTTTTTTTTTTTTTTTGGTTTCAAAGGTCCCCATGATGATGATTTAAGAGTTACAGGAAAAAGAGGGTCAAGAAAAACCAATTTAATTAATTTACACCTTCTTTCACATTGTTTTTGCTCTATATTTAAAATATATAAAACAAGTTCACAATTCAAATCTTTCTTAAAATCTTAAATTAATTTTAACTGGTCATTGATTCTCAAAAAATATCTATTTCCATTTTCTCCTACTAATTTTCAGTTTGTCAACGTTTCAAAAATATTTTATTTGGTCAATTGATAGATATAAAACAAAATCAAAAAATATTTACCACTCATGTAACAAAAAAATAAAAGTCAATGATATTTTCTTAAATTCTAGATTTGTTCTTTTATACTGCGTGACGATTCTTCGCTTCTTTTTTTTCTTATTCTTTACGATTTATTCATTTCCTCTTCCAGATTTTCTTTCTTCTATCTGTAAACAATATTCTTCTGTTTAAATCTTTTATTTCATCTTCATCATTTTCGGCAAAATGCTTTGAAGCTATTTCACGATTGTTTTAATATTCTTTTTCATCTTCCTCATATTCGAGAATATCAAGATCGTATAAATATATGTTTAAATAATCAACACAATCATTTACCATGTTCAACACAATTGTGATCGTTAGATTTAAAGATTTTCACGAACCTTTACATTATACTATATGATCGCTTACTACCAACACAATCACTTGTCATGATAACCACAATCGTTTACCATGATCAATACAATCGTTTACCATGAATCAACATGATTGTTTACCATGGTCAACAAGATCGTTAGATTTAAAGTTTTTAACGATCATTTACATGGGGCTACACAATTATTTATTATAATCAACACGATCGTTTACAATTGTCAACCCGATCGTGTAAAGTATTATTTTACTACGTGATCGTCTATTCTTATAATATATATCTTAAACGATCGGGTAGTTATGGTAAACGATCGCGTTACGAATCCAAGGATCTTTTATATTATATTATATGATTGTTTATGTCTGAAGCTTTCTCGCCATCGTTTATAGTTTATTATAGGATTATTTAAATTTGAAGATTTTTCTCATCGTTTAAAATGAACTACACGATTGTGTATCATAGTCTAAACGATCGTAAATCATTCGTTTAGAATGTAGTACACGATCGTTTAGAAAAAGATTATTCTCACATGCATGTGGGCTTTTTTTGTTTTTAAAATTGTTTTTTATAGAGTAAATATTTGACCACTTTGTTCTACTTTTGAAAAAAGCCCTTTTTATTCGGTACCATTTAAGTAACCATTTTGGTTTATACAATAATTTTATCACCTACCTCCAACCATCTATAATCTTATGTTTTCTTTACGTGATGTAGGTTAATCCAATACATATTTATGTCAACACTTTAAAATATAGGTTTGAGATAGCGTATCTCAATACAATTCATTCAAGTAAGATACCAAAATATAAATCAACTAACATAAAGTTTGTACTGTTAATGATCTCGAGGTTAAAAGTTTGATTTTCTTATCCTCACAATTGTCAAACAAAAATAAAAAAAATCTATATACTAATGTCTGTAAAAAAGTTATAAGTTTAAATTCATCCACCTTATATATACAAACAAGAATTAATCACATTACTAAATAAAATACAGTTTAATTGATTTATGATTGTCTTAGTAACTACAAAGTTCTAGTTTAAATATCTCACGTTAGTTCTAATTGGACTAAAAGAACAAAAACAATCCTTTTTTATCACTTCTAATTGTACTAAAAGAACAAACACAATCATTTTATCCATTTTGATGACAAAATAATGACAAGAGCTATCAAAAAGAATATAAAGATCAAATAAAAGTTAGATGGACTAATGTAGACTGTCTTGGAAATGCATGGACTCAAATGAATGGAGTGAATACTAATAAAATTGTATAGACAACAACAAATATCTCAAAGTTTGAAATAAATTAATACTAATATATAGTTCAATCTAATACATCCATGTGTAAAAATAAAAGTTAGAGACATACATTAATCCCTCTGATTTTTATTTTTCCACATGGATATGTATATTTTGTTCATTTTGGTATCTCAAAATGAAATTTAATATCTTATATAACTAAGCATTAAAGAATTAAGTTTGGTATATTTGGATAGAAGTATTAATAGTTGAAAATATTTCTTTTTTAAATTTTGTTGCTGTGATGTTCAATATGTTTTGGTACAAGAAATTCGATTCTATATTTGAAAATTGATCGAGAATCATAATATAATAACAATAATAAATAAATAATGTGAAATCAATTAAAATTATTTGTCCACACACATTTTTTGTGTTGCTATAGAAATATGTTGACAGTTATAATGCTTTGGAGACATTTTGTGCCTCGGCAGAAATGAAACAAACATTATCTACCACCATATCATGTGTGGCCAAAAATGCAATTTCTATCCAATAAAGTCTTTTATGTGAGCATATATGTCACATCCCACCCCAAGATCATTTCATACAACACTACAAGAAATCGAGGCTTTCCCAACGCAGAGGAAGACGTCGATAGAAAAATCGTCGTGAATAGCTCATTCTTCTAATGCCTCACGTTAGATGTCGGACAAAAGGACCTTTCCCGACGTCGTCATGGTGCGTTGGGAAAGTCTCGTCGTAATTTACAACGAATTGATTACGGCGGGCATGTATCCCTGACGATTTGCCTTATGCGTCAGGGACGATGTCGGGAATAAGGACCTTTCCCGACCTTTTCCCGACGATTTGCCCTATCGACATTGCCCTTCCCGCCATCCGTCCTTGCCGCCGTCTACCACTGTGTATTAAGGTAAGTTTAAAATCTAAAATTTTAAGGTGTAGGGTTTATAGTTTGGGTTTTTTTTTTGAAAAAATTGTTTTAGGTATTTTTCTATTTTTGTATTGAATGTGTGTTGTATTTTTGTATTGAATGTGTGTTGAATTTGTTGAATTGAATTGAAATTTGTTTTAGGCTTTTTTTTAAAACATTGAATTGAATTGAATTCAATTGAAATTTGTTGAATTGAAATTTGTTTTGGGGTTTTTTAGGTATTTGTTTGAATTGAAATTTGAAAGGAGGGTATGTTTGAATTGAAATTTGGTGGGGGGGGGGGGTGTTATGTGAATTGAAATTTGAAAGGGAGAGGGGTGTTATGTTTGAATTGAAATTTGAAGTAGAGGGGTGTGTTATATGTTTGAATTGAAATTTGAAGGGGGGGGGGGGGGTTATGTTTGAAAGGGGGGTTTGAATTGTAAATGTAGTATGTGTTAATATTTGTTTTGGCTATTCTGCAGTTATGGTAGTCTGTTTGTGTTGAATAACTTTGTTGTTGATTTGGGATAGCTATCCTGCAGTTATGGTAGCCTTTTTTGTTTTGAATTTGTTTCTATTTGAGATGGCTATCCTGCAGTTATGGTAGCATTTTTTGTTTTGAATTTGTTTATGTTTGGGATAATTTCAAGGGGTATGGTAGTAGGATAGTTTGTTAAGGCGTAGCGTTGTGAGAAGAGGTGGGTAGGATGTGAAGATATAATATTTTTTTTTAATTACTAATTACGTTGTGTTGACTATCCTGCAGTTATGGTAGCCTCTGTAGTTTGAAGTTAGTTTTAGTGAGAAATTTTGAGAGATTGTATATTACTGAAAAATAGTGAAAATTCAGGGGAGTATTTATGTTTTAGGGACTTAAACGATGGACAAAGGTTAGATGAAAATTAGAAATAACTTATCCCTTTAGTATAGGCAGGGAGTGACCTAATTTTTAGAGTTTACCAAGTTTCACGTTTATGCTTAAGGATGATTAAGGTGTCCACGCAAAAGATGTTTGAATTTAAATTGGAGCTCATTAGAGGGTGTGGAACGACATCTATTGACTATTGGAATATCCCCTACTACACAAAATAGGTGTCTCATAGAGTCATTAAGCTTTAAATGTACAGAAAACTTTGAGGAAGGAACTAGTTGTAACGACCCAACTTTCCGGACTAAGCTGAGGTCACTACTAAATACCAAAACTCGACCACACAACATAAAATTTTAAACGGACCGGTTACGATTCATTAAAAACGTTAGAAACATTACAAAAAAAAAAAAAAAAACAGTTTCGGGCCCTATTTTAAATCAGTCACAAAAGTCTCAAATAAAAACTCAAGTCATCAGTTCAAAATCACAAACCAAATATTCTGACAAAAATACATAGCGGAAGCAATAAGAAAACCAGACGCGTCCATATGGCCTTCACGCGTCCTTCCTGCCTCTCGTCGGTCTGCCCCTCGCTGTGCCCTTACCTGAAAAGTTTAAGAAGAGAAAAGGGTGAGTATAAACATACCCAGTAAGGGACCCACTACTGGGCCCATTAGGGAACAACAGTTAACTTCCTATTCAGGGGTACCCTACATAACAGTCTAGTGGTTCCGTGGAACGCACATATCAGTCTAGTGCTCCCGAAGGACGCACATATCAGTCTAGTGCTCCCGAAGGACGCACACATCAGTCTAGTGCTCCCGAAGGATGCACACATCAGTCTAGTGCTCCCGAAGGATGCACACATCAGTCTAGTGCTCCCGAAGGATGCACATATCAGTAAGGCACACTACCCCATAGATGAAGCTAACCGCTACCCCTCAGTCCATGCTAAACCGTCTACAACAGTCATACCCCATTAACACTCATATTACAATTTCGCCATAGCCTTCGCCAGTCAGATAGTACAGGTTTAAACAACTACACCCTCCGTTGCCATACGCGTTTCCAATTCGCACACCGTTATGGTAACCTCTAGACCCAATCAACTAATCAATCAAAATCGGATTCACTATCCTTCCCCGTCCAAACTCCATGATCAATGTCCAGACCAACGACTACCACGTACTTAACCGTAACTTCTAGGTCCATCGACATACATTTCCAATCTACCACGTAGCCCATTAACATAACCACACTATACCGAGCATCTAGCATCGGGGTCTACTAGCAAGTAACTCCTTATACCCGATAGCGCACAAGTTACAACTAGCGGTCGCATTACTCTTACATCAGACAAGAATATAAAAACAATGCTTAAAAGTCAAACACACATATATCTATTCGGTACAGTTACTAACGTGTAATCCCCTGTGGACTACTACGTTTCCAACCTCGCTCCGAGGTCCAGCAGTAGGAAAAACCCTTACCTGAAACTTGGTTATGCCCCTCGATCGAGTCCACGCTCGACGGATCCACCTGAACGAAAACACAAGGGTTTTTAAACTATGATACTAGTAAAAGTCATTTTACTTGGCCCTAAGCAACAACCGTTGACTTACCCAAGGAAAAGAAAGCTATCTCCAACCAAGCCTGCCGCGGAACCCGAAAACTTGAATGTCAACTCCTTAATACCTTCAAAGGATAAAAGGTAGGACCAAATCTTATTTCAAATATTCAAACTCGAATCGGATGCAGCAACATTAGGGAATTCATCAAAACAATCCTTACCGAAAACTCACCGTGACCCGGAGTGGAGGAAGGAAGGCTTAGGTGGCTCGGCTCGGCTTGGCTCACTCTCGGCTCGGCTCGGCTTGGCCTCGGCTCACAGCTCGGCTCACTCTCGGCTCGGCTCGGCTTGGCCTCGGCTCACAGCTCGACTCAACTCGGCTCGGCTCGGCTTGGCCTTAGCTCAGCTCGGCTCGGCTCGGCTTAACTCGGCTTGGTTCTCGGCTCGGCTCAACTCGGCTCGGCTCGGCTTAACTCGGCTTGGTTCTCGGCTCGGCTCGTGGCTCGCGGCTTAACTCGGTACGCGGCTTGAAACACGGGTCGGATTTGATTCGGGTTTTTGGGTCGGGTCGGCTTGAGAACGGGCAACCTCAACGACAACCTTCGGGCGTTCGACGACGGGGATGTGTCGCGGCTGGGTGGAGTCCGACGACTGGCTCTGTTTTCACGCGGCGGAGGACGGCGGCTTGACGGCGGACACGGTCGGATGACTTGAAACCGAGAGGAGATCTGAAATGGTAGGGAGCCGCCGCGGACGAAAATGCTGAAGTCGAAGACGTTGCCGACGCCAGAGATGGAAACGGGGACGGAACGCGACGGTTTGATGGGGATGGAGGCGACGGCGTGCACGGAGAAGAGATGGTGGACGGCGGCGCTGAAACGGAAGGAAAGAGATGGCTGCGGCGCGCGAGGAAGACGAAACGAAAAAAATGGATGGGGGGGGTCTCGGGCGCGTTTTAGGGTTTAATTTAAAAAAATTATTATATATATATATAACTTTTAATAATTATAAATAATAATAATAATAAATAAAATATTATTATATATATATATATATTAACTTTTAATAATTATAATTAATAATAATACTATATAAAATATTATTATATATATATATATTAACTTTTAATAATTAATTAATAATAATAATAATAATACTAATAATAATAATAATAATAATACTAATAATAATAATAATAAAATAATATTAATATTAAATTATATATAAAGGTTATAATAAATAATAATAATAATAATATTAATTCAGAATTTCAGAAATTAATCCAAAATTTAACATTCCCGAAAAATTATATAAAACGAAAAAAAAAGTTTACCTCGAAAATTCGGGGCGTTACATTCTTCCCTCCTTAGGGAACTTTCGTCCTCGAAAGTTTTATTCCTCGAACAGTTCGGGATAACGGGACCTCATGTCATCTTCACGCTCCCATGTAGCCTCTTCTACCCGGTGATTCCGCCATAAGACTTTAACCAAAGGGATTTCTTTATTCCTCAACGTTTTCACCTCTCTAGCAAGCACCTCAACGGGTTGTTCAGCATAGCTCAAGTTTTCATCAATCTCCAGTGGCTCGTAATCCACTACATGGGACGGATCTGGCACGTACTTCCTCAACATAGAAACATGAAACACATCATGAACTGTCGAGAGTGATGGTGGCAACGCCAAGCGATAAGCTACAGGGCCAATCCGCTCCAGAATCTCAAATAGCCCAACAAAACAGGGACTCAGCTTTCCCCTCCTTTCAAATCGTAAGACACCTCTCATAGGTGCTACCTTTAAGAACACCTTGTCCCCTACCGCAAACTCGAGATCCTTCCGCCTCACATCTGCATAACTCTTCTGCCTACTCTGAGCGGTATGCATACGTGATCTAATCTTCTGTATCGCTTCGTTAGTAGACTGAACTAACTCAGGACCCATCAAACTCTGCTTACCCACCTCACCCCAGCAAACTGGGGATCTACAACATTTGCCGTACAAGGCCTCAAATGGTGCCATGCCAATAGTAGCCTGATAACTGTTATTATAAGCAAATTCCATCAAATGTAAGTGGGAGTCCCAGCTACCTGGAAATTCCAATGCACACGCTCGCAACATATCCTCTAAAACTTGGTTCAGACGCTCAGTCTGACCGTCAGTCTGTGGATGGAAAGCTATACTAAAGTCTAACCTCGTGCCCATAGCCGTCTGCAAACCCTTCCAGAATTTGGAAGTGAAACGGGCATCTCTATCAGAAACAATCGACACTGGCACTCCGTGTAATTTCACTATTTCAGACATGTACAGCTGTGCCCACTTACTAGCAGTATAGGTGGATTTACCCGGAACGAAATGCGCTGATTTGGTAAGTCTGTCCACCACAACCCAAATTACTGTAAAACCCCTCAGAGTTCTCGGCAGTCCTGTAATGAAATCCATGGACACGTTTTCCCACTTCCATTTCGGTATGCTCAAGGGTTGTAATAAACCCGCTGGTTTCTGCCTTGGTGCCTTAACCTGCTGACACACCAAGCATCTACTAACAAATTCTGCTACCTCCCTCTTCATGTTACGCCACCAATAAACCCGCTTCAGGTCCTGATACATCTTCGTACTACCTGGGTGCATGGAAAATGGGGAACTGTGAGCCTCAGATAATAATTCTGTCTTAACCGCACTATCCGACGGCACACAGAGGCGTCTCTCAAACAAAAGTCCGCCATCAGAGGATAATGAGAACTCAACCGCTTGCCCTGCCTCTGCTAGGCCACGTTTCTCAACCAAATAAGGATCGTTACCCTGAGCATCAATGGTCCTTTGCCTCAAAGTCGGCTGTATCGTCAACTGGGCTAACTGCATAGTGACTGCCCCCACTGACACTGCAATCTCAGCCCGCTCGAGATCCCGATGCAAATGGGCCTGTCGGGTAATAAGTGCTGCTGAATGTGATACCTTTCTACTAAGAGCATCAGCTACCACATTTGCCTTGCCTGGATGATACAGTATCTCACAATCGTAATCCTTCACTAACTCAAGCCACCTTCGCTGTCTCATATTCAATTCTTTCTGAGTAAAGAAGTATTTCAAGCTCTTATGAATCGTGAATATCTGTATCTTTTCACCATATAAGTAATGCCTCCATATTTTCAAAGCAAAAACCATCGCTGCCAACTCTAAATCATGTGTAGGGTAGTTCTGCTCATGACTCTTCAACTGACGAGACGCATAAGCGACCACCTTACCCTGTTGCATCAAAACACAACCCAAACCCTTCTTGGAAGCATCACTATAAATCACAAAACTGCCAGAACCATCAGGTACAGTAAGAACCGGTGCGGTAACTAGCTTCTGTTTAAGGTTCTCGAAACTGTCCTCACATGCCTTGCTTCAAACAAAAGGAGCTCCCTTCCTGGTCAACTGAGTAAGAGGAGTAGCTATACGAGAAAAGTTCTCCACAAACCGTCGATAGTAACCTGCTAAACCCAGAAAGCTACGAACCTCACTGACTGTGGAAGGTCGAGTCCAACCGGTGACTGCCTCTATCTTAGCTGGATCCACAGAGACTCCAGCCTTAGAAACCACGTGGCCCAGAAAGGACACCTGCTTCAGCCAAAACTCGCATTTCGAGAACTTTGCATACAACTTATTATCCCGAAGTGTTTGCAAAACTATACGTAAATGCTCCTCATGTTCGGCCTCCGTCTTGGAGTATATCAAGATATCGTCGATAAACACGATCACAAAAGTATCTAGGAACTCCCTAAACACTCTGTTCATCAAGTCCATAAACACTGCCGGAGCATTCGTCAAACAGAAAGACATCACAATAAACTCGTAGTGTCCATATCTGGAACGAAATGCTGTCTTCGGTACATCACCATCCTTAATCCTCAGCTGATGGTATCCCGACCGAAGATCAATCTTAGAGAACACTGTGGCTCCCTGTAACTGGTCAAATAGATCGTCGATCCTGGGCAAGGGATATCTGTTCTTTACGGTTACCTTGTTCAACTCCCTATAGTCAATGCATAGACGCATCGATCCATCCTTCTTCTTAACGAATAAAACTGGCGCACCCCAAGGTGACAAGCTCGGACGAATGAATCCCTTATCAAGCAATTCCTGTAACTGCACCTTCAGTTCTTTCAGCTCTGTGGGGGCCATTCTGTAAGGGGCTCTGGATATAGGAACCGTGCCCGGCTTCAACTCTATGGCAAACTCAACCTCTCTGTGCGGAGGTAACCCCGGAAGTTCTTCAGGAAAGACATCCGGATAGTCCCTCACCACCGGTTCTGACGACAGGGATACATCGACCTCTTTAGTATCCACCACGCTCGCTAAGATACCCCAAGTACCCTGACTGAGTAGTTTACTGGCCCTGATGGCTGAGATTACCTGAGGCAACGACTTTGACCCTTCTCCCTTAAATTTAAAACTGGCCATCGAGGGAGGGTTAAACGTTACCTCCTTATGGGAACAATCTATGCTGGCGTGGTTAGCGGCCAACCAATCCATACCCAAGATTACATCAAAGTCGAGCATATCCAGGACTAACAGCGTTACTTCAATCACATGGCCTGCTATCTCAATCTGGCATGCTTTCACCTTTTCCTTCGACAACATACACTCCCCGGAAGGAGTAGATACTGATAGAACATGGTGTAAGGGCTCTACCTCTAAGCGGGCATGCAACACAAATGCGGAAGAGATAAAAGAATGTGACGATCCCGAATCAAACAAAACTAAGGCGTAATGCCCCAATATTGGAAGCGTACCTGTCACCACCGTGCCTGCCCTCTCAGCCTCAGTCTTGTTGGTAGCAAAGACCCTACCCTGATGTGGAGCACATGCTCCCTGATTCTGCGCGTTCCCCGTAAGTCTCAACGGGCATCTATCAGCTGTATGACCCTCTTGCCTACACTTAAAGCAAGTCCTGGTCCCGAATAAGCAATGGCCCAGATGGTGCTTCCCACAAGTGGTACACAACGGCTTCCCACAAGTGGTACCCAACGGCTTCCCTCTGGCAACTTCCCCTGCCTCAAAAGGTTTCTGCTGGAAGCGGCGAAACTCACCACCTGATTTGAAGTTCCGCTGTGGCACTGGAACAGGCTGCTGCTCAGCCTTCCTCTTCTGTCCCGATGTTGAACCTCTACCAGCGGTCTTAGACGAGTTAGCCCTCTCCTGTAAATTGAGATCCACTGCCAGGCGCAGGCATGAGTAGCGGGTCGGAAAGCTCGGACCAAACCCTGAATGTCCAGTCGGAGGCGTCTAACAAACTTATCAGCTCTGACCGCCTCGGTCGCTATCATCTCGGGAGCGAAGCGGGATAACATGTCAAACTCCGCATCATACTGCTCCACTGTAATGTCACTCTTCTCTAAGTTTAGGAACTCCTGCCGCTTGGCGTCTCTCAAACTAGCAGAGAAGAATTTCGCATAGAAACTCTCCTTAAACTGTTGCCACGTGATCTGACTCACATCACCACCTAGCATTCTCTCTGTAGTCTCCCACCATGCAGTACCTCTGTCAGTCAACATAAAAACAGCACACTGAACCTTCTGATCCTCAGGGCATTTCATGTACCGGAATATAGTCTCCAAAGACGATAACCACAGCTAAGCCCTGGTGGGGTCCTCCAAAGACCCATCGAATGTCGTGGGATTATACTTCCTGAAATCCCTCAGGTGCTTAGCCTCTGCTGACAACTGATCCGGCACAACCTGGGGCGCAACTGGTATTGGAGCCGGAGCTGGAGCAGGAGCTGGTGCTGGAGCTGGCGCTGGAGCTGGCGGGGCAGGCTGCTGCTGCTCCCGCATCTGCATAATCAAATCTCTAAACCTCTGCTCCATGGCGGCTAGATCCGCATGAGTAACTGGCGCAGCCGGGTCAGTGGCTTGGGCTACAGGCTGCACATCAAGCTGAACGCGTCCTGCTCCTCTTCCTCGGCCTCCTCGGCCACCCCTACGTGCACCTCTCCTTGGCGGCATTTCCCTAACAACCACCAGTGATCCCTTTAGTCATAAATGGTAATTATCTTTGCAGTTTAACTTAGGTAAGGTAATGCATATAGAGTTATACATATACTTTCATGAGAGCGTACATGACGAGCGGCAAGGATCGTTTTAGCCATAAGGACACAAAACACAGACTCACATTATAAGCCAGTCTACAGAACCTAAAACTTAGGCTCTGATACCAACTGTAACGACCCAACTTTCCGGACTAAGCTGAGGTCACTACTAAATACCAAAACTCGACCACACAACATAAAATTTAAAACGGACCGGTTACGATTCATTAAAAACGTTAGAAACATTACAAAAAAAAAACAGTTTCGGGCCCTATTTTAAATCAGTCACAAAAGTCTCAAATAAAAACTCAAGTCATCAGTTCAAAATAACAAACCAAATATTCTGACAAAAATACATAGCAGAAGCAATAAGAAAACCAGACGCGTCCATATGGCCTTCACGCGTCCTTCCTGCCTCTCGTCGGTCTGCCCCTCGCTGTGCCCTTACCTGAAAAGTTTAAGAAGAGAAAAGGGTGAGTATAAACATACCCAGTAAAGGACCCACTACTGGGCCCATTAGGGAACAACAGTTAACTTCCTATTCAGGGGTACCCTACATAACAGTCTAGTGGTTCCGTGGAACGCACATATCAGTCTAGTGCTCTCGTAGGACACACATATCAGTCTAGTGCTCCCGAAGGATGCACACATCAGTCTAGTGCTCCCGAAGGATGCACACATCAGTCTAGTGCTCCCGAAGGATGCACACATCAGTCTAGTGCTCCCGAAGGATGCACACATCAGTCTAGTGCTCCCGAAGGATGCACATATCAGTAAGGCACACTACCCCATAGATGAAGCTAACCGCTACCCCTTAGTCCATGCTAAACCGTCTACAACAGTCATACCCCATTAACACTCATATTACAATTTCGCCATAGGCTTCGCCAGTCAGATAGTACAGGTTTAAACAACTACACCCTCCGTTGCCATACGCGTTTCCAATTCGCACACCGTTATGGTAACCTCTAGACCCAATCAACTAATCAATCAAAATCGGATTCACTGTCCTTCCCCGTCCAAACTCCATGATCAATGTCCAGACCAACGACTACCACGTACTTAACCGTAACTTCTAGGTCCATCGACATACATTTCCAATCTACCACGTAGCCCATTAACATAACCACACTATACCGAGCATCTAGCATCGGGGTCTACTAGCAAGTAACTCCTTATACCCGATAGCGCACAAGTTACAACTAGCGGTCGCATTACTCTTACATCAGACAAGAATATAAAAACAATGCTTAAAAGTCAAACACACATATATCTATTCGGTACAGTTACTAACGTGTAATCCCCTGTCGACTACTACGTTTCCAACCTCGCTCCGAGGTCCAGCAGTAGGAAAAACCCTTACCTGAAACTTGGTTATGCCCCTCGATCGAGTCCACGCTCAACGGATCCACCTGAACGAAAACACAAGGGTTTTTAAACTATGATACTAGTAAAAGTCATTTTACTTGGCCCTAAGCAACAGCCGTTGACTTACCCAAGGAAAAGAAAGGTATCTCCAACCAAGCCTGCCGCGGAACCCGAAAACTTGAACGTCAACTCCTTAATACCTTCAAAGGATAAAAGGTAGGACCAAATCTTATTTCAAATATTCAAACTCGAATCAGATGCAGCAACATTAGGGAATTCATCAAAACAATCCTTACCGAAAACTCACCGTGACCCGGAGTGGAGGAAGGAAGGCTTAGGTGGCTCGGTTCGGCTTGGCTCACTCTCGGCTCGGCTCGGTTTGGCCTCGGCTCACAGCTCGGCTCAACTCGGCTTAACTCGGCTTGGTTCTCGGCTCGGCTCGCGGCTCGCGGCTCGGCTCAACTCGGCTCGGCTCGGCTTAACTCGGCTTGGTTCTCGGCTCGGCTCACGGCTCGCGGCTTAACTCGATTCGCGGCTTGAAACACGGGTCGGATTTGATTCGGGTTTTCGGGTCGGGTCGGCTTGAGAACGGGCAACCTCAACGACAACCTTCGGGCGTTCGACGACGGGGATGTGTCGCGGCTGGGTGGAGCCCGACGACTGGCGCTGTTTTCACGCGGCGGAGGACGACGGCTTGACGGCGAACACGGTCGGACGATTTGAAACTGAGAGGAGATCCGAAATGGTAGGGAGCCGCCGCGGACGAAAATGCTGAAGTCGAAGACGTTACCGACGCCAGAGATGGAAACAGGGACGGAACGCGACGGTTTGATGGGGATGGAGGCGACGGCGTGCACGGAGAAGAGATGGTGGACGATGGCACTGAAACGGAAGGAAAGAGATGGCTGCGGCGCGCGAGGAAGACGAAACGAAAAAAATGGATGGGGGGGTCTCGCGCGCGTTTTAGGGTTTAATTTAAAAAAAATTATTATTATATATATATATATAACTTTTAATAATTATAAATAATAATAATAATAAATAAAATATTATTATATATATATTAACTTTTAATAATTATAATTAATAATAAATACTATATAAAATATTATTATATATATATATATATTTTAACTTTTAATAATTAATTAATAATAATAGTAATAATAATAATAATAAAAATATAATATTAATATTAAATTATATATAAAGGTTATAATAAATAATAATAATAATAATATAATTACTATTATATTATTATTATATAAATTTACAAATATTAATTCAGAATTTCAGAAATTAATCCAAAATTTAACATTCCCGAAAAATTATATAAAACGAAAAAAAAAATTTACCTCGAAAATTCGGGGCGTTACACTAGTAGTAATGATTCTTTTGATGAAGGAACTAGTAGTAATGATTCTTTTGATGAAGGAACTAGTAGTAGGCAATTTAACGAAGAAGATGATATGTTTGGTATGCAAAATGATTCACAAGCCCTGATTCAAGAGGAATTAGAGGAACGTCGTTTGCAAGATGAAATGCCAATGAATGTTCGGGTAGATATAGATGAAGATAGAACAAACATATTTTAGGACTTATTGAAAGAAGCACGTAATGAGTTGTACCCCAGTTGTTCTGAATTTTCGTCGTTGAATTAGTTGGACGTCATGAGGATTGACACTTCCTATGCGACAACTACATGAGTCGTGCATTCTAGGTATTTAATTTGTCATGCTTAATTATGATTTAAACTTTTAATATGTATAAGAAATAAATAATATTATTGTTTTCATGCAGAAGCAATCAGGGACAAACAAGGCTGCTAGACGCTCATATTTAAATTGTATATTCCCAATGCAGCGCAACGTCGGGAATAGGATGAGACACGTCGAAAAAGTTCTATTGGTATTCCCAACGCCTTATATTGTCGACACTGATATTGCGTTCGCATAAAGGTATTCTCGACGTGGTATATTGTGTCGGTAGAAAGGAATTCCCGACGTGTTATATTGCGTTGGCATAAGCGACGTCGGGAGAGGTATCCCCAACGCCGTGTTGGTCATGCATCGGGAATTCATCTCCCGATGCGTTTCTTTCGACATGCGTTCCAACACAGTAAAAGACGTCGGGAATAGGGATTCTTATGCTGTTTTAGCTTCTTTCGACGTAATGCTGCGTCGAGAATCCCTCGCTCTCTTGTAGTGCGACCATGTAGAGACATGATCGCCTAGACACTCAACACATATCTCCTTGCAAGTTAATACGCCTAATGCCTAGTAAGTGGATTTAATACTTCAATCAATCTTAACACAGCTTGAAACTTTAAGTTTAACTTCCACGACACATGATAAAACAAACAAACTTCTCTTTCTTGACTTAATAACATGTGTTCCAAATACATAATACAAGCTTTCTTGAGAATAAAAATCTATAAAATAAAGCTTCCAATGTCTAGCGCAGCTTCACACTTAAGACGCCTTGCTAACGCCTCAATGCATAGTAACTCGTCTTATCTTTCTTAACTTGGCCTCAACACATTGTAACTTAGGGAAGGAAAACCTAAAACATAAATTAGATACTTAGTGAGTGATATTTTTAGGAAACCTTTTTTGGAAATACAATTGAATCACATAATTAAATACATTTTCATAAACAAGCTCTCGATGCCTTATTCAAAATCATAAATTACAAAGCACACATTAGCTCTCTCTTATTCCTTTCGCCAAGAACATGAACCATTCCCAAGTATAGACTACTGAGATTTCTTCTATTATCAGTATCATGATAACTTGTAGAAATACAAGTTATTATGGCCTTTTAGGTAAAACTATGAAGTTTAAACGCAGGATAAAGTGTCAAAATGCATAGCTTTTATTGCCAATTCATAAAGATAAGAGAATATAGCTTACATAAGTCTCCATGCCTGTTTTACAATGCTTTTAGTGCTTTTATCATAGCATAATGAAGAAAATAAGAATTACCATGAAAAATGGGTCTGAATGGACCAAGAGGAGGTCTGAATGGATCCAAAACTAGAGAGCTCCGGGAGGTCTGGCTGGCGAAAAGGAGTAGTCTTTCCCCTTTCATAGAAGTTCTTCCTTTCTTCCCCCTCTTTTTTGGTCAACTTTTAAGTGAGAGCATAGAGTGAGATTAGAGATTGAAATAATCATCTTTCCCTCTAACTTGTAAAAGAGTCAAGGAATGCACACAAGGCATTCTGTCGCTCAACTCATCTTCTTTTACTTTCCATTTTTGTACTTTCTTTGTAACGTTTTGACATTCGTACATCTTAATGGTTGAAATGCCTACATCAATTAATACATTACATTTCCATTCATTGTCGTTTTGTCACTTCTTTACTGTCATCTTAATGAAGAGTTACAAGTAGTTTGAGTTCATGATAAGTACTTGATAAAGGCTATTTACTTATAACGTTCATCAGATTTAGTTAAGCTTGACTCCATCGCTTAGCCAATACTTATCGCCAATTGCTTGAGAGAGTAAGTAACAAGGACAAAGCTAAACGCGAGCAAAACGAAATTTGGAAACAAACTTCATACTGGTGATTAACCTCCATCATTTTTGTCTCGAAAGGAGAACAAGTGTGGTATCTTGACGTGAGAGGTTGTCCACCTTAAAAGAGAAGTAATGTTATAGAAGTAATGTTATATTCTTGTCAATAAAGGAACCTAGATAACTATTGGATAGGTCCCTTTCATAGCTCGTAAAGGGTAATGAGATTTATTTATATTGGTTGTAGTTTGAAATGTCAAATCTACTTTGGGAATTAATATAATGTATCGTGATACATTATGTAACGCCCCAACAGATTGGTTTTTTCACCGTCTTAAGAGTAATTGTGGAATTTCGAATTTATTTGAGGAACTTGTTTATTTTTGACTTCTGATTAATCAAGGTTTAGAGGCATAATTATTTTGATTTGAATAATTAAATTGGTAAGGTTATTTGTTGAAGATAAAATAATTGAGTTAAGCTAATGTGATATTTTAGTTGGAAAAGAATATATATTTTTGAAAGGGGATGTTGTGATTGGATATTTCTTGAAAATTTAAGATATTGGGAGTTTTAATTGCAAAGAGAGAGTTGTTGGTTTTGAATTAGTTGAAGGGAAAAGAAAAAGGGAATTTATTTTGGGTTCTCCTTATAAATGAACCTTGGGACTTGTGTACCAAAGTAGAACCTTGTTGGAAAAGAAAAAGAGAGAGCAACTAAAGAATTTTTTTGAAACCCTAGCCGCCGACCTCAGCTTCGCCGCGCCGCCGCCCTCGCTGTCGGATTCCAGCCAGTATGTACCAGAGCCCAGCCGCAATCCCGAGCCAGTTCCTCGTCCGCCCCGCGCCAGTCGTCTCGTGTGAAGCAGAGTCGTCGACCCGCAGCCGAGGGGTTAGCCGGATCGTTCCGCGCCGCCCGTCAAAGCCGGCGAAGCCAAGCCGTGACTGCGCCTCCGAACGACCAGCGGACCCCGATGATCCGCCCGAGTCTGAAAACCCGCGCGTCCCGTGCCTCGTTCACGCGTAAACCCGACCCGGTCGGGCCTCTGCCCCGCGACCCGAACGACTCGCGTCCGTACCGTCAACTGAGCCGCACGCGCACAGCACCTGTGCTCAAGCCGAGCCGCTCCTCTCCGCGCCCCGCTGCGCCTGTCTGCGCCGTGTCCGAGCCGATCCTAGCCTTTAAACCGAGCCGTTTCCTGCTTCTCTAGCCGAGCCGACCCGTCTGTCCTTGAGCCGCCAGTCTGCTCCGGTCCCTTTGCACCTATTTTGGTAAGCCAAATGGGTTTCTTTGCATACCCAGCCGAGACTTGATTTTCAACCTAAATAATTTAATTTGGACTAAATTAAATTATTTCTTTTAAGGAACACTTTGGACCAATTGGCTTGGAGCGTTTGGATTTCTTTAGCAAGGGCACAAGCATTGCAACCTCGACCTAGGGTAAGTGGTCTCAACTACATTTTTGGGTCTTGGGTCATTTGGCGAGTTAATCATGAAAGTTGGCGTATTGAACATTTAGGACATCGCTACTTGGAAAGCACATTTTTCTGGCTGTTAGGACTTGTCGAGCAAATCTCCAGGTAATAGATTTCTACTACTAGCTCTGTGATTAGAACCATGAGACCGCATACACCTCCAGTTATGCATGTTAAGGACTAGACTGTATAACACATGTAATTAATGAGAGCATGATGTGACTGATGATGTGGTTATATGATGGCATGGTAATGTGATGACGTGATGTGTTATGACTGTATGTTAGATATTGAGATGAGATGTGAGATGATGATTAGACTGATATGATTACATGATGATGTTATATATATGTATGCTATGGTTAAGGTACCTGTTAGCTTAGCCTATTAGAGTCGTACCCACATGGGTGTCCTTCGAGATCACCACCTATTTAGGACTGTGTGATCCGACGGAACGTCAGTCTAGCATGGATATAGATATGATTCGAGTGATTCGACGGGATCCTCGCAGCCCGATTGTCTTACTGCTTCCTCCGGGTTCACTACAGACCAGTATGTTCTAGGTGCTCCCCCGGGACATCGAAGACCAGATTTTTGTTCCTACGGGAGCACATATTACACGTATTCGGAAACGTGCCAAAGATTGGGTACCATTTTTAGGACTCTAATAGGAAACTAACAGGCACCTAGTGGGACTAGTAGTGGGTCCCTTACTGAGTATTTTATACTTACTCTCTCCATGTCATGTTTTTCAGGTAGAGGCCGAGGTAGGGGGCAAGGGCAAGTTGGCGAACGACCAGAAGTGACCGTGGCGAGCCATAGGGATTTCTGCTTCCGCTTACACCCCGTTTTAGACATTTAGTACCTGAGTCTTATTTTCTTCCTTATTTACTATCTCATTTCTTTAAAAGTAGATAGGGCCCGAGTAGGATTTTAATATTTAATTATATTTTGCACATTACCCTGATTTGATTTTATAAATAAAATTCTGAGGTACGCTCACGAAAGTTTTCTAAGGAGGGAAGGTTGTAACAGTCCAACAGATTGGTGTTTTCATCGTCTTAAGAGTAATTGTGGAATTTCAAATTTATTTGAGGAACTTGTTTATTTTTGACTTGTGATTAATCAAGGTTTAGAGGCATAATTATTTTGATTTGGATAATTAAATTGGTAAGGTTGTTTGTTGAAGATAAAATAATTGAGTTAAGCTAATGTGATATTTTAATTCGAAAAGAATATATATTTTTGAAAGGGGATGTTGTGATTGGATATTTCTTGAAAATTTAAGATATTGGGAGTTTTAATTGGAGAGAGAGAGTTGTTGGTTTTGAATTAGTTGAAGGGAAAAGAAAAAGGGAATTTATTTTGGGTTCTCCTTATAAATGAACCTTGGGACCCGTGTACCAAAGTAGAACCTTGTTGGAAAAGAAAAAGAGAGAGCAACTAAAGAATTTTTTTGAAACCCTAGCCGCCGACCTCAGCTTCACCGCGCCGCCGCCCTCGCCGTCGGATTCCAGCCAGTACGTACCGGAGCCCAGCCGCAATCCCGAGCCGGTTCCTCGTCCGCCCCGCGTCAGCCGTCTCGCGTGAAGCAGAGCCGTCGACCCACAGCCGCAGCGCTAGTCGAACCATCCGCGCCAGCCGTCTCGCGTGAAACGGAGCCGTCGACCCGCAGCCACAGTGTTAGTCGGATCGTTCTGCGCCACCCGTCGAAGTCGGCCAAGCCAAGCCGCGATTGCGCCTTCGAACGACCTGCAAACTCCACCGATCTGCCCGAGTCTGAAAACCCGCACGCGCCGCGCCTCGTTCACAGTAAACCCGAACCGATCGCGCCTCTACCCCGCGACCAGAACGACCCGCGTCCGTACCGCCAGCTGAGCCGCACGCGCACAACACCTGCGCCCAAGCCGAGTCGCTCCTCTCTGCGCCGCGCTGCGCCTGTTTGCGCCGTGTTCGAGCCGATCCCAACCTTCTAGCCGAGCCGGTTCCTGCTTCTCTAGCCGAGTCGGTTCCTGCTTCTCTAGTCGAGCCGACCCGCCTGTCCTTGAGCAGCCAGTCGACTCCGGTCCCTTTGCACCTATTTTGGTAAGTCAAATGGGTTTCTTTGCATACCCAGCCGAGACTTGAATTTCAACCTAAATAATTTAATTTGGACTAAATTAAATTATTTCTTTTAAGGAACACTTTGGACCAATTGACTTGGAGCGTTGGATTTCTTCAGCAAGGGCACAAGCGTTGCAACCTCGACCTAGGGTAAGTTGGCGTATTGAACATTTAGGACATCGCTACTTGGAAAGCACATTTTTCTGGCTGTTAGGACTCGTTGAGCAAATCTCCATGTAAGAGATTTCTACTACTAGCTCTATGATTAGAACCATGAGACCGCATACACCTCCAATTATGCATGTTAAGGACTAGACTGTATAACACATGTAATTAATGAGAGCATGATGTGACTGATGATGTGGTTATATGATGGCATGGTAATGTGATGACGTGATTTGTTATAACTGTATGTTGGATATTGAGATGAGATGTGAGATGATGATTAGACTCATATGATTACATGATGATGTTATGTATTTGTATGCTATGGTTAGGGTACCTGTTAGCTTAGCCTATTAGAGTCGTACCCGCATGGGTGTCCTTCGGGATCACCACCTATTTAGGACTGCGTGGTCCGACGGGACGCCAGGCTAGCATGGATATAAATATGATTAGAGTGATTCGACGGGATCGTCGCAGCCCGATTGTCTTAGTGCTTCCCCCGGGTTCACTACAGGCCAGTATGTCCTAGGTGCTCCCCCGGGACACCGAAGACGAGATTTTCGTTCCTACGGGAGCACATGTTGCACGTGTTCGGGAACGTGCCAAAGATTGGGTACCATTTTCAGGACTCTAATAGAAATCTAACAGGAACCTAGTGGGACTAGTAGTGGGTCCCTTACTGAGTATTTTATACTCACTCTCTCCATGTCATGTTTTTCAGGTAGAGGCCGAGGTAGGGGCAAGGGCAAGCTGGCGAGCGACAAGAAGTGACCATGGCGAGCCATAGGGATTTCTGCTTCCGCTTACACCCCGTTTTAGACATTTAGTACCTCAGTCTTATTTTCTTCCTCATTTACTATCTCATTTCTTTAAAAGTAGATAGGGCCCGAGTAGGATTTTAATATTTAATTATATTTTGCACATTACCCTGATTTGATTTTATAAATAAAATTCTGAGGTTTTATTCGTTTTAACTTACTTTATGGCTTAAATCATGTACTTTAGATTTAGTAATGACTTCGGCTCAGTATAAGGAGTTGGGTCGTTACACATTATAATATAAAGTTTATATTTTAATTAAACTTTATTACATAAATTTAATTTTGGATATGATTCAAAATTAATTTACAAGAGAATAGAATATTTGAATGAGTTCGAATATTAATTTAATGTGAATTAAATTCATATTAAATATAAGTTAAAATTTAATGTGTATATAATACACATTAAAACTATAGGTTAAAAGAGAAATTTATATTTGAATATGATTCAAATTTGGATTAAATTAACTATCTTATATTTAATTTAGTAATTAAAGAATTAATTAATAGTTTAGTTTAATTTTATTTAATTAAATTAAAACTATAGGTTATGTGAGAGATATTTATTTAAATATGATTTAAATAAAATATTAATGAAATATGATTTAATTAATTAATTAATTTAATAATATTATTAATTTAATAAAATTAAATTAATAGGGACGTGGGTAGTTTTCTCACATTTCCTGATTCTCTCCAACTTCCGAATTTATACGGAAGACAGAACAGATCCAGAACAGTTCTGTAACATTTGCTTCTATGTGAATTCTCTAAAGAAAGATTTTTCGCTCTCTTAGAATTTCCCTTCTCCAATTTTGATTCCCACAAAACCAAATCTCAACTCAGAGAATAAGAAGGTTTCCAAGTAGTGGTGCCCCGTTTTGACGTTTAGTAGATTCAGAGTCGTCGATATGGGTATGTATTCCTCTTCTTTGTAATTTTCTATAATGTATTTTTTACCATGCTTAGCCATTAATAGATTAGATTTTGCCAATGTACTGGTATTTTTAGGTTCCAATTAAAATTGAGTAATGGTTCTGTTAAATCTTTTGCTGTGTTAGGGGCTCTTATCCCTTTAATTGGACTCAGAGCCATCTCAATTTTAATTGGAAATTTTAAAAAAATTGCATTGGTTTGGTGATCTATACATTATGAATGTAGTTTGCAATTAAATGTTTTCTGTAAAATTTGACCGTAGATTTACAGTTTGATTTGATTAAATGTAAAGGCCCCTCATTTTTGGGTATTTTTTTACTGTAAATCTTGTAAATTAGAGTCTAAATTTGGATTTGCGGTGTTTTTTTTTAGAATTTCAACACCAAATTCGTTCAAAATGCACAACCGAAAGCTCCAACAGTGAGTTTTTAGGCACTACAAGGAAACGAAAACGAGAAAAAAAAACTGCAGCAGTGGGAGGTTGAAGAAGGGTTGACGTCACATTGATGTCACAAGCACTAGGCTGTAAGAACTTAAACTTTTTAAACTAAGTTAAAGTCATTACTGAAAAGAAGAATAACAAAATACGTTTTCTTTGAAGAGACAAACAACTAAAATTCTTATAAAATCAAGATACTAATAAAATATAAGATTACCAAACCAACAAAAATAATTTGAAAAGGAAACCCGCGAGTTCTAAAAACAAATAAACACGACAAAATCTTAAGAAAAATTGTTAAAATTTAAAATACTGAAAAACATATAAATAAGTACGTAACTTGAACTGTGTCTCCATATGGCATGTCATGGATCCCTTTTTGTCGCTCGCCAACTTAACCTGAAAAATTAAACATAGGAAAGAGTGACTACATAAATATACTCAGTAAGGGACCCACTACTAGTCCCGTTAGATGATCTGTTAACTTTTCAATAGAAACATAAACGTAACATCTGTCCCACGGAGCACACCAGAGAGTGAGACTGTACAAACACCCTTAAATCGTGCGAGCGATCCCATAGGAACACTCTAGTTGTGCGAGTGATCGTAGGTACACACTTCATAAATATATATGTAATACGTAGGTGCACCTCTAATCGTGCAAGTGGTCTCGTCGGAACATCTATAGTCGTGCGAGCGACCTCGTATACACAATATAATTGTCCTCTAACCGTGTACATAATTTGTAGGAACACCCCTAATCCTATGAGTGATTTTGTAGAAACACCCCTAGTCGCGAGTGACCCCATAGGTAGGATCACAATACAGTTGGGGTAAGAAACTTATCATATAAAGTTAACAGACACACCATAAACAAAAAACATGTGACATCATCATAAATATCATAACATAACATGAAAGTTAATTGTATCGTCATTAGGCATGTGATTAATATATCATGTATCATAATAATCATAAATAGATTAGTCATCATTAGCAACATAACATCAGCTATCGCCCTCAACTTAACATCAATCATGCTCTATAGCGTTGCCTTATGCATCTTAGCTTCCCTCGATGCAATGCCCCAAAAATTTAAACAATTTTTGGAATTAATTATCTTAGTTTTTTTTAATTAGGTTCAAAGTAATGGATGTTATTTTAAAGATTAATTAGTTCTTCGTCCGAAATTGAAGTTTAATTACATAATTTTGGGTGCTTATTTAATTAAATTGGAGAAGTGGTTTTCTTAGGGATTTGGAATTTTTATGAATATGTGGATTTATATACAAATAACTATTTTGGAAAATAAAAAAGGATAATTTTATTTGTTAAAATATAATTTGTGAAGGAAAAGATATTGTATTGTTGAAAGAAGATAAAGAGATTTATTTGAAGAGTATTATTTTGGAGAAAGATGTTGTGGAGAGAGAAAAAGAAGTTTAAAGTAATAATTATATAATGGAAAATATAATTATTATTTATGAAAAGAATCGACCGCCGCCACTGCCTCTTGCACCATTCTTCGTTGTCGACTCTCTCGTTCTTCGACCGTCTAGTTTTTTAAGCGTTCGTATGCCGTTGATTTTCAATCAACGTCGCTCATCGTAGCTCCGTCTCGGTCCATTTCGCCCGAAGTCTATCGGTCCATTCCATCCTACCGTTCACGTTTTGTGTCGCCCGTAATCATGGGTTGTCCAACACACGTGTTAGTGACAAATCCCAAGAAGTTGGAACCTCGTTCAATATGCCAATTTAATGGTTACCCTAAAGAGATGAGAGGTGGTTGATTCTTCGATTCGTAAGAAAACATAGTGTTTGTATCGACAAATGCTACTTTCTTGGAAGAAGACCACATGAAAGATCATAAACCATGAAGAAAATTAGTATTAAATGAAGCTACTGATGAATCGACAAGGATTGCCGATGAAGTTCATCCCTCATCAAGAGTTGATGAAACCACCACATCAGGTCAGTCTTATCCTTCTCATTCGTTGAGAATGTCTCAATGGAGTAGAGAATTGTATCACAACCTAATCGTTTCTTGGATTTAACTGAAACTCAGGTTGTCATACCAGATGATGGTGTTGAGGATCCATTGTCCTATAAACAGGCAATGAATGATGTAGACAAGGACCAATGGGTCAAAGCCATAGACCTTGAAATGGAGTCTATGTACTTCAATTCAGTATGAGAGCTTGTAGATCTACTTGAAGGGGTAAAACCTATAGGGTGCAAGTGGACCTATAAGAGAAAAAGAGATTCAGTTGGGAAGGTAGATACCTTCAAAGCTAGACTTATAGCAAAAGGGTATATCCAAAGGGAAGGGGTTGACTATGAGAAAACTTTTTCCTCTATTGCTATGTTAAAGTCTATAAGGATTCTCTTCCATAGCCACATTTTATGATTATGAAATTTGGCAAATAAATGTTAAGACTGCTTTTCTGAATGACAATCTTGAAGAGAGTATCTTTATGTCTCAGCCCAAGGGGTTCATAACCCAAGGTCAGGAGCAAAATGTTTGCCAGTTGAATCAATCCATTTATGGTTGAAACAAGTATCCAGATCTTGGAACATTAGGTTTAATACTGCGATCAAATCTTATGGTTTTGACCAACATATTGATGAACCTTGTGTATACAAGAAAATCAACAAAAGGAATGATGTGGAATACTTTATGTACTTTATGTACTTTATGTGGACGACTCATTAGGGGAGAGAGAGGGAGAGAGAGATTTCTCCTACCTTTTCCCCCCATTACAACAAGCAAAAATCAGAGTCAAAGAGTATGAGAAATCATATTATGAGGCTTGATTCATTTCTTTATATTTCATTTTGTAATTTTGATGTATTAAGTTGTAAGATTGACTCTATGGCCAAGAGGGCTAAAGTTCATGTTATAATATTGATGCATTTCTTCTACCATTCTCTCATTTTTCTTTTACTTTCACTTTTAATGCATTTAACTAGTTTCTGAATAGTGTAATGTGTTATTAGTATTAGAGAATCTGGATGTGTGTTTTGTAAGTTTTGTTTAGTTAAACGCGAACATCAAAGCCTTGTTTTATTCGAGAGAAAAGACAATCGCATAACAAGTGAAAACCTGTGTTTAACTAAGCGAATGGTGAAGAGATTGTAACTATGCAATCTCATCGCCGAATTCATCCTTCGTATAATTGGAGAAATGTTCAACTTGTGCGGTAAAGGTCGCCTTAAAATAGTATAAATTACTTATATTGCATATAAATTGATTAGATATAAATCATAGATTAACTTTAATATTTGGATCCCAAGATGAGTAAGTATGGTGAAGGTGCCGAGAGGACGCTCGCCTTAATTTTGAAGTTAATTGATGCTTTATATCGCTTTAAACTATAATATGCAATACCTTGCAATTAATTTGTTAAATATTCTTTCATGTCATGCCTGTTACATGAGTTGACAATCTATTAGACTCCATGCCCGTGTTCCTCTTGCACTGCCAATCGCACCTTAGTGTATATAGGTAGGATAAATATATTGTGCACACTTACGCTGTATAGAGTATAGGTAGAATGACTTTTTTATACTACATGCATATCATTACAAAATCAGCAACGCGTATGTAGGACATGCATTTTTTTGTCACATCATCCTATCTTAATCGCCTAATTCAGTCACTCATTTTGAGCCTAACATGACATATCCATGATTGAATGTTTATGCAAATAAACCAAATGACTCGAGGTCCTCTGAGATCTATATTCTTCTCAATCAGATACGTCTGAAACCATACCTGAGAACCCTAATATTTTTCTTTTCTACTTCTAGTCTTGGCTGAACACGACCCTAAGATGGCCCGAGACACAACTCCAAAATTTTCTGTCTTTCGACTTGTCTGGGCAAGCACTGGGACGTTCTTGCCTTAACACAAGGATTTGTACTTTGTATTTTCTCTCGGTCGAACAGGACCAAGCCTTAACACTCTTGTCCCAAGATTCCACCTTCGAGCAATGGCTTTACCTCAATCCTCCCCAAGATTCCATCCCAACATCTTTGACTTACCCCAAGACTCGGACAAACTTTTAGCTTCTCTTCTTAACTTCTAGCAAGCAAATGTGATAGAAGATATGAATATTACATGTATGCTAAAGAGAGCATAGTTAACTGAAATATAAATGGGATAAGGATAAAAAGAATCTATGGTTCAATTTCTATTATGTCGAAAACATGTCCAACAAGTAGTAAAAAATATTCTTAAACTTGCTAAATTAATTAAGTGCTATTGGCATGACCTCAATCTCTAAAGGTTAGAGGTTCAATCCCCCACCCCACGTTTATGTGTATGTATACATATCCCATACTTAAACTTCTTTCTTAAGTATCTTAAAATCCCTCAATATTAGGCATCCTAAATCTCATTGAAACAATGGCTTTGCAAGATTGTCGATTATCATGCATATATTTACAATTCTTACCGTAGTCCTAATTAAACTATAAAAAGTCATCGCATTATTTTTTATTTCTTTTTGTTACTTTTTAACTGGCCTTCATCGTCACATCCCCTCCTAGACCCTCTTTCCTAATCCCAAAAGAAGGTGTGACGTTAGCAAGTATCGACTCTTATGACACTCACTGACAACTTACTAACTACTAATTTTTAACTTAGATTAAACTGAGAAAAACATACATATTACTTCACATAAACATATCTAGAGTAATTGTCTAGCATCATCCAACATACTCGTAATTGAAATTCAGCAACTAAAAAGACAAGCACACACACCAACTCTTCCTCACAATGCATGATCAAAATATGCAAGAAAATAAAAGAAACCTAAAATAAATTGATGGATAGATTGTTGACAGTAGGTTAGGCTCGAAAATCACAATCTCTACTCGAAAAACAAATTTTTTTGAAAGAATGAGCTAAAGGCCCAACGAGTTACTATCTTAAATAAACATGCTTTTAAACTAAATACTTAAGAAGTCTTAGCAAAGTAGTGAACATTTAATCTTTCTTATTGCTTTAGCACCTATTTGGTTGTTTTAATAGAAACTGCTCAATATTCCCAATGTCTTCGTCGTAGTGGGACACGCCCATCACACCTGACGACATCTTTGTTGTGGAGTAAACTCAACACCAACAATGCTTAATTACCTATCTGCACATGTAATTGCTCTCATAGTGTCTAAACTTATCTTTGAATAGCTTGGGTATAGAACAATGTAAATATAATTTCTAAAACTATTAACTCGCAAATAAATCACTAATACTGGTAAAGGAACACTCATCAACTTTTATCTCCTCTAAATTATGCTATGCTTAAATACTTTGCTAAAACTCATGCTCAAATATTGAATCTTATGCTTTAAATACTTAACTAAATGGCATGTTTGAAATACTTAAATAAATCTCATTTTTTAGTAACTCAATATAGATGAATAAATCAAGATGATAATAAATCATTCTTAATAACTTCTAACTAAAAATATTGTTTGAAATTCATGCTTAAATCAAGAGTTTAAATTTATTATTTCACTCACATGTTGTAGCTAGATCCCTAGGTCTATAGAGTTGTCCAATCTCTTTTTGATTTGAAATAAAAAATTTAAGTTTCAAATTAATTCCCTTAATCCTTAAAAATTCTAAACTTAACTTAAAAATCTCAAAATTATATATATAAAAAAAGAGCTTATTTTGGCACAATGGCATGAGCTGGCATATGGTTATGTTGTGGCTAGGCTGCACGCGGGCGCTAACATTGTGAAGGGCTGCCAAGATGTGTGCTAACCTTCCTAGTTGTGTCGTCCATCCACCATGGCTTTGTCACATGCTTTGTCACATGCACAAACCTTGTTGCATAGCCTTGGCACATACATGCCTTGTTGCGTGATACCTTAATGAGTGCACAAGCCATGATACATGATTTCTTTACTACATGTGTGCCTAGCCGCATGTTTATCCATTAAGATTGCTTACATTGCCCATGACACCAACAACGACACTCACTCGTGCACGCTACAATTTATGAAACTTTCCAATATTCTAAGCCCTAGCCAAGAACGTGATTGTTGCCCAAAACTCCCAGTTACACGTTTAAGTTAAATTTCCAATTTTCACTTCAAAACTCTATAACTTAAAGTTCATTCATTAAGTTAAAATACCTCCTTCTACATACATGTTCTTTAACCTCTTAACTAGCGTACTTAAAAAATTTATATCAAACTCAAACTATTTCCTCGACTTGCCTCTAATCTTTGAATACTATTTTCGAATCCTTTAAAAACTGACATCCTCTTATTATCTTCAACAATTCATCTCCTTCCTCAATAATCTTCTTCTTCTGGTAGCCTTCATTGGTAAACTATATTCTTAGCTTTCTTTTAAGATTGAATTTACTCAATTTACACGAGGGAATTAAATACTTTCTTCATCAAAAGTTGAGCTTTAGTCAGGTAGTCTTGCATGAAGTTATCATGGCACCTTCTTAACTAATGTTGATGATAAATCCTTAATTAGCCACCTGTAAACCACTTAACCATTAACCATCTCATTTTAAGCCTACCAACTCACCTTGGAAACCCGACCTTCACAAACTAGTTTCGCTAAAACCTTACTTGATCATTCTACTTTGTCCTTAATGCATGGTCTACCGCCTAGCCTTTTCTATGCCTAGGCATTCCTCCCCAATGCCGCCTAGCTAGGGTGGCATATGCGTTGGTTGGCCACATCGCTTACTCAAGTTGGTCACCTAGGCTTTTGCTCACCTACATTTACTCTTAAGTAGTTTGATTTTGCCACCTAATAAACATACACCATCTTGGCTGCCTAAAGGATACTTTAGCCTTCAAGTCTCTTCGATCATTTGGACGCATTAGAAGCTAATTTTGGCTTGCCTTAGCTTTCACTTGGCCACATAGCCTACTGTAACGCCCCGAAAATTTAAGGTAAAATTCTTTCTCGTTTTATGTAAAATGCAAGTCGATATAATAATAATATAATATTAATTATATTATTATTATTAATGTTTATTTTATTGGTTATAATATTAATATTATAAATATTATTATTATTAATATTTATTTTAATTGTTATAATATTAATATTATAAATATTATTATAAATTAATATTTTAGAAATATTGTTATTTATAAAACAATAAAATAAATTATTAATTATTAATATTAATATTATTAATATATTATTATTACTTTATTATTATCATTATTATTTGTATTTAATATATATAATTATTATTTAATTTAAAATTATTAATAATAAATAGTTATTAAGAATTATATATATATATATATAATATATTTTTTTTAAAAAACTAAACCCTAATCGCGCCGCCTAACCCCCCCCCCCCCGTTTTTCTTTCGTTTCTCCTTCTTCCTCCTCGCGCGCGCAACCCCTCCATCTCCGTTTCCTCTCCCCGACGCCGCGGCACCGCTAAACCCGAGCCCCATCCATTTCCTTTCGCTTCCGTCTCCGTCTGTCTCTTCATCTCCGTCTCCGTCCTCTGCCCTATCTCCATCTTCGTCGTCGGCCGTAGCCTCGCCGGACGTTCGCCGCAGCCACCATCCGCAAGCCGCAACCCGTTTCTTCGTCTTCGTCCGTCGAATCCCAGCCAACGCCACCGCCGCTCGTCGCCGCTCCACGAAACAGCCATCCGCAAGCCGCAACCCGTCTCTTCGCCGCCGCCGTCGCTCGCCGGGAAAAATCGATCACCGTGCTGCCCATTTTCTTTCTTCCAGACCCGACCCGGTTCCAACTGACCCGAGCCGTTTCCGATCCGAGCCACACAACCCGGGTGAGCCGAGCTGAGTAAGCCGAGCCGAGCGAGCCGCGAGCCGAGCCCCAAGCCGAGCGAGCCGCGAGCCGAGCCGCGAGCCGAGCCGCGAGCCGAGTAAGCCGAGCCGCGAGCCGAGCCGCGAGCCGAGTAAGCCGAGCCGAGCCGAGTAAGCCGAGCCGAGCCGAGCCGAGCCGAGCCAAGCCACCTAAGCCTTCCTTCCTTCTTTTCGGTTCACGGTGAGTTTTCGGTAAGGTTTGTTCTGATGAATTCCCTAATGTTACCTAGTCCGATTCGAGTTTGAATGTTGGATTAAGATATGGCCCTACTTTTCTTCCTTGAAGGTAGTTCAGATTTGACACTTGGGTTCTCGGGTCTCGCGGTAGGCCTGGTTGGAGATAACTTCCTTTCCTTGGGTAAGTCAACGGTTAGCGCTTCTGACCTTTTTAAAACAACTGCTACTAAAGTCATCAACTAAAACCTCGTGTTTCGTTAGGTGGATCTGTTGAGCGTGGTTTTCGATCGAGGGGCATACCCGAGTTTCAGGTAAGGGTTTTCCTACTACTGGACCCCGAGTCCAGGCTAAAACCGTAGTAATCCACAGGGGATTACACGTTAGTGACTGTACTGAATATCTGTATGCGTTTTGACTGTTAAGTACTGATATTATATTCTGTCTGATGAAAATATACTGTGACTGCTGTTTTGTGGATTGAAATTATATGTTGAAGGACCTTAAAGTTACGGTCTAGTATGTATTAAATACTGATCTGGATGTGGTTCATGAAGTTTGGACGGGGAAGGATAGTGAGTCCGGTTTTGGTTGGTTAGTCGATTGGACCTAGGGTTTCCCTATTTGGCGTGCGAATTGGTAATGCATAAAGCAACTGAGGGTGTAGATGTTTAAACCTATACTATCTGACTGACAAAGCCTATGGCGGGACTGTAATGTGAATGCCGTTGAGATGTGACTGATGTAGACAGTTTGGTAAGGGCTGAGGGGTAACGGTTAGCTTCATCTATGGGGTAGTGTACCTTACGGATACGTGCATCCTTCGGGAGCACTAGACTGATATGTGTATCCTTCGGGAGCACTCGACTGATATGTGCATCCTTCGGGAGCACTAGACTGATATGTGCATCCTTCGGGAGCACTAGACTGATATGTGCATCCTTCGGGAGCACTAGACTGATATGTGCATCCTTCGGGAGCACTAGACTGATATGTGCATCCTTCGGGAGCACTAGACTGATATGTGCATCCTTCGGGAGCACTAGACTGATATGTGCGTTCTACGGAACCACTAGACTGTTATGTAGGGTACCCCCGAATAGGAAGTTAACTGTTGTTCCCTAACGGGCCCAGTAGTGGGTCCCTTACTGGGTATGTTTATACTCACCCTTTCCTTTCTTTAACTTTTCAGGTAGGGGTACAGCGAGAGGCAGACCGACGAGAGGCAGGAAGGATGCGTGAAGGCCATATGGACGCGTCTGATTTTCTTTCGCTTCCGCTATGTATTTTGTCAGAATATTTTGATTGTGATTTTTGGACTGGTGACTTGACATTTTATTTTGTGACTTTTGAAGTATTTAAAATAGGGCCCGAAACTGTCTTTTGTAAGGTTTATAATGTTTTAATGAATCGTATCTGGTCCGTTTTAAATTTTATTTTGAATGGTCGAGTTTTGGTATTTGGTAGTGACCTCAGCTTAGTCCGGAAAAGTTGGGTCGTTACACCTACTTAGCTCACTTTTCTGACGCTTAGCAAGAATTTCATCATTTTCTTTTCGCCCTTACCACCACCCTTCAAAGCCCTTGATCATACTTAACTTTGGTTCCTTATCTCATACTTAAAACATTTTGGCCGCATACTTAGCACCTTAACTCATCAACCCTTAAGTTACCTCTCAGTAATCACACTTAACTATTTTTCCTTTAAACCTTTAGATAATTCTTCCTATCAAGCAATTTAACAAACAAGTTTCTACAAATTTACTTAAAGTAAAGAAACAGCAAAGTCAGGGGTTACATCATCTACTCAAAAGCTCTCGAACAAATTTTTTTTGCACGATATACTCTTTCTTACTTTTGATCTATTTTGCATTATCTTCATTTATTTTCTTGCGAATGTTTCCACCCCTCGCATAATTTTCTTATTAATGTTGCTATGTTTAATTTTTGTCATTTTATTTTTTTAAAATAAGATTATGGTGAGACCTTACCTTTAAATTGGAAAAAACCCACCATAGATCTCATATGAAAAAAACAAAAGGATCAAAATTAAGTATAGGTCATTCTTTTGCCAAGTAAAACCCACTTTTTAAATTTGTTTCATTTCGTGTTGTTTTGTTTGGTTTTCCTTTACCTTTCTCATTTTAGTTTTGATCTACTAAGGTCCTTAGAGTTATCTTTCTTGTTGTGTATGGTTTTCCATCAATTTAGTTTATGGTTTTTCTATCTTTTGGGTATTGAATAATTATGTTTGTTTGATTGGTTTTCAGGATATTTTATTAATGATCCTAGGAGAAAAAGATTATTGCGGAGGATCTAACTAATTAGATTTATTTAGGAAAATAACTGAACAGATTTAGTGTAAATACCGTACTAATTCTAGCAATTGATTTTTGATAATATCTTTCGATTTTCTTCTACATATTTAATTATTTTATATATTTTTTTTAAATTTTCAACTAAATTTATTTCAATTTAAAATTTTAAAACTAATTCTTTAAAACTATTTTTTGAGTGGTTTTAATAATATTATTTTTCTCAACATTGAAGGTATAACTAAAAATATTAAGGAAAATGATCAAACCAAAAAAAAATTAAATACCAAAGATCAAATTAGAAAGAAAGCAATTTCAAAACATTAGAGAATATAATACATATTATCCAAAAGTTGTGTATCATTTATTTTTTTTTATAAAAAGAGTAATGCACCATCATTTTCAAATGTTTGCTAATAGAATATTTACCAATCAAAATATGTTATCTTAAAAATCAAAATGTGAAATTGAGATACAATGTACACATAAAATAAGATTAAAAAAGGATTGAATGAAGATAAGATTTTTGTTTTGTTTTAAAAAAGGTTAGATTTGATATACAATTTTGTTTAAAATTAGATTATATTTGTATTTTTTTCGGATGAGATTATGCATTTTAGTTTTTTAAAAATTATATTTTAAATTTTAACTTTTGAAAATTCTTTTATTTATATTTTATGCGAATTAGATTATGTATTATATATATATATATATATATATATATATATATATATATATTGTGTATATATTGTATATCTATAATATCTATAATATGTATATATGTTTATATATATATATATAGATATGTGTATATATATATATATGTAGTTGTATGTATTATGTATAAACATGTGTACATCTATATCTATATATGTATGTGTATGTGTATGTGTATGTGTGTATGTATATGTGTATTTATCTGCAGGGAAAAAGCATAATTGTAAATATACAATAGATGAAAGTGAAAGAGAAGTAAAACATGCAGTAAAAGCTAAAAGATTTAGATGTCATCCTAAATGCATTAAAATAAAGGATTAAATGTACTTTGTATAACTTGAAAAACAAAGTTTAGAAGTTACACCTTTGAAATTCAATTAGTATACTGATTTATGGTTATTTTTATTCATAAACAAAGCTCTAGACAACCACACAATCTTCCCTACTATTCTCTTGGATTTCGAATTAGTTTGTGGGAACTAAAATGTGATTTTATAACAACAAATTGAAAGAGCTTTGGTGATATTTTCTAAGTTTGAGCAAATGACATTTGAAAGTAAACAAAATTAATCTTTCACTTACTTATAAGCATTAGCCATGCAAGTAATGCATGAGGTGAGTTCAAGAATTTGACATTTCAAAAGCTTGAAATGGAAACTTACCATTCAAGAAGTAAATTTGTCTACATATAGTAGATATATATGCTTAAGATAAGTATCCTTCTAGACTCCCTTCTCTAAGCCTAAAAGATGCATGAGACTAGTAAGTCACTTTCTTCTCTCAACAACACTTACTAACCCTTACTGACATCAACTCTAACTCTAATACGGAAAATATCTCAACCCAACATATGCAATAAAATCAAACTAGACTTACTCATAAGATAAACTTATCATAGTAGTGCAACCAATAACTTAACAAACTAGAGTTCGAACTCAGAATATCATATTACAACCTAAAATAAAATGAAGCCTAGAGTTTGAAAAACATAACACATACTCCTAACTAACTTTAAACATCTCATAATATATATACAGACCAATATACATGTTTATAATATATGACATACTACAATGAAAACTAGTAATCTACAACAAACAAGGCAATAGTAAGTCAAGCTCCAAGACCCTAATAGCTACCTAGAAGTGAGAAAACATGAGCTAAAAGCACAGTGAGTAACTAGCTTTGAATCACAGCATGTTGTATAATACTTTAAGTAATAAACATAGCAAAAAAGTACATAAACTTTTCGATCTTCCTTAATACTTTATGCTCTAAGTCTAAACTTGGAAATGGTAGAATTAAATCAATACCATAACCCTGATAAATATAAAACTCGGCTTTAAAAGTATAATGAATCAATGCTATTAGTTCTGCTCTAAGAAGGGTCACTAGGCATCCAATAGAGGTCCTCATCTGAATATATCTCTATGAACAATATACTCTCTGTAGGATTATAATAGATCTCTAGATAACTTGGGTATAAAATTAAACATGTTTATAAACTCAAGCTTCAAAACTCGGATGACTCAAATCTCAAACTCATGCTCTTTAAGACTTAGAAACAACATTCTTGAACAAATTTCTTGCTTATTAAGAAACTTAGACTTTAAATATGCTTAACTAAATCATATAACTCATGCTTAAATACTTGAAAACTTAGCTATAAACTCATGTTTTTCTCTTGCTTAGAAATTCTCTTGTTTTTAATCTCAAGCTCAACTACATCTCATCCTTTGTAAATAACTTGGTAAAATCATTAAGAAAATCATATACAGAAAGATCAAGTATGCTTAAAACGTTTAACTAGAAATTCATGTTTAAAACAGAATTCAAACTCATTTTGTCACTCACGGATTATTGTTAACTCCTCTAGGTTTATAAATTTACCCAACTTCTTCTGGAACCAAAATAAGAGAACTAAATCTCAATTAATACTCTTAATCCATAAATAATCTAAACTTTACTAAAAAAAAACTGCTAGAACATAAAAAATAGCCTAAAATAGTACATAGGCATGGTTGGCACATGCCCCATCAGGGTGCCAAGCAGCGTATTAACCTTGCGTGGGTTTTCCGCACGCCTGCCATGGTCGTAGAGCTTGACTGCACTACTGACATTCACATGCAAGCTTGTCTCATAACTTTGACGTGTGACATTCACAAAGGTTGTCTTGCATGCCAAACTTTGGGCACCTCCTGCTTGTTGAAATTCCACTAAATGCATGTGGGGTCATCTGTATGATAGAATTTAGACATGCATAGGGAAAAACGGATCTAAATTTTAACCTACATGAATTAGGAATTTTTAAGAAAATACCATTGTAGCTTCTGAATCATTCGAATAACTTTATAACACGATCTTCACTAGACAACCACTAGTAATCATCTACTATCCTTCAGACTTAGAATTGGGTAGTGGGATCTAATGGATGAAGGAAATCGAGAGAGAGAATTAAAAGAGAAAAGGTTGGAATATGAAGGGATATGTGAGAATTTTTTGAGAAAATGGTATTTAATTTAATTAGGAAAATTTAAATTAACCGAAAACCAAGAGTTTTTTAAACTTCGAAAAAATCCTCCTTTTATAAACAAATTACATGTAAACTTGTAATTGATTTATCTAAGCCCAACACCTGACAATCCACTAAACATTAAAGGGTTTTAGTGGGCTTGGTGTCAACATGTTATGCAACCACATATCCCACTATGAGTTATTGAGATTATCCAATAAAATTTGATCATTCAAGTCAAAGTCAAACTTTGACTTTTTGAAGTCAAAAGTCAATATTTTAACTTTTTACCATTTTGTCCATCTTGACTAATTTCTACTTCCTAATTCTGAATCCACATTCATTTTTTTAAATTCATCACATTTGAATATATAGCCAGTCAAAGTTTTACTTTTCAAAATTAAAAGTCAACATTTTGACTTTTTTCAACTTAGACTATTTCCATCATTTATGAGCCTCCAAGTATGACTTCAAATTCATATCTTTGATATTTAAATCATATTTAAAAATTAAGCTCTATCTCTAATTTGATAAACGACGACTATATTGCATGTATTTATCGGTTTCTCTCTCCTTGTCGAATTCAAACAATTCAAATCATTCCAATATACAGTTCTAAGTTTATCCCATATGAGCTAGCAGGGGATCCTAATGAACCTATAGATCATGGACTCCAACGATCTGAAATTAACTGAGTAAACCCTTTTAAAATAATCCTAAATGCATTAAAATAAAGGATATTGAAGATGCTTTGTATAACTTGAAAAACAAAGTTTAGAAGGTACCTTTAAAGCTCAACTGGTCTATTGATTTGAGGTTATTTCTATTCACAAATAAAACTCAAGACAACCCCAAGACCTTTCCTACTATTCTCTTGGATTTATATTTAGTTTGCGAAAACTAGAATATTGTTTCAGAACCACAAATTTATTGAGTTTTTTGGTGAAATTTGCTTAATTAATTTATACTAAAGTTGATCGAATGACATTTCAAAGTAATACAAATTAATTCTCGCTTATTTATAAGCATTAACAACCAAAGTAATGCATGAAGTGAGTTAACTAGAATTTGACACTTCAAATTTCATTAAGCTTAACATGGAAACTCACAAATTGCATTCAAGTTGATTGTTGGATTTTTTAGGATTAACATACTGTTAGAGTTGATGCCCTAAATCTCATGGTCTTCTAGTTTGTAATTGTATTATATAAGTATTTAAATTATCTAATAAAATAAAAAAAAAATTATCTAATAAAATAAAGTATTTTATTTTATTTGACATTTAGTTGCACTAACCCACAAAACCAATAAACCAACATCCAAGGTTATCTTTTGTAACCTAAACATGTATGTGGAGACATAGAAGTAGATCATGATTAAGTGATCATCTAAATAGTCTGTAGTAGATGAATAAGGTTGGATACCTTATCTTGGTGACACTACGAATACAACATGCTTTGAGTTGTTACAATTCTCTTAAAGTGCTACAAATGATTTGATCTTAACCATTCACGTGGAGACATTAGAGCGAGGGTATTCTATACAAGGAGTTTGTATAAGATCTGACCATGAAATAAATAGTATCTCTTATTAATATCATTACTAGTTAAGACCACATTTCACCGTAATGACAATAGATGACTTGACCTGAATCCTAAGTAAGTTGTGAGCTCCTGCCTATGAACGCAGTCCTTTGATTTTCATGGGCAAGAGTGGCCTATGTCGTCAATTCAATATGTCTACCATTTTGGGGATTCGTCTGATTGTGGAGCTAGGAACACAGCTACATAAGAAAGAATTCACTCATTCTCTATAGATAGAGTAAGTAGAGAAATTACTCTGTCAAGTGCTGATTTCAGGGTTTGAACAATGTGGTGCCACACCCTCTCTTGGCCTGGAAGGAATTCAATTATAGTGGGACTATAACTTATAGTTCATCAGAGGAATCAGTGGTACTTAAGGAGCCAAGTTGTACTTATGAGCAATTTGTGAAGGATCATTACACTGTTGATTGGTTATATCTGAAGGACACAAAATTATATCTACAATAAGAAAAGTGCAACTGTTAGTTTTTAGTGGAATAACTGATAGTTAATGAATGGAGATTAATTTAATTAAAGAGTTTAATTAATAAATCTCATATCATTGGAAAAGTGCAACCATCCCAATGTCTTTATTCAACATATTAAAACTAAGTCCTTGTCGTGTACAAGTTTTTCTATTGGTTGCCCAGGTATAAGAGAAACAATAGCTTTATCCAAATGATTGAGAGTCGAACACATGGAACTGATATAAAAGATTAGTTTTAGGATTTACTCATCAATTAGGCAGTATAAAAGAATAATGAATAAATGAATGTGAACCGAATTAAGACTACTTATGTACTATAGAAATTTTAAAGGGGAACTAGATGGATGGGAAATGGAGTTACGAACTAACTTGTGTGAGAAGAGATGAAGAAAAGTCTATGCATGACTAGGAGATTAGACTATGAAAGGCTTGATACGCCACACTTGTCCGCCTTTCAGGGTACAAATGACACAACGTAGTTATGCGAGATATATTTGGAAGAATTTACATATAAAACATATAGAGCTTCGCGATTAAGGGCAGCAACCTTTCAGCACCTATTACCTACAGTTGTCCTTCTTTCAGGGTACAAATGGTGGAAGTTATCTCACCAAGGTGGAGTTTGTCCAAACTCCTCCTGATGTGCGTTAGACATATCCTTGCTACTTGCCCTCTCCGGTAGCTGGTGATAAGCACTGGCCAAGTGATGAAAATAACTCAACTAATGCGATAAGAGTTATAAGCAAAGCAACTTATCAAGAACTTATCACAAGTCTAAACTACAAAATAACACATTGAAAAATGAACAGTAAAGAGATAAATGGATGGAAATGGTATAAACATGTAGTATAGATTAAAGAATGTAGGTCTTTGACCATTGTACAATATGAACAACATATATTGCAAAGAATACAAAAATGAAAAGAAAAGAGGAAGGAAAATGTTTACAAGTTAGGAGAAATGGGAAATGGACTTCCTTTTCTTCAAACTCTAAGCTCTCACTCGCAACTTAGTCGAAGAAGAAGTAGATGACTTTTACATACGGTGGAAAGACTACTCCTTCCTGTCACTCTCTAGATTCTAGCCTATTCGGGCACTTTGGGTCCATTCAGACCTCTGATTAGAGATTAACATGTAACTTTTACATACAGTCAGTTATCTCTCCTTCATGGTGATGGGTCCTTTATATAGGCAACTTTAGTTAGAAAACTACTATTCTTCTGCTCATGTCAGCATCGAAAGCCACCATTGTCAAGTCACATCATCTCAAACTACCATTCTTGTCTTCTAGTGAACCGTACTCCTGTAATCCTGAAGCTTTTCGCCTAGCATTTATTTTCGCCAAACGGGATATTCTCATGTAACTCTTGCGCGATATCCTTTGCGATTCACTAATCTCTTCTTCTGCTTTTATCCTACCTTAAGATACTGAAAAGCGATAAAACAAGCTTAGATGCTTATGTAACGTGTATTTCTAATTACTTATTCTTTTTCAACATAATCATGGCGTCTTCACACATTTCTTCTACATTTTAGCCTCGTTATTCTATAAAAAAAGGCTACAATAAGTTGTATTTCTACAAGTTATAAATATTCTCCCAGATCGATTTATGTTCAGGCTACCACAAACTAAGGTTTAAGGAGTTCGACGTACCTAAAACAACGTTTAGAATGTGTTACGAGCATTGTGAATTATTGGTAATGCCTTTTGGATTAACTAAAGCCCCAACAACTTTTATAGACTAAATGAGCTGAGTATTTCATCATTACTTGGATCAATTTGTCATTGTTTCAATTGATGATTTATTGGTTTACTCCCTGAATGTGCAAAGGCACGTGGAACACTTGAACATCGTATTACAGATCTTGCAAGAGGAAAAACTATTCACAAATTTTAGTAAATGAAAATTCTAGCTAAACGAAGTAGTGTTCCTTGGACATATTATATCATGAGACTGATTAAAGGTGGACTCACAAAAGTTTGAGGCGATCAAAATGTAGGAGCGCCCCAAAACTATCTCGAAAGTTAGAAGCTTTCTCAGTTTAGCGGGTTACTATAGGCTTTTCATGGAAGGATTCTCTAAGTTGGCCCTTCCTTTGATGAAACTCACCAAGAAAGCGATAAAATTTGAATGGTCGCACAAGTGAGAAAAGTTTCCAAGAGTTAAAGTGCAGACCTACTATTGCACCGATTCTAGCATTACCTACGACCGAGAAAGATTAAGAGGTCTTTTGCGATGCGTCCCACTAAGGTTTGAGATGCATTTTTTTTTTTTTTTTGCAAGAAAGGAAAGTAATAGCCTACGCATCTTGACTACTAAAACTACATGAAGATAACTACCCCACGCATGACTTAGAACTGGCAGCAATTGTTCACGCGAAGAAAATCTGGCGACACTATTTAATGGGGGAGAATGCATCATCTTTATAGATGACAAGAGTTTGAAGTGTATATTTAATCAAAAGGAATTAAATCTAAGATAGACGTGTTGGATGAAGCTCATTAAAGATTATGATTGCACTATCGCATACTACCCTAGGAAAGTCAATGTCATAGCTGACGCATTAAGTAGAAAAAGCCTCAGCCCAAGGAACAAAGGGAGGATGGCTCTATTAAAAAAGCTAAGAGGCTTCAAAGTGGTACTAAATGCAGGAACATTTGGAAACCCGATGGCACGTTTTCAGGTGAAGCCCACGCTTGAAGAGGAAATTGTTAGATTGCAACCTGAAGACCCTGAGCTGAGGAAGATAGCCGAAAAAAGAGAGATGTGAAAGGTAATCCAATTACACGTTTAAAGAAGAATGGTGCTCTGTTAAAGACAAAAGACTATGTGTTACACAAAATAAGACGTTTAGGGATAGTATTCTAGAAGAAGCATATAGTTCGGTTTACCCGATGCACCCCAGGAGCACTAAGATGTATAGGATTCTGAAGGCCTATTATAGGTGCTAAGGCATGAAAAGAGAAATAGCCAAGTTTATGGCAAGATGCTTGATTTTCTAATAAGTTAGACCTCAGCGGTAAAAGACAGGCAAGTAGCGATGTCCCTTGCTAAGTCATGAATGGAAGTGAGACACATAACCATGGATTTCTTGTTTGGATTGCCTAGAATGCCCAGTGGCTACGACAGGATCTGGATAATCGTGCATACATTCACGGAGACAATACGCTTCATCCCTAACAAGAAATCCTTTCTAATAGACAAATTGGCTAAGTTATACTTGTAAGCCAATACGAGACTTCAGTATCTATCATTTCTGATTAAGATCCACGTTTACCTTCAAGTTTTGGCCAAAATTGCAAGATGCGTAGGGTATGAAGTTATGTTTTAGTACTGCATTCCATCCCCAAGTGGATGGTCAATTTGAAAGGACCATTCAAACATTGGAAGATATGTTGAGAGCCTGCGTGTTATAATTCAAAGGGAGTTAGGACGAGCAGCTGTCCTTGATTGAATTTAAGTTTGTAGGGAGGAAATCGGTGATAGAAAATTGTATGGATGAGAGTTAGTCCAAGCAATGACAGAGAACGTCAAAGTAATTAAGGAAAACATGAATACCGCTTGTGATAGGCAAAAAAGTTATGCAGATAACCATCGCAAGGCATTACAATTCGAAGTAGGAGACAGGGTCTTTCTGAAACTATCCCCATGTAAAGGAGTAATCCGATTTGAAAGGAAGGGAAAACTGAGCCATGATACATTAGGCCACATGAGATTCAATGACGTGTAGGACCAATGGCCTATAAGTTAAGGTTGCCTGCAAAACTGTCTATAATCCATCACGTCTTCCATGTGTCAATGTTGAGGAAATATGTGCCAGAATCCTTGCATATCCTCCAAGACCAGCCTATAGAAGCACAAGAAAACTTGACTTATGAAGATACACCCTTATGCTTCTTAGGTAGAAAAGAGCAAGTGCTGAGAACGAAACTGATTCCAATGGTTAAGGTAATATGGAACAATTATGGAGTTGAGGAGGCCTCTTAGAAAAATGGAAAACAAATAAAAGTCAAGTACCCCTAGTTATTTGTACTCGCCCATTGAATTTCGGGGACAAAGATCCTACAAGGAGGTAATGGTTGTAAGACCCTAATCGTAAATCACTAACGCGATGAAAGCCCTATGATAGGAAAGGTGCACGACGAGACCTCTATTAGTGAAGTACAATTTACGGTTGAGTTATAAAATAAGGATTCTTACACAAAAAGGGTGACACAGCGACCAAACGAACAAGTTAGCCTATCTCACCTAGAGACAGTGATGTGACTTAGATATCAGTAGGTCGACAATTGATGGGACTCAGATCTAAGTTTAAGATAAGGGTTGATAGAGGCACGTGGCATTTTAAGATTGGAATATTTTCGTCGTCGGTTAAAGGAATCATTTCGGTATGGAAAAGCTCATTGAGAAGATCTATAAATAGAGAGATCAAGCCATTTGAGGTTGCTTTTTGCATTGATTTTATTAAGAAAGAATAGGAGAATTGTCAAGGATTCGAAACGAGGAACGAGCTCAGTTTTAATCAAATATTTTTGATCAAACACGAAGGTTCCAGCTTGGGAAACTAATCTAGGAGGCTTGTCGATAAGAGTACTTTGAGTATTAAGCTTGCCGCGTTTTGAATCTAGAAGTGTTTTCACAGCGAGAGTACACGATAAGAGTAAACTCTGAATAGGGATTAAAACCTTATTACATTTGGAGAACTTTAGAAATGCAAGGAGGAAGTTGAATCTTTGAGAAGGAAGTGTTCCTTGTAACTAAACTCGTTAAAGTGTTGTAATGTGATCCCATCGAGTATCTCCTGGTCTTTTAATCATTATCTCTTGATTTAATCCTCGTCCACTTGATATTTCACCATTATTTAAAGCTTAAAAAATTTTCATGTTTCTCTCGTAGAATATCTCGACGTTTTGCTGATGCTCCCATAGCATTTACTACATTTGTAGCAATAAAAAAAGATAGGTAATTTCCACATGATTTTTTGCAATATTTACAAGAGTTAATTGAAGTTGATGAGAAAAACAATGAATATAAAAAGCACATTAATTTTCTTTCAAAATAAGTGCTTTCAAGCGATGGAACTTACCATGATTCCAATAAATCGTTCAATCACATGACCATCCACATATCGTAATACAACTGACATCTGCTCCTTTGAAGATATATCTTTTGATTCATCTATCAAGATAGAAAATTTTTTGTCACTCACATCTCTTATAACTATATTAACAATTTATGTTGCAATGCAGCTTACTATATCTTTTTGAATATCATATGCAACCAATTTCAAATTATTTGGAGCATTTTTCAAAGTCGTGACTTCAATATCCTTATTATGGTTGCACAACCATCGCAATAGTTCAAGAAAGTACCTTGATTCTGTGAATCATCAGTCTCATCATGTCCATAAAATGCAAGACCTTGCCGTAATAAAAATTGAGTACAATCAATTGATGTGCCTAATCGAGTTTGATACTCAGCTCGTACTTGGTCAGACATCCTATTTAAAAAAGTCTCAATATGTTGCTTTTGTTTTAAAACAACCTCACTTTTTCCCCAAGCTTAATTGTATGCACTATTAGAACCACCAATATGAGTTTCCAATCTCTCTTTTTTCTTCCAATTGGAAAATCCTTCACTAACAAAACATTTCCCTCCTGATTCTTCACTTACTTTTGGTTTGAACAAGTAGAAACATAAACAAAATGCAGCATCCTTAAAAATACACTACTCTAACCAATTGGGATATTGTTTAAACCAAGCTGGATTAAATCGTCTTGGCTTTGGCCCAAATTTAGCTTCTTAAATGGAAAAGTATGATTTCAAGGTTGACAAGGACCTTTTGGTAGATATGCTCTACAAACTTGATCTTGAATATTATAATTATATTTAGAAATTCTAGTTCTTAGACCAGGATCTGCAGGTAGTTCTCCTAAATTGATTTCTTTATAAGATCTATCAAAATCAAGAATATGTATCTTTTTTTTGGGATGATGACTCTATAGTTTCTACGGTTGTTTTTCTTTTAAAATATCTCTTTTTAGGATGATGATATGTTAACTCTACAAAATTAGTATTAAACAATATAAGTATTATGATATATCACATAGATTGAAAAAGTATTAAAACTAAAAATAGTAAGAAGAATTTGAACTTACTGGCGAATTGATATAGTACGTATATTCTAACGATGAACGAAAAAAAATTATCTTCTAGCCTTTAATTCTGAAATTAAATAAAATAAATATATACATAAATACTGTAAATGTGAATTTAAAAATTGCATCAAAAAAAGAAAAGAAAAACGAAAGAATAATACCTTTTTCGTGGAATATTGTAGAGAGAATGAAAGTTTAGATCACCGACTTTGTTGTATTTTTTTCTAAGTATTTGTTAGATAACAAATGACGGCGGCTAGAAAATAAGTCAAATGAATTAATCAATAGTAAAAATATTGTAATTGTTTGGTCTAGAGCTAAGTTTAACGGGCAAATTAAAAGATAACCAGAAATAAGCTCTAATGATAAAAATATTTCTAGCATGATGACCAAAAACTGTAGGAAAAACAAACACATAACAATGTGAATGTAGTATTGATTGAAGTAAATAATTTGGAGAAAAATTTCTTAGTTTGAAATCTCAATATCCTAATTATCTTCTGGTTTTGTTTGACCTTTATTAGAACATGTTTTCTAGGAAATATAATTATACATTTGAATGTTTATTAGCATATGGCTTGCTTTATAAATATTTTGTTTGGATAGATTTCCGTATAATGAATCATAAGTACAGTATAGATTTGTTCATCAATCACAACTTCTACCATCATTTTGGCCCTTTTGTTCGATATTTTAAAGTTACTCATCAGAAATCGTTAGGCAGCATATGAAAATTTCCATATCATCTTTTCTAGGTAGGACTACTCTTTTGTTTTAAATTCTGGGTCTTCAAAGATTTGGAAAAACGTTTTTATTTTATTACTATTCGGCCTTTATAATTGTGTCTGATTATTGTTTTTTTATAGGATATTGCCTTCAATATTTGATAACTAAACAATATTTTTTATTGGTAAATAAGTACAATTAGTGATATTATTTCTATCAATATAGTTTTGACACCCAGTGTGCTTATTGAAACCTAGTTTTGATCTTGTTGCTAATTTGTATGAAAATGGTGTGAGTTTTAAGTTTGAGAGAGATAGAATTGTTTCTCGGTTGATGTTAATGGTGATTATTACTTCTTTGACGTTACCTTCTTATACTAGTATTCTCGATTTCACTTTGGGTTGAGTTGGTTCTCAATTACATTTCACATTCTTGTAACAATAATTTGAAAATATAATGTTTCAAAAAGATGGGGTTCATTTGAACAGGTAAGGAAATGTCAAATATTTATGAAAATAAAATATATTAATACAGTTAGTTATATTAATTGCAAACTTTGATCTTTTTAATAGAGTAGCCAATGAATATCTGAGTGGAGCACATATAGCTAGTATATATAACTAACTATTATGTTTCAATGTAGAAAACTCTTCTTCTTCAACTTTGATTATCCGAGTAGATGTTTGGACAAAGGCACATGTGAAGAAAGATGGAAAACCTATCAACTTGCAAGTGGTCGACACTTTGGTTGGTTTATCTTTTCTATTTTTTCTTTTATGTTTTTATTTTTTATAGTTATTGAGTTATATAGAGATTTTTTTAAGGTTGCATTGCTGGTGGTTGCTAGAATTATTTCTAGTTATTGAGGTTTTTATTATATTTCCTATAAAGATGTTCACGTAAAAGTTGCGAGAAATTTTATTACTATGAGATTTTTTAACGTTGAATATCATGTAGGCTTTTTTAAATGCCTCTTAAATGACATAAGGCATTGCACCCCACACCCCTTTTCCCCCATGATTTTTTTATGGCCAATGCTATCTTTACTGTTGAGTTTTGATTTGTAGTTGGATTATTGCCATTTGCGTATTGATTTCTTCAACTAAATGGCTTGTTTGATGAACTATGATTAGACGCCACTTGTTTCAATCTCTTATTAGGTTGTTGCCATCTGAGTAATGAGATTTAGTTGAAGTAGTTGTTTTTAAATGTTGTGACTTTGTCTCATGCCTCCCTCCCCCCCCTCCCCCCCCCCCCCCCCAATCATGACTTTTGAATAGTTTACTATGATTTTTTGTTAGGAGTATATTGAACAAAATCGCGTGGGAATGTCTTCTTCGAGTAGTATAATCGAAGATGCAATTAGAAGAGTTTTCGATCCCAATCATGGCTATGTACGAGGATTAGGATTTGGTGTGATTAGATCGAAGGTGTCATGCCCCACCTCAAATGTCACTCCATTCGACCATATGGGGACGTTCCACTTAGACATCCATCACGTACCTCTCCGCGAGATGACGTATGAATGCCTAGTAAGCAGAGCAACTCTTTACCTTCTTTTTTTGCAAAGCTTCTTCCTTGAGCTTAAAGACTTTTTAAAACTCTTGTAGTAGAAAACAACTCTTCAACATAGCTTTATCGCCTAGCCCTTGTCACTTAAACTCAGCAACTTGTAGGCAATGAGCACAAAGATAAACATAGCAGAATAATAAATTAAACTTACTCTCTTTATTAACTTAACACTTTTACAAAGTTCATAAAATACAAATACCACCCTTAAACTTTGCTATGCATAAAAATAAAACCAAGTCTGATCTTCACACCTTTCTTCTTCTTTCCACAAAGATGCTTCTCTTTGCACCAAGGTATTTAAGAGTACCAGACTCCTTATGGCGGGGGACCTAAAGGTGTCAAGGCGTCACTTCAACCTTTACCTTGATCGCCTGACCTCGCAACTTTACAGATAGCGTTCTGAGCTTCCTTTCCCTGACTAAGATTTTTGGCTCTCTAATTTTCCGGACTTGACCTTACCAACCTGGGTGTTGCACCCACCTTCCTTTTGCGTTGGGCCATCTATGCTAAGGAGCTATATGCTTAACATCCCACTCCTTAGACGCGAGATAAGACGACATGGTTATCATGCAGTATAAGGCTACAAAGTTCCTCTCCACGAGATAATGCTTTGAATGCCTAGTAAGCGGAACAACTCTGACTCTTGTCTCATTCATGAAGCTCTTCCATTAAGCCTTAAAGACCCTCGCGACTTTCTGTAGTATAAAACAACTCTTGAACTTAACTTTGTCGCCTAGCTCTTATTGCTTAACTTAACAACTTATAGGCGATAAGCACAAAGATATATAGAACGAAAAAATAATTTATGACCTTTGTGTTGGTATTTTTGTCAAAAATAATTATTGAGATTCTTTTATTATTTATCGATTTTCTATTTTGAAAAAGATAAAAGATCTTACATATTTTTAGGAATCTTTTATTAATATCTTTTTTAGATTTTGTGAAGAAGATTATATATATTTCCGGAGCTGGAGCTCGTTTCTTTCAAATGAAACTGAATGATTCTCATTAATTAAGAAAAGCTATTAAACTATGTGTTGAAGAAGGTAGCATGATTATTTAACTATGGTTTCGATATGTTGATTACTAATGAAGCTGATGATAAATAATATGAAGGAAGATTTGATTATTGAGAATTGATATTGAACTCATGGGGAGCTTGAGTTTATCTTCAAGAATATTTATCCATGAATTTAGGGGGAGCCTGAATTCTTTAACTTATATTGTACTTAAAGATTGTCATTTACATAAGAAGAAAGTTCCTTATTGTATTGATTCATATTGACAACTTTGAATCTGAATAATATTATTTATTTGAGCTGAGAAAGCTCCCTAGAGATAAGTGACATTTACCGAACTGGGTTACCAAAGCTTCCTGTGTTATTTATTTCTGCTAATCATTTAGTTATTTCGTCAGTTATTTACTTCAGAATTAGTTAGGGATATTTTGATTATCTCACAACTTTTTCAATTGGTATCAAAGCAAGGTTGTAAGACAATAGAGATAATCAGGAAAGGTCTTTCCACCACTTGTCCTCTAATACTTAATGGCCAAAATAACTCATACTAGAAGCCACATATGATTTCCTTCCTCAAATCACTTGATGGTAGGACGTGGAGATATGTTGTAGCTGAATGGAAACCACCAATGATAACAATATATGGTCGATTCCATTCCTAAAACTGAGATTGATTTGACAAATGTAGAAAAACAAGTTTCTGTAGAAAATTCAAAAGCTCTTAATGTTATCTTTAATGGAGTGGATTTACATGTTTTTAAATTAATAAATTCTTGTAGTTCAACCAAAGAAGCATGGAAAATTTTAGAGGTTACATAGGAAGGTACTTCTAAAGTTAAAATCTCTTGTCTAGAGTTGGTAATCTCGAAGTTTGAAACATTAAATAAGATTCAAGAAGAGAATATTGTTGGATATAATATTCGAGTTCTGGAAATTATGAATGAGTCCTTCAATCTTGGAGAAAAGATACCTGAATCCAAGTTAGTGAGAAAACTGTTGCAATCTTTACTCGAAAAATTTGATATGAAGGTAACATCTATAGAGGAAGCACACGGTATAACTACATTGAATCTAGATGAATTGTTTGGGTCTCTCCTTACATTTGAAATGGTCATATCAAATAGAGAAGATAAGAAGGGAAAAGGCATTGCACTTAAATCTATCTATGAGGAAGAGTCAAGTGGTAATAAATCATCGAGTGAAGCAAATGTAAATGAGTCAATTGCTCTTATGACAAAATAATTCTATAAAGTAGTTAAGAAGTTCATAAATATGAATACAACTGGATTTAACTCCAAAAATCAAATTAATTTTTTAGTGAGGGATGGTGAAAATTTTAATAGAAGATAGGAAGGAAGGACTTTCAAATGCATAGAGTGTGGTGGCTTTGGTTATTATCAAGCTGGATGTCCTACGTTTTTTAGAAAATAAAAGAAGAATTTTAGTGCTACCTTATCTGACGAAGAAACTAATGAGAGTGAGGGAAAGGATGAAATTACTAATGCTTTCATCAATAAATTGATAGAAAATGACTCTATAACTGAAGATGAAGATTCTCCAAAAGAAAAAAAAAATCTTCTTTCTTATGAATAGCTCCAGTTAAAAGGAGAAGAAGAATCTACGGCTAGAGTTATGCAAAACGAAAAAATACAAGTTCTTTTGGTGGAAAATGAACGATTCCTATCTGTTATATCTACTTTAAAATAAGGATTAAAGGAGATTCAAATTGAATATAATCAGGCTATGAAGTCAGTAAAAATATTGAATTCAGGATTAGAAAATCTAAATCAAATTCTAAGTTCAGGACAGTCTAGTTCAAATAGATGTGGTCTTGGATATAACTCATCTGCAAATTGTAACAGTCAGAATAATGTTACAAAATTTCTTCTTGCAAATATTGGTGCAAATCCTATTCAACCAGTTGGGACTAAAGCTATTAGTTCTTCATAAAAAATAACGAGCTAGGTTTATCATTACTTTGGTAAGAGAGGTCATATTAGACCGTTCTGTTATTCATTGTAAAGGGACAGATTTCATCATCATAAGATTATTTAGCGTTCACAAAAGCATAAATCTAATTCTTTCAATCAAAATGGAAAAAGGAGTTATAAGGTTTGGAGAGTAAAGCAATTAGAAAAATGAGGTGTTGCTTTTACAACCATTCAATCCTCAACAGATGCATGGTATTTTGATAGTGGGTGTTCTAGACATACTGGGAATCGCTCCTTCTTCTTCGAGTTAAAAGAATGTTCATCTGGACATGTTACTTTTGGAGATGGTACAAAAGGGAGAATTCTGGCAAAAGAAAATATTGTAAAACAAGATTTGTCATGTCTGAATGATGTTAGATATGTTGAAGGGCTCAAGACTAATTTGATTAGTGTTACTCAACTTTGTGAGGAGGGCTATATTGTTAACTTTAGCAAGAATGATTGTATTGTGATTGATATTAATAATAATGTTCTTGTGAGTGGCACTAGACAGATTGATAACTGTTATCACTATGTGTCGAACAATAATTATCCATGCCATTTATCTAAAAAGGACTAGACACAATTATGACATAAAAAACTTGGACATTCTAGTCTAAGTGTTATCAGCAAGGCTACAAAAAATGGATCTGTTATGGGAATTCCTAATATTGACACAAATAACAATTTTTTTTGTGGTGACTGCCAACTTGAAAAGCAAATCAAGTCCTCACACAATAGTAGGAAGGAATGTTAAACAAATAGAGTTCTTGAACTTCTTCATATGGATCTAATGGGTCCTATGCAAACACAGACCCTTGCAGGAAAGAAGTATGTCTTTGTATCTGTTGATGACTTCTCTGGTTCACGTGGGTAAGATTTCTCATAGAGAAATCAGATACTGTGAAAGTATGCATCAGTTTATGCCTATGCCTACAACGTGAGCAAGGGAAGAATATTGTTCGAATTAGAAGTGATCATGGAAAGGAATTTAAGAATGAAGAACTCAATAAGTTTTATGAAGCAGAAGGTATTTATTATGAATATTCTGCTCTCGTAATATCTCAACAAAATAGGGTGGTGGAGAGGAAAAATAGAACTCTATAGGAGATGGTTAGAGTCATGCTGCATGCTAAAAATATTTCAGTTCTGGGCTGAAGCTGTAAATACTGCTTGTCACATCCATAACTGAATTACCACTCGTTCTGGAATGTCAGTGAACTTGTATGAATTATGGAAAGGCAAGAAACCAAGTGTTAAATATTTCCATGTGTTTGGAAGTACCTACTATATTCTTGTAGATGAAGAATATCACAGAAAATGGGATGCTAAATCTGATACACGGTTCTTTCTAGGATACTCTCATAATAGTCGTGCCTGCAGAGTATTTAATAACAGAACGAAGATTGTCATGGAGACTATAAATGTGGTTGTGAATGATAATGAGAAGCCATTGCACAGATGAATGACTGACGAGGAAGAATTACTATTTCAACCATCTGTTGCTAATGTATCTCCTAAATAATCTGTTGTTGTTGTTCCTTCAATTGATACAGGTGTTATTAACCGTGATAATAGCTCTAATTCGACTTAGAAAGAGGTAATTTCTAATATAAGTGGACATGCTTCATCTTTACATGTTCAGAAGAATCATCCTTCAAGTTCCATAATTGGTAATCCACTACCAAAACGAAGGATAAGATAGATTATGCCAAGTTGATTGCAAATATTTGTTACACATCATCCATTGAGCCTACATCAGTCAATGAAGCTCTCAAAGATGAATTCTGGATAAATGGCATGCAAGATGAACTGCTTCAATTTCAATGGAATAGTGTGTGGACTTTGGTTCCTAAACTTGAAGAAGCTAATATCATAGGCACCAAATGGATATTAATTAAAAAAACAAGACAGATGAGAAGGGATCAATAACTAAAAATAAAGCTAGGTTGGTTACGCAAGGCTACTCTCAGCTTGAAGGGGTGGATTTTGAAGAAACCTTCGCACTTGTAGCTAGACTTGAAGCAATTCGTATATTAGATGGATGTTAAAAGTGCTTTTATAAATGGATACTTAAATGAAGAAGTGTATGTTGCTCAACCTAAGGGTTTTATTGATCCAATTTATCCTCAACATGTGTATAAACTTAATGAAGCCTTATATAGGCTCAAGCAAGCACCCAGAGCTTGGTAGGAACACCTCACGATCTATCTTAGTCACAAAGGGTTTTCTAGAGGTAGTGTTGATAAGACATTATTTATTAATAAATCTGAAACATATATGGTTATTGCACAAATATATGTTGACATTATGCAGTCTGAATTTAAAATGAGTATGGTTAGAGAGTTGTCCTATTTCCTTGGACTTCAGATTAAGCAAAGGAAGGAGGAAATCTTTATATCACAGGATTAATATGCTAATAATATTGTTAAAAAGTTTGGGCTTGATAAATCTCAGCAGAAGAGGACTCCAGCTGCTACTCATGTTAAAATTACCAAAGATAGTGATGGAGAGACTATTGATAATAAACTTTGCAAAAGCATGATTGGTAGTTGACTTTACTTAACAGCCAGTAGATCTGACATTGCCTATGCTGTGGGAATAATCGCTCGTTTTCAATCTGATCCCTTAGTTTCACATCTTGCTGTTGTTAAAAGAATGACCAAATATGTTCATGGCACAAGTGATTTTGGAGTTTTTTATTCCTATGATCCAAACTCTATTCTAATTGGCTATTGTGATACAGATTGGGCAGAATGCTCAGAGGATAGGAAACGCACTTCAAAAAGATATTTCTTCCTTGGTAACAACCTGATTTCCTGGTTCAATAAAAAACAAAATTGTATTTCTTGTATACAACAGAGACTAAGTATATTGCAGTTGGGAGTGGATGCACTCAGCTAATGTGGATGAAACAAATGCTTAATGAATATGGTATTCAGCATAAACACATTGACTCTCTCTTGTGATAATATAAATGTAATTGATATTTCAAAAAAATCTGTTCAACACAATAGGATCAAACATATTGATATTAAGCCTCATTTTATCAAGAAACTTATTGAAGGAAAAATTATTACTCTTGAGCATGTTCATTCAAATCTTCAGCTAGCCAATATCTTTACTAAACCACTAGATACAAGCTCATTTGAACATCTAAGAGCTAGTTTAGGAGTTTGCAAGATTAAATTTTTATTTTTATAATTAAAATAAATGAGACATGGACAAAATTTATGGTCCATTATTTATGGCCAAGTCTGCACAATTATTGCACTTTTTGGGGGTTCATTTAATTTTAGTATCTTTAAGCGGGAAGTTTCTTTTTCATTTAAAGTTTCCACAACTTCAAGAAACCCTTTCATCTTCGCGTTTCCAACTCACGTTCTTAGGGTTCTTCGTGTTTGAAAATGATGAACACTCGCACAGGCAAGTATCAAACTCATTAGACTGAAGTTGTTTTTTAAGGTTCTGGCTCAAGAACAAACATGCATGGAGTTCGAATGAGGGGTCATCGTTTCAAGAGTACTTCTTCTCAGAGACCTTATCGGCTGCCTTCTAAGAAGAATCGGGTACCTGCTTCTGATAGTTTAAGTGTGTCTTTGCATGATGATAATGTTACTGAAAAATCTCCTGAAAATGTTGAATCTAAACGTGTGCTCTCTGAGCCTCATCTGTCTGCTATGGATTCTAATGAGAAGGATGATGTACCTTTAGCCAGTTTGTTAAAATAGAGTTTATTTAGAAGAGCTTCCCGTCCATCTGTTAATGTTGAGTCTGCTACGACTTGTTCTCCTACTTCATATGTGCATTCTGCTAGTAGTTCTTCTTAGAATGTTTTCATTCCAACTCATGTTCAGCTCGTAACTGCTAATGAAAACTCATTTACTGCACAAACTGGTCATTCCCCACCTGTTCAGTCTCTCGTGTCGAATCCCTCTGTTGATATTCAAGAGTTTGTTCTTGAATCTGGACCTGTGAGTCAACCTACTGATGGGCTTGATGAAAATGTTGAATCAAATTTCAATAATGTTCCTCCTGATGATAACCCAAATGTGAGTATCCCTGCATTTGAGACAAACCCAACTTCTACAAACCCTAAACCAAAGGCTAAAATAACCCAAGAGCGACGTTGTATGGTGACTACCAAAACTGGCTGAAGAAAGGTACCCTCGAATATTCCATCTATGCCCATTAATGGAATCTCATTTCATTTAGAAGAAAGGGTTCAAAGATGGAAGTGTGTTGTTCAGAGACAAATTGCTGATGAAGTAAATGTGTCTCATAAGCATCACTTGTGCTTGAGTATTATAGCTTTGATCGTTAAAGCAGGCATGTCTAAGATAATTTCCAATGTTGGACCTTTTTTTCCACAGCTAATTAAGGAGTTCATTGTGAATTTCCCTTCAAAATTCAATAATCCAAGCAGCCCTGACTATCAGACAATGCATATTCGAGACTCTATGTTCAAGATTTCTCTTGCTATCATCAACGATTTTCTGGGAAACACTGTGGTGTCTGATTTTCAGTCTTCGCATCCATCTAATGATGAATTGACATATGTCTTATTTGGAGGTACATTGTCAGTTTAATCAGGAATGGGATTCTACTTGTTTCTCTTAGTGTTAAATATGTCATACTCTATAAAATTGGCATTGCAAACTAGTTTTTCTTCCTCGCATGCATCTAGTGTTTTTGTGGCTTTAAGAACATTTCTGTATCAAATTTGTAATGATGAATCTGTTGATGCTAGTCTTTTTATGTATAATCAATTGTTGAGGCATGTTGGAACGTTTGGTGTAAAGATTCTTATTCCTCTGCTTCGGTTCTTCTCAAGCTTACTGATTCATCTGAACGTTGATATCTTGGCTGCCAATGATACCCTTGGTTTTGATTCGAAGACCTTGTCTTTGAGTTATAGGTTGTTTCTAGATAGTCATGATCTTGATTTAGAACATGACATGAGGCCTTCTAGGAACCCTCAAGCCTTTGATACTGATGATATTGATGTTTCTTCTGAAGTATTTTTTATTCCTCGTGATTTAGCCTCAAGAATCATCAATACTTTGACAGCTGAATCTTGAGCTATTTCAACATCTATCAATTTGTTATCTGATAGAAGATTGAAGGTGGATTCTCTTGTTCACCATCTCAAGAATCTTATTCCTTCTTTCAGTGTAGCAGATCAGGCTCAAAATTAGACATTTTTTTTATGTTTAAAGGGGGAGAAGAGTTTTGTAAAGAGTTTTGTGTATAATTTTTTTTTTCGTGGGCTATCTGAATGAGAAGTTGAAGATTGTTATTTTTGTTTTCTTGTATGGAGCTTATATGTAATTATTGCTGATTTTTTTTGTTATGTTAAATGAATGTTGATCTTCATAAGTCTCTGCTTAATGAAGTGATGATGTGTTTGTTGATCTAGTGTGTTGATATATGTTTGATAAGTGGTTGTCTTCTGGTTTCTGCACTATGAGAAGCATCTATGAAGCATTGACTTAAACATAAAAAGAATTTTCCTCTTTTTGACAAAAATGGGGAGTTTGTTGGTATTTTTGTTAAAAAGAATTATTGAAATTATTTTATTATTTATTGATTTTCTATTTTAAAAAAGATAAAAGATCTTCCACAATTTTAGGAATCTTTTATTAATATCTTTTTGAGATTTTGTGAAGAAGATTATATATATTTTTGGAGTTGGAGCTCGTTTCTTTCAAACGAAACCGATTGATTTTCATTAGTTGAGAAAGGCTACTGAACTGTGTGTTGAAGAAGGTAGCATGATTATTTAACAATGGTTTCAATATGTTGATAACTGATGAAGCTGATGACAAGTAATATGAATGAAGATTTGATTATTGAGAATTGACACTGAACTCAGTGGGAGCTTGAGTTTATCTTCAAGAAGATTCACCCATGAATTCAGGGGAGGCTTGAATCCTTTAAGTTATATTGTACTCAAAGATTATCATTTACCTAAGAAATTTCCTTATTGTATTGATTCTTATTGGCAACTTTGAATCTGAATACTATTACTGATATGAGCTAAGAAAGCTCCCCAGAGTAAGTGATATTTGTCGAACTGGGTTACCAAAGCTTCGTGTGTTATTTATTTCTGCCAGTCATCTAACTATTATGTCGGTTATTTACTTTAGAATTAGCTAGAGGATATTTTGATTATCTCACAACTTTTTCACTTTATTCTTTACTCTGTTGCCTAATGCTTTTACATAGAACAACTTAACATTAACTTTTATTCGACATACACAAAAAGATAATAACAACAATAGAAATAATTGAACTTCTTCTCTTTAATAACTTAACACTTACAGAGTTCATACATTGCAAATTATAACCCTTAAACATTACTTTGCATGAAATGAAACCTAGTCAGATCTTCTCGCGCCGTCCTTGTTCTTCCTTCCAAGGTATTTAAGAGTATAAGACTCCAATCTCTATCATATTCCCTGTTTTATCAATCTCAAGGACGTCCTTTAAGGTCTCATTTTCTTTCTTCTCCGCTTCAATTGCTTCTTTGAGCCGAGGCACCTAAAGGTGCAATTTCCTCCTTTCTTTCTTTACCTTGGTCGACCAGCACCCCTCAACTTAGAAAAAAATCTTTAGGATTTCCTTTCCCTACCTCAGTTTTTCGACTCTTTTTCTATCAGGCTTGGCCTTACCAGCCATGGTATGCACTAGCCTTCCTGCTGAACTGAGTATTGGGCATTAAGGAGCGATGCTCAACCAACGTCAAGAGAATTACTTAGGATTTCCACTAGCATCTCATCACATTCAATCTTTCTCACACCTAGGATTCTCCTCTCGCCGAGATCTAAGATTCACAATCAACTAGCATCATGCGATTTACTTGGGATTTTCATCCGCATCTTACGATAGATCTCACCTTCTTGAGGCATTTCATCATTACAACTAAAAGGTTAGCTTTCTAACTACTTTCCTTATATCACGCCACAGTAACGATAATATTATGGAATACGTATCAATGACCAAATACTCTCAAGTCAATTGACAATAGAATACATCGATTACATATCAAGTTTATAAACACAACAATAACTACTTATGAAGAATTACTCATCGAACATTTAATATCATAATTCGAATTTAAGCATAAAGAACATTTAACCATAAATAACAACTTAGAAAGTCACATTGAAAAACTTTTTTATCACTCACCACATTCATACATTCATAAGGATCACCCACATAACTACTTGGCCTCCACTCCTTCTTTCTATACTATTGGATTCCTTCTTTTGCTAAGCGTTTCTCTTGATCGGTCGTTCAGCATTCGGGTTTCTTCTTGACTTCTTTGTTTGAGAAATCTAATACTTCTTAACAACCTTTTCCTTTTGGATTTTGGTCCTAGTTATAGGAATCTCTTACATCCAAGGGTCACTTTCCCTCTTTACACGTGTCACCTCCCTTAAGTCGTCGCGTCATGCGACCAACCCAAACTTGACACGTAGACAAATCATTAGTGGCGATTGGACATTCCTTTGAGATGCACATCTTATCTTCTTGGAAAGTCAAACTCTTTAATCGCCTGACCCTCCTAGCTGCTCGAGAAGCAACATACATTTACTTCTCTAAGCAAGTGATCAAATAGTCTTGACAAGACACTTCCTCACCTCTACTTCCTTAGGCATAGGTGCTTCTCCTCGCATTAGTATGCAAAATGCCTAACTCTTAACATTCAATGCATACTTCTTCTTCGCCAACCACTCTTATCGTGTCACTTACCTTCTTGCGATAGAACTTAAGCATTTCTTTTTGCATCCCCTTTCTTTTTTCGCATCCTTTACTCGCGAAATGTCTCATGCTTATCCGAACAACTTCATAGCTTGAGATCCATCCTTCGCTTGGCTTCAACGTCTGACAACCTGGGGAGGGGAAAACTTAAAATGTAAGTCAAATGGACTTAATGACTGACAGTTTTGAGAAAACCTTTTTGGGGAAAGCATATCAAAATCAACAATAATATGGTCAAACCACAACATATAAATCTCATTGCATTAAACCACAAAGAATTCAACCATCAGTACAACAAGCATCACACTTAGATCATCTCACTAATCATACTCATCACTAAGACCTAGGATTCTCTCCTCACCTAAACCTGGAATTCACACTTAACTAATGTCTCATCACAACCTTGCCCAGACCTGGAATTCTTCCCTCGCTGAGATCTGGGATTCATAATCATCCTACATCTCGTGAGTTACCTGGATTCACAATCAATCTTTCTCAAACCTAGGATTCACATTCAACCAGCATCTCATCACAACCTCGCCAGACCTAAAATTCTATCCTCGCTGAGATCTGCGATTCATAATCAACCAACATCACACGAGTTACCTGGAATTTCCACCGTCTTGAAATAGATCATACCATACCCCAATGCGTAATCCACACAATTAACAACAAGGGAGTATTAGCTCGAAGCTTACTCCTATCACAAATTATCACATCAGTAACAAAATCACGTAGTAGACTTAATCACAGGGTTACAAAAGAATACATGTAACACCATATTTATAAAGCATTTCTTTCCAATACCAAGATCATAAATATAAACGTTTTCGTTACAAGAACCATTCATTTATACAGAAATACTCTTTTGCTTTATGGTGAATTATTCACAAACATTTACTCATAAATTAGTATTCAATCATAGAAAACAAGTAACTACAAATAATCATTTAAAAATTGCGTTCGAAATCTATTTTATCACTCACGAAAATACTTAGCCCCAACTCTTTCCTTCTCTGCATTTGGATTCCTTTTCTCGCCTAGTGTTCTCTCAACCGACCATTCAGCACTCAGAACTTTCCCTTGTTACATTCATCAGAAGAATTCTAATATTTTCGAACAAAAACTTCCTTTTTCCTTTGGTCTTTCGTCCTATTTATAGTGACCTTTCACATTCAAGGGTCACTTCTACTCTTTACACGTGTCAGCTTACTGATTCGCTATGCTATGCAGCCTACTCAAGATTGACATATAGGCTAAACGTCAGCAACGTTCAGACATTCCCTTGAGACGCACACCTTAACTCTTAGGAAAGGTAAACTCTTTAATCGTCTGACTCTCTTTATCTTCTTGAGAAACAATAGACATTTGCTTCCCTCAACGAGTTGTCAAGTCACCTCAACAAGGCACCTACTTTCTCGCCTCATTCCCATGGGCGTAGGCACTTCTCTCCACTTTACTATGCTTAAACGCCTAACTCATGGCATTCAGCCTTAGCTTCTTCGCGTCACTTACCTTCACTCGATATAACTTAAACTTAAGCATTTCTCTTGGTGTCACCTTTTCTCTTTTCGTATCCTTTGTCATAGGATGTCTCATACTTACACTTATCTGAAATAACTTCCTCGCAAGGATCCTTTTCACACTTCCTTTCTCTAGATCAGGGCCTCACAGAAAGTGTCTACATCAATTTAGGAAGATAAAACCATTGCATCTCTTAAAAGAAAATGTAACATAACCTAACGTCAAATGTAGATGAGCTGAAAAGTGTAGGTAGCTTCCTTATTAAATGACAAGGTAAATTTTTCCTAACACTCTTAAAAGTTTTTAAATATATTTTATATATAGCACATTTCGACATTGTTGTTTCTATAGGAAAAATAAGTGAAAAAAATTCGAATAATCTTGTTAGAGTACCAACATCGATAGATATTCCTACTCTGATCCTAAATTCCCCAGAGGTAAATTCATTTGTAACTTTTTTGTTCCTTTATTATTTTATATTATTACTATTTGGGATTTTTCTAACCAAGTATCAGAACTTACAATTAAAGTGACAATGAGAGAAACTTCAAGTATGGTTCAAACTTTTCTTCGATGTGGTTCAAACTTCAAACTTTTTTGGAATCACAAATGCATATAAAAAATTGCTTTGACCAAGAATGAGATCAGAACATAAAGATCGCTTACTTGTGCAATATAATGAAGTTTGATAGTTCTTGAAAATAGAGCATAAATTACCAGAAAAAATTCAAAAAAGAAAAATAAGTGAAGCATTTCAATTGACATTGGAAACTGTTAAAATGGTACCATAATTATCCAAATGAGGCAGATACTTTGAAATTTTGGTTGCTAAGTCTAAATTTTCTAAACTTCTCTTTATTGGGATTTTTCACCATGTTTCCCACATAATAAGTTAGAAGGGTTTGAAATACTCTCTTCACTTTAGCATCATTGGCAGACTACGCGAGAAGAAGAAGTAGGAGTAATCGGTAATAAGGCTCAAGTTATTGTGAGTCTTTTCCTTCAAAGTATTTTATATGTTTGAAAGGTGTTCTTAAAAGACTTACTCATTTGAAATGATGAGTCAATACAAATGTTTTTAAAGAGATTTATATGAAAAACTTATGCTATGTTTTCAAGCATGTTTTATATGTTATAAATGATTGTGAAATGGTGTTCAAACCATTAGTCTTTTCCTATCATTGAGCTTATGTGCATATAAAGAGTAAAGGCAATCATGTATAAAAGGTATGCATGGTGAAATGAGGTGGGATAATACATAAAAGATGTGTATTATGCTTCGACCTGGGCAACAAAAAATGAATCAGGACATTCTCAGATACTATTGATGAGAAGGCCATCTTAGTAGTCTAAACATAGAATGATAAGTTCTTGCGTAGATAATGATTTGGATTCTTGGCGAAAGTTATGCTATTTGACTAGTGTGTGGTTATGATGAAAGATGTGTTTATGTGACATAATGTAGTTATGTGGTTTGATATATTTATGCGATTTGATGTGAACAATTAATGATTTCACAAAGGTATTTCATGAAAAGGTTTTCTTAAAACATGCTTGCTTGCTTGCTGTTGCAGACTTAATTAGGTAAACTATATTTCATTCTTCATAATGTGTCATTGATTCAAGATCATTACATGCAAAATGCTCTTTGTGAATCTCTTCTTTATGTGTTCAGACATGATCATTGCATGCAAAATGCTTCCAATGTCTTTATTCATCACATTAAAGTTAAGTCCTTGTCATGTACAAGGTTTTTTGTTGCTTGCCCAAGTATAAATGAAATAATAGGTTTATCCGGATAATCTAAAGTCGAATACAGGGAATTGATATCAAAGATTAGTTCTAGGATTTACTCATCAATTATGTGATATAAAAGAATAATGAATAAATGAATGTAAGTGGAACTAAAACTACTTACGTACTCTAGAGATTCTGTAAAGAAAAATTAGATGGATGCGAAAGGGAGATGCAAACTAACTTGTATGAAGATGGGTGAAAGAATGTCTATTCATGATTAGGCGATTAGACCATGAAAGTCTTGATGCTATATGGCTCTCATAACTAGTCTATGATTAAAGCGAGCTCTTCTCAAAGTCTTTATATGTCACGCTTGTCCTTCTTTCGAGGTACAAATGACTCAACCTAGTTAGGCAAGATATATCTAGAAGGATTCACTTATAAAACATATAGATCTTCGCGACTAAGGGGTACAACAACCTCTCGACATCTATTGTCTACACTTGTCCTCCTTTCGGGGTACAAATGATGGAAGTTATCTCGTCAAGGCAGAGTTTATCTCCAAACCCCTCCTTGCGTGCGTTTTGCGTGCATTAGCCATATCTTTGCTACTTTCCCTCTCGGGTAGTAAGCGATATACACTGGCCAAGTGATGGAAATAGCTTAATTAACGCGATAAGAGTTATAAGTAAAGCAACTTATCATGAACTTATCACAAGAATAAATAACAAATAACACATTCACAAATGAATAGTAAAGAGATGAATGGATTAAAGAGATATAAGCATGTAATATATATTAAAGAATGTAGATCTTCGGCCATTGTACAATATGAGCAACATATATTACAAAGAATACAAAAATGGGAAGAAAAGAGAATGGAAAATGTTTACAAGCTATGGAAAGTGGGAAATGGGCTTCCTTTCCTTTAAAATCTAGGCTCTCACTAACAGCCTAGTCGGAGAAGAAGAAGATGACTTTTATAGACAGTGAAAAGGCTACTCCTTTTTACCACTCTCTAGATTTTGGTCCATTCAGGCCTTGACAGGACACAATCATATGACTTTTTCACACAGTTGGCCCTTCCATTCTTGGTGGCAAAGGGTCCTTTATATAGGCAACTTTCTACGGGAAACGTCTATTCTTTTGGTAATGTCAGGGTTGAAAACCACCATTGTCAAGTCACATCATCCCCAACTACCATTCTTATCTTCCAGTGAATCATCCTCGCGTAATGATGAAGCTTCTCGCCTAGAATTTGTTATCGCAGACGAGCTCTTCTCATGTAGCTCTTGTGCGATATCTTTTGTGATTCACTAACCTCTTCTTTTGCTTTTATTCTTACGTTAAGACATTGAAAAATGGTAAAACAAACATGGATGCTTATGTAAAGTGTATTTCTAAATACTTATGCTTTTTTAACATAATTAAGGCGTTTGATACACTTCTTCATTTTGGCCTCGTTATTTTATAAACGAGGCTATAATAACTTGTATTTCTACAAAAAGTTTCCAAAAACTCACGGAGTCTTTTGACTTATGTTTTAAAGTTTTACCTTTCAGATATCAAGCATTGAGGCCAAGTAAGGAAAGGGTGAGAAGTTTGCTAGGTGAGAAGAGCTATCATACATTTTTCTTTTAAAGTTTATGTGTTGCAGTTATGTATTTTGGTTTTATGTTGTAAAGCTTGTTGTAAATGCATAACTTAAGTAATAAATGTTTAAGGTTTAATTACTTCTCTTGTGCTAAGTGCTTGTCACCTAGAGTATATTTTTCTAAGCTAAGTTAAAGAAGCTGTCAGGCGATAAGGCAAAGTTTAAGGACCTCAAGCTGAGTTTTTTGGCGTTTAACACGTCAAGAACACTCAAGTCATACTGTGTATCGCATGGCCAACAAAGACGTGGGCGAGGTAAGATGTGACAATCATCCTCCTAGAACAAGTGTATAAGTTTAGAAAATCAATCCCTCTAATCAAATAGAATTTACTTTAAGGAAGAAAGATGAATTAAAATTATCGTTTCACAGAGTAACTAACATTAAAGAAACTAAAATGAAATGACTTGTTTTATTCTTCTTACTATTAAAATTAATCCGTAGTTTTTAACTTCAAAGCAATAATATACTACTATGGCAACAACAACAAATCCATACAGTGAAGATATTACATATTGCAGAGAATGTACAACAACATGTTCTAAGTTAACAGTGAGTCCAATGCAGAAGCCTTGCAACCAAGAAAGCTGACCAAATATATATTATCCAATATTTCAACTATTGCTTCAAAATCAACCAAATATAAGATATCCAATAAAATACAAGAGACGGGGTACTTCCGACACACAAAAACGTCGGAGAAAGTGAAAAAACATCGGGAAAGGATATGTCGACGTTTTTCACGGCGTCGGGAATAACGTCGTGAGAAATGAGTCAGGAGAGGCATTCCCGACGCGGTGACATGCATCGGCCAAAGTGGCGTCAGGAGTTCCTCTCTCGACGGACGTTATGCCGATGCATGACGCGACATCGGGAATGCCTCTTCCGACGTTTTTTTCCCAATGTCTTTTGTGCGTCGGGAAACCCTTCCCCGACGTGTCTGATGCATCCTAGTCTTGAAGTTTTATTGCGTCGAGAAAGTCATTTTTATATATATTTCTTTTAAATATGGAATTTTTAATTTTTTTTCCTTAAAATATTTTACTCAAACATTCACAACGACATTTGGATTGCTCAAATATTTTTTTCGATGTTTTGGATTAAATTAAAACAAATTCAATATAAATTAAGAAATTAAGAAATACAAACACGAATTAAAAAAAAGATTTAAAATTAATAATATGAATAATAAGTTCAAAAAATATTAGTAAGTTTAATACAAAAAATGTAATTCTCATAATACAAAAAACGCAAACAGAACAAAAAGTCTCTCAACGAGGCGCGTACGCGTCATTCTACACCTTCGATCCTACAATGATATAAAAGTAACTAAGTTTAGTACATATATCCATATGTTCATTGTATACTGTCATTGCAAAAACTTACGAATAATGGAGACATATATACGTACCGTAGAGCTAGGGATCATGTGGTGGTCCCTATTGTGCACGAGTGAAGTCTTCTATCAGCTTTTGCATTCGTTCCACTTGTGAAGCTAACGCTTGGTGATTTCTATCTTGCAGTTCAATCTGTTCCAAAGCATCATTAAGTTTAGCTTGTAATTCATTCTCTTTTTGTGTGGACTGCAAACAAAATGTCGAGGAACTGCTCGCACTCGTCGTCCTGTAGGCCTTCGGCTTGAAACTTTTAGGACAAGATAGCCAACACAACCTAATTATTAACAATAAAATAAAATCTGAAGGAGGAGTTGAAGAAATCTGAAAGAGAACATAAAAAAATCGCAAAAAAGAAGAAGAAAGAGAAGTGACGAATTATCTGCAAAATCAAGAACAAATGTGAAATTTATGAAAATATTTTACCGACTTCCTAAGCTTTTTTATTTTGTTACACGGACCATGTAAATATTTTGATATTTTGTTGTATTATGAAAATTATCCTTACATAACAAAATATATATGCCAAATAAGCCCGTACCTGGTATTTGTGTGTGTGCGCAATAAACGAATTAACACATTCCTCTATGTTGTTTATTTGAGGAAAAAATGTTAACATAAACTGAAACAAAAAAGGAATTAGAGAGAAGAAATAAAAATTAAGAAATATGAATAATAAGAAGAAGAAGAAAAATCTCCCAAAAAATATGGTCCCGTGATATTATATATATTGGAAATGTGTAGAGAGGAGGAGTTGTTAGTTAGGTTTACAAATTTGATTCCAACACTTGGATGAAAAGACGGAAACGGCCTTAGGGCAATGATGTTACAGCCAGCAGCCGTGGCAATGCCATATTAACTAAGCCACCCAAAGCCTTTGCTAAACTAAGTAATGAATAAAAATAAAAAGTACACTTTACCCCCACCACCACCACATTTTGAGTTTACTTTTACTACCTTTAACTCTAATTACTTTTGCTTTATTTTACTTCCTTTGTTAAAAAAAATATATATATTTCTTTTACTCCTTATATTTTCAACTTACCTCCTTGTATTAGCTGTTTTACTTTCAAATTTATTTTGATCATAATTCTAACCTTTTTTTAAAAAAAAAAAGTAAAAAATTAAAATTAATAGAGAACTAAAATAAATATTTTATCATAATATGCATAAAAACTAAAATGAATGGTCCAAAAGTGAAGCTGGAATAAAATTTTAAAAATATACTAATTAATAGACCCTAACGATTAAGAAAAAGAAAGGTGAAAGTGAATATTTAATAGAAAAATTAAAATTACATCTTGAAATCTAGGTGAAACACAGCTTAAATTTCAAAAAATTAAAATTATGAGCTTCTCAAAGAAAGTACAAAAATAAAAACAAAATGGAAATCATTAAGACTTAAAAAAAATATAAAGATTATGAAAGTTTGGGATTAAATAGGGAAACTGAATTTTTATCCAAAAAGATGAAAAGAAAAGAAAAAAGAGAAAAAAAAAAAAAAAAAAGAAAAAGGATCTTTTGGTTGATTTTACAGATCCCGTAAGCGAGGGAATGGAAGGAGTACAAAAAGCGGTTTATGATGAAACAGTAAAGTAATAATAAATATATATATATATAATAGTAATAATAATAGAGGAAATTCAGGCAAACAGAGCCTTATCCAATAACCCTTCTTCAGGTGCTTTTCCATTCTCTTCTCCTCCACTTTTCATTTCCCCCTTTTATACCTCCTCATACCCAAATTTAATTCTTCCTTCCCCACCTTCAACCCTAAACTCTCTCAATATTACTATTTCTTTAAAATCAAAGTTACTTCTCATATCTATTTCAAAACTCTTCTAACCTTACTTCAATTCAACCAATTATACTCAAATTTTGTTTCATTTTAATGCTATTCATACCATCTCTTTATTTATAACTTCTCCATTTTATTGTTCAACTCTTAAAAATAATAATAATAATCAACCCTCCCATGTAATTCCTTAAATTTCAATTTTAATTTGTATTCCATTTTTAACTCATTCATTGAGTTCAATTTTAATTATATTTATAACTTTTGAAAAGTCTATAATTTTACTTTTAACATTTTAGTCTCTTTTTTATAATTTTTTAATTTAATCTTCTTTTACTAAATATTCAATTTTAGTAGATAATTGCATGATTCTTAAGTAATTTTTAGAAAAGCTATAAAAACAATTTTAGAAATTTTAAAAAATTATTATTTGTTACGTATCAGCCATTTTTTCATCAAAATTAAATCTAATTTTAAAATCATTTTTGCTCCGTAGGTTAGCTATTTGATCTTTTAAAATCAAGCATATGTGACTTATCCTTCTATTTTCTAATTTTGTTTTTATTTTGTTATCTACTCTTTTTTTTTATCAATACATTAAAAAAAAAAAAATAAGATGAAGCTAAATTTTATAAACTTAAAAAGTAACTTTTTTTTCTTTTGAAAAAGATACGGATTTGGTCGGCAGATGTACAGGGCATTTCCACTAGGTCAACACCCTCTTAGCACCTTCATCATCTTCGCTTCATTAATATATCAAAAAGAGTATAGAAAACAAGAATAATATAAAAATGAATTAGAGATAAAATCTAGTATAAATGGACCCAACAGCTCCATAAATGTATAAATATTTAACACGATAGAACTAACATTGTAGTTTGCTAGTAGACCAAAGACCTGTGAGGACTCAATATTGCTAGCTGATTTTTCGTTGCCCCTTAAAAGTAACTTTTGAAGGTGTAAGTATTTTTAATTTGACTAACATTCAACCCTTTTTCTCAAGAAAAATGAAAAATATGATAAAAATTTGAGGAAAATATGTGTACTTTTCGAAAATAAAAAACAAAAAACAAAATGGTTATTAGGTGAGACATTGATAGACATAAATACCGAAGACTAGGGTAACTATTTAGTAAAAATTTAATTTTTAAGAATCAAAGTGAAACAAAACTCAAATCTCATAAGTAATAATGTAACACTTTAAAGCTTAAGGAGCAAATTGGAATCAAATTCTAAACGTATCGATTAGAAGAGTTTTTTTTTTTTTTTTGTATCAAATGTAGATTTAGTTAAAAAATAATTGACATAACTTTTTGTAGAGATTGAAAATTTTATATCCATCTAGTAGTTATTATACTAACAAGAAACGTACAAACCAAAAGACAAACCAAAATCCAAAATCTAAAGGGAAAAAACATTTCTCTAAAATAAACAGTTATGAAATAAATATAAATAAGAACAAGTAGTTTTCATGTATTTACTTTTGAAGATAAAGTGATTTTGAGAAAAACTAAGTGTTTGACAACTATTTTCAATAGTTTCTAAAACTACTTAAATGATAAGAAGAATTTAAATAAAAATAACTTTTTGTAAAAAACATTTCTTTTCTCGTATCAATTCAAATTGATAATAACATATTAGATATTATATTAAATTTATTTTCACGATTAGTTTAAACTTTTGAGTTGATTGATGTTTAAGATGATTAGGACCTATTAAAATGTTTTTTTTTTCTTCGATCAATATTAATTTTTACTTGTTTCTGAGTTAATATTAATTGATAAATAAATTGAAGAATAATTTAATTCAAAACGAGTATTTTTTTTTTTTTTGAGGGTGTTTGTTTGAAAAAAAGAAAGAAGAAAAGAAGAAAAAAAGAAAAAGAAAAAAGAATAGAGGTGAATATATATGATATGCGTGTAGGGGAAAAAGGCCCACAAAGGCAGGGTGACGCAGAAAGGTTGTCCAGAAGTGTGTAACAAGATACGAAATATGAGATAGAAAGAGAGAGAGATGTTCATGCTGCCCTCCCTCACGCACCCTTATTCTGTCCTTTTTCGCCTCTCCATTGGGTCCACCGACCTCTCTCTCTCCTCCATTAATTTCTAATTTCTACTTTTTTTCATTCCCTAATTTCTTTTTTTACTTTTAAATCTCTCCTTCACTACTACTTCACACTAATCAAATTCACACCCATTCTATATTTCAACTTACTTTACCCAGTTGGTTATTATATTATTCTATGTCTTAAAATACAAATTATAATTATCTGTATTAATTTAATAACTTTTTTACTCTTTTAATATTAAACATGGTAACAAAATGAGATTTTAAATAACAACGTTGCAGTCCACTGTAATTACTATTATAACTTGAGTTCAAACATAACCCTTTATTTATTTATTTTTCTATTTTGTATATGTGCTTCTGTATGTGCATGACACCAAATCAAAGAACAACCGCATAGACTAACATCACTTATACTCTCAACTCTTTTTTATTTTATAAAAAACAAAAAAAAGAATTATTATTATTATTATTATTATTTTCAATAAAAAAAAAAAAAAAGAAATTGTGAGAGAGATGAGGAGAGAGAGGGTAAAACTAAAAGGCATCTAATGGGTTCAAGGATGGAGTTGATTCCTCCATCTTTCTTCTCAACAACATCCATTTCTATCTCAATCTCAATCACCTTCTCCCTTCTCCCTCTCCCTCTCCCTCTCCTTCTCCTTCTCCACTCCATAATCCCAACTTTTTATTATTCTAATTTATTCCCTCAATACCCTAAAACCTATTAGGTTTTCCTTTGTTTTCTTTTTAACAAAAACCTTTTTGTTCAAATTAAAATCTCCTTCTCGTTGAAATTTATTTTGTTTGTTTGGATGAAGAACCAAATAAAAACCCCTGTATTTGGATTTGCATGTTCCTAGAAACAATTCAGTTTCATTTTCCCTCAATTTCAGAACAGAACACAAGAACAAGAACAAGACAAACAAGAAGCAAACTTTATAGAGATTCCAAACATGGCTGCATCTTCTTCCTCAGTTCCACTTTTTGGAGTTCGAGAAGAAGGTCAGATGAGAGGTCAGCAGCCACCGCAACCACAACCGCCGCCGCCGTCAGCTCCCTCTAATTCATCCACTGCTCTTCCAACTCCTCCTCCCCAGAAGAAAAAGAGAAACCAACCAGGAACTCCAAGCAAGTATTTCTAAATTTTAATTTCAAAAAAATTTAATTTAAATAAAGAAAAAAGATATAGAAATTTATTATTGTTTGTGTATGTTATATAATTTTTGCAGATCCAGATGCAGAAGTGATAGCGTTAAGTCCAAAGACATTAATGGCAACAAACAGATTCATATGTGAAGTATGCAACAAAGGGTTTCAAAGAGAGCAAAATCTACAACTACATAGAAGAGGACATAATTTACCATGGAAATTAAAGCAGAAAAGCACAAAAGAACCAAAAAGAAAAGTGTATTTATGCCCAGAACCAACATGCGTTCACCATGACCCGTCAAGAGCACTTGGGGATTTAACAGGTATCAAGAAACACTACTCACGAAAGCACGGAGAAAAGAAGTGGAAGTGCGATAAATGCTCTAAACGTTACGCCGTTCAATCCGACTGGAAAGCACATTCCAAAACCTGTGGCACTAGAGAATATCGTTGCGATTGTGGCACTCTCTTCTCCAGGTCCCTTACTTGATTACTTTTCCTTTCCTTCTCCAAGTGATTTTCAAATGCTTAAAATCAATTTCTGATTTATGATTAAACGTCTGTTTTAATTTAATTTGAATCCATTTTCATTTCCTTCTAATAACTTTTGGTTTAATTTTTGAGTTCTGAATTATCTATATATATATAGATATATTTTGGTTTTTATTTAGTTATTTCATGTGTGTTCTTGAATGTAAACCATATGATGATTTTAAAATCCGTGAACCCTTGTGAATGGACCCACGAAAATTTGAATTATTTTTGTAGTTGGTAACATTATTATTCCTTTTTTTTTTTCTTTGCGAAAATCTATTACCCTTTGGAATATATCATTATATGGGTGGTAGCACCTGTTTCAAAATTTTTGTCTTTTCAAAAGTTCCTCTATCATCTCTTTTATTCTTTACCAATTTCTAAACAATCAACAACCCTTCTACTAAATTTTTGTTTTTGTTCTTTTTAACCAAGGAATTCGCAGGTGACCTGAATATCTCAACTGTTTATTTTATTTTATTTCATTTTGCAGAAGGGACAGTTTCATTACACATAGAGCGTTTTGTGATGCATTGGCACAAGAAAGTGCAAGACACCCTCCAAATTTGGGGACAGCCATTGGAAGCCATTTATATGGAGGTAATAGCAATGTGGGTTTGACGTTATCACAAGTCCCTCAACTCTCTTCTCTTCAAGACCATTCCAACATCACCCAATCACCGCACGACGTCCTTCGTCTTGGCGGCGGTCGAACCGGGCAATTCACTCATCTCCTCCCTCCTTCTATTGGCTCTTCCTTCCGACCCCCACCGCAACAAGCAATGCCATCATCCAATGCGGCCTTCTTCGGCCTGTCGGACCAAACTAACCAAAATAGCTTCCATGAAGATCATCATCAAAGCCAATCCCAGCAAGGGTTGTTCGGAAACAAGCCTTTTCATGGGCTAATGCAATTCCCTTCTGATATCCAAACCCATGCAAATAACAACAGCAATTCTGCTTCAAATCTCTTCAATTTGAGCTTCATTTCAAATCCCACTGGTGATAATACTTCCAATATGAACAATAACAATGACACCAACACTAACAATAGCAACAGCAGTAGCAACAACAACAACAATCTTCCATCCTCTTTGTTAAACCAATTCAACGGAACGAACAATGGCAACAACGACGGTCCTGCGTCTAACATTTTTGCTGTTAACATAATGGGAGATCAAATCAATTCAGCTGCAGTCCCCTCGCTCTACAGCAACACCGCCCCGGGAGGATGTAGTAGCGGTACAAGCGGAGGAGGAGCAATCCCACATATGTCCGCAACAGCACTGCTACAAAAAGCAGCACAATTAGGCTCAACAACGTCAAGTAGCAATACTACAGCGACATTGCTACGCACATTTGGAAGCTCCTCGACCTCAAGCGGAAAGGCATCAGATAGAACGCTCTTCCCACCAAGTTATGGCGGAGTAGTATTCAGTGAAAACGAGAGTAATCTCCAAGACCTGATGAACTCATTCGCAAACGCGAGCTCAGGGAGCGGGATGTTCGGGTCGTTTGGGGTGGAAAGCTTAGAGGATCCAACGAAGTTACAACAGAATTTAAGCACAGTGAGTATGGGAGGTGGGACAGATAGGTTAACAAGAGACTTCTTAGGGGTGGGACAAATCGTAAGAAGTATGAGCGGAGGTGGTGGCGGTGGCGGTTATTCACAGAGAGAACACAAACAAGGGGGGCAAGGGATAGTTATGGAGGGTAATGAGAGCAATACGGCGCCGTCAAGCAATGCGTTTGGTGGTGGAAATGGAAACTACCAGTGAAGAAAAGAGAAGAAGGAAGAGAAGAAAAAAAAGTACAGACAGAAACAGGTACGTACGTCAAAATTATTTATTTTATTTAATTATTAATTAGGGACTAATTAAAATTACTATTAAAAAGAAAAAGAAAAAGAAAAAGAAAAAGAAAAATGAAGTGGTAAAGTAACGTGGAGGGCATTGGTAATTGTGTGTATAAAAATGGGTTTCAGTATATTTCAGTACTGTTACTGCCTTGCAGTCGTGGGGATTTGAATTTGGAATTATTATTTGGTAAAATTGTAAAATGATTATTATTAAAATTTTATGAGAATTTGAAAAAGCTAAGCGAGAGGAAAAAAAAGGAAAGAAATGGGTGTGGCACGTTGTGTTTGCATGAAGACAGTGAAGGGCATGCAGTACATTTAGGGTTTTTTGTTTCTTTCGTTGTCGCTTTTGTTCTCTTTATGTCGTTACGTCTTTATACTACACAACACTTACTCTGCCAGAGTCACGAGTTCCATTTTTTTTTCCCCTCTTTTTATTTTTTTGAGAATAAACGTGCAAGGTTTTAAATCTTGGTTTCCAAGGAAATCTTAATTCTTTTTTGGCAAATTGATAAAATTGGTTGCAATTATCCCTCTCAAATCTATAAATGTGTTTAAATTCTATTTATAATATTTATAGAAATTAGACTTATAAATGTTGTTGAATTTTTACCCTTCCTAACGTTTCTACAATCATATTAGTTGTGTTACTTTGGAGTTCTATTTTTATATATTTATATAAGTTGGAGGGTTCAATATCTAAAATTGAAAGTTTGAGAGAAAAATCATAACTACTAGCTAGATGTTGTTATTTTTGCTCTTTGCTTTTTTTTTTTATTATTATTATTATTATTATTATTTTTGCTAAGGTTTATGGCAGCAGAGAATGAAAATTTAGAATATATTATTTAAACTAAAAAAAATGTGTTTTTCTTTATTATTGATTTGTTATATTCTTTTTCCTAGCTTTTATGTGTCATAATGAAAATGTTGATTTTTTTTTTTTTTAATGTTAATGTGGTGTCGAAATCTTGTGGGCACATGGAAACTCTATAGAAACGTTTGTATGTTGGTGAGAATATAACCTTGTTTATATTAATCATTTAATTAGTCTAATTTTTATTTTAGTCTAGCTTGTCTGCTTATTGCCTCTTTTTTATTTTTTAACAATATCTAAATTTTGGTTTAGGGATTTTGAATTCTGAAGAAAACTATTAGCTAGCGAAATTCAAATATGATTTTAGCTTAAAACATGAGTTCAATCTCTAATTCAATATGATTTTGATACAGAATTTTATATATTTATTTATCTATTATGGGTATCAAACTCAACGGAATTCAAATAGACATCCGATCGAAAATTAGAATCTGACTCAAGAATGAAAAATTCAACAAACACCATTTTAATGGACATGTTTGAGAATTCCAAATTGAAGTGAGGAAGAGATTTTACAATCTTGGTAAGGTATATGGTTATTCTAGCTTTTTCAACATTAATTGATTTTGAAATTTTTAGATAAAATTTATTGTTTATATATAAATATTAATTAGAATAAGGATTTAAAGAATTAGTTAATAATTTGTTACGACATTCCATTTTATGAAATATTATATGAATTCGTTTTTTTATTAATGTGTTCAAATTGATAAAAACATATTTGTATTATATGTTTAAATGCTTATTATATTGATTATATGTTGTTTATAGAGATGTGTAACCTTTTATGTTTGTTTTGTTCAGATTTTTCAAATGCAACAAATATCAATGCCTGCCAACTTCAATCGGTGATAAAAAAAAAAAAAAACAATATCAGGTAGTTTTTTTTTCTTTTTCCTTGTAATTTTACCATGAGAGGAAGGACAACCAGATAGAGATAGTTTTTTTTTTTTTTTTTGATCTTTTTCAACTAAGATGTATTAATTCCATATCTTTTCTGGGCGACCAATGAGCTTTTTTCTTTTTTCTTTTTTCTTTTTTCTTCTTTTATAATTAATTTTTAGTCTATCTAGCTAGACTAGGCTAAAATATCCTCTTCTTATAGTTCCATAGACATTTGCAAAGTCAATGATCCATTTCTTGATTACTCTTATTTCATCTCTTCATTTTGTTGCTTAGCAATAGTGAAAAGAGAAGAATTTAAAGCTTTGATTAATTCTTTACATTGAACTATTTTATGTTAGTTAGGTTATTTTTATGTAGTGTGTCAATGTCATGGTCTTTTTCTCAAAGCTAATGAATGTGGAGAAATTTGAATCTTTTATTAACTCTTTATATTAATTAAACTTTGTTTATGGTAGGCTATTTATGTTTTTAAAAAATGAAATGTTGTGCTTTTACTAATTATATTTGTGATATCTTGAGTGAGAGCAGGGTTTAGTTGTTATTTGATGGAGTAGGTTGAGTTGTCCTCAACTTTACAAGCATGCTTGTATTATAAAGTTTGAATTTATTTGCTAATTAATTTGAGATAATTTTTTTGTTTTGATATATTAAGTTATATGTTTGATGAATACATGATAAAATATCAATCAGAGGTGAATTTAGATTTTTTTTTAATTGTAAAAAATATAAATCAGCATGGTTGAATGTGAAGCAAAAATTAGAGTCTAGAATGTTATTATGTTAAATTCTTATGTAATAATATATGGTTTTGTTATTAATGATTGTTATTGTTATTGTTATTAGAAAGATAAGTAGCTAGTGATCAAATCATATGGGAAGTTTGAACTTAGGAGGATAGAAAATTTTATGACTAGACATTATTTATGGGTTGTGAATGTCATGTGCTTAAATTTTAAATAATTTTTATATATAAATATTTAACACAAGACATTATTTATGGGTTGTGAATGTCATGTGCTTAAATGTCGTGATTATGGCAGCTTATTTGACAAAATAAACGTCAAATTCTATTATAATATATTTTGATGTGTAATTACTTTCGAAATATTCCATAGTTAATTTTAATGTCAAATTCTAGTTTTATATTTTCTCAACTTCATTACGTTACTAGTTTCTTTTTCAAGAAAGAAAATATCTTAGAAGTATCCTGCTTAAATTATATATATATATATATATATATATATATATATAATCAAAGTAATTAATTAAATGGTTCCATAACAAAGCCTTTTATAAAGATTTGAAAATTGAATCCAAACTTAGTAAAACGAGTGGATATATATATATATATAGCGTAAATTTATAGTGTTGGGTCATTAACAAAATTGCTTTAAAAAAATCAAAAAATAAAAATAAAAATACTTAAGTAGTTCTCGGTCATCACATATCTTTGTCCATCCCACCAAATTATACAATCATAGTTTTTCATGTGGTAAATTTTATTTTTTTTATTTTTTAAAAATGTTTTAATGTTTTTTTACATGAATGAGGAGAGGAAATGAAGCCGAATGATGGAAGATGCCCGAAATACATCCAAATATTACCTTTATTTAAAAGTTATTTGAAGAAAATGTTTAAAATATCGATATTGACCGAAATATCAGACTTAATTTTACAAATATATCGACTAACTATTGGAATCGAATAAATAGACATGCCTATTATTTATGTTAAATTTATATTAGGATCATTTTTGCACTTATTTTTTTGTATTTGGTGAATTTTCTTTTACAATATAATAGAAATATTGTTTCATTCTTGTGATTGATACTTAACCGATGAAACCCTAGAAATATTAATGAAAATATTTGCCATTGTGCATGAACATTTAGTAGCAGGGAGAGGAACCAAAATATTGAAATTTAAGAAAATACTTCTTTTGTAAGTGCTCTTTCTAAAAGCAGTTTAAAGTGTGTTTAAAGAAGCTAAGGTTTTAGAGTATAAATAAGTTCTGGTTAAATTTACTTTTCACTACTTCAAAAACTATTTATTGTTGTGTTAGTATAAACAAGTTCGGGTTAAATTTACTTTTTACAACTTCAAAACTACTTATTACTGTAAAAACAATCCACCAAAATTTATCTCTTTTAACTTCTTCATTTACCTTTTCACTTTCCATGCAAAGATTGCAAATAGAATTCCTTTCACTATACCCTCTCGAATTACACTTTCTCTCACTTTTATTACATTTTTTTTTACTTGTAAGTGTTTGCATTTTAGTTAAATTCAGTTATGTTTTTAATTATTTTAATTCACATTTTATATTGTGTAAATAATTTAGGAGTATATATTAATATTATTGAAAAGTGTAATTGTTAATGAGGTCAAAAGATTACTAAAATATTAAAACCAAATACAAACTATTTTTATTACTAACACCCTACCAATAACCATTTTAGTTTTTACTTTTTGAAAAGTAAAACTATTTTACTCAGTTTAGAATTCTTAACCAATTTTTTTTATTAAAAACTTTGATTGTTTCTTTAAACATTGGTAGAAACTAGAAAGCAAAGTAATAAATAAATAAAAGTGAAAAAGTTTAATTTTCAAAAGTAAAGGAAAAAAAAAAACTAAACGATTAGGTTTTAAAAGTAATAAATAGTTTTAATTCGAAATATTGATTATGAAAATTTTACCCATTGCTCAAATAATTTCATTTGACAGTTTACGATCAAGCAACCAAGACCAAATATATACAAATAAAGTAAATTAGTTCAGCTTGATGCCTTAATAAGATCATAAATAATGAGTTTTAAAAAGCTGCTTTTGAGTTACAATCACAAAAGTTTTGAAAGAAAACATGACACCCTTGTTTAGCAAAGTATCACATTAAGTCTATTCTCATCGTCCACTCCAATGCTCTACGAGAACCTTGATCTTAGGTTCCAAAGCACAAAGCGAAGGCATAACACAATACTACACTTCATTTCTGAGAACTACATATGTTGGTGTCAACCACTTGTCACAACCTTAATTTCCTCCCCTGATCAAATTAAATAAAGATATACTTCTCCTAACTACTAATATCCTGTAAGTCTACCCAAATATGATATTGATCTTTGTTGAACATCTCCTCCACCTAACTCGATAAAATTTATATTGAATGGCTTTCAAAACTTTGCTTTTAGAACCACACAAAATACTTCAACATTTCGACATAAAATCACTTATATATACCACACGTGGATCTATCCATTCCCTAACCAATGTGAGACTTTTATTTTCTCACAAAATCTCTATGCTATTTCTTAGATTTATATCTATTTTCACTAAATTCCCTGCTAAACCAACTTAAAATTACAAATAAAAGCATCATTCACCAAGTTTCTATTAATTTAGCAAAAAAAAAAAAAAAAAAACACATAATTCAAATGAAAGAAGTCGGAAAATAGAGGAATATGAAACGGTGAAAAATCACTCATATTAGTAAAAAATAAGATTGCTAATATCCTTCTGATTAAAATATATTTTTTTCTAATATTATGCTAATGCGAATATTTAATTAAACAAATCTAATTGATGTATAAATATTATGCACTAGAAAAAAAGATTAACTAGAAAGTTTGAGTTGTAATATTCTAGAACAAAGACTGGAATTTCAGTTTTCTTTTCGAAAATATAAAATTATATATAACTTGAAAATTACTATATATTTTGTGTATTATGAGGTTGCCAAATATGGAGTTTTTTTTCTAAAATATGAAATGAAAAAAAAAATAATAATAATAAATTGTCTGTAAAATGGGCCCCAAGTTTGTGCTTATTTGTTTATACTATCTTTTAAAACGCCTACACATGCAAAACATTGTAACTGATATATTTTTATTCTTTGTTTACTTTATCATATATATTTTTTAAACAAAAACAAATACAAAAATTAGAATTTCAATTTTTGTTTTCTTAATATAGTTTTCAAATTAAGAAAAATATAATTAAAACGATCATATCATTGGAATTCCTATTCATTCACATCCAATTTGAAATGAAAAATCATTTCAATCATTGTAAAAGATAAATTATTTACTTGAAAAAACTATTTGAAAATGTCAAGACCAATGTTTTCACTATTTCTTTTCATGGCTCAAAAGTGAAATATTATTTTCCCAAATCTCCTAAAATTACGTGTTTAATCATTTTTACTCAAATCACTTTCAGGTAATTACTTACATTGTAAAATTTATATGTATATTGTGCACTTCAGTAGGTAACTTCTTTTTTATATATATATTAAAAAAATCGCTTAAATTTAGCAAATTGGAATTTTTTTTTTGTTTTTTTTTTATAAAAAGTTAATTCACAAAATTGATTTGGGTTAGAATTTATTTTCTATAATTTTAAAAATAATAAATTTTAAAAATTAGAATTGAGTTCTTATATTTAGATAAAATGTTCATAATAAATTTTATGGTTTGATAAAACCTTTCATAGATATTAAAAGAATTTTATAGGAACAAAATTTTAAGATTAAAAAGTATTTTAAAGTTTGATGTGTTCAATTTAATGTAAAGAAACCAATGAGAAAAATACACCAACGGTCATTATTAGGGAAAACTTAAGAATTGGAAAATTATATAAATAAAAAATAGTTTTTCTAAATAATTTCCTAATAACGTATTAATGCCCCATCAATATTTCAGGAGTCCAATAATTACATCACGCCTTGAGCCTACATTTTCACTAAATTACGCTCGAATTATCATTAAATCACTCGTTCACCAAAGAAAAGTTCAAAATATTGTATAAAAGCTTAAATATATGGAATATTTTTCGAAATCATACTATTTTAATATTATTTTAAATCATCCAAAATTTAAACAAATTTAATATTATTTCATGTAATAGAAAAAATTATAATGAATAAATGAAAAAAATGGTAAGAAAAGTGTATATACAATTAAGAAGGAAGAAAAATTGGTTGAAAAGCCGTAATTGACGAAAGAAAGAGAAAGTAGCGATAAAAGGAATAATAAAAGTAGTGTAGAGAAGAAGAAATCCAAGTTAGGAAAAAAGAAAAAAGAAATTAAGTTTTCCCCTTAATTCGATGCATGGGAAAAAGAAGTGAAAGATATGACAATATTATAAATTTCTTTTTATAAGGAAAATCCGAAAAGCAATTCCCCATAATTAAATTCCTTTCCATCTTAGAATAAATATTCGTAGTAACGCACCAATCTGTCCACATATGTTTAAGCAGCAATAAATTATGCCCAAACAAAAACACAGTAAGAATATAGAATAATTCCTAAACCAATTAATTTACTCTTTCTTTCTTTGTTTGTTTTTTTTTTTTTTTTTTTATAGATAAAATAAAATAAAATAAAATAATTGGGTCTGCATTTCAGTATATTATGTAGTCAGTACAAGTATGAGGGTTAGGTATTAGGTTGTCCAGTCACCCCTCAAAATATTAAAAAAAAATATTATATTTATATATGTATACATTTCTCATTGTATTTCTGTGTCTTTGGCAATTGGACAAATAAATAATTATGGAGTTAAATTTAATAATATTAGGGGATTTGTCTTTGCTGTTGGAATGTAGTATACACGTGAAGATTCTCATGCACTGGCCCATCGTCCTTTCTTTATTTTTCTACAAATGTTTAATATTTTTTCTTTTTCTAAATATGTTTTTATTGTTTACAATAATATACAATTTTCTTTTTATATTAATATATTGGGATATGGACATGTATGTATTTTCAAAACGATTAATTATTTATTTGTTATTATTATTTTTTAACAGAGTGGTTGCCGATGGATATTTCCCAAAATAAAGGATTTATGTGATGAATGGATAGGTTAAAATATTACTTTGTTTTAATTTGCAGGTTGTTCCATTTTAATTCTTACATTTTAGTTTATTCTATAAGTTTGTTATTTTTAGCCATTTAAATCAAATTCAGATATTATATTTCATTTCATCAAAATAATAGTTACTATTTATCAAATTTTCATAATAATTTACTTGAAGCGACTAAATTTATAATTTAGTAATTGTGTTGGATTGAAATTTGATATTTAAAAATATAAAATTAAAATTGAACAAATTTTATAATAAAAAATAAACATACTATTTCAAGGAACCATCATTAATGGGCCAAATCAACCAATTAGTAAATAAAGACATTAAACTTCCTAAATGACGAGTTTATAGTCTAAGAGGACATGTCTAAGATTTAATGTTGTATGGGTTCTCTCAACCCTTATGAATTAAATATTGTAGTGCTTTTAGAGGAATTGTCTTTTAAGAATAGTCAAAGTGCACGTTAATTGGTTTGACCAAAACTACAAATATATAAAAGAGAAAAGGTATTTTAATGACAAAGAATATTAGTTAAGTAAGGCTTCATAGTTTGGTTTTGTGAAATGGATGGCTTATTGGTTTGGCTATGGGTTTTGTAATTGTAATGGGAAGGGTAACATTTTTATGGTTTGAGATAATTTGAAACTTTGTTTTTATTTTCATTTTGACGAAACTTATTATAGCAATTTCGTATCTTCCTAATATGTTCCCTTCTCTTCACATTTCTCTTGTGAATGTTTCATTTTTGGGAAATCAATACACCAATTTGGAATTTCGTTTCAAAATAAGACTTTACTAATTTTGTTTTTCATTTTCTTTTTATTTCTTTGTATATTGGCCTACCCTTTTTTCCTAATGTTCAATTTGTTTTAGGAAAAAGCAAGATTTTTTCTCTTTTTAAATACTTTCTTTGCTTTGCTTGTGTTTTGAACTTTTAAATTTGTTTCAACTCAATCTTTCAACTTTAAAATGTATCTAATCCGTCATTGAATTGTAAAAATGTATGTAATAGGTTGTTTAATGATCTGGTCTTAAACGTTAAGTTTTCTATTCTGTACATCATCGGTTTTTAAAGAAGATTGAACAATTTAAAAACTTATTAGGCTGAATTTTAAAAGTATCAGAAGTATATTATATACAAAGTTAAAAGTTTAAGGATTTATTTGATATTTTAAAAGCTTTAACGACTTAATAGATATTTAATGATTAAAGGCCTACAAGACTCTTCTAAATCAAACTAATTTTCTACCACCTAAATCGAAGAGAGGGGGATTGGAGTAGAAATTGTTGGTAAGAAAGTAAATTCCGTGAAACAAAGAGAAATTTGTAAAAAGTCAATGTCAAACGAATCTAGCTTTGGTTGTACCGATTTCTCTCACATCCAATAAATTTACTCATTGAGCTATCATTATCTATTTATTTCACTACAAGAAATGACATTTTTAGTGACTCACTCAAATGTTACTAAAAAACTCGTCGTTAGAAGTATTAGCGATGCAATTGTCATTTGTTGCCAAGATTGTCGTTGGGTCCGCTAGCTAAAAGTTTTAGTGACATAACAATTGTCCGCTGCAGAAGATGTACTTTTAGAGACATTTGCATGTTACTAAATGCTTATTTTTAGTAACATATGCTTTGTCATTATTGACTTTTTATAGTGATGTAGTGCACTCATCACTAAAAGTGATGTTCTAGTGACAATTTGTGACCATTACAAAGCTTTGCAATGACATATTGAAGTCAATATTTAATGCCACTAAAAATTACTATTGTTTTTTTTAATTTAGAAAACCAATGTTTTTGTAACGTTATTGAAAGCGTAGGTAAAAGTATTTTATTAAATAAAAAATAATATTTAATTTACTATATAAACTTTTTTATAAAATGTCAAATATAATAATCTTTTTTTGAAATTGAAACATAGAGAGATATGGTGTTAATAACACCATACCACATCAGTAGGAACTATCACTAGGCAACATGCAATGACACCAACTTTATTACAAGAAATATATGTCAAGAAACTTTGATAATCTCATAAAGAGTTCAAGTAATGTCAACGTAAGTTATAAGTATGAAGTCATATCAAGTAATAAATTGATGTACAATGTTGGTTCAAAAGTTATAAGTATGAAGTTACATCAAGAAATTACATTCGTGCAAAAGTAGGGTGCATAACAAAAATTTCTACACATCTTGGAAGCATGAAATGATCTTTCCTAACAAAATTATAGGATATGAACCAAAACTCTTTTCATATTCATCTATAAAGTCAACATCAAAACATTGTATAGAAGACCATTTGTGTGTCAAATCTGAGATATGTAAGCATAACAGAATAAATAAGTAAAATATGTAAGCAAAAAATGAAACTTAAGCACTTTAAAGCATAATGACACTACTCAATATGATTCAACTCAAAAATTCTAACCACAATGAAAGGGGGAGGAGGATGTATAAATCAAAAGCAACAAACTTTATAAGGATTCAACTCAAAAAATGAAACTTAGGCACTTCAAATCAACACTAAAGATCTTCAAACTATACAACCAAGAATAAAAGCATAAATACCCAATGGTCCATAACTGTATCGAAATCATGTTTAACATTGCAAAGTAAACAAACAAAACTCTTTAACACTTCAAGAGCTAATAAGTTTAAAAGTTTCAATACAAGTTAAACAAGAGATAGAGCTAATAAGTTAACCAAATCCTAATCAAAAAACGTTTAGGAACAAATGATCATTTAAGCACACATAAAATAAAATTATATAAAAAAAAGACTACCATAGCTACAGGATAATAGCACTTCAACACACATAAACTAATCAAATCCAATAACTTCAACAAACTAGAGTTGTATGAAGAATTTCAAATAAATATTGCCTGTTAACTGTTGTTTGATTGTTTTGAACTTCTTTAATTTTTATGTTAGATGTATCTTCTTGAGTTGCTAGCCTTCGTAAGATAAGCATAAAGCCATAAACACAAAACCATATGAATCACATTCAGAACTCTTAAATGAAACTAAAAAAGATAAGCATGCAACAATTACAAGAAATGGGGGTTATCCCAACCCTGGAGCATGTCAGAATATATAACTAACGGCGTCGGGAGCGGCTCTCACGATGTACCTAACGTCGTTGAGAAGAGTGTTGGTGGTAGTTCGTCAACTTAGACATTCCTGATGCACAAACGAGATGATGTCAGAAATGTCTTACTTTCAATGTTTTACGTGTCAGCATACGACGTGCGTCGGCAATAGAGCACTCCTGACATCCACTTCATGTGTCAGCAATAGGGATAGCCCAACGTGTCCCTCCAACGTTGGAAATAGGTTACTCCTGATGCTGCATCGAACCAACCTTCGCCGATGCCTTCCTCTCGATGTCGAGGGAGGGCTTCCTTCCCAATGCCTTTTGTGCGTCGAGAGTAGGTGTTTAATTTATTTTTTAATTATTATATTTAGTTTTTATTTTTCGTGTGGTATGATTCGATTTAAATTTAATCAGATTCTGAAAGACAAGTAATGCAAATTAATAAAAAAACTATTAAAATACCAAATTGTATTTATATTAAATACTAAATTCAAATATTCAACAATTACATAAATTAAGATAATGAAATTACATAAAAAAGAAAAATCCTAATAGCCTTGGACGACACATTTTCACAAGTCCTAACCTACAATAACATAAAAGTAAATTAAGATATATATCACTGATGAAAAATTCAACAAATTAAAAGTTGAAAAATACGCACCAATATGTGTTCAATTTTTCGAGCATGCAACTTTGACGTTTTTTGTTGTTCTTCAATCAATCTTTGAGCATTTTCAAGGCTAGCTCTTAGTTCGCTAACCTCTCTAGAGTGCATCTTTTGCTTATATAAAGACGAAAAACTGTTAGCACCCTTTCGGGACTTGGGCTTAAGTCCCCAACTAAGACCTTTCGAGTAGCCCGGTCTCGCATATCTCGTTTCCGGAGAGAAGTTGAGAACCTTCTTAGGTGGGTTGAGACTTGAGTTCCAGCATTTGATTATGCACCAAAAGTGTAAGTCATAAACTGATAATTAAAAGTAGAAAATAAGAAAAAGTTTTCATAAACTTACATGCGCATCCGCGACAGCCTTTAAAACGAACTAGTCACTCCTATTTGTTTTTGTTTCCTTGAACAACTCCATACGATCCACTTAGTGACCTCGTTGTTCAGTGAGCTCATGTTGTCGTTGTAGGAACGACTTAGACCCGCTACTATAAATGTAAGGTTGCTTCGCTCTAACAGCCTTATTGGTCTTTGATTGCTCCTACATTCAAACAATTAAAATGTTACATACAAACAACAATAATGAAGCTACGTGAAGTAAAAGTAGAATATGTAAATCAACTGAAATTTCGAGACAAGTAGTAATCGCAAAGCAAGTGCCAATGTTCCACATGCTTCACCAATTTGTTTGGTGGGTTGATACGTGCTTCTTCAGGGTCGCTAAACTTCTTGAAATGCCTATGTTGAAATGCCTATGGTTGTTTCCCCTGAACTTTTTCCACAAGCTGAGTATTTGATGCTCAACAAATCAAGTGCTTAATCTGTGAAATCAAGCATGAAACATTGCTACAAAAGGAAGTAACATATGGATTAGTATTTTGTATATGTAGGTTTAACATATATGTAAGGTAATTTATAAACTTACTTATAGGCCACCATTGACGACCTCAATGTACTCTAGAGGAACATCAGCCTACTTAAGGCAGTGGACTGGAAATGTATCTCACGTTAACATATCGATGATGTTGTTGAACCGAACTACATGTGGCGAGATTAGCTTATCTGCTTCTGGGGCAATTAATATTGGGATCTTTCCATTCTACTGTACGTACCTATCCAACTCCAAGTTTCATGAGGTTGACGTCTCCTTAAAGTGCGAGTGGGTTGAACGCCATCTATGAAAAAAGAACACTATAAAAAATAGAAACCTAATTGTTTATGCAATTATTTATGTAATGAGACTAACATGAAGTGTTGCCCACCGAGGATAATCCTTCCATATTATTGAACGTGTCGAACTCTAGAAATAGATCAATTGTCTCCTGAAAACTACTAGGGAATGAAGTCATGATACATGTAGACATAAAAACCAAAATTAATTAGGCAAATGAGACTATATACAACTAAATGTATAAGAAAAATGAAATATGTGTGGATATGTGATTCGTCGTCGTTTAGTCTGTGCTTCGAGGTGATAATCGTTCATCATCATCGTTTATGAAGTTGTCAATGACATGATGCATGATCGAGTTTTTCACCACTGTAGGATCAACGTCAAGTCTACACAGAATGTCATCCTTAACGTATTCATCCAATACTATGATTATCAATTATAACTCATACTAATCTTAATTTATTCTTGTTCCCAAAATAATAATCAATTAGGGACAGTTAGAATTTAATAACATATTCATGGATATTATTATACAATAACATGCAATTGAATAATAATGAGAATAATAACTTTTATTAAACAATGAACCAATTATTCATAAAATTATTATAAAGCACAATAAAAACCATCATTTTATCTCTGTTGTATCCCGTTTATTTGTCTTATCATAGAATTTTAGGTGAAAAGAAATATAGTTTGGTGATGGAATGTCAGGTGAGGAGACACAAACAACCATCAAGGCGACGATCATAACAAGCTACGCGATCTAAAGCACTAGCAGACAAAAATGGTTAGCATGGATGTTAGAAAAGGGAAAAGGGACGTTTGTAGCGTAAATACAACTTTGTCAGAGAAATTAATTGAGCATTGAACGTCCTGTCTCATCAAACCTCACCTATAAATAGAGACGTTCAATTTAGTCACAAGTGTGCAAAATTGAATCTCAGAGAGCAAGCTCAATCTTCCATTCATCCTTTCTTTCTTTCTCAAAGTTTTAGATGAGAATCTAGAATAAAAGAGAGAGATTTCCCCTACCATTTTTACTCGTCAGAATGGGTAAAAATCAGAGCCAAGGAATATGAGAAATTATATTCTAAGGCTCGACTCATTTCTATGTATTCCGTTTCGTATTTCTTTGATTTGTATTGATTTGTAATATTAATTCTATGGCCGAGAGGCCTAAAGTTTTAGTTATGACACTAATACATTTCTTCTACCATTCTCCCATATTCTTTTTGTTGTTAACTTTTAACACATTTAATTAGTTTTTTAGCAATGTAATATGTTATTAATACTAGAGAATTTGGGTGTATGTTTTTATAAGTCTTGCTTAGCTAAATGCGGACATCAACGCCATGTTTTATTCGAGAGAAAAGACAATCGCATAGACAGTAATTAATTGACCTGTGAAAACTCGTATTAACTAAGTGAACGATGAAAAGATTGTAGAGATGAAATTTCATCACCGAATCAATTCTTAGCATAAGTTGCAGAGATGTCTACGTGTTCGTCAAAAGCACCAAAATGATGCTCGCCTTAAAATAAGATAAATTGCTTATCATGCATATAAATGGATTCGATACAAACTATAGCTTACCTTTAAGTATTTAGATCCTAAGAGGCGAGCAAGTATGCCGAAGGCACCGAGAGGACGCTCGCCTTAATTCTGAAGTTAATAGACGCTTTGTATTGCCTTGAAGTGTAAATACATAATACACCGTAATTAATTAGTTAAATATTCTTTCATACCTCACCTGCTACATGAGTTCACAATTTATTGTACATCCCATTGCCATGTCCCTCTTGCACCGCCAACTGCACCTTAGTGTATATAGTTAGGAAAAATATACTGTGAATACTTATATTGTATAGTGTATACTGCATAGGACTAGCTGTGCGATAAATTCAATTATAACACTAGTTCCCGGAGTTCAACCTTAGACTTACCAAAAAACCTCTCTTCGATTACACTGGTTGATAAAGAAAAAAACTTGTACTACATGCATCCATTATAAATTAGCTACGCATAGGTAGGACATGCATCTTTTATTGCATCATCCTTTCCTAGTTGTCTATTAAGTTGCTGAATTAGAGCCTTGCATGACATATTTTCGAATCATTGTTAATTATGAAAATGCATACCAAGCAAGTTTTTTGCATTGTTGCTGAGGAATTAGAGAGTTTTCTTTTTAAATTTTACCCATGCACTAATATTACACAGAAGTTTTGTTTAAGTTTAATTGCACGCTTTAGCCGAAAAGTGTGTGAACAAGTTTATGAGTGAAGGTGAATAGCCATAATTTAGTCTTAACTCTGAAATTGAACGAACTTTTCAAAGCAATAGAAGAAGACACAGGTGACAAGCAAATAGAATGGAGAATAACAAGAACAACCAAGGTGTCCCTTTGAATCATGTTTCCCAAGAAGCTAATTTGGTTTACTAGGCCCATGATCTGGATAGACCAATAAGATCTTATGCTTTACGTAATTTTGCAACTTCAACCCTGAGATCGCCTACCTTACATTTGGCAAAAATGCGAGGTTTGAAATGAAGCCCGTGTTGTAAATGATTCAGAATGCTAAACAGTTTGGGAGCCACCAAGGTGAAGACCCATACGAGCTCGTACACAATTTTTACTCTATCTGTACGTCATTCCATATACCTGGCATATCAAGGGATAAATTTCCACCTGCCCTATTTCCATTTACAGGTGATTGTGATCACAATATTATTGTCTTTCTCTCGAGTACAAAATATGTTGACATCCGCATTTAACTAAACAGAACTTATAAAGTAAACAATAAGATTCTCTAGTACTAAAAACACATTCTATCACTCATGAACTAATTAAACAGATTGAACATGGAAAGTATAAGAGAAACGAGAGAATGAAAAACGAAATGCATTACTACTACAAACATAACTTTAGGCCTCTCGGCCGTAGAGTACATTTTACAATGTAATACAATATAATGAGAAAATGGAATAATATGTCTCTTCGCGTAACATTCTATTGCCAAGAGATGGTGAAGGCAGGAGTTTCAAATATAGGGAGTGTGAAGGAATTGGTCATTATCAAGCCGAATGTCCTACGTTTCTAAGAAAGCAGAAGAAGAATTTCTTTGCTACATTATCTGATGAAGACATTGATGATAGTGAGGAAGATGATAGGTGTACAAATGCATTTATTGTAAATATCATCGAAATTGATTATGTAGTTGAAGATGAAATTGAAGATTCTGAAGAAGAAAGTGAAAACAACTTATCCTTTGAGCAGTGGAAGGTTCAATGTGTTAGAGTTTTTGTCTAAAAGATTTTATGGAATATCTTTGACTAATTATCTTTGATTAATGAATTAAACGATGAGATATTTAAGAGATAAAAAGATTTCCCATTATTCTAGGAATCTTGTTAAGATAAGAAGATCTATACACATATTATATATGTGACATTACACAGCGGTGATATGTGTGGTGAAAAAGCAGAAAATACAGGTTGAAGGCGGTCTTTTGCATCAAGGTCGTTCGAGAAGCTACAGAGTTAAAAAAGTACGATGATCTTATGTCGATGAGGTTGTCATGTTGATCATAGTAACAATTATTGATGAGTAATAGATAAAACAAGTGATTGGTATGATCACGAGGATCTTTAGAAGGATCTAAAGACGTCACTAAAGATATTCACTCATGTGTTCAAGGGGAGGCTAAAGCTAGACATCGTGAAGATAAGTAACTCAGGGGGAGCCTGGAGTCTGATGTCAAGACGCATATTATAAAGTTATATTATTGAACAGAGTACCATATGCTGTATCGATATATATTAACTCAAGTGAATATTAATAAAGATTACTCATCAGGGCTGTACGCAGCTCCCCAGACGTAGGCAATATTACTCGAACTGGGTTAACAAAGTTTCATGTGTTATTCTCCTCTGCTGCCCCTCTAACTATTACAACTGTTATTAGCTTTAGTATTAACTGGAGTCCTAATTGATTATCTCACTGTTTTTTCAATTGGTATCAGAGCCGGTTATTAGATCATGAAGATAATCAGGGAAGGACCATCAACCTCACGTCCTCCTGTACTGGATGATAAAAATTACTCTTATTGGAAGCCTCACATGATATTTTTCATTAAAACCTTGGATGGAAAAGCATGGAGAGCACTTATTGGTGGTTATGAGCCTCCAATGATCACTGTGAATGGAGTATCAGTGCCAAAACCAGAAATTGACTGGACAGATGCTGAAGAACAAGCTTCAGTTGGAAATGCAAGAGCCATAAATGCTATCTTCAATGGTGTCGATTTAAACGTATTCAAACTTATTAATTCTTGCACTACTGCTAAAGAGGCGTGAAAAATACTGGAAGTTGCATATGAAGGAACTTCTAAAGTGAAGATGTTTCACTTCAAAATTCGAAGCCTTGAAAATGACTGAAGATGAGACAGTCTCTGAATACAATGAGAGGGTCCTGAAGATAACTAATGATTCTTTACTACTTGGTGAAAAGATATCTGAGTCTAAAATTATTCGCAAAGTGTTACGCTCCTTACCTAGAAAGTTTGACATGAAGGTCACTGCCATAGAAGAAGCCCAAGATATAACGACGTTAAAACTTGACGAGCTATTTGGGTCACTACTTACATTTGAAACGGCTATGTCGGATAGAGAAAGTAAGAAAGGTAAGGGGATAGCATTCAAATCAGTTTATGATCAGGAGAACACTGTAAATCAGTTTGGTAATGAAGCTAATCGAGATGAGTCAATAGCTCTCTTAACGAAGCAATTCTCTAAGATGGCCAGAAAGTTCAAAAGTTTGAATACTGCTGGAAAAACTAAAAAAAACTGGAAGACATGATGGTGGAACTCTATAAGAAAGGTTAATGACTCATCTTACAGAAGAAATAGCGACCATGGTAAGAAAAAGGAGGATGTAAGGAGGTCGTTTAGATGTAAAGAATGTGAGGGGTTTGGTCATTATCAGGCTGAATGTCCCACTTATCTCAGAAGAAAAAAGAAAAATTATTGTGCTACCCTGTCTGATGAGGATTCAGATGATGATGAAGATGATCATGGTATGAATGTTTTCACCGCGTGTATTACAGAAATCAATTCAAAAGGTGATAGTGAGTGTTCCGATATTGATGAGTTTGAAGAGCTAACACTTGAAGAGCTCAAAATGATGAGAAAGGAAGACTCAGAAGTCAGAGCTATTCAAAAAGAAAGAATTCAAGATTTAATGGATGAAAATCAACGATTGATGGGGATTATATCATCTCTGAAAGTAAAGTTGAAAGAAGTTCAGAATGTGTATGATCAAACAATTAAGTCTGTGAAAATGTTGAATTCTGAAACTGACATCTTATACTCAATCCTGAGTTCAGGGAAAAATGGTTCAAGTAAATATGGCCTCGGATATGATACTTCAACTAGGGGTGTCAAGATTACTCCAGAAGTAAAATTTGTTCCAGCTTCAGTAAAAGAAACAACAGACCCTAGTTGTAAAAAGTCGAGTACCAATATAGGTGCCAAATTCTACAGATGGGTGTGCTATTATTGTGGTAGAAGAGGTCATATACGGTCATTCTGCTACAAATTACTAAGAGATAGAAGACATCAGCAGAGATAAAAACTAGTAAACCAGCAAAATCAGTATAGGATCATCAAAAGAAACAATGATGTAAAGGGAACTCACTTGATCTGGAGGGTGAAGACTTCTAAGAAGTGCAATGTAGCATTTAGAACAGTCCAAACCCATGTTGATGCTTGGTACTTTGACAGTGGATGCTCAAGACATATGACTGGCAATCGATCTTTCTTTACTGAGTTAGAAGAATGTGCCTCAGGTCATGTCACTTTTGGTGATGGGGCCAAAGGAAAAATTATTGCAAAAGGAAACGTTGACAAAAGTAATCTACCATATATTAATGAAGTTTGATATGTGGATGGACTGAAGGTAAACTTGATTAGTGTAAGTCAACTATGTGACCAAGGATACAGTGTAAACTTTAACAATACTAGTTGTGTAAATACAGACAAGAATAATCAAGTGTTCATTAGTGGTAGACGGGAAGCAAATAACTGTTATCATTGGAGTTCCAATGGTTCAAACATATGTCACTTAACTAAAGTTGATCAAACCTGGTTGTGGCATAGAAAATTGGGGCACATCAGCTTGAGAAGTTTAGATAAAGTTATCAGAAACAAGGCGGTTGTAGGCATTCCTTCATTAGACATAAATGGCAAATTCTTTTGTGGTGACTGTCGAGTTGGAAAGCAAACCAAAATTTCCCACAGAAGGCTAAAGGAATGTTATACAATCAGAGTACTTGAACTTTTACATCTTGACCTCATAGGTCCCATGAAAACTGAAAGTTTGAGGAGAAAGAAGTATGTGTTAGTTGTTGTGGATGACTACTCCAGATTCACCCGGGTTCGGTTTTCAAAAGGAAAATCAGATACTGTTAAACTATGTATCAGTCTATATTTGAACTTGCAACGTAAGAAGGGGCAAAAGATAATCAGGAATCGTAGTGATCATGGGAAGGAATTTGATAATGAAGATCTGAATAACTTCTGTCAGACTGAAGGAATCCATCATGAATTTGTAGCTCCCATAACTCCTCAGCAAAATGGAGTAGTTGAACGGAAAAACAGAACGTTACAAGAAATGGCTCAAGTTATCATACATGCCAAAAATTTGCCTTTGAATTTTTGGGCAGAACTGTAAACACAGCATGCCATATTCACAACAGGGTCACTACACGTTCTGGTACGACAATTACTTTGTACGAATTATGGAAGGGAAGGAAACCAAACGTTAAGTATTTTCATATATTTGGAAGTACTTGTTACATTTTGGCCGATAGAGGGTATCATCGTAAGTGGGATGTGAAATCTGATCAATGGATCTTTCTTGGTTATTCTCAGAATAGTCGAGTGTACAGAGTCTTCAATATTAAATCCGAAACAGTCATGGAAACAATCAATGTTGTGGTTAATGATTTTAAGTCTAATGTCAATCAGTTTAATATTGAGGATGATGAGACCCATGTGACACCTGAAGTTACTTCTTCTCCCCTTGACGAAATGCCTAAAGGTGATTCGCAGCGAGACAGTGCTAAGACCAATTCAAACATAATTGATGAGGTCATAAACAATGAAACTGTGCTTGTCCCCTCTGCACATGTGAAAAAGAATCATCCATCAAGTTCCATAATAGGCGATTCGTCAGTTGGAATTACTACCAGAAGAAAAGAAAAGGTAGATTACACGAAAATGATTGCTGATTTATGCTATGTATAAGCAATAGAACCCACATCTGTTGAGAATGCTCTCAAGGATGAATACTTGATAAATGCCATGCAAGAAGAGTTATTACAGTTCAAGCATAACAACGTTTGGACTTTGGTTCCTAAACCTGATAGGGCGAACGTCATAGGAACTAAGTGGATCTTTAAAAATAAAACTGATGAATCTGGAAGTATAATAAGAAACAAGGCCCGTTTGGTAGCTCAAGGTTATGCATAGGTTGAAGGTGTTGATTTTGATGAAACTTTTGCACCTGTGGCTAGACTTGAAGCTACTCGCCTCTTGCTCAGTATATCATGTTTCCGAAAATTTACATTGTTTCAAATGGACGTTAAAAGTGCCTTCCTGAATGGATACTTAAATGAAGAAGTCTATGTAGCATAACCTAAATGATTTGTTGATTCTAAATTTCCTTAGTATGTCTACAAGCTGAATAAAGCTCTATATGGGTTAAAGCAAGCTCCTTGGGCTTGGTATGAACGACTAACAATGTATCTTGGTGAAAGAGGATATTCTAGGGGTGAGACTGACAAGACAATATTCATGAATAGAACCAACATTGATCTCATTGTAGCTCAAATGTATGTTGATGACATCATCTTTGGTGGATTTCCTAAAACACTTGTTGATAATTTCATTAACATAATGAAATCAGAATTCGAAATGAGCCTAGTAGGTGAACTGTCCTGCTGTCTGGGGTTGCAGATCAAGCAGAGAAGTGAGGGAATGTTTATATCACAGGAGAAGTATGCCAATAACTTACTCAAGAAGTTTGGTCTGGATGAGTGACAACATAAAAGGACTCCTGCTGCGACTCATGCTAAAATTACGAAGGATATGGTAGGTATTGAAGTCAATCACAAATTGTACAGAAGCATGATTGGAAGCTTTTTATATTTGGCAGCAAGCAGACCTAATATTGCCTATGCTATGGGAATATGTGCTCGGTATCAGTTAGATCCACGTACCTCTCATTTAAATGCAGTTAAATGAATAATAAAGTATGTTCATGAAACAACTGACTTCGGGGTTCTGTACTCCTACATACATCCTCTGAACTAGTGGGATATTGTGATGTCGATTGGGCAGGTTCTGCTGATGATCGGAAAAGCACTTCTGGTGGATGTTTTTTTCTAGGGAATAATCTTGTCTCATGGTTCAGTAAGAAGCAAAATTGTGTTTCTATGTCAACAGCTGAAGCGGAATATATAGCTGCAGGGAGTGGGTATACTCAAATGATATGGATGAAAAATATGTTAAATGAATATGGGATTATGCAAGGAGTTATGACCTTGTATTATGATAATATGAGTGCCATAGATATTTCGAAAAATCCAGTCCAACATAGTAGCACTAAACATATTGATATAAGACATCATTTTATTAGGGATCTCATTGAAAATAAAGTCATCACATTACGACACATTTGCTCGAACTCACAATTGGCTGACATTTTCACTAAACCCCTTGATGCAACCACGTTTGTGCATTTACGTATGTGTTTAGGAGTTTGTAAAATATAGCTCCTTAATTAGGTAAAATAACGAGCACTACTGCACGATCCGTAATGATGGACTTGTCTGTGCCGAAATAGGGAGTAATTGCTAGCTCTTCAGTATCTGTGAGAGATCCTCCTTGATAAGAGAGAGTAATTACGATGGCTTCATGGCTTTTTAAGCAACACGTTTCATTCTCGAATCGACAGACTTCTTCACCTTCGTATATTCAACTGTGATCTTAGTTGAAGTTCACTACTCTTAAGAAGATTCAACAATGGTGAACACTTGAAAGGGAACTTACAAGTCCACTAAGGAAGTGCCTGAACCTCCGAGTCCAAGAGCAGCTGTGCGTGGCATACGTGTTCGTGGGCGACGATTCAAAAGCACTTCGCCACGGAAACCATATAAACTTCCATCTGAAAAAGCACATGCAAACATTCCTAGTGGTTCGACTGAATCGATACACGAAGAAACAGTTTCTGGGAATGTTGTGAAGGATGCCGAAATTGCTCCAGCGGCATCTGAGGCTCATCTCTCTGACATGGACTCTGATGACCTAGATGATGTACCTCTAACTCGATTAGTGAAGAAGGTTACTGCACCTGATGCTGTTCCTAAAAATGTTAATGATAATGTCTTGTCTGATCAATCCCAAGAGAGCTCATCGTCTGAGGGTGTGTTCGTCCCTACTCCTGGTCTACGTCCTATGTCTTCTGTAGAACCAGGCCCCTCGCTTTACACTTCTCCAATTCAGCCTCCTGTTCCGAACATTGCTGTCTCAACTGATTCACAGGATGTTCCGCCTACTATTTATGAAGGAGGAACTGAAGCTCTAAATGAACAAAATGACACCTCTCCTGATAATATTGACAATGTTGAACTTGTTGCCCCTAGGGATCATAATGAAGAAGTTCATGTTGCTGATTCTATCGATCCAAGTGCTCAACAAGAAACTCCTTCAATTCCTACTGAACCAAAGCCATCTAAAGAGAAAGGTCAACAACTTCGACGAAACATTACCACTAAATCTGGTCGAAAGAAAATTCTTCCAAATATTCCATTTGTCCTAATTGATGGTATATCTTTTGATCTTGAAGAAAATGTACAGCGTTGGAAGTTTGTTGTGCAACGGCGGATAGCAGATGACGTAAATATTTCGGATAAACATCATTCATGTGTGAGCATTATGAATCTAATTGCGAAGGCAGGACTATTTAAAACTATTTCTGATGTGGGCTCGTTCTATCCTCAACTTATTCGAGAATTTGTAGTTAATTTACCAAATGATTTCAATGACCCAAGTAGCCCGGATTATCAGACGGTCCATATTAGGGGCTTTAAATTTTCAATTACTCCGGCTGTTATAAATGGTTTTCTTGGTAATGTTGTCTCCATTAACTTTGTCCAATCATCTCCGTCAATCGATGTTTTGGCTTATGAATTGTCTGGAGGGACATTATCCTCGTGGCCTACGAATGGTATACCTGCTGCTGCGTTAAGTGTTAAGTATGCAATACTAAATAAAATTGGTATTGCAATTGGTTTCCTTCATCCTATGCTTCTAGTGTTTCTGCTGCGTTGGGCACCTTTTTGTACTGCATCTGCAATGATGACAGGGTAGACGCTTGTGCATTTATCTACAATCAGCTATTACGACATGTAGGATCCTTTGGAGTCAAGCTTCCGATTGCTCTACCAAGGTTCTTTTCGGGGTTACTGCTACATTTAAATGCTATTATATTGACCACCTCGGACGCACCTAGCCCTGATCCTAAGACTTTGTCACTGAGCTACAGACTATTTCAGGGCATTCATGTGCGTGACATAGATCATGACGTGCTTCCGACTTGCAGGTCTCGAGTGCTTGATATGACGGACTGGGATGAAGCTACTGATGGGTTCTTTGTTGATAAGGAATTGGCTTCCAGAATTCTAAATTCTCTTACAGCTGAGTCTCGTTCACTAGCTACTGCCATTAGTCTGATGTCTGAACGGCGCTTGGAACTTGACTCTCTTATTTGGCATCTGAAGACTTTTGCTCCTTCTTCAAGCCGAGGGAACCCCAGTACTGATTGATTTATTTTTTCTGGTTCAAAGGGGGAGTGTTGGTAGTGCTTGGTGCAGGCGGATAACGTTGCTATTTTTGTTATTCTTTTTGGTTGAAGACTGTTTACTGAAGCCTATCTATTTTTTAACAAGTATTGCGTTTTTTTGATGACTGAAGTAATGGAAAACATGTTGTTTGTTTTTGTTTATAAATGAATTCACCAGTACTGAAGTCTGTGGTTTATGACACATTGTTATCACTCAAATGAGCGACTTAGTTGAACCAAAAAAGAAATTCTCTTTTAGATAAAAGGGGGAGTTTGTTGGAGTTTTTGTCTAAAAGATTTTATGGAATATCTTTAACTAATTATCTTTGATTAATGAATTAAAAGATGAGATATTTAAGAGATAAAAAGATTTCCCACTATTCTAGGAATCTTATTAAGATAAGAAGATCTATACATATATTATATATGTGACATTACGCAGCGGTGATGTGTGTGGCGAAAAAGCGGAAAATACAGGTTGAAGACGGTCTTTTGCATCAAGGTCGTCCGAGAAGCTACGAAGTTAAAAAGGTATGATGATCTTATGTCAATGAGGTCGTCATGCTGGTCGTAGTAGCAATTATTGATGAGTAACAGATAGAACAAGTGATTGCTATGATCACGAGGATCTTTAGAGGGATCTAAAGATGTCGCCAAAGATATTCATTCATGTGTTTAGGGGGAGCCTGAAGCTAGACATCGTGAAGATAAGTAACTCAGGGGAGCCTGGAGTCTGATGTCAAGACGCATATTATAAAGTTATATTATTGAACAGAGTACCATATGTTGTATCGATATATATTAACTCAAGCGAATATTAATAAAGATTACTCATCAGGGCTGTACGCAGTTCTCCAGACGTAGGCAATATTAGCCGAACTGGGTTAACAAAGTTTCATGTGCTATTCTCCTCTACTGCCCCTCTAGCTATTACAACTGTTATTAGCTTTAGTATTAACTAGAGTCCTAATTGATTATCTCACTGTTTTTTCACAATGGAAAGAGGATTCAGAAGCCAGAGCTATACACAAAGAAAAAATTACATAATCTTATTGAAGAAAATGAATGGCTATTATTAGTTATATCTTCCTTAAAACAAAAATTGAGGGAGATCCAGACAGAGTATGATCAGACTATGAAGTTCGTCAAAATGTTAAATTCAAGATCTGAAAATCTAGATCAAATACTGAACTCAGAAAAGTCTAGTGCAAACAGATGTGGTCTTGACTTTAACTCATTAGAAAAGAGAATTAGTGAAGCAAATTGTAATGTCCCGAATATTAATAAAATTTTAGAGTAAATTATCTTAGTTCTGTTTAATTAGATTTAATTTATTGGACATTATTTTTTAATTCATTTAATGAGAATTATTATTTTTTAATTCATTTAATGAGAATTATTTGATTTTGTGGGAATTGAATTTAATTAAATATTTGTTGGATGAATATTTAATTAATTTAGAGATATTGGCATTTGGTGGTGTTCAAATTGAATTAAATTAAATAATTATGGTTGTTATTTAATTAATTTGCAGAGTAAAAATTTTATTGGAGATTTGATAATTATATGTATATGTGGAAATACATATATAATTATTATGGGAAAGGAAAATATAATTATATTTGTCGAAATATAATTATTTAAGGAAAAGATAATTTGTATTTTAGAGAAAAGATATTTGTTTAGGGAGAAAAAGGAAAATAATTATATTTTGGAAAAAAATAATTATTTATAAAAGGATAATTATTTTGGAAAAAGAATAAAGATTAATTATTGTAGAAGATAATAAATTATTTGGAGAATGATGTTGAAGATTTTGTCTAAAAGATATTATGAGATCATTCTTTTAAAAGATAAGATAATTAAAGGGTAAAAAGATTCTCCTTTATTTTCGCAATCTTACTAATTATCTTTAAGAAATAAGATTTATACATATAGATCTTATATGTATAAATAGGGCTTTCGAAGATAGGGTATAGGTGCGGTAAAATATTAAAAAAATTATTCACTGCTGAAGGTTAATGAAAAATTGATTGCAGAAGCTGTAGGAACGAAAAGGTGGTATGATCTTATGTCTATGAGATCAACATGTTCATCTAAGTTGATATTGATGATGAGTAAGGTATATGACATAGTAGTGATTCGAGTGGTCACAGAAAACTTCAGAAGAAAAGATATTGTCGAAGAGATTCACTCATGCATTCAGGGAGAGCCTGTAGTCAGACATCATTGAGAAGGATTACTCATGCATTCAAGGGAGCCTGAAGTCTGAAGCTATTAAGCATGTTAAATAGTCATATAGTAGAACAAAGTTCATATGCTATTTCTATATACTTTGACTGAAAGTGAATCTTAATAAAATTACTCATCAGGGCTGTGCGCAGCTCCCTAGACGTAGGTATCATTGGTCGAATTGGGTTACCAAAGTTCTTTATGTCATTCTTATTTGATGTCCCTCTAGTTTTTATAATAGTTATTTACTTGTGATTAACTGAAGGTTATTTGATTATCTCACATTGTTTTTTCAATTGGTATCAGAAAGGGACCTTTCGCTTCACATCCTCCTATACTGGATGGTAAAAATTATTCATATTGGAAGCTTCGTATGATATTCTTTATTAAAACATTATATGAGAGAGCTCTAGTGGCAGGTTATGAACCTCAAATGATTACTGTGGATGGGATATCAGCTCCAAAACCTAACCTAGACTGGATTGATGGTGAAGAACAAGCATCAGTTGGGAATGCTAGAGCTTTAAATGCAATATTCAATGGTGTTGATCTAAATGTGTTCAAACTTATAAACTCTCTTGTAGTACAGTCAAAGAAGCATGGAGAATATTGGAAGTTGCTTATGAAGAGACTACTAAAGTCAAGATATCTAGACTGCAGTTGATAGTGCGCAAGGTACTACGATCACGACCAAGAAAATTTGATATGAAGGTCATTGCCATAGAGGAAGCACACGATATAACTACATTAAAACTAGATGAGTTATTTCGGTCTCGACTTATGTTCAAGATGGCCATATCTGACAGAGAGAACAAGAAAGGTAAGAGAATCACTTTTAAATCTATATATGAAGAAGAGACAATAGTAAATCAGTCTGATAATGAAGCTTACATGAATGAGTCAATAACTCTTCTAACAGAATAGTTCTCTAAGGTGGTCAGGAAATTGAAAAATATGAATACTACAGGATCCAACGCTCAAAATCCGAATCATTATTGAAGAAAAGATGGTGAGAACACTACAAGAAGGTATAATGAAGCTTCAAACCGGTGGGACAGAGAAAATGGGAAGAAAAAGGAGGGAGAAGGAAGGTCTTTCAGATGTAGAGAATGTGGGGGAGTTGGCCCTTATCAGGTCGAATGTCCCATGTGTTTAAGAAGACAAAAGAAAAAATTTTGGAAAAATTTTCATGCTACCTTGTCATTGATGATAGTGAAGAAGATAATGGCATGAATGCATTCACTGTATGCGTTACAGAAATTGATTCTGATGATGAAAGTGAAAGTTATGAAGAAAATTGTGATAATGAGTTGACATTTGAGGAGCTCAAAGTGTTGTGGAAAGAAGATACTGAAGCCAGAGCAATACAAAAAGAAAGAATTCAAGACCTTATGGAAGAAAATGAATGATTAATGTCTGTCATATCATCTGTAAAGCTAAAATTGAAAGCAATCCAGAATGAACATGATCAGACAATAAAATCTCTAAAGATGTTGAATTTAAGGGCTGAGAATTTAGACGTAATATTAAATTCAGGACAGATCAGTTCAAGCAAATATGGTCTTGGTTTTGACTCTTTAGCATGAAATATTAATCCTACAACTGAATTAAAGTTTGTTCCCGTTTCAGTAAAAGACAAGTCAGATATAGTGACTACAACGAAAGTTGCTAGCCCTTCAGCTAAAACTACTAGATGGGCTTGTCATCACGGTGGTTAGAAAGGTCATATTAGACTATTTTGCTATATGCTACAAAGAGACAAATTGTAGCAGTGGAAGGTAAAATAGGGCAGTAAGAAGCATAAATCTAATTCTTCAAATCAAAATAGAAGAAAAAGAAGTCGTATGGTCTGGAGAGTTAAACAGTCTGGACAATGTAATATCGCTTTCACAACTGTACAAGCCACGACTGATGCTTGATATCTTGATAGGGGTTGTTTTAGACATATGACTAGAAATAGGACATTCTTTTCTAAACTAAAAGAGTGTACATCTAGACATGTTATGCTTGGAGATGGTGCAAAAGGAAGAATCATTGCAAAAGGAAAATATTGAGAAATAAAATCTACCATGTCTAAATGATGTACGATATGTTGAAGGGCTCAAGGCAAACCTAATTAGTGTCAGTTAACTATGTGATCAAGGCTATACTGTTAATTTTAGCAAAGAAGAATGCATTGTGACTGATATTAATAAAAATTTTCTTATGAGTGGCACCAGCTATCACTAGGTGTCTAATAATAATCATTCATGTCATTTATGCAAAGAAGATCAAACACATTGTTGATGAAGTGAATGTGTCAGATGAACATCACTCATGTTTAAGTATCAAGGATTTCTGGAAATCAGTGTGGTGGCAAGCTCTCAGTCTTCACATCTGTCTTATCTTGAGGAACATTGTCAGTTTGGCCGATGAAAGAGATTTTTGTTGTATCCCTTAGTGTTAAATATGTCATACTCCATAAGATTGACATTACAAACTGGTTTCCTTCTTTGCATGCTTCCAGTATAGGTGATTACTCTTAAGAATATACATTCGTTTATGGGGGAGAAGAATTTTGTGCAAAAAGTTGTTTTTATGGGCCACCTAAAGGATGTTAAAGTTTGTTGTTTTTGTGGAGCTTATATGATAATTATTAATGTTGATTGAATAGTTTTGTGCAGATTTTGGTTTTCATGAATTAAGGAGTTTGTGATAGATTTGCTTATTCTGTTTTGGGTTAAAAGAGCAGTATATTTTGTTTTTGTGATGTGCCCTATGTTTTTATACTTCTAATGACGCTGTTTCTAGTGATGTATGTTTTGACTTCTGTAATGGCTTTAGTTTTGACTACTATTAGTTTGATGGCGTTTGTTGAGTTCTTATTGATATATGCTTCTGGAAGTCTCTGTGTCTCAAGATGGTTTTATATCGATTATTTGGTTTCCTATTGATGATATTTTATTATGGGGTATCTAGTTGAACGTAAAAATAATTCTTCTCTTTTTGACAAAAATGGGGAGTTTATTGAGATTTTTGTCAAAATGAATTAATGAGATTATTTTTATTATTTAAAGATTATTTTAAAAAAAATGTTAAGAGGATATTTGTTTTAAAAGATAAACGATAAAAGATCTTCCTCATAAATAGGAATCTTTTAAAAAAGATCTCGAAGATTTAACAGAGTGGTTATGTATTGAAGTGTTATGCTTGGAATGGTGTGGGTATTACTGAACATTAAATTTGAAAGCATTATTCTTCTACCTCGTTTCTTCTCAAGTCTTCTGGTTCATCTGAACGTTGATATCCTAACTCCAAATGATAATTGTGTTACTGAATGTTGAATGCTGATATCCTAAAGTTGTTTATGTTAAGTTGTGTAGTTTAGATGTTGTTTTGAAGTCTGTTGCAGGCCAATATCCTGAAGTTGTTTATGTTACTGTTTCTATTGAAGTTGTGCAGTTCAGATGTTATTTTTGAAGTTTGTTGCAAGCCAATATCTTGAAGCTGTTTATGTTGCTATTTCTGATGAAGCTGTGAAGTTTAGATGCTGTTTTGAATACTGGCTACAAAGTAGAGAAATGAAATGATGATTGTGTTGATCTGCTGAGTTAATTATGTGGTTGAATATGGATGTTTGCTGACAGTTGCTTTGTGAAAAGTCTTTGAGATGCATTGTCTTGAACCAGAAAAGAAATTTCTTTTAGACAAAAGGGGGAGTTTGTTGAAGAATTTGTCTAAAAGATATTATGAGATTATTCTTTTAAGAGATAAGATAATTGAAGGATAAAAAGATTCTCCTTTATTTTAGGATTTTTGCTAATTATCTTTAAGAAACAAGATTTATACATATAGATCTTATATGTACAAATAGGGCTTTCGAAGATAGGGTATAGGTGCAGAAAAATATTAAAAAGATTATTCACGACTGAAGGTTAACCAAGAACTGATTACAGAAGCTGGAGGAACGAAAAAGTAGTATGATATTATGTTATAAGATCAGGATGTTGATCTAAGTTGATATTGATGATGAGTAAGGTATACAGCATAGTAGTGATTCGAGTAGTCACAGAAAACTTCAGAAGAGGATGAAGATATTGTCGAAGAGATTCACTCATGCATTCAGAGGGAGCCTGAAGTCAGACATCATTGAGAAGGATTACTCATGCATTTAGGGGGAGCCTGAAGTTTTAAGCTATTAATATGTTAAATAGTCATATAGTAGAACAAAGTTTATATGTTGTTTCTTTGTATTTTGACTGAAAGTAAATCTTAATAAAATTACTCAACAGGGTTGTGCGTAGCTCCCTAGATGTAGGTATCATTAGCAAAACTAGGTTACCAAAGTTCTTTGTGTCGTTATTATCTGTTATCCCTCTAGCTATCACAATAGTTATTTACTTGTGGATTAACTGAAGGTTATTTGATTATCTCACATTGTTTTTTCAAAAGATAAATATTGATTCTGGAGAGAAGTTGTTATGATTGGGTACATAAGTAAAGAGAATGAATTGGATTTATTTAAAAGGAAAATTGATAATTATATATAGGAATATATTTTTTTGGAAAAAAGGATATAACATCCCAAATCTTTAAGGAGTTTTTATTAATTATGTTAAATTATTTGGGTGTTATATTAAAGATTGGAGCTAAAATTTAATTGTTGGAATTTATGAGTGATTTATTGGAGAATATTTGGTTGATTGAAAAACTTAAGGATTTAATTTGAGATCTTGGAGGGAAAAGTTAGTTTTGGTGGAATTGGATTTAATTGAGTAGATATATATATATATATAATTAATAATTTGAATTTTTGGTCGAATATAATATTAAAGGTTTAACATAAATAATTAATATCGAAAAGTAAAGTTAATTATATGACAAAATATAATTATAATTGTTTGGAAAAAAAGATAATCCATGAGGAGAGAGATGATTGATTTGATTGGACGAGAAAAGATGATATATTTATTTAGAAGAGAGAATAATGGTTTAAATAAAGGGAAACTTACATAAATGTAACAAAACTGTAAACTATTTACGGTCCGTGTAACAAAGCCCATAAGGTTAGCCATTTTTTTAAATATTCAAGGTTTGCCTTTCCATCTTTCTATTCTTCCTCGCGATTCATCTTCCTCTTGTTATTTTGTCTTCTCCATCTTCTCCTGCGATTTCGTCTTTCTTCTTTTCTCTTTTTTCTTTTTTGCAATTTCTTTCTATTGAAGTGTTCTTTTTGTCTAAAAGAATATCATTTAAATTAAAAGAGAAGATATATTTAAAAGAGAAGATAATCAATGAATATTTGATTCTCTTATATTTAGGGAATCTCTCTAACTATCTCCAAGAATATAATAAGTTCCTATTCTTTAGGGATCTTATTAAAGATACAAGTTTGGATATATATATGTATATATATGATTTTTGAAGAGTGTTGAAAAGTGCGCAGAAACAGTGAGAAAAGTTGTGTTGCTGATACCAAGAAGGAACTTCCGGTTTATCATTAAAGTGCCCGCAACGAAACGTAGCTTGAGTTATGTCTTCTGAAACAACATGACTACCTAAAGTAGGGTTCTGTGGATGAGTAACATACAAAATGAATCTGTGGTTGGTTTGATTAATAATAGAGTCACGCAGATGTTCAGAAGGAGCCTAACCATCAGACGCTGTTGACGAGATTCTTCTTTATTCCAGGTCATATAGTTATAGTATTGAGGAGTATACATAAGTTATATTTATGTTTTGATGTTTATGGTGACTATTAATAAAATTACTCATCAGAGCTGTGCGCAGCTCCTCATACATAGGCAATATTGGTCGAACTGGGTTATCAAAGTCTCATGTGTTATTCTCTTCTGCTTTCTCACTAGTTATTACTAACATTATTAACTGCAGTCGTAACTGAAGGGTCCTTGATTATACTTTACTATTTTTCATTTCGTATCCGAGCGGGTTGAGAGATCATGGAGATAATCAGAGAAGGACCATCTGCATCACGTCCTCCTGTTTTAGATGGTAAAAACTACTCATATTGGAAACCTTGGATGATCTTCTTCATTTAGACGTTAAATGGAAAAGCTTGGAGAGCTCTTGTGGCGAATTATGATGCTCCTATGATTACTGTGAATGGTGTTTCGGTTCCTGAACTTGAAGTTAATATGACCGATGCTGAAGAGCAAGCATCTGTTGGGAATACCAGAGCACTTAACGCGTTATTCAATGGTGTTAACCTGAACGTTTTCAAGTTAATAAATTCTTGCAGTACAACCAAAGAAGCTTGGAAAACCTTGGAGATAGCGTATGAAGGTACTTCCAAAGTAAGATTTCAGGATTACACTTGATAACGTCTAAGTTTGAGGCATTAAGAATGATCGAGGATGAATCAGTGTCTGACTACGATTAGAGAGTACTTGAAATCACAAATGAATCCTTGTTGCTCAGTGAAAAGATACCTGACTCTAAAATAGTGCGGAAAGTATTTCAATCTTTGCCCAGGAAATTTGATATGAAAGTTACTGCGATTGAGGAAGCCCATGATATTACTACACTGAAACTTGATGAATTATTTGGTTCGTTGCTTACGTTTGAAATGGCCACTGCCGATAGAAAAAGTAAGAAAGGCAAGGGAATTGCTTTTAGATCCACACATGTAGGTGAGGAGGCGGTAAGTGACATTGAAGCAAACATGGATGAGTCAATAGCTTTATTAACAAAACAATTCACAAATGCCCTTAGGAAATTAAAAAATATGAATGCCACAGGTATAAATGCTCAAACTTCTAATCAGTATCGAAAAAGAAATAATGATGGCTTTATCAGGAGGAACAATGAAAATTCTGATAAAAGAAATGATGGTTATATCAAGAAAATGGAAGGCAACAAAAGGATTTTTAGGAGTAGAGAATGTGGTGGAGTTGGTCATTATCAGGCAGAATGTCCCACATACTTGAGAAAATAGAAGAAAAACTTTCATGTCACACTGTCGGATGAAGAATCAGGTGATAGTAGAGATGATGACGACAACATAAATGCCTTAACAATACGAATTACTGATGAGAACACTGATGATGAAAGTGAATGCTCTGAAGAAAGCAAAAATGATGAACTGACTATTGAGAAGCTTGAAGCTTTAAGGAAAAAAGATTGTGAAGCAAGGGTAATACAAAAGGAAAGGATACAAGATCTTATAGAAGAAAATGAACGTTTGATGTCTGTAATATCCTCTCTAAAGTTAAAACTGAGAGAAGTTCAGAATGAGAATGATCAGATTCTAAAATCTGTTAAAATGTTAAACTCAGGAATATAGAATCTAGATTCAATACTTAAGTCTGGACATAATGGTTCTCATAGACATGGATTGGGATTTGTGGCCTCTGCAAGCAGACTTAAAGCTACATCAGAAATCAAGTTTGTTCCTGCCTCAATGGGAGTTGAACATGAAACGATTCATACTGAGACTGACATCAGGACTATTGTTAAATCTCTTGGGAGAACGTGTTACTATTGTGGTCGAAAAGGTCATATCAAGTCAATTTGTTATAAATTAAGGCAAGATCAGTTGCGTCAACAGAAGTATTGAAATAGGAGCCATGCCCAACCTCGCATGGTTTGGAGAATTAAATCTGTTGAAGGATGTAAGATTGCCTTTACATCCGTTCAGACCTTAGATGATGCGTGGTATTTGATAGTGGGTGCTCCAGACATATGACTGGAAACATATCCTACTTTACGAACTTAAAAGAATGTGTCACCGGAAATGTTACCTTTGGCGATGGTGCAAAAGGAAATATTATAGCTAAAGGCAATATAGACAAAAATAACCTACCACGTTTAAACGATGTTAGGTATGTGGATGGACTAAAAGCAAACTTAATTAGTATAAGTCAACTATGTGATCAAGGCTACAAAGTTAGTTTTGATGATGTTGGTTGTGTTGTGATGAATAAAGAAAATCAGATTTGTATGAGCGGGAAACGACAGACTAATAACTTCTATCACTGGAACTCAAATATGTCAGACACTTGGTAGTTGACTAGATCAGATCAAACATGACTGTGGCATAAAAAGCTGGGGCATGTCAGTATGAGAGGCTTGGAAAAGATTATTAAAAATGAAGCAATTGTGGGAATTCCTGATTTAGACGTAAATGGAAATTTCTTATTGGAGACTGTCAAATTGGCAAGCAGACAAGGTCTACTCATAAAAGTATGAAAGAATGTTATACTAACAGAGTCTTGGAATTGTTACATATGAATGTTATGGGTCTTATGCAAACAGAAAGTCTAGAAGGAAAGAGGTATGTGCTGGTAGTAGTTGATGATTACTCAAGATATGCTTGGGTTTGCTTTCTCAAAGGCAAAACAGATACAGTTTAAATATGCAAAAACTTGTGTTTAAAGCTACAACGTGAAAAAGGGAAGAAAATAATCAGGATCCGAAGTGATCATGGTAAAGAATTTGATAATGAAAGCTTTAACAGTTTCTTTCTATTAGAAGGAATACACCATGAATTCTCTGCACCTATAACTCCTCAACAAAATGGTGTAGTAGAAAGAAAGAACAGGTCGTTACAAGAAATGGCACGTGTTACGATACATGCCAAAAACTTACCTCTATGTTTTTGGGTAGAAGCTGTAAATACTGCATATCACATTCATAACAGGGTAACTATTAGAAATGGAACGACTGTTATACTTTATGAACTTTGGAAATATAGAAAGCCAAATGTTAAATACTTCCAGATATAAAGCCAAATGTTTGGAAGTACATGTTATATCTTAGCTGACAGAGAATACCACCAGATATGGGATGCTAAGTAAGGACAAGGAATCTTTCTCGGGTACTCTCAGAACAGCCGGGCCTATAGAGTCTTCAATAACAGATCTAGGAGTGTTATGGAAACAATCAATGTAGTTATAAATGACATTGATTCAGCTATCAAACAGATAAATGATGAGGAAGATGAGACTCCAAATATGTCTGAAGCTATAACTACGAGGATTGAAGAAGTTTCTAAAGCTAATAACCCGTCTGATGTTTCCGACAAAAGTTTGAAAAAATCATTAGAAGAAAGTATCACTAAGAAATTAGAACTAGTTCCATCTGCTCATGTGAAGAAAAATCATCCAGCAAGCTCTATTATAGGTGATCCGTTAGTTAGGATGCAGACCAGAAGGAAAGAAAAGATTGATTACACGAAGATGGTTGCTGATTTATGTTATATTTCCACCTTTGAACCTTCTACTGTTGACTCTCCTTTCAAGGATGAGTACTAGCTAAATGTGATGCAAGAGGAGCTGCTCCAATTCAAACAAAACAATGTCTGGACATTTGTATCAAAACCAGAAGGTGTAAACGTTATCAGCACTAAATGGGTGTTCAAAAATAAAACTGATGAAGCTGGATGTGTGACGAAAAATAAAGCCAGATTAGTGGCTCAAGGGTATACTCAAGTTGAAGGTATTGACTTTGATGAAATGTTTGCTCCTGTTGCTCGACTTGAAGCCATTCGATTATTACTTGGTGTATCATGTATACAGAAATTTAAATTGTATTAGTTGGATGTAAAGAGTGCCTTCTTAAGTGGATATTTGAATGAGGAGGTTTATGTTGCTCAACCAAAAGGTTTTGTTGATTCCGAGCACCCGAAGCATGTGTATAAGCTCAACAAAGCCTTATATGGACTAAAGCTTGGTATGAACGGCTAACTGTTACTTAAGAGGTAAAGGATATTCCAGAGGAGAAATTGAAGTCCTTGTTTATACACAGGAAATCTGATCAACTTTTAGTGGCTCAAATCTATGTTGATGACATCATTTTTGGCTGTTTTCCTGAAGATCTTAAATAATTTCATTAACATTATGCAGTCAGAATTCAAAATGAGCATGGTTGGAGAACTTTCATGCTTTTTGGGGCTTCAAATTAAGCAAACAAATGACGATGTATTCATATCTCAGGAAAAGTATTCTAAAAACATGGTTAAAAAGTTTGGGTTGGAACAAGCTCGAAATAAGCGGACTTCAACTGTGACACATGTTAAACTTACAAGAGATACCGATGGTGCTGAAGTTGATCACAAACTCTACAGGAGTATAATAGGCAGCTTATTATATTTAACAGCAAGTCGACCTGACATAGCTTATGCTGTGGGAATATGTGCCCGTTATCAGGCTGATCCCCGCATCTCTCATCTAGAAGCTGTTAAATGAATTCATAAGTATGTTCATGGGACACGTGACTTTGAAATGATGTATTCCTATGATACCACCCCCACTCTTGTGGGATATTGTGATGCTGATTGGGTAGGTTCGGTTGATGATCGAAAAAGTACGTTTGGAGGATGTTTCTTTTTAGGAAACAATCTAATTTCTTGGTTAAGTAAGAAGCAAAACTGTGTCTCTTTGTCTACAGCTGAAGTTGAATATATAGCAGCAGGAAGTGCTTATACACAATTGATTTGGATGAAAAATTTGTTGCATGAATATGGCTTTGATCAGGACACTATGGCATTGTATTATGAAAATATGAGCGCAATATTGAAAGTTGGAATTTTCTGAGAATTTTTGTAATTGTACTTGATTAATGGGCCACGTTTAAGAACTTAAGCTAAGCATGGTCATGAGAAATATTAAGATAATAGTGTAGCACTTAAGCCGAAATTGACGAGCTTAAGGAAAATTATGGATGATTAATTCATTTCTGGAATAGTATAAAATAAACGTGAAAAGTCAGTAGAAAGGATAGTTATGCTGAAATTCTTATAGTTACTCTACTAAAAAGAAGAATCAGTAGGCAAGAAGGTCTTTTGGGGGACTAAGTGTTCTAAAGAAGGGAATTAGAGTTGTGAGTGATTTGTAATGTCGTTCATATGTTGATGTTTATAAAAGGAATGATTTTTAAAGAAAGCTTGTGTTGTGCTTTTAGTAAGTTTTATGTTTAATGATTGTATGCTATGTTGTGAATAAACCATTAGTCTTATTGTGATTGATGAGCGAACTATTATGTGCACATAAGGAGTAAAGATAGCCATGTAGAAAAGGATTGTATGGTGGAGTGAAGTTAGCAATGTGTAAAATGAGTATATTGAGCTTAGCGGCCTGAGCAATGGGAAATGAACCATGAAATTCTTCAAGGGATGTTATTGATGAAAAGGACATCATAGTAGTCAATGTATGGGAATGGTTCATACTCTTGGAAGAAAGGAACATAAGAGACTAATGAGTGATTTCTATTTTATGAAATGAGGCGATGAAAGACATGTTTATGAAAATGATTTCATATATTGTATGGCCAAAAAGGTTTTCAAAGACTACCACTTACTAAGCTTTGACTTATGGTTTTAAGTTTTCCCTCCCCTAGGACTTCAGGTGTTAAGGCAAGTTAAGAGAGTAAGCCGAGCTACAGACATTGGAGTTGAGCAAGGTGCCCAAAATTTTACTTCATAGGTTATGTACCTAAGAAACTGTGAAATATGTATATTTGGAACACATATTCGTTAGTAGAAAAAGGGCCAACGATGATAGTTAAATTCTGTCATAGAAAGCTTTCGTGACAGTTATTTGCAGTCATTGATGTGAAAGTCATGGAAAGTATTTTATGATAGTTTAACTGTCACGAAATGTAGTTTTCATGAAATAGAATAAATGTCACGAATTCAAGATTTTATGATAGATTATAACTGTCATTATATATTTTCGATGATAGATAATAACTATCGTTGTTTATATATTTTATGACAGCGAATAATTGTCATTGTTTACATTTTATGACAACGAATAATTGTCATTGTTAATATTGTTTGATAGAGAATAAATGTCATTATTTATCATTTATGACACTTATTAACTGTCATCATTGCACTTACCATGACTTTAATTAACAGTAAAGAAAACTTTTTCGATGACAATTTTTTTTAGATTTAAATGTCATAATTGTGTTTTTAGTAACTGTTTTTCTTGCCCTATTTTTTATTGAATCCTGCTTTTCTTGTCGCCCTGGCATTACACATACCATTACACAGAACAATACAATAACATATAGAAATAAACGGTGAACGCTTTAATAGAATGAAACATACACTTTCTAATATCGCTTTAATTATTGATACATATATGTTTTGGCACGGACAAGCTATTTAAATAAGTACATTTAAACAAAAAAAATTCCTACAGAACTTACAAAAATGTCTATACATGAATGAATTGCCACAAACATGGCTTCACTGCTCCAATGGATTCTGGTAAAACCAAGTAAGAGAAGAAAAGGAAAAAAATTGATTCAATAAGACAGCACATTCACTTCAACAACACAGCACATAGACACTTCAACAATAGTAACTATTAAGCTTAACTTCTAAGCTTGGTATTGGAAACGTAGAGGGTATTCAAATGAAAGCCTTACATATAAAAATCACAAAATTATGCTACTGTTTAAGTACACATTGCACAATTTCATCACTAAAGACAACATCTACAAAACTCATCCATATGAAAAAGAAGAAAAACAGAATCGTAAACACCAAATTCTGTCCATAAACTCAGCTAAATTAATTACAGAACTTCATAGAAAGTCCAAAACCAACAGCGAATAACAAAACTCAAAGCTAAAACACCTACAAGCATATCAATGGCTAAAAGCAAAAAAATTGATCAAACAATGCACTAGCACAAAGTACGAAAGGAGAGAAAAACAACCTTTTGAATGAAAATGGATTCTGAAGTGCTGGGACTTGAAGTAGAAGGTTGAGAAGAACTGTTAGCACCTGACAAGTAAAATAGAGTGTCTCATCTCAGCAAAACGTGTATTCAAGGTACATATACTAAATCAATGGAGATTTTGATGAATTTATAGCATGACAAGCAAGTTTTAGCCATTTGAAGAAGGTGGATGGCTTGTGTTTACCATACAATTTGAACGTTGACAATTAGTTAGGAGAGGTAGTTGATGCCTCAAAATTCTATTGTTTCTTTATCTTCTTCTTCATTAAAAATGAATTTTTTAGATGGCAGCTTTGTGGAAAACGCCACAAAAAAGGAATGGTATTAGGAATCTTATACCAAAAGTACAAGAATGAGAAGTTTCACATCAGCAAAGTTTTGTAACATCCTTAACAATCACAACCAAGTGGACAATAAAGGGTTAGTTTCCATGTTTGGGAAACTTAAATTTTCTAATTTCAACGAGATAGTATTCAGTGATAACAAAAGTGAACTATATACAATGTTCCTTTTATATATTCACATAAAATGATTGAAGAAGAGAATGAGTGTAACGCCCCAAAAATTAAGATAATTTTGGAGTTAATTATCTTAATTTTGCTTAATTAGCTTTAATTTATTGGGCGTTATTTTGAATTCATCTAATGAGAATTATTTGATTTATGTGGGAAGTGAAAATAAATAAATATTTGTTGGATGAATATTTAATTAACTAGAGGTTTTGACATGTGGTGTTTGTTGAGATTTTGATTAAATGGTAGGTTAAGAGAATTAAGTAAAGTTGTGGATTTTTTAGTGTTGTTGAAGTTGAATTTAATTAAATAATTATGGATGTTATTTAATTAAATTGTAGAGTAGAAAGTTTGTTGGAGATTTGATAATTATATGTATATGTTGAAATATATATATAATTATTATGTTAAAGGAAAAGATAATTATATTTGTTGAAATATAATTATTTAAGGAAAAGATAATTGTATTTTGGAGAAAAGATATTTACTAAGGGAGAAAAAGTAAAATAATTATATTTTTGAAAAATATAATTATTTGTAAAAGGATAATTATTTTGGAGAAAGATAAATAATAATTAATTATTGTGGAAGATAATTAATTATTTCGAAGAAAGATAAATAATAATTAATTATTTTGGAGAAAGATAAATAATAATTAATTATTTTAGAAGATAATTAATTATTTTGGAGAAAGATAAATAATAATGAATTATTGTGGAAGATAATTAATTATTTTAGAAAAAAATAAATAATAATTAATTATTCTGTAGAAAGAAAGTAGAGTTGTTATGGGTTAAGATAATTCATGTTGGAAGTTATAAGTGATTTATTGGAAAAGATTTGATTGATTAAATTAATTGATAATTTAAGTTAATTTGAGATTTTGGAGAGAAAAGTTGGTTTTTGTGGAATGAGATTTAATTGAGTGTATATATATAGATGTATATATATTTAATTAATAATTTGGAAAAAAGTGAAGTTAATTATATGATGAAATATAATTATATTTGTTTGAAAAGTAAGATAATTCATGAGGAGAGAGATGGTTAATTTGATTGGACAAAAAAATATATATATTTATGATGGTTTAAATAAATATATATGTTTATTGTAGATTTTGGTGAGAGAAAAATAATAATAATAAAGAAGTATTATTATTATTATTGATGGTTATAAATGTCTAAGATTTTGTGCAATTAAGGTATTTATTGAGAAAAGATAATGAGAATAAAGATATATGTATATCTTTAGTATTATATATCTATATCCTAAAAGGAAAATGAAACAATAATAATAAATATTATTGTTATTATTTGGGTCTATAAATAACATTGAAATGCTTAAGTTAGAAAGTAAAGGAAAGAATAAAAGGTTCTTCATCTTCTTTTCTAAGATAACCCTCTGCTGTCGCCCGCCTCACCAATTTTATTTGTGCTTGGTCCCTTTGGCAAAGCTTAAAGATTTAAAGTGATGAATTTTTCCATCTAGAATAAGAGAAATTTTCAACCTCCATTTGAGTAACCCTGGTAAGCTAATGAAATGAAATTAATATTTTATTAATTTAATTTTGGATCTATTTGAGGTTTTTTTAAAGGTTTAATTGACTAATTTTTGAAGATTTAAATCTTGGATTTTTCCCAATCAAGGTTGAATTCGTGTCAATCAAGGTTGAATTTGTTTCAACCCCAATTTTTAGAGAGTTAATTAATTTGAGAGAATTTTTTGATGTTAGCCAATTGGTAATTTCATTAATTAAGATATTGAGTTTTCCTTTTATGATTAGGATCAAGTTAATTGGAGAATTTTTACTGTCAACTAGGGATTACTTTGTTTGGCTAAAATCTCAAGGTAAGAGATTCTACTACTGGATCTTCGAACGAAATTTAAGAGACTGCATTTAGTTATGATTATGCATTGATGATAGCTAAAATGCATAACTTGATGTTATTGATAATGACTATCATTATATTGATGATTGATGATGATGACTGATATTATGTTGATGACTGTTGATGTTGATGTTAATGCATGATATATTAACCACATGATTAGGGACGTTAAGATTCATGTCTTGTTTATGATGTTTATGTTATGCTACATGCTATGGATGAGCGTTCTGTTAACTTTGTCTATTAGAGTCGTACACGCATGGGTGTCCTTCGGGATCACCACCTTTTTAGGACTGCGTAGTCCGACGGGACCACCAGTCTGACATTGACATTGACATAGACATGATTGGAGTGATTCGATAGGATCACTCGCATCCCGATTGTCTTAGTGTTTCCTTCGGGTACACTAAAGACCATATTGTCCTAGGTGTTCCTTTGGGTTTACCGAATGCCAGATTTTTTCCTACGGAATCACAGATTACACGTGTTTGGGAACGTGCCACTTCTGGGGTACTTCTTTACATGACTTTAATGGGAAGTTAACAGACACCTAGCGAGACTAGTAGTAGGTCCCTTACTGAGTATTTGTTTATACTCACTCTTTCTATGTTTAATATTTCAAGCGAAGGTAAAGGTAGAGGAAAGCTGACGAGCGACAGAGAAGGATCCGTGACATGCCATATGGGGACTCAGTTTTGCTTCTGCGTATATGTATCAATGTTTCAATATTCTGTTTTTAATGAAAATTTAGTTTCCCTCTTTTTAAGAAAGTGTTTGTTGTTGTTATTTTTTTTTAGTATCGACCTCAGCTTAGTATAAAAAGTTGGGTTGTTACAATGAGTTAATAATAATACTCTTTCTTTGAACCATCCATTAACACTATAAAGATCCTCTGCCCTTAAATATCAAATTATTTGCTTTGCTTTTTGCAAGTGACCAAAGAGAGAAAACTAAAAATAAAAGAAAAGATGATACATAAAAAATAGAAGACCAACAACATATGCAAGTATATAATCAGATCAACTTCAAAAACTGTATTTTACTAAGCTCTAAGATAACCTTACCTCATTAATATTGAACGTGACAGCTGTATTTTCCTCCAACACTGTATTTTCCATGGCAACTCGAAAACAAAAATATATGACAAAATATATGACAAAATGTGTGACAAAATGTGTGACAAAATATCTTATCCTAAGCACAATATACATGCTTCCCTACAAACTCAACCCACTCAGACCTTATACAATCAATGTACTATGTGTAAGTACGTGGTGAATCTTTCATCTGTAGATAATAACGTGGTTCTAAACATACATGCATGGTAGTTTTATAACTATTATGCTTACTATGTCTATGATAGAAGTACGCTTTGACAATATGATGTCACGTATGAACCACATCACGTAATAACCACATTCTACTACTCCTAATTGCTTAGGACACTGGGGATACACATACAAATGGCTTGACCTATGTTAGAAATAAAAATTAATTTACGACTATAATAACATAGATATTCACATACCTTCACGACCCTCCAATTTAATTTTTTCTTCGTTATGTTGAACGACCTACAAAAGAATATCGAAATTTTACCTACTTACACTACTGTCTCATTAAGAAAAAAGGAAATAAAGGTAAAAGTAAGCATGACATACATTTAAGCTACTTCAGATGCATATGGGTGAATACGGTTTTTTAAAGGGTCTATCCAAAACAGTGGAGTATCTAGCAATTTTATATATGGGGGGCACTATATAATAAACACACTAAAAAATGTAAAAAAAAAAATATTAATAGCTTCAAAGATTAATTAATTTAATATGTATTACAATTGTCCTATACAAGTTTTCATGTTTTAAAATCGATCCATGATAAGTTTATTATCTAACTTATCCAATAAACATTTCTCTCTACAGTAGCTGTTGCAACCGGTAAAATCAACGTGAATGTGAGCAACCGATAAACTAATGGGTAGACCTTATCTTTTTTCATAATGACCATTTCACTGCAAGATCACCAATGCTTTTTAGTTCAACAAATTCTGAACGCATATCAATAATGTAATTTTGAAGCTGATCCTTAAGCATAGAGAGTTCAATAACTGAAAAGTCTCTTGGATAAAACTGAGCAAGTCGACTAAGTTTTTGTCTATCGGAAGTAGCAAATGAATTACTCGGATTCAAACAAGCCATATAGAGAAGCAATTCAGTACTTGATTTAGTAAAACAATTATTCAACTCTTGAAGTTTCATATCAATGATAGTATAAAAGACTTCAACACGATAATGATGCAAATTTGTAATTGGTTGAGATTTTCGACTTTTTCGTCCTTGAACTAAAAACATAGCATCCATTTTAAGAACTTCAATATCATGACTATTGCAGAAATAAGAAACTCTTTCCAATAATGAATCGCAACCAGATTCTCTCATTGCTTGCAGTCTACCTTTACAAATTTTGATTAAGTTCATTGCATTCACAATATCTTCATCTTTTCTTGGTAATACTTGAGACAAATCATTTGTGATTCCCAGTATATTTTTCATGAGATGCATATTGAAAACAAAGTCAAATGAGAAGATTGAAGTCATTAGAATCTTTGCTTCATATTTTTGTTATGAATTTGATCCATTGTCCACAATTGTCTCAAGCACATCAACTACTAAAGAGAACATTATCACTAAACTCGTTAAAGTGTTGTAATGTGATCCCCATCGAGTATGTTATGGTCTTTTAATCATCATCTCTTGATTTAATCCTCGTCCATTTGATATTTCACCATTATTTAAAGCTTCAAAAATTTCCATGACATGTTTCTCTTGTAAAATATCTTGACGTTTCGCTGATGCTCCAATAACATTCGCTACATTTGTAGCAATAAAAAAAGATCAGCAATTTCCACATGATTTTTTACAATATTTACGAGAGCTATTTGAAGATGGTGAGCAAAACAATGAATGTAAAAAGCACATTCATTTCCTTTCAAAATAAGTGCTTTCAAGTCATGGAACTCACCATGATTCCAATAAATCGTTCAATCACATGACCTTCATCCACATATCGTAATACAACTGACATCTGCTCTTTTGAAGATATATCTTTTGATTTGTCTATTAAGATAGAAAATTGTTTGTCACTCACATCTCTTATAACTATATTAACAATTTATGTTGCAATGTAGTTTACTATATCTTTTTGAATATCAGGTGCAATTGATTTCAAATTATTTAGAGCATTTTCCAAAGTCACGGCTTCAATATCCTTGTTATGGTTGCACAACCATCGCAATAGTTCAAGAAAGTTATCTTGATTCTTTGAATCATCAGTCTCATCATGTCCACGAAATGCAAGGCTTTGCCGTAATAAAAATTGAGTACAATCAATTGATGGGCCTAATCGATCGGAGTTTGATACTCAGCTCATACTTGGTCAGACATCCTATTTAAAAAAATCTCAATATGTTGCTTTTGTTTTAAAAGAGCCTCACATTTTCCCCAAGCTGGATTGTGTGCACTATTAGTGTAACGACCCAACTCTTTATACTAAGCTGAGGTCATTACTAAAAAGAAACAATGACAAGAGACACTTTTTTGAAACGAGGGAAGACTAAATTTTTATTAAAAACGGAATATTAAAACACTAAAACAAAAACGCGGAAGCAAAACTGAGTTCCCATATGGCATGTCACGGATCCTTTGCTGTCGTCGCCTCATCAGTTGAAGTTAAGATTGGTCTCCTCGGAAGCTTGAGGATTTAAAGTGATAAAGTTTTCCATCAAGGATAATGTTTAATGGGATACTGGGCTCTTATATCTTAATTAAAACAAATTCTAGCAAATTCCAAAATCTTTAATCAAATATACGCACCCATGTATATATATTCAATTAATCCAACACAAAACAGTCGAATACATTCCTTAACTTCGAATCCACTTAATATAATACCCATAATAAATTCCTTAAATTTATGGGGTGTTACAGTAATTATCTTAATTTTGTTTAATTAGATTTAATTTTTGGGGCGTTACAATTAGGACCACCAACATGAGTTTCCAATCTCTCTTTTTTCTTCCAATTGGAAAATCCTTCACTAACAAAACATTCCCCTCCTGATTCTTCACTTACTTCTAGTTTAAACAAGTAGCAACATAAACAAAATGGAGCATCCTTAGAAATACTATATTCTAACCAATTGGGATATTCTTTAAACCAAGCTGGATTAAATCGTCTTGACTTTTCCCCAAACTTAGCTTCTTGAATGGAAAAGTATGATTCTCGAGGTTTACAAGGACCTTTTTGTAGATATGCTCTACGAACTTGATCTTAAATATTATAATTATATTTGGAAATTCTAGTTCTTAGACTAGGATCTGCAGGTAATTCTGCTAAATTGATTTCTTTATAAGATCTATCAGAATCAAGAATATGTATCTCTTTTTAGGATGATGACTCTATAGTTTCTACGGTTGTTTTTCTTTTAAAATATCTCTCCATGTTGATATGTTAACTCTACAAAATTAGTATTAAACAATATAAGTATTACGATTTATCACATAGATTGAAAAAGTGTTAAAACTAAAAATAGTAAGAAAATTTGAACTTACTGGTGAATTGATATGGTACGTATATTTTAACGATGAATGGATAAAACAATTATCTTCTAGCCTTTTATTTTGAAATTAAATAAAATAAATATATATAAGTAATGTGAATGTGAATTTAAAAATTACATAAAAAAAAAGAAAAGAAAAAAAAGAATAATACTTTTTTCATGGAATATTGTTGAGAGAGTGAAAGCTTAGATCACCGACTTTATTGTATTTTTTTCTAAATATTTGTTAGATAACAAATGACCACGGCTAGAAAATAAGCCATGGTTTTATCTTAGTTAGGTTTTTTTCCCCTCTTATTAATATTGACATTTTGGAGAATTAAAATTATTGAGAATTGGAAAGATATTTGATATTTAGGGAAAGAAAATTAATGATGTTTGGAATAAAATATATTTTGTGACAATTTAGGAAAAATTTTGATATTTGGGAAATAAAATTATTGCAATTCGTAGGATTTTAACCTCTAACTTAGAGGTTAGAAAATGGAGGCATAGCCACTACATCAGAACCAAAATTCTAAAAACATAAAGTATTGTTTAATATATATTATAGTCTGACACTTCAAAATTAATATTAAAATACAAAAATTGATAATGTGAGGGGGGCACATGCCCCCGCTGGCCCCTTAATAAATCTGTCACTGATCCAAAAGGCAGCACCCTTCGATCGGTTTATTGCAAGCAAAGTCCAATGATTCCTAAATATATGTGTGAAACAATAAGACTACTGCAAGCAGAATTCGAATCACTTACTCTAGTTTATCGAAATACCCAAAATTGTAATGAATTAGTAAGAGTTGATCATAATCTGTTCCAAGTAATCGAGCAATCAACAATTGGGCACATTCTTCTTTAGAACTCCCATAACTAATTAACCCAGCGTCAACAAACTTGTATAGATTCAAAGTTCTCGATGATTCCATATCTGTGTATAGGTACCTACAAGTGCATTACATAGACATTGAAACAAAATAAATTTCAAATATATTTACTAAAGAGCAACTCTTTAATAACATATCTTACATTATGTACACATCAAGGCAAGCGGTAGCTATTGGTCGCATAGAAGAGAAATCCTTCAATGACTCAATCATTATGCAACATTTTCTTCGGACCCCAAATACGTCATATGGTGTGGTGATTTAAATTGCCGACCCCATATGTTCAACCATTCGTAGTAAGAATCGTAGTGCAACTGAAGCATTTTGAATTGGTGTGGGTGCGAATATGGTCATATCCTTAGTAAATTCCTCATAGTCCATCTACAAAAGATATTGCAATTAGGGTTAATATCAACTGCGACATGAAAAATGCATTACCTTTATATTGTCAATAGTGACAAGATGTTGTGACCACAATATGTGTGAACCAACTTCATGTGACATTTTGTACATATCTTGCTTTAGTGGAATGAAAATTGCAAAATCCCCAACTACCATGACATCTGCTGCGACTTTAACATTGTCACCTTCTATATCTAAATCAAATATGGTCCTCCATGCAACGACATGATCTTTCATTTCAAACGCCAACTTGGACAGGATTCCAACTTATTTTGAAGACTTTGTTAAATATGTATACCTCGCACAAGTTTAATTACTGAATGAAGTTAAACTTTCGATTCACTAGCCTTCATTTTCTCTAATATCACACCTTCCATCTGCTCATCGTCCTTCACTATGTTCACCTTTACGAATCCAAGTCAATGGTAAGGACAGTATACACATAGAACATGTAACCTTATGGATTAAGGGTCTTTAGAAAAACATACATTTATTTCTTCATTCTATTCAACAACATCCTATATGTCTTTCTTTGATTCTAAATCATTTGATAAAGCTTCAAAATCGTTCAGATTTTCAGCCCCTTCCATGGATGATTTTTCTTTACAATCCATACCTTGTTCTTTTAATTTGCCTAGGCAATCATCCTTTTCTTTTATTTTCAACAATTCGTCCTCCAACTTTTTCATTCTTTTCGCCATTTAATCGTGTTCTTAAGATGTGACCTTCTAATCCTCTTTTTCATTTGTTTTTGGTTGCGTTGCGGTAAGAAAGTACTTTTTCTTCGTGACATACTTCCCCACACTACTGACTATTCCAGGATGATCCTTACCATCCAAAGTCCTTGTTATAATATCCTCTTCACCAAAAGCATTAGTTGTCTTTTGGGTGGCTACGAGTTCATCCTACAAAAGTGGGAAGAATGGAAATTAGTAGTTGCTTATACAAAAAAAAAGTAGAAAAAAATGCAAGTATTTACTACAAGATTCACCACTTCCTCTGTCTCTTCATCAAGAATTTATCGCTTACGATCCATTCGAGCTTGTTTCCAAACTATGGATCAATCAATTTGATTCGATGAAGATGCTTTTTATTTATAGTTCAAACACGAAGCGAACGTTAAAGAATGTGGCAGAAGCGTAACTATAACACAATAAGATCTTAGAGTAACTATAACACAATAAAATCTTAGAATGTGGCAGAAAATAAATTTGATCCATTCTAGAATGTGGTGGAATGTGGCAGAAGTTTCATAATTTGCTAACCTCTCTAATTAGAATTACATAAAAATCTATAGCCACCCTTTTAAATGAATAACAACACTACCAAATACTCTTAGTTTACCGACTCCATATAATCCTACAACAAGTTATAGAAGAAGAAAAATATATAAAGAAAATCAGCTTACCAACTCCTCCATAAAATTTGCGTACCCCTTCCTAGAGGTTCTGTGGTTGTACTTATGTTGCTTCCGCTTCTCCTTCCCATTTTCACTATTTTTCTTTACATTTCATTATATAAATTTAATCAATTAGCATATGAAGCATATAAAATTGAAATTGAAGTTTAAAAAAGGATCGGAATCGTGATACGTACTTTGAAGTCTTCCTTCAATCGAGATGCTACAAACTCAATCCAATGTTGTTGTTCTATGAAGGAGTACTCATTCCGCGAGAATTTTAACTTTTCAAGATCGTCCAAAAACGGCAAGACATATGTTGTTGTCAATCTGTACTTCTATTGACGAAAGCATATGCTAGCGTTCTTGATGATAGTCTTCTTTGATCTAGGGTCTACCACAAATCCAGCCTATATAATATTTACATAACATATTACATAGTAATGGAAATGGATAGTTTACAAAACTTGAAATGTTAATGGCAATTGTTACCTCTACGAGTTCAAAGATTTTGTCCTTTATTTCTTCTGGCACCGTAGGCCAATAAGAGTATGTAATGGGAACATGGAACCTTACAGTCGTTCCTATGAAACTCTTCAGTTTCATTGCATTTTGACCAATTGGTTGACCTAACTCATTGTACTCAATCACTAATATTTGACCCTCACTCCTAGTACAAGTTATTTCCTTCATTTCAGTTGGACCACATTATCTTTTTTGTGTACTACTTTTTCTTCTTTCGTTCGGTGTCGCAACATCCTTCGAATCAACCATATCTACAATACTGATGTTATAGTAAAAGAAGAAACAGTTAGTAACAATACTAATGTAATAGTAAAAACAAAAATTATTTTCAAAACCGCAAAAGGAAGTTCAAAGTTCAAAAGATCGCAATTGTTGGTTGTGAAATAAGTAACAAATTGTTCTGACACGCTAACATCATGATTAACTCATACTAACAATAATAGAACACATAGTGCTTTAAAAATGGTAAATAAAAGACTTAATAATGTTCGAAGTTATAAAAAAAAGTCTTTAACATGAAATATTTTTGCTTCATAACAGTAGTTTCTAAAGAAGTCGTATCTCGAACAGACTTTGTCCTGTAAATAAATAGTGACGATCATTAACATTAAACATAACCAAAAAAGGACATCCAAAGAGACTTTAATTATTTTACATACCCATGATAGTCAAGTGGTAACTCATGTGCCTTCACAGTCAGGTTTAGTGTATGTATCCCCACTTTCATCAATGTCACTTGTTGTATTCCATTTTGAGACTGGGGGGTAGTGTGACAACATATCTCCAAGGTCATCATGAGGACATTTTTACGGAAAGTCTTTTTGTGGTGACATTACAACAATCGACCATCTTGCATCAACAGGATATGAGACATAAAAGACTTGTTTTCCGTGTGTGACAATAATGAAGGAATCTGAAGAATGTCCAATTCGACTAAGGTCAACCAACGTGAAATGAAGATCGTCTGTTCGAATACCAGCCTTATTTTCAACCCAATTTCATTTGAAAAGAACAATATTGAACGTATTGTAACTAACTGCCCAAATGTCTTCAATGATCCCATAGAAAGACGTGTCACCAATGACTGGATTTTTGTCCTTCGCACTAGACACCTGCATTGTCGTTGCCACTAACATAATCCTATTAATTTAAACAGTTCGATGGTCATCACGAGACTTAGTGTGGTAAGAAGATCCATTAATCATATACCCTTCGTACATCATTACACCACGATTGGGGCCATGTGCAAGTCATCGTATTGTGTTCGAGACTACCTTTCCTTCGTGTAATTCACACATCACCTATTAAAAAAAGTCGTTACATGTTGGGACTAGTAACCAATAACAATAAAACAACATAAAATTTTTGAAGTATTCATTCACCTTATCTCGTATCCATGCACCAAATGATCGATTATGTTCAACTTGTTGCCATTGTTCGGTTTTTGCTATTCTTGGGTTTTCAATTTTTAGATGGTTCATATGTTGTGTACAAAATAGGTAACAAATAAAAATTATATGTTGTAAAGGGTAACTTAATGGTGTTGGTGTATGATGATAAGAAAGCGTACTCTATATATAGATGTACTTATTCAGTTTTCTGTAAAATGTGAAGATATGCTTACTTCAATTGTTGTATATCGGGTCGGACATATGTTCCCGCTGATAGCGATTTATTGGTTTGTTTTTCTTTCCTTGAATTTAGTGATCCAAGACCAATTGAATCTAATCCAGAAAGGAAGTTCGAACAGAATTCAACAACCTCTTTACATATTTGTGCTTCTGCAAGGCATCCTTCAGGTCAATTTCTATTACGAACAAAACTTTTCAACACTTTCATGTATCTTTCAAATGGGTACATCGACCGCAAATATACAGAACCACAAAGCTTTACTTCTCTCACAAGATGAACAACAAGATGAACCATAATTGTGAAAAAAGAAGGTGGAAAATACTTCTCAATATTACATAAAGTCATAACGATATCTTTTTGCAATGCATCAAGCTTTGATACGAAGAAACTTTTAGCGCAAATCGCATTGAAGAAAAAACACAGTCTACTTATAGTTTATCTCAGATTCTTCGGTAGGATTAAGTGTATTGCAATTGGAAGCAATTGTTGCATTAAAATGTGACAGCATGCGATTTAAGGCCATTAAGTTTTAAGTCATCCAAAGAGAAAAGACTTCTAATATTTGATGAATACCCTTTTGGAACTTTAATTTCAGATAGAGTCTTACAAAATCGATACTTCTCTTCTCTTGACAATGTATATCATGCTGCAGGTATGTAAGTTCTATTACCTGAAACCATTGGTGCCAATTCTGGTCTTATGTTCATCTCCATTAGATCAAGTCTATTATTCATCCCATCTTTACTCTTTCCTGGTATATAAGGCAATGTTCCTACTATATTCATGCATACATTCTTCTCAATATGCATTACGTCTAGATAATGTCGTACATGCAAGTTCTTCCAATGTGGTAGTTCAAAGAAGTCTAATCTTCTTTTCCAATAGTCATTGCCACCTTCGTTATTATTCTTTCCACACTTCTTCCCACATGAAAATATCATTTCTTTGAGTTTAAAGTAGATGACCTCCACTAACAAGTGTTATGGAGGATTTCCATGCTTTTGCTTACCATCAAAATTCTTTATATGTATTCTGTAAGAATGATGTCTTGGCAAATATTTCATGTGTCCCATGTATACATTTTTTTTCCATGTTGTAGTCTGATTGAAGTAGTCTATTCTCCACATATTGGACAAGCCTTAAAACCATTGACACTACACCCACATAAATTACTCTATGCATAAAGTGAAATATTCTTCTTTATATGCATAAAATACCGAACCCCTTCTTCCCATAAAACTTTGAGGTCATTAATTAAGGGTGCTAGATAGGTGTTGATATCGTATCTCGGTTGCTTTGGACTTGATATTAACATTGTTAACATCAAATATTTCCTTCTCATACACAACTATGGTGGAAGATTTTATATTGTAATAATAACCGGCCAACAACTATAATTCGACGATAAATTCCAAATGGGTTAATTCCATTAGTCGACAAACCCAAACAGAGATTTCTTGGTTTTGACCCAAAGGTTAGTCGGATGTCTCATAATACCATCGACTTTTCTATCCATCACTTGCCAACGCAAGTTCTTAGCATTCTTTAAGTTCTTAAACATTCTTATAATTCTTGAAACTATTGGAAAATACTAAATTTGCTTGGCAGCCACTCCACTGTTTTCACTTGTTGAGTTTTTATTGATCTTCCTCCTTGACAAACCACACTTAGAACACTTTGTCGAGTTTGCATACTCTTTTCTATACAGACAACAATCATTAGGACATGCATAAATTTTTTTGGTAACTCAGTCCTAAAGCACTTAGTGTTTTCTTTGCTTCGTATAAAGAAGTTGGTATTTCGTTGTTGTCAGGTAGGAGATCACTTATTATGGAGAACAATTCAGAGAAGCTAGTATTACTCTTACTATATCTAACCTTTAAGTTGTACAATCTCACGAGGGTTGACAACTTTGTGAATTTCTTACATCCTGGGTATAAGGGTTTCTTTGCATCACCAAACATAGTATCAAATGTATTGGATCTATTATAAGATTGGTCATGAGCGAATTGAAACACGTTTACTGTATTAAACAAATTGTCATGTTCGTATTTTTCATCGATTGTGTTTTCATTCTACTGGTAACAGTCTCTGAGTTCAAATATTTACCATGCCAGAACCATACCTTGTAACTTTTATCAATTCCATTGGCATACAAATGATACCGAACTATTGAGACATCCTTAAGTAAATGATTCCCACATTTCAGACATGAACATTTTATCGAATTATAACCTTTGACATGAGACAAACCAAATTGAATAAAACTTTCGACTCCTACATCATATTCTCTAGACATCCTATTTCCTATCATCTATGATTTGTCCATTATGTAGATGTCACAAACACCAAATCTTTTATAATTTCCATCTAAACAAACCTGGTTACATAAGAACACGCAGAATAATGATTGCATTAATAATGAGGAACACGCAAAATAATGATTGCATTAATAATGAGGTTGCATTAAAAGGAACTTAGCGAGTTTTCAAAGAAAATATAAGTGTGGTAAAGTAATACTCATTCTATTTAAAGAAAATATAAGGGCAAATTATATATTTTACATTTTTGTATTATTTATTTGTCGATTTTGTAACATAAATTGTATATTGAAATATAACTCTAAAACACCTATTTATATTGTAATAAAAAATCAAACCTATTCAAAAACTAAACCAATATAACACATACATATTTCCTTTTACACTATATATTTGACATTTTTTCTCATAAGCAACGTATCAAATTAATGTAAATTCTAAACTAAATTTAATTTGAATAAGGACACAATGATTTTACTTAGAATTATTTTCATTTAAGCCAATTGTAAAAATGATAGTCCTATTCTTAACCAAAACAACCCGTTTATAAACTATTCTTAACCAAGCCTAGAAAAAGGATAATCCTATTGTTAACCTAAACAGTCAATGTAAACTATTTTTAAACCAAAGCAAAATCAGTGATTCAAAAAACGTTATGAAGGAATGAAAATATTCTAATTTCAAATCCATTTCACTTTGGACAGTAATTTTCTTCTTTAAAAACAAAATCTTCAAGAAATAATTGTTAAAACTCACCACAATCACCACCTTAGGCAAGAAAACAAAATCTCCATAAATTCTTCTTTCTTCTCAACTCGATCTTTTTTTCTTTTGCAATTTTATTTTCATTCAATAGTTAAACTTAAAATTCCATTTGTAAGGTGATTTCTTGATCTTTCTTTTGTCGGTGCTCTTTATATGTCTATAAGAACCTACTTCCTCCTCAATTTATGAAGGTAATTTGTGGGACTGTGCACAGGGGAAGAGATAAACGGAGGGAGAAGAAACGAAAAAACAAAGATAAAGAACTCACCAACAACGAACATCAATGATGAACTGCTTTCAGAAGATTGGACAGATGTCAAAGCGTGGGCGAAGGTGGACCATGGGCAGACGTTGAACCGTGGACGGAGGTCGGATCGTTACCGGAAGTCAGACCATGGGCGGAAGTCAAATTGAGGCAGAAGTCGTACCTGGGCGAAAGTCGAATATGGGCTGAACTCGAACCTAGGCAGAAGTTGAATGGTGGTCGGATGTCTAAGACTTGCTTGACGTTGAATACTCACTGGACGAAGAAGAAGATAGAGGGGGTTACGAATCACAGCGGGCGTGAGACATTTGGGGATTTTGAGAAATTAGGGATTTTCAGTTGGTAGTTTGGAGAGGACGTAGATGAGAGAAATGTTTTGGGGATTTTCTATTTTAATAAACTAATTAATAAATTTTGAGATTTTTTATTTTAATAAACCCTAAACCCTTTTATGACAACAAATAACAGTCAAGAAAAATAATTTTTGAAAGCATCGTCTTTTCTCGCCAAAAAGGTGCATTTTGACAATTGTTTCTTCTCTCATCTAAATTTTTCTTGTAATGAAGTGTCATAAAAGGTCAATTTTCTTGTAGTGATTATTAAGGAATAAAAGAAGTCAGTGTTGTTAATATTATATATTTCTCATCGCCTAATGTCTAAGTATCAAGTTTATATTAAGTTATTTGAATGGAAACTAGGCGATTGATGTTAAAATTCAAGGACTTAAGTTGATCGTTCTGGTGTTTCATCATGAGGCATTAGGACTACTCAAGTCACATCATGTGTCATATTGTGAGGTTGAAGGCACATTCGGGGCAGGGCAAGATTGTCTTAAAATCCCGACAAACTAAAGTTAGGGAAAATCCTTGAAGGCATATTGCATCCTTGTTGCTATATGATACTTTCTTAAAGAATTGATATGTTATCAACAAATCCCGAGTTATCAACAAATGGTACTATTTGAGATGGGTATGGTACATGGACTAAGGGGATAAAACAAAATTCTATATCATAGCATGTATATGTGATGTTTTAACTAAAAAACTTGAGGGATTTGTTGCAAGTGATGTTTGGGCAACTGCCTTCATCTGTTAGGCACAATGCCATCGAATGCGTTTACAATTTCTCTATGAAGGAAGAAACCTCTGTTAGAGAACATATTCTGGATATGATGACTAACTTCATTGATAGTTTCATCATGAAGTCTCTTCAAAAGAGTTTCATGTAGTTCCACACTAATGTGTTGATAAATAAGATTGGGTACAATCTAGGTACTCTATTTAACGAACTTGAGACATATCAGTCTTTGTTAACATTTAAGGAACATAAATTGGAGCAAATGTTGAAACCTCGATGGAATTCCTAAAAGGATCGTCCGTAGAAACAAGTTTTGGACCTTCCACATCTTAGTATAAAAGATTTAGATGAAAAAAAAGGGGGGGAAATCAAAGGTAAGGCTCCTACAAAACGCAACGGTAAAAAACATTGTGCAGATAAATGAAACTATTACCGGCACTAGAAACAAAAAAGTCCATAATATTTGTTTAGAAGAAAGGTAAAAAAGAGACAAAAGGTAAATATGATTTACTCGTTGAAACATGAGTAGTAGAGAATGATGACTTCACATGGATACTAGATTTGGAGCCACTATGTTATGCCCCGCTCCCCCATGCATCCTTAAACTTGCTATGCGGTACGCGATGCGACTTAAGCAGCTCTAACGCCTCCACTAAAACGCCAGAATGCTCACCTAAATCCTTGATTTTAAACTCAAACTATTAAGTAAATGTGGTGCGAATATATAACATAAACAACGAAAACACATCAACTTTAAAACATGACTGATAAACAAACCATTTCTTATTACTTAAACCAAACAATCTACAATTTTACATGCGTCCTTGATACATGGATTAAATGATTAGACTTAAACCCCTTGTATAGCTCCCACAAAACTAAGATGCAAGTCTTTAAGAAAACCTTTTGCATACAAAACGTTTAGAACTTTTCATCAAATAGGCATCAATGCCTTATTTCAATAAGTCATAAATACATATTAGTCGTCTACATTTATTTCACTGGAGCATGAACCATTCTGACACATAGACTATTGATGTCCTTTTCATCAACAACATCCCTTCAAGAATTCCTTGATTCATTTTCTGTTGTTCAAGCCACTAAGCTAAATACGATCCTTTTCTTAATAAACTTTTAGAATAACACTATTTTCTTTTGATGTTTTCTCCTATTTATATTAAGAAAAAATCACATAGTCATCCTGAATTTCTCTACAGCTAGCCTGCTTATGTTTAAGGCAGTACACCTATAAGCTTAATAACTTCTTAAACCATGCCTAACTTAAACTTTTATGTGTGACCCATTAAGAACAATTAGGAAATTTCCCAAAAATTTTCCAACTCTCAATGTCTAACTTCAACTCGCGTTCGACCTCAAACCACCTGCTTAATATGGCTCTGTTTCTCTTTCTCCTTGCATGGCTTTGTTCCAACGTGAACTTCAACTAAGAATGTCTCCTTTAAAATATTTTTTTCACTTATTTTCCAAAAATAAACCCTTTAATTAAGCTCGAGTCTAACACACTGACCATTTTAGTTCTTCTTTTTAGGGAACTAGTTCCTAGAGAGGACTTGAAAAAAACGAGAAAACTCTTAAGTTTGGAACATGAGAGGTCATCTTGGCTAAGGCAATAAAAGATATGAAGTTCTTTAAAGATGATTCATTTTGTTAGACAGTGGACTTTTTGTTCCTAGAATGAAAAGGAATTTAATATCTATCTCTTGTTTGTTGGAACAAATTTATAAAGTGTCACACCCCCCCCCCCCTCATAGACCCCCCTAGTCCAAAAAAGAGTAAGCCAACAAGCATCTTCTTACTCTTATAACACTTACTGATATTCACTGAACTTACTAACTCATAGTTTATATTGAATTAAAAACATTATGCTACAATTCATATATAGAAACATAAGTCAGATGTAGTATAAAACATCAAAAGATTGTAAGGAAGTTTATATAGATAAACAAACATAAACTCAAAACTTCACTCTACACATAGCACCAACACAAAATGCATGGAGCAATTGTACAATAACAAAAGAAAATCCTAGACAACAGAAATGGTAGTATGGTAGTTCTAGGTTGGGCTTAGGAATCACGATCACTGATTGAAGTAGAAAATGTTTTGAAAATATAAGCTATAAGGTTAGGGCGTGACTACTTAAATAAATGATAAAAGTATACTTGTTATAACGATAGCTGATCCATTATAAATGAGAATCTGACCAACCCTATGTTCACCGAATGTATCCTGAAATATGTATGGTTTATTATAAAGTGATCTCAATAACAAATCCTCATCTCAAAAGTCTATAAACATACAATAAGAGGCCTTCTCCCACATCGCAGAGGTTAAAGCACTCAAACTTGATGCTCTTTGAGTAAATAATGTATTAGTAAGGATGCTCTTAGTTTCTTGAGGAAATGATAATGAATCATCCACATTGAACATTAGAAGGTCTTTTATCACTCCCTCAATTTTTAAACAGCTTGAAGGGAGGCTTTCATCCTTTACTACATTGACAACATGACACACAATGACTTCCGAAACTTCATCCACATGATCAGAGCGAAAGGTTTTTGTAAGAAAGTCTGCCAAAGTTATCAGGCTTCGTAATTAAGGAAAAACCTCGTCTTCCTCCTGTACGAGCATAGGCTTCCAAGTATTCTTCTTCTTCTTACTTTGTTGAATCATCTTCCCTCTTTTATATTTTAAATAGGAGTGAAAATGTTTTTTTTTTTAATTAGATTTAGTTTTCTTTTTCTTCTTTGGGTTACAACTATCCAGCTTAGGTCATCCTCTTCAATTGGTCCTTTCTTTTCTTGAGAATCTTCCAACACAATTTTCTGCTAGAACTGAATAATGATAGGTTCATAGTTCTCAATTGGATAAAACTTTCACTTTGCTACAAAAATGATGTTGTTAAAGGAGTATTTGACATCATTGTCAATGAAACATGGTTTGTTTCAGCCACCTTTTCTAAGTCTAACTCGATCCTTTTCTCACAAGCCAACATTAGACTTAGGCTTTCAACACAAAACATTTCTGTAATGGGTGCCTCAAGTGTCACACCCCCTCCCGGACTACCTGCTACCTTAGACCGAAAGATGGCGTGAAGCCGACGAACAACACTTTTCTGTACCTGTATCTGTCGACTCTGCTTAAAACTTTCATGTGATGAACTTGCCAATCTAGTATATAAACTATTGTACATGCCACAAAACACAGCGGATCCTAGGCTAGTCAAACACAGCTAGTCAAACACATACATGAAATGTACCTCAAAATTTACCGATTTCACGAGTAAACCTAAAGATACCTTAATCAAAATATAACCAACAAAATTTACACAACTACAGCTCCTAAAGCTTATACAAACTGTGGAGTATCTATAACATACAAGGGTGTGAATACATCACAACACAACAGACTTTATGCCCAACTCAAAACACGTACTGGCAATCGATAATGAAGCTTCCGCAGACTAAGGCAGTCTATCAGGCACCGGGAAGTCGATCTCTACCTGGAAAATGGGTAAAACATTTTGGAAAGGGTGAGCTATGAAGCTCAGTGAGTGACTCGGTTTAAAACTATGAATTTAAAGATAAGAGCACGTGAAAACTTTACACATATAAATCTGTTTATACAAGTCGTAAATGTAAATGTGTAATAGTAAGAATAGCTTCCTCAAAATACTCAGCATGTTCATCATTGAAATCTAGCAAGGCATATCAAGTATATCGAAGCATTTTAACTAACATGACGAATCTACGTTGTGTAGGGTACATCTAGTACAACAACGTTTACAAGCACTACGATGTAGTGGGGCCCGCCCAGCACTCCCATCGTCTTTGTCGTAGTGGGGCCCACCCAGCACTCACGACAGCATCGTTGTTACGGAGTACACTCAACGTCAACAACGAAATCTAACCAGTGTGCACACGGTAATCTCTAGCCTCAGGCTCAAGATCTCAGTCATGTAGTTAATGAAAATTTCATAAATCATCATAAAATATTAAAACATGCCTGCTTATAAATTTTACACAAAGCTCGAACTTTACTCAGCTCTTTCGTGGAAAATTGTAGTTCTTAAAACAAAACTTCATACTAATTCATGCTTTGCTTAAAATATTGTGGTTTAAATACTTTCCAAACATTTAATATCTACGTACTAGCATAAATTTCTTTAAGAAATCTAGTCTCCAAATGTATACTTGAAAATAGTCATGAAATTTACCTTTCATGGCTTCGTAAATAAACATTTATCGCATTCAATCATAATAACAGTTATGGAAAATATTTCAAAGTTGGTTTTGTCACTCACAGTCTTGGGCTAGATCCTTGGTCTATAAGCTCGGTTTAATTCTTCTCGGCCTGCCAACAACCCAACCGAGTATTAAAACCCTAAACATTCTGGTTTCCTAAAGATATACATAACATGTCGCACCAAAGATGACGCTCACGAAAACAAAGCTTAAGAAATAAAATCCTATTTCAACAATTCTCTAAAATTTCCAGATTTCTAACATAAACTTCAAAGGACTATAACTTTCTCAATACTTAACAAAATTGAGTGTTATTTATATCAAACTCTTCATTTTGAGATCCTCTAAAACTTACCTGAAGACATATAAATCTGATTCCCCGTGCATAAACACATATAACCCTCAAAACAGAACCACTTCCAGAATCGCGTGCACACGACCTCTTTAACTTGTTCCTACAATTTAACCAATTTTTAGTCGTTTTTGGTTTACAATTTCTTCATGAAAGTTGTAGTAAATTGAATAAGCTTTCCAACCATACCAAATAGAGATTCTAACTCCACCGATACACTCTGAAATACAAGAAAAACCAGAGACCTCTTGATTTCGAGTGAAAACCAACTGCCCTGTTTTCTTCATCAAAAAGCACCAAATGAATATCCGAATTTGCTCCAACGTTCTTCATAAAGTTTGTTTAAAAATGAGTTAACTTTCAGTAAATGTAAATCTCACCTCTTAATTCCTTTTGAAGAGTTCAAACCGAATTAAATACCAGTGATGTGCAGAATGAACTAAAATTCAGCCATTGATACACTTTGCTTGAGTTCTCCTCCTCTTCTTCAACCTAAAAATTCTAGTAAAATTTCTCTTCTTCTTCCAAACTCTCTCTTAGAAGTTCTCTGAAAATTGAAGAAGGGAAAAGAAAAAAAAATAAAGGGAACTTGGATGTCTTCAAACTTGGCGGTGAAGGGAAGAGAAGAAGAAGAAGAAAAGAGAAAATGAAATTTTCTTCTCCTTTTCTTCTTTTTGTCCTTTCTTTTCTTTCTTTTCTTTAATTAATTTAATAAAACTATTTAATATATAAATATATATATTTATATTTACACTTAATTTCCATTTTCTTCTTCTTTTTTTTTTCCACATTTAAAGAAATTAAACCAAGAAAATATCGGGTTTACATCAAGACCTAAGGATACTTATAGTAGTTAGGATCATCTATCTTTCTTACTTGCTTCGACTATTTACATTCTAATAGTTAGATACGTTGCTTCTTTAGTGAATGTTCTAACATGTTTGCAATATCTGAATCAGGAAATGAGTAAATCTTTTTCTTCATTTCCTTTAAAGTTAGGCAACGTCTCTCACCTTCACGATCTTTCTTTTTAGCTCTCACATCTTTCCTTTCGAAAAACTTCAAGTTGGTCATGTTAACGACTATAGATTCCTTTACGACACTTTTCACTTAGTTCCTCTATTGATGATGTTCAATTCCATATCTTGAGCGTGAGTTGCCAATACTTCAAATGTTTGGACTTTATTTCTTACAAAATGTAAAAGATTCCCTGGTGCATACCTTGGGTCCACATATCTATAGTAGATCATTTGGTGAGTCAACCTTTGTAGTGAAGACTCAGAGCTCTCCATCGATTGTTGTAGTTAATGACTAGCTCTTCTTTTTGTTGTTTTGCATTTGTAAGCTCCATCATGCTTACAGTGTGTCTGGTGCTGTAGAAATAGTTTAGGAACTCTGTTTCTAGTTGTTCCCAGCTGGTAATACCACTTGAAAGAATTTCCTTTCCAGTTTCGGCAAACTGCCTAATCGACTAGTGTCCTTCTGATCTTGCATTCTCATATGTTCTAACAAAGTGGGCGATGTACCAGTTTGAGTTTCCCTTTCTATTAAACTATTGGAACTTTGGAGGCTGGTACCAAGCAACATTGCCAAGTTGTCAATTTTTGGGTATGACTTAGAGTACATGAAAGAAGTTTGAGACAGACCTCCATACTACAGTCTAATGGAGTTCATGATCATATCTTATAGTTGTTGATCTGAGAGGGAAGCAATAGAAGCTGATTATTGTTGTGGTTGGTTTTCCTCCACCACATTCTTTTTTTTTTTCCAGTGGCTTTGACAATAGAAGTTTGACTCGACTCAACAGTTCATGAGTCTGCATTTGTTCTTTTAAAGCTATGATTTCCTAGTCTCGTTCCTCGACAACTTTCATCAAAGCTATGTGGTTCAGTCTATAGTACTTGACCCTTTGATTCTTTCTCGATTGAATGTGTATGAGGATGTAGTTCAACTTCAGGAGCTAGGAAATCTTTTTATTGTTGGTAGAATTCTCTCTGGGCTTACTAGAGAAATTTTTTTATCCCCATAAATAAAGAGAACTCCTCAATTTATAGAGTTATCTGGTTGGCTTTAGTGGCTTGGACTTGGTAGGTTTATTGTAAACCCAAAAACATAGGAAAACTTAAGTCTTTTGAAGAGTTTGAAAGAGTTGACTAGAGTTAAAATTAAAAAGAAATTCAAAAGTGTCATTAGAAGTACGTCATAGTTGTTGGAAAAGAGGAAAGTCAAGTTAAAGCTGGAAAGTTGAGGAAAGCTGGAAAGTCAAGTTAACCTCTAAGGAGGGAGTGGGGTTCTATGTTTATGGTTAAAGCTGGAAAGTGTCAAGGACTTGAGGATTAGGCATTTATAGGTTATTTGGTTGTGTGTTGGGTGGCTAAAAGAAATGAAGATAACCTCTAAAGAGGTTATTAGGTATTTTGGACATAGGTAGGTAGCCAAGACTTGTTGGTGCAGCATTGAGCGAGAAGAACCTCCAAAGGAGTGTTATGGGGTTGCCATGGTTCACTTAAGCGAGAAGAGCTATCATTTAGAGATTCGTTGAGCGTTAAGAGGCCTAGATGAGATAGCTAGGCTACTTGGTGGGTGGCGAGAAAGCTTGTGCTGTGAGCAAGAGGGTTGCGGGCATGTGAAAAGAGGTTAGCATGGCTCAAGGTGGAAGCATTAGGCCTTTTGGCTTGATGTTGGAAATTTCGACATTTTTCTTGGGCGAGTTGATGATGAGGTGCAAGTCGGTGAGTGCTTTATAGGTGTCCCTCAGCATGCTTAAGTTAAATTTCGACAAGTTGGTTGTGTCAATAAAGGTTTATGCAAGGTTCACTATAAATAGGTAATTTCTGAGGAGGAGTTCTCCCATTTTGCTCATGAGTTTTGGCTGAAACTACTCTCCAAAGATTCTAAATTCAGTTTAGTTTGAAAGGGAGAAAGGTCAGTTTTCAAAGCAATATGAACAAGGTACACTTCCAGAAGGCTACAAAGCATCACTTGGAATTTGGAGCTAAAATGTTTAGGTAAGTAAGTTAAGCGAATTTCAAGTAACTTTGTAGAAGAAAGATTATCTAAAATAGTTATGGATTTTTAGTTATGATTTTTCAAAATAGGGTTAATTTTATGGATAAAAATCAGTTTCTTGACAAGTTGAAGGTTGGTCGAGTGACAAGCATTGCTAGGCTAGAAGGGTGTACGCGTTGGTGAAGAAAGAGGTTAGTGGCGCATTTAGGCTTATGATGGACGTACATCCTGCACCCGACTTAGGCAGCGTGCGAGGAGCGCATAGTTAAGAAGGGGCGCGACAATCCTGCGTGCAAGGATGGGCATGTGGTTAGTGTGGGCAAGCCGTATGCATGTACCCCAAGCCCTTGCCGCCCATATTTGCACGCCAGCGTATGTCAAAAGGTGTTTATTGGATATTTTGGTGACTTTTGGAATTTCTAAGTAAAGTTTTGGTATTTTATAGTCAAAGGGAATTGAATAGATTATTTTATCATTATTTCAGGTCAAAAGGTGATCAGAAAAATTTATAAACCAAGCTATTGTTAGAAGTATATGTGAGTGAGAAGTGAATTATTTACTAACTATTTTTTAATCATGTTCCTTAAGCTATTGTTAGAAGTTAAATGTTTGGCTATTTGATTAATAAATGGTTTCCAAGCATGTGATTTCATCAAATATATTTAATTGAGCATGTTTCCTAAGAAATGTTTAAGGTTTACAAGAAAATGAGTTTATCAAATCATTGTTATGTTCAAAGGTTTCTTTATGCAAAAGGATTCTTCAAAGATTTGGAACACTATCTCAGAACATATGATTTTATTCATGTTTTATCGGATCCAAGATATCTTAAATAACCTTTTGAGGTAGGTTAAGGGGCACGAAGGAATTTGAGGTAAGGATACTTATATCTTGGATTAGAGCTAAGGATGCCTATTTCTCAGGAATAGAAATTGGAGATTGCTTGTTTGTTTTGCAGTGATGTATTTTATAATTAATAGATATATCATATTTAAGCTCTAATTAAGCGACCTGTTGGGCGACTTGACTAGGGCTATGCAATAAAAGGAGCAAGCCCTTTCTATGCATTACTAATTTCAAATAGTAAACATGTAGTGCAAGTTTTCTTATTGCTTGCTAAAGTGTTAGTGAAACGATAGGTTTCCTGGAAAGTCCAGGGTCGAATACAGAAAACTTCTATCAAACCCTAGTTATAAAGCTTACTTCTCATCTAGTGGGTGCACTATAATTATATAGTATAAAGCAAATTTATGCGTATGTACTAAATTTACTTATCTACAATAAAGATCTAGTAAAATGTGGTACGGAAGGGTGAGAGCATGGAGAAGGAACTAACTGAAGTTAAGAAAGTGTGGAGGAAGGTCTTCGCTTTGTAAGCAATTTAGTTACATGGTAATTCTTAACACAATAGAGATCACTTAATAATCTTTTAATTAAGGCGACCACCTCTCAATGTCTTGAATGCCACACTTGCTTACCTTTCGGAATGCAAATGATAAAGCTTAATTAAGCGATAGCTATATAGAAGTGGTTACTTAATTATAATACTCATATTACCTCTCTTTTAAGGGTGAAAACCTCTTGATGCCAAAACACCACAGTTCTTCACCTTTTAGGACCTAAATGTTTAGGATTTAATCATCAAGATGGAGGTTGTCTCCAAACTCCTTGTGTGCGGTAGCTATGTCCTTGTTACTTACTCTCTCAAGTAGTTGACGAAAAATGATGGCCAAGCGATGAAATATAACTCACCTAACACCATAAATCTTACGAGTTAGACTTCTTATCAAGAACATATCACAAGCATAAACTATTTATAACACTTTGACAAATGAACAGCAAAGACTTGTGAATTGAAAAGGGATAAAGTTGCAATGTATTAAAGAATGTAGGTCTTTAGACACAATATAAATATCAAACATTACAATGAAATACAAAATTTGAAAGTAAAGAGATGAAAGATATTACAAGCTAGGGTGAACAAGATGATGAAATCATTCTCTAATATCAATCATCTTTAAGCTCTCACTTGCATCTGATTGGAGAAAAGGAAGGAACTCTCAAGAAGGCAGAAAAGCTAATCCTTTCCATCTACTCCGGTGGAGCTTCTAGGTTTTGGTCCATTCAGACATTTGGGTTGTCCATTCAGACGTCTGACTCCCTTTTTTTCTTAGTTGAGGTGGAGGCTTTACAGAAGCTACTTTTGTCGAGAAACTTCTATTATTTTTGTGCATGTCGACGTTGATTGCAGCCCTCTCAACATTCTTCTAATTATGCTGGTGCCGATAGTTAGCATCGCTGGTAGCCTGGTCAAGTCATATAAGCTCCAACTACCATTTTCATCTGCTAGTGAATCTTCATCACATGATGATGTGGTTCCTCGCCTTGAGATTTTAATCGCCAGACAGTGTTCCTATTGCATAAGCTTTGCATGCACTCCTCTGCGATACAATGGCTCTTCTTTTCTTAAATCCTGCAATAAAACACTAGAAAATATGGTAAAATAAGCAAAAGGGACTTATGCAAGATGTCTTCTCTTATATTTATGAATTTTCAATAGAAGCTACGGGTTTTGATACATTATCGTACGCTTTGGTTCTATTATTCTACCTAAAAGTCCGTAATAACTTGTATTTCTACAAGTTATGAAGGATGCCCATCTCTGAGTTTCGGAGTTGGTATTGGGTTCACTCTACCACCTCCAAGGAGTAGATACTTGGGTTACTATCAGGAAAAACAAGGATTTGACTTCTTGTTTCTTAAATGTTTTATCAAGTTAAAGTTTTCATGTTATTGTTAATTATTTACGGTTTTAAAAGGTTTATGAAATACTATTTAAAAACCTATCACTCACTAAGCTCATTTAGCTTATACTTTCAAAATGTTTTAAGCTTGATTCGCTGTCCTCTATCTACTTAAAGGGTTTTATCTTTTTATCATATGCATTCTGATGTTTTGAACCTATGTATAATTGGTCTTTTAATTATATCAAACTTAGGTTTAGACCAGTTGAAGTTGGAGTCTGTTTTAAGTAATTATGTGTGTCGTGCTTGTTTGTTTCAATGATATATTTTCACAAGTATTGAGTGACTGATAGGCAACTAAATAGGGTTATTCGATTAAAGGTGCACTTCTATTCATGCGTTGCTAAATTGCTAAATTGCTAAAGATAAACATCATCGTGCAAGTTTTAGTGTCTATCACCCAGGTATAATCGAAAAACGATTTCTTGGTAAATCCAAGGTAGAACACTGGGAATTTAAGGTCCTAATATATCCAATCGTGTAACTAAATCATGCGGTATAAGTTATACAGTATAATTATGAATAGTATACTCATAATCCTACTTATTTACACTACTGTGCTTGGCAGGGCAAGGTAAGCATGGCGAGATGGAAAAATGGGATATCAACTAATTATAGACATGGTAAGGTAGGAAAAGTTTAATTATCTAAATGCAATAATTTGTGTTTTAATACTTCAAGGCGATACAAAGCATATATTAACTCAAAATTAGGGAAACCAACTTCTTAGCACTTTTTCCATGCTTGCTCGCCTCTTGGGATGGAAATACACAAAGTTATACTATGATTTATATTTGATCATCTTTTATATGCTATTAGTAACTTATCCTTAATAAAGGCGGGCAACCACTAGGTGCTATCGCCACACAAATCATCCTCTCAGTGATGTATGCAAAGGATGAGTTTAGCGATAAGATTGTATCGCTATAATCTTCTTGCCATTTACTTAGCTAAATGTTGTTCTCACTTGTCAAGTGATAACAATCTATATCATTGCTCTTCTCTCAAATATACAATATTAAGACATCCACGTTTAACTCAGCAAAACTCATAGTACATCTATTCTGATTCTCTAAGTACTAAAAACACATTTCATTACTAGCTAGCTAACTAAACAGATTTAACATGGAAATAATATGAAATACAAGAGAATGAAAGAATAAGTGCATTTATTGAATAAAAACAACTTTAGGCCTTTCGACCATAGTGTTCATTTTACAAAACAACACAATAAAAATACAAACTGGAATACAAGAGAAGATGTTACGCTGTACGATCTAATTTCTCATACTCTTTGGCTCTGATTTTTGCCTATTGATGAGGGAAAGATGGAGGAAATGATTATCTCTCTCTCTTGTTCTAAGCTCTCACCAAAAACTCAAGAGAAGGAAGGAGATGGACGATGTAAGAACTTGCTCTTTGGCAAAAAATGTGCACACTAGTTCTGGAGTGAGAGGCTTTATTTAAAGGCGAGAGTTGATGTTAACAGAACGCTATGCACCATGAAGGCCTCTGAAATTTGCAATGGAGCTGCGCAAACATCTTTTTGTCATTTCTTTGAATTTCCCACCAACCAATTTTGTTTGCTAGGTAGTGCTTTAAACACCTAGCTTGTACTGCTTTTCGCAGCATAGGTTGAAGGTGTCTTTTTGTGTAAACATAATATCGTCGAGCTTCATTTCCTTTTGCCTAAAATTCTGCGATTAGAGAACTAAAACATAGTAAAACAAGGATATGGTTCTTTTGTATCATGCATTTTGTAGATTAATCAAATCACCAACTTTTTCCTTCGTTTACTTAAAAGGCAATAATAACTTGTATTTCTACAAGTTATCATGATGTTAAATATGTGTTAAAACTTATATAAAGTTTGTTTAATGAAAAGAGTTGCACTCAGATTGTATACAAGTTATGTATTTTAGTTTCCACTCGCTTTTTGTTTAAAGGCTAGGGGTTAAGGGTCAGCTTGTCAGACCCCTCATGGATCACCTACTCGCGATCCAAGAAACGATGTGAAGTCAAACAATGTCTCCCCTTTGAGCAACACAATTGACCCTAACTACTGACACTTTTGGAATGTTGAAGAACTTAAACAAATTAAAACTCAAGCAATGGACCACACTATAATTCATAAATTAAAACAAGTTTGATTACATGATTGTCTAAAATAAGTTGAGGCTAAATGTCATTGATTATAGACGACACAATAACCAAATGAAAACTAAATAGCTCAACTAACCTATGTTTACACATATGTACATGACATGGCTTATCTTTAAAGTACCAACCAAAAGTAACAAAACCTAATAACAAAACTGGCACAATAGACTAGTGAGTGACTTTATTATAAAACATACTTTTGAAATAAATGACCTTTAGTCTTTTCATAAATCATTCATAAAACATAACATAACATAAAGTATATAATCTTAATGCTTTCAAAATAACTCTTTCTTTCAGTAGCTCTTTTGTTTTCTAACATAAATCTCTGGTTACTTATTTCTGTTAGTTTTATACCTTGGAAACTCAATTGCGAGTAACTAGCTTGACCTATTGTGCCAGATAACTCAGTCATGACTATATCATGCCTAAACTCAGTTAAGATAACAAAGCTCTGTTCATACTATCCTGCTTGAACTTGGTAGTAGTGGCTAAGTGGTCAACATAACCCTATACCTCCAAAACTCTAAGCACATTGAGTGTCGAGAACTTGGTAGATAGAACAAACATGGTTTCTTGTTTAAAACCTTTTTCATTATATTCATGCTTTCGAAGGTATCTTTCTAAAACAGTAATAAACTTTCTTTCAAAACTTCAAAGCTTACTTATAAATCATTGCTTCAAAATCTCATTATCAATATATACATGCTTTGTCAAAACATTTCTAAACTCATACTTTGAAAACATGCTTGTAAATTGTGATATAATGATCAGTACAATTCAATATTTATTGCAAAGCATACTTAAACAATAGCTTGTAAAACATATTTAGAAACGTCATTTAGAAATTACTTTGTCACTCAATGATGGTACTCTAATCCCTCGACTTATAAACTTGTCTAATCTCATCTTGACCTGAAATAATGGATAATAATTCAACTTAATTCCATTTAATGATAAAAATATCAAAACTTTTCTTAAAATTCCAAAACAATCACAAAAATTTAAAAAAACAACTAAAAAGCACCCATTGACATGGGCTGGTGCGCAGGGCATGGAGGTAGGGGTTGATTAATGTCTAAAAAATTTTATGTAGATATTTAGTTGAAAAATTATTGGCAAATTGAGCTATTATGCAGAGGGTTGTCGAATTAGTTTCATATGATCAATCATATAGATCTCAATTCAAACTCAAACGAGTTATTTGTCTTTCCCAAATAGTCAGTGTTCTGAGGTTGGTATATAATTTTCTTTTATTTTTTTCCTATTCACGAATCATCAAGATTGTTGTTGCATAATATTCTTTTATCTTGTTTGAAAGATCCTAGGAGATTCAATGTGCTTTACAGAATTGTGCAAGATTTGGTTGTTTCCCTTGCTTTTGACCTAGATTACAACTTGCGGGTGATACTATATATATATATGTATACAAGTTAGAAGTTTGTGTGATTTTCAGTGTGTTGTTGTGTAGAGGATATTGGGGTTTTAACGGTAGGTCTCTTCTTGATAAACTCTATCTTTCTAATATGTCATATTGAACGCTTGGTAAGTGTTTTAATGCACTAGAGTATGTGAGAAGATTTATACGTTTAGGGGAGCCTTACTTGTTGAAAAAGTTCAATGGTGTCTCACTCACGAAAAGCCTTTACGTTTTGACACGAGGTAGAAGCATGAAGTACTTGATATAAGGGATACAGAGATGTAGACCTAGATTGATATTTAGCCTTTTAAGGCAACTAGTCCTGATAAGAACATTGTACTCATGAACTATTTCGAATTACTATAAACGATCCTTTCTATTGGGCTTAAAGCCTCCTAGATGTAGGAGACTTGCTCTTTGGAAAAAAGTCATTGATGCAAAATATGAAAAAGAATATATAGGACACTTTCCTAGACAAAGTAAACACAACAACTCAAATGCCCCATGGAAGGCCATCGCAAGCAATTACAGCTGGTTCAAGGAAAACTTAAATTGGAAAATCCAAAATGGTGAATCCTTATCATTCTGGAATCACAAGTGGAACGGTAACACTGCCCTTAAAGATAGTTTTCCTAGACTCTTTGCACTCTCTGAATCAAAAGAAGCATCCGTCAAGGATATGTGGAATGAAAGAATAAAGGATTGGGATCTGAATCCAAGGAGACAACTAAACGATAGAGAGTAGATCAATGGAGGGATATCAAAATAAACCTGCCTAGCTCCCTGAATCAACATGGCATAGATACCACATTATGGAAGCTAAATAGCAACCAATGTTTTTCTGTCCGATCAGTAAAGGCTGCTCTAAACACACACCAGTCAGCTCTCCCACATAACATAGGTGAGCAAGCCTACATAAACCTTTGGAAAACAAACATTCCCAAAAAATGTAAAATTTTCCTTTGGACTATAATCAATGATTGTCCTACTAACAAATGATAAAATCCAAATGAGGATGAAATCCATGTGTTTGAGCCCAAATTGGTGTACAATGTGTAGAAAACACTGCAAGACGGGTAACCACATCTTCCTATCTTGACAAATAGTCTCTCTTCTTTGGCAAAAGACAAATGATATCCTAAGCAAAAATGGTAGCATTGACAGTCTCAGCTCTCTTATCTCTCTCATAATCAACCAGAAAACAAAAATAAAAAGAGGTATCATTTCTTTGAACATATTGGTGGCTCTCATATGGAATATCTGGTTGGAAATAAACAAAAGAATCTTTAAAGGCACAACATCAAAAATAGACTACATATGAGACTCCATATGCAACCAAACTGCCACTTGGCTAGTAAAAGATAAGATGTTTAGAAACTACTCATCTTCTACGATAGCTTTAAATCTTAAGACTATTTTCAGTTGTTAATTGGCTTATCTTAAGCCTTTTTCTATTTATGTTCTTGTTTTGCCCCTTTTCTTCATGAATAAAATTTTGGGCTGATGCATTCTTTAGTATACCTGGGTTCTTTGCTAAGGTAACACTAAAACTCTGCTTTGGTTTCTTTTTAAAAAAGAAAAAAAAGGCCCCTAGATGTAGATGTAGTTGCAGCGAACTGGATTACCAACTTGATTTTATTTTTGTTGCATGCTTATATTATTACTAATATATATATATATATATATTGTTAATAGTTTTGGTGCAAACATAATATTACAGTTTAACTATGTGTTTTATTTTCAGCAAGGTTAACTTTGTTTGGTGAATCCAAACTGGTGAGATTGAACTCAAGTGTTGACCTTAGGGATTCGTTCCCCTTTAGATCGGCCCTCCTTAGTGCTGTCATATCAAAACGTTGTATACCAATGTTTTTAGAAAAAGAATTTTTATGTTGAGTTTAAATGAGAAGGGTAACTTCTTTCCTAACAAATCTAGTTTCCGTTATCCTAAAATCACATTACAAAATTAATAGGAGTGGTTGAAATTTTTATGTACTAATTTCTCATACATCAACATCTCATAAATTATATTCACTCTCTTACTTTAAATGAGAGCTAAGATTCATTGAATTAATCTTTTCGTTTGTTAACATTCTGACAACAACTAATAATAGTATTGAAACAAACAGAGACAGAGATCTGAAAATGACAAGAAAAATAACACATATATATATGACGAGGGAGCAATCATTCATTGACTAATTTTAATATGTTGGCCAATGTTACTTTTTTATAACATGTGCTGTTACATGCATAGAAAAATCTGAATTCTTTGGGACATAATTTAATGCATGTTCAACTTTAGATTTTTTTTCTTTTTCTTTTTTCTCTTTTGAAGAAAAATTGAGAGCTATAGATCTATCTTAATGATAATATGCCAAAAGCTAAAAGATAAAGGAGTTCGGTCTGTTTGTGAAAAGAAACAATAATGCAAAGAAACATCCATGAAAAGAGATGATGTCAAAGGTTGTGAAAAAAGATAAATTATTGAATACGAGGGATTTTAAAAATTTGATTGGTAATTTTATTTTGTTGTATGCAAGAGTGATCTAAAGAAATTACAATACATAAATTGAAAGACTATTAGGATGTTAATTACAACTTTAAATATGTTTATAATGAACTGATTTATTTAAAATGTGAGGTTTGAATTTGTAATTTTAATTCGAAATCTTTGGATATTTACGAGTTTACTTTAAAACTACAACTAAGATATATGTTCATGTTTGCAGCTTTCACTAATTAATTTAGTATTTAATGCTACCTTCTATGTTATCCATCAATTTATTGACTCGATTTTGAATATATGTATGACGGTTCGAGGAAAGCATTATTGTTAGAATTTAGGGAGAGGAATGTAATATAATCTTTAGATGTATTTTAATTATTTAAAAACAATTATAATAAATCCTGATTTGATTTTGTTTTAGAGTAACCAAAATTTAAAAAGAAAGAAAAAGGAGTGTTTGCAAAAATAGTAAATAAATTTATGATAATAAGACGCATGTCATTATATTTTTTAAATTGTTAAAATAGCAAACTTAAAAGCGGATATCCGTTACATAGCTTTTTGATAGCTATATCTCATATATCTAATTATTTATTATATTTGTCATATTTATAATATAAAAAAAAATGTCCTACGTGTTTGTTTTTTCTAAATATTTTTGTTATCTGTTACAATTTTTTTAAAAAAAAGTTCTAAAGAAGGGAGTTCACCGGAATAAAACTAGATTTACGATCCAAGTTTGTTTTTTTCTTTTTACAATAACGACTCTCCATGGGTAGATGAAAACATAGAAAGATCCCAAATAGGAGTCTATAAAAAAAATTAAGCTCTAATCAACGTAACAAATTGACCCCGAGATCTTCACCTCCGAGGACGAAGGCAGGGGAATGGGGGCAGCCAACCCAGGTGCTTTGCCCCTCTTCTTTGCTTCACCCACCCTTCATTGGCATATCTCCTAGCTTGCTTGTTTCCTGCATGTCGCGAATAAGGAAAAGCTGTGGACATGGCTTGTAATCTTGTAAAAGAAAACAAAAACAGTTTTGTTTGTTTACGTTGGGCCTTCTCTAATCTATCCTCATTATATTTATCATTCGTAGTAATTAATTGTTGGGCCTTTGATGATCTAGGCTCATTTATCATTTTGTAAGTAATTAATTCTTTTGTTCTGTGACAGCATATAAATATATTATATGTTATCTAATCTCGATTAATTTTTATTTTATATTTCTATTTTGTAAAGTTTTGAACATAAGAAGGTAGACTAGAACATAAATCACCAATTGAAACTTAAACACCCATGATCGACGCCAAATTAAATTGAATCAATTGTAGTGAAAAGTAGAAGAGAAGTGATTGTTTTGCTGCTGGATTAACAATGTTGGGTCGCTGCTGGATAAAAAGGGTCATTTTTGTTCAAAGCATACAGTGCCGCGGCACTGTCCTATAGCACTGCCGTGCTCCAAAGTCATCCTGCCCGTCATTTTTCGTCAATGTCACGACTCTATCACTAGCGCCCCAGTGCCCTCGCAAATTACAACTTTAGAAGTCTTCTGCATAAGTTATTTTCTATGTCTGATTCCAGCTTTTTATATATTGATTCCTCTCCAAAATTCTCCTCTGTTTTGATCAATTTATGTACTGTGATATTATCCCGTTTATCGGCATGTCGATAATGAGCTAAGGTAACACTTTCTAGCTTGGATTCTTGGGATTTTTCCTATTTTTGTTGTATTCATATTGTTGGAGTTTTTGTCTAAAAGATTTTATGGAATATCTTTGACTAAATATCTTTGATTAATAAATTAAAAGATGAGATATTTAAGAGATAAAATATTTCCCACTATTCTAGGAATCTTGTTGGGAAAAGAAGATTTATACATATAATATATATGTGTATAAATAGGATGTTACGGGGTTGTTACGTGTGTGATGAAAAACGGAAAAACACAAGTTAAAGAAGATCGTTCACATCAGTGTCGACTGTAGATGCTACTGGGTTCCAAAGGTACGATGATCTTATGTCTATGAGATCGCCATGTTGATGGTAGTAACAATAATTGATGAGTAACAGATGAAACAATGATTTGTGTGATCACGGAGATCTTTAGAGGGATCTAAAGATGTTGTCAAAGATATTCACTCATGTGTTCAGGGGGAGCCAGAAGCTAGATATCGTGAAGATAAGTAATTTAGGGGGAGCCTGAAGTCTGATGTCAAGACGCATGTTATTAAGTTATATTATTGAACAGAGTACCATATGTTGTATCAATGTATATTGACTCAAGTGAATATTAATAAAGATTACTCATCAGGGTTGTACGCAGCTCCCCAGACGTAGGCAATATTAGCCGAACTGGGTTAACAAAGTTTCATGTGTTATTCTCTTTTGCAGTCCCTCTAGCTATTACAACTGTTATTAGCTTTAATATTAACTGAAGACTTAATTGATTATCTCACTGTTTTTTCAATAGGTATCAGAGCAGGTCATTAGATCATGGAGATAATCAGAGAGGGACCATCAGCTTCTCGTCCTCCTGTACTGGACGAAAAAAATTACTCGTACTGGAAGCCTCGTATGATATTCTTCATTAAAACCTTGGATGGAAAAGCATGGACAGCCCTTGTTGCTGGTTATGAACCTCCAATGGTCACTGTGGATGGTGTATCAGTGGCAAAGCCGAAAGTTGATTGGACAGATGCTGAAGAACAAGCTTCAGTTTGAAATGCAAGAGCTATAAATGCTATCTTCAATGGTGTGGATTTAAATGTGCTCAAACTTATTAATTCCCGCACCAATGCAAAAGAAGCTTGGAAAATATTGGAAGTTGCATACAAAGGAACTTCTAAAGTGAAGATATCCAGACTGCAGTTGATAACCTCAAAATTCGAAGCCTAGAAAATGACTGAAGATGAGTCAGTCTCTGAATATAATGAAAGGGTTCTGGAGATAGCAAATGATTCACTACTACTTGGTTAAAAGATATCTGAGTCTAAAATTGTTCGCAAAGTGTTACGCTCCTTACCCAAGAAATTTGACATGAAGGTCACCGCCATAGAAGAAGTTCAAGATCTAACAACCTTAAAACTTGATGAGCTATTTGGGTCGCTACTTACTTTTGAAATGGCTATGTCAAATAGAGAAAGTAAGAAGGTTAAGAGGATTGCCTTTAAATTAGCTTGTGAACAAGATACCATTTGAATCAGTCTGATAATGAAGTTAATCAAGATGAATCAATAGCCCTATTAACGAAGAAGTTCTCTAAGATGGCCAGAAAGTTCAAAAGTATGAATACTGCTGGAAGAACTGTTAAAACTGGAAGACATAATGGTGAGAACTCTGCTAGAAAGGGTAATGACTTCTCATACAGAAGAAATAGCGACCATGGTAAGAAAAAAAAGGATATAGGGAGGTCGTTTAGATGTAGAGAATGTGAGGGGTTTGGTCATTATCAGGCTGAATGTCCCACGTATCTCAGAAGACAAAAGAAAAATTATTATGCTACCCTATCTGACTAGATCTCAGATGATGACGAAGTTGATGATAGCATGAATGCATTCACAGCGTGTATTACAGAAATCAATTCTAAAGTTGAGAGTGAATGTTCTGCTAATGATGAGGATGAAGAGGTAACGCTTGAAAAACTCAAGATGCTGAGAAAGGAAGACTCTGAAGCCAGAGCTATTCAAAAAGAAAGAATTCAAGACTTGATGGAAGAAAATGAAGGGTTAATGGGAGTCGTATCATCTCTAAAAGTAAAATTGAAAGAGGTACAACATGAGTATGATCAAATAATTAAGTCTGTGAAAATGCAGAATTCAGGAACTGACAGCTTAGATTCAATCTTGAACTCAGGGCAGAATGGTTTAAATAAGTATGGTCTCGGGTTTGATGCTTCAACAAAGAGTGTCAAAATTACCCCTAAAGTAAGATTTGTTCCAGCTTCAGTAAAAGAAACAACCGAACCAAATTGGGAAAATATGCTTGCTAAGAAAGGTGGTAAATCTTCCAGATGGGTCTGTTACTATTGTGGTCGAAGAGGTCATATTCGGTCCTTTTGCTACAAATTACTAAGAGACAGGAGTTATCATCAGAAGTCAAAATTCAAAAATTATCAGAATAATTACATGCTTGCCAAACGGAACAATGATATAAGGGGAACCCACATGATTTGGAGAGTGAAGACTCCTTAGAAGTGCAATGTTGCATTTACAACAGTTCAAACCCATGTTGATGTCTGGTACTTTGACAGTGGATGTTCAAGACATATGACTGGCAATCGATCATTCTTTACTGAATTAGAGGAATGTGTCTCAGATCATGTTACTTTTGGAGATGGAGCCAAAGGTAGAATTATTGCAAAAGGAGATATTGATAAAAGTAATCTACCTTGTCTTAATGAAGTTTGATATGTGGATGGACCGAAGGCAAACTTGATTAGTATAAGTCAACTATGTAACCAAGGATACAGTGTTAACTTTGACAACACTAGTTGTGTAGTTACTGACAAAAATAATCAAGTATTTATGAGTGGCAGACGACAAGCAGATAACTGTTATCATTGGAGCTCAAATAGTTCAAACATATGTCACTTAACTAAAACAGATCAAACTTGGTTGTGGCATAGGAAACTGGGGCACATCAGCTTGAGAAGCTTAGATAAAGTTATCAGAAACAAGGCAGTTGTAGGCATCCCTTCCTTAAATATCAATGACAAATTCTTTTGTGGGGACTATCAAGTTGGAAAGCAAACCAAAATGTCTCACAGAAGTTTGAAGGAATGTTATACAATCAGAGTCCTTGAACTCCTACATCTTTATCTTATGGGCCACATGTAAACTAAAAGTTTGGGAGGAAAGAAGTATGTGTTGGTTGTCGTGGATGACTACTCCAGATTTACTTGGGTTCGGTTCTTAAAAGGAAAATCAGATACTGTTAAATTATGTATCAACCTATGTTTGAATTTGCAACGAGAAAAGGGGCAAAAGATAATCAGAATCCGTAGTGATCATGGGAAGGAGTTTGACAATGAAGACCTCAATAATTTCTGCCAGTCAGAAGGAATTCATCATGAATTTGTTGTGCTTATAACTCCTCAGCAAAATGGAGTAGTTGAACGAAAGAACAAAACTTTACAAGAAATGGCTCAAGATATGATACATGCTAAAAGCTTACCTTTTAATTTTTGTGCTGAAGCTGTAAACACAACATGTCATATTCACAACACGGTCACCACTCGATCTAGTACGACAGTCACACTATATGAATTATGGAAGGGAAGGAAACCAAATGTTAAGTATTTTCATATCTTTGGAAGTACTTGTTACATTCTGGTCGATAGAGAGTATCATCGAAAGTGGGATGTGAAATCAGATCAAGGAGTCTTTCTTGGATACTCCCAGAATAGTCGAGCATATAGAGTATTTAATATTAAATCAGAAACAGTCATGGAAACAATTAATGTTGTGGTAAATGATTTTGAATTTAATGTCAATCAGTTTAATAGTGAGGATGATGAGACTTCTGTTACACCTCATGTTACTTCAACTCCTCTTATGTTGTTTTAACTTTTAACTTAAACAATCACTTTTTTTTTTGTCAGTAAAAGTGAAAATTCTTGTAGTGATTGATGAAACATTCATACTCTCCTTGAACTTTGACATTTATTGGTCCACAGATGTCTGAATGTACGGGCTCTTAAGGTATTTTGGCACTGAGACCCTTTCTAGTAAAGGATCTTTCGATCGTTTTTTCTTTTAAGATAAGACTCCAACAAAGTAAATAGTTATCTTGTAACTAATTTAGAAGTCTACTCTTAACCAATCTACCAATCGCATTGAATTTATGTGACCAAATCTTAAGTACCATATATAGCCATTAGAAGAAACCTTTTTTTTTTCTTTTCTGCTAAACATTTTAGTATTAAAGACAAATTTTGCTCCAATTGATTTTAACTTATATAAGTTGTTTATTAGTATAGAAGAACAAAACTGAATACATTTTCTAGAAAAGAAATGAACAATTCATCAACTCTTCAGAAGCATACAAAACATTTTTTAGTATGATATATGTATAAATAAAGCAACTTCAGAACTCCCACTATGTCAACCAAGACAACCTCTCTTATTTCAAACCTTGCGGATGTTTCCGTCTTCTACAAGCTTTTCAAGATCTCGTTTCTGAAATGAGAAGTAAATATGATTAAAGGATCTAAAATCAAGTATTCAGGTTGAAGTATCATATTCTACTAAGTACGTTTCAATTGCTAGTAAATGATATTTACCTTGTGCTTCCTTTTCAGCTTTCTTCTCAATAAGGTACTTTGGGCAATTTCCTCAACCAATACCCGTTCTGGTTGCAGTGGTAACATGTACCTTTCACAAATTTTTTTCCCTTACTATTCTTGGGAGCCTTCCCCTTTCCTTTCATCTTCATTTGTAAAGGCCGAACTTTAGTTTTAGAGGACGATCCTCCCAATAACTCTTTCTCTGTGGTAGCAACATTTGCTTTCACTTCTTTCCCCTTACTCATGGTAAGGTTCTGGAATTTATGGAGCTCATATAGAAGAGTGTCACAGTGAACTTTATTTTATTTAGAGACACATTCGTCTAAAATGGTACAAAACTCTTCGGAAGAGATTGTAAAATCAAGCTCACCTGATTTGCCTCATAGATGATGGGAGTGTAAGAATAATCTGAGTAACCCGACAACCCAGACTACCCAACCCATATTATATGGGATGGGTTGGGTTGGTTAGTTTAAAATGTTGGTTGGGTTGTGTTGAAATTTTTTATCTCAACCCAACCCAACCCAACCCGACCCATTTACAATTCTAATAAATGGGACTGCCATTTACTTCAATGATATTGAAGTGCAACATCATGTCCAAAACATGTTCTCTAACAGAAGTCCCATCCTTCATTCGCTTGGTGCAAATGTGCTTATTAGTTTCATGTCTGAAGGACCATGAAGGCTGACCAAACAACTCCCTGAATGAATCCATAATCACTTTAGCCATGGCTAAGGATTCATGTTTCTTTGCCAAAACATCATATATGCAGGCAATAATATAGACACGGGCCTTTTCATTGGCCTTAATCCATCGTTCATATGCTTCTTGAACATCTCAGTTAGCATCCAAGGCTAGGGCTTGAGGACATTCCTGAGTTAGACGAACCTTAAATTATCTACAACAAGTATTGTATTCATGTTTGACTTCTAAGTTGTATAATTATCGCCCATGTCTAAAATAAAACATATTCTATTTAGTGAACAACTTCAATCATTTAAGAACCAATTAATTTAAAAAACCATTAATAATGTACCCATCATTATTATATTTTACAATGATATTTTAAAGGATTAGAATAACCTCTACCGAGGGGTAATCGATTACTCCTCTTTTAAACTAAGAGAATCTTGACCAAATGCTAAGCCCTAAGTATCTCATATTCTTATAGTACTTAGTTATCGTTATTTCAATTAAGAATATACTAACTCCTTAGTAATTCTTGTAAGTGTAACTTACCATTTTAAGATCTTAGTGATAAGAATCATTATGCTCCCGAAAGTAGAAAGACAAAATGAAAACCGATCCAAGAGACCCTATCCATATATGGGGTTCACGATCTTTCAAATCCTATAATATGACTCTTCGATTGGTAAGGTCGCTGAAGGGCAAATATGCAGGTTCTGTGTAGTAATCTCATGGTGCGACCTAACGAAAAAGACCGTGGGATGTGTTGTCACATATCCCTCACCCACTTACTATGAACTACTTCCCATATTCACCTTGTCAAAGTTCCATGCAGAAACTCTCTAACTTTAGTCTGTTCCTATGCACGGCTCAAAGCCCTACATAAAACTCACGGTGTGAACTCTTAGGGATGCTAGAGCTAAAAATATGTTACTTCTATCTAGCTGAAGTGTTCTAAGACAGTTTTAAAGGGGTACTCAGAAAAATATGATTATATTAAGGCTAACTTAAACAAATCCTAAGTCTAGGTGAATTAACATCCAATATAACCATTATACCAGATTTTAACCTATGATATGTAGGTGATAAACCAGTTTTATTACCTTACATCTCTAAAGCATGCTCATAAAACTAGGTTCACTAATCCCAATAACTAATTATGATCTCAAGGTAGCAGGTGTTCCATAAAACCGTCAACTTAAGAACCTCAAACCTTAATCATCTTATCTAATTTGTTGACAAGATTGAATCAGGTGAGCCTCTTGTAATCAGTTTTACAAGATATCGACCTAATTCTAAGAAAAATTTGGTTAATTTTTCTTATAGGTTTTAAGATATGAACGAAGGTGAGCATACAAGTTATCTTTGTTATATATTTTAAAAGTCTACTTGATTTTATAACACTTATAAAACAATATACTAACCTATAACATTCAACCAATATATAACCATTATATAAAGAAATTAATTAATATTTAGATTTTGATTTATTTAACTTTTAATGAAAGGGGGAGTTGCATGAACAACAAACTAAATTAACAAAATAGAGCCTATGTCACCTGGGTTTTGAAATTGCATAAATTGAAAAATTAAGGGTCCAACCCAAAACTAACAATGGGCTTGAAAGCAAAAAGATGCCTTTACTCCTGATTCAAATTTTTGGCACAATCTTTCTGTATTGAGTTCTCAATATACGCAGTCCACTTCTTCTTTCTTCCTATTTCTTATTCTTCCTTCCTATTTCGGTTTGTAGAGTTTCTTTGTTTTTCTCTCTTTTCCACAATGGTGGGATATCGTAACGGTTTCGGTAAGGGTTTCTTTCTCTTAATTTTTAGAAACTGTTTCTTTGTTGTTCTTTCTCTTTTGCACAACAGTGGGTTTTGATAAGGATTTTTTTGTTCTTCTTTCTCTAATTTTGTCTAAATCGTGGGTTCTTTTTTTCTTCTTTCTCTTATTTTTTAAAAACCTCTACTTCATATTTTGAAATAATTTGTAACTCCCCAAATTTCGAGGTAAGTTTTAACTTTTTATGTTAATTTTCTGGAATTTAAAATTTTGGGTGCTAAATTTTGTTTGGTTTAGAAGAGAAAAGAAAAATAAATGAAGGGTATAAATTTTAATAATATGAAATGATATAATAACAATAATAATATGATATAAATTATATTATATTATATTATTATATTAATATTATTATTATTATTATTTAATATATATATATTTTTAAAAAAACCCTAGCACTACCCGCACGCGCCGCCCCCCTGACTTCTTCTTATTCTTCTTCTTCTTCTTCTTCAGCTCCTTCACCCGGCGGCATAGCCGCCCTCCGCACGACCTTCTCCTTCATCCGATCAGCCGCATCTGCACGTCCTCGTCCTCCGCCTAGAACAGTCAACCGCCGATGAGCCCTCCAAACCCGTCACCCGACCATTCGTAAGAACCCCCCATCTTCGACTCTCTCCCTCTCCTTTTCGCTCGTTCCGTCAACTGCTGGCCATCTCTTCCTTCAGTCGATCGTCATCGATAGCCCCAACCTCGTTCGGTCGCGTACGCCCAGTCACTGCCGTCACCGAGCCTTCTCCTTCCACCTATAACCCGCTTCACGCTGCTCACCATACTCGAGCCAACCAAGCTGGCCCGACCCGAGCCATCATCTCTTTCTATCTGACACGTGAACCTAGCCATAAACCAAGCTGCAAACTAAGCCGCTGAGCTGAGCCACGAGCCGAGAGCTGAGCCGAGCCGAGACGCGAGCCGAGAGACTGAGCCGAGCCGAACCGAGTCGAGCCATTTTTCTAAGCCAATCTCCCGATTCGCCGAGCCACCTAAGTCGTTCTATCCGTGCTGAGTCCCTGTGAGTTTTGGTAAAGACAATGTGAGGAATTTCTAACGTTTTCAATTGTTAATGTGAGTTTAAATGTCAGTTTAAAATGTTGAACTTATTGGTTGGGTTAACTGTTGATCTCTTGAAGGTGTTAGCGAGGTGACACTCAGGTTCTGGGGTGTTACGGTCAGTGTAGTTGGAACCAACTCTCCTATATTTGGGTAAGCCGGTAGATGTTGCTTTGGAATATTTTGTAATGTGGATTTTTGGTGATGTCATTGTTAAACCCTTATGTTTGCGTTTAGGTGGATTCGTTGGACGTTGACTCGATCAAGGAGTATAGCCAAATTTCAGGTAAGGGATTTCTTACTACTGGACCTTCGACCGAAACTGGAAATGTAGTAACCCACATGGGAATTATACGATAGTAGCTGTATTGGATTGATTGATGCATGTGTGCCTATAAAACATCCCTATTATGCACTCTTGATTGATTAAAGGTGACGTGATCGTTAGTTGTAGACTATGTACTTATATACGTTAATGAGCTATTTCTGCGGATAGGCACCGATGCCCAGATGTTCTGTGTATTGTAGTTATGTTGATGGGCTGTGCTGTTAATTGGAATAGTAATGTCAATGGATTTTTGAAAATCTTAATGTTATGTAAAGTTAAGGTCTGTTGTCGGGTTACTGGTTATGGAGTTATGTCGTAGAGGGACTAAGAGTTCGGAAACCTCTTGTGTAAGTTGTGTATACGTCGTTGATCTGTGTTGTGGCTTGAACGTGACTGTTATGCATAATATGGATGTTATGCATAACATAGATTACCTGTAGATGCGCTAGAGTTTGAACTGAGACGAAGTATCGTCAGGTGATTTTACAAAGTGATGATTTAACTAGTTGACTGGATTTAAAGAAATGTCACGATGACGTGTGAATTAGATATTCATATAACAATTGAGGAGATAGTTGTTTAAACCTAACTGTCTAACTGGCTAAGCTTATAACTAAACCGTTAACTTGAATGTTATTGTGATGTGACTGTTGTAGATGGTTTAGTATAGATTGTGGGTAACGGTTAGCTTTATCTATGGGGTAGTGTACCTTACAGGCATGGTATCCTTCGGGATTCCTCGACTAATATGTGTATTCTTCAAGATCATGAGACGGATATGTGCATCCTTCGGGATCACTAGACTGATATGTGTATCCTTCGGGATCACGAGACTGATATGTGCATCCTTCGGGATCACTAGACTGATATGTGTATCCTTCGGGATCACGAGACTGATATGTGCATCCTTCGGGATCACTAGACTAATATGTGCATCCTTCGGGATCATGAGACTGATATGTGCCTCCGATGGGATCACTAGCTAATTGATGTGTGCGTTTTACGGAACCACTAGACTGTTTATGTAGGGTACCCCTTAATAGGAAGCTAATTGTTATTACCCTAACGGGCCCAATAGTGGGTCCCTTACTGGGTATATTCTTATACTCACCCTTTTCTCTTTAACTTTTTAGGTAAGGGTTTGGCGAGGGGCAGACCGGCGAGGGGCAAGAAGGATGCGTGAAGGTCATATGGACGCATCTAGTTTCTTTATGCTTCCGCTGATGTATTTGTAAATTTCTATTTCTTTTGAGAATTTAATGGAGTCATGGTTAGAACATTTAATTGGTGGTTTTGTCTTGATGATTTTGTGAACTATATTTTGGAACTCTTGGGAACGTGATTTAAAAGAAGACCCGAAACTGCTTTTATGATATTTATTATGTTTTTAATGAATTGTAACCGGTTTTTTTGAGCTTGTGTGTTTTATTGTCGAGTCTTAGCAGTACGTAGTGACCTCAGCTTAGTCCGGAAGGTTGGGTCATTACATAATCAATAAGGGTTTCTTCTCGTGGTGTTTCAAACATCGTACTTACTAGTTGCTTTTCTCTATCGCATAGTGTATCGAACATACATCTAACGGTAGGCTATTTTTTGATTTCTTGTGCGCAAATTATTTTAGGTTATGTTTGGTTTTCTTAAGTAATTTCTTGATTATATATTCAAACATTTGTAAATTTGTTGATTATTTTAGGTTTCAGACATTGATTACATATTCAAACATTTAGAGTCCTTGATTACATATTCAGTTTAACAACATCAGGTAACTTCATCGTTTCTGTGAATGCCGATTTATTTTTGCATGCTGATTTATATGATATACGTCTTATACAGATAACTTGTTTATGACATATCTCTTATGTTTGATTACTTTGATATTTGTCTGATAACCTATGATAACCGTCTTGTATGTTTAATCACTATGTTTAATTTATTTTATATATATCTGATAACCTATGATAACCATCTGATATATGCTTGATATAACTAACTTGAGGTAACTTCCTCTTTTCTCCGCATACTGATTTAAAGCACTGGTTGTTTGTGATAGCCATCTCGTATGTTTAATCACTATGATAACCATACGATATATGTCTGATATAGATAACTTGTTTGTGACATATCTGTTATGTTTAATTGCTTTGATATCTGTCTGATAAGCTATGCTAATCGTTTGATATATGCCTGATATAGCTAATAACTTTGTCATATATTTGATATAACTAATAGATATTTGATAGTTTTTTTATATCTGTCTGATAGTCGTTGATATAAGTGATTAGTTATGATTTCAATATAAGTGATTGACATCTGATGTCCATCTTATACCCATCTAATTGCATTTGATGTCTATTTTGATTATATTTTTTACATAATTAGCAATTTTTTTTAATCTCCTTCATTTATATTTGATAGCTGTTGAATAACTTAAACAAAAAGAAAATAAAGAAGATCAAATAGTAGAAAAAAAAAATCAATTGTAAGAACCTAATAATAAACACATTGATTTAAACTTTTTCATTAGATAATATGATTGTTTCGTGTGTTTTGTAAATAGGATTAAGACACCATAGAAATGAAAACAAGGAAAAAGAATGTTAACGGAAAAAAGAAGGTAACAAAATTCTCTATTTTGATAAGATTTAAAATTAATACATGTGATTACCTTCTGATTAATATTTTATACCAATTTAAAATTCCTTTTATAATTGTTTTAGGTAGTTGACAATAGAATGAAAACAAGGAAGTCTTCACAAGAAGAAAATCTTGAAATTGTAGAAAAAGAAAGACAAAAAAGAAAGATAAAGCCAACACGGAAGGCTATTGGTTTTGAAGTTGGAAAGAAATAGAAGTCTCCAAACAAGACACATAATAAAAGAAACAATGTTTTTTAGCCAACTCCATATAGTTTAAATTTATCACAATAGGATTCTAACAGGAAAAAAAAAACTGATCACGGTTACAAATTTTTGTGTTTTTGTCGATATTAACACTAATATTTTGTAAATCAACCTTAGAACATTGGAAAAAGGTTGACTGGGTTTACTAATACTTTGTTGTTAAAATCTCTTCGCAATCGACAAATGTATATTTTAAGTTCTACCTACAAATCATCAAATTGCAATGTTGGAAACAAAATCAGAAAATATCATGCTAGAAAACAAGACAAATCGAAATACAAATTGACATATGATTATCATACGATTGACAATTGATTAACATATGATTGACAATTAATTAACATGTGATTAATATATGATTGACATTTAATTAACGTGTGGTTGTCTTATAAGTTGACCTAAGAAAATATACAATGTTTAGTATAATATAGTTTGTATTGATTTGTCATGATTCAATAGAAAGCCGGATCAGAAGGTATCACACCGGCAAACAAGACATTGTAATACCTTTTTTTTTTTCCTAAAACGCATTAAAAAAAAATTATTGACATATAATTGTCATATGATTGAAATGTTATTGACATGTAATTGACACCATTCAAATAGGTTGTTTCATAATTGTTCTTCAATTATGACCAATACCCTTACAATAAGTACATTGACCATTAAATGCATATTTTAAGTTCTACCTATAAATCATCAAATTGCAATATTAAAGAAAAAAAAAAAGAAATGAAACTAGCAAACAAGACAATTTGAATAAAAATTTACATATGATGATCATACGATTACCATATGATGGACATAAAATTGATTTTTACAAGATTTTTACAAGTTTGTCTTAATTTGTACAAGATTCTCACAACACCATTCAAACAGGTTGATTTTTACATGTTCTTCTATTATGACCAATACCCTTACAACGGATACACCTCTTGTGCTTGATGTTCCACTTTCCCAATTCACTAATTGAAGCGATCCTTTGCTTTTGGGGTCTTCCTACTGGATATTTAACAATTAGAGCCAATATAGTATCCTTCACAGCTACAATACTCCATTCATTGTGGTTACCAACAGGCCGAACAACACCATTATAAATTGATGCTAACGTACTAGCAAAGTAATACTTTGATACAAAAGAAGAGTATGAATAACAACAAGTGTGTGACTGAATAGTATTTCTTCCAAATCCCAACCATGACAAGTGAAACTTCTGTAATTCAACTTAACCAAAAAGGTTTTACCTTCATCAAGTACTTGATGTTCAAACTCACTCATGGGACAAACCTAAAATTGAAACAATAAAATAATTAACTCATAGACTTAAATACTACTCATAATAATAGAAACATATAATAATAAGATACTAATCAAATGGGAATCAAATAAAATTGTGATATCTAATGTAATCTAATAGCAATCTACTAGAAATCTGATACTAATCGCAATAGTTAATAGCAATCAACAAGAAGGAAAAAAAAAACACTTACAGTGAAGCATCGTGATATCTCCACTAGCTTTCTCATCTCTCCTTCAGCCCATTTGGTTAAAACACTATTCAAAGAGGATGATGATTTACTTATTTCATAAAACCACTCTTGGAGTAACTATCGAATTACATTTAACAATTATGCAACGAGTAAATAACAAATAAAACCTCCCTTGATGGGTAACGACCATCGAAGAAAATATAAAATTAATATTTATATTTATTTTAATTGTTTCACTCCCTTTTTGCCATATATATTATATTATTTTATTAATGTTATTTTTCTTTAAGAGTTTTTGTTTGTAAAAATTTTCTTTAAAATTTTTCAATTCTCTTGTGAAAAAAAAAAATTACATGAACCAATTCCTCTCATTTGAATATAAAATATAATAAATAACAACAACAACAATAATAAAACATTAAAATAATTTAAAAATAAATTGGTATTTTGCTTGATGGTTCATGTCCATCATAAATTATTGGAAAATCCGTGAAAATAGCAAATATGAGGATAGAAAAAAGAAAAATAGCAAACTGTTAGATTATTTTGATTTATGATAAAACTAACTGCCATAAATATCTTTCCACTTTTTTCGCCCGAAATTACCCCTCCATGAATGACAATTGTCCATATACAATTACAGTGTATTTATTGAGATAAAAAAATCAAAAAAATATCACATATCACGAATACAGTGTATTTGTAAACACACTCATGATAATTATTAATTAAATAAAAAATTATTATATTGTTCCAACAATCCCTAAAAATATTCTATTAGTTTCAACATCTCTCAATTATCACGATAAAAATCAACAAATTAATGAAAAATAACTTGAAATATTCAATTTTTTTATTTTACGAATTATAGATTCAAAATTGAATCTCTCCTTGAAATCATGTCAAAATAATGCAATAATTAATTATTAGGTTAAAAATTAAGAAATTAACGAAAAAGAATTTCAAATATTCAATTTTTTATTTAGATTCAAAATTGAATCTCTCCCTAAAATCATGTCCAAGATAATGCAACATCCATTCATTTCATCATTTTTTTTTAATTTTTTCAATTATTTACCACAAAAACATACATAAATTAACTAATTTTAGATTCAAAAGTAACATTTTGTATTTTTTAAAGTATTTACGAAAAATTTATCATAATAATGCAATAATTAATGTTTATCAGAATAATTCTTTTTTGTAATTTTTTAATGTTTATCATAATAATTAATTATTGCATTATCTTTCCGATGATTTTAGGGGATTCAATTTTGAATGTATAATTCCAAAAAGAAAAATATTGAATATTTGAATTCTCTTTTTGTTAATATTTGCATTGTATTTGGCATGATTTTAGAGACGGTTGAATTTTGAATCTAAACTTAACTAATCTACAACGATAATTATTTGCATTAGATTTGCCAATATTTTAGGGAATGATCGGTATTTACGTGCGTTTAAAATTTGAATCTTTTAAATTATTTTTCGTTAATTTTTTTAATGTTTTTGTTAATAATTAATTATTGCATTATCTTTGCCATGATTTTAGGGATGAATTCACTTTTGAATATATAATTTCAAAAAGAAAAAAAAAATGAATATTTGAAACTCTTTTTCGTTAATTTCTTTTTTTTTTATCATAATAATTAATTATTGCATTATATAATTTTGAATCAATAATACTTTGGATAAAATATTAAATATTTGAAGTTATTTTTTATTAATTTGAAGGTAAATTAAAAATCGATATAATTAGGGATATTGAAAACAATTGAATATATTTAGGGATTTCTTAAAGAATATAATAATTTTTTGATTTAGTTAATAATAATCATAAGTGAGTGTATTTACAAATACACTGTAATCGTGATATATATATTTTATTTGATTTTTTGATCACATAGAATACACTGCATTTGTATAATACGAACAATTGTCATCTATGGAGGGGTAATTTCGGGCCAAAAGAGTGGAAAAATATTTAACACAATTAATTTTGTCATAAATTAAAAAAACAAGCGTTTGCTATTTTTCTATTTTCTATTTTTATATTTACCATTACCCCATAATCCCCCTAGGCTGCATTGGCTGTTGAGAAAACTTATATCGATGGACACATTCAATTAGGTTATGGAAATAGAGAATTCAATTTAAAAGTAATCGTAAAATAGGTTGCCAAAATGTATTCTTTTGAATTTGGGAGAAATCAATTTAACTGTTTTCCTAATATAGGCTGGGAGTTACAAAAGAATATTGGGTAAAATTCGATTAGGTTGAAGTTGCCAAAATTAGTCTGCCCTCAAAATTCAACCGAATCACAACGAAATAAACGGTTTTCAATTTTATTTTTGTTTTCGTAATTAGGTCTAAGGTTGCCGAATTCTGCCACTCATAACTTCGCTGCTCAACCAAATCTTTTCCACTCAAACGAAGTGAATCACTGCTGTCGTTTCACTAAAGACACGATGTGCCGGCGTGGATCCAAACGGTATGTATTTTTCAAATACCTTATGAGAAGGGTTTTCAGTTTCTATGGTGTATTGAATCCCAGGTATGTGAAATTCTTGTTACTTCAAACTATATATCAATATTTTTTTTATGTTATTGTTTGTTCTGTTCATTCTTCAATGACTATTTAGGTGGGAAGCTGGCCCAAATTTGATAGATTTCTGAAGAAATATATTTTTACCTATAGTTCTTTACATTTTTGTTCGTACCTTGATCTTCAATTGTAACATATAATACTATGATCAATTATTTAATCATCATTCATTTTTACAATGTGTGTATGCCTTATATCTTTTTTACAATGAAGTCGAGCGTCGCGGAAGGGTTATTTCGTTCAGTGAAAAAGCCTAGAGGGAAAGACCGGAAGGAAATGGTAAAATTAACATAATAAAAACGGTAGCATACTTTTTACTCGTCCAGAAACTAAAATATGTGGTAAATTGTTACTAACATTATATATAGAAAGTAGGCACAATGGTTTTAGGACCGTCAAAGGATGAGGCATTGAGAAAGCCATACATAGTTTCCATGGGAGTTTATATTTTCAAAAAGGTGATACTTGTAAACATTTTGAGGTATCAACCATGAATGAAGAATAACTAACCTAGCATACTTTTTGGTTTATATATCAATTTAAAACATGGCATGTGGGATTCTAAATGCTAGAAATTGAGTACGGTCATTATATTATTGCGCTGCTTGAAGTCATGTGTTTTCGATATACATTTTTTGTAGGCATGTTTATTTAATGATTATTGGGAAGTAGGAACTATTAGAGGCAAATCTTGGGCTGACAAAGTAGGTATGTACTAATACTAAAAGGATGTCTTCCAAATTATTTTGCTATCCAAGAAATCAAGTTAAGGTACGAGTATTTCAATTCCAATTAAATGATAATATGTGTTCGGTTTAAATATTTATTTTTATATTAACATGTGTTTTAAAATATATGTGTATGTATAGTGTCTCAACAGTCAAATAGTATAGAATGTGGATAATATGTTATGAAGTCCATGCATGATATAGTAAGACAAAAGAGCATCACAATTATAGATGTATGCATTTTCTTGCGCCATTTCTTATGGTTATCATTCTTACACTTATCACAATTTAGGGGCTGTTTGGCCACGGAGTGAGGTAAAGTGGAGTGGGCTATAATAGCCCACGTATTATACAATAACCAAAGGATTAAGGTTATTTCAAAATAACCCTAGTCCTTCGCTGTTCTCTTCTCCGCGATCGATCGATTCCACTTCGCCTGCGTACTGTTCCTTACTCCCTCTTCACTCCCTCTGAACTCCACTTTCCACTTCGTCTTTCACGATCCACTTCGTCTCCTTCTCCAATCTTCACCTTGTCGCTCGTTCTTCCCCCTTTGCTGCTCCAATCTTCTACCCAAAATATTTTCCTTTTGGCCATCATTCAGTTGTAGTCGTTCACGGATCCGTTGTTAGGGTTTGTGGACTTTTCTTTGGAGCTTGGTAGGGGTTTTGCGAGGATATGAGCATGGTTAGGGTTTGAAGAGATCATGGTAGGGATGAAGATTTCCCATCCCTTTGCGGTTTGTATCACTTCTCTTTTTTATTTTAGAAAAGTTTCTGTATCGTTTTGCTAATCCTTCAATTGTTTCAAGAAACTTGAGATTGTTGGATTGAAACTTATTACTGATGATTTTATGGGTTTTGTGTAATTTTTGTAACCCATTTTAGAAATTCTAAATGATTAGTTCTAAGTTGTGATAAATTCTCAAATTTTGAGTATTCGGCATAACCAGATTTTGTGGCTTTTTGCTTAGTTTCGAGTGGTTTGAATATCTATGAAGAGAAAATGGAAATTTATTTTTCACATTTTCTATTTTTTGTTCAATTAGCCATTTTCCTGCCTTCTGTTCATTTGCTTCCTTCTTTGTTTTTTTTTTCTTACTGGGATACGAAGGACGATAAGTTAGTATTAGCATTAGTTTCAAGTGGTTTGAATATCTATGAAGAGAAAATGGAAATCTATTTTTCACATTTTTTATTATTTGTTCAATTAGCTATTTTCCTTCCTTCTGTACATTTGTTTCCTTCTCTGTTTTTTTTTTCTTACTGGGATACGAAGGACTATAAGTTAGTATTAGCATTAGGCTTAAGTTTCAACAGCGGTTCAAATGGAGAGCCTCGTCTCTAGCGTTGAAACCTATTCTTTTACGGTTAACGGATACTCAACCATGATTCATGAAAATTAGGGGTTGCATCCTATTTAAAGTTCAAATAAAGAGCATCCAAAACAGCCGCACGCGATAATGAATCGCCCCTTTAGAATTCAGTCTGACCATCCCTTTAGCCCAACCCTTCCCCTTTATCCCAGCCCTTTCTGTAGAATTCATGAAGATAAAAAACCTAGGTAGTAGATACTCCTCTCAAGTCTCCTCCATCGTGGTGAGAACAAGGTTGAGGTTGAAAACCTATTTTTATAATGTTGGTAATGCTCACATTCCAACTTCCTTTAACAATTTATTATGTGTTTGTATTTTTATACATTACCAACATTAACTTTCTTTAACAAAGCCATAAATAGAGAGGCACATGATCAGTATTTTTTTGTAACCCTTGACCTGTTGTGTGAACTAGTTACCCTATGAATTAGGTTTATTACATCATTATCATATTCCTTTTTTTTTGGATTAATATCTTGACTGATGTTAGGGTTGGGTTAAGACATATCCTTATTTTCATGGATTTTTTTTATACTGTTTTGATTCTTTGCAAAGTCACTATTGCACTCAAAAACATTTCAACATCTTCGTCAACATCTTTAAGATGTGTTATGTACTTTTTATTTGGTAGTTTTGGGTCACATGGACTTTTTCATCCAACCATTATAAATGGTTTCAATTTAACTAAGTATTATTCAACGTCATCCCATATCTGTTTTCTGATCATTCCTTGGTAGGCTTATGTGTTTCTCACTTATGTTTGCTCTCCAATTGTTTAGTATAAACATAATAACTTTTTTGTCATTCTCTATTATGCATTTGGTCTTCATCCCTCTCTGTTTTCTTATCATTCCTTGCAATTGTTTGGCACTGATTAAGACTGGACTAATTCTTTTGTAGTTGTGTTCTATATTTTCTGTCTGTCTGTTATGTTTGTATGCAAAACATATTCCTCTCTATTTTGCATGTTTTATTTACACTTGATTTGTACCCAAAATGCTGTCAATTATACAAGAAATTCAAGTTCAACTAATCTAATGAATTTCTTACCTCTAAGACTTGTTCAATTTAATTTTTTTAACCTTATATCTACTGTCCTACATGTATTCAAACTTTTTTTTACCCTTCCTTTTTTTTTAACCTTAAACAGGTGTAAGTCGGGTTAAACAATAGTGGTATGTCATCCTTCCTTCTACTTTTCTAATATTGTTAATGTTTGTTTAATGAATTTCGCGGCTAACATTTGTCTGTGTGACGCTTTTTTAGGTTGGTGAAGAGCAAGAGTTCGTTATTCGAGGTTCGTACACCCATAGTTATCAAGTGGACAGAGTTTCTTATAGTTAATAGAGATTTGCTGTTTGGTTTTTGTTTTCATGACAACCAATTGTGTGTTTTGGTGAAAGGTTCATTGTCCTATATTTAAATATTATGTGTCAACATATATTTTATCATTGGATTATTATTTCAATTAAGAATATCGGATTCAATTTATAATAACAATACACTTTTCCTTAAAATAATAATAAGAATAATAACACAAAATTTAGGAAGTTCATACTCCCAAACAAAAAACTTGCTCCTACCTCTGTCTTATAATCTATCTGTTATAAATGATTTCAAATTTTGTTTTCTAAATTTAATTAAAATTCAAATGTTTACTAGGATCACTATGAAAAAAATTGTGAGAAAATAAATTGAAATACTTACGAACATAACAATTAGATCCAAAAAATCAATATACACACTAACGTTTTAATGCAAATTAACAAAATCTATCAAATTAAAAAATATATATAACAAAATCAAGATTTTAAAAGCTTTTATTTTTAGCTTAAAAAGTATTAAGTTACTTTAAAAACCAAAGGCAAGCAAATTATAGACTATTTTTAAACTTAATTTTTAAAAATAAGAAAAAGAAAATATAAAACAAAGCTTTATCCTCTCACAATTTCATTTTCCTCTCACAATTTCAAAAATAAGAAAAAGAAAATATAAAACAAATTATTTTGAAAAAAAAATGTTTCAATGGTTTCAAACACTTCAAAAAATTTAGATAAAAAGCTTTTTATTAAAATATCAATAGATTACAGATATATTTTCTTAGGGAACTCGATCCTTTTTTTGTTCAAAATTATTATTTCTAATATTTACTTGAAAATATATTTTCCAATTTGGTTTAGATATTTTTTTTTCAAATATTTATTTTCCACTCTACCCTCGGGAAAATTTATAAGAATATATCAATTAGTTTCACATTTAAAATTATTAAATAAACTATTTTACTTCTATTTTTCAGCATATCTAATTTTTCTTTCGTATTTGTTAACATCAAATCATTTGGTGTCTTGCTGAGTGGTACTAAATTTGGTGTATTAACTCTAAACAAACAATATGAATCGTTCAGGTCATTAGTTATCATCACATAATGGATCCATAAGAGTTAGTTACGATACTTACAGTATTTACATCTTCCCAACGTCAGTTACTTCTTACACTAGAATTATTACTAAATGATCATAAGAGGATAAAACATACATCATTTGATAGTAGACATCGTATTAGAAAATTAGCATATTTTCGACTAATCCATGAGTCAGATCTTTGTTGTCGTCAAAGTACATGAATGGATAGAAGGTGTATTCCCAGTTCATGCCATTTACTAAGGACGACTGCTGGATTAGTCGGAACAAAAGTTATAGATGTAGAGGAGATGGTTGCCATGTTTATGCATATATTAGCTCATGACATGAAGAATCGAATGATACAAAGGAAATTTGTACGGTGTGGTGAGACTGTTTCTAGACATTTCAACTTTGTCTTGTTAGCAGTTTTACGGTTACACGACGAGTTGTTGAAAAAATCTCAGCCAGTAAGAAACTCGTGCACAGATCCGAGATGGAAATGGTTTGAGGTAAATACCAATTGTCTCAATGTTAGTTAGACCTAACAAACAATATGCGTTAGATGGCTATTTCATACAAATTTACGTTATCATACCGTAGAATTGTCTTGGTGCGTTAGATGGCACATACATTAAGGTTAATGTCAGTGCAACCGATCGTCCAAGGTACAGGACAAGGAAGGGTGATGTTGTGACAAATGTACTTGGTGTTTGCGATAAAAAAGGTGATTTCGTGTTTGTTTTATCTAGGTGGGAAGGATCGGCCACTGATTCCAGAATTCTTAAAGATGCAATATCAAGACATAACGGACTGAAGGTTCCGAAGAGTAAATAGCTAGATATTTTATCTTTTCGTAGTCTTTATATTCATAGGACGGGAATTCAAATAGTCGAGTTTTGAACAGGGTATTATTATCTATGTGATGTTGGGTACCCAAATGTTGAGGGTTTTTTGGCCCCATATAGGGGAGAAAGATATCATCTTTCAGAGTGGTGTGGAGGAGGTATGAACCAACAACAGCTCGAGAGTTCTTCAACATGAAACATTCGTCGATACGAAATATCATCGAAAGAGCATTTGGGTTGTTAAAAGGTCGCTGGAAAATTTTTAGAGGAAAGTCATACTATCCAGTCGATGTCCAATGTCGAACAATCATGGCATGTTGTTTGGTACACAATCTTATCAATAGAGAGATGACTAACAGTGAAATAATCAATGATTTGGATGAGGGTGATTCAACATACGCTACAACTGAAGGTGGCGAGATTAATTACATTGAGGCTTCAAACAAATGGAGTGAATGAAGGGATCAATTGGCTCATACGATGTTCAGTGATTGAGAGTTACGTGACCAGTAATGCCTTAATACTCTTCTAATTACTGTCAATGCTTCAAATTATTTTGTCATTTGTTCTAAACTGCTAATATGTTATGAAATGTATGCACTAGAAACACTCTTAATGTATGTATTTCATGTAGTGGGTTTGGATGGAATGAAGAATTTCAATGCATCATCGCAGAACGAAATTTGTTTGATAGTTGGGTAAAGGTATTAATTTCATAATACAATTGTACGTACTTTTTATAATCACAATTGTCAACTAATCTGCCTAAATTACGTTTCTACAGAGTCATCCTACAGCCAAAGGCCTTCTAAACAAATCATTTCCATATTATGATGATTTGTCCTATGTCTTTGGCAAAGATCGGGTAACGAGAGAACGTTCAGACACCTTTGTTAATGTAGGATCTAATGTGCCAAACGTGTTTAATGATGATGTTGCACTAGGTGATTCACCTGATCAAGGCATCCCCATGATGTATAGCCAAGGAGTGCATATGTCACCAGATGAGATGTTTGGAATACGTGCAGGTCAAGCAAGTGAGAAAAAAAATTGTTCAAGTGGAAGTAAGAGAAAATGAGGTAGTGAACATTATGAAACGGTAGAGGAGACCAGGAGTGTAATGGAACTTGGAAATGATCAATTAAAGGCAATTGCAAATTGGCCAAAAGAGAAGCGTGCAATAGAGATCGAATTGCATGCTGAAGTTGTGAAACAGCTGCAAGATATCCCTGAACTACAAAGCCGAGATAGGGCAAAGCTTATGCAAATCATATTTCGTAGTGTGGAGGTCATTGAGGGATTCTTGTAGATTCCAATAGAACTTAAATTAGAGAATTGCAATATTCTTTTGCAAAATTAGGGTTTGACCAATTAACTATTTAATGACTTTGTACTTTTATTTTATAAACTCATATACTTGGTTTGTATTGATCTAAGTTTTAATTACAAATGTTATGAAACTTTGTATATTTATATTTCACTAAGAACATATTGTGGAGGAATTTAATTTGTGGGATTAATCTCTTTTCAAATTTGTCGACGATTTGTAGGGATGTATCTATAACATAATTTCATACACGATCACCTAAAAAATGATAAAATTACATTAGGGAGATTATAAATAAATTTATTAAACGAACTACATAATTAACTAGATTGAATAAAACAATTTTGGAAAAAAACGTGTATTGCAAAAAAGAATATTGAAAAAAACACTTTTGATATTCCCCAGATTATAATAATCTGCACCCCAAACACAGATTATATAATAAACAGACTATAATAATCTGCACTAGAAACACAGATTATAATAATCTGCACCCCAAACACAGATTATAATAACCCACATTATAATAACCCAGATTATAATAATCTGCACCCCAAACACAGACTATAATAACCCAAACTATAATAATCTGTACCCCAAACACAAATTATAATAACCCACAGACTATAATAACCACAAATTATAATAACCCACTCCATGCCTCAAACGCCCCATTAATTATTGCATTACATTTATTCTAACGAGACAAGCACCATACACTCGGTCTGAATTGGATGTGGTGAGAGTTGATTACTGTGACTTTCTAGAACACTACCTATGGTACATGTTATTTATTGCAATGAACCTATAGTTTTTATATTTATATGTTTAGGTATTTTGTGATATGATGTCAATTTCTGCAGGTTTATATCTTATATGATCCTATTTGTTAGATACTATTTTCTTTTTGTAGAAACATTGGTTTACAGTTGATTAATGAAAATCAATTAGTTTACTCGATGGATGTCTGGTAAGTTTATGAAATACATGTTACTTGTATGTTAATTATATGGTCTGATGATATGGATTTTACATTTATGATTTTTGATATTTTGCATGAGTTGTTTAAAGTTGTGAAGTTAGAAGTTTCAAGTTGTTGGAGTTTTGGAGTTGTGTGAGTTATGTAGTTTTGGATTTGTGGACTATTTTGATGGACAAAACACGACATCAAAAGGGTTATCTTGATGGACTGATTCAATTTCTTGATGGGCAAAAGACATTAAAGTCCCATTTCTTTATGACCAATACCATAAAAAGGGTTTTCTTATGACACGTTTTCGCAATCAAGAAAACGGGCTTTGTAATTTTTTTTTTATTTTTATGGGCAAAAAGCATCATTAGTCCTTTTCCTTCATGGTATTATTCTTGATGGCTAATACCATGAAGAAAGGCTAATACCATGAAGAAAGAGTTTTTGATGACATGTTTTGACCATCAAGTCGGACTTTCTTGATATATGCCTACTTGATGGGCAAAGACCCTTTGCACATCAAAGAAAGCCAAATTTGTAGTGGTATTATTTTAAAACAAGTGGATCTAATGGTCTAGATAAGAAAAAAAGAAGAAAAAAAGTAAATATATGAAAAAGTAGAAAAATGATATGAAGAATTGAAGAAATAAGATAAAGTTAAATTCAAATAAAGGGGTAGTTGCAAAAAAGACAAATTAAAACAAGTTATAATAATTAAGTCCATAGCACATACATTTTATTGTTTGCAAAAATGGCAAAAACAAAGTCATCACATATACAAATATGTAAAATGTCAAAAATGCCTTCTTTATTGATATACATTTGATACATCTGATACACATCTTATACATCTAATACTCCTAGATACACCTAATACTCATTGATACCTTGATACATTTGATACTTCTTGATACTCCTTGGATTTTGATACACTTTATGCACTTGATACTCTTTAGTACACCTGAAACACTTGGATACACGTAATACTCCTTGTTACACTTGATTCTATAATTTTGAAAGATGAGGAAAAATAAAGAAGAACAAATCGTTTTTCCCCTATAAGAAATGATGATTAGAGCTTTAAAAAGAAAGAGAATAAATACATACGCTATTGAAGAAATGGATTGTTTTTACCAATAAGAAAAATAATGATTAGGACCTTAAAAAGTGCAAGAAAAAAATACGGATTAATTAGTGTTGGAATTTATGTCCTAAAACTCGTACTTTGTTATTTGATTCAATAAATTTTAATATCGAATGCTATAATCTTAAAACCAATAAATTAAGGTCCCGAGACTATTTTACTAAGTTTGTTAATAGACTTGAATTTTATGTAGAGACATAAACATGGACTACGTTCGAGTTAATAGCCCAAATAAGGTTGGGCGCTTTATTTTGGAAAAACACTATGGATGTGGTCCGCTCTGTACTTAGTACAAACAATGTAATCCTAAATTGTTCGTGTGAAGACATGAGAGTGGGGGCATCCTATGTAAATGGTTTGCATAAGACTGGAACCACGAAATAGTCACTTTTAGTTACAACGTTGTAAACTATATAAATTGACTATTTCAATTATAATGACCTAGGTAACTTGATCTTAATCCTAAGCTAACTATGAACTTCTGTTCATTCGGTAGTATCCTTAGATCTGCATAGGTGAGTGCAGCTCATCTTCGTTGACCCAATAAGCCGCCCATTTCAGGGATAAGACCGAGTGGATAGCTAGGGACATAGGGTGCAAGACGGGATTCACTCCTATCTATTTTTGAGATAGTAGATAGGTTTTTCTTTTAAGGACTGAATCCAAGTCTTGAATAAGGGGCCCCACCTTCTCATTGGCTCGAGAAGGATTCAGGTTTATAGGTTGGACCTTAAACCAAATTATTCAATAGGTGATTAGTGGGTCTTAAGGAGTAAGATGTAATCTTAGGGGTAAAACGATATTTAAGCCCAGCCAAGATTATGAACAATCTGTGAAGGATCGGCTTACTCATCATGGTTATATCAGGTGGACAGAAATATATCTATAGTGAGGGGAGTGCAACTAAGAGTCTTTAGTGGAATGACTCATTAGTTAACGAATGTTGATTAAGCTTGGTCTAAAAGGGTTTAGCCGGTTAATCTTGAATCGTTGGAGCCCATGATCTATAGGTTCATTAGGTTCCCCTACTAGCTCATATGGATTCAACTAAGAACGATATGTTGAAGTAACTCAAATTGTTTGAATTAGGAAAAGATAGGGAAACCGGCAAGTATATATATGATATAAGTCGATAGATATAAACTTTAAGCTTTATGTTTAAATATGATCTAAATAAATATGAATATAGATTAATATTTAGAAGCTTGGAAAGTTTTGAAACGGTCAAAATTGTAAAAGTCAACATGTTGATTTTTTATTTTGAAAAACAAAGCTTTGACCGTATTTAAATTCAAATATGATTTGAATTTTAGAAAAATGAATGCGGATTCATACTCGGGAGGTTGGAATTAGTCAAGGCGGATAATATAGCAAAAAGTGAAAAAGTTGACTTTTGACTAAGAAAAGTCAAAGTTTGACTTTGACTTAATTGGTCAAATGACCAAATTGCCCCTTGACTAATTTACTAATTAAACTAAATGTTAGTGGGAAATGTGGCAGCTCATAATGAATTTAGAGGCCACTAATTCCATTAATGGTTAATGGATTAATTAGGTGTTGAGTTTTCATAAAATAAATTGCATGTAATTTTCTATATAAACTTATGATTTAAGAATGGGAAGAAGATGATGATTCTCATAAAAAAAAATATCTAAACGATACACCTACCTCCATCCTTCTCTCTGGAAAAGGCTTTCTTTACAAAAACGAGTCCCGCAACTCGGTTCTTAGTCCTAAGTTTAGTAGGTCAACATAGTGGTTGTCCTTTGCTCGTGATCTTTAGAGAAAAAGAAGTTTTGAGAACGAAGAAGAAGTTAAGAACTACAAAGGTAAGCTCAACGTTTACCTTCTCTACTCTTCGTTTAGGACCATCGTTTAGTTGTAGCATGTTAATTTCTAAATCGTTTAGATGCATATAGAGTAAAACATGATCCTAGTCTTCCGCTTATGCATATTTTTATGATGCTTTTTCCAATAATTAGGGCCTTCAAAAGAGGAGAAGGAATAAGTTATATATGGATATTTTGAGAATAATAACAAATTTAAGATAGAAAAGTATTCTAAAAAGCAAGAATTATTTTGTCATATTTACAAAATTGTAAAACTTGCTTTATTTGTTGTATCTTATTCGCAAAACAGTAATTTCCTTAAATAAAAGAAAAGAGTTGGATTTTAAGATACAAATCACAGTGGACAAAGTTTAATGGAGATCAAATTTGTAAAAATTTAAATGTAATGGGAAAAATACAAATAAATTTAATGGAAACATGGTAGCATGGAGTTGCTTGCTATAAATTTGATGAATTTTTATTTTTTTTCCTTTTTACTTTCACTACTACAAAAATAGATTTTCTTGACGGTTTTAAACTGTCAAGAATGATTATTCTTGACGATTTTAAAACCGTCGTTGAATCCAGTGTCAAGAAAGACAAAGTTCTTGACGGTTGGTAAAAACGTCAAGAATAGTGAACGTTGACAGTTTATGACCGTCAAGTATTCCATTTTTTATGACAGTTTAAAACCATCAAGAGTATAAGTGTCAATGACAGTTTAAAATCGTCAAGAATATGAGTATTCATGACAAAAACCGTCAAGAATATGAATATTTATGACATTTGATAACCGTCAAGAGTGCCTTTTCATGACATCTAATAACCGTCAAGAAAGTGATTGTTTATGACATTTAAAAACCGTCAAGAATGAAATTGTTTATGACATTTTAAAACTGTCAAGCATTTTTCTATTTTTTTTAATAATAATTCAATTATATTTGTACATGTATTATGCTCCCATTTGTCTTGTATAGTGGTCCAACAATTGTTCCATAAATACATATATAAGTGACAATATTCATCAAATATAAAACATTTCACCATATCATTCCCAAAACTTTACAAATATTCCTATCATTTATAAAACCAATATACAATTCGATCATAGTTTCAGAATGGCTACAATAACAAAGTTTCAGAATAATTCAACTCTTATAAACGATTCACCTATCATCCATATGAACAATTCACCTATGAACAAATAACCTATGAACAGATAACCACTACAAGAAATCTGGCCTTTAATGTCGGTTTAAAACCAACATTAAAGGCCTTTAATGTCACTTGGCGACCGACATCTTTGTAAGCGTTATTAAAGGCCTTTAATGTTGGTTTATAACCGACATTAAAGACCTTCTATGTCGGTTGTAAACCGACATCTTTGAAGGTGTTATTGAAGGTCTTTAATGTCGGTTCGTCTTTAATGTCGGTTTATAACCGACATTAAAGCTGTCTTTAATGTCGTTTTTAAACCGACATTAAAGATGTCTTTAATGTCGCTTATGACACGTCTTTAATGTCGTTTTTCCACCGACATTAAAGACACATTTAATGTCGTTTTTATACCCACGTTAAAGATACATTTCATATCGTATTTATAATAGTTTTTATGACGGCAAAATCGATATTATTTGAGTCGAATTACGTCCGGAAATGTTCGTCATCGTATATTGTAAAAAATAAAAAAATGGCTTGCACACTAGCTATAATGCCTACTACTCAATGAACACAATAATACCTAAAATTCCAACAATGCACACAATAATACCTAGTTCACCTGCAATGCACACAATAATACCTAAAATTCCAGCATACACTTCCATATAGAACTACAATAAATACACATCATCCAACACTTACATATAATCACATATCAATAAACATAACTATATTCAACACTATAAGTCCAACTACTCCAAATCCTCCAATATATCCACTTATATATATAATCACACATATCAAACAACACATCCTGCCATCCATGGCAAACCAATAATAAACACCTACAATGCATAAGATCCAACATTAAAATACGAGCACACTTTTCCACACTTCCATATAGTACTACAGCAAATACGATCATCCAACACCTAAAATATCAGCACACCTTTCCACCCTTCTACATAGTATTACAACAAATAAAATCATCCAACTCCTAATCACATATTTAAATAAACAACCAACAACTGTAAGTGAAAACTAGAAAATATAAAGATAATATATAAGATCGTGATTGATAAACACAATAGAAAGTTCCTTCACTAACTAAAGTATAGGTACAAACTATCTAACAAACAACAATTAGTACGGGACCACCTGCCCTTCAAAAAACTATAGGACTGCCCGTCCCTACAAAAACTTAACTTGACCAACTACTAACCTAACTACAAAAATCAACTACTAACCTAACTACAAAAATCAACTACTAACCTAACTACAAAAAGCAACTACTTACACAAATCTGCTAACAAAAGCTGCCCATTCAGTTCGAATCTCATCAATCTCCTCTTGCCTATATGCATTTTTGGTATTGAACTACACACAAAGAGAAAGATATGGAAAGTATGAGTTTGGATCATAAATTGTAATATGTAAAAAGTTAAAGTAGAAACTTACAAGGTTAGTAATAGAAGTACTAGAATTATGCACTATCTCATGTATGTACTTTTGCACGTAGTACCCGCACCCTACAGAATCCAATTGACGAGGGCACTGCATGTATATAAATTGAATACAAATTAATCTTATGTTTCATAAAAAATAATTACCTGTAAATGCAAATTACCTTTACAGGTCTTCATTTTGGAGTTGATCGATAGCGTTGTAGATCGTGTTTCGCTTGCCATGTCTTCAACCCTCTAAATATTTTGAAACATTAGAAGTCAAGAAAGTTAAATAAGAAGTAATAAAGTAAATACACTTACACATTTATGATTCCATGAATGTCTTCATTGACTTTACTCCGAAGAGAGTCCAAAACATAAACGCAATTTTCACGAAGATCGATAACATGCAACATCCAATGAAAACTACAATAAACAACATCTTCAATGTGAGTACACATTTAAGCTCAATGGAAATATATTAATGTGTTTCTCTTCTTTATTTACCCGGTATTATATGGAATTAGCACTTTCTGTTCCAAGTTAACTGCTTCTAGCTGGTTGGCTAAATTTTTGGATCGAAGATCACGATCTTTGATATGTGACGATATTTTTGATTGGTCAATGACAAAAAAATTCTTTGCACAGTCACATTTATCCCAAAGACATCTAAGTAAAAGCAACCATAGTTAAAATATCAACAAACTAACTACAACAGTGGTATTGGAGATAAAGATGAGTATAAGTTGTCTACTTACGTAATATACGCTAGTATACACATATAGCCGATTTCAACCATGTCGTGCAACAAATCTTCACGAGCTAAATAAACAAATTTGTCACTTCCAAATATTAGCTCGTTCATTGGGATGTGAATCATGTCTACATCCTCCATGTTGTTCATGGCATGTCTATTTAAAAGCTTAATAATCCCGTTAACGTCATTATAATTTGAAGGGTATACGACATCCTTCCTAGTTGAATGCTCCTATCACAACCAAGGTTCTAAATTCAAAATACATATACAAATAAAATCAAAACTTAAATAGTAAAAAAAGATACACACTTGTTTGTCATTGATCGTAGAAACAAGCCGACGAGGCCATTCTATAATGTTACCCAATGCTTGATTTAAAGTCTCTATCTTTTCCTTCACTGGATTGGGTATAGTCAAATTTTCTCCCATAACCACGTTTACTAGAACTTTAACATCCGACCCTTACTGCCCAACCGGAGAGCGGACAGCTAATGTGTTCCACTTATTGAACAGGGTTCTATGGTCGGTCCGCGACCCCTGGATACCGAAGGCGTCCTTGGGGTGCAATGTTATCCTCAACTATCGTGGCTACTGCAACAGTATTATTAATGGATCCTATAGACAATTGGCATGGTGTTCCCTTTACAAAAAGCATAGTTAAGAACAATTGATCCTATATTGTTAAAAAACTAAAAGTGACAACAAAGTCAATTACCTCCACTCCTTTGTTCATAGGTGTGTCCTCATCGGCATCAAGATCTATATTAATACTTCCAATGGATGACCTCGAGTGATTACTTCTCTTCTTGTCACTTTTGCATCTCGAGTCATCCACTTCTTTATGACACATTTTCTCCTTCCCTTTTACTATGTTGAAATATTGTGATTGAAAGACGAAAGCACCCACGCCTCTTACACGTCCACCGTGCTCCTTGGAACCCAATGCGTCAGTCAAGATGTCCTCATTTTTATTTGTTGCAATTAATTCATTCTATAAAACAATACAAGTATAAAACAATTCATCATCAGATAGGTTAACAAAAGATTATATATTGTAATCATAAGTATACTTACAATCCGAGAGGCACAATCTCGAGTAGCATCATCAAAATAATCATTATTTTTTCCTTTCCGTGCTTCTTTCCAAAGAGTTGAATGATAGGAAACATCATGCGTTATTTTCTACAAAAAAAGATAGATATTTAATTAACAACAACATATTAAGATAAATTCTTCAATTTAATTAGAAATACTCACTAGTTCATCGGCAAGATTAGCATATCCCTTACGTGACATGTGGTGATTGTATACGCATTTCGACCTTCTTTCCCTTTGAATACGACTATAATCCTGTACAACGTATTAGTTTGTAGGTAGATATCAAAACAAAATTAAAGTGAAAATTTAAACTTATTTACCTCCCATTCTTCACTTAGTCTAGCATCCACAAACGATTCCCAATCTTCTTGATTTATATGATAATAGATTTTCGGAGGAAACTGCAAGAGTGATGGTTGATCCTTAGACGGAAGTATATACTTCTGAGTTAACGTGGTCTTGAACGTTCGAAACTTTCTTGATGCAGACATAAGTATAGAATGTTTAGCATTGGGTTGTAAATCGAACGACATCTACAAAAAAAAAAAAAAAAAAAGCTTAGTTAAACTTAGAGTGTAAAGCAAACTACATTATATGAAAAACATAATAATAGAACTCATACCGATATACAATCATAGATTTTATCTTTTAGCTCATTCGGAACTTCTTTCCAAGAGTTGTATGTGATAGGAATCTGTTGTCGAACGCACACACCAATGTAACTTTACATTTTCTTAGATGTGGCTCCAACAGGTTGTCCGTGTTCATTAAATTGAATGGGCAACTTTTGCCCAGAATTTCTCACTAAGGCCAACTCAGACATAGTAGTTGGCCCACGTGGAACAAATGATTTCTTTCTTACTTCTAGAAGCATTTCTCTTTCATCCTCACTGCTATCCTCCATCTATGAATCTGCAAAAAACGGAAATACATTAATAAGCAAAGTCAACATACATAAGCATAACAATTATGTTACGAACTTAAACATAAATACATTATAAAGCAAAGTAATGACATACCATAAATATAGCAGTTATATTACGAACTTTAAACATAAATACATTATAAAGCAAAGTAATAAGATACCATAAGCATATCAATTATATTACGAACTCTAAAATTAAATACATTATAAAGCAAAGTAATGACATATCCTTCTCTACCCATCTACCCTCACAATCATGTCTAATATAAGTTGAATTTGTATCATCAGTCTCATTAGGTGTATCAACATTGGGCATCCTTTTAATGGTTTCGTAACCACACTCTTGAAGCATATCTCCTATTTCATCTTCAAAGAAATCTTCTTCAATAGTTCTTTGTGGAGATGTTAAAACCACCGACCATTCAGAATTTGCAGAATCTTGGACACAGAATACTTGTTTTGCTTGAGTGGCTAAAATAAATGAGTCTGATTTATGTCCAATACGTTTGAGATCAACGATGGTAAACCCAAGCTCGTCCACTTTGACTCCACTTCTATTGTCAACCCAATCACACTTAAATAAAATAAAAGATAATTGATGGTAATCAATCTCCCATATCTCTCGTATTACACCATAAAACGTCATATCTGACATGACAGGGTTTTTGTCTTTAGAACTAGAGACTTTCATCGTAGTAGCGGTTATACTAACTCCACTATTTTGAACTCTCCTAATATCATCACGCCTTTTTGTGTGATAGTAATATCCATTAATTATATAACCAGAATAAGTGGCCACATCTGGAGAAGGTCCGTGAGCTATCCATCTTAAAGAAGGCGTGATAGAATTTTTAGGTACTTCGAGAGCAAGTGCAACCTACACAATATATTGGATTTAGTTAGATCCAAAACAAACATAAAAGAGTATGATTGTAGTGATTACCCGTGTGGACAGCCAGTGACTGAATGAGCGATTATGCTCTTCTTGAATCCACTTTTTACTTCGAGCTTTACCAGAGTTAAGCTTACGCAAACTCTCCATATGTTGTCTGTCGTAAATAACAAGTTATTAAGTAATTACATAAACAACTTATATAGAATGAGAATAGATAGGATTTAGCACGTACTCGACGTATGGTAGAACATCATTTACATTCTGAATGACATAAAGATGAGCTTGATCTAACTGCTCCTTACTCGGTCTGATAAAAGAAGAAGTTGATAATGCTCTATCCATGTTTGAATTCTTTTTTATTACAGATGAGTTAAGTCCAATAGAACTAACTCCAGCAATAAATTCAGAACAGAACTCTATAGCCTCTTCAACAATATAATTTTCTACCATACATCCTTCTGGTCGATTTCTATTTCGCACGTAAGTTTTTAGGACTTCCATATATCGTTCAAAAGGATACATCCACCTTAGATGAACAGGTCCACAAAACTCAATTTCTCTTACGAGATGCACTACAAGGTGTACCATTATAGTGAAAAATGATGGTGAAAAATACTTCTCCAATAGACATAAAGTGACAACTACATCTTCTTGCATTCCTTTCAATTGTGATGTATCAATTGTCTTCTTACATATAGCATTAAAGAAGAAGCATAACCGAATAATTGCAAGTCTTACATGTTTCGGTAGAATACCACGAATTGCCACAAGTAGCAATTGTTGCATAAGAACGTGATGGTCATGCGACTTAAGTCCATACAGTTTCAAATCTGTGAGTGACACTAAACTTTGAATGTTCGATGAATAGCCTTCTGGTACTTTCAATTCAGATAGTATCTTACAAAAACTCAATTTCTCTGCTCGAGATAATGTATAACATGCCGGGGGTAAAAAGATCTTTTTCTCCCCTACTTGAGGGGCTAGCTCTGATCTAATGTTCAATTCAACCAAATCTAATTGACTTTTTACTCCATCTTTGGTTTTACCGGGAATATCAAGCAATATGCCAATGAGATTTTCACAGACATTCTTTTCAATGTGCATCACGTCTAAACAATGTCGCACATCAAGAAACTTCCAATATTCTAATTCAAAAAAAATAGATTTTTTCTTCCAATAAGTTCCTGAAGAACTCATTTCATTGTTCTTTTCGTTCATAGTTCTCTTACCAAATGAGTGTTTGTACTTACTTGTTTGTATGAAAATTTCTTCCCCACTCAATGGTTCTGGAGCCAATTCTAATTCTTGTGCACCATTGAAAACTTTCTTTTGTTTCCTATATGGATGATGACGTGGTAGAAACTTGCGATGCCCAATATATGCCATCTTCCTTTCTTTTGGCAAATAAATTGATGAAGTTTTCTCCCCACAAATTGGACATGCATGATATCCTTTGACTGTACAACCACACAAGTTACCATACGCAGGAAAATCATTAATGGTCCATAATAAAATAGCCTTTAGCCTGAAACATTGATCTTGATATGCATCGTAACATTCCACCCCATCATGCCAAAGTATTTTCAAATCATCAACTAACGGAGCTAAATAAACATCTATTTCATTTCCCGGTTGTTTGGGACCAGATATTAGTGCGGTCAACATCAAAAATTTTCTCTTCATACACAACCATGGAGGTAAGTTGTATGTCACTAACATAACTGGCCAACAACTATATCTACTGCTAAGATCTCCATGCGGATTTACCCCATCTGTGGAAAGAGCAAGACGTAGATTTCTAGGTTCTGACCCAAACTCTGGCCATAAATTGTCTATTTTTTTCCATGATAATGCATTTTTTGGATGTTGTAATAGATCATTCACTTCTCTTTTTCTGCCATGCCACGTCAATAATTTTGATGTTTCTTTGCTTCGAAACATTCTTTCAAATCTTGGAATTGGAGAGAAATACCACATGACTTTCACTGGAACATTCTTAACCTCCTTCTTTGAATTTTTAGGAATCTTCCATCTTGACATACCACAAGAGGGGCATACATTTGCATCAAACAGTTCTTTCCTAAACAAGCAACAATCATTCCTACAGGCATGAATCTTCTCGTACTTCATTCCAAGAGTACACAAAATTTTTTTTGTTTCATAAGTAGAAGTAGGGCATTCGTTGGGAGTAGGTAAGATGTCAGAAATTAATTGTAATAACTCAGTGAAACTCTTATCACTCCATCCAAATTTAGCTTTCAAATTATATAACTTTATCAACGTAGATATTTTGGTAAAATTCGTACAATTAGGATATAATGGTTTCTTTGCATCATCTACTACTTCCTCAAAATTTTCTGACTTGTCATTAAAATAATTATGTGCAGCCTCAAACATTCCAATTGTGTCATCAACATCATCCTCGTCAATTTCTTCTTTTACACTACTAAAGATACTTTCATTGTTTCTCTTTATTGGTAATGATTCACCATGAAAAATCCATTCTTGATAACTCTGATCGATGCCGTTAAAAAACAAGTAATCTCTAATTGTATTCACATCTAAAGTTTTTGCATTCACACACTTTAAACAATGACAGGCCATGACATTCGACGTCTTTGAATGCTTCAACCCATTTTTAATAAACATCTCAACCCCATAAGCATACTCAGATGACGTTCTATTCTTTTGCATCCACGACTTCTCCATATTATATAAGATGCAGTTTAATCTAAAAAAATCAACAAAACAACGAAATTAAGCAAACTTAAACTGAATCCATATTCCAAAAACTAACAAGTTCTATATAACCCAAACCAAAAGCCTCTATATTATACACAAAACCAATGAATTCTATCCAATGAATTACTATGTATAGTTGAAGCTATCAAAAGACGAAGTCATTGTTCAAGTTGGTACCATAAAGTTAAAGCCGAAGTTTATCGACATAATGCGATTAAGATCATTAAAAATTTCAAGATATAAAAACAAATTTATTGAGAATACTTTTCTTTTTTTTAAAAAAAAAAGACCACTGAAGTGCATGTGAGTGGATTTACCACCTTAAAGATAATTCATAATAAATATACATCATCCTCTATGCCTTTTTCTGGGTTACAGCGGAAGACTTTAAAATGTTTTGAAAAATGAAATTTGAGACTTTTCTTTTTCAATGTTTTGTTGGAGGAAGAAGAAGCAATTTCAAATATATCATAAAATTAAGAATTAAAATTTTGAGATTTAAAAGTGTTTTTTCTTTTAATGAGATGTAATGGTTGCATGGGTATAATATTGTACTTTAAACAGAAAATACATCACCAAAATATGCTAACAAATACCCAACACCAATAATTTAAAATATAATGTTGGTGTATAAGTAGTATATCGCATTAACTCAACAACATCGTATCACTACATTTAAAAAGAAGAATTTATATCACTACTAATAGTTCTTAAATATGCATTTTTTTTTTCTCTCAAAGTACATACTGCTACAACAACAGCCCACTGAAAATCTAATTTCAAGCGTCGCATATATGTATGAATAATTCATCCAATTCACTCAAAATAATTGTTAATATGATCAATTAAACCATTATATGTTGTAAGCTGCAATATAATATAGTAGATATATGCATGTTGAAACACTAATTAAATTAAATTTATCTCAAATTGTCAAAAAGCAGAAGTTGATGATGAAAACAAATTTAATATAACATATAACATTCTCTCTCACGACTTGAAATGTAAAGAAAAGCCAAGAAATCAATATTAAAAGGTATGGAAACAACTATACAACTATAATTACTATGCTATGCCTTTCCCTCCTCAACTCTCTTTCCCATCACTTCATCCTTTACTTAAATTTATAAACTTCTAAACTTTTAAATTCAAAAACTTAAATTCACCCACAAAATTCGTAACCTCTTGTGTGATACCCTATTAAATAAAAGATTCAAATTTATGTAGCCAACGTGTTTGATACCATAAAAAAATAAATATTAGATATCAAAATAACTACAGAGAATAAAATCAGTGACCACTTACTATTTCCAAATAGGTGGGAGCTTCTTGGTCTTCTTGTAGTAGCGAGCTAGCTGGTGAATCCTGCTCTCCACAAGAATCAACCTGAACTTGGAGTCTTTGTCCTTCATGTTCCTTTCCAAATGTTTGCTAATCGAGACAGCCTTCTTAATCAAATGGTAAAGATCCTCATGAATCTCCGGAGCAAGCCCTTTTGATAGTAATAAAAAAACACACATTCAATTACCACAACAGCTAAAACCTAAAACTAATACATTAACATATACTCAATCTTCCATATCTATCCTGGTAATAGCTAAAACCTAAAACTAATACATTAAAATTTTGAATTGATGAACAAGAAGAACAAGTACAATACCATGAGCTTTAAGAATGCACAAGATCTTATTGCCAGTAACACTCTTAACCTGAGCAGTACCGTGAGAATCATGAAGAATGACACCGATGCAAACTATATCCTCACCTAAATCATCCAAGCGGAAAGGTGAGATGGAAACAAGAGAAGATTAGAAAAAAGTTGCATATGGTCTAGAAAATTAGAAAACTATATCCTCACCTAAACCATAAAAAAATTAGAAAATTAGAAAAAAAGATCAATTACACTGATTTTTGAAGATCACCTCCACTATTACACAGCTGCATATGGTCTCTCAAATCTAAAAGTCTCTACATTCCTACTTTATTGCCGATTTTATAAGAACTTCTTGCAACTATAGCAGTGTTATAGCTTTATTTTCTCCATTCATTTTCCTGCCTAAGTTAAGCTAATTCTAAAGAGAATAGTTTTTTGATTCCTTTCTATGAACCCAGTAGAAAGTAAGAACTTCCAGTTTGACCAAGATTGTAACATAGCACAACTTCTCTAACCTGGTTGCCTACCTGTCACTACACCTCAACTACCAAATACACGAAGCTTGTACTAAACGCAACTCCAGCCATTTCATCCTTATTTACAGCATTATTGTAATTAATTTATGCTTTTCAAGATTCGTCGACGCCAATAAAGCCAGCAACACAAATCTTCCAATGCCTTGACAACTTTCCCTTGTCTAAGAATCCATAATCTAAATCAAAATCAAAAAAACATGCTAAAAACCCCAAATTAAAAAAATCGCGACCACTTGAAAGAAGATGGAAATTTTACCGTCGTTGCTGTGAATGTGAGAGGGAGAATGAGAATGTGAGAGGATGTATTTTGTGAACGCGGACGAATTTGATTCCAAGGGTGGGTGAACCTGGTTGTTGGTTGCTGTGAACGCGGACGAGCGGATGAGTTTCAAAAAATCTGGTTGTTGTGAACGCGGTTGCTGTGAACACGGTTGCTGTGAACGCGGACGAGCAGATGAGTTTCTTTAGAAGGAGAGAAATGTGGCCGAATTTGATTCCAAGGGTGGGTGAACAGAACAACAATCGTGGCGGCGATAGAAATGGTGGCGACGATAAAATTGGTGGCGTCGATAAAAATTGTGGCGTCGATCGGAGAAGAAATGGAGGGGAGTCATTCGGAGAAGACGAGGGAGATGGTCTTATGGTTGATCTTCGTATAGCAGACGGTCGAAAAGGGTAAAGTAAGAGAGATAATGTTATTTTTTCACAAAAAAAATTATTAAAAAAAATTAAATGGACCTTTAATGTCGGTGGAAAACCGACATTAAAGTGTCTAATTTTTTCAAAAAATAAAAATATTAAAATTAAAATTTAAATGGACCTTTAATGTCGGTTTTCAAAATGGCGGACCTTTAATGTCGTTTTAAAACCGACATTAAAGGTCCGCTTTTTCAAAACCAACATTAATGGTCTTTTTTCATTTTTCCCAAGCGACATTAAAGCCTATATTTGTTCTAGTGAACCTATCAACAAAGTTTCAAAATGACTACTACAACAAAGTCTCAAAAGTATATACCAATCAACCCCTCCATATGAACAATTCAAAGAATCAACCCCCTCCATATGAAAAGACCCTCCAAGTTTGCTGTTTCTTCCCTCTTTCCTTCCTGCATAATAGAACAACAGTTAACAAACAAAAACAAACCTCTCAAAAAGTTGCAAAAATTTTCCGTCATTTGAGTAAGGATCATAATACAGTATTAGAATTTGATCAACAAAAAGAAGTAAATTTTCAAGTTTGAAGTCTTTCTAACAACAAATAAAAGGGCATTCTTATAACAAATAATAATAAAATCTTTGTTTTTTTTTACCTTCGGCTTTCTTTACAACTGAAATTCAATTTTTTTTGTTTTGTCCATTTTTTTCGAATAAAATTTAAAAACTTAAAACAAAAAGTGTATAACATATAATAAGTTATGGTCCAGGTGAAACTAGACCTGAGATAAAACAAAACAAAATAATTTATTTAGAATGAATAGAAAGTTTATTGGCATTACCAAACACAATCCAAATATTATTATTTTTGTTTTTTAATATTTTGGGTTTATTAAATTTGGTGTTGTTTAATGTGTAGTAATCTAAATAGTGAAAGTAGGTGGTCCTAATTGCTTAAAATAAACAATAAGAATAACGTAAGTGGTCCCTCATTTATTTTTTATTTTTTTATAATTTTATTTTGAGGGAGAGAAAAAAGGTAGTCGCTTTCTTAATTAATCCCGTAGAACATGAGAAGAAAAGAAAGATGACAAATGAAAGATTCCAAATACCATATTTATGGCTCCCCACAATTATACGGAAATCCCAAGATCTAAAATAATAATAATAATAATAAATAAATAAATAAATAAATAAATAAATAAATAGTCATGATGGTCTATTGCTTGGGGAATACATAACATGGACTATTAATTAATTACACTACATGTGTTATTTTCACTTTATTTTTTAGGCTTACTTACATAAATGTCAAAAAAAAAAAAAAAAAAAAAAAACTGAAAATCATAGCATGTATAACACATAGATAAAATAATGAAAAAATTGTCATAAATATAACAACCTACTAATGTAACGACCCAATTTTTTATACTAAACTGAGGTCATTGCTAAAAATAAACAATAACATGAGACACTTTCTTTAAAGGAGGGAAGATACATTTTCATTAAAAACAGAATGCTGAAACACTGAAACATAGACACGGAAGCAAAACTGAGTCCCCATATGGCATGTCACGGATCCTTCTCTGTCGCTCGCCAGCTTTCCTCAACCTTTACCTTCGCCTGAAATGTTAAACATAGAAAGAGTGAGTATAAACATATACTCAGTAAGGGACCTACTACTAGTCCTGCTAGGTGTCTGTTAACTTCCCATTAGAGTCTTGAAAAGTGGTACCCAAGCTGGCACCTTCCTGAACACGTGCAATCTGTGATCCCGTAGGAACATATCTAGTCTTCGGTAAACCCAAAGGAACAACTAAGACAATCTGGTCTTTAGTGTACGCGAGGGAAACACTAAGACAATCGGGCTGCGGGTGATTCCGTCGAATCACTCGAATTATGTCTATGTGAATGCCAGACTGGCGGTCCCGTCGGACTATGCAGTCCTAAAAAGGTGGTGATCCCGAAGGACACCCATACAGGTACGACTCTAATAGACAAAGTTAATAGAACACCCTATTCATAGCATGTAGCATAACATAACATCATAACATGGCATGAATATTAATCTTAACGTCCTTAATCATGTGATTAATATATCATGCATCAACATCAGCAATCATCAACAACATACTACCGGTCATTAACATAACATCAGTCATTATCATCAATCAATAAAATGAATTATGCATTTTAGCTACCATCAATGCATAATCATACTTACATGCGGTCTCTTGAATTCAGTTCGAAGGTCTAGTAGGAGAATCTCTTACCTTGAGATTTTAACCAAACAAAGGTACTCTCTAGTTGACAGTAAAATTCTCCAATTAACTTGATCCTAATCATAAAAGGAAGACTCAGTATCTAAATGAATGAAATTAGCAATTGGCTAACATCCAAAAATTCTCTCAAAATAATTAACTTCTCAAACAAAATGGGTTGAAACCAATTCAACCTTGATTGGAAAAAAAATCCAAGATTTAAATCTTCAAAAATTAGCCAATTGAGCATTTAAAGAAACTTAAAAAAGGTATAAAATTAAATTAATAAATTATTTAATTACCTTAGCTTATCAAGGTTACTTGGAGGTTGAAAAATCCTCTTATCCTTGATGGAAAAATTCATCACTTTAAATCCTCAAGCTTCCAAAGAGACCAATCTTAACTTCAACTAATGAGGCGGCGACAGTAGAGAATTATCTTAGAGAAGAAGATGAAGAACCTTTTTCTTTTTCCTTTACTTTCTAACTTAAGCATTTCAATGCTATTTATAGATCCAAATAATAACAATAATATTTATTATTATTATTTCCTTTTCCTTTTCCTTTTAGGATATATATATATAATACCAAATATATATATATATATATCTTTATTCTCGTTATCTTTCTTAAATAAATGCCTTAAATGCACAACCATTAATAATAATAAATATACTTCTTTATTATTATTTTTTTCTCTCACCAAACTCTACAATAAATATATATTTATTTAAACCATTATTCTCTCTTATAAATAAATATATATATCTTTCTCGTCCAATCAAATCAACCATATCTCTCCTCATGGATTATCTTTTTTTTCAAACAAATATAATTATATTCCATAATATAATTAACTACGCTTTTCCAAATTATTAATTGAATATATATATCCATATATATATATACTCAATTAATTCCAATTCCACCAAAACCAATTTTTCCCTCCAAAATCTCAAATTAACTTAAATCATCAATTAATTTAATCAATTAAATCTTTTCCAATAAATCATTTATAACTTCCAACATAAATTATCTTAACCCAACCATAGCAACTCCACTCCATAATCAAGATTTATTTTTCTGCAGAATAATTAATTATTTCCCACAATAATTAATTATTATTTATCTTTCTCCAACATAATTAATTATCTTCCACCATAATTAATTATTATTTATCTTTCTCCAAAATAATTAATTATCTTCCACCATACTTAATTATTATTTATCTTTCTCCAAATTAATTATCTTTTTACAAATAATTATATTTTCCCAAAATATAATTATTTTACTTTTTCTCCCTTACTAAATATCATTTCTCCAAAATACAATTATCTTTTCCTTAAATAATTATATTTCAACAAATATAATTATCTTTTCCTTTAACATAATAATTATATATATATTCCCACATATACATATAATTATCAAATTTCCAACAAACTTTTCACCCCACAATTTAATTAAATAACATCCATAATTATTTAATTAAATTCAACTTCAACAACACTAAAAATCCACAACTTTACTTAATTCTCTTAACTTACCATTTACTCAAAAACTCAACAAACACTACATGCCAAAACCTTTAATTAATTAAATATTCATGCAAGAAATATTTAATTAATTTCAATTCCCACGTAAATCCAATAATTCTCATTAAATGAATTGAAAATAACGCCCAATAAATTAAATCTACTTAAACAAAATTAAGATAATTAACTCCAAAATTATCTTAATTTTTAGGGCGTTACAATTAAAATCTTTATGGCCTAGGTAACAAAGCTCATAAAATTAGGCAGTTTTTAAATATTACATGTTTGTCCTTCTGTCTTTTTTCTCCCATTTACGGTGATTTCTTCTCCCATCGTACAATGTGTTAGCAATTCTGAATTCATTTGAATCAGTCTAGCTTTTATTGGGATATCCGATTCTTAGAATTCTTTAGAATATGGAAGATCAACAATGTGCTTTTATTTTCTCAAAATGTATTTGGTAAATTTGAACAAATTTATTTTTCAATTTTAAATTGAATTTCTTTTATTCTATTTTAATTTGAAGAATCCTTAAAATTTTATTCAATTCTTTTGTAAGCAATTTCTTCTTTTAGAAAATGATTTTTTTTTATTTGTTCACTTTTTAAAACATTGATTTCTAAAACTTTGTGAGGTAAAAGACCATTGGATTCATAAGCTAAAGAGCAAGTTAACATATTAGTTAATATGTCATAAATCTAAAATTCTGAAGTTCCATAAATGTTTCAGACATATATTAATTCTCTATTAAATTATGTATTTAATGTATATCTTTTCCTTTGCTCGAGACCTTCTCCTGGATATGAAGGTCTGGATTTTAATGTATGTAATGTTATCTTCTAGACCAGAAATTTGCTACTTTGAAGGGATGGATTGCCGTTAAGAATATCCTAAAATAGTTTAGAAAAATCAAATGACTACGTGCTCGTGTATAGTGCTAAGTGATAACTTGTAGAAATAAAACTTATTGTAGCCTCTTTTATAGTATAACGAGGCCAAAATGTAAAAGAAGTGTATCAAAACACCATGATTATGTTAAAAAAATATATGTATTTAGAAATACACTTTACATAAGTATTCATGTCTGTTTTACTGCGTTTCAAAGTCTTAATACATAAATAAAAGCAAAAGAAGTAATTCATGAATCGCAGAGGATATCGCAGAAGAGCTACATGAGAAAAGCTCATTTAGCGAGAACAAATGCTAGGTGAGAAGCTTCATCACTACACGAGAACGGTTTTCTAGAAGGCAAGAATGGTAGTTTGGGATAAAGTTACTTGACAAATGTTGGCTTTCAATGCTTACATGATTAGAAGAATAGATGTTTCCCACCGAAAGTTACCTATATAAAGGATCCTTCACCATCAAGAAAAAAGAGGGCTGATTGTGTGAAAAAGCCATATGATTGTGTCCGACCAAGGTCTGAATGGACCCAAGAGGCCCGAAGAGGCCAAAACCTAGTGAGTGGCAGAAAGGAGTTGCCTTTCCGCTGTGTGTAAAGAGATTCCTTCTTCTTCTCCAACCAGACTGTGAGTGAAAACTTTGAGTTTGAAGGAAAGGAAGTCCATTTTCTACTTCCCTTAACTTGTAAATGTTTTTCATTCTCCTTTCTTCCCATTTTTCTATTCTTTGTACAATGGCCAAAGGCCAACATTCTTTAATATATATTTTACAAGTTTATATCATTTCAATCCATTCATCTGTCAATGCGTTATTTGTAGTTTAGTATTGTGATAAGTTCTTAATAAGTTGCTTTTCTTATAACTCTTATCGTGTTAGTTGAGCTATTTTCATCACTTGGTTAGTGCTTATCGCCAACTACCTGAGAGTACAAGTAGCAAGGATATGACTAACGTTCGTCCAGAGAAGTTTGGAGACAAACTCCACCTTTGGGAGATAACTTTCACCATTTGTACACCGAAAGGAGGACAAGTGTGAATAATATGCGTCGAGAGGTTCCTGTCCTTAATCGTGAAGCTCTATACGTTTTATAAGTAAATCTTTCTAGATATATCTCGTTTAACTACGTTGAGTCATTTAAAGAATCCGAGACGAGCTCCCCTTAATCATAAACTCGTTAGGAGAGCTATATCGCATTAAGGCTTTCATGGTCTAATCATCTAGTCATGCATAGACATTCCTTCACCCATTCTTGGTACAAGTTAGTTCGCATCTCTGTTTTGCATCCATGTAATTCCCTTTTACAGAATCTCTAGAGTACGTAAGTAGTTTTAGTTTCGCTTACATTCTTTTGTTCATTATTCATTATTCTTTTATACTGCCCAATTGATGAGTATATCCTATAACTAATTGTTGATATCAATTCCATGTGTTCGACTCAGAATCATCTGGATAAACCTATTGTTTCGCTTATACTTGGGCAAGCAATAAGAAAACTTGTACACGACAAGGACTTAGCTTTAATATGATGAAGAGATTCGCAAGGAGCATTTTGAATGCAATGATCTTAAATCAACGACACATTATGAAGAATAAAATATAGTTTACCTCGCTAAGTCCTCAACAACAAACAAACAAGTTGTTGTCCAAAACCACCCAAGCACTAAGGATCTGATATTTACTGAAGACACTGATTATAATCTCTGAAGATGTAAGAAAGCCTATATCAGAATCAATATTCACTCTAAATGGAGGAGCAACAATGAGAAGAAGCATCAAATCAAATTGTACTATCTCGTCCAGGTAATTGTGCATCGTGGTGATATTGTAGTAACCTAGATACTTGTTGAGCAAATCATGGTTGTTTGGTTTACAAATTCCGTCAGAGCTAAAGTGTTCGAAGGTCACCTAAATAGTTTTGGTCTACGAAGTTTGCGCACCAAAACAAGTGGGAGAATATTTGGGTGTATGCCCTAGTTTATTTTATTCATATGCTTATTGTACTCATACGAGTTTTATCCTACTAGGAGTTTTAGTCCAATTTGGAGTTTGTGGGAATTTATGTCTTAAAACTCATAATTTGTAGTTTAAATGGTATTCTATTCATAAAGTGGTTATTGGACTTATAAGTGAAAATATATAATACTATAATCTTAAATCCAATAAAAAAAAGATCCTAAGGCTATCTAGCGTAGATTTGAACTTTATGTAGAGACATCAACGTGGATTAAGTTCGAGTATATAGCCCAAATGATTTATAACGTATGAATACTCTTGGGTACCTTATTCTAGGAACACTATGTGTCACGCTCCGTCCCATATGTCACACCACGCGACCAAATGGAGAGTGTGCCACCTAGATATTGAACAAATACATCATGCAAGATAGCACGTTAATGTTGGAATTTATGTCTAAAACTCGTAGTTTGTAATCGTATTTTATTCAATAAAGTCGTGATTGAGAAATTGAATACTATAATCTTAAATCCAATAAACTAAGTTCTCAAGGTTATTTTTTAGTAAACTTGAACTTTATGTAGAGACATAAACATGGATTAAATTCGAGTAAATAGCCTAAATAGTCTATAGTATATAAATAAAGGTTGGGCGCCTTATTGATGCTGTCTGCTTTGTAGTTAATACAAACGATGTAATCCTGAATCGTTCATGGAGTTCATGTAAAAGATTTACATAAGACAGACTATGAAATAGACACTTTTACGTTATAACACCGTTTACTGTTTAAAACTGACTATCTCGATTATTGACAACCTACGTAACTTAATCTTAATCCTGAGCTAGCTAACTGTGAAGTCCTGTTAACACAAGATTATCCTTAGACCTGCATAGGTGAGGGCAACTCATTAGCGTTGACGCAATAAGCCTCCCATTTCAGAGGTAAGATCGGGTGGATAGTTGGAAACATAGGGTGCAAGAAGGAATCCACTCCTACTCACTTTAGGGTTAGTAGATATGTAACGACCCAACTTTCCGGACTAACCTGAGGTCACTACTCAGTACCAAGACTCGACCACATAACACATACTCATAAAGGACCGGTTACGATTCATTAAAAACGTTTTAGATATAATACAAACAAAACAGTTTTGGGCTCTATTTTAAATCAAAATCACGAGAGTTCCAAAATACAGTACTCATCTCATCAACAACAAAATCACAACCAAATATTCTAAACATGACTCGACCCGACAATGAAAATAACGAGTAACAAAATACATCAGCGGAAGCATAAAGAAAACCAGACGCGTCCATATGGCCTTCACGCATCCTTCTTGCCCCTCGTTGGTCTGCCCCTCGCTGTACCCTTACCTGAAAAGTCAAAGAGGAAAAAGGGTGAGTATAAAATATACCCAGTAAGGGACCCACTGCTGGGCCCATTAGGGAACAACCGTTAACTTCCGTAGAACAGTCTAGTGAATCCGTAGAACGCACACATCAGTCTCGTGATCCCGAAGGATACACCTATCAGTCTAGTGATCTCGAAGGATGCACGTATCAGTCTAGTGATCCCGAAGGATGCACGTATCAGTCTAGTGTTCCCGAAGGATACACATATCAGTCTAGTGTTCCCGAAGGATACACATATCAGTAAGGTACACTACCCCATAGATGAAGCTAACCGTTACCCCTCAGTCCATACTAAACCGTCTACGACAGTCACACTCCGACAACATTCATATTGCAATCTCGTCATAGACTTCGTCAGTCAGATAGTAAAGGTTTAAACAACCATAGCCCCAATTTCTACATGCGTATCCAATTCACACATCATGGTGATATTCTTTAGATCCAGTCAACCAGTCAAATTAGGATCGGACTCACAGTCCTTCGACGACATAACTCCATAAACAATATCCAAACAATAGACTACCACATACCTAACCTTAAGACTTTTAAGTCCATCGACAATCAATTCCAGTTCGCAACATAGCCCATTAACATAACTACTGTGCACAGAACATCCGGGCATTGGTGTCTATCCGTAAACAACTCATTACACACGATGGCACACAAGCTACCACTAGCGATCACGCTACCTTTAATCAGACAAGAGCATAAAGTGATATGTAATAGTCAAAGAAAAGCAACAATTCATTCAGTACAGTTTCTAACGTATAATCCCCTGTGGATTACTACATTTCTAGCCTCGATCTGAGGTTCAGTAGTAAGAAATCCCTTACCTGAAACTTGGTTATGCCTCTTAATCGAGTCCACGCTCAACGAATCCACCTAAACGAAATCATAAGGGTTTAAACGATCACACTAGTAAAAGTCACCTTTTAAATCATTCGAAACAACAAACGTCGGCTTACCCGAGTAAAAGGAGCTATCCCCAAATGAACTTGTCGTGGGACCCGAGAACTTGAGCGTCAAATCCCTAATACCTTCAAGGAACGAAAGATAGGACCCAGTCTTACTCCAATATTCAAACTCGAAACAGTTATAGCAACATTGGGTAAATTACCAAAATGATCCTTACCAAAGACTCACCGTGACCCGAAGTGGAGGGAGAAACAATATGGCTTAGTTGGCTCGACTCGGCTTGGCTCACTCTCGGCTCGGCTCGGCTCACCCTCCCTCGGCTCGCGGCTTACGGCTCACGGCTCAACTTGGCTTGACTCGGCTCGCAGCTCAGCTCGGTCTTCGGCTTGACTCGACTCGCGGCTCGTGGCGCGGCTCGTGGTGCGGCTCAGGTCGGGTCAGCTTGAAACCGGGGCAACCACGAGCGACGGATCTTTGGTGTTCGACGGCAGAGATGATTCGCGGCTTGGAGGCGTTCGACTATCAGCTCTGCTTCAACGCGACGGACGACCGACGGAGGGGCGCACGCAGGTGACTGGCTCCGTGAGCCTGAGAGGAGATCAGAAATGGGGGGGTAGCCGCGACTGCTACTCAACGCTGAGACGGAGACGACGACAGAGACGGGGACAGAGAACAGAGAGAAATGGATGGAGAGATGGCTGTGTGTGGTCGGAAGGCGGGCGAGGACGCGCGGACAGAGGAGAAAATGGATGCAAGGCGGCGGCTGGGTTGGTCGGTTGAAGAACGCAGAAGAAGAAGGAGATGTCGGGGGGGGGGGGGCGGCGCGCGCTAGGGTTAGATTTAAATATATATATATATATATATATAATAATAATAATAATAATAATAAAAAATAATATTAATATTAAATAATAAAAATAATATCAAAAATAAATATAATATAAAATAATAATGATATTATTAATGTTAAATAATAATTATTATATTAATATTAAATAATAATAAAAAAAATAATATTAATAATAATATAATTAATATTATATTATTATTATATCAATTTACAAAATATTAAATTTAAAGAAATTCGTATCCCTAAATTTCTTTTTCTATCCTCTTCGAAGGAAACCGAGAATTTACACCAAAATTTTAAATTAAATTAAAAAAACGCACAAAATGATAGAATTTACCTCGAAAATTTGGGGCATTACATTCTTCCCTCCTTAGGGAACTTTCGTCCTTGAAAGTTTTATTCCTCGAACAGTTCGGGATAACAGGACCTCATGTCATCTTCTCGCTCCCATGTAGCCTCTTCCACCCGGTGATTCCACCATAAGACTTTAACCAAAGGAATTTCTCTATTCCTCAACATTTTCACCACTCTAGCCAACACCTCAACGGGTTGTTCAGTATAGCTCAAGTTTTCATCAATCTCTAGTGGCTCGTAATCCACTACATGGGATGGATCCGGCACGTACTTCCTCAACATAGAAACATGGAACACATCATGAACTGCCGAGAGTGATGGTGGCAATGCCAAGCGATACGCTACCTGGCCAATCCGCTCCAGAATCTCAAACGGCCTAACAAAACGGGGACTCAGCTTTCCTCTCTTTTCAAATCGTAAGACACCTCTCATAGGCGCTACCTTCAAGAACACCTTGTCCCCCACATCAAACTCAAGATCCTTCCGTCTCATATCCGCATAACTCTTCTGCCTACTCTGTGCAGTATACATACGTGCTCTAATTTTCTGTATCGCTTCGTTAGTAGACTGAACTAACTCAGGACCCATCAATCTCTGCTCACCCACCTCACCCCAGCAAACAGGGGATCTACAACATTTGCCGTACAAGGCCTCAAATGGTGCCATGCCAATAGTAGCCTGAAAACTGTTATTATAAGCAAATTCCATCAAATGCAAGTGGGAGTCCCAGCTACCTGGAAATTTCAATGCACACGCTCGCAACATATCTTCTAAAACTTGGTTCAGACGCTCAGTCTGACCGTCAGTCTGTGGATGGAAGGTTGTACTAAAGTTTAACCTCGTGCCCATATCAGTCTGCAAACCCTTCCAAAATTTGAAAGTGAAACGGGCATCTCTATCAGAAACAATTGACACTGGCACTCCATGTAATTTTACTATCTCATACATGTACAGCTGTGCCCACTTACTAGCGGTGTAGGTGGATTTACCCGGAACAAAGTGCGCTGATTTGGTAAGCCTGTCAACCACAACCCAAATCACGGTAAAACCCCTCAGAGTTCTTGGCAGTTCTGTAATAAAATCCATGGACACGTTTTCCCACTTCCATTCCGGTACGCTCAAGGATTGTAATAAACCCTCTGGTTTCTGCCTTGGTGCCTTAACCTGCTGACACACCAAGCATTTACTAACAAATTCTGCCACCTCCCTCTTCATATTACGCCACCAATAAACCCGCTTCAGGTCCTGATACATCTTCGTATTACCCGGGTGCATGGAAAATGGGGAACTGTGAGCCTCAGATAATAATTTCGTCTTAACTGCACTATCTGACGGCACACAGAGGCGCCTCTCAAACAAAAGTCCACCATCAGAGGATATGGAGAACTCAACAGCTTGCCCTGCCTCTGCTAGGCCACGCTTCTCAACCAAATAAGGATCGTTACTCTGAGCATCAATGATCCTTTGTCTCAAAGTCGGTTGTACCGTCAACTGGGCTAACTGAATAGTGACTGCCCCTACTGACACTGCAATCTCAGCCCTCTCAAGATCTCGATGCAATGGGGTCTGTTGGGTAATAAGTGCTGCTGAATGTGATACCTTCCTACTAAGAGCATCAGCTACCACATTTGCCTTACCTGGATGATACAGTATCTCACAATCGTAATCCTTCACTAACTCAAGCCATCTTCGCTGTCTCATATTCAATTCCTTCTGAGTAAAGAAATATTTCAAGCTCTTATGGTCCGTGAAGATCTGTATCTTTTCACCATACAAGTAATGCCTCCATGTTTTCAATGCAAAAACCACGGCTGCCAACTCTAAATCATGTGTAGGGTAATTCTGCTCATGACTCTTCAACTGACGAGAAGCATAAGCGACTACCTTACCTTGCTGCATCAATACACAACCCAAACCATTCTTCGAAGCATCACTATAAATCACAAAACTGCCAGAACCATCAGGTACAGTAAAAAACGGTGCAATAACTAGCTTCTGTTTAAGGTTCTGGAAACTGTCCTCACATGCCTTGCTCCAAACGAAAGGAGCTCCTTTCCTGGTCAACTGAGTAAGAGGGGTAGCTATACGAGAAAAGTTCTCCACAAACCGTCGGTAATAACCTGCTAAACCTAGAAAGCTACGAACCTCACTGACTGTGGAAGGTCGGGGCCAACTAGTGACTGCCTCTATCTTAGCTAGATCCACAGAAACTCCAGCCTTAGAAACCACATGGCCTAGAAAGGACACCTGCTTCAGCCAAAACTCGCATTTCGAGAACTTAGCATACAATTTATTATCCCGAAGGGTTTGCAGAACCATACGTAAATGTTCCTCATGCGGCCTCCGTCTTGGAATATATCAAGATGTCATCAATAAACACGATCACAAAAGTGTCTAGGAACTCCCTAAACACTCTGTTCATCAAGTCCATAAACACTGCCGGAGCATTCGTCAACCCAAAAGACATCACAATAAACTCATAGTGTCCGTATCTGGAACGAAAGGCCGTTTTCGGTACATCACCATCCTTAATCCTCAGCTGATGATATCCAGATCGAAGATCAATCTTAGAGAACACTGTAGCTCCTTGTAACCGGTTAAACAGGTCGTCGATCCTGGGCAAGGGATATCTGTTCTAAACGGTTACCTTGTTCAACTCCCTAAAGTCAATGCATAGGCGCATTGATCCATCCTTCTTCTTAACAAATAAAACTGGCGTACCCCAAGGTGACACACTCGGTCGAATGAAGCCCTTATCAAGCAATTCCTATAACTGCACCTTCAGTTCTTTCAACTCTGCTGGGGCCATTCTGTATAGGGCTCTGGATATAGGAACCGTGCCCGGCTCCAACTCTATGGCAAACTCAACCTCTCTGTGAGGAGGTAACCCTGGAAGTTCTTCAGGAAAGACATCCGGATAGTCCTTTACCACTAGTTCTGATGACAGGGATACATCAACCTCTCTATTATCCACCACGCTCGCTAAGATACTTCAAGTACCCTGACTAAGCAATTTGCTGGCCCTCATGGCTGAGATTACCTGAGGTAACGACCTTGACCCTTCTCCCTTAAATTTAAAACTGACCATAGAGGACGGGTTAAATGCTACCTCCTTACAGGAAAAATCTATGTTGGCATGGTTAACGGCCAACCAATCCATACCCAGAATTACATCAAAGTCGAACATGTCCAGGACTAACAACGTTACTTCAATCACATGGCCTACTATCTCAATCTGGCATGCTTTCACCTTTTCCTTCGACAACATACACTCCCAGAAGGAGTAGATACTGATAAAACGTGGTGTAAGGGCTCTACCTCTAAGCGGGCATGCAACACAAATGCAGAAGAGATAAATGAATGTGACGAACCCGAATCAAACAAAACTAAGGCGTATTGCCCCAATACTGGAAGTGTACCTGTCACCACTGTGTCTGCTCTTTCAGCCTCTGTCTTATTGGTAGCAAAGACTTTACCCTGATGTGGAGCGCCTGCTCCCTGATTCTGTGCATTCCCGGTAAGTCTCATCGGGCATCTATCAGTTGTATGCCCCTCTTGCCTACACTTGAAGCAAATCCTGGTCCCGAATAAACAACGGCCCAGATGGTGCTTCCCACAAGTGGTACACAACGGCTTCCCTCTGGCAGCTTCCCCTGCCTCAAAAGGCTTCTGCTGGAAACGGCGAAACTCACCACCTGATCTTAAGTTCCGTTGTGGCACTGAAATAGGCTGTTGCTCAGCCTTCCTTTTCTGTCCTGAGGTCGAACCTCTACCTGCAACCTTGGACGAGTTAGCCCTCTCCTGTAAACTTGAGATCCACTGCCAGGCGCAGTGCATCGGCATGAGTGGTGGGTCAGAAGGCTCGAACCAAACCCTGGATGTACAGTTTGAGGCCTCTAACAAACTTATCAGCTTTGGCCACCTCAGTCGCTATCATCTCGGGAGCGAAGCGGGATAACATGTCAAACTGCGCATCATACTGTTCTACTGTCATGTCGCCCTGTTGTAGGTTCAGAAACTCCTGCCGCTTGGCATCTCTCAAACTAGCAGAGAAGAATTTCGCATAGAAACTCTCCTTGAACTGTTGTCAGGTGATTTGACCCACGTCACCCCCTATCATTCTCTCTGTAGTCTCTCACCAGGCAGTACCTCTGTCTTTCAACATAAAGACGGCGTACTGCACTTTCTGATCCTCAGGGCACTTCATATACAGAAATATGGTCTCCAAGAACGATAACCACAGCTGAGCCTTGGTGGGGTCCTCCAAAGACCCATCGAACGTCGTGGGGTTATACTTCCTGAAATCCCTCAGGTGCTTGGCCTCTGTCGACAACTGATCCGGCACGACCTAGCGTACAACTGGAACTAGAGCAGGAGCTGGGGCTGGAGCTGGAGTTGGCGGGCCAGGCTGCTGCTGCTCCCGCATCTGCATAATCAAATCCCTGAACCTCTGCCCCATAGCAGCGAGGTCCGCATGCGTATAACTGGCGCAGCCGGGTCGGTGGCTTGGGCTACAGGCTGCACCTCAGGTTGAACACGTCCTGCTTCCCTTCCTCGGCCTCCTCGGCCATCCCTACGTGCACCTCTCCTTGGCGGCATTTCCCTAACAACCACCAATGATTCCTTTAGTCACAAGTGATAATTAACTTCGCAGTTTAACTTAGGTAAGGTAATGCATATAGAGTTATACATATAATTTCACGAGAACGTACCTGACGAGTGGCAAGGATCGTTTTAGCCATAAGGACACAAAACACAGACTCACATCATAAGTCAGTCTACAGAACCTAAAACTTACGCTCTGATACCAACTCTAACGACCCAACTTTCTGGACTAAGCTGAGGTCACTACTCAGTCCCAAGACTCGACCACATAACACATACTCACAAAGGACCGATTACGATTCATTAAAAACGTTTTAGATATAATACAAACAAAACAGTTTCGGGCCCTATTTTAAATCAAAATCATGAGAGTTCTAAAATACAGTACTCATCTCATCAACAACAAAATCACAACCAAATATTCTAAACATGACTCGACCCGACAATGAAAATAACGAGTAACAAAATACATCAGTAGAAGCATAAAGAAAACCAGACGCGTCCATATGGCCTTCACGCATCCTTCTTACCCCTCGTCGGTCTGCCCCTCGCTGTACCCTTACTTGAAAAGTCAAAGAGGAAAAAGGGTGAGTATAAAATATACCCAGTAAGAGACCCACTGCTGGGCCTGTTAGGGAACAACCGTTAACTTCCTATTCAGGGGTACCCTACGTAAACAGTCTAGTGGTTCCGTAGAACGCACACATCAGTCTCGTGATCCCAAAGGATACATCTATCAGTCTAGTGATCTCGAAGGATGCACGTATCAGTCTAGTGATCCCGAAGGATGCACGTATCAGTCTAGTGATCCCAAAGGATGCACGTATCAGTTTAGTGTTCCCGAAGGATACACATATCAGTAAGGTACACTACCCCATAGATGAAGCTAATCGTTACCCCTCAGTCCATACTAAACCGTCTACGACAGTCACACTCCGACAACATTCATATTGCAATCTCGTCATAGACTTCGTCAGTCAGATAGTAAAGGTTTAAACAACCATAGCCTCAATTTCTACATGCGTACCCAATTCACACATCATGGTGATATTCTTTAGATCCAGTCAACCAGTCAAATTAGGATCGGACTCACAGTCCTTCGACGACATAACTCCATAAACAATATCCAAACAATAGACTACCACATACCTAACCTTAAGACTTTTAAGTCCATCAACAATCAATTCCAGAGTGCAACATAGCCTATTAACATAACTACTGTGCACAAAACATCCGAGCATCGGTGTCTATCCGTAAACAACTCATTACACATGATGGCACACAAGCTACCACTAGCGATCACGCTACCTTTAATCAGACAAGAGCATAAAGTGATATGTAATAGTCAATGAAAAGCAACAATTCATTCAGTACAGTTTCTAACGTATAATCCCCTGTGGATTACTACATTTCTAGCCTCGATCTGAGGTCCAGTACTAAGAAATCCCTTACCTGAAACTTGGTTATGCCTCTTAATCGAGTCCACGCTCAACGAATCCACCTAAACGAAATCATAAGGGTTTAAACGATCACACTAGTAAAAGTCACCTTTTAAATCATTCGAAACAACAAACGTCGGCTTACCCGAGTAAAGGGAGCTATCCCCAAATGAACTTACCCTGGGACCCGAGAACTTGAGCGTCAAATCCCTAATACCTTCAAGGAACGAAAGATAGGACCCAGTCTTACTCTAATATTCAAACTCGAAACGGTAATAGCAACATTGGGTAAATTACCAAAATGATCCTTACCGAAGACTCACCGTGACCCGAAGTGGAGGGAGAAAAAAAATGGCTTAGGTGGCTCGGATCGGCTCGGCTCACCCTCGGCTCACGGCTTACGGCTCACGGCTCAACTTGGCTTGACTCGACTCGCGGCTCGGCTCCGTCTTCGGCTTGACTTGGCTCGTGGCTCGGCTCAGTCTTCGGCTCGTGGCGCGGCTTGGCTCGGTCTTCGACTCGGGTCGGCTTGGATTCGCGGCTCGGGTTCGGTCAGCTTGAAATCGGAGCAACCACGAGCGACGAATCTTCGACGTTCGACGATAGGGATGATTCGCGGCTTGGAGGCGTTTGACGACTTGCTCTGCTTCAACGCGGCGGACGACCGACGGAAGGGCGCACGCCGGTGGCTGGCCCCGTGAGCCCGATAGGAGATCAGAAATGGGGAGGTAGCTGTGACTGCTACTCAACGCTGAGACGGAGGCGACGACGGAGACGGGGACAGAGAATGGAGAGAAATGGATGGAGAGATGGCTGTGTGTGGTCGGAAGGCGGGCGAGAACGAGCGGACGGAGGAGAAAATGGATGCAAGGCGGCGGCTGGGTTGGTCGGTTGAAGAACGAAGAAGAAGAAGGAGATGTCGGGGGGGAGGGGGGCGGCGCGCGCTAGTGTTAGATTTTAAAAAAACTAATATATATATATAATAATAATAATAATAATAATAATAATAATAATATTATTATTATTATTATTATTATTATTAAATAATTAAAATAATATCAAAAATAAATATAATATTATATAATAATGAAATTATTAATCTTAAATAATAATAATTATATTAATATTAAATAATAATAATAATAATAAATAATATTAATAATAATATAATTAACATTATATTATTATTATATCAATTTACAAAGTATTAAATTTAATGAAATTCGTATCCCTAAATTTCTTTTTCTATCCTCTTCGAAGGAAACCGAGAATTTACACCAAAATTTTAAATTAAATTAAAAAAAACGCACAAAATGATAGAATTTACCTCGAAAATTCGGGGCGTTACAAGATAGCTTGTTCTCTTAAGAATTGAATCCAAGTCTTGAACAAAGGGGCCCCACCCTCTCATTGGCTCGAGAGAAATTCGGTTTATAGGTTGAATCTTAAAATCAAATGTTCAATAGTGGATCAGTGGAACTTAAGGAGAAATATGTAGTCTTGAGAGTAAAACGGTACTTTTCGACACAACCAAGCGTACGAACAACCTGTAAAGGACTAACTTACTAATCATGGTTATATCAAATGGACACAAATATATCTATAGTAAGAGGAGTGCAACTACAGGACTTTAGTGGAATGACTTGTTAGTTAACAAATGTTGATTAACTCGGTATAAAATAGTTTAGCCAGTTAATCTCCGATTGTTGGAGCCCATGATCTATAGGTCCATTAGGTTTCCCTGCTAGCTCATATGGAATAAACTTAGAACAGTATGATGGAATGAGTCGAATTGTTTGAAATAGGAGAGGAGAGAGAAACTAACAAGTATATGTGATATAGCCGTTAGTTTTTAGATTACTAATAGAACTTTATGCTTCAATGAGATTTAATATTAAACATATGAATGTGAATTCATAATCGGAAGCTCAGAAAAGATGGAAATAGTCAAAGTTGTAAAAGTCAAAATGTTGACTTTTGACTTTGAAAAGTCAAACTTCAGCCGGCAATATATTCAAATGTGATTTGAATCTTTAGAAAATAAATGTGGATTTATGCTTGAAAGGTCAAAATTAGTCAAGACAGACAAAATTGTAAAAAGTCAAAATGTTCATTTTTTGGTTTGAAAAGTCAAAGTTTGACTTTGACCATATGACAATTTTACTCTTTGACCAAAGTTAGTGGGAAAATCCAACATTTTGTTAGATAAACCCACTAACTATAGTGGGCTAGGTGTTAGCACACTACGAAAACATTAAGCCTATTAATGGTTAGTGAGTTATGTGTTGTTGGCTCATGTGTTTGCATGCACATGCAACCTTGAATGTGAATTCTCTATAAATTGGGCTCTTGGGGCCTTAAGGAAAGGGCTTGGCAATTTTTTCTAAAACAAATTTGGGCTGCTATATTTTCTAAAGTAAAAAATAAAATAAAATCCAACCATTTTTCATATATTTTCCATCTTCTTTCTCTCTCCCAGTTTCCTTCATCCAACAGATCCCACGACTCGGTTCTGAGTCCGGAGGATAGTAGGTCAACCCTAGTGGTGGTTCCAGCATCAATCGAAGCTTCGAACGTAAGTTTTTCTTAAAAAAATCCTATATTTAATCTTTTTTCGATTTAAGGTTTATTGTTAATTAATTGTAATTAAAGTAATATTTTGGTCTTTCTTCCGTCCTGCTCGTTTAATCTCTATCAGTTGAACACCTAATGAGTGAAACAACTCTTATTTTCATCTCTTCGTGAAGCTCTTTTACTTAAGTCTTAGAGACACTCACATCTTTTGTAATAGAAAACACTCAAGAAATGACACAACAGAATAACTTAAGACTCCTCTTTATTAACTTATTGCTTATAGAAGTACAAATTTACAATTTACAACTTTCCTTTACATAAAAGTAAACCAACTCTAATATTTTCACATCTTTCTTCTTCCCATCGAGGCACAATACACATTCCTTCATTCATTCACTGCCTAATGTTGCTCTATGTGGGGAGGTGTTCAGGAACATAAGAACTTTGATCTCATCCTCCTCCTTGAGTGTCCAACAATAATCCAACTCTAGGAAAATCTTTATGGCTTTCTTTCCATGGCTCAATTCCTTCACACTCCTTGTCTTCGGCCCCACAACTGTGACGCGTCGGATGACCTTCTATGGTTCGAGGTGGAGCCCTCCGCATTAAGGAGCAATGTGCTTAACAATCAACTCATAAAACGCACAATGAGATGCCATGGCAAGCATGCGATGTAAGACTACACAGTAACTCCACCTTTCCTCTTTTACTACGCTACAATGCCTGAGGCTAATCTTTCGCTTAACTTCTAGACATAGAAACCTTGGGAGAGGAAAACTTAAAATGTAATTCAATCAGATTTTGTGGGTGATGAGTTTGAGGAAAATCTTTATAAAGAGCATAGTAGAGTTAAAAATATTTAAGTCAAACCGCATCATATAGGTCTCATCACATATAGCCACCGACACCTCAATCTTTAGCACAACACATGCCACTGGCACCATACTCTTAGATCATCTCGCAATTCATGTTTAATAGAGGGGCCTAGAACTCTCCGCTCATCGAGATTTGGGATTCACATTTCATCAGCATCATGCGAGTTACCTGAGATTTCCACCCGTGTCTTACAAGTGATCACACTTTCTTACGTCATTCTATTACTACAATCGAGGGAGTTAGTTTTCTAACTACTTTTCTTACACCACAAACAGTAACGACAATATTATGAAGTAAGCATCAAAGATAGAATACCCACACGTCAATTAACAATATAATACATCAATTAACATATCCAACTTACAAACATAACAACACTAGTTATGAAGGATTACTCATAGAACATTTATTCGTAATTTGAATTCAAGCATAGAGAGCACTTTAAATAAATCACGACTAAGAGAACAATGGGTCACTGCTTAACTTAGTATGGTTAGTCACAGATTAGTGAAACATCTTATAAACGCAACCATAGAGGAAAGAATACTCAACATATAACATTTATAGAACATCATCTATTCTTGGTTTCGGATTCGTGTTCTTGAGAAGATTATGAGGAACGTGAAGCTACGAAGGTACATATTTCCTTTAACCCTAATTTAGTTTAATTAGGGTAATTTGTAGCATGTTATTTTCTAAATAATTTATATGCAATTAGGGTAAAATTGATCTTTAATTCTGCTACGCATGTCTATTGGTTTCCATAAGTACTCAAGATGTTATGGTTCCAAGATCTAAATTATTCAACCATCTCTTTGCACTATTGGTAAGAGAAAAAGGGAAGGATCTTAGGTTCAATTGTTCCTCAGTAACCCCGTGAGGCCTAAACAAATTGCAAGTCCAAGAAAAGTCCTTAAAGTGTTTGTGTGGGTTTTCGCCATTGCTTCCTCTAAAGATGGGCAAATTGAAAATTAAATTTAACCTAAGATGAATGTTTATTGTAGTAGGAGGTACAATAATACAGATTGGTTTTTGGTGGACATCGGGTTCATACAACTCCCTTAAATGCTTTTTCAGGTGCCTCATCTCCCATCGTATTATGCATAGTGTTTTTAAGGCTTGGCTTTAAAGGTTGTTCTAAATATGGTTATTCAACTATATGTATGTGAGATTCTGGATATCAAAAGTAATGGAAAATTTGTTAATAGATAAGAGGATTTATCAAAAGGTAATGCAAGAGTTTAAAGAAGAACTGTTGGACGAGAATCAAGAGAAAATTGAAGGAAATTTTATTCAACTCGATAAAGCTAGAATTAAACTTCTCAAAGAAATAAAATAGGTAAGGGCATTGGATTTTGAGTGCAATCTTTATCATGGGGTAAGAAAACAAATAAAGAAAATTTGAGATTTAAAAGGATTCTTGGTCAAATTGTTTGGGAGTTAAACTTGCTTAAATTCTCAAACAATTTGTACAAGATTCAAGACCTTTAATCTATGAGAAATGAACAATCGTGCATTTGTGGAACTTGCTTTTTTAAACACACAATTATTCAGAAAAATTAATGAAAAATGGTAGACATGCGCAGTGGAATAAGAACGAAATTTTACTCTAATTGAAACTAAACATTCTAGTAATTAACATGCATAAGTACCCTTGATTAATAGATAAAGGGTTAATAGAAAAACTCACCTTTGAAGCTTTTCTATCCTCGTAATGTCCTCACAAACTTGAAGCTTTTCTATCCGTAATCTCCTTATGAACTTGAAGTCGAGACTACCGCTAGTGTTGACCTGCTATTCTCTGGACTAAGAACCGAGTTGTGGGGCCCGTAAGATGAAAAAAATAGAGACAGTGATCGAATTTGGAGGAACTTAGTTTTGAGATTTTATGGAGAGAAAAAGAGTTTTGGTTTATTTTCCAATTCCAAATTACAAAATAAAATCTCACCAAAAGTCCAAGAGTTTTCTCCCATTTGCAATAAACCTTTTTATAAGCAAACTACATGCAAGAATGCATGTAATGGGATTCCTTTATCTCAACAATAGGCATGCCACTAACTATTAGTGGGCTAGGTTTCTTGCATGCATGAAGCCACTTGCGAATCACATGCATGTGATATGCTTGCCAAAACTCAACAAGGGTTATTAATTTATTTAACTCAATTAAATTAGTATAAGGGTAATATGGTAATTTGATATTTAAATCATCTTCAAAGTTTGACTTTTTTAAGTCAAAGTCAACATTTTGACTTTTTACAATTTTGTTCGTCTTGATTAATTTCGACCTCCCCAGTATGAATCCACATTCATATTTTTCGAAATTCAAATCTTATTTAAATATAAAGTCGATGAAAGTTTGACTTCTCTAAATCAAAAGTCAACATTTTGACTATGCACAATTTTTTACCATTTCCATCAATTTCAAGCTTTCGAATATGATTCTGTATTCATATTTTTAGTATTTTAATCATATTTAAACATAAAGCTCTATCTTTAACTTATATCCAATGGCTATATCAAATATATGTTCATCGGTTTCTCTCTCTTTAGCTAATTCGAACAATTCGAATTATTCCATCATAGTGTTCTAAATTGATTCCTTATGTACTAACACGGGAACCTAATGGACCTATAGATCATGGGCTCCAACGATCCAAGATTAACTAGTTAAACTCTTTAGACCAAGCGAATCAACATCCGTTAACTAACCGGTCATTTCACCAAAGTCATGTAGTTGCACTCCCCTCACTATAGCTATATTTGTGTCCATGTGATATAACCATGATTAGTAAGTTCAGCCTTTACAATTTGTTCGTAACGTCGCCTAGAACAAAGTACCATTTCACCCTCGAGACTACATCTTACTCCTTAGGTCTCACTAATCTACTATTGAACAATTGGTTTTAGGTCCAACCTAAAAGCCAAAAATCTCTCTCGGGCCAATGAGAAGGTGAGGTCTCTTATTCAAGACCTGGATCCAGTCCTTAAGAAAACTACCTATCTACTATCCCTAAAACGGGTAGGAGCAAATTGCGCCTTGCACCCTATGTCCCTAGCTCTCCGCTCGGTCTTACCTCTGAACTGGAGGCTTGTTGGATCATCATTATTGCTACAAAAGAAGAAGCTTTTAATAGCCTTGGAGGATAGCCCATTTAAAATGGGATATTGAAAAGAGAAAAAAAAGTAGTACATAAAAAATATCCCTAAAAAATATGGAGCCTTTTTCTTTTCTCATTCTTTTGCTCGATACTAATGCCATAAAACCCACCCTCTCATGACTGCCATTCAACCGACGACAACAACACTTTCATCTTCATCTGTCTTCATCGTCTTCGTCTCTCTACTCTCGTCGTCACTTTCATCACACGATTTCCCAAGAATATTCTATTTCTCGGCTTTAATCTCTCAGACTTGTGATCTCTCGGCTTCATCTAATCTCTCACCATCGTCCACATGGGTTTTGCTTAGAATTCTTCGTCTACCAGCTCGTCTCTCTATCTACTGTTAGACACTTGAAGCTAATGATTCGAGGTTAGTCTTCTTCTTCCTTTCTTCTACATCGTTTTTATGGTGAGAGCATTGAGTGGAATATTAGTCTCAATATATAAACTCTTTTCATCATTCCAAACTTTGAAATATAACTGCTGACCCAAATAATTTCTCCACAGTATTATAGATCTTAAGTTCCACATCCTCTACTGACCTCCATTTGTCTTCAACGACCTTTGCTGACTATCTTATTTTTTTAGTGTTTTATTTTAGTGTTCCTTTTCTCTTTTCTGACTGTTCTTGAAGTTTGTGTTATGCTTAAAAGTTATGGATCTATAGTTGACTTATACTACTCTTAGTGTTTTAGCAATGTTAAAGAATTTGGAAGGATCAAATGGAATACAAACTGGTTATACCTGTTGATTGTGTGGTTATTAAACCATAAAGATTCTTGATTTTGTATCCTACAGTAGATTATGGTCGTCAGATGCTTTATTCTTGATTTAAGTGTTTATGCTTTGTAATCTTTGTATTCAAATTAAGTAAAGACCAGTCATATGTATGATTTGGGTGAACATATGTAAACTCGAGATTCTCTTTGAATATTTTTTTATATAATATAAAAGAAAGAAAAAAATAAAAATTAATTATATAATATTTTTATATAATTAAAGGTTTTGTTTAAAAAAAGAAAAGAAAAGATAAAAGGAAATAAAGAGGAAAAAAGGGAAGAAAAACTTTTTTTTTTCTTCTTCCCTTGTGGTCATGTTGCCCTCCACCGCCAAAATAAACTTTTTCACCATTTTATTATCCAAACTTTTAAAGTTTTCTTTTGAGAGAAGCATTCAAGAGAACCTGAGAAAGAAGAAGAATATTTCTTAGTTTTAAGGTGGAAGAAGAAGGGGAAAAACTCAATGGAAGTTGCAACCATGGCAAATTTTGACACACACTACACACTTCTGGTTTTTAATTCGGTTTGATCTACTTAAGAAGACCTAAGAGGTGACGTTTGAATTTCATGAAAGATAGTTCATTTTTGAACAATTTTTGTGAAGGAAGTTTGAGTCAATTTTGTTGTTAATTGGGTGATATTTGACAGAGAAGAAAGAGCAGGTGCTTTCCATGCGAAATCAGATATCCTCTGAGTTTTCTAGTGTTGCAGTGTGTATATGTTGAGTTAGAATCTCTATTGAATATGGTTGCAAAGCTTATTCAATTTCCTATAACTTGTATGAAGATGCTGACAGCCAATTGTGACTAGAAATATGTTAAATTATAGGAACATCTCGAAGGTCTGTAGAGTGCGATTTTGGAGTAGTTTTGTTTCGAGGTATTTCTAAGTTTTTCAACTAGGAGTTTGGTTTACATGTTTTCTGGTAAATTATAGAGGGATATCTAAATGAAGATTTTGATATAAAGAACACTCATTTTGGTTAAGTATTGAGGGAGCTATGGTCATTTGAAGTTTGTGTTGAAAATCTGAAAAATGCAGAGAGTTGTAGGAATAGGATTTTATTTCTTAAGTTTTGAATTCGTGAGCGTCATCTTTAGTGTGACATGTTAAGTCTATCTTTAAAAAACTAGAATAATTAGGGTCTAATACTTGGTTTTGTTGTTGATAGACCGATAAAAATTAAACCGAGCTTACAGACCAAGGATCTAGCTCAAGACAGTGAGTGACAAAACCATTTGAATTCCTTGACTATTTTCAAGTATGAGTTTCGAGACTAGATTTCTTAATGAAAATTATGCTAGCATGTGAATATCGAATGTATAGAAAGTATTTAAACCACAGTGTTTCAAGCAAAGCATGAGTTAGCAAGTTATGTTTTAAGAACTATAGTTTTTCACAAACAATTTAAGTAAGCTTGAGCTTTACAAAAGATAAAGATAGCAGGCATGTTTTAATGTTTTCATATGATTTTATAATGTTTTTATTAACTACATGACTGAGATGTTGAGCCCGAGGCTATATGGTATCGCGTGCACAAAGGTTAGATTCTGTTATTAACGTTGAGTGTACTCCGTAACAATGATGTTGTCGTGAGTGCTGGACGATCCCTGCTACATCGTAGAGTTAATAAACGTTGGTTGTATTGAGTATGTCCTATATAACATAAGGATGTCATGTTAGTTGTAAATGTCTTGCTAGCTTTTATAAATATAGATTTGAATATTTGAAGAAGTTGTTCTTTTAAAATATTTATGGAACGCTTTGTTTACATATTTATTTATTTAATGTTGGTTTATTCTCATGCTCATATTTATCAAATAACAGTTTTATAACCAGTCACTCACGGGGCTTATTAGCTCAACAAAAGAACGTTTTCTCACTTTTCAGGTAGAGGACGAGCTCTCGGTGTCTGAAACTCTACCATAGTCTACTACTCGTTTTCACATTTACTTCTAGTACGTGGGTGGAGTTGTATATTGTGTATGTATAGCTGTATATATATATCTGAACTTGTTGAACTTTAAATTGGGCATACTCCTCAGTTCACTTTGTAATTTTTTTTTTATGTTTTGCATTTAAATAGTTTATCCAGGTAAATCTTTCATGTGGATGAGTCAAGGTATCGATACAAGTGTGTGTTTGCTGGTCTATTACTGTTTTCGTTGTGTTTTATGCATAAATAGTATTTCATGTAGAAAATAACAAGTTATAACGACCCAAATCTTTATACTAAGTTGAGGTCATTACTAAAAAGAAACAATAACAATAGACACTTTCTTGAAAAGAGGGAAGACTAAATTTTCATTAAAAACAGAATACTAAAACACTGATACATATACGCGGAAGCAAAACTGAGTCCCCATATGGCATGTCACGGATCCTTATATGTCGCTTGCCAGCTTTCCTCTACCTTTACCTTTGTCTGAAATATTAAACATAGAAAGAATGAGTATAAACATATACTCAGTAAGGGGGAGCTACTACTAGTCCCGCTAAGTATTTGTTAACTTCCCATTAGAGTCCTGTAAAGAAATACCCCTGAACTGGTACGTTCTCGGACACGTGCAATTTGTGATCCCGTAAGAACATATCTGGCATTCAGTGAACCCAAAAGAACACCTAGGACAAACTGGTTTTTAGTGTACCCAAAGGAAACACTAAAACAATCGGGCTGTGAGCGACCCTGTTGAATCACTCATAATCATGTCTATATCATATTGGACTAGTGATCCCATCGGACTACACAGTCATAAAAAGGTGGTGATCCCGAGGAACATCCATGTGGGTACGACTCTAATAGATAAAGTTAACAGCACGCCCATCCATAGCATGTAGCATATCATAAACATCATAAACAAGACATAAATATTAATCTTAACGTCCTTAATCATGTGATTAATATATCATGCATTAACATCAATATCAACTGTCATCATCATCAACATACTACCAGTCATAAACATAATATCAGTCATCGTCATCAATCATCCATATAATGACAGTCATTATCAATAGCATCAAGTTATGCATTTTAGCTACCATCAATGCATAATCATAATTACATGCGGTTTTTTAAATTCAGTTCGAAGGTCTAGTAAGAGAATCTCTTACCTGAAGATTTTAGCCAAATAAAGTATTCCCTAGCTGACAGTAAAAATTCTCCAATTAATTTGATCCTAACCATAAAAGGAATTTTCAGTATCTTAATTAATGAAATTAGCAATTGGCTATCATCCAAAAATTGTCCCAAATTAATTAACTTTCTAAAAAAAAATGGGGTTGAAACCAATTTAACCTTGATTGGGAAAAATCCAAGATTAAATCTTAAAAAATTAGCCAACTGAACATTTAAAGAAATCCCAAATAGATCCAAAATTAAATTAATAGATTATTAATTTAATTACCTTATCTTACCAATGTTACTCAAATGGAGGTTGAAAAATTCTCTTATCCTTAATAGAAAAATTCATCACTTTAAATCTTCAAGCCTTTCTTTTTCCTTTTCTTTCTAATTTAAGCATTTCAATGCTATTTATACACCCAAATAATAACAATAATATTTATTATTATTATTTCCTTTTTCTTTTAGATTTATATATAATACAAAAATATACATATATTTTTACTCCCATTATCTTTTCTCAATAAATTTCTTAAATGCATAAAATTTTAGGCATTTATAACCATTAATAATAATAATAATAATATTTCTTTATTATTATTATTTTTCTCTTACCAAAATCTATATAAACATATATTTATTTAAACCATCATTTTCTCTTCTAAATAAATATATCTTTTCTTGTCCAATCAAATCAATCATCTCCGTCTTCATGAATTATCTTCTTTTCCGAATAAACATAATTATATTCCGTCATATAATTAACTTCACTTTTCCATATTAATTATTTACACAAAACCAAATAATTAATATCATATTCCACAAGAATCATAATTATCAATTAAATATATATACCCATAGCCAATTTAACTTAAATTCTTAATTCTTTTTAATCAATCAAATCTTTTCCAATAAATCAGTCATAAAATTCCAACATGAATTATCTTAACCGAACCATTAAATTCTGGCTCCAATCCTTAATATAACGCCCAAATAATTTAACCTAATAAATAAAAAATCCATAAAAATTTGGGATGTTACATTTCTTTTTCCCAATAATTATATTTCAATATATAATTATTAATTTTCTTTTAAATAAATCAAATTTCTTCCCTTTTCTTATTTATCCAATCATAACAATTTTTCTCCAGAATCAATATTTATCTTTATATATAATAATTAATTATCTTCTACAATAATTAATTATTATTTATCTTTCTCTAAAATAATTAATCATCCTCAACAATAATTAATTATTATTTATCTTTCTCCAAAATAATTATTTTTTTACAAATAATTATATTTTTCCAAAATATAATTATTTTTCCTTTTCTCCCTTAATAAATATCTTTTCTCCAAAATACATATTATCTTTTCCTTAAATAATTATATTCCAATAAATATAATTATCTTTTCCTTTAACATAATAATTATATATATATATATATATATATATATATATATATATTTCCACATATACATATAATTATCAAATCTCCAACAAACTTTCTACTCTACAATTTAATTAAATAACATCCATAATTATTTAATTTAATTTAACTTCAACAACACTAAAAATCCACAAATTTACTTAATCCTCATAACATACCATTTAATCAAAATCTCAACAAGCACCATTTGAAAACCTGTAATTAATTAAATATTCATCCAATAAATATTTAATTAATTCCAATTTCCACAAAAATCAAATAATTCTCATTAAATGAATTCAAAAGAACGCCCAATAAATTAAATCTAATTAAACAAAAAGATGATTAACTCCAACATTATCTTAATTTTGGGGGCGTTACACAAGCCTACTAGGTTTCATAGTTCAACATGATCAACAGGTATCGTTAGAGGATAGCGATGTCTGCTAACTTCACGCCGTCTTTCGAGCTAAGCTAGCAGATAGTTCGAAAGATGGTGTGACAACATAAGTGTAACTTCCGGCTTTGATATAATCTTTGGTTTTCACTAATGATCACATAATGCAGAACGATACTTGAAATTAGAATAGTATGGAGTGGAGTAGCTAAAATAAAAGGAAGTAATTGCAAAATTAGATAATGGTGATTAAATAGATTGAGTATATATGTATTATGTCTTATGTATTTTTTATTATGAACTTTTCTGCAAATAACATAAATAACATTTTGATTGTACAGACTCCTATGTTATAAGAACCATTTTTTGATATTTGACTTTTTATAAGCTAACAATGTATGAGACATGAACAACAGCCTTTTAAATAGATTTCCTTCACATAACTTGGATGTATTTTATATGTTGATGTTAGAAATTGAATATTGATATTTAAAAAAGTTTATTATAGATAAAATATGTGAAAATACTACATTATTATAGTTTTTATCTAAAGATATGACTAAACATTTATATTTGTTAAAAAATGCTATTATAAATAATGAATACTATTTATAATTGCTATAAAAAGTTTTTCATAGCTTTAACAAAACGCTGTCATAAATAATATAAATAGAAGAAACACTATTACAGAGTTGTTTTTATAACCTTTCTAAAACGCTATCTAAAAGTACACTTTTTATAACTTTCATAAGACACTATAAAAAGTTTTTCATAGCTTTGAGAAGACGCTATTATAATTAATATAAATAGAAGATACGCTATTACAAAGTTGTTTCTATAACTTTCCTTAAACGATATCAAAATGCATACTTTTTATAGCTTTTTCAATACGCTATTAAAAATTCAGACTTTTAATAGGAATTTTTAATAGCGTGGGTTTTGACGACTTTTTGTAAAATGCTATAAAATGTCTACAATAGCATTTTTAGCAAGCTATTATAGACCTTTTTTCTTGTAGTGTGGCTGCTTTCACCTATGTAGTTCTAAAAATAGTTCCGTGTGAACAGAAGTTCATGGTTAGCTTTATATTAAGATCAACTTACCTAGGTCATCATTAAACGAAATAGCCATTTATGGTTTCAGTCTTATATAAACTCTTCACATAGCATGCCCAAACTTCCATGTCTCTACCTGAACCATTCAAGATCACATCGTTTGTACTAACTACAAAGCAGGCCGCATCAATAGTGTCCCCAGAAAAAGGCATCCAACCTTTATTTATATACTATATACCGTTTGGATTATATACTCGAACTTGATTAACATTTTATGTCTTTACATAAAGTTCAAGTCTACACTAAAATAGCCTCGGATCTTTAGTTTATTGGCTTTAAAATTATAGTATTCTATTTTCACAAATAAGTCCTCAATAACCACTTTATTATAAATATAATTTAAACTACGAGTTTTAGGACATAAAATACAACAAAAATAATTGGCAATAAATATTTTTTCGAAGAAAATGAATTGGAAAAGTTTAACAATCACAAAATTCAAAATAATTGTTAGAACCATACGAGGAATTAAAAGTAGAAAAGTAATTTTGCAATCAATTCTCGACTTCATTTCTTCAAAATTTATACATTGCATACTTGAAAGAAATAGTAAATTGAATTTTAACTAGTAAAACTGGCCAACAAAGTGATGAGATCAAATTTAATTATGCATGAAAATGAAGTAATTCTAACAATAACTCAAATCACACTTATATTTAAGAATTGTCATTAAAATTCTAACAATAACTCAAATCACACTTATATTTAAGAATTGTCATTAAAATTCTAACAAAAATTGTGGAGGCAGGCATGTCAACAAAACCCAACATTAATTTCTCAAAAGAAACGTATATTACACAAAAAGCACAAGACGCTTCGACAATCCAACAAAGAAACTCAATGAATTAATTTGGAAATAAAATATAGAAAATTGAATTCATATTCTAGAAAGAAATTAGGGGAATTCTACAACAGTTCTTGAGAAAAATAATCAAAACCCTAAAAAGATTCGCAAATCCCAATGTCACTTACTGCGAAGTGCTTACTCCTCCATTTGAATTAAAGAAACGTGCTGGAATTTGAAGAGAAAAATGGCAGAATAAAGAAGAAATTTGGAGAAATTTTATTTCCAGAGAGAAAAGTTGTACAAAAATTGAGAGGAATTCCATTATCAAGTGATTATGTGAAAATTGGGGGAAATTAATAGGGTATTTATAGGAAAGAATGGAAAATAACGGTCGTTGGGATCAAAATCGCAACCTGGAAGATGCGTGCGCCGATGAATTGGGCAGAAAAGTGGAAAATTTTCAGATTTTTCCTAAAACATTTGAAAAATGTCATTGCAGAAATTCGTCAAAGAATGTTGTGTAGAATACGAGGTTCGAACGCACAACATCGAAGGTGTGCGCACGGCGGAAGGGTGACGCGTGTCACGAGACATTTTTAGTATTTCTGAAAATGCCATTCGGGAAAATGTCGAGGAATTTAATTCGTCGCTGTTCAGTTTCGAACTGTCCACGTTGAAGTCGTAAATGCGAAAATAATTTGTGCGGCTGGGCTTCGAACTCGAGACTTTCAGATGGATTACGTGCGACACGTGGCAGCAGATGACACAATGTTTCGAAATTTCTTCCTCGTTTTCCTTCCTTCATCATTTTCCTTAGTTCAGACTCCGTTTAAGCCGATTTTTGTTTCATTCAATTAATAATGGAGCCTATATTCATAATCTCCATTAAAATATAAATATATATATATATGCATGCTATGCTATGATAAAAAAATAAGTTATATGAAATTTGGTCAAGTTTTGTCCCAACAATAATAGCCAACTTTATCTATATACCCTAAACAATTTTGGTTATTATTTAAACAAGATTCATTTGTATTTCTACTCCAGGCATGTTTAAGTTACATAAAATAACCATAAATCTTAGTTTATTGAATTTGGTAAACGCAAACTAAACATTGTAAAAATAACTTTTTTTATGAAATAAATAGTTTATATTCAAATCTACAAATAAAGAAAATCAGGAGATTTAGGACGCAAACTTCTTTCAAAAGAAATCATAGTATGCAATGATATATATATATATGTAGAATTTTGACAACAAGAAAATAATGGAGATTGACAAGTCATGGTGAAGGATAAAAATTGGCTAAGTGAAGTCGGAGGAATTGTAAAATGTGAGTGGAAAAAAGGATTGGCATGGGATTCTTTGTACATGTTAAGTGGGGTCAATTTTGACTATAGAAACACAAACCAGATCCAACAATATTGCAATGTGTGACCCACCTATAAATAATTCTCTCTGCTCCATAATTTAATTTGGAAAGTCATTCCATTTGTATTCAAAATTCCACTGGAATTAACATCTTATAATTTTTTTATCTTTTATAATTTATGTGTATTATTTTTGTAAGATGTTAGTTTGGTTCAAAGTTTAATAAATGTCCGTAAAATTTAGATCAGGAACAGACGTTTGAAAATTAGAAGCTTGGGAATCAAAGATAATTTGTGTTTGCTTATGCATGAACAGAATGTATTGTCAAATTTTCTAGGAAATAAATAATGTATGATGTGTTTAGAAATCCATCGACTTAAAATTTAGGGATGGTCATGTTTATCATAAGTCTAACATGACAATCATATCTAGCATTATCTTCGTTGACGATAATACAACAATGTGTGAAAAATGGTGATAACGATGAACATGGTTATCACGTTACGACTTTATTAAACATAATGAAACCTAATGTGGTACTATATAAAAATCTGAAGAATATGGGCAAAAGGTTAGGTTTTAATCTATGTAACCGAGAAGGGTAAAAATAAAATAAAACCCAATATAGGAGAAGAACATAATTCGATGTTTCGTAAAAATTGAAGCGCCTACCCATTTGGCCAGCACGAACCATTGTCTCTCTATTATTCAACAATTCCCTTTTTCTTTTAATTTCACTTTTTCCCCTGTACTGCATATCTCTCCCCAACCTTCCAATGCTACCCCCAAGCCCTACAAGTAAAACCTCTATTTTACTTTAAAAAAAAATGTTGTGGCTTGAAAATGATTGTTGTACCTTTCCTTTGATAAATTTCAAATCAGAAAAGTTAGTTTTGATGGAAAATAAATTAATATTAAATAAATATGGTATTGTAATACGAACAAAATTATATTTATTATTAAATTATTTTTGGTAGATAGAAAAATGTCAAACTATTTATAGAAATAGAAAATAAAAAATATTGATAAACACATATAAACTTCTATCAAACTCTATCGATCATAGATTTGTATCAATTTCTATCAATGATATTATTAATAATAGGTTTCATTTAGTTTCTGTTACTCATAAAACTAATATCCACACTTATCATCGATAGATTGTATCTATTTTTATCACTTATAGACACTGATTGACATCAATCAACTAAACTAGAAATGTAGAAAATTTTGTTATTACTTGTAAGTAGTTTGATGCATTTTTTCATATTTAAAATGCTATTTAATTATTTTCATATTAAATTATTATAATACGATTGGTTAAAAACTATATAATATTTTAATTATATGCATTTTTTTAATCAAAATTATTCTAAATTTTATAAAAAGTATAATTTTCATAAAATATTGAACTATTATTCATGACAAATTCAACTCACCTTTGTATTTCAACGAGAGTTCATGCGAAAACAGCTCCAAAAAGTATGTCCCACCAAATACCTCTGATTATAAGGGTAAAGGAAAGATAATAAAGGGTCCCTACATTCAATTTCACACATGGCACATGGAAAATAGGGAAATTACAGCAGCCGTGTTTAATTTAAAAAATGAGTCATTTTGAACAAATAATTGAAATATTTGACAATCATTTAGGATAGATATTAAATAGTATTTTAAACATTTTTTTTTAAAAAAATATTTTCAAATCACTTTTTTCTTAAGTACATATTCAAACGATAGCTAACACTTCAAAATTTTTCAAAACTAAACACGTGAAATTTTAGTAACTTAAAAAAAAGTAACTTTTGAGTAAAATGTCAATTCCTAATATATCAATATCTTAATATGGATTTAATTTCTATTGGAACCTATGGTTTTATATCAAGTTGGTAATTATGTACAAAAAAAAAAAAAAAGCATGTTCAAATATATCACAAGAATAAAAATATTTAAAAAATATAGAAAAGTTCAATAATTATTTCAATGCATACTTAAACAATAGCTTGTAAAACATATTTAAAAACTTCATTTAGAAATTATTTTGTCACTTATTGATGGTAGCTTAGATCCTTTGCTTGTAAACTCACTCAATCTTCTCTTGACTTGAAATAATGGGAAATAAATCCATTTAATCCCCTTTGATCAAGAAAAAGTACCAAAAATTTACTTAAAATTCCCAAAAATCACCAAACAGTCTGACATCACCAAACTAAAGCTTGGTGCTAAAGTACCTTTTGGCTTTGGCTTCAACTCAACTCTTGCACATGCAATCCAACTTATCTCTAACTCTTCTCTCTACCTTGCCCTTGGAGTGAAAATGGTAAGAAATGAGAGAAATGATAGTTTATTGATTTTAAAAACACTTTGTGCATTTGAAAAATGCTAACCTCCTGCGATAAAAATTTTCGAATATCTGTTTGTCGAGTGTCTTTAAGTGATCCTGGTTGAGATCGACCTGAGATCCACCAAGATCTTTACTCTTCTCAACAGAACATGCCTAAAAACACCTAACCTGCTTCCAATCCTAGCTGAACAAGACCCCAAGATGTCCTGAGTTTCAAACTTCTTAATTTATTTATCATTCATCTTAGCCGAGCTAGTGATAACTTGTAGAAATACAAGTTATAATAGCATTTTAGGTAAAACAATGGAGTCTAAATGTAGGATAAATGGTCAAAATGTGTAGCTTTTAGTGACATGCTTTTAGTGCTTTTATCGCAAAATAATGAGGAAAAAAGAATTATAGTGAATCGCAGGAGGAATGCGTGCGAAGCTGATGCAATGAGAAGATTGTCTAGTGATTTACTTAACTAGGCAATATGCGACATCATCACATGAAGAGATTCACTAAAAGACAAGAATGATGGTTGAAGTCGAAGTTACATGACAAGGCAACTTTTTTGCGTCGAAGTGCGTAGAAGAATAGAAGCTTCTTGCCCAAAGTTGCCTATAAAAGACCTCTATCTTCACCATGTAAAAGGGAGGCCTGTGTCCCTGAGGGCAGACAGAAATGAGTAGCCCTTCCCCTTTTGTAGAAGTTCTTTAATTTTTCTCCCTCCCTCTTCTTTATTCAACTTTTGAGTGAGAGCTTAAAGTGAGATTAGAGAGAGAAACCACAATTTTCCCCAAACTTGTAAAAGAGTCGCGGAATATTCACAAGGTATTATGTGGCTCAGCTTATGTTCTTTATTTTCCATTTTCTACATTTTTCTGTAATGTTTGACTATTACATTTCCGTGGCCAAAAGGCCTACATCAATCAATACATTTCTTTTTTATTCGTTGTCTTTCTGTCACTTCTTTACTGCTCATATTGTTGAAGTGCTATAAGTAGTGTAAGTTCATGATAAGTACTTGATAAGGGATATTTACTTATATGGTTCATCGTGTTTAGTTGAGCTTGATTCCATCGCTTGGCTAGTCTTTATCACCAACTAATTGAGAGAGTAAGTAGCAAGGACATAGCTAAATGCATGCATAACAGAGTCTGGAAACAAACTTCATTATGGTGATTGACCTCCGTCATTTGTGTCCCGAAAAAAGAACTACTATGGTATCTTGACGTCGAGAGGTTATCCACCTTAAAAGAGAGGCAATGTGAGTTTTATAAATAAAGGAACTTGGATAGCTATTGAATAGATCATCTTTATCATTTGTATCCCGAGGGGCAAACAAGTGTGGTATTTAAGCACCGAGAGGTGGTTGCCTTAATTAGAAGATGATTATGTAATCTATATCGCATGAAGGACAGTCGCATGACTTAATCGCCTACAATGTGAAGACATTCTTTTATATCTCCTTAAAGTAAGTTAGTTCATTCTCCATATTCGCACCATTCTGCATCACCTTCTACACAACCTCTAGTGTAAATAGTAGATTTAATACACTTATAAACTTATACATTATACTGTATAGATATTTATACTATCTGAAAAGAAGTAAACATTTTAACTATGTTTGAGAGAATTTATCTGTGTTCGACCCTTGCTTGCCCAGGAAACCTATTGCTTTGATTACACTTGGGCAAGCGATAGAAAAACTTATACTTAACAGAAAAGTAGTAGTCACATGTGGAAAGGACATGTACCTTTTTTGCACGAACCTCGCCTAAAGATATAGAGAGCATATTGCATGCAATGATCATGTCTTATCGCGTAGCATAATTGCAACAATCAATTCAACAATCAAATTTTTGGTGCCATTTTTAGGGAATTTCTTTTTCAAAACTAAGCGTAATGTTTTACTTTGATTTTAGGCAAACACTCAATTTGTGTTGTATCACGCGTTTAACAAAGAATGTGTGAACAAGTCTGTGGTACCAAAGAAATCTACTATGCATGGACTTGACCAAGAGATTGAGTGCATAATTCGGCGATGGATAGAGAAATCTTGGCCAATGCGATTAAAGCAACATATAGAAGGTCTCTCAAACGCTTGGAGCAAGAAAACAATTAATCCTCTTATGTGGGGGATTAATTTAAAAGTTCCACACAATTGATGCGGTGAAACATCTGACCTTCACTAGAAATGCGAATAAATGACCAAAAGATCATTTTCAACATTGTTATGAACGATTGTAGAGCAAAGACTTTTTGCGATGAGTGTTCGCATAGTAAAGAGTTAAGTAGCGAATGATCAAAGTCGTTTAGAAAGAAACAACACGTATGGGATGGTCATGCATGGTATTGATCACGGTAAGGCTTTAATGATCCAAATTCAAGAATCTCAATGCATGGATGGTTTTGTAACGTATCATTTTTTTTAACCATGTCAGAAAGGCGTTATTTTTGTATGTATTGTTTTCTTTTAATTTTATCTTTTATTGCTTTGTTTATTGCTTTTTAGTTTAGATATTTTTAACAAGTTAGGAAAGAGTTTGTGAACCTTATCGCGTGTAAGTTAGGCAAAGAAAGAATAGGGTTTATGCAACAAGACCACTTGGTGAGCTAGGATTAATGTCACAGCTCGCCCCGCAGCACTACGAGACACGGTATGACTAAGCATTCTGACGTGTTAAATGCCAAAAAACTTAGCTTGAGGTCCTTAAGCTTAACTGACTCACCTAATAACTTTACACTTAGACTTAGATTTTTTATTTAGCCAACATAAACAACTTAACACCAAAGAATAAAATAAAATAACCATTCTTTCATTAATCTTAAACCAAGCATTTTACAACACTTTACAACATACATAAAAACAATGATAAGCTTAATTTAAATGCTTGGCAGCACCTTCTTGCCTAGCAAGCTCCTTAATCTTTTCTTACTCTAACCATAACGGCTAAACACTTGGGGATGAAAACTTAAAACATAAGTCAAAAGACTTAGTGAGGAAGTTTTATGAAAACCTTTTTGGAACACAACTTCAATATAACACAACATTTCGTGTGAAACCCCAAACTTTTCTAAGACCATTGGAAAACTTAAGTTCTTTAAAGTGATTGGAAGTTTAAGTGTTAAAGGAAGTTAAGGATAAAAAGTGTCATAAAAAATGTTTCATGGTTATTGGAAAAGAGGAAAAAATTGGCTAAGTATCAAAGAAAGCAACATTAGCATTTAGAGGTTAGGATGGGCAGTCAAGGGACACTAAATAACCTCTAAATGACACTCATTGGGCGGCCAGAAGACGGTTGAGAACCTCTAGACCTAGGCGTTTTTGTGTAGGTACTAGGCAGCTAATGTATGGAAATAACCTACAAGAATATGTCTTGGTGTTTTGGATGGCTTAGTGTTTTTGGACATGCTAGGCGAAAAGAAGGATGTAGAGGTTAGTAGAGGAAAGATGTGTTAGGCAAGATGATTGATTAAGAGGTTAGCATGGCATGTATAAGTGCTAGACGAGAAGGCATTGTGAGGTTAGCAAGCTCATGTGTTGGGCGGCAAAGCTATGTGAGAAGATATATGGAGGTTAGTGGATGAAAAGAAAGGCTATAGGAATGATAGGTGTTTAGGAAGGGGACTTTTGGCAAGTTACGTGGCTAATTAAGGGCATTCGGTTTAAGGTTAATTCAGGTGTCTTAAGCATATGACATACATTTTTGCGATCAAAGTGGAGCTAAAGTGGAAGTAAGAGGTGTATTAAGGAAAATTAAAGGTAGATTAAACAAAGTTTGGGTGTCAATTCATTTTCATGCAAGGTTTCCTATAAATAAGCAACTTCACATAAGGATTTCTCACAACTCACTCGTGCCATTTCTCTCAAATTGGTTTCAAAATTTCATAAATTATGTCTGGTTTATTGAGGAGGGCTGCTATTAAAATTGGAGGTGAATAGCTTGGCGTTTTGATCAAAAGTAGAGGAGAAGGTCATTCTAAAGGAGAAACCGAGCAAGGTATGTTTCCAGAAGACTATTGAACTAATCTTTTGGAATTTGGTTATGAGATTTTGAGGTACAAAACTTAAGAAATTTTAGAGCAACTTGTAGAAGAAAGTTTTGTCAAAAGAGTTATGGATTTAGAGTTATGATTTTTCAAAGTTAGGTCATGTTTTTGGATGAAAAATAAGTTTCTAGGAAAGTTAGTGGCTGGCCGATTAAGAAGGTAAGCGAGGTGAGATGGGTATGCATTTTGATGTTTAAAGAGGTTAGTGACGCATTTTGGTTGTTGTTGGACGTACAACTTGCACGCAAGGCACGCGTGGCCAAGGCAGCACGCAAGGATGAGGTGTGCGATAAACCTCTTTTGAGGTTAGCATGTTGGTAGCCCTGTGCGCGCGACCAAGGCCCTGCCACCCACCCATGTGCGCTAGACAGTGCCAAAAAGCGTTTTGATTAATTTTTTGTGGTTTTTGGAGTTTTTAAATACACTTTTGATATTTTCTTGGTAAAAGGGAATTAATTGGACTATTTTCCTATTATTTCAGAACAATAGAAGATTGGGAAAGTTTATAAGTCAAGGATTTAAGCTTGTATCTGTGAGTGAAAAATGATTTATTAAAGTGATTTCAAGTTATAATTTATGAATGATTTAAATTACATGTTTGAATGATTTATGAATAGTTTTCAAGCATTTTATTGTTTAAAATATTATTCAAGATTACTGGTTACTAAGGAAATGTTTACTGTTACTGAGAAATAAGTTTAAAGGTTATGTAAAAGGATTCTTGAAGGAAGTTAAAGTTTAAGGTTATGATTTTATAAATATTTTATCGAAACCATGCTGTCTAAAAAATTACTCGTACCAGACCAAGATTAAAATTACTCGTTATGGAGCAGGATTAAAATTAGCCATTATGGAGCAGGATTATGAATTACTGAATATGGGACAGGATTATACATTACTCATTACGAGGCAAGATTATAAATTACCCATGACGGGGTAGGAATGGAGTTGGTGTCAAGTAATCTCCCCCTCCTCCTAGCAGTAGATACTTGGGTTTCAAACAAAAAAAAACAAGATTTATGTTACTATTTCTAAATGCTTTGAGAACTAAGCTTTCATGTTATGATTTAATGTCTATACTGTTTCAAGGACTTATGAAATTTTGTTTCTAAAGGTTTATGAAAAGTTGTTTAGAAAACTATCACTCACTGGGCACATTTAGCTCCCTCTTTCCAAATGTTTTCCTTCTTTTCAGGTATAGATTGTGAACCTCCATGTGCTGGACATACTGCTACCAAGCCAATTTAGTTTTAAATCATGAAAGGAATAGATTTTTGAAAAGTATATCTTAGAGAAAATTTGTTTTAATGAGAAGGGTTCTACCTAGTTGTTGTTAAAAAGTTACGTGTTAAGCTTCCATTGTCATTCACAGTTTAAAGGTTTAAGTTAAAGATCAACTGGTGTCGTTCTTGAAGTGGGTATTGTCAGTTGGCTTCACACCATACCACGGGCCAAGCAAGCAAGTGCTCGAGGTGGGTGTGACATTTCGTATCATAAGTTCATCTTTTATATCAAATCGTATAAACACATCATTTCACACAAACACACATTAGTCATAACTGATTCCTTTCACCAAGAACCTAAATCATTCTTTACGCTACGACTCATCATCTCGCATTTAGACTACTGAGATGTCATTTTTCATCAACAACATCCGAGATTATTCTGTTTCATTTCTTGTTTCTCAGGTTGCCTAGCACAATACACATCTTTTATGCATTGGTCGGTTTCATTCCACCATATAGTCCTTTTTTACATGGTTGTCTTTAATCCTTATGTGCACATAACAATTAGCTGGAAGAAGACTAATGATTTGAACACAATTTCACATTCATTTGAAACATATCAAACATATTCTAGATATAACTCTTTTTAAACTTTTAAAATCTCTTTTGAAACACTTACATATAAATCATCATTTCAAATCAATAGAAACTTTAAAGAAAATGTTTAAACATAAACAAACTCTTTTTAAGAATAAAACACTCACTATAACTTGGTTCCCTTCACGCTAAAACGCCTAGGGTCAGCTTCATTTTCTTCTGATTTCCAGCAACAAAAACTTCCCATTATACTGACCTTACCCTCTATTTATACTAATCTTAAAATTGATTAGTCACCCTTAAACTCTTAATAGCTTGCCAGCTCCTACTCTTAGTGGTGCACGAGGAAGCTTGATGTTTAACTTAACCATGCTTAGCTTAAACTTCTACACGTGTCCCATTAAGTATTTTAAGAAACCTCCCAGAAGTTTCCCTACTCCTTCTTGCCTAGTCTTCAGTTTGAAAGGACACTCGGCCCACATTCTAAGCTTCCTCACCTTCTCTTTATCTTCGCAAAGAACCCTCAACACCTAGTTCTTATCGCCTAACTCAAGTGAAAAGGCCTCATTTTAAACACTTAGCCAAAATTTTAGCTCTTCTTAGGAACGAGTCTCATTACTCTTCCCCTCTTTAGAAATTTTGTCATCGAAATTTAAATGAGAAGTTATAACTCCAAACTTTTATAAAAACTTAATTTGTTACTTAACTTTTTCTAATTACAACTTTACATGGTGCAACAAAATTACAAACAACCAAACTAACTTAACTATTGCACTACTCTCTTTCCTTACTTTCCTTTAAACTCTACATCTACAACCATCTTAACTTTATCTATTATAAAGCCTCCTCGTGTAAGCTGTTAAACTGGGTGGGATGCTACTCCTGTTTAGATTATTGATTTTTCTTCACCTTCTGCAAACTTACCTCGACATTCACTTTTGTAATGACCCTTCTTGTCACATTGATAACATGTGATATTCTTTCGCCTACAAGTTTCGGTATGTCTTTTACCACACCCATTACATTTTTGTCTTTGATTGCTACTCCACTGCGATCCTTGGCTTATTGTGGTCTTAGGTTTCTTATACTTTACAACACTCTTTTTTTCCTCACCTACTTCTTTACCACTTAACTCTATACTTAACCTCTTCTCACCAAAACTTCTTTCAACGTGTAACACATCATTCATCAGCTCTATGTAAAACGCAATGATACTAACCTACGTAGTAACCATTCCTTAACCATGGTTAAATCCCTCTTAATCAATCCATTTTCAACCCTAATTTCCACTTTTCCCCACTTGCCATCTCTGAAGAACTAAGATCTCTAACCTCTCTGATCACCTTCTGACGAAGTTCAAGGAATATTCTTTCTCTCTTTTACATTATTCTTACATTTGTCTTTTCCTCGACCAAGTGGCCGATAAGAAAACCAATCTAAAACCTATTAACCCACAAGAGAAAGCTGACCATGTACACTTTGATTGTTTTGTGTCGAAGCAAGTCCAAACCAGTCACGACGCCACGGGTGAAACTTCTAAGAGAATTCTTAAGAGAGTGAGTGATCTAAACTGCATAGAAAGTGAAAGGTAAGATGGTGCTAGACTAAAGCCACTAATAGTTATTGGAGTAGAGATAAAGGTTGATGATTCAGACTTAGCTACATTGCTAGCGCTTGTTGAAGAGAGGCAGAAGGCAAGGGAAGAAAAAGAAAAAGTTGACATAAGAGCACATAAACATAAAGAAAGAAAATAAACTAAAAGAAAAGAAAAAGAATAAAAAGAAAGAGAAAAGAGAGAAAAGGGAGGAGAAAGAACATAAAGATCTTGAGGAGAAAGAGAGAAGAGAAAAGGAAAGAAAAGAAAGAGAGAAGAGAAAAAGAAAGAAAAGAAAGAGAAGAAGAGAAGGAACTAGAGTGTCTTGCAAAATGCGCTCAAGATGAAAAATAGAGGAGGGAGGAAGTGGAAAAGCAAAATGAAACAGAATTCAAAGGATTCTCCACTCCTATCGCAAAGAAGGCCCAAGAAAAGAAGGAAAAAGTGTCATATGGCCTTCACAAGCTCAAAGTCACGGAGCATGGAGTTAAGGCCTTCGCGTAATAAAAGAAAGAAATTAGGTTAAAGAAGCAAGAAGAGCTCCTTAACAAAATGGACAAGGTAACCTTCTCTGCAAAGAAGGGCAAAGCGAAAGAACTACAAGCGAGAAGATTTGTGAGGAGTTTGAAAAAGAACTGAAGAATCTAAGTCCTTTAGAGGATGAGGTAGTGAAATCTTCACAAAAGAAAAAGAAGGTTACTATCAAGAAGAAAATTTTAAGGGAACAATTCGCCAAAAGACGAGAGGAAAAAGAGAAGAAAGGTTCTACAAGTGAAATAGTTCAAGAAGAATAAGAAGAGGACTAAGAAGGTGAGACAGAGGAGCCCCTCTTCGCAAGTGATGTAAGCAAAAAGTTTAAGATAGAGAAGGGGCTCTACCAGTTTAAAGGCATTTTTTAAGGATTCCTTTCATCCCTCATAAGGTAGTTAATTGGCACAAATTTTTTGAAAGGGTGACGACTATAAGGGCTGATGTAGAGAACTTATTGTAGAAAGGATTTATCTACGAAGAAGAACACTACGCGGTGGTCAAGAATAAAAAGGTTTACTATGGGCTAGACGAAATCAACGTGTTTTATGGATTGGATGATAATGCGATTAGGCACGAGATTTGAAAGAGTTGAACGCTACAGGACATGAAAGATGCGTTAGAAAGAATATCTTGGCCAAACACTAAATGGATAGACGCCAATCGAGAAAGACTAGCTCTTCCGACAAAATTTGAATAAAAAAGCACGTGTTTTTCTTCTATTTATGATGAATAAGATCATGCCAACACACCACAACAGTACAATCTCCATGGACAAGACGATGTTGCTTTATTGCATAATGGAGGAGATTCCTGTGAACCTGGGCAACATCATATGCGAGTACATTCTCGCATGGGTCTAGCATCCACGCGATGCAAGACCATTTTCTTATTTGATTTAACAGGTTTGTTTGAAGATAGAGTTAAAGGATGGATTGTGTACAGTATCAGGCCTTCGCTATAAAGACCAAACTCCTTATACTAAGTTGAGGTCATTACTTTCAAAACCAATAACAAGTTTATTTCAATCAAAATATAAAGAGGAAAACTAAGTTCTTAAAAGAATTTCAAATACTCGTTTAGAACTTATAATATAGAAACATAGAAACAAATATTAGAAAATTTAGTTCTATTTCAGGCCCTATCTAGCTTTAAACAAAAATAACATAAACGTATTTTATAAGTTCGATAAATTCAAATAAAAATACTAAAGATCAAATATTGAAAACATGGAAGGTGGAAGCAACATAAAATTTCCCTATGGCACGACACGGATCCTTCTTGTCATTCGCCAACTTTTCTTTACCTCTACCTTTGCATGAAAAATTAAATATAGAAAGAGAAAGTATAAATATATACTGAGTAAGGGATCCACTACTAATCTCGCTAGATGTCTGTTGACTTTCCACTAAGGCCCCACAAGGAAGTACCCAAAACTATCGTGCTCCCAAACGCACTGAATCTAGTGATCTCGTAGGAATAAATCTAGTCTGTCGGTGCACCCGAAGGAACACCTAAGACATCGAACTATAAGTAACCCCATCGGACCACCCATAAAAAATGTCATGAAAAACTGGTGGTCCATCGAACTCACATAGTCATAAATCTATGAAAAGATGGTAATTCCGAGGGACACTCATGTAGGTATGACACTAATACACAAAGTTAACAGAAGACCAGACCATAGCAGTAGCATATCATAAATATCATAACATGACATGAGTATCAATCATAACATCTTTATCATGTGATTAATATATCATGCATCATAACATATCAGTCATCAATATCGGTCATCAACATCAATAATTCATAATTGTCCTCAACATCAACACATTGTGCATCTTAGCTACATCAATGCATAATGATAAATACATGTAAGCTCTTAATTCTATTTTCCAGGTTTATTAGTAGAATCTCTTACCTTAGAGATTAGCTATAACTCTATTAGTAGAATCTCTTACCTGAGAGATTAGCTATAACTAACAGTTAAAGTATCAAATGAACCAATTCTCCAAAGACCCAATCCTAAAAAGAAGTGGGAAAATTCAAATAACTTAATTAGTATAAATTAACAGTTGACCATCGTCTATAATATCCTTTCAAATTAACTTACCCAGAGTAGAGGTTGAAACCAATTCAACCTTGATCGGGAAAACTTCCATAACATAAATCCTTTAATTAAATTTAGTAAACTGAACCTTCAAGCAAAAATTCCAATTCAAGTCCAACATTAATTTAACGAAGTACTAATAATAATACTTGTGGGTAAACCAAAACACACCAAAAATATGATTACAAGGCTCAAGTATCTTAAATGGCTTAAGGAAAAAGGAGGAATACCCACAACTTAGCTAAGATAAAATGGGAAGCATAGGTGGCTTTACTCGACAATGAGGGGCTTCGACGCGAGTGTCTAAGTAAGGACCACTTTCAGCTTCAACGGAAAAAAATTGGCTTGCGATGGAGGAGAATCAGTTGGGCTACACTGAACGTGGATGGAAGACGATCGGAGAACGGTGGGTGACTAGGTGAGGAGGCTTCGATGGACAAAGAAGTCGACATTCATCTCGGTTGGGTGATCCACGAAGAAGAACATGGCGGCTTGTGTTGGTTGAAGCGATAGAAAGGATGCTCGACTGCCAATGACTTCGTCTAATAGGGAGCGGTGGTGAGCAATGGACAACGTCCGAACGTATACTGAGAAAGATGGGGCGACGGCTAGGGTTTTCAAGAAGAGGAAGAAGATGAGAAAATGGTGAATAGTGATGCACGTTCCATGAGGCCTTTAATATAATAAAATAAGGGGTCTTTTAAAAATATAATAAAGAGGCAAAATATGTACACCGTATAGAAAAATTTTGAGAACAGAAAAAGCCTACATGCCCACAATGGAAAATACCAAAAATGCTCCCGCCAACAACGCTATGAACGATGTGCGTATTATTTTGGTACACGATTGTTTAGATTTGGCTATTTGTTTTGTATAGATTGTTTATATTTGGGTAGTCAAATATGAATGGCTTTTTTTCAAAATTCTTGGTACACGATCGTTTAATTTGGTTACATGATTGTTTATATTTTGTACACGATCGTTTAGATTTGGGTAGCAAAATCTAAACGATTTTTTTCAAGATTCTTTGGTACACGATCGTTTAAATTTGGCTTAAACGATTTTTTCAAGATTCTTTTAGTACACTATGGTTTATTTTTGTACACGATCATTTAGATTTGGCTACCCAAATCTAAACGATTTTTAAAATTTTTTTAGTACACGAAGGTTTAGATTTGACTATGTTTGGTACACGATCGTTTAGATTTAGCTTCCCAAATCTAAACGACATTTTTTAAAGATCTTTTATATTTAGTACACGATCTTGAACAGCCAAATAACTATTTGAAAAAAACATAAAAAATAAATCTTTTATATTTGGTACACAATCTTCAACAACCAAATAACTGTTTGGAAAAAATAAAAAAATAGATTTTTTATATTTTGTACATGATCTTGAACCAAATAAAAGTTTAAAAAAAAGAGAGAAGACAGACGATGGAAAAGAAATCGTAGAAGAGGGAAAGAAGAAATATGATGAAAAGGAAAGGCAAACCTGAAATATTTTAAAAAACTGGCTACCTTCATGGGTTTTTCATTTTGTTACACGGGTCGTAAATATTTTGTCGGTTTATTATATTTATGAAAATTTTCCATAAAATAATAATAATAACTATTATTATTATCAATTCCTTTTTAATTTCCTAAATATTTTACTTTTTCCTTTTCCAAATATCAAAAAATCAATATTCTCTTCCCTAAATAAATTTCCATCACATCCAACTTTCTCTCTTCCCTAAATAATAGTATTTTTTCCTTAAATAATTATATTATCGCCAATATAGTTATTTTTCTCTTCTAAAAATTATTTTATAATTTAATCATAATTTCTTAAATCTCACCAAAATAATTAAATCAATAACAATCAACACAAAATCAAATCTTTAAAACATCAAAGTTTCAGAGCTTCAAATTAATTAAATATTCTTCCAATAAATATTTAATAAATCCTAATTTTCCAAAAAATCAAATAATTCTCATCAAATATCTCAAAATAACACCCCACAAATACAAACATAATTAAATTAAATAATATAATTCAATTTAAAATTACCTTATTTTTGGGACGTTACATTCACCATATAATAAACCTCCACAGAAACAAGGCAAAAGACAAATGCTTCAAGACTAAGAAAGAAGGAAAAGTTGATGAGGTTGCTGAAGTGGAATCTAAAGAAGAAGGTGAAAGGGAGGATGAAACGCATATCCCATTGGGCAGTAAGAGGAAAGGCGAGGAGGAGGCTTCGAGTAAAGGAAAAAAATTAAGAACCCAAAGCCAAGGACTCTAGGGACCCTTTGTCTCTTGAGATCATCAATGTGCCTGCTTACCAAATGCCTAAGACTACCATTGCACCCTTACCTTTCAAACCCATCAAAACACCCACAAAATCCAAAACCACCACCTCATAGCCTAGAACACCACTGCCTTCTCCAACAATCCAAATTCCATCTCCCAAAAAATCTAGTCTAAAACACCAAGTTCTCCTTGCCAAATCCAAAAAACAACTACCACTTCCTCCCTACGGTAAGAGGATAATCCTTGTTACAACCCACCTCGATGCCCACTTCATGCGACCAGAAGGAGGCGTGCTGCTTATACGCCCAATGCTTACCTCTCCGCTTAATGACAAGTTCAACGCCTAGTAAGCGAAACTTCTCAAACCAATCTCCAATGAGGAGTTCCAACTTTGGACTCAGGAGATCTTATCACTTAAAAGTAGCGGAAGAACTTAAAAAACAAACTTAGTTAATCGGTTAGCCTTGAACACTTAAACTCTTTAGCTACTAAGCGATAAGCACAAAAATGATACAAACACAACATAACGAAAAATTACAAAAGAGATAGAAAACAAAACTCTTCTTTTATTACGTCATCCTATACTTTTAAAATTACATCTCTTTTCTTGCAAGGTGCAAAACTAATAAAACCTAAGCTTTAAGCTCTCCGCCTTCCTTCATCAATTGAATTACTACTATTCTCGTCAAGGTGTTCAAGAATATGAGAAAATTTTTCTTATCCTTCTCCTTGATCGCCTAGCAATCCATCTCAAAGACAAGACTCATCCCACACACAAATCTGGGATGCAAACCTCCCTGCACGTAATAACTTTAAACCATTTGAGGGTAGATAATTTGATCAACTTTCCCGCATCATAACCCAACTTACCTTTTCGGACTTGGCCTCAACACCTGGGGAAGGGAAAGTTAAATGCATAATTTAAATGCTTAGTGAAGTTTTTGGAAAACCTTTTTGGGAATATAAGTTAAGCACAAGTTCATTTTCATTTCTCAAATGTGTCTTTCAACTCCTCATTTCATAAATCACAGAAATCTCACATTAGCTTCTCTTATTCATTTCTACCAAGAACATGAATCCTTTCCCTCGGTGAGCTTACTGTGATTCACTTTTACCATTATATTGCGATTGAGCAACTGTGATGTTCACTCCATCCACAACATCTCAGGAGTTTTTTGATCATTCATTTCTTGTTGCATCGATCGTCCACACAATATCAATCACCTAATGTGCACATCACATATTCACTTCTTACTTGATAAGAATAAGGTAAATGGTCTGTACGTATTCATCATAATCAGCATAGAGAAAGCAATAGTTTTCTCTTTCTAAACACTCAACAATAATAATAACACAAAGAGTTAGAGAACACGTTAATTATAACTTGAACTTAGAAGGAATCTATTTAGAAAACATTACAAATCATTTACCTTACAAATCATCGATACAAGAGTATTTAAGAAAGACACCTACGCAAGAGTGTTTACTGTAGAAAGTCAATCACATAAGTTATGGTCCTTTTCTTCTCCGAATGTAGAACTCTCTCAACAACTCAACTCCTTACACTTTCTTAATGAAACTTCCAAAATAACAGCACTTGTCTTAGGTCTTCACTCCTATTTATACTAATCCGTTGGAATGGTTACTTTACATGTGTCACCTTAGCATCTTGTCTCACCATGTAACCAAATCCTAACTTGACATATAAGCATCACAGCCAACTCTATATTAGACATTCCCACGAGACACAAACCTTATCCTCTTTGGAACCCAATCAATTCCTCGTCTACTTCTTCTCGGGAAGCTAAATTCTTTTTCCTGCCTTTTCCATCCTTGCCTTCTCTTTCTCGTGATGGCCGACCACTACCACCCACTTCCTTTTTTATTTCATCTTGTGTTACCTCATTGCCTAACTTTCCTTTCAATTGAACTCCTTCGCCGCGACAATCTCCCTCCATTGCCTTCTTTCAATGAAACTTCCTTCTTTTCTTTGAACTTTATCTTTAGAATGATCATTTATTTCATTTTAGAAGGATTGTTCCACTCTTTGGCGCCTCTCTTCTTTAATAGGACTCTTTATTTGGGATTTGGGCCAAACAATCCTTAAACACTTACCGCCTCTATGCTTGACAAAACAACCCAAACACCTAACCACAATGATCCCCCAAGACCATTTTAAAGATTCTCTTTGCAATCCACTTGCTTTAATTAACGATGTTTTCAAGGATTTAGTTGACGCGATCCTAGTCCATGTTGGGTCTCCTAGAAAAGAAGTATTGGATAAGGCGGTTGATGATGCTTTGGAGATTTTTCAAGCTAACAAGTTGTATGCCAAGTTTTGAAACAGTGTGTTTTGGCTAAAGCAGGTATCTTTTCTTTGCCATGCGGTGTTTAGTGAGGTATTATCCATGGACTCACAAAGATTGAAGTTGTTACTAGTTTGCCTCGACCTTCAACAATCAACGTGGTTCGTAGTTTTTTTAGGTTAGCAGGTTACTACTGACAGTTCGTGGAACGCTTTCCCTATATAGCCACTTTGTTGACTCGATTGACCAGGAAGGGGACTCTGTTTGTTTAGTGCCAAGCATGTGGGTGATAGAAAATGAAACATGCACAGCGGAAACATAGGATCTATTTTACCCTAATTGCATATAAACTCTTTAGAAATCAACATGCTTTAAATCTACCTTAAGTATGTGAAATTAGGATTAAAGAAAAGCATACCTATGTTGCTTCCAAATTCCTCGATATCTCCTCATAAACATGAATCGGAGACGACCACTAGTGGTGACCCACTATTCTCGAAACATAGAACTGGGTTGTGGGACTTGATAACTGAAGGAACTAAGGAAAAGATAGAATTTATGAATGAATCTTAGTTTGAGATTTGAGAGAGAGAATTATGATGAAATAATTTTGTTATTCATAAAAAAAAACTTTTGCTAAAAGTGTTCTCAAAAAATTTTAAAATACCCTTTAAATAAGTTAATTACATGCAAATAATCTACTAACCATTAGTCGAACTTAGTGGGCTAGGTGGCTGCCTCTCATGTTGCCATTTATCCCACTAAGTGTTAGTGGGATTATCCAACAAAATGTTGGGTTTTCCCACTAACTTAGTCCAAGGGCAATATGGCCATTTGACCATTTAAAAAAAACTAAAACTTGGGCTTTTTTAAGTCAAAAGTCAACCATTTGAGTTTTTACCATTTTGTCTATTTTGACTAAATTCGACCTCCCAAGCATGAATTCACATTTATTTTACTGAACTTAAATCAAATTTGAATATAAACCGGTCAAAGCTTGACTTTTCAAAGTCAAAAGTCAATAATTTGACTTTTTACAACTTTGACCATTTCCATCAATTTTGAGCTTCCGAATATTAATCTGTATTCACATATTTAATATTTACATCACATTTCAACATAACGTTGTATCTTAAACTTATAACCGACTACTATATCACATATATTTGTCGATTTCTCTCTCTTTACCTAATTTGAGCAATTTTAATTATTTAAAGATATTGTTCTAAGTTAATTTCATATGAGCTAGTGAGGAACCTAATGGATCTATAGATCATGGACTCCAATAATCTAAAGTTAATTGGCCAAACTCTTTACAAGTCAAAAGTCAACATTTTAACTTTTCACAATTTTGTTCATCTTGACTAATTCCGACCTCTCGAGCATGAATCCATGTTCATTTTTCTGAAATCTAGATTACATTTGAATATAAAGTCGGTCAAAGTTTGACATTTTAAAGTCAAAAGTCAACATTTTGACTTTTTCAACTTTGATCATTTCCATCAATTTCGAACTCCACCTAATATGAATCCACATTCATATTTTTAATATTTAAATCACATTTAAACATAAAGCTCTATCTCAAATTGATAACCGAAAATTATATCACATATATTTGTTGGTTTCTCTCTGTTTACCACATTCGAACAATTAGAATTATTCCAATATATTGTTCTAAGTTAATTCCATATGAACTAGCAGAGGAACCTAAAGGACCTATAGATTATGTGCTCCAATGATTCGAGATTAACTGAATAAACTCTTTTACATCGAGCTAACCAACATTCATTAACTAACAGGTCATTCCACTAAAGTTTCGTAGTTGATCTCCTCTAACTATAGATATATTTTTTTTCCATCTGATATAACAATAATCAATTAGTTAATCTTTCATAGATTGTTTGTAACCTCGACTGTGTCAAATACTTTGTTATCCTCGACAATACATCTTGCTCTTTAAGTCAAATTAATCCACTATTGAACAAGTTGTTTAAGGTCTAACCTAAATCGAATTCCTCTCGCCAATGAGAAGGTGGGGACCCTTGTTCAAGACTTGAATTTAGTCCTTAAGTAAAAAACCTATCTATTAACCCTAAAGCGAGTAGAAGCGAATTCCATCTAGCACCCTATGTCCCTACCCATCCACCCAGTCTTACCCCTGAAATAGGATGCTTATTGGGCCAGTGCTGTTGAGTTGCCATCACCTATGCAGATTTAAGGATAATTTCGTTTGAACAGGAGTTCATAGTTAGCTTCAAATTAAGATTAAATTACATAGGTCATCAATAATCGAAATAGTTAGTTTTGTACGGTCAACAGTGTTATAACTTAAAATAAATATTTCATGATTTCTGACTTGTGTAAACTCTTTACATAGGATTGATAACTTGTAGAAATAAAAACTATTGTAGCCTCTTTTGTAGAATAACGATGCAGAAATATAGAAGAAGTATATCAAAACGTCATGATTATGTTGGAAAAGCATAAGTATTTAGAAATACAATTTACATAAGCATCCATGCCTGTTTTCCCTTATATTTAGTGTTTTAAACGTAAGATTTATAGCAAAGAAGAAGAAGCAAGGAAATCGCAAGGGAGCTCAAGAGAAGGCTATGAAAAATTACCAAACCATCACACGATAAAAGATTTGCTAGAAGATAAAAGTGGTACTTGAACCTTATGTGACTTAATAGAGGCTACTTTCGGTGCTTACACACATAAAAGAATTGTTTCCCGTCCAAAATTTGTTTATAAAAAGCTTCCTTCTACAATATTTACAAGAGGCCGACTGTATGAAGAGCCAAACATTTGGGTCTGACTCGAGGCTTGAATGGGCCAAACCGAAGAGAGTGGTGGAAAGGACTAGCCTTTCCACTGTTTGTAAAGTGATTTCTTCTTCTTCTCTAATCATGCTACGAGTGAGAGCTTGGAGTTTGAATGGAGGGAAGTTTATTTCCCATTTTCCCTAACTTGTAATCATTTTTCATTCTCTGTTCTTTCCATTTTTGTACTATTTGTAATATATGTTGTTTTTATTGTACAATAGCCGAAGACCTATATTCTTTTAAATATATATTACATGTTTATACCTCCTAAATCCATTCATCTCTTTACTTTTCATCTGTCAATGTGTTATTCGTAGTTTAGGACTTTTGAGAGTTCTTGATAAGTTGTTTTGCTAATAACTCTTATCTATTTAATTAAGCTATTTTCATCACTTAGCCAGTGTATATTGACAACTACCTGAGAGGCGAATTAACAAGGATATAGCTAATGAGAGCAAGGAAATGTTTGGAGACAAACTCCAACTTGGCGAGATAACTTCCATCATTTATACCCCGATAGAAGGATAAATGTGGGTAATAGGCACTGAGAGGTTACTGTCCTTAAACGCGAAGCTCTATATCTTTTATAAGTGAAATCTTCAAGATATCTCGTCTAACTAGGTTGAGTCATTTCTACCTTGACAGGAGGACAAGTGTTGTGTTGAAAGACTCCGAGAGGATCTCACCTTAATCATAGACTAGTCGCATCAAGGATTTCATGGCCTAATCGCCTAGTAATATATAGACACTGCTTCACCCCGTTTCTAATAAAAGTTAGTTCGCATCTCCATTTCGCATCCATCTAATTCCCCTTTGCAAAATCTCTAGTATACATAAGTAGTTATAGTTACACTTACATTCGTTTATTTATTATTCTTTATTCTTTTATGTCGCCTGATTCAAGAGTAAACTTTATAACTAAGCTTTGATATCAATTCCATGTGTTCGATCCTGGATCATCCAGGTAAACCTATTGTTTTGTTTATACGTGGGCAAGCAATAGGAAAATTGACAGTCAAGGTATGAGATAAATAGGTACATAGTGAGTACTTCACATACAATGATCATGACCAGTGACTTATCCCATAGAATTAATTATGCATATAAACAACCTTGAGTCTGGACCTAACATTTATAGCAACCTCTTCTTTCGTTTTCTATGGGTGGGAAGAATTTCTTCATGAATGTCTCTATTACATCTTTCCATATTATCACCTCTCCTTGTTCCAAAGAGCTTGCTCATCGTTTGGCCTCATCCCTTAGTGTGAATGGAAAAATGGAAAACTGTAACTCATCCCGAGAAATGCCCGATAGATGGAATGAGGCATAGATGAAGTAGAAATTACAAACATGTTCATAAGGATATTTGCATTGGTGGCCGCCAAATTTTCTTATATTCTTAATCATCTGTAGCATTACAGGTTTGGCCAAAATGTGAATTCTCGCCAAATGTGATGTAGGTGATACCAGGGTTAAAGTCATAAAGGTTGGATGAAGCACAAGATCGTATAGGTATATCTAAATCATGGACCAAGTAAGCAGGGTTGGGTTCCTCAGCAGCTTGATTAGTAGGGATACCTTTGTTTTTATTAGCTCTTTGTCTCCACAGTGTTTGTCTTCTATTTCTCCGAAAAGTTTTGAAAAGTTTACTTTATCTCAGGGTCAAGTCCAAATTTAAGCTGTTCACCTTCTCTTTAAAATTGTTCACACACTCTTCGGCTTTAAGTATGTGATTTAACTGAAACAAAACTTCTTCATGAGGCTAGCACACAAATTGAATTGAAAAAGGAAAATCATCTATTCCTCGACAACGACGCCAAAAACTTGCTTGTTATTGTAAAATACAACGTTTGATCGTGGATATGTGTCATATTAAGCTCTAACTAAGCAACTTAGTCGACAATTAGACTAGGATGATGCGATAAAAGATGCAATTCTTATCTGTGTTGCTAATTTATTCATGATATGCATGTTATAGACAGTTTCCTCTCTATCACCCAAGTGTAAGTGAAGAGAGGTTTCTTGGTAATTCCAAGGTCCAACACAAAGAATTAATGTTTCAATTACATTCATTCTATCCCACAGCTAAATCTATGTGGTATATTCTATATAGTATGGATATGAACAATATATTTTATCCTAATTATATACACTAAGGTGCAATTCGTGGCGCAAAATGTTCATGGCGATAGAGTATAATGAAATAAGAAATCATGTAGTAGGCATGACATGAAAGAATATTTAATTAACTAATCGGAAGCCATTATGCATTGATACTTCGAGGAGATATAAAACATCTATTAATTTCAAAATTAAGGCGAGCGTGCTTTCAGTGCCTTCACCATACTTGCTTTCCTCTTAGGATCCAAATACCCAAAGTTAAGCTATGATTTGTATCTAATGAGTTTGTTTGCATCACAAATAACTTATCCTAACTTAAGGCGAGCATCCTTTCGATGCTTTTGTCGCACACGTTAACCATTCTATAACATATGCAGAGGATGAGCATGGCAATGAGATTATAATGTTATAACCTCTTAGCTACGTACTTAGTTAAATACGAGTTCTCACTTGTCATGTTATTCATCTTAATGCGATTGTCTTTTCTCTGAAATAAATAATGATTGATAGCCGCGCTTAGCGAAATAAAAATTATAAGACATACATCTAGATTTTCTGATATCAATAACACATTACTTTGCTCATGAACCAATTAAAGACATTGAAAATGGATAGCAATAGAGGAATGGGAGAATGGTAGAAGAAATGCATTAATATTATAAACATGACTTTAGACGTCTAGGCCAAATAGTACATTTTACAAATTAATACATAAAAGTTGTAAAGTGGGATACAAAAAAGTGAATCAAGCCTCCGGTTATGATTTCACTTACTCCAGGACTCTAATTGTTGCTTGATTCGATGAGGAGAAATGATAGGGGAACAACTCTTTCTCTTTTGTTCTAAGCTCTCACCTAAAAATCAAGACCAAAAGAATGGAATGAGAAGTGAGCTTGCACTCCGGTCTAATTTCGCACACTTAGCTTTGAAGTTAATGTCTCTATTTATGAGTAGGAAGTGATGTTCACAGGACATTCCACGCCTCATAAATGCTTCTGATAAAGCTGTATCAGTATCGTGCAGACATCATTTTGTCCTTTTCTAACATTTGTACCAACTAAATTTGTCTGCTATGGCTTCAGATCGCGTCAGTTGTCGTGATCGTCTCTATGGTTGGTTGCGTGCATCTCTTCGCCTAACATTTTATCGCCAAACATTACTTCCTTTTTGCCTAAAATTCTGCGATAAGACATGTAAAACGCGATCAAACAAGGTACAGTTCTTTTATAGTTCGCGATACACAAGCTAATCAAATCTTCTACTTTTTCCCTGTTTTTTTATATTCCAATGTGATAAGGCTTCATTATTTTACATAAAGGCTACAAGTAACATGTATTTTTACAACTAATCATTTTATTTTTAAAGTTGTGACTTCACAGGGCTTTATAGCTCATGCTTTTATTGTTTATTTCCCTTACAGGTAGAGATCGTGGTTTCGACGTCAGTTAAAGCTCCCTGTCTAGTTTGCACGAAAAATTGTAATAAAGCTAGTAGAGGACTTAGTTGCCGTTGTTAGTAATAGACTAGTATAATAGTTTGGATTTGAGTTTTATTTTGGTGTCGCCATAGTTGGACTTTGAACTTTGATTTTTTATGGAATACGGTACAAGTCCAATGGAAAACTAGGAGCATTTTTACTCTATATGCATCTAACTAATTAGAGATTAACATGCAACATAACAACCCTAATTAAATGAAATTAGGGTTAAAGTGAGATCATACCTCTGAAGCTTTCTGATTCCTCAAAAATATCCTTAGGAACTCGAATCGGGACCACCATTAGTGTTAACCTGTTATTCTTTGGACTTAAAACCAGGTTGTGAGACCTGTTGAATGAAGGAAAATGCAAAACAAAAGGAAAAAGGAAAGTGGAATTTTATGGTTAACAGTTTTTGGAGAAAAAAAAATTGTAATTCAAAATTATAAAAAAAAAGGCCAAAAAATGGCCAAACAAATTACATGCAAAAATGCTTGTAATTTGTTCATAAAAACTGAACATCTAATATTACACTTACAATTAGTGGAACTTAGTGAATTAGGTGTTTACATCTTATGTAGCCACCTACCCCATTAAGTGGTAGTGAGATTATCCAACAAAATGTTGGATTTTTTCACTAACTTTAGTCCAAGGGTAATATGGTCATTTGACCATACAAGTCATAGTCAAACTTTGACTTTTTCAAGTCAAAAATCAACTTTACAATTTTGTCTGTCTTGACTAATTTCAACCAGCCGAGCATGAAATCGCGTTTACTTTCCAAAATTCAAATCGCATTTAAATATAAAGTAGGTCAAAGATTGACTTTTCAAAGCCAAAAGTGAACAATTGACTTTTTTCAAATTTGACAATTTTCATCAATTCCGAGCTTCCAAATATGAAATCGTATTCATATTTTAATATTTAAATCACATTTAAACATAAAACTCTATAACCGACAGGTATATCACATATATTCATCGATTGTTCTCTCTGTCCTTAATTCGAACAATTCGAATTATTCCAACATATTGTTCCAAGTTAATTCCATATGGGTTAGTGATAGGTTGTAGAACTACAAGTTATTGTAGCCTCTTTTATAGAAGAATGAGGTCAAAAGGTAGAAGAAGTGTATCAAATTTTTTTACTTATGTTAAAAAAGCATAAGTATTTAGAAATAAACTTTACATAGGCATCCATGTCTATTTTACCGCATTTCAGTGTCTTTATGCAAGAATAAAAGCAAAAGAAGAGATTAGTGAATTGTAGAGGATATTGCATAAGAGCTATACGAGAAGAGCCATCTAGCGAGAATAAATACTAGGCGAGAAGCTTCATCATTACGTGAGGACGGTTCACTAGAAGAGAAGATTGGTAGTTAAGGATGATGCATGTGACTTGACAATGGTGGCTTTCGACGCTGAATCAGAAGAATAAAAGTTTTCCACCGAAAGTTACCTATATAAAGGATTGTTCACAATCGAGAAATAGTGGCTAGCTATGTGAAAACGCCATATGATTGTGTCTGATTCAGGTGTCTGAATAGGACAAAGTCTAGAGATTTAGCCGTTTGTAAAAGTCTTCTTCTTCTTCTTTGACCAAGCTGTGAGTGAGAGCCAAGATTTTAAAGGAAAGGAAGCGCATTTGTAATATATATTGTTCATATTGTACAATGGTCGAAGGCATATATTCTTTAATATATATTACATGTTCATATACTTTTAATCCATTCATCTCTTTACTATTCACTTGTCGATGTGTTATTCGTAGTTTAGTCTTTTGATAAGTTTTTGATAAGTTGTTTTGCTTATAACTCTTATCTCATTAGTTGAGCTACTTCATTGTCTGGCCAGTGCTTATCGCCAACTATTCGAGAGGGGAAGTAGCAAGGATATGGCTAACGTATGCAAGGAGGAGTTTGGAGACAAACTCTACCTTGGTGAGACAACTTCCATCATTCGTACACCAAAAGAAGGGCAAGTGTGAGCGATAGGCGTCGAGAGGGTGCTGTCCTTAACCGTGAAGCTCTATACATTTTATAAGTAAATCCTTCTAGATATACCTCACCTAACTAGGTTTAGTCACTTGTACCTTGAAAGAAGGACAAGTATGGTGTATAAAGACTCGAAAAGGAGCTCGCCTTAATCATCAACCAGTTATGAGAGCCATATCGGATAAAGACTCTCATGGTCTAATCGCCTAATCATGCATATACATTCCTTCACCCATTCTTCGTACAAGTTAGTTCATATCTTCATTTCACATCTATATAATTCCCCTTTATAGAATCTCTAAAGTACATAAGTAGTTTTAGTTTCGATTACATTCATTTATTAATTATTCATTATTCTTTTATATCGTCTAATCAATGAATAAATCCAAGAACTAATTGTTGATATCAGTTTCCGATGTTTGATGCTGGATCATCCAGATAAACCTATTGGTTCCCTTATACATGGTCAAGTAATAGGAAAACTTGTACACGACAAGGCCTTAGCTTTAATATAATGAAGAGATTCATAAGAAGCATTTTGCATGCAATGATCCTAAATCAATGATACATTATGACACATGAAGTACAACTTACCTTACCAACAAATCAATGATCTCACTATAGATATATTTTTGTCCATATGATATAACCATAATTAGTAAGGTAATCTTTCATAGGTTGTTCCTAATCTCGACTGGGTCTAAATACCTTTTAACCTCCGAGACAACATCTTGTTCCTTAAGTCCCACTAATCTAATATTGAACAATTGGTTTAAGGTTCAACCTATAAATCAAATCCCTAGGTAGGGCCCCTTGTTCAAGACTTAGATTCAGTCCTTAAGGGAATAACCTATCTACTAACCTTAAAATGGGTAGGAGTGAGTTCCACCTTCCACACATGTCTCTAGGCATCCATCAAATCTTATCCCTAAATTAAGAGGCTTGTTGGGCCAGCACCGTTGAGCTACCCTCACCTATTCAGATCTAAGGACAATACTGTTTGAATAGAAGTTCATAGTTAGCTAAGGGTTAAGATTAAGTTACTTAGGTCATCAACAAGTCGATTTGGTTAGTTTTATATAGTCAATGGTGTAACTTAAAAGTAACTATTTCATGGCTCCAATCTTACGTAAACTCTTTATACAGGATGCCCTTACTTCCATGTCTCTACATGAATAATTTAGAATTACTTCGTTTATAATAACTATAAAGTGAGCCGCATCCACAGTGTTTCCAGAATAAGGCGTCCAACCCTTATTCATACACTATAGACCATTTTGGCTATATATCGAACTTGATCCATGTTTTTGTCTCTACATAAAGTTCAAGTCTACACTAGATAGCCTCGGGACTTTAGTTTAGTGGATTGATGATTATAGTATTCTATTTTCACTAATAAGTCCTCAAGAGCCACTTTATTGAATAGAATATAATTAGAATAAAAAACTACAAGTTTTAGGACATAAATTCCAACAGTTTTGTTTATATAAGTCTGTTCAACATGTTGTCCATTTTTTTGGGTAAACTAAAAGTTGTTTGTAAGTATTTAAATTTAGTAGCACAAAGTTAGACATTTCTTTTTGCACTATATCTCTATTTTTATTAAAAGAGGTAGATATAAGTTACAGGTTATGCAAGGTCGATAGAAGTTTATACAGAACGATGTTTGTTGGCTTTTCACCACATCTTGAGCTTAGTGAAGAGATGCTCCGGGATAGGATGTGACAAGATGACAGTTGAGCAGTACAACCAGGAGTTTGACATGCTATCCTGTTTTGCACTAGGATTAGTTGAACCCGAGGCATTGAACTAAGAGATTTGTCAAAGGCCTAAAGAAGGATCGTCAAGGTTTTATTGAAGCCTTTAAGCTGGCTATCCAAGTTGAAGCATTGCACTTGACAGTGGACATGAGTTTCCATGAGGATGATGACCTTCCGAAGACTTTACGGAAGGGACCATCTGCAGAACAAAAGCGAAAGGCTGAGCAGCAGCATACTGATGTTCCATAGAGGAATTTAAAATCAAGTGGTACTTTCCATCATTGCCAATAGGAGATCACTGAGGCAAGTGGAACCCTGAGAGAGAGACCCTCTTGTCTTATTTGTCAAAGATATCATTCAGGTTGTTGTTTGACTGGGACCAAAGTTTTCTTCAGATGCAAGAAAGAGGAACACAGTTGACAAATGCTCTCTTAGATCAATCATAGCAATTTTGAACCTTCGAGTACATTTCAATAAAGAAAGTTTATTGATGAATAAACGAGCATGGTAGTGAAAGAGAATCTTAACAAAACACTCTAATGTCATATAATTTAACACGAAACTGAAATTTAAACAAAATGTAAAGGGGCATTTGCAAAAATAGTAAAAATGTATGATAAAATGGCCCATGTCACTACATTTTATAAATTGCAAAAGTAGCAAATTTACAAGTAGATAGTCCTCTGATAGCCCTTTGATGGCCCTCTGGTAGTCGTATGATGTATCTAATTACTTGTCATATATGTCATATTTGCAATATACAAAAAAAAAAAGTGTTATGGACTACTTTTTTCTAAAATTGTTTGTCATCTAATGGAATTTCCCAAATGTAAATTCAAGAAAACTTATATGAAATTTGAGACTCTCCTTTTATTCTTGATTGTTTTTGTCGATTCCAATCATAGATGATGACAAGGGCCTTCTCTACTATTTTTTGGCTTTAGAACGTGATTGTGGGATCAAATTGGTGATCGATTTAATGTGTTTTTTTAAAAGAAAATGAAAAGTATGAACTTTTCACACTTTTCTCCAAACTTTTCTAATTCTTCTCACCAAATTACTCAATTAAGCAAGCATATACATACACTTTTTCATGCAAAAGTAATTGACATGGAATTGATACTTAATTGTTTGAAAACCGATGGAAGAGGTGGAAACTTTCAAGAAACAAATTCAATTTGAAATTGAATTTCAAAATTTTAAATTATCTGATTTTCTAAAAACTGAATCTCTAAAATTGAAATTTCTAATTTTATTATATATCTCCAGTGTATGGGTAGTGGTTTTGTTCGACTATGGGTCATCGCATTCGTTTATATCTCCAATCTTTGTATAATATGCGTGTCTAGAATTAAAATCAAATAACTCAAATAACTTTGCGTAGTGGTTATGTTCGACTATGGGTCATCACATTCGTTTTTATCTCCAGTATTTGTATAATATGCGTGTCTAGAATTAAAATCTTTGAGTTATGTTTTATTAATGTCTACTCCATCCAGAGAATTTATGTTGTTACAAGAGAAGATAAAAGAATGTTAGATAGAGATAACAAATCATTTTCTAGATGTAACCTTGTTAGTTCGAGGCATGCATGATTTTGATGTGATATTAGGCATGGGTTAGTTATCTACTAACCATGCAAATATAGACTGTTCTCACAAGGAGGTAGTTTTTTATCCTACTGTAGAGGCTAGTTTGAAGTCAAACGGGGTTGGGACTGTGGTCTTACCCAAAGTCATTTCGGCCATAAAAGCCAGCAAGCTGCTCAACCAGAGTCTTTAGAGTATCTTGGCAAGTGTTGTAGACACTAGGGAAGCTGAGGTTTTCATTGTCATCAGAACTCGTGGTGAAAGACTATCTAGATATTTCTTTAAAGGAGATTCCAGATTTTTTGCATCACCAAGAGATCGATTTTTCCATTGAGTTAGAATCAGGCATCGGTCCAATACCAAGAGCTCCGTACATAATGGATCCAGTCGAGCTGAAAGAGTGTGTCGACTTGAGTAGCACTAGTATTGTTTGTCAAAAATAAGAATGAGTCGATGTGCCAGTGCATTAACTATAGAGAGCTAAACAAGGTGGCTATTAAGAACAAGTATTCATTGCCCAGAATTGATAATTTATCTGACTAGTTGTAAGGAGCCACTGTATTCTTTAAAATAGACCTACAATTAGACTACCACCAATCGAGGATTAAAGATAGCAACATTCTCAAAACTACCTTCCATTCCATGGACATTACGGGTTCATTGTAATTTCTTTCAGATTTGACGAACACTCCTTATAAATTGATTTCAGACTTAGTGTTATGGATTTGGTGTATGTGCTAGTATATTTATATATTCTCTATCCGGCAAGTCAAGCATCTTCATCATCTTCCCCCACCGCCACTTTTTGTTTCGCATTTTTCGTTGAGGCTTGTAAGCTTTGCTTTGGCAGTGAAAGGAGGCTTGTCTCGCCATCTACCTCAGGGGTTGTTTACTTTCCCCTTTCTAATGGGTCATTAACTGCCTCATGCAGGACTTCTCTTTTTGGTAACTCCATAGGGGTCAGTGTCAAGTCTTTAGACTCCTTAAACGCGTTTTCTACTATGGCTAATAGGTTAGAGATAGAGTCTTGAAATACATCCTGGTTGAACTCTTCAGAACTGGTCGAGTTATGTTGGATGGGCAATGTTGTGGAAAGAGTTTAAGGAGGGTTCTTTTGCTGTGGGACATAGATCTTAATTGGATCATACAAAACTAAGGCAAGATTTTGATTAGGTTCTTGACTTCAAGAGGAAGTAGGGAATAGGTTTTCGAGGGGTGATTTTGGTGTAATGGCTTTGGAATTTGAGGGGGTTAATTTTTGGATTTTCAAAGAGGATTGAGATGTGTTAGCCTTGAAGGATTTTGGTTTGGATTTTAAGGGCAAGAAGGTTTTGGTGGGCTTCTTCTTTTAGAGACCAGTGGTTCACACGGGAGGCAAGGTTAATTTCCTTAGAATCCTTAGCCTTGGAGGATTTGACTCTCTTTGATCCTGAGGCCTCTTCCTCACCTTGCCTCTTGAGTTTAAGTGGGTCATCGTATTCCTCTCTCTCTTATTCTTCACTTACTTTCAATTCTTCCACATTCTTGTTTGATCTTGAGGCGTTTTGTACTTGATTTTTTTTTGTGGATGGTAATGACGCGACGGAGAGTTGATGCGGTATAAACTTTGTCCTTCACCGTGACTTGAGGAAGCTTTTCTACTAAAGACATGCCTTTATGCAAAGATGTTCAATAAGGTGTAAGAAGGGCTTCGTTTCTCGAGGATGCTTAACCCAAGCTACCAGATGCTCTTATATTTTTTTGCCTACATTCACCGTAATCTCCATCATAATACAGTTTATGATTTCAAGACACGTTCCAATGTCAAGCGACTCAATTTAAAAATGAAAAGCAACTTCAAGACTTGGTGTAAAATGATTTCAAGGCTGATATCACAGAGCTAAAAATGCAGAATCCAACGTTAAGTTAACCAAGCGAGCATCATTGCGGACGGATAGACAATGCATAACTTTAGTAGGCTACATCCATGTGGCAATGATTAGCCTCATACCCATACCACACTATTTGCTCGGATTGGAGGAACACCTTATTGAAGCTGACCCAAAACCAAGTGTCGCAGTAGAAGCTTCTCAACCGCGTCAAACATAAATTTAGGGGTGTATATGTATTTGTTCTCTTGTAATTTTGAATAATACTTATGTAAATTCTATCCTCTTATAATTTATAACATTTGCAATACAAGTATGAATTTTGATGCAATCATTCCATGTTTAACAATTCTTATCGCAGGTTTAGCTTTCTACGTTTAAGTACTTCAATTTTTATTTGTCTTGAAGGGATAACTTCAATGATATATGTTGGAATTTATGTTTTAAAACTCGATGTTTGTAGTTTAAAATTATACTCTATTCAATAAATTGGTTATTGAGGACTTATTACTGAAAATTGAATACTATAATCTTGAGTTCAATAAACTTTATGTGAAGTGATATCTGACAAAGACATTTAGGTTCTCGAAGCACACACAATCATTACAAATCAAATTCTAAATTTGAAAAGCAACGTTTGACATTCTCCAAAGCCCTAAATAATTATGAACAAAACCCTTTTGCTCAACACCTTACGAGAAGATCAAAATGCCTAATGCATTTTAATGTGAACCCTTCTCGCTTGGTGTCTTCATCGAGCAAAACCCTAATTTCATTCGCCTAAAAACTTCGCAAGAAAAATCGCGCTCCCTAACTCGAAAAGAATACTAAAAAAACTAAACTACAAAAATAATAATAACAAGTATAGAAAAATAATTTACAAGTATAATATACAAAACAAATACAAAAATTAAGGATGCATATGTTAAATAAGCTGATAAAGGAAATTTATATGTTATAGATGCATCTTTGCATTCATGTTCTTTGGAGAGGAAGGTTGTGTCTCATCGCATGTTGCTCCTCATAGGTTCCTAGCCGCAATCTCTTCTCCTAAACTGCTTTGATCATTTGAAGCATGACTCTTTGCATCTCGATTGCTCATCACAATAAGCCTCTGCTCCCAATCATTCATCGCATTGTTCAAATGATCTTTCTTGGTCTTTATCACATAATTAATAAAGACATAGATCTTACTAAACTTACTGCGGGACACTTCCTTTGACGCCTTTATATAGGTTCTTAAACTTCAACAAATTTAACAGTTAAGATCTCAGGCGTTTGAGGGTTGCAATTTCATTTACGAGATGCATTCATTGAGTTCCGTCTTGGTTACTTGCCGAAAGATACACTTAACCCTAGGGCTGGTTCAAGCAAACATAGATCACTCTGGTAACTCGAACCTTTTCATGCGATCATCGGCTGAACACGTGATTCACCAAAGTTAAATAGTTTGCCCAAAATCAAAGTAAAACCCTACTCTAGTGTTTGAAAATCAATTCTCCTCCAACGACGCAAAAAATTTGCTAAGAATGTTAGGTTCGGACTTAAAGTTGTTTATATGCGTAATTAATTCTATGTGAAAAGTCATTATTCATGATCATTCCATGTGAAGTACTCACTATGTACCACTTTATCGCATAAGAACCAAGTCCTTGTTGAGTACAAGTTTTCCTATCGCTTTCGTAAGTATAAACGAAACAATAAGTTTACCTTGGATGATCCAGGGTTGAATACAAGGAATTTCTATCAAAGCTTAGTTCTAGAATTTACTCTTCAATCAAGTGGTATAAAAGAATAAAGAATAATAAAGAAACGAATGTAAGTGGAACTCTAACTACTTATGTACACTAGAGATTCTGCAAAGGGGAATTATATGGATGTGAAATGGAGATGCGAACTAACTTGTATTACAAATGGGGTGAAGGAATGTCTATATATTACTAGATGATTAGGCCATCGAAGCCTTGATGCAATATAGCTTTCATACTAGTCTATGATTAAGGCGAGCTCCTCTTAGTGTCTTTAAACGCAATACTTGTCCTTTTGTCGAGGTACAAATTAATCAACCTAGTTAGGTGAGATATATCTAGAAAATTTCACTTATAAAACATATGGAGTTTCGCGTTTAAGGACAGCAACCTCTCGGCGCCTATTGCCCGCACTATCCTTCTGTTGGGGTACAAATGATGGAAGTTGTCTCGCAATAGTGGAGTTTGTCTCCAAACTTCTCCTAGAGCATGTTAGCCATATCATTCCTACTTGCCCTCTCTGGTAGTTGACGATACACTAAGAAGTGATGAAAATAACTTAACTAATGCGATAAGAGTTATAAGCAAAACAATTTATCAAGAATCTTCCATAAGTCCTAAACTATGAATAACACATTGACAGAAGAAAAGTAAATAGATGAATGGATTAAGGAGGTATAAACATGTAATATATATTTAAAACAATATAGGTCTTCCGCCATTGTACAATATGAACATATATTACAAAGAATACAAAAATGGAAGAAAACAAAGAATGGAAAATGATTACAAATTAAGGGAAATGAGAAATGGACTTCCTTCCATTCAAACTCCTAGTTCTCACTCGCAGCATGATCAAAGAAGAAGAAGAAATCTCTTTATAGATGGTGGAGAGGCTAGTCCTTTCCACCAATCTTTAGGGTTTGACCCATTCAAGCCTCAGGCCAGACACGAACTTTTGGCTCTTCACACAGCTGGCCTCCTGTAAATGTTGACGAAGGAGGCTTTTTATAGACAACTTTTGGATGGAAAACTATTCTTTTGTGTGTGTCAGTGCCGAAAGCAACCTCTGACAAATCACATTAGCTCCAACTATAACTTTTGTCTTCTAGCAAACCTTTTCTCACTTGATGGTTTGGTCTTTTCGCATAGTCTTGTCACGAGCTCCTTTGCGATTTGTCAGCTTTTTCTTCTTTGCTATAAATCCTACGTTTAAAACACTAAAAACAAGGTAAAACAAAAATGGATGCTTATGTACAATGTATTTCTAAATACTTGTGCTTTTTCAACATAATCATGGCACTTTGATACACTTCTTTTACATTTTGACCTCGTTATTCTATAAAAGAGACTACAATAACTTGTATTTCTACAAGTTATCAAGGCAGAACCTAATGTTCTTGAAGCATAGAGAAAATCTGCACGACACGAGGCAAAGGTTTAAATGTTTGGTGAAAGCATGCCCCACAATGGCATTTTTGAATGTGTATTGATGGAGGTATTCTATCTTAAGCTGAGTGAGGATAAATAGCAGACTGTTGATGTTATTCTTGTAGGAGGAACGTTTAGGAGTTCTTATAATGAGATAAAGATAACACTAAACTTTATGGCCAGCAACAGCCCGAAATGGAATGATGGTGGTTTTGGTTTGCGTCAAGGAGACAAGAGGACGAACTTAAGAAGGAATGGATAAAGATGCAATGGTGGAATTGTAAGGTCAAGTTACCTAACTAAGCAAGTTGCTCCAATCTATGGCATTATTATAAGTAAATGTCACAGGTAGATCAGTTCAAACGGTAAAGCATGTGAATGAGATAGGGTGTGTGCGATGTGGTGGCCCTCACAACACCGATGTATGTCCACTCAACACTCAGACTATCGCATACATGAAGCACGACTCTTACTCAAACACCTACTAACTCGTGTTGGATTGGGAGAAGTGTCAGTTCATGCTGAGTGAGGGAATTGTGCTTGGGCACAGGATCTGCCATGCGGGATTAGAACTCGATCCTACAAAGATTGATGTGACGAGTAAGTGGCCACCGCCTTTGGATTTAAATTGACTAAGGAGCTCTTTAAGACATACTGGATTTTATCGCAGATTCATCAAAGGATTTTCCTAAATTGCAAAATGTAACCTCTTATGCGCCAATCAACCCTTTGATTTCAATGAGAAACGTCACATAGCGTTCCAGACTTTGAAGGACACATTAACTTCAACGCCTATTCTCATCACCCCTATTGGTTGCAACCATTCAAAGTTATGTGCGATGTAAGTGATTTAGAAATATAAGTTATTATAGTCTTTTAGATAGAATAATAAAACCAAAACTCATCAGAAATGTGTCAAAATAAGTAGCTTATGTTGTAAATTCATAAATATTTAGAAATACACTTTACATAAGCAGTCAAACCTATTTTACCTTGTTTTTAGTGTTAACGTAGGATTATGAACAAAAAAAAAAAAGCTAGCGAATTGTAAAGAAACTTGCCTGAAGATTACGTGAGAAGACCATATCAGTGAGCAAGAAAAAGGTTCGCTAAAAAACAAAAGTGGTAATTGGAGTTAACGTGGCTTAACACAGAGGCAACTTTTGTCGTTAACATTTTCAAAAGATTAGATTTCCCACAAAAATATGCTATATAAAGGACTTCATCTTTGTCAAGAAAAATAGGTCTGAATGGACTAGGGGTGCTTGAATATGCCAAGAGCCCGGCTGTGTGAGGAGCCAAATGTCCGAACCAGCCAAAAACTAGAGAGTGGTGGAAAAACGAAACCTTTCCACTATCTGTAAAAGCATTTCTTCATCTTCTTCGATCAATTTAAGAGTAAAAGCTTGGGATTTGAGTGAAGAAGATCTCATTCCTCATCTCCTTAACTTGGAATGTCATTTGTATTCTTTTCATTCTTTGTATCTAATTGTAATGTATTTGTTCATATTGTACAGTGGCTGAAGGCCTATATTTTTTAATACATTGCATATTTATACAGTTTCAATTATCCATCTTTTTACTATTCATCTATCTTTGTGTTATTTGTAGTTTAAGTTCTATGATAGGTTCTTGTTAAAAAGGTTACTTTATAACTCTTATCGCGTTAGATGACCTATAGTCATCACTTGACCAGTGTTTATCACCAACTACCCAAATTGGCAAGTAGCAAGGATATGGCTAATGGGTGCAAGGAGAAGTTTCAAGACAAACTTTACCTTTGCGTGATAACTTCCATCATTTGTGTGACAAAGAAGAACAATTGTAGGTATATGGCACGAGAGTTTGTCACTCTTAAAAGAAAAGCTCTATAAGTCTTGTAAGTGAAGCGTTTTACATATTACTTGCTTAACTCAACTTAGTCATTTGGATCCCGAGGGGTAAGCTAGGGTGACATTTAAAGGCACTGAGAGGCGCTCACCTTAATCAAAAGCTAGTTAACTAAGCTATATCGCATCAAGGTTCTTTTATTTCTTAACCGCCTAGTAATATAGAAAAGGAATTGCTCGTAATAGTATTTATGATAGAAAAGTATAGGAGCTAGATTGTTAGTTCCAAAGTTACAGTACACCTGATCATTCTGCGATCAGATATTTAATGGCGAAGAAAGATGCCAAGTCATGGTTAACTAGATGGATCGTATTTCTTCAAGAATTTGATTTGGAGATGTTTGATCGCAAGGGTACCTAGAACCAAGTGGTAGATCACCTATCGTGTCTTAGCAATAAACCTTTCCAATGCGAAAAGAAAGAAATTGTAGATTGCTGTCACACCCCCTCCCGGACTACCTGCTACCTTAGACCGAAAGATGGCGTGAAGCCGACGTACAACATTATTCTGTACCTGTATCTGTCGACTCTGCTTAAAACTTTCATGTGATGAACTTGCCAATCTAGTATATAAACTATTGTACATGCCACAAAACACATCGGATCCTAGGCTAGTCAAACACAGCTAGTCAAACACATACATGAAGTGTACCTCAAATTTACCGATTTCACGAGTAAACCTAAAGACACCTTAATCAAAATATAACCAACAAAATTTACACAACTACAGCTCCTAAAGCTTATACAAACTGTGGAGTATCTATAACATACAAGGGTGTATATACACCACAACACAACAGACTCTATGCCCAACTCAAAACACGTACTGGCAATCGATAATGAAGCTTCCGCAGACTAAAGCAGTCTATCAGGCACCGGGAAGTTGATCTCTACCTGGAAAATGGGTAAAATATTTTGGAAAGGGTGAGCTATGGAGCTCAGTGAGTGACTCAGTTTAAAACTATGAATTTAAAGATAAGAGCACGTGAAAACTTTACACATATAAATCTGTTTATACAAGTCGTAAATGTAAATGTGTAATAGTAAGAATAGCTTCCTTAAATACTCAGCATGTTCATCATTGAAATCTAGCAAGGCATATCAAGTATATCGAAGCATTTTAACTAACATGACGAATCTACGTTGTGTAGGGTACACCTAGTACAACAACGTTTACAAGCACTACGATGTAGTGGGGCCCGCCCAGCACTCCCATCGTCTTTGTCGTAGTGGGGCCCGCCCAGCACTCACGACAGCATCGTTGTTACAGAGTACACTCAACGTCAACAACGAAATCTAACCAGTGTGCACACGGTAATCTCTAGCCTCAGGCTCAAGATCTCAGTCATGTAGTTAATGAAAATTTCATAAATCATCATAAAATATTAAAACATGCCTGCTTATAAATTTTACACAAAGCTCGAACTTTACTCAGCTCTTTTGTGGAAAATTGTAGTTCTTAAAACAAAACTTCATACTAATTCATGCTTTGCTTAAAATATTGTGGTTTAAATACTTTCCAAACATTTAATATCTACGTGCTAGCATAAATTTCTTTAAGAAATCTAGTCTCCAAATGTATACTTGAAAATAGTCATGAAATTCAAATACCTTTCATGGCTTCGTAAATAAACATTTATCGCATTCAATCATAATAACAGTTATGGAAAATATTTCAAAGTTGGTTTTGTCACTCACAGTCTTGGGCTAGATCCTTGGTCTATAAGCTCGGTTTAATTCTTCTCGGCCTGCCAACAACCCAACCGAGTATTAAAACCTTAAACATTCTGGTTTCCTAAAGATATACATAACATGTCGCACCAAAGATGACGCTCGAAAACAAAGCTTAAGAAATAAAATCCTATTTCAACAATTCTCTAAAATTTCCAGATTTCTAACATAAAATTCAAAGAACTATAACTTTCTCAATACTTAACCAAAATGAGTGTTCTTTAGATCAAACTCTTCATTTTGAGATCCTCTAAAACTTACCTGAAGACATATAAATCTGATTCCCCGTGCATAAACACATATAACCCTCAAAACAGAACCACTTCCAGAATCGCGCGCACACGACCTCTTTAACTTGTTCCTACAATTTAACCAATTTTTAGTCGTTTTTGGTTTACAATTTCTTCATGAAAGTTGTAGTAAATTGAATAAGCTTTCCAACCATACCAAATATAAATTCTAACTCCACCGATACACTCTGAAATACAAGAAAAACCAGAGACCTTCTGATTTCGAGTGAAAACCAACTGCCCTGTTTTCTTCATCAAAAAGCACCAAATGAAAATCCGAATATGCTCCAACGTTCTTCATAAAGTTTGTTTAAAAATGAGTTAACTTTCAGTAAATGTAAATCTCACCTCTTAATTCCTTTTGAAGAGTTCAAACCGAATTAAAAACCAGTGATGTGCAGAATGAACTAAAATTCAGCCATTGATACACTTTGCTTGAGTTCTCCTCCTCTTCTTCAACCTAAAAAATTCTAGTAAAATTTCTCTTCTTCTTCCAAACTCTCTCTTAGAAGTTCTCTGCAAATTGAAGAAGGAAAAAGAACAAAAAAATAAAAGGAACTTGGATGTCTTCAAACTTGGCGGTGAAGGGAAGAGAAGAAGAAGAAGAAAAGAGAAAATGAAATTTTCTTCTCCTTTTCTTCTTTTTGTCCTTTCTTTTCTTTCTTTTCTTTAATTAATTTAATCAAACTATTTAATATATAAATATATATATTTATATTTACACTTAATATTTCCATTTTTTTTCTTTTTTTTTTCCAGATTTAAAGAAATTAAACCAAGAAAATATCGGGTTTACAACTTACCTTCCCTTTAGAAAATTTCGTCCTCGAAATTTAGAATGTCCTTAACTGAAAAGTATCGGATAGCTCTTCTTCACCTGATATTCTGGTTCCCAAGTTGCCTCCTCCGCTCCATGATGTCTCCACAAAACTTTTATGAGTGGAATCGTTTTGTTTCTCAAAACTTGTTCCTTTCTGTCGAGAATCTGAACTGGTTCTTCAACATAACTCAAATCTTCTTTTAATTCAACTGGTTGATCTTGCAACACATGCGATGGATCTGGTATATATTTTCTTAACATGGATACATGGAAAACATCATGTATTCGTGCAAGTTCTATTGGCAACTCAAGTCTATACGCTGCTGGTCCCACTCGTTCCGTTATCTGATATGGCCCAATATATCTAGGACTTAACTTACCTTTTCTTCCGAAACGAATAACACCTCGCCATGGAGATAATTTCAAGAAAACTTGATCTCCAACTTGGAATTCTAGGTTTCTTCGTCGCTTATCCGCATAACTTTTCTGTCGATCTTGGGCTTTCCTCAGATTTTCTCTGATCAACTTAATATTGTTTGTCGTAATCTGAACCAACTCAGGACCTACTAACTTCCGCTCTCCCACTTCATTCCAGCACACAGGAGTTCTGCATGGTCTCCCGTATAAGGCTTCATATGGTGCCATACCGATACTAGACTGACAGTTATTATTATAAGCAAACTCCATAAGTGGCAAGTGGGTATCCCAACTTCCTTTAAGTTGTAGGACACATGCTCTCAACATGTCCTCTAAAGTTTGGATGGTCCTCTCGGACTGACCATCTGTTTGGGGATGAAATGATGTACTAAACTTTAGCCCTGTTCCCATTGCTTTCTGTAAACTAGGCCAAAATTTAGAAGTAAACCTCAGATCCCTATCTGAAACTATGGACACTGGTACTCCATACTGACTCACAATCTTATCAACATATAATCTCGCTAGCTGGTCTAACGTAGTTGTCATTTTAATCGGTATAAATCGTGTCGTCTTGGTGAGTCTGTCTACTATTACCCATATACCATCATGTCCACTGGATGTACGAGGTAATCCAAATAGAAAATCCATAGTAATATGCTCCCATTTCCACTCTGGCACTGGCAAAGGATTAAGAAATCCTCCTGGCCTCTGTCTTACTGGTTTAACCTGTTGACAAATCAAACATCTATCAACATATTCAGCTATCTCTTGCTTCATTCCAGACCACCAATAAGTCTTCTTTAAAGTTCTGTACATCTTGGTGCTACCTGGATGCATAGCGTAAGCTGAACTGTGAGCTTCTTCTAGAATAGCATTCTTAAGCTCACTGATATTCGGAACACATAATCTTCCTTGTTTAACAATGGCTCCATCTGTTCTCAGCTCAAACTCCACCTCTAAGCCTTTCTTGGATTTCTCAAACTTCTTCTGTAAATTACTGTCTTCTGACTGTCTTCTTACAATCTCAGTTACTAGAGAAGACCGAACCTGAAATTGAGCTAAGAGACTTCCTGAATCCTCTGTAGTTACTACTGCCTTGGAACCTCTTAACTCATTCAACAAAGCTACTCGAATACCACACAAGGCACTCTTCGGAAGTCTTGACTTCCTACTTAATGCATCTGCTACTACGTTGGCCTTACCTGGATGATACTCTATAGTACAATCATAATCTTTAATCAGTTCTAGCCATCGCCTTTGTCTCAGATTTAGCTCTTTTTGATCAAAAATATACTTCAGACTTTTATGATCTGTGAAAATATGGCACTTTTCCCCGAACAAATAGTGTCTCCAGATTTTTAGTGCTAAAACAACTGCTGCTAGCTCAAGATCATGGGTAGGGTAATTACACTCATGCTCCTTCAACTGCCTTGAAGCATAAGCTATTACCTTCCCATCTTGCATAAGCACACAACCTAATCCTAGCCTTGAAGCATCACAATAAATCACATAGTCCTTCCCTGTTACAGGAAGTGCCAAAATAGGTGCTGTAACTAGTCTTTTCTTCAATTCCTGAAAACTTTGCTCGCATTTATCTGACCACTCAAACTTAACATTCTTCCTTGTCAAAGCGGTCAAAGGCAATGCCAATCAAGAGAAATCCTCAATAAAACGCCTATAGTATCCTGCCAAACCCAGGAAACTACGTACTTCTGTCGCACTAATTGGTCTTTCCCAATTGACAACCGCTTCTACTTTTTGTGGATCGACACTAACTCCTTTTGCTGAAACTACATGCCCCAAAAATACTACCTGTTCCAACCAGAACTCACATTTGCTGAACTTAGCGTATAACTGTTTTTCACGTAGAGTCTGTAGAACAATCCTCAGATGTTCCTCATGAGATTCTCTGTCAACTGAGTAAACTAATATATCATCAATGAACACAATCACAAACTGATCTAAATACCGATGGAAGATCCTGTTCATGAGATCCATGAAAACCGCTGGCGCATTCGTTAAACCGAATGGCATAACTCGAAACTCATAATGCCCATACCTCGTTCTAAATGCTGTCTTAGCAATATCTGATTCTCTAACCTTCAACTGGTGGTATCCTGACCTTAAGTCAATCTTAGAGAACAACGTTGCTCCCCTTAGTTGATCAAATAAGTCATCGATGCGTGGTAAAGGATACTTGTTACGTATTGTAACCTTGTTTAACTGTCTATAGTCAATACATAATCTGAGGGTACCATCTTTCTTTTTCACAAAAAGCACTGGTGCTCCCCACGGCGAAACACTAGGCCTGATGTATCCCTTGTCAACTAGTTCCTGTAACTGCATCTTCAATTCTTTTAGCTCGCTTGGAGCCATTCTATACGGGGCCTGTGAAATAGGTGCTGTTCCTGGTAATAATTCAATGGTGAACTCAATCTCTCTATCAGGTGGCAAACCTGACAGATCATCTGGAAATACATCAAGAAACTCTTTCACCACAGGAACATCTTCTGGCTTTAGTTTTTCTCTCTGCACTACTACGATGTGTGCAAGAAACGCTGTGCAACCCTTCCTCAGTAATTTCTCAGCTTTCAAAACTGAGATTAGACTTCTAGAAACGGCCTTCCTCATACCTCTAAAAACCACATCAGCAAAGCCTGGTTTTCTGAAAACCACTTCCTTCCTATGGCAATCCATAGATGCATAATGAGCAAATAAGAAATCCATTCCCAAAATTACATCTAACCTCTGCAACTCTAGTGGTAGCAAGTCCACTAGCAAACTGATACCTTCTACTAAAACTTCACAATTACGTAACACCTCATTAACAAGTAAAACGTCACCAACTGGAGTGTATATAGCTAACCCCTCAGATAAAGGCTCTAGCATCCTATTCAACTTAGTCAGAAATATACTAGAAACAAAGGAATGTGTAGCACCTGGATCAAATAAAACATCTGCAGGTACATTACAAATAAGAATCGTACCAGTAATAACGTCTGGTGCATCCTCTACTTCTTGTTGAGTCATAGCATAGACTTTTCCCTGTTGCCTCGGTCTTCCAACAACTCCCTTTTGCCTTGCACCACTGGTGCCCTCTATTGGAACCACTGAAACTCTCGATTGCTCAATTGTCTGGGACCCAACTCCCTGATCTCTCTGAACTGTCATGTTCAACTGCGGACAATCTTTCTTGAAATGTCTTGGCTGTCCGCACTGGTAACATACACCAGCACCTACCAAACACTGACCCCGATGGTTCTTGCCACAACTCGTGCATGGTATTCGCCTGACGGTACTAGCAATGAACTCCTGACCTGGTTGCGATCTTACTGTTGATCGAATGGGTTGACTAGGTATTCTCTGGCTCTGTCTCTGAAAAACACTACCATAACTCACGTTCCTTGATGCTTGGCCTCCAGAGCGATTCTTAAAATCTTGACGGCTTGAAATATTTATCCCAGGCGTGAACCTCTGCTGCTCACGGCCTCTAAATCCACTAGCTGTTGAAGTCCCACGACTAAGCTCCACTGCCGATTTCTCTTCTGTTATACTCTGCTCCACACGAAGGGCAGTCTCCACTAACTGAGAGAAATTCGTCCACTTAGCAATGGCTGTAACTGGGGTACGTATTTCAAAACGCAACCCTCTTTCAAACCTTCGGCACCTGTCACTCTCAAAAGCTATAATAACGTCAGCATACCGTGAAAGCTCGGTATACTTCCTCTCATACTCAGCCACTGAAAGTGATCCTTGTTTCAACCCCAGAAATTCATCCCTCTTGGCTTCGCAGTATGTGCTGGGATAATACTTATCTTCGAATATGCCTCTAAAAGTCTGCCAGTCTAAAGTACGTGCATCACTGCGTCTTGCTAATATAGATTTCCACCATCCTTCAGCCTCTTTTTGCAAAAAAAATGTGGCCAATCTAACCTTTCGCTCCTCAGGACAATTCATCACATCAAAACACTTTTCAAGCATATTCAACCAGTTCTCTGCATCAGCTGGATCTGTGGAACCTTCAAACACTGTAGCCCCTAACTTCTTCAGCCGTTCAATTCCGTATGCCTTTTCTGGATCACTAGGCTCTGCTCTATCTGTCCTTCCTATTTCCTGTGTTGTTCTCGCAAACTGCTCGTTTCCTGCACCACCTTGAACTCCTAGGGTACTAGATTACCCTACAGATGGACCTTGGGTAGGACCTTGCATCCCGTCCTGATTCTGCCGGCGTCGTCTACCAGTACGTGGTGGCATGACTCCTATAATATGTCAACACATTAGACATACTATAAATACTTAACTCAAATGCATGATACTAAATGTCTACTCACGTATTAATAATAATTGGACTCACTTCTACCCTTACCTAGACCATACTCCACTAGTTCCCTTTAAGCTAACTTGACGTTCAATTATTTACTTTCCAGTTTCTTCTTAGAGCTAACCGCTCTACCTTAATTCCCATGGAGCAAACTGCTCTGATACCAAGTTGTCACTCACACCCCCTCCCGGACTACCTGCTACCTTAGACCGAAAGATGGCGTGAAGCCGACGTACAAAGTTATTCTGTACCTGTATCTGTCGACTCTGCTTAAAACTTTCATGTGATGAACTTGCCAATCTAGTATATAAACTATTGTACATGCCACAAAACACATCGGATCCTAGGCTAGTCAAACACAGCTAGTCAAACACATACATGAAGTGTACCTCAAATTTACCGATTTCACGAGTAAACCTAAAGACACCTTAATCAAAATATAACCAACAAAATTTACACAACTACAGCTCCTAAAGCTTATACAAACTGTGGAGTATCTATAACATACAAGGGTGTATATACACCACAACACAACAGACTCTATGCCCAACTCAAAACACGTACTGGCAAGCGATAATGAAGCTTCCGCAGACTAAAGCAGTCTATCAGGCACCGGGAAGTCGATCTCTACCTGGAAAATGGGTAAAACATTTTGGAAAGGGTGAGCTATGGAGCTCAGTGAGTGACTCAGTTTAAAACTATGAATTTAAAGATAAGAGCACGTGAAAACTTTACACATATAAATCTGTTTATACAAGTCGTAAATGTAAATGTGTAATAGTAAGAATAGCTTCCTTAAATACTCAGCATGTTCATCATTGAAATCTAGCAAGGCATATCAAGTATATCGAAGCATTTTAACTAACATGACGAATCTACGTTGTGTAGGGTACACCTAGTACAACAACGTTTACAAGCACTACGATGTAGTGGGACCCGCCCAGCACTCCCATCGTCTTTGTCGTAGTGGGGCCCGCCCAGCACTCACGACAGCATCGTTGTTACGGAGTACACTCAACGTCAACAACGAAATCTAACCAGTGTGCACACGGTAATCTCTAGCCTCAGGCTCCAGATCTCAGTCATGTAGTTAATGAAAATTTCATAAATCATCATAAAATATTAAAACATGCCTGCTTATAAATTTTACACAAAGCTCGAACTTTACTCAGCTCTTTCGTGGAAAATTGTAGTTCTTAAAACAAAACTTCATACTAATTCATGCTTTGCTTAAAATATTGTGGTTTAAATACTTTCCAAACATTTAATATCTACGTGCTAGCATAAATTTCTTTAAGAAATCTAGTCTCCAAATGTATACTTGAAAATAGTCATGAAATTCAAATACCTTTCATGGCTTCGTAAATAAACATTTATCGCATTCAATCATAATAACAGTTATGGAAAATATTTCAAAGTTGGTTTTGTCACTCACAGTCTTAGGCTAGATCCTTGGTCTATAAGCTCGGTTTAATTCTTCTCGGCCTGCCAACAACCCAACCGAGTATTAAAACCTTAAACATTCTGGTTTCCTAAAGATATACATAACATGTCGCACCAAAGATGACGCTCGAAAACAAAGCTTAAGAAATAAAATCCTATTTCAACAATTCTCTAAAATTTCCAGATTTCTAACATAAAATTCAAAGAACTATAACTTTCTCAATACTTAACCAAAATGAGTGTTCTTTATATCAAAATCTTCATTTTGAGATCCTCTAAAACTTACCTGAAGACATATAAATCTGGTTCCCCGTGCATAAACACATATAACCCACAAAACAGAACCACTTCCAGAATCGCGCGCACACGACCTCTTTAACTTGTTCCTAAAATTTAACCAATTTTTAGTCATTTTTGGTTTACAATTTCTTCATAAAAGTTGTAGTAAATTGAATAAGCTTTCTAACCATACCAAATATAAATTCTAACTCCACCGATACACTCTGAAATACAAGAAAAACCAGAGACCTCCTGATTTCGAGTGAAAACCAACTGCCCTGTTTTCTTCATCAAAAAGCACCAAATGAAAATCCGAATTTGCTCCAACGTTCTTCATAAAGTTTGTTTAAAAATGAGTTAACTTTCAGTAAATGTAAATCTCACCTCTTAATTCCTTTTGAAGAGTTCAAACCGAATTAAAAACCAGTGATGTGCAGAATGAACTAAAATTCAGCCATTGATACACTTTGCTTGAGTTCTCCTCCTCTTCTTCAACTTAAAAAATTCTAGTAAAATTTCTCTTCTTCTTCCAAACTCTCTCTTAGAAGTTCTCTGCAAATTGAAGAAGGAAAAAGAACAAAAAAATAAAAGGAACTTGGATGTCTTCAAACTTGGCGGTGAAGGGAAGAGAAGAAGAAGAAAAGAGAAAATGAAATTTTCTTCTCCTTTTCTTCTTTTTGTCCTTTCTTTTCTTTCTTTTCTTTAATTAATTTAATCAAACTATTTAATATATAAATATATATATTTATATTTACACTTAATTTCCATTTTTTTTCTTTTTTTTTTCCAGATTTAAAGAAATTAAACCAAGAAAATATCGGGTTTACAATTGCTTTCCCGATGAGAGTAGTTATTTTGTGTTGAAGAAAATGAACCCTGGTATGCGGACATAGCCAACTATTTGGTATGCAAAACATGGTCACAAGACTTCAACAACCAGCAAAGAAAGAGATTGTTTCATGAAGGCAAATTCTATAGATGGGATAAACCCTTCCTATATAAGTTGGGGTCAGACCATATACTAAGAAGATGTGTTCCTGAGTATGAAACAAAAGAGATAATCACCAACTGTCATGAAGAACCTTGTGGAGGACACTTTATTAGACAAAAAATAGTTGTGAAGGTCTTGCAAAGTGGATATTTCTAGCCCACTCTATTTCAAGATGCAAGAAATTTTGTGATCAATTGTAACAGGAGCCAGAGCACAGGTAATTATGTCTCATCGCGATGAAATGCCTTAACACCCATTTTCGGAGATTGAACTCTTTGTTATCTGAGGGATTGATTTTATGGGACCATTTCCTTAATCTTGCAGCCATTTGTATTTCTCGTTGGTCAAAATGGGTTGAAGCCATCTTCTGTGCAAAGAACGATGGAATGTCAGTAAGCAAATTCCTGAAAATGAACATTTCCTCGTAGTTTACAACACCTAGAATCATTAATAGCAATGAAGGTTCTCACTTCATCATGCACATCATTGACAAGCTGCTCGGAAAGTATAATATCAACCATTAAGTTGCCACCATAAACCATAAAGTTGTCATCGCCTACCATCCTCAAAAAAATTCTCAGGTAAAGGTCTCCAAGGACTGGGCTTATCACCAGGATTCAGCGTAATGGGCTTATCGCACTGCGTACAAGAGACCTATTGGAATGTCCCCTTACATGTTAGTCTTCGAGAAGGCCTGCCATTTACCACTATAGTTGAAGCATAAAGCTTTACAGCCATTCAAAAAGTTAAACTTCGATAATCAAGCCGTAGGAGAGGAAAGGTTACTTCAGTTTCACGAGATTTAAGAGTGGTATTCTCAAGCCTATAAGAACGCTAAAGTTTATAAAGAAAAGACAAATACATGGCACGATCGTCACGTATGTAAACGCGAGGTGTACCCTGGACAAAAAGTGTTACTTTTTAACTCACGTTTACATATACTTCTAGGTAAACTTTGTTTTCAATGGTCTGAACACCATTTGTGGTCAAATCTTCCCGTATGGTGCTGTGGAGATCGCATCGCTGGATGAGAAAAATGTATTGAAGGTTAATGGACAAAGACTCAAGGCTTATTATAAAGACAAAGATCGCATCAAAGTCTCGATGGATTTAATGTAAGAAATACTTCATTTACATTACCTTAAACAAATTGATGCATTTGTACATTCTATCACATGAAAATATGTAATGCAAACGTATCTTTTCTGTGCATCATTTTTATCACTTTATTTGTCTTTCTTTCTTTTCACTTTCTTATTTCTTTTATTTCTTTTATTTTCTTTTTATTTATTGCATTCCTTTATAACTTTATTTACAACTTTCTTTACCACTTTCTTAATTGCTTTCTAGTTAGATTAGTTTATTATTTTGTCCCTGTGAAGAAATAAAGGGAAGTTGTACGCGAGCAAGAAAGTATCAACTGTAAAAGGTACAAGGCGCACAATTAAGCAATAGGACAATTAGCTACTTGCACAAAATTTAGTATCGCCTAGGGGTTGTGTATCACATGGTGGAATTTGAAGTGTTGCATTTAAAGCAGTGATTATTATTGCCTTCGAAGGAAGGCACCGTCAAAGTGTCAAACAACAATTAATGCCTGAAATGTAATCATGACACAGCTGTCACTCCTCGCTTATAAATACCAGAAGGAAACCCTATGATTTATTTGCACCTTTGATCCTCGCGTATAATTGCATCTTTCTTTCAAAGTTCTTCAAGCCTCGTCGAAAAACTCATACTCCTCGCCATAAACTTCAACGAAAAATTCGAAGTCCCAACCCAAACCCATGGCTGAAAAACAAAAAGACCAAACCAAATATCCCTTTACTTTCGAAGTTCCTGAAAAAGAAGGAGGAACCCTCAAACCCTCAAACCCATCATCCGCCAAAAAGCCAATCGTCAGAAAACCCATCCTTCCCTAGAAACACCAAAAAGTTCTTTGCATACGCTTAGACCTGAGAGCTCTACGAAGAAGATAACCATTAAGCAACCAACCACTGAAAACCCTTCCTTTGTTCACTTTGTTAGACCTGGTTTAGAAGCAAGCCCAAAGGCCTTTAGGGAAACCAATGAGCCAATCACATTTGCAAGTGATTGGATGAGGCAGAATGAGGAAATTTATAGAGGGCTAAGGGAAATGGACCTGCAATGAGGGATAAGGATGACCTGGTAAACCCCTAACCGAGTTATAGTAATCTAAAGCACAATATGGAGAAAGTAATAGTGGGTGTTAGGGGAAAAGAACAAAAGTCTGAAATAATTGTGGCCAAAGAAGACTATTTGAAGATCTTGAAGTTCTTCTAGGATTTAGAGTTGGCATGCCAAGAAGATTTGAAGAAGAAAGACAAAGAAAGGATGGAAAGAGTAAAGGAGGATGAAGAAAGAAGAAGATGGGAACGCGCAAATAAGGCGCCATTGATGGAAGAAAGAAGAAAAATGGAGAAACATGAGGAGAGGAAGCCTAAAGAAGGGGATGAAACCACTAGTCTCCACTAAACCTTCCAAGAGAGAAGCAAAAATGTAGGGTCTTTGGCGGGAACAAAAGAAAAATTGGCGGAGATTGAAATCGTTGAAAAAGGAACAACAGAAAAACAAAGAGCTAGTGAATTTGGGCGAACAAGTTGACAATTTGGCAACAAAGAACAAGGTCACAAAGGACAAAGAGGTGGACCGCATAGAGGTCGTAGCAATGGAATTTAACAAAGAGAATGCAAACATGAGCCCTTTGGAACAAAGGCTCTTGCCTAAAAACCAAGGGTTAAAATTCATCTCCCCTGTTACGCTGTCTTCCAAAATACTTTAATAAAATTTAACTAACACTATGCAACAGAAATTAAATCATCAAACTTCTCTTCTTTACTCAAACCCGAAAGCTTCCACAATAATACATGAGATGATACAATTTCTCATAACAAGAGTTAAATAAAGAAATGTTAAAAGTCTTCAAATTCTTCCACCTTTAACGATCATTTAGGTTCACAATCTGATCGTGTAACTCCTTGACTGATCGCTTAGTCCTGATCACTTACACTTTCAAACACGATCGCTTAATTACCTGAATGATCACAGTCTCTTCTACTCGATCACTTATCTTTCTCAATGATCGTTTACCTCATACAACCTAGGAAGGGAAATGTTAAAATGTTTTTAACTTAGTCAGTGATGCTTGTGAAAACCTTTTGGAAATACAATTCAATAAATCATAAACCACAAAAACACACATTAGTCTCATATATTCCTTTCTACCAGGTACATGAACCATCCCCTATGCCAAAACTAATCATCTCGTGCGTTTAAACTACTATGAAGTCCTTTTCATCAACAACATCTGAGGATAACCCTGGTTCACTTTTCGTTGGTCAGGTCGGTAGGCACAACACACTCATTTTATCCATTAGCCACCTTCACTCCGCCATATAGTCCTTTTCTACATGGTTGCCTTTACTCATTATGCATATAATAGATAGCTTATTGATAGGAATATGACTAATGGTTTACTCTCAATCAAAGCATACGTCACAATCAATAAAACATGAACTTTAGCTTTGAAACACAACGCTAAACCTTTCTTCGTAAATATCATGCTTTTCATAAACATAAACATAGATAATAATACATGACACATGGCACATGAGATCAAGGGAAAAAAGCTTTACAGATTTGGAATTTCTTATTATAAAAATCACTCACAGTTCTAGGGTCCCATTTTCTTGAAGAGTTTTGCCTAATCCTTACTTCTTGACTGAAAAGCTTCTCGGCAACACTCTTCACCAATTTTTCTTTCTTTTGTTAGAATTTAATCTCATAATATTGACCCTTTCTTTTTTGTCTTCTTTCTTTAATTATATTAATTTGGAATTGGATTAGTCATTCCTTAAACTTCTATAATTTTGCAAGCTTCTGTTCAATTATGTCTTGAATCTTCGCAAGCCATGACACCTAGAAACCATCCCACTGATTTAGTAATTAACCTCGAGGACTTCTTCAATTTTCTACACAATCGTCTATCTTATCATACCATCATTCAACCTCTTATACAATCATTTTATCTTTTTTACACGATTTTTATTCTTCTTTCAATTTTTTTATAGAATTGTCTAGCTTGTGTTACTGAATCATCTAGCTTGTTTTAAATGATCTTTACATTCATATACTATTGTTTAACAAAATCTCCTCTTATTGTGGAACGTGTCTCACAGCGCCCCAAAAAAAGAAAGCAAAGACTTGTCCCAACAATATCTGAGGAGGCCAACAACCATTATATAACAACTATATAAAAAGATTAATTAGTATAGATTTTAAATTATATATTCTTTAATTAAATCATATTTAATTATATTAACTAAATCAAAATTAATTTACTAGTCCATTTTAGGATGTTTACAATCAAATTATGCATGTGATGTATGTTTTAATTATTTTAAAATTTGTATGTGCATATCGTATGTTATATAGCTTTAAAATCCCATCATAGGTTAACATGTTTAAGTATGTTATAATGGTTATAATGTATAGTATGCATGTTAGTTAATTAATATGAAAATTAATTTAATTAATTCTTATTAAATATGATTTATTGAAATTAATTAGTTAATTAATTTTGATTTACTTAATATAATTCGATATGATTTAATAAGAATTAATTAAATTACTTAATTACTTAATTGCCATATTAATTAATTAACATGCATACTATACATTATAACCATTATAACATACTTAAACATGTTAACCTATTGTGGGATTTTAAATCTACATGACATACGATAGGCACATACAAATTTAAAAGTAATTAAAATATACATGACATGCACAATTTAATTGTATACACCCTAAAATGGACTAGTTTTGGCTCCTAAATTGAACTAACAATTAAATTATTAAAGTAATAATTTGGAGGAGTACATAAACCGCTCCCTGGCAACTCGAACTGGCTAAAAAAACACCAAAAATGCGCTGAACCAGCTCATGAACCCTTTGAACTGGCCTAAGACCGAAACATTGGGCTTAGACTGGCCCAATCTATAGAAGACTCTCTAGGTGCGTAGGATCACCAATTGGAAAGAAATCATGGAGTGGGTAGGGCACGCAAGCGCGGGCAAAACTGGATAGGGCGCGAACAGGGCTAGGCTAAACGAAGCTAGGTCGCGCACTGGACTTAGGTTGGGTTGGGCTACATGGGTTGGCGTGGGGTGCACATCTAATAGGTTGCGAGGCTAGATCCAGGTCGGGTTTTTGAGTCTGTAAGCTTGATTAGGTTCATCTTCTTATTTTCTTAAAATAAGCAATAATCTATCTCCCAATTTTTGCAATTACATCCCAATTACAACTTTAAAGACTCTTTAAAAAGTTACAGACCCTTTAACAACCTAATTAGGCCACAAAACCAAGGCCATTAGAAAAATTAATACATAAAACACTTTAGGAGCCAAAACCATAATATATCCATTTTAGTTCAAACCACAATTTATCTAATAAATTGAAACCTACGATATGCAATTGATAAAATTAAGCATGCTCTGATACCACATGAATGAATAGCTAAGCATGTGCAGCGGGAAAAAAATCAAAATAATTGCAATCGATAAACATGATCATAAAACCATAATTAAAAAAGAATTTAGGGTATAATGTAAACTTAAATTTGAAGCTCTAATTAAATTTTGAATTTTCACCAGAACTCGAACAGGACCACCACCAGTGCTTACCTACTAAGCTTCAAACTCAAAACCGGGTTGTGGGAGTTATTGGATGAAAGAATTGGGAGAGAGAAAGAGATGGATATAGAATAATGGATGGGTTGATTTTTTAAAAATTTAACGAAAGGAAATCAACATCTCAACTTTTCTTTTTCTAAAAACCCAACACTTTTCAAAAAAGCAATAGCCCAAATTTATAATGAAAATACATGCAAAGTTGCACGTACATGCAAGCTCATGAGCCAATAACACACAATTGGTGGGCTTAATGTCTTCATAATGTGGCAACACCTAGCCCACTGTAGTTAGTGGAATTATCCAAAAAAAAAATGTTAGATTTTCCCACTAACTTTGGTCAAAGGATAAAAAGGTCATTTGGTCAAAGTCAAACTTCGACTTTTCAAACCAAAAGTAAACATTCTGACTTTTACAACTTTGTCCGTCTTTACTTATTTCAATTTCTCAAGCATGAATCCGCATTAATTTTCTCCAGATTCAAATCACATTTAAATATAATACGAATTAAAGTTTGACTTTTCAAACTCAAAAGTCAACATTTTGTCTTATTACAACTTTGACTATTTCCATCACTTTCGAGCTTCCGATTATGAATCCGTATTCATATCTTTAATATTTAAATATCATTTAAACATAAAACTCTATCTCTAATTTGATAATCGACGACTATATCACATATACTTATTGATTTCTCTCTCCTCACATAAATCGAACAATTAGACTCTATCCATCTTATTGTTCTAAATTTATTTGATATGAGCTACCAGGGGAACCTAATGGACTATAGATCATTGACTTCATCGATCCGAGATTAACTGGCTAAACTCTTTTAGACCGAGTTAATCAACATTCGTCAACTAACAATTCCACTAAAGTCCCATAGTTGCACTCCACTGACTATAGATATATTTGTATCCATTTGACATGACCATGATCATTAAGTTAATCCTTCACAGGTTGTTTGCAACCTCGATTGGGTAAAATTACTGTTTTACCCCTGAGACTAAATCTTGCTCTTTAAGTCCCACCGATCCACTATTGAACAATTGGTCTTAGGTCTAACTTATAAACTAAAGCTCTCTCAAGCCAGTGAGAGGGTGGGACCCCTTGTTCAAGATTTGGATTTAGTCCTTAAAGTTACAACCTATTTACTAACCCTAAAGTAGGTAGGAGTGCAATTCTGTTTTGCACCCTATGTCCCTAGTTGTTCACCCGATCTTATCCCTTAAATAGGAGGCTTATTGGGCCAACATTGATGAGTTGTCTTCGCTTATGTAGACTTAAGGATAATCTCCTGTGAATAGGAGTTCAAAGTTAGCTCAAGATTAAGATTAAGTTACCAAGGTCATCAATAATCGAAATAATCAGTTTTAAAGAGTAAACAACGTTATAACTTAAAAGTGACTATTTCATGGTTTAGTGCTATGTAAACTCTTTACATAAGATGCTCACACTTTTTATGTATGTACATGAACGATTCAGTATCACATCATTTGTACTAACACATAGCAAGTTGTATCTATAGTATCTCCCAAATAAAGTGTCTAACCTTATTCGTATACAATAGGCTATTTAGGCTATATACTCAGACTTGATTTACGTCAATGTCTCTATATAAAGTTCAAGTTTATACAAAATAGCCTTGGGACCTTAGTTTATTGAATTTAATATTATGGTATTCAATTTCACTAATAATTTCTTAATAGCGACTTTACTGAATAGAATATGATTACAAACTACAAGTTTTAGGATATAAATTCTAATAACATAATCATCACATAACATCAGCCGACATCTACAAAACAACTCATTATGCATTTTAGCTACCATCAATGCATCAATGCATAATGAGTAAATACATTCAGACTTTTAACATTACAAGAAATCTGGCCTTTAATGTCACTTGACGATCGACATCTTTGCGAGCGTTATTAAAGGCCTTTAATGTCAGTTGGGTTTTAATGTCGGTTACAAACAGACATTAAAAGCCTTCAATGCCGGTTATAACCCGACATCTTTGAAGGTGTTATTGAAGGCCTTTAATGTCGATTGATCTTTAATGTCGGTGAATAACCGACATTAAAGATATCTTTAATGTTGCTTTCGAGATATCTTTAATGTCATTTTTCCACCGATATTAAAGATGTCTTTAAATTTTTTTAACCGACATTAAAGATTTCTTTAATGTTGTTTCTCAACCGACATTAAAGACACATTTAATGTCGTATTTACACTATTTTTTATTACGACAAAACCGACATTATTTGACTTGAATTACGTCCGAAAATGTTTGTCATCGTATATTGTAAAAAATAAAAAAATTGCTTGCACGCTAGCTATAGAATGCCTGCTACTCAATGGCAAACCTTATAACTATTTCACCTGCAATGCACACAAGAATACCTGAAACTCCAGCATACACTTCCATATAGAACTACAACAAATACACATCATCCAACACCTACATATAATCACATATCAATAAACACTATATTCAACACCATAAGTCCAACTACTCCAAAACTTCCAATATATCCACCTATATATAAAATCACACATACCAAACAACACATGCTACCCTCCATGGCAAACCAATAATAAACACCTACAATGTATAAGATCGAACAATAAAATACCAGCACACTTTCCACACTTCCATATAGTACTACAGCAAATACGATCATCCAACACCTAAAATATCAGCACACTTTTCCACCCTTCTATATAGTACTACAACAAATACAATCATCCAACTCCTACATATAATCACATATTTAAATAAACAACCAACAACTGTAAGTAAAAACTCAAAAATATAAGGATAATATATAAGATCGTGATTAATAACCAATGTATATATACAACAGAAAGTTCCTCCACTAACTAAAGTATACGTACAAACTATCTAACAAACAACAATTAGTACGGAACCACATGTCCTTTCAAAAACTTCAGGACTGTCCATCCCTACAAAAACTTAACTTAACTCGACCAACTACTAACTTAACTACAAAAATCAACTACTAACTTAACTCGACCAAAAAAAAAACATTTAAAAGCTTACATAAATCTGCTAACAAAAGTTGTCCATTTGGTTCGAATCTCGTTAATCTCCTCTTGCCTATATGCATTTTTGGTATTGAACTACACACAAAGAGAAAGATATGGAAAGTATGAGTTTAGATCATAAATTGTAATATGTAAAAAGTTAAAGTAGAAACTTACAAGGCTAGTAATATAAGTACTAGAATTATGCACTATCTCATGTATGTACTTTTGCACGTAGTACCCACACCCTACAGTATCCAATTGACGAGGACATTGCATGTATGTAAATTGAATACAAATTAATCTTATGTTTCATAAAAAATAATTACGTGTAAATGCAAATTACCTTTACAGGTCTTAATTTTGGAGTTGATCGATACCGTTGTAGATCATGTTTTACTTGTCGTGTCTTCAACCCTCTAAATATTTTGAAATATTAGAAGACAATAAAGTTAAATAAGAAATAATAAAGTGAATACAGTCACACATTTATGACTCCATGAATGTCTTCATTGACTTTACTCCGAAGAGAGTCCAAAACATAAACACAATTTTGACGAAGATCGATAACATGCAACATCCAATGAAAACTATAATAAACAACATCTTCAATGTAAGTACACATTTAAGCTCAACGAAAAAAATTAATTTGTTTCTATTCTTTATTTACCCGGTATTATATGGAATTAGCCTTTTTTGTTCCAAGTTAACTGCTTCTAGCTGGTTGGCTAAATTTCTAGATCGAAGATCACGATCCTTGATATGTGACGATATTTTTTTATTGGTCAATGACAACAAAATTCCTTGCACAGACACATTCATCCCAAAGATATCTAAGTAAAAGTAACCATAGTTAAAATATCAGCAAACTAACTACAACAGTGGTATTGGAGATAAAGATGAGTAAAAGTTGTCTTATACTTACGTAATATATGCTAGTATACACATATAGCCGATTTCATTCATGCCTCAGTAATGCAACAAATCTTCACGAGCTAAATAAACATATTTTTCACTTCCAAATATTAGATCGTTCATTGGGATGCGAATCATTTTTACATCCTTCAAGTTGTACACGACATGTCTATTTAAAAGCTTAATAGTCCCGTTAACGTTAGTATAATTTGAAGAGTATACGACATCCTTTCTGGTTGAATGCTCCTACCACAACCAAGGTTCTAAATTCAAAATACATATACAAATAAAATCAAAACTTAAATAGTAAAAAAAGATACACACTTGTTTGTCATTGATCGTAGAAACAAGCTGATGAGGCCATTCTTTAATGTTACCCAATGTTGATTTAAAGTCTCTATCTTTCCCTTCACTGGATTGGATATAATCAAACTTTCTCCCGTAACCACGTCTACTAGAACATTAACATTGGCATGGTGTTCCCTTTACAAATATTAAAAGCATAGTTAAGAACAATTGATTCTATATCGTTAAAAAACTAAAAGTGACAACAAAGTCAATTACCTCCACTCCTTTGTTGCTAGGTGTGTTGACCAGATCCTCATCAACATCAAGATCTATATTAATACTTCCAATGGGTTACTTCTCTTCTTGTCACTTTTGCATCTCGAGTCATCCTCTTCTTTGTGACATATTTCAACTTGTGGAGTTATCATTTTCTCCTTCCCTTTTATTGTGTTGAAATATTGTGATCGAGAGATAAAACCACCCACGCCTCTTACACGTCCACCGTGCTCCTTGGAACTCAATGCGTCAGTCAAGATGTCCTCATTTTTATGTGTTACAACTAATTCATCCTATAAAACAATACAAGTATTTTCATCATTTGTTAGGTTAACAAAAGATTATGTATTGTAATCATAAGTATACTTACAATCCGAGAGGCATAATCTCGAGTAGCATCATCAAAATAATCATTATTTCTTCCTTTTTGTGCTTCTTTCCAAATAGTTGAACGATAGGAAACATCATGCGTTATTTTCTACAATAAAAGATAGATATCTAATTAACAACAACATATTAAGATAAATTATTGAATTTAATTAGAAATACTCACTAGTTCATCGACAAGATTAGCATATCCCTTACAAGACATGTGGTAATTGTATACACATTTCGACCTTCTTTCCCTTTGAATACGACTATAATCCTGTACAACGCATTAGTTTGTAGGTAGATATCAAAAAAAACTTAAAGTGAAATGTAAACAAAATTATTTACCTCCCATTCTTCACTTAGTCTAGCATCCACAAACGATTCCCAATCTTCTTGATTTATACGAGAATATATTTTGGGAGGAAACTACAAGAGTGATGGTTGATCCTTAGACAGAACTATATACTTCTTAGTTAACGTGGTCTTGAAAGTTCGAAACTTTCTTGATGCAGACATAAGTATAGAATGTTTAGCATTGGGTTGTAAATCGAACAACATCTACACAAAAAAAAAAAAAAAGCGTAGTCAAACTTAGAGTGTAAAGCAAACTACAATATATGAAAAACATAATAATAGACCTCATACCGATATACAATCATAGATTTTATCTTTCAGCTCATTCGGAACTTCTTTCCAAGAGTTGTATGTGATAGGAATCTGTTGCCGAACGCACACACCAAAAAAACTTTGCATTTTCTTAGGCGTGGCTCCAACAAGTTACACGTGTTCATTAAATTGAATGGGCAACTTTTGCCCAGAATTTCTCACTGAGGCCAACTCAAACATAGTAGTTGGCCCACGTGGAACAAATCATTTCTTTCTTACTTCTGGAAGCATTTCTCTTTCATCCTCACTTCTATCCTCCATCTATGAATCTGCAATAAACAGAAATACATTAGTAAGCAATGTCAACATACATAAGCATAACAATTATGTTACGAACTTAAACATAAATACATTATAAAGCAAAGTAAAAACATACCATAAACATAGTAGTTATATTACAAACTTTAAACATAATTCATTATAAAGCAAATTAACAACATATCATAAGCATATCAATTATATTGCGAACTCTAAACATAAATACATTTTAAAGCAAAGTAATGACATACCCTTCTCTACCCATCTACCCTCACAATCATGTCTAATATAAGTTGAAGTTGTATCATCAGTCTCATTAGGTGTATCAACATTGGGCATCCTTTGACTTGTTTCATAACCACACTCTTGAAGCATATCTCCTATTTCATCTTCAAAGAAATCTTCTTTAACAGTTCTTTGTGGAGATGTTAAAACCACTGACCATTCAGTATTTGTAGAATCTTGGACATAGAATACTTATTTTTCTTGAGTGACGAAAATAAATGAGTCTGATTTATGCCCAATACGTTTGAGATCCACGATTGTTAGGGCTATTTTAGATCTAACATTATTAGACTAATTTTTCCTAACCTTTATCCATTTACTCACTAAAATGTCATTTTTATTTCGAATATGAAACTTCACCCTGATGCAAGTCCAACCCCACTGAATCACTTAAATCGGAGTTATAACAAAAAAGAACGGTCAAAAACAAGTTCAAAGGCAAAATCGAGAAATTGGAAAAGATCGAACGAACCAGATCGTACCACGTGGCATCACCAGATCACGCCACATGTCCACCTCAAAGTCGCGTGTTCAAACCCCAAGCGTGCCCCTATTTTTCCTTTCATTTTTTTGCACGACCCGAAAGCCCGATCCACGAATCGGTTCGCGACCTGCACCTAGTCCGCCACGTGTCGAGCCCTCGTCCGCGCGCGCCTCTCCCCTATCGTGGGTTCGAATTTCAGCAGCCGCGTTTCCTTTTTTTATTTTTCTCTTCAATTGGGCCAACACAAGACCCGACCCAAGGCCATTCGTGACTCAGTTCATCATCTTCCCCAAAATTAACTGCAAAATGGCAGTTTTTAACCTAGTTCCATTTTTTTCTCCCATTTTCTCTTCTATAAAATCCCTCATATTTTTTTCGGAGAAAAAGGAGAAATTCGAATGTTAAAAAAAAATCCTCTTTCTTATTCAATTATTGTAGCAAAATTCTTGAAACTTTATCAATAAAAGATTACTTTTGTTAAAGAAATGTGATTCTTTCCTTAACAACTCTTCAAAAATTTCATTAATCTTCATGGGCTAAGGTAATCTTTTGGGACTTTTTCTCGGGTTAAATTACCATGTTTTTTTAGAATTAAATTCATTTCTATATCTTTTCAATTTTTTATATGATTGCTTGTTTCCCTTTGCAATTTCTTTTGAAATTTCAATAAAACAAATAAGTTTTTTCCATCAAATTTCCATTGAAATTTTATTACAAACTCTTAAAGTGCTGAACTTAAATTTTGATTTGCAATGGTTTGTTATGATGAATTAATTGTTGAGATTGTCTTTAATTTTCTACTAATTGATTCTTGCATAACAAGTTTGAAGTGGTCATTAATTTTGCTAAGGGACAGGCTATCCCCTCCTTAACAAATCTTGAATAGGATGAATTTTGCCTAAATTTGAACATGCTTTGGTTGCTAAGATTGATCATGTTTTAATAGAGATTTGGTTACTTTCTTTTTATAAAAATTCAATTATTGCATATTCAAAAAAGGATTAATTGATCTTCTTTCTTTTTCAATGATAAGAAACATGGTAATTGCTCAAGAAAAAGTCCATCTACTAAACTTAAAAGAAAAACTTTACTTGAATTACTTGTTGTCACTAATCATCCCTTAATGCTTGTTCTTTACTATAGTTCAAGAATTACTTCCACAACCCCCCCCCCTTTCTGTGTTTCTAATTTTCTTTTAGATCCTGAAGCTACTAATCGACTTTGTTTGTAAATTTTGAAGTTTTGAATCCTAAGTGCTCTCTAGGGTTCGACACCCTTCTTCCCCATACTACTCTTAATTCCCACAAAGGTAAGAAGGGTTAAGAAGATAACTTTGAAAGGTAATTGTGGTAATCCCTAACCCTCATATTTCATCTAGTATTTCTTTATTCTTGTATTCTTTTATTTTAGACTAGGAATAAATTCTTGTTTTGCATACTTACATCCATAACAACCCATCATTTTGATAACGACTTACCTCAAGAAAAATCTCATCCTACCAACGATGGTAAACCCAAGCTCGTCCACTTTGACTCCAGTTATATTGTCAACCCAATCATACTTAAATAAAATAAAAGATAATTGATGGTAATCAATCTCCCATATCTCTTGTATCACCATAAAACGTCATATCTGACATGATAGGGTTTTTGTCCTTAGAACTAGAGACTTGCATCGTAGTAGCGGTTATACTAACTCCACTATTTTGAACTCTCCTAATATCATCACGCCTTTTTGTTTGATAGTAATAACCATTAATCATGTAACTAAAATAAGTGGCCACATCTGGAGAAGGTCCGTGAGTTATCCATCTTAAAGAAAGTGTGATGGAATTTTTAGGTACTTCAAGAGCAAGTGCAACCTACACAATTTATTGGATTTAGTTAGATCCAAAACAAACATGAAAGAGTATGATTATAGTGATTACCCATGTGGACAGCCACCGACTGAATGAGCGATCATGCTCTTCTTGAATCCACTTTTTACTTTGAGCTTTACAAGAGTTAAGCTTACGCAAACTCTCCATATGTTGTCTATCATAAATGACAAGTTATTAAGTAATTACATAACAAACTTATATAGAATGAGAATAGATAGGGTTTAGCACGTACTCGACGTATGGTAGAATATCATTTACATTCTGAATGACATAAAGATGAGCTTGATCTAACTGCTCCTTACTCGGTCTGATAAAAGAAGAAGCTGATAATGCTCTATCCACGTTTGAATCCCTTTTTATTACAGATGAGTTAAGTCCAATAGAACTAACTCCAGCAATAAATTCAGAACAGAACTCTATAGCCTCTTCAATAATATAATTTTCTACTATACATCCTTCTGGTCAATTTCTGTTTCGCACATAAGTTTTTAGGACTTTCATATATCGTTTAAAAGGATACATTCACCTTAGATGAACAGGTCCAGAAAACTCAATTTCTCTTACGAGATGCATTACAAGGTGTACCATTATAGTGAAAAATTATGGTGCAAAATACTTCTCCAATTGACATAAAGTGACAACTACATCTTCTTGCATTTCTTTCAAGTGTGATGTATCAATTGTCTTCTATCATATAACATTAAAGAAGAAGCATAGCCGAATAATTGCAAGTCTTACATGTTTCGATAGAATACCACGAATTGCCACAGGTAGCAATTGTTGCATAAGAACGTGATGGTCATGCGACTTAAGTCCATACAGTTTCAAATTTGTGAGTGACACTAAACTTCGAATGTTTGATGAATAGCCTTCTGGTACTTTCATTTCAGATAGTGTCTTACAAAAACTCAACTTCTCTGATCGAGATAATGTATAACATGTCGGGGGTAAAAAGATCTTTTTCTCTCCTACTTGAGGGGCTAGCTCTAATCTAATGTTCAGTTCAACCAAATCTAATCGACTTTTTACTCCATCTTTCGTTTTACCAGGAATATCAAGCAATGTGCCAATGAGATTTACACATACATTCTTTTCAATGTACATCACGTCTAAACAATGTCGCACATCAAGAAACTTCCAATATTTTAACTCAAAAAAATTAGATTTTTTCTTCTAATAAGTTCCTAAAGAACTCATTTCACTGTTTTTTCGTTGATAGTTCTCTTACCAAATGAGTGTTCGTACTTACTTGTTTGTACAAGAATTTCTTCCCCACTTAATGGTTCTGGAGCCAATTCTAATTCTTGTGCACCATTCAAAACTTTCTTTTGTTTCCTATATGGATGATGACGTGGTAGAAACTTGTGATGCCTATTACATGCCATCTTCCTTCCTTTTGGCAAATAAATGGATGAAGTTTTCTCCCCACAAATTGAACATGCATGATATCCTTTGACTGTACAACCACACAAGTTGTCATACGCAGGAAAATCATTAATGGTCCATAATAAAATAGCTTTTAGCCTGAAACATTCATCTTGATATGCATCGTAACATTCCACCCCATCATGCCAAAGTATTTTCAAATCATCAACTAACGGAGCTAAATAAACATCTATTTCATTTCCCGGTTGTTTAGGACCAGATATTAGTGCGATCAACATAAAATTTTTTTGCTTCATACACAACCATGGAGGTAAGTTGTATGTCACTAACATCACGGGCCAACAACTATATCTACTGCTAAGATCTCCATGCGGATTTACCCCATCTGTGGAAAGAGTAAGACGTAGATTTCTAGGTTCCGACCCAAACTCTTGCCATAAATTGTCTATTTTTTCCATGATAATGCATCTTTTGAATGTTTTAATAGATCATTTGCTTCTCTTTTTCTGGCATGCCAAGTCAATAATCCTGATGTTTCTTGGCTTCGAAACATTCTTTTAAATCTTAGAATTGGGGAGAAATACCACATGACTTTCACTGGAACATTCTTAACCTCCTTCTTTGAATTTTTAGGAATCTTCCATCTTCACATACCACAAGAGGGGCATACATTTGCATCGGACAGTTCTTTCCTAAACAAGCAACAATCATTCTTACAGGCATGAATCTTCTCGTACTTCATTCCAAAAGTACACAAAATCTTTTTTGCTTCATAAGTAGAAATAGGGCATCCATTGGGAGTAGGTAAGATGTAACAAATTAATTGTGACAACTCAGTGAAACTCAATCCATCTAAATTTAGCTTTCAAATTATATAACTTTATCAATGTAGATATTTTGGTAAAATTCGTACAATTAGGATATAATGGTTTCTTAGCATCATCTACTAGTTCCTCAAAGTTTTCTGACTTGTCATTAAAATAATTATGTGCAGCCTCAAACATTCCAATTGTGTCATCAACATCGTCCTCGTCAATTTCTTCTCTTACACTACTAAACACTTTCATTGTTTTTCTTTATTGGTAGTGATTCACCATGAAAAATCCATTCTTGATAACTCTGATCGGTGCCGTTAAAAAACAAGTGATCTCGAATTGTATTCACATCGAAAGTTTTTGCATTCACGCACTTTAAACAAGGATAGGCCATGACGTTCGACGTCTTCGAATGTTTCAACCCATTTTTAATAAACATCTCAACCCCATAAGCATACTTAGTTGACATTCTATTCTTTTGCATCCACAACTTATCCATATTATATAAGAAGCAATTTAATCTATAAAAAAAATCGAGAAAACAATGAAATTAAGTAAACTTAAACTCTTACCCACATTTCAAAAATTAATAAGTTCTATATAACCCAAACCAAAAGCCTCTATATTATACTCTCAAACAACTACAAAATACACAATTGTATCACTCAATCAACTAATAAACAAATCTTAAATTAAAACCATCGATAAAGACCAAACACAAGCTTAGTTCGAGTCATGAAGAAGAATTCGTGAGTCAGAATCATGAACTTGCTCATTGAAATTGTGGTAAAGTTTTGATCGGAGTCTCGCTACCTATAAATATCAGACCATAACCATAAGCTAGCTTTTACCCTTCTTCTTCTTCGTTTTCTTCTTTTTTAAAATTCTATTTTTTTATTAATTATTTTGTATTTGTTAAATGTATAATTATTGAGATACCTATTTATGTTGATTTAGGTTTAGATTGTAATTAATGTTAAATTTACTATACTTTTGTTACATAATTTGATGGATCTTGTCTCTTGGTTTAGGCTTAGATTGAAGATTTTGTTCTATTTATTATGTTTCTTCATTTTGTTTCTAACTAAAAAAAATATGCTTAACTTCTATTAATTAAAGCCTGCATGGGAGAAGAATGATAAATTTGCTTCTTTTATGTGTTTAGCTTTTGATTTAACTTCATTCAAAGTGCAATAAGTCATGCATTTATATAGAATAGTACGAAAAGAAGAGTATAAGAATGAAAACTCAACTATGGAATCGATGCAATATAATGCATAAGGTCCGAGACAATATATATAAGAACTTCATGGAACCACACCCTACCACTTGCCATGCACACATGATAATAAATCCTTAAAAACACTAAAAAAACACTACACAAAACCAATGAATTCTATCCAAAGAATTAGGAAACAAAACCTAAAAACACTAAAAAAAAACTTTATAACAAACATGAACATTACACAAAACCAAAAGAAAAACTTAAATTTAACTTCTTTTGTCTACGAACACGAAAACCACGAAGAAAAATATTTTCTTCCTTGATAGCCAAACAAAAACTTTTCCAAAAACCGTTTCACACTCAGACAGAGGAATTAGAACAAAATCAACAAACAATTGAATAATGTGAAGAAGAAATTAGAACAAAAAAAAAACATAACAAAAAGATCTGTAGGAATAAAAATAGAAAAAAAAAGCTTCTTCTAAAACTTATCAAACCAATAAACAATTCAATGAAACAAAACAACTTTGCATCCCAAACACAGACATATGACTTTTCCAAACATATGACGAACTCCATATGCATATGAACTTCTGACATCCTATCTCAACTCAACGCTTCAAACAATCTCTAAATTTCTTTAATAAAATATCAAAAACAACAAAGGATGATGAACAAACATATGTCACAAAAACTCACAACCTAAATATTCAAAAAAATTTATATCAAAATGCCATAGTTCCCTATTAATTTCCCTTTAAACCCAAAATTTAAGGTATAATATTTAATACAACTTACCAAACATATCATCCCCCCCCCCCCCCACTTGGACTTCCATTTCCACAAAATTCCCCCAATCTTTTCATTTATTCCTCCCTCCCTCCTCCCTCGTTCATTTCTCCTTTTTCTTTTTCACATCATATTACTCGATATTCTTCTCACAAATTTAATATCTGTTCTAAAACTTCCTATAAATCTTCATTGCATCATGAATATAACCTAAATCACACTTGCCCAAACTTATAAAGTTATCAACTTGACTTATACTATTTAATTGTGATTCGAATCTTTCCAATCTCACTTATATGTTTTTCGTTAAGTATATATTCTGAAATGGTTACATAATACTGATCCTAATTTTAGTATGACGTAAAAATAGAAGACCTTAGATTCGTAATTATTGTCCTTCACTTGTGAGAATGAGAATGAGAATGGAAAATATTATAGATAATTATACATTCGTTTTAATATGAAGGTAAGAATACAAGACCTTAAAGTCTTAATTATTGCTAGTTCAATAGTTTGTACTAATGGCAAAGGATGAATAGTCATGATTCGTCGAAAAGGGAGAAAAACAAATTTCATTCAAACGAAGTCACACTTCCATCAAAAGCATGCAAAAAGAAGCATCTCTCATAAAAAGAAGAAGAAAAGAAACATGAAGATGTGGAAGCCTAGACCTATCAAAAGAAAAGACAAGAACTTCCTTCGACCTCGACAGTCGATAGCTTTGACAGAATTCTTTCCATGAAATCTCCTTGATGATCATTAAGATGAAGTATTAGAAGTCACTACATGTCATACCGTCAGCATAGTCGAAGTTGACAACAATTATTCATCTTCTTATGAAGTCGACAATTCAAATAAAATCAAGCAAAAGACTTTTGTCTTCAATTGTATCAAGCCTTCAACTACTCGATCTTCAGTCCTTCAAAGATTGAGTATGACCACGAAAGAAGAAGAAAACCAATGTCCAACATCTAATTCCACTCAAACTTTAGCTTTCAAAATGCTAAGTATCTCCACATCGAAGAAAGATCGACCTTCAACATTTTCTTTTAATCGTTTAAAGATGACAAACGACCAAAACGAAAGACAGATGACAACATTGAAGCCAAAACCATTTCATGAAGAAACAATGATAGTAAAATTTACAGTCGTGTCCCATCATGCATGAAAAGGAAGTTGTCGGTTGACATAAATACAGAAGGTTCATTGACGATGAAACCAAGACTTATTATATAATCCTACAAAATGAAGGAGGTGAAAGAATCCTTGATGAAAATATAAGCTACTAAATATGAAAAGCTCTTTATCGCAAGAACCTAAACTGCGTGGTGCTCTTAGCCTAAGAGCTTAAAAGGTGAATGGTAAAAGAAAAAAAGAAAAGTTGAACTACGTTATGACTTGATTCCTATATTATAAAGGGTATGCAAGTAGCTTGAGGGAAACTTTAACTTCAGTCCAGTAAGAAAAAACTCTATTGAGAAGAATGGAAAACAAGAGTAGTGTCATAACTACATAAAGCATGACACTAGCAATTGATGGTGTTCATTCTCATTAAAGAATATCAACTTAAAGTTGAAGATGTCCTGGTGGGGGCAATATAAATAATCAAAGAGGTGTTGAACTAGGAGCAAGATGCTGCAAAGTTAGATGCTTATAAGGGGCATCACTCCTCTAAAGTTCAACACTCCATCTTCAAGTTTAGAAGTTCTTCATAATCAAATTCTAAGGTTTTGTCGATGTTTCTTCAAATTCAAGTTCAAAGATTTCATCAAGGCTCATTCAAATGCAAGACTGGAGACTTCACCAATGCTTCATCAGCTCTGACTTCGAGGATGGCACTGTTGCTTTACCATGTCCAAGTTTGAAAGCCTCATTAACGCTTCCTCATATTCAAGCTTGAAAGCTTCGTCGATGCTTCCTCATATTCAAGCTCGAAGACTTCATCGATGCTTCCTCATATTTAAATTCAAAAGTTTTTCTTCTTCAAGCCAAAAGAAAAAAAAACATTCATCGTTGCTTCTTCAAGCTCAAGTTTGAAGATTTTAGGCTTCATCGATGCAGATGCGGCTTTGCATCCTCTAAAAAATGACGATGCAGAAAAACCCTACCTCATCTCCAATATGTTGTAGTCGAAAAGGTCGTCATCTTCAATATGTTGTAGCATTGAGAGGGCGACAATAGTGCAGCTCTGCCTTCGCTCTCCAAGATGACGACGATGGTGCAACTTTGCTTCCCTTTCTTTAAGATGACAATAATGGTGCAACTCTGCCTCTCCAAGATGATGATGATGGTACAACTCTGCCTCGATCTCTCCATGATGAGGATGACGGTGTAGCTTCGCCTCTGACTCTCTAAGATGACGATGATGGTAAAACTCTGCCTCTCTAAGATGATGATGATGGTGTAGCTCCGCCTTCTTTTCTCCAATATGATAACGATGGTAAAGCTTCACCTCTGCCTCTCTGAGATGACGATGATGGTGCTACTCGTACTCTTCAAAGTGATAATGATGAAGGAGCTCTAACTTCGCCTCTCCGAGATGATGATGATGGTGCAGTTCTGCCTCTACTCTCTCCAATGGTGATGACGATGATGTAGCTTTACCTCCACCTCTCTAAAAGGACATTAAAATGTAAGTAGTTTAAAAACATACTGCAAAGAGAATTAGGATCGATAGATTACAAGAAGAAAGCAGTCGGAATATTAGGAGCTTAGTGTTTAAGAGCTCAATAATATTTTGCAATGTGCTTTGCATTACAACTTGAAAGTCTATTTATAGACCTCGGATTTCAAGCACAATTGAAATTTGAAAAATTAAAAGATAAAATCGAATCAGAATGGGCAGGACCCCTTATCTGATAAGATTCTCGTTGATCTTCAACTCCTAAAAGCTAAATTTTATTTATAAGAGTAGGAAACTAATAAATGATGGATAAGAATCCACATTCGTACTAAATTAATGTGTGGAAATTTCTTCCACCTAATATACAACCTAATAATTACATTATTGCTCATAATTAACAACTAACCTATTTATTATTTTCATACATTCATTATTATCATTATTATTAGCTTTATAATAAATAAGAAGAAACATGTTAAATTAAAATTTGTCGGCCATTGATCCATGGAGAAATTGAAGCTTTTTCCATATTTATTGTTCTTTCTTGCAAGTATTAAATCATGTATCCATTAATTGTATTCCCTACGGCGGATTACTGACTGACCAACGGACTCACCGCACTTCATTATTGTGACTTACGACCTGGACCGTCAAACGTAGTCGAACACTCCATGAAATACATAATTTCATTTTAGCTCGTGGATTTGATCTTTATTGGCGCTTGTTGTCTTCAATTTTTTTCCTGGATTTATACATGACAGAATAATATTGCGGGAATTTTCACAAAATTTTACTCATTACACTAAAGATGAGAATTTACATTTTCGTTTTTTTGTTTTTTTTTTTTTTTGCTCATGCAGATATAATATATACAGAAAGTAATTATAGTAATTTTGAATAGAAATCTTCTTTCAGAAGACTCTATATTGAACCTATTTTTCTTTTGAAATAGGTTTTTTTGTTCGGAGCTCACATAGGCTGTGAGTCGAGAAATAGATCGTTTAGATCATATTCTGGATCTACTTTTTCTTCATCTTCTTGTATGGAAGAAAATGGTGACTTAGAGGAAGAAGAAGCATTTACTGCTGTTGATAATAGTCTCTGAAAATCTACATCAGTTGTGGCCTGTGCGAGTGCTGCAAGGAGTTTTGATTTGTCATTTAAGAACTCGACATTCTTTCTTTGATCAATGTCTTGTAGATATTCGTTCTCTGCGAACCATTCCTTTATGTGTTTGATGGTGGCATGCTGAAAATACAACTTCACAAATCAAATTTCTCCAAAAATCTCGTGTGAACAATGCTGTTATGTTGAGGTTTTGTGAAGAGTGTGCAAAAAGTTGAGTTATACCGAGGAAGTACTAGGTGAGGATAGGCATTTGAGGAAGAAGAGGATCAGACATTTGCATGAATGACCGTCTTAAACTAAAACTCCTACGTGAATGACCTTCACAGACTAAACATTTTGTAATGTTTTATTAATAGATTATTTCTGAGTCTAAGTTATGCATAGCGTGTTTTGTATCTCTTTGTGTTATTATTGTTGTTGTTGTTGCATTGTTCGAAAAGAGAAAACTATTGCTTTCTATGTGCTGATTGGGATGAATACATGCAAATCATTATTCTTATTCATATCAAATGACCAATGATTATGTGGTGTGCATGTAATTTAAATGGCATCATGTGGACAGCCAATGCAATAACAAATGAATGAGGAAACTTTCTAGGTGTTGTGGATGGAGTGAACATCATAGAAACTCAATCGTGAGATACTAGCGAGAGTGAACCGCAGTAGGTTTGGCGAAGGGAAGGATTCATCTTCTTGGTAAAAAGAAATAAGAGAAACTAATATGAGATTTCAATAATTTATGAAATAAGGCATTGGAAGACGCGTTTGAGAAATGAAAATAAATTTATGCTTGACTTGTATTCTCAAAAAGGTTTTCCAAAATCTTCACTAACTAAGTATTTGACTTACGCGCTTAAATTTTCCTTCCCCAAGTGTTGAGACGTGAAGGCCAAGTAAGGAAAGGTAAGATCGATTTTGACGTAGAAAAGCTGATCAAGTTATTTGTCTTCAGATAGTTTAAAGTCATTACTTTTAGGAAGGGTTGCTTCCCAATTTTGTGTGTAGGATGAGTCTTGTCTTCGAGATGGGTTGCTAGGCAATCAAAGAGAAGGATAAGAAAGGGGTTTTATACTCTTGAACACCTTGAAGCGAAGAGTAGCAATCCAATAGATGAAGGAAGGTGAGGAGTTTAGACTTTAAGTTTTATTTTTGTGCCTCGCAAGAGAATAGATGTATTTATAAAGTATTGGATGAAGTAATAAAAACAAAGTTTTGTTTTCCATTTTCTTTCCACTGTATTGGGTTGTGTATCTCTGTCACTACTAGAAAAAGACCATTTCTTGACCGTTGATTTTTTCTTTTCTTGACAGTTTTTGGAAAAACCGTCAAGAAAGGGGTGGTTTAATAGGAAAATTGTCAAGAATTTTGATGAAAAGGCGGAGGGGAGGCAATTTTTAGAATTCTTGACGGTTTTAAATCGTCAAGCAATATGAACGTTTTTCTTGACTGTTATAAACTGTCAAGGATTATCTTCTAAATTCTTGACGTTTTTAAAACTTCAAGATTTATTATAAAATCGACATTCTTGACGTTTTTCAAACGTCAAATAATATGTAATTATACTTGACATTTTAAAAACGTCAAGAAATATCGACTACATTCTTGACGTTTTATAAACATCAAGAAATATCAATTAAATTCTCGACGTTTTAAAACGTCAAGAATTTTAATGAAAAGGCAGAGACTGAGAAATTTTAAAATTTCTTGACATTTTTAAAACGTCAAGTAAGAGAATTTTCCTTGACGTTTCAGAAACGTCAAGAATTACTAAATTAATTGAAAAAAATAAAAAAAAAATTTTAAAAAAAACTAATTTCTTTTAACTTTTTAAATAAAAAATAACTTCATTTAAAAAAAAAAACTTAAACCCCAAATTTTCTGATCATTTTTCTTGACGTTTTATAAACGTCAAGTGCTATTAAATATATAAAAAATAAAATATTAGGTTAACTTCTTCAAAGCCCTAAATGTGTCTCTGCCCTTTCGAAATTGTAAGTTACACTAGATCCCTCACTTGTGCCGTGTTCACCATCCATCCGTCCGCGTTCACCGCCGTGTTCCACCTCTCAAAAAATGCGTACCAAATCCTTCCCATTTCGTTCGTCCGTCCGACTCTCTCCCTGCCGCCGCCCTCTCCAATTCTCTCTCTGCCTTCGTCTTCGACTCTCTCCCTGTTGCCATGTCTCCATCTCTCTCGCCTTCCTCTCAATCTACATTTTGTTACATTCTTGTTCTTCTCCTTAGGGCTTTCATTTCTCCATGTTTCAATCGATTAGTTTGTAATTTTCCTTCAATTTCTTTGTTCTTAATATGATTTCCACCTCAATTTTTCTAGGGCTTTTAATTGTAGCTTGTGATGTGTCACATTCCAACCTAAAGAGTTCTTCTTCCTCGTTTGTTCAAAGAATTCAACTTGTTCTTCTTACTTCTTAGTTATCTACTGGTGTAAGTATTTTTTGCTTCTTTTTTTATTGAATCTTTGAGTTTCTACATTTTGGGAATTGAAAATTTTCTTTGTTCTGTTTCTTTCTTTATTGAAATCTTTTTTAATTTTCTTTTTCTTTCTTTGACATTATTTCTTATGTAAATGTAATCTTACTTTTATTTGTTAATTTCATTTGTAAATGTCTTATACTCTTCTTGCCTTCTCCTCTTTGGTTTTTAAATGCCTTACCTTGGCTACTCTCATTTGGTTTTTGTTCTAGTTTTGTTCTCCATCCCTGTTTGTTTCCATGTGTGCTGTCTGTCGCACCTCTTTAATTTGTGATAATTGGAACTTTTTTTGTTCTTGCTTCTTTGTTGGCTGGATGCTTAGAGTCAAAGACATGGTTGTGAGGATTATTTGAAAACGTGTTCGGATAATGACATTTATGTCTTGGCCTGGCGAGATTTGAAATTCACATTTTTCTATCCTCATGTATTTCAATTTGGGCAAGCTTAGTATTCTATGTGAAAATGTCTCCATTTCACATGATCCAACTGTATACAATATCTCCAACGATGGAAACTTAATCGTACATTTTCCATTGTGAAGGCAAGCTAGTCTTGGTAAGGCATATATTTCGATTTCTTCCAGGTTTTTGAAAACAATTTCACCATTTCTTCTTCTCCTTCTTTGGGTGTAACTATAAATCTCATTTCTCTTAAGCTTGATATTTTGCACCATATATAAAGTTGTTCTCAATTCTCAATGTTCAATCACTAAAGTTAACCAAATTGCACAGGTGTTTGTTTAGTATCCAACATTTCACTTGGCATTTGATGAAGGTTTCACATTTTCTTGTTAATGATACATGCCCTTTTTCTAATTCAGCTTCGGATTATTATACACACCATCAAAATATTTAGCTTAAAAACATTTGATTACTCATCAGTTTTAGTGTGGTTGCATGTTTGAAGTTCATAAAAGTAATGGTAATTTTGGCGGATCATAACTGAGGAGATGGACCTAATAGCTGAGACATACATTGCTGCTCATTATTGTGGTACAAGTCAGCCCAGTTAGAAACTCTATGCCTAATTATAGAAGTTCAAGAGGGAAAGTCGTCTGTCTCAGTGATGCAAATATGCACTCAGGGTATTTGTTTACCTTTTCTAATACTCAGGGTATTTGTTTACCTTTTCTGATATTAGACATTTTGATGTGTTAAGATATTTTTAGGAACTAGTCTAGATTTGATAATTATGACGTGATAGGCATTATCTTTATAGCCTCCTTCTGTATTCTTTTATTTATTTTCTATGAATCTTCGGTTTGTATGCATAAATTACAATTATGGATTATTTGATTTCTTTTGGTCCTTCTAACCTTTTGAATGCAGGTTAAATGTTGCGTGAAATGTTGCTGTAAAATGTGCTACAATCACCCCAGGTTTGTCATTTGTGTCCATTTTATTCTCATATTGTACAATCACCAAATGATGGACATAATTATCAGCTTTAACAATTTAATTGATATCTGTTAATCTCTCTCATTTTTCAGATGAGGCCAGGGTCAAACAGTTTGGACTTAAAACTTGGAGAAGTCCCAATGGCACAATTAAGGAATAGACGCATTCTCATTTATTGATTTCAACAACTGTTTTTTTATCCCCAAACCTTTTATTTTCTATCATTACTTTTTATTTCTATTCAGTTCCAGAAAATGGGGAGACATGAAGAGAGCTTGAGGTTTAAGACTTCAAAGGATCAGGCATAGCACTTACAATTGATAATGTGGATGAGGTTGGTTTTTTAGTTATTTCTTCTAACTTGTTCAGTTTTTTATTTTTAAGCCAAGTTGCGGAGTAAAAATGATTTTTAAGCTAGGAATATAGAAAAGTGGACGTAGGGGAAAGCTTTCATAGTCCGTTCATACTGATTATGTATGTTTTGTTTTCTCACTGTCTTTGTATCAAATCACAGCAGTTGCTGATTATTGTGGTAATTAAACCAAACTCACTTTAAAGCTCTAAAAATAATACTCATTTTTCATGATTATAATTTTGTTGTTGAATTTAATGGTATGTGAAAGATGATGATGTAGAAGAATCAAGGTTTCATTCCTTCTCATTATTCTTTATGTTAAATAAGTTATCTGATTGAATAAGCTATATTATCTGGTTGTACCCTCTCAAGTCCTTTGTGTGTTTAGTGCCCCCATCCTTTACTCTCTGTTGCTGTTTCCAATTGGGTTGTATTATCTTCTGGGGTATACATGTTAGATTTGCTGTAGATGTAGCCATGGTTGCTTCCTCCATTGTTGCTTATTCTTAACTTCATATAATTTATAGCCATCTAATTCGTTTCATCTTCCCATTTCTTCTCCGATTCTAATGGCAGCTTTCATTCTCTGCATCCAACTTGCGCAACCGAGATATATTCTCTAAGGTCAGTATCTCTTTGATCGACGTCAAAAGACTACATCTTGAAAAATGATTTCATCCAAGATATATTCATATGGGCTTTTTTATTCCTCTGAAAGAATGCCATTTGTATATTACACATCCTTATACCTGAGTTTACAAGGTTGTTGTAGTATTTTTCACGTTTCATGAGTGAAAAGATAGAATCAAGTTGCATAATTACTTTCATTTCTGGAGCTCCTAAGTGATTGAAGATAGTTGATTTATATTTAAAATCTGTTTAAAGTTTTAGAGATAGTAGAGTTAGTTACTGATCAAGTTTTGGTAATGTCCCCTAAGTCGGTGTTAAGATTTTGGGTTATTACAGAACCACTATAATATATCTTGTCTTTATCTTTTGCTTGTTTGAATTTGTTGCTACAAGTTTGCCTTATGTTTCTGGTGTTTATAGGGTTCAATTTTTACAATATACTACGAATTGGTGCTATAAGTAACAATATTTTACAAGGAGTTTGTAAATATTTTACAATGAGCGTTTCTGCTGATGGCTCAGAGTACAGGTGAATTTGAAACAATTAGTTACAAGGAGTTTGTAAATATTTGGTATTGACAATCTAATCTAAACCTATTTCCACCTCCCCTTTACATTGTTATCATCAACATAGCTGATCATTAATCCTATATTTGTTGTTGTGATGTTATCTACTTCTTGTAGATTGGCTCTGCTGTTGGTGGTACTTATGTTAGCTCATGAATTGGAGGTAGTAGAGGATGCAGAATGCAAGTTTATTTGAAGCCAAGTTTCATTCAAGGTCATTGAGTTCGGTTGATAGAAGTAATGTTTTGTATATGACAATATCGAACAAACATGTAAAGTTTTCGAAATGTTGATACATATGTGGTAAAATGTTAATATATGTTAAAGTTTTGTAATTGTTCTAGTGCATATTTATGTTTGAGTTTTCAAACTATATTTGTGTATATTTGTCGTTTATATGTAGTTGAATTCTTGAACCAATGGGAGCATAATATTGGAACTAGTAAATAAATTACAATTAAAAAAATGAAAAATTGCTTGACGGTTCTGAAATGTCATGAACAATAAATTTCTTGACGGTTTGCAAATGTCATAAACAACGAAATTCTTGACGGTTCCAAAATGTCATAAACAATCATTTTCTTGACGGTTATTAAATGTCATGAAAAATGCACTCTTGATAGTTTTAAAATGTCATGAATATTCATATTGTTGATGGTTTTTGTCATTCATAGTCACATTCTTGACGGTTCTAAACTGTCATTAAAACTTATAATCTTGACGGTTCTAAACTGTCATGAATAATTGAATACTTGACTGTTATAAACTGTCAACGTTAACAATTCTTGACGTTTTTTACAACTTTCAAGAAAATTGTCTTTCTTGTCACTGGATTCAACGACGGTTTTAAAACCGTCAAGAATAATCATTCTTAACAGTTTGAAACCGTCAAGAGAGTCAATTTCTGTAGTAGTGTGTTGTGCTTATCGCATAGTTGCTAAAGAGTTTAAGTGTTAAAGACTAGGCGATTAAGCTAAGTTGGTTGTTTAAGTGTTTTCCGCTGCATTGAGTTGTAAAGATCTCCTGAGTTCGTGATTGAGCTATGCATTGGAGATTTGCAAGAGAAGTTTTTCTTACTACGCGTTTGAGTCATTATCTTGCAAAGAGATGCGTTAAGTATCTAGGCAGCACGCCTCCTTTTGGTCACAAGAAATGGCTAGTGTGCGGGGGGGGGGGGGGTGACACTTTCTTTTATTTTTATTCATCTTTTTTTTCCTTCTTTCTTCATCTTCTCTTTTTTTCTTCCAGAATATCAAGATCGTTTAAATATCACTTTGATATAATCTAAACAATCGTTTACCTAGTCAACACGATCATTTACCATTGTCAACATGATTGTTTAGATTTGAAGCCCCTTTCCCATCGTTTAACAAGAACTACACGATCGTGTAGATATGATCCAAACAATCACTTACCACATAGTCAACACGATCATTAAGATTTGAAGCCCTTTTTTCATTGTTTAAAAAAACTGCATGGTCGTGTGAATATGATCTAAATGATCGCTTACCATAGTAAACACGATCGTTTAGACTTGAAGCCATTTTTCCATCATTTAAAAAGAACTACACGATCATTTAGCATCGTTAATACAATCGTTTAGATTTGAAGCATTTTTCTAATCATTAAAAAGACTACACGATCGTGTTGATAGAACCTATAGAATCGTGTATCATTTCCTACGCGATCACGTATCATGACCGTTTAGAAGAAGAATTATACATGTGCGTATGGCCGATTAATCGCGTGTTGACTGAGGTATTTTTTGTATTTTTTATTGTGAGTCGATGGACTTTCTCCATTTTAAATATTGTTTTATACAGTGTAAATATCTTGCAAGATTATTTTATTTTTAAAAAACGCTTTTAAAAAGTTAAAAACAAAAGTGAAATAATTACTAAATATACTCTTGAAATGTTTCCTTTTCAATGATCATCCCTCTTGTGTATTAAATATGAGTACATTTTTGTGCGATGCTTAACTTTTTTGTTTATACAGTTTTAAATTTTTATACTTGCATTTAAGAATATTAAAATTAAAATCAAATAGAAAATTTATCCAAAAATCAGCTCTGGTTTAACTATAAATTTAAAATTAATAAAACTAAAGGTTGACAGTAAAAATGAAATATATTTTATATTTTTCCTCACTTTTAATAAACGAATACATATATTCATGGATTCAACAAAGATAAAATGTTGTAATGATGTAGCAAATTCCCACCATATATTTATATATATATGCAGTAATAAAGGAGAGGTATATATATATATATATATATATATATATATATATATGCAGTAATAAAGGAGAGGTATATATATATATAGTACTAAAGGAGAAGAAAAAGGATTGAATTTTTAAAACGAGAAAGAATATAAGGGAATAATTTAAGTGGGACATGTTCTTATTTGTAAAGTTAGTCAATTAACCATTAGCTATTTGGAATGATTCTCAATGTCATGGGGCTGAGTGGCAACATATCAATTCAATTTCACAACAAAATCTTCTTCTTCACCCACTTTATATATATACTTCTTCTTCTTCTTCTTTATCTTTTTCATCAATAATCTTCAAATTCTTCCATTTATTTTTCTTTCTTTTATGGAATCCAATTTCTCAATTTGATATGGACAACCTAAAAGACAAAACCTAAGTTCCTTCTATGTGCCTCTGCCTCCACCTAAGACATGTCTCTGTCTTTTCCATCTTTTATTTGTTTATTTTTATTTGTCCAATTGTTTTTTGGAGAGTGTAGGTTTCTCTTCTTTTTTTCTTTTTTATCTTTTTCCCTCTCTCTTTGTAATGGTAAAATCCACTTGGATGTTCCAAAAGTTTAGGCTATATTCTTTTCTTTCTTTTTGATGGGATTTTTCTATTATTTTGTTCTTTGATTCAAACTAAAGACATTCTATATTTTAAACAAAGCAAAAGACATCCAACCTTTAGAAGAAATCGAATTTAGTATTCTTGTGGGTTTGGAGAGTGAGTTGGTCAGATTTTCCATGTTTAGAAGTAATAAAAAAAGCCTTTGTGAAAACTGCGAAAGGCTAAATCTAGGAGTACTACTTTTGATGCGCTTACAAAATATTTTTACTCTCAGAAACTTTCATACTTTGCGGAAGCAATAACAATACAGGAGAAAAAGTAAGCGTATATCTCAAAAGTGTTGAGTGAAAAAAAAAACACTCATACTATACTCTTAAGCTTGTTGACTTACAATAACGTGACTGGTGAGTAAAAGAGATATGTGAAGTGTATCGAGATATACATCCAAATAAGAAAGATTGCTTTTGATGTTGGAAAAAACTTCTTATTTACTAATGTAGGACTATGAACGACATAATTGAGAAATTATGAACATGCATAAATGAAAACACAATAATTTATGTCCATATTTCTATATTCAAAGAAAAATCACGACACGAAAGTAATCAACGTACCTTGTGAAAAATTGTTATTGTAAGTCTCTCGCTAATCTAAAATTGGAGAGTACTTTCTCAAAGTTTTTGTACTACTAACATCCTTTTCCCCACTCTAATTAAATTAGAGAATATAAAAAAAAATTAACTAGAATATGTAGCCTCGTCCTTAAAGTATTTTTGAAAGAGACCAATTTGAGCCAAAGCTATATGCTCAAGTTTTTATCATGTTAAGAGCTCAACATTTTTTTTCTTTTTTTTTTCTTTTTGATCTTTTTAATATGAAAGAATTAAACATATGACACCGGAAGTAACGTATGCATGGTTAAGAAAAACTTAAAAGATCAATTGATAGCTAGTTATTACATTTACCAACAAAGGTTCACCTTTTTTAGCAACTCAAATAATAAGAACTCTAAAATTAGGTACACCTAGTGAAGAATGATTCTATATTTGATGAAACTCTTAAAAGATTATTTAAGAATAAATAGGTGAATAACGAAAAAACAAGTTGTCTTATAAAATTGTTTTAACACTATAACAATAGTTTTAAAACAAGGTAACATGTTCAAGCTCTCTAAAAAATGCAGGGAAAATTTCCACGTCGTTACTTGCCAAATGGTAGGTTTGAATCTTGGGCTTGAAGCCTAATAAGCAATTCACAATTAAGAAACTCTTTCTAGGGAGAAACAAATTAAAAGTTAAAAATGATAGGTCATTTAAGATTTTTTTTGTGGGATCTTTTAACAAATATAACAAAGCGGCAAAATATTTACACTATATAGAATAATTCTGAAAACGAAAAAAGTCACAGGCTCATAATGGGAAATACCAAAAATACCTCATTAACAACGCGCGTAATTTATTTAGTACACGATCCTTTAGATTTGGCTATTATTTGGTACATGATCATTTAGAATTAAATGATCATTCAATTCTATCATTTAATTTGGTTAAACTATCGTTTAGATTTGGTTAAACGATTGTTTAGATTTGGTTAAACGATCGTTTAGATTTGGTTACACGATCGTTTAGATTTGGTACCCCAAATCTAAATGATTTTTTTTTTCAAAATTTGGTACACGATCGTTTAGGTTTTGCTAAACGAAATTTTTTCTGATTCTTTTGGTATACGATCGTTTAGATTTGTTTACACGATCGTTTATTTTTTCAAGATTATTTGGTACACAATCGCTTATTTTTTCAAGATTATTTGGTATACAATCGTTTAGATTTGACTAAACGATTTTTTAAAATTCTTTTGGTATATGATCGTTTATTTTTTTACACAATAGTTTAGATTTGGCTACTTCAATTTAAACGATTTTTTTCTAGATTCTTTATACACGATGTTTTAGATTTGGTTACCCAAATCTAAACGAGGTAAAAAAAGAAGAGGAAAAGAAGAAAGATAATGGAAAGAAATCACAGGAAAAAAAGGAAGAGAAAAACAAGAAAAACGATAGAAATAAATTAGATTTGGTTACCCAAACATAAACAACATAAAAAAAGAAGAGAAAAAGAAGAAAGACGATAGAAATAAATTGCAGCAAAAAAGAAGAAGATGAAAGGAAAAAAGACGATAGAAAAAAAATCGTAACGGAGGGGAAAAGAAAGATTAAAAGGCAAATCAAAAATTTTAAAAATGATTAACTTTATGAGTTTCGTTACCGAATAGTTTAATAGTTTATGATATTTATGATAATTTTCTTTTAATTTTTTTTTGTAAAGGTTATAATGTAAAGTTTAATTACTATTTAATTTCAGAAGTGTTCTATAATTAAAAGGTTAGGTCCTAAATTACCTATAAATTAATTTGTATGGACTTAAGTGTCTGGCTTTAAAATTAAATAATAGTTGTTCAAACCTTCTCACACTATTATCTAACAAATATTCAATGTTTTTTTTTTTCTTTTTTTGTAAAAATATCAATTAGTGGTAGAAGTTAAGTAACTCATTAGCTAACTTTTAAACTCGTTGGCAATATACTCAAACTTACTATTTAAAATATTAATATAGTTTCAGAAAGGAAACATTATTCTACAATACCCTTATTCTATAAATGGAGAGATATGCAATTATAATAAATAGTAGTATATTATTGGGTGATAGCTAGTTGTTTTTACAGCAAATAATTAATTGTGAGTGAGTATATTGCATGGAATGGAATTTTAGGGTTTCGTTTTAGTAATTAAAGAAGACAAGCATTATTATTGAATATTAAATAAAAGAAAGAAAAAGAAGTGAATATGTGACAGGGATGGGATATGTTTTTATTTAGTGATGGATGCATGTGATTTATGATATTTGACATAATGTAAAATGGCATGTGGTATTAGGTCCCACCTCACGTGTGGGCCTTTCCTTTCTTTCTCTTTTTCTTTTGTATTTATGTGTAACATTAGAGACAGGGTGTGACAACTACGTTCCTTTTCATAAACCATCCATCGCCATCTTTACGTCATCATGCTGTTTTATATTTTTATTTTTATTCTCTCTTTTTTATTTTTATCAAATATTTTACCAACAACTTTTTTTCTTTTTCCTATTCTTATCATTTCGCTGTTGGATCACGTGTTCTCTTATTCCCTATCATACTTTATTATACGTTGTTTTTTTTTCCTCTAAACAATTTCTCTTATCATTGTTGTTTTTTTTCACTATAACTAATTAACCCATGTGTTTTAAGGGTATATCATTAATGAAACCTTTCTTTTTATTGTTATTTATGTTTGTTTAACGATAAATTTTAGATCAATTACAAATTATCACCTCATCTATCAAATTAATGATACAAATATAACTAACTGAATTTGAGATTAATTAAAAGTTGACATGTGACCCAAATTATGAAAACATAAATTTGACCATTTTTTTATAATGCCACATATTTTCATCATATAGTTGGATCAAGTTAATTATTTTAGTAAAATTAAATATTATTTATTTGAACTAAAGTTCAATTGAGCCCAAAATTAGACTTAATTTAGGGGCGACAAGAAGAATAGCAAAATTTAACATTTACTTTGGATAAATGGCAATTTTTTTTAATTGTCAAAATAGCAAAACAGTTAATTTGCATATAATAAATGGGACAACTATGCCTTAAATGCCCCTATCTAATTTAAAATATAGATTTTTAAATACAATAGTAGGCAGAATTGCAAATACTCTATACTTAATACACATTGCCTTCAAATTTCTATTTTCCCTCCCAAATAAATAAACCATCTCTCTGCAAAACATCACATCTTCTGCATGCAACCACTCCCCATCTCAAATAAAACCCTGGTTTTTCCTTCACTTGCTTAAAGTCCCTTCGAATTTTCACCCCTGCGTCTTCTTCCATATATTAGCTTCCACAGTCGCTTTTCCATCGCCGGTTTTTCGTCGTCTGAACGTCCTTTGTTTTCCGACCGTACCTTCCTTTTTGGTTTTTTCAGAGTCGATTTATCTTCCACAGTCGCTGTAGCACCGTCGTTTTTCTGCTGTCTGCACGCCTTTCTTCTTTCAATCGATTTGCACCGCGAATTGTGCAAAGTATCAGTGAGTTGTTCCTTCTGATCTTTGGATTCTTGCTTTGTTTTCTGCCTGTTTGTGTTTTCTGCATATTCAAGCTTTGGATTCTTGCTGTGTGAAAAAAATACCGAGTTCTAATTCTCCGATTCTAAAATTTGTTTAAATTTCAAATTGCTTCCCACCCGCTTCCAAATGGCATAGAATGTCGTATTTATATTTTAATTCCATGATTTTTGTTTCCTAAAATAAAGGGCATAAAGTGTGAACAGATACACCCTTTATTTTAGGAGCGTTACTTGGGATCTGTTCTGAAGTTATATATAAATATATTGGCTTTTGGAATTTTTTTAAACTTTATAGAATATAAAGATGAAAAAGGGGAGGGGAGAAATCAAAACAAGGACAAGTGATCGGTTACGAGCCGCGGGGATCACTGGTTCTAGGAAATCATTGCCAACCGGAATTCAAAACCTATCTAGTTCTTCTGAGGAGGTACAAATGAATGTTTTCTGTAATTACCAAACAATTTATAGATGTTTATATATTTTTCTATAAATGTCAGAGAACAGAAGATATCATGGCAGAAGGTTCCGGGGGCAAGAGAGAGTCCAGGAACTTCAAAAAAGAGGGTGAGAACTGAAACGAAAAAAGAGGAAGACACTGTCCAGAAGAAACAACGGATTAAGAGTTTGTTAAAGTGTAAATCTATTCTCCAATTACTTGTGGTCTCTCGTAATTCAAATAAGCTTTTTATTTATATTGTTCCCTGTTTAGGTCTCGAGGAAGAGAGTTTATAAGGGGAAAGGAAAAAAACAAAAGGAGGTTGAAGGAAAGGTATAACCGTCATACATTTGTTATGGATGAATTATGTGCTATATATATTAATTGTAAATTTGACAAACAGGATGATACAGAAAGCGAAAGCGAAAAGGAGGAGAAAGTACATGAAGACGAAGAAGTGGAAGAAGATGAACAAGCTGATGATCAAGAAGACGAAGAAAAACAAGATGAAGAAGAAAAGGATGAAGAAGAGGAAGGCGAGACCGCCGTGGGTGAAGATTCGAATTCATCAACGAGTGAGATACCCTCAGATACTAGGAAAAGGAGCAAGGCTCGAGAAAAGGGAAAGAAAGTAAGCAAGTAATTTCATATTGGTGTATGTTATTTTACATACATAGCTCAAATCTTGGTTTTATAAACTAGGTGAAGGCTGTTAAAAAGGAAGAAAAGGCAAGAGAAGATAGAAGGAGAAAGGGAAAAGCTCCAATGAATCCGAAGAAATCAGAGGTAACATAGACTGTTTCATATATTAAGTTTAGATACTCTGTATTTGTAGTGTTTCATATGTAATGTATGGTACTTGGGTTGTATGTGTTTTGTATTTGTGGCTTCCGTCTTTTGTATGTTGGGTAGTTGATTGAATGGAATGTAGTTAGTTACAAAGTATGTGTAAATTGGTAGTGAAAAGTATAAATGTTCTGTATGTTATTTTATATTGATAGTCTATTCAATTATATATGTTGGCTGTCTTTTATGTTTACGGTGTATTTATCGGTTTAATGCATATGAGATATGTGTGATAGATATATGCCTGGTTACTGATGATTTTTTCAAATTATGTTAGGACTCGGTGTACTTAATGTGTTCTGAAAGAAGAAACGAGCCTTTAAAAATCAATCTACACATTAAGAGCACAGTAATAGAGAAAATTAAGAAAAATCTTGGAGATAGGCTTATTAATAGATTTAGGGAGGGGATATTTGGGCACTTTCTAAATCTCTCCATAACAAACCAATCCTCCCAATTGTTGTTGCACCTTATTCAGCGAATGTGAAAACCCAAGTCGACTAGTCAGCTTCAATTTCTAATAGGAGGAAGGGTTCTGAGGTTTGGATTGAGAGAATTTGCACTTATAACAGGGCTAAGATGTCATGAGATTCCTGATATTAACCATGAGGATATAAAGGGTGGTGGGTGGCTAAAAGGGGTATATTTTGAAAATCTTAAAACTGTGATGAGGCAGTACTTAAATGTTATGTTCAATATAAGTACCGCTGGAACTGATGATGATAGGATAAAAATGGCCAAGCTGTACTTTCTGGAGAGTTTTTTGATCCCCAAACAAGAATGTCTAAGTGTAGATTGGGATCATATCATTATGGTAGACGATGATGAAGTATTTGATGGGTACCCGTGGGGTAGAGTTGCTTTTGAACTCTTAGTGGACTTCATGAATAAGGTCGTCTGTAGCAAGGGGCAAACGGGTATTTCTATGGGGGGTTTATTTTCCCCATTCCCGCTTGGGCTTACGAGGTAATCCCAACATTAAGTACTCTGCCCAACTTTTTTGCAACGAGGATCTCCAATGAAGTCCCTAGGATTATAAATTGGACGGCTGACACACAACCCAAATGGAAGGACTTAAAACAGAAAGTGTTCGATTCGCCAACGGTATGTAGATCTCGTAATTTTTAGTGCTTCATATATTCATAACAATTTTGTTTATACAATATTTTCTTCATTTTTGAAACAGCTTGAAGTGTCTCCAATGCTGGCAACCCCAGATGAAGTGGGAATGCCATTCTTCGCACCATTCATCGAGACAGAAAAAGACATACTCAAAGAAACAGAGGACGAGCTTCGAAAGAACAAGAATTCTGACCTCATAACCTCTGTTTCGCTGAATAGAGGCATGCCATCTACAAGTGAGATTAATGTCCTGAGGAAAATGGTAGAGAAGATTGAGATTAGCCAACAGAGGATGGAGATGAGTGTGGAAGGTCTTCTTGAGTTTCTTAAATCTGTGGAGTTGAAAATGAATAATCGGTTTGAAGAACTAGTGCAGAAGATGAATGGAATAATGGAAGCAACAAAGAGGCATGAATTTATGGTAAGCATGATGTGTAGACTTTGATAATATGTGTATCTGGTTTGTATTTGTAAAGAATCTTAACAAGTACAGTGTATCTGGTTGCAAATAGTCTTACCAAATATAATGTATTTGGTTGTATTTGTTGCGTAGGGAGCACAGGCGTTTGAAGAGCACCTAAACAAGGTGGAGGAGGACCAAGAAGAAGATGATGTTGAAGATTTGAACTTGGATACAAGCAATCGAACCGTGCTTGGAAAAAGGGATGACGATGAAGACAAGGATGGAAAAGGGCTTATGGATGAAAGTCAAGGAGATAGTTCAAGAGGGCATGACGGTGGTCAATCTAAAGTGGCAAAATCAGAGACACCACCAAGAGCTGGAGATAAAGAGTCTTCGCAGTATAAGGTAAAGAAAAAAATCAAAATGTAGAGAATGTGTATAATACATATTATAGACTAATATGTACATACTTGTAATAGGCCCCGGAGGAAACAGATGAGGAAATAAACAAGCTGATACGGTCAATTGATGAGAGTGTTATATATGATGAGATCAAGATAAAAGAACAGAGGAGAAGAACGGTATAGTTGTGGATCTCTATATGTTTATTATACTAAATGATTGTGTATGTTTAATGACTGTGATATAAACTACATTAAATTTGTAGCTTTAACTGTGGTAGTAGGCTGCCTGTTAGTTTAAGTGTATGGGGATCGATGACATGAATGTTTTTTGGGGTTATCTACAAGTTGCCACTGTTTTTTGTGCTGGAAATTACTATGTATGTGTTGGTTACGGTCCCCTTCTGGGTAATTATCATTAGGGATATCATTGAATATCATTTAGCATTATGAATATGATTGAATGGCTTGCTGTGAAACATTTAACATTATGAAGATCAGTTAATGGATGGATAGGTATAATGTTGAATGAGTATATAGTTATTCTATCCAGGCAATTGGGATGACATTTCAACTGTATTTGAAATTTGGCATATAAGTATGTGAATGGCTGTAGGTTTGGTGTGACTACATAATCCTTCGAGACGTTGTGAATTGTTGTATATGAATGGTATCTTTAACTAATACCCGAGAAATATTAAAGAATGCACAGGGTCAGTGTTCATTGAATTCAACCCCAAGAATGTTGAGGAACGTGCAACTAGCATTTGGCAAAATTAAACATAGACCACAGATGGCTAAGGTGATAACATATCTAGTATAAATGACGGTTCAACATTTCGAAAATGATAATAACATACTTAATATAGAGACTTGTTTGCCAATAACTTGTAGATTATAGGCAAAATGCCGAGTAATGATAGGGTTTCAAATATGGCGGAAAATACAGTAGCAGCAAGGGTTGTTCTAAAACATGTAAGCATACGATCTAGTTTATATGTAATTTATAACTTGTTATCCTATTCATGGACTTTTTTTTTTAGCTAAACAACACAAAGTAAGGGTTAGGAATGAAAAGATCAAATGCTAAAGAGTATAGAGAGGTTACACTAGTTTCAACGGGAATATGGATAGATGCTTTAAGAGGAAAAGTAGTTGAACCAAGGAAGGTTAAAGAGAATTCATCCTCAGAATGGCCATCGTTTGATCTGCATCTAAGTCAAGCTTGAAATATTCATTTTATGCTTTTTTGTTAGGGGTCTAGAATATATTGGAATTAACATGTTTTCGTTGAACTAAGGTATTTGTTTTTACAAAACTTATAAATTCATGTTTATTTGATAATTGTTATGTAAGCTGGATTACATTGGATTTTGAACATAAATGTGATTGAGTTTAAAACAGCCAAATACAGTGTAGTTAAATACTTTGTATTTAAGTGAACAAAAGAACGATCTTATTTGAACAAATCATTCAACCAACTTGATAAGAAAATACAACTATGAATATAAACTAATTATCCCTTTTACTTCTTAAACATTGCTATTACTAAATGGGTTCTTTACAAGACCTGCAATTGTGACCTTTTTTACCACACCTGCTACAACAAACAGAGGCTTTCTTCTCTAAGAATGAAGTAAACCTCTTCTTTTTAGGTCTTCCAGCTGGACGTTTAACCTACGGTGGAAGTATTCCATCATTGCCACCTTGGTGGGTATTCCTAATTTGGTTTACAGTACCAATAGGACGTGTCCCCTTCTTGTACAGGTTTATCAAATTTGAGACATAGTAGAACTTATCGGTGTACAAATGGAGATTAAGATTCCTTGTGGACAATGTTATACATGCATATGAACAAGGGATCAAATCAAGGTCCCATTGACGACATGAACATGTCCGATTTAAAATGTTGACGACAAATTGTTCCTTACGATGGTGGACTTCAAATTCATGTTGGTCTACAGGATATATCTGTCAAACCAATACAACAAATATCATGTACAAAAAAAGTAATTCACTACACATTTACTGTATTTATTGAATATTAAATAACTTACATTCATTGAGCGGCTCTGCCCCAAGGATTCTCGAATCATATCTTCTGCATATATTGAAAGTTGTGTGCGTTGAAAACTCCATTTGGTACGACGTTCATAGAACCATTTTTTAATCAAACTACGGATAGATTCTAGAAGTCCAATTACAGGCAATTCTCGTTGTTCTTTCAAGGTAGAGTCCATACTTTCAGAGATGTTGGTTGTAATAACCTGGTATCTTTTTCTCCTAAAAAATGCCCTGGCCCACTTATGTCTTCCCACTGCTTCCAACTCATGCCTCATTGATGGAGATAGTTGTTCGAGTTGCCTCATGTAGTACTCAAATTCCAGTGGTGTATACGCTCTGACACATTTATTGAATGAGTCCTCCATGGGAAGTGATTTATGGTTCTTTTTCAAGTTCTTCAACAAATGGAATGCACATAATCTATGTTCAGCTATTTCATAAACGGCATTAAACCCATTTTCTATACTTTTGTGAGCATCAGAAACAATTACCATCTCATTATGTTCCCCAAAAACGGCTTTAAGGTTTCAAAAACACCATGACCATGAAAAATCATTCTCTGAATCAATGACAACAAAAGCTAGTGGCACAATTTGAGAGTTCCCATGAATAGTACAAGCAGATATCAGGGTACCAAGATATTTGTTCTTCATAGCTGCACCATCAACAGAAATAATTGGTATGCAGTAGTTCCATGCATCAATTGAAGCAGCTAGTGCCATGAAATAGAATTTAAATCGACCATCATCATCTACTTCTTCAGTCGTATATGTACCTAAAAACAGTCAGATAAAGTAGTTTAGAATTACATTGTATTTTTATATGGATCTTGTGGTATCTGTTAAAATACAGGGTAATTGAAATTTTTGATACCTGGGTTTTTTCAGATCAGTTCATCCGAAAAGGCAAACAACATGACATATGAGTCCTCAGGAGTACCCCTAATGGAATTCAAAGCAATTTCACGTCCTCTCCAAGCTTTATCATAACTTATGTTCACACCGTGGTGAATCTTCATATAATTTATAACATCCGAAGGACGACATGGAGTCTTGTCATTCGTTTTAAATATTAATTTCGTACACTCAAATACAATCCAGGATGTTGCTTATTTGTGGTCATTCTTCACGATGTCAACAGAACACAGATGTGTATCTGTGAATTTACAAACTATCCAAATGTCACTTTTTTTTTAATACCGAAGCACGTAGATACCAAGGGCAAGATGGATCCTTACATCTGATGTCGAATGATGTACGGTTGGACCTAACAGTAACTAATTCAAAGCTACTATTCAAAGCGAGCATATAAATAGCTTTTTTCAAAACTGATTTTTGTCTAAACATGGATCCAACTCTAATGTGTATAACAGTATTTGGTGATTCAAATGCATTGAGATCAATAATTACATTTTTAGTACGTGAGTTTTCGGTTCTAGGTAGTTTGCTGCTCATATAAGGGGTATTTCCAATATCTGTAGCAGGTGCGGTGTCGACAACAATGAGTAGATCATTGTTCGACAATTTTGATAAAACTAACATAATCCAAGACACATCCTTATCATCCACAATCCGAATGAGTTTCGAATTGTTGCCATCTTTCCAGTAAAGGGTCAACCTACCGATAGAAACTTCTGAATTTGGAAAAAGTCTATGTTGGATACAATTTACAAATTCTTGAAACGAGGATGAAACTGGAACATATACATCAAGGAGGCGATAGTCAATATATCGGCATGACTCGATCCATCTACCATGGAATACGGTCTTCACTCGTTGCAAAGCCATCAAAACAATACAAAGAGAACAAGTTTATCGAATAAAGTATTAAGTGGTAGATTGTATATAGGAGGGATGAATATTAAATTATTGTTTCATCTTATGAATATAATGTATATAGCATAATCTTATGAATATAATGTTGGGAAGGCAATGTTAGTTATTTTTCTAAAGTAGTTTAGAATATAAAGATTTCAAATTTCAAAAAGAATATGTTTTGCTCCGTTCTTCGTTAAAATTTATGTTTTAATGGCCATGAACGTTTTGGTGAAATTTGTATTTTCATAATATATTCAGATTTGAGATTGTGTTTCGGTTTCCATTAACGAACTGTGGTTTGTTTGTAACATTAAAGATATAGATGACAATTTATTTGGCATGATTTTAGGGATAGTTGAGATTTGAATCTAAAGATAAGTATTCCCATTATATTTGCCATAATTTTAGGAAATTGTTGGAGTTTAAATTTGAATTTTATAGATTTGAATTTCGATTGTTTTAAATGCTTTTCGGTTGCCTTCTTTAATGTTTTTTCGTAAATGGTTAAATATTGCATCATGTTTATAATTGTTTTAGGAAGGAATACTTCATTGCATTAAAATTCTATAAGCTATTCATTGCGTTAATAGCTATTGAAGGAAAAATCGGTAGCTAAAGTTTGAATATATAATTATTGAAGGGAAAAATGGGAATAATTAGGGGATATTGAAATCAATTAAACATGGTTAGGGATCTTCGTGATAATATAATAATTATTTGATTTGGTTAATAATTAACATAAGTGGGTGTGTTTATAGATACACTAAAATTGGCTATGTTATGTTTTATTTGATTTTTCAGGTTCCTTAAATATACTGTATTTGATTTAGGACAGTTTTGATACGTCAAGGGGCATTTTCGGTCGAAAAAAAGTGGGAAATTTACCCAGGTAGTTGGTTTTGCCATAAATAAAAATAAAATAACTGTTTGCTATTTTGACAAATTCCATTCTTATATTTGCCATTTTCAAGGATTCCTCCTTAATTTAACCAAAATGTTAAATAAGGCCCAAGTTCATAGGGTTGAGTCCATGAGTATGATTTATGGATCAACCAAGCTCAAAGCCATAAAATCTCTTCATTTGTAAGGTGTGGATAAACTTTTGCTCCACAAAGCCTAGATAGAATTCTCCCAACAATCAGAAGACTGCCTAACTCTCCAAGTCGCGCACCCTCGACGATTAAGAAGTCCCTTTGCACATACAAGTATTATTCCCCAACTCCAACTCTATGAACGACATCATACTACAAGAAGAAGGGGCTTTGCCTACACAGAGATACGTCGAAAAAAGCCAGGAATGCATCTGGAGAGGCTACGCGGACGCAAAAACATACGTCAACAAGAAAGTGGGGAGAAAAGTGTTGTGAAAGGCGCTCCCGACACGCGAACGAGACGGCGTCGACAAAGGGTTCTGCCGATGCAGTGTTCGCCGACATTGTCAACACGTCAGCATTAGGAAACAACCAACATTTGGTAGCGACGTTGCAAATAGGTTACTATCGACATCGTCAAGCAGCAGAGTACATGAACCATTGACGAGGTCTGCCAATGCCACGTCCTCAGAGCGACCATTTGTGAGAGATAATGCACGTCGCAAAATCCATATTATAATATTTTTAAATTCTTTTTTTTAAATTGAATGAAATTCAATTTAAATTCATTCAAATACTAAAAACAATAAATGTAAATATAATAAAATACGAAATGAAATTTATATTAAAAATAATTTAAAAATACACGTTCATAGTTTCGAAATTACATACATAATGAAAACGAAAAACTTATACTAAAAACAGAAAACTAAACACATAATCTAAGCATCGGTGTCCCATGAAAGTTCCTCACACCTTCGAACCTACAATGACACGAAATTAAGTTTAAATATATATCACCAATAATATGAGATTAAAGAACGTAAAAGTTGAAAATTACGTAGCTCGATAAAATCAAGGTCCTTCCGAAGCCCGGGAGAGGTCTTCAATCATTTTCCTTATTTCTTCCATCTGTCGAGCTTGTGCTTCTATCAAGCGAATACTTTCTTCACACTTCCTGATACTCTCTTCTTCTACTACCTCAAGACGAGTTTTTAGCTCTTTAACCTTTCAAGTGTGGGCCAGTTCTCGCTCGACAATGAAGAACTGCCAGCAGCGTATTGAGACTTTGGCTTGGGGCCCCAACCAAGACCTTTTGAGTAGCCCGATCGTTTACCCAAAATGGTATCGCATATCTCATTCCCAAAGAATGGTTGAGAACACTCTAGGGTAGGCTGAGACTGGAGTTTCAACATTTGATTCTGCAAATAAAATTTTTGTTAATTAACTAAAACGTGTAAATCAACTATTGTGTGAAACAAAACAAATGACAGCTTATAAACTTACATATGCATCCACAATCGTCTGCGAAACGAACTGGTCATCCTGAGCGTGTGTTTTTCTGAATAACTCCATATGGTCAATTAGATGACCATGTTGTTCAGCAAGCTTGTGTCATCGTTGTAGAAATAACTTGGTGTGACTGTTGTGGTTGTAGGGTTGCTTCGCTCTAGCAGCCATGTTCATCGACGATGGCTTCTATGTGCAAATCAAAATGTTACATAAGAAAACAAATGAAGTACCATTTGAGAAAATTAAAAGTACTAAATCACCTGAAATTATCGAGTGAGGTAGTAGTCGCAGAGGAAGTGCCAATCTTGCACCCGATTGCTCAATTTGGGGGTAGGTTGGCACGAGCCTATTTAGGATCATCGAACTTCTTGAAATGATAGTGGTTCTGTCCCCTGAACTCCTTCCACACGGTGAGCATTTGATGCTCAACAAACCAAGTAAGTGCTAGCTTAGTAAAATTCAGCACGAACCATTGTTATAAAAGAAAAGTACACACGAATTAAGACTAAGTCTATGTATATTCGTATAGGTAACATATATGTACAGGTGATTTAAAAACTTGCCTATAAATCTCCTTTAACGACCTCGATGTATTCTGGTGTCACATCAGTCCACTTAAGAAAGCAAACTAGAAAAATGTCTCGCATTAACACACCGATGGTATCACTAAAGCAAATGGTGTATGGCGAAATAGGCTTGTCCTGGCCTGGAGCGATAGATATGGGGATCTTCTCATATTGTGCAACATATCTAACCAACTCCAGGTTCCTGGAGTGTTGTCATCTCCTAAGAGTGGAACAATATGTTGAGAGGCATCTAGGAAAACAGAATAATTTAATAAACATAACAAAAATATATACTTATGCATAAATAATTGTTTATGTAACGGTGACTAATAAGATGTGTCGCCAACTGATGACGTGCTTGGAATGATATTGAACTCCTCGATATTTAAATCGAATAAATCATCGCTCTCATCAAAACTAGCGGACAATTGAGACATAGTACCTATGGACATATAACAAACAACTCATGTTCACAAATAATAAACTACAGGTTATCATTAACTGCAGGATTGCCGCAACACATTAATAAAAAGTTTCAATTTCATCAAATATCATACATTTAAAAAATTTCATCAATATCATTATTTCAATAATAATCATTCCTTAACATATTTACAATTGTTAAAATTTCATCCACACGTAGAATTTGGTTCTTAAACAATTAAATATACAATATAACTAAAAAAACTCCAACAAATTCAATTAACAATTTAAATTACAAAGAAATTTACTTATTCAATGTACTAAATTTTATAAATTCTACAATATACATTATCCCCTAACATACACATACAATATTTATACAATGTACATTACTCCTTAACGTACACATACAAAATTTATAAAATATACAAGATACAATTTATACATATAATCTAATATGTTTTTTTAGAAATGTAAAAAAGAACAAAATACACTATTTTTACCAGTAGAGACGACGAACCAAATAGACAACGACACGAGGATGGTGGGTAGTGATCGACGACAGTGGCAAACACGAAAGCGGTGAACGACAATCCCTCTCCTCTCTTTTTTTTCTATCTCTTCTCTTTTCTTTTCTCTTTTGCATGCCTCTGTGTTCTCTGAACAACACTAAAATGAGAGGCGATCTCCCGACGTAGCTTAAAAATGTCGATAGAACACCCCACTTGTGACGCCGTCAGTTATGGCATCATCGGTTCTCCAAGAACTACTGGCGCAGTCACTTACGGAGTCTTGAGAAGTCTATCAAAAGCAATCAAAACGTCACACATCTCGCGACGTTACCTACCCTAAGTCGATAGAGGTGCGACCTTTCACGATGCCATGCAATTTGCCGTCGTGATATGATTGTCAAAATATTTGAAATGTTCAACCTTTGCGACGCAATCAACATAACGTCGTCAAAAGGTTAACCTCTCACAACGTCTTACATGCAACGTCAGGAGTTATTCAAGCAACGACGACGTGTACATGCATGGCATCGTGAAAATTCTATATTATTATTTAAATTAAATATTTTCGCAACGTCGTGGAAGCTGCACCCTCTATCGATGTTGTTTATGCGACGTTGCCAGACCTCCATACTACCGACGTCTTCTTCACAGCGTCGCAAGAATGTTCTTACGACGTTGCTTTCCCCAACGCCTCTTTCGACATCGACAGAACTCCGATTTTTTATAGTGTCAAGTGTTTTTCTTCCATACATCAAACGTATGTATTCAACCAAGAGAGAATCGAAGAACCAAGTACTACAACTAGATCGAACCCTGTCGCATCAAATCAATAAAAATACAACATCAACTCCACAAAACACGTATTTCCAAAAACCTCGTGTAAACAAACCTCTCTATCTCTCATCATTTTTATAAACCAAACCAACAAACCAACCAATAGCACCAAAAAAAGTTGCATCCAAATCTTCTGCTACAAGCGGCCCTAATACTAGACCTGTCACCTATAGCCGTTCAAAGGAGTGAAGAGATTATAGCCCTTCGCAGTGGAAGAATTTAGTAGAATATCTTTCTAAATTAAATTGAAAATTAGGAAATACTCAAACATTAGCAAATTACATAAATAAATTCACTAGAAGAAACTTCGACTTTAATGTCGGTTGGAAACCGACATATATGATATGGTTATTAAAGAGCTTTAATGTTGGTTTAAAAACGAAATTAAAGAGGTATGATGTCGGTTTTAAACCGACATCTATGATTGAGTTATTAAAGTCCTTTAATGTCAGTTGAAATTTAATGTTGGTTTAAAATCGATATTAAAGAGGCCAACAATGTCAGTTTAAAACCGACATCATAGATCCCCAATAATATCAGTTAAAATTGACATTGTACATTATCTTATGTATCCATTTTTACAAATTTATTTTTATTAATTGTTACATTATTGTCCATTTTGTATGATGCCAAATATTTTAAAAACCGACATTAATTATCTCAGGTTATGTCAACACTATTTTTTAAAAAACTATGATATTTCTCTTCTATTTGTATGTATAAAAAATGAAATCTTAATAATGTCGATGTTTATATAGACGACTTGACTCCAAAAACAATGAAAGTGAGAAGTTCAACTAAGTAACGTATCAACAAGTTAGATAGATCATCCTTAAAAAAGAATAAGAAAAAATAAATAAAATTCAACAACTATAATTTTTTCATGGTGCAGTGGTCGCACAACGTGCAGTAAGTAATAATTCTACTATCATAAATTGAAAAGTGACCTTGCCATCTTTCAAGTTCAGTGGGGCTCTCAACGTCGGAAGTAATAATTCTACCATTACAGCCCATCACATCGGCTAATGAACACTGAGTTAGATAATTAAAATATGGAATTTCTTCTTTCAATAAAGAAAGAAGATGAAGGAACGCTTGTGCTGCATCCTACAAACCAACGGTAACACAAGGTAACATCAAACACATTTGAACTCAGAAAACATTTAAAAATATATAACTGTCGCAAGTGAAGGTTTCAAACAAATTACCTTGAGGAAACGAAGAGAGGGATTTTCCAAAAGCGCCTTTGAGAAGAGCAGCATGAAATAACATGCTAGGAGTAAACTAACAACCCATCCAAAAACCTACAGATTATCCATTTCCATCAACAAAAGTTTTAAACATAACAACCAATAGAAGTACGAGCATTTCAGAAGCAAATAAGTAAAGTTTTGATCAACTGTCTTAAGGCAGCTACTTCCAAAAAGTAAGTGTGCGATATTTTTCCTACTTTTGTCTCTAGGATTTGAGTTGCCTGAAAACGAGGAGGTTATGATTAATCAGATACAAGGCACACATGCAACGGTACTTTACAAAATTTCCTTTCCTTACATCTGATTTACTTGCAAGATACGTGTGTACATGTTCTTCCATGGATCTTAGTTGTTCTTGATGTTAGAAACAGATCCTAAGATGATCTTGTGAAGATCTTTTAAATTCTGATCAAGCAAAGAGACAAACATCAAGACTCTATGCTTCCATTCCATCTTTCGGGTCTATACTATTAGGAGATATTTCAAACACAATCCTCTCCCATTATTTAGGTATTTATTGTAAACTGATTTGATATTTCAAGATCCACAATCCTCTCCCATTATTTAGGCATTTATTGTAAATTGATTCTATTGTAATTTTAACATATTCACTCATTTGTAATTTGTATAAATAGATACCTTTATCATCAATAAAAAAACAAGGTAATACAAAATACATTCAAAATCTTTCATGGTATCAAAGCCTTCCTCAAAGTAATTTGCATACCTCACACATATTTCTTCAATGGCCACTCCTAGCTCCCAATCTGACCTTTCTGAAACCTCCAATCCCATTCCGGAATCCTCATCAAACTCATCTGTTACCACCTCTACACTCTTTTTGTTATCCAACATCTGCAACCTCGTACCCATCCGACTAGATTCTACAAATTATATTCTCTGGAAATATAGAGTTTCCTCCATCCTCAAAGCCCATTCTTTCTTTGGCCATATTGATGACACCCTTCCTTGTCCTCCAAAATATTTATCATCTTCAACTCTTGGAACCAACTCCGAAATCAACCCCGAGTATCTTCAATGGCTCTCTCGCGACCAAGCTCTCATTACCTTAATAAATGCCACTCTATTATCCTCTGCCCTTGCCCACGTTGTCGGCTCAGTCTCCTCTAAGGCATTGTGGCTTTCTCTAGAGAAACGTTACTCATCTAATACCCGATCCAATATTCTTGATTTAAGGTCAGCTCTCTATACCATAAAAAAAAACCCCTTCTGAAAGCATTGATCAATACACCTCTCGCATTAAAGCCCTTATTGATAAGCTTGTTGCCGCCTCTATCTCTCTTGAAGATGAAGAAGTCCTTGTTCACTCTCAATGGCCTTCCCGTTTCCTTCAACGCATTTCGTACCTCTATTCGAACTCGCAGCGGCAACATTTCCCTTGAAGAATTTCACACCCTTCTCATTTCGGAAGAAACAACCATGGCCAAAACGTCAGCCATTGAAGCCATTCCAACAGCCATGGCGGCGTTTCACCCATCTCAGCATCACGGCAGCCGCGGACGAGGACGCCGTTTCCACTCCACTGGTAACCCTATTTTTAATTCTTCCCCAAATTCTTCCAATCGTGGGACAAATTTTGCTTCAGGATCGCGTGGCTTAGGAAGCAATAATAATTTCGGTACACAGCCCAATCACTTTTAGCCCAATTACAATAATCATGGCCCATTTCTCCCACCATCCCACTTCACCCCAGTTCATCCCAATCAGCGTGGTATTATTGGGTCTTCTCCTTCACATGGGCCCAGCTTTAGGCTTGAAGCAAATTCTGGATATAATGGCCGCATCTTTTGTCAAATATGTCACAAACAAGAACATGGGGCTCTCGATTGCTATAATCACATGAATTTCTCATATCAAGACCGACACTCACCCTCTTAATTAGCGGCAATGACGGTAAACTCTATGAATTATCAAATCTCTAGTGAAAATACTAACAATTTTTGGTTATCTGACAGTGGATAGAACGTTCACATGACAAATAAGTTAGCAAATCTCAATCTATCCAATAATTATAATGGTGAGGAAACTGTCACAGTGGGAAATGGTCAACCTTTAAATATTGAAAATACTGGCAGCGGTAAACTCTCAACTCCCTCTCATACCTTTAATCTTTCCAAAATACTCCATGCTCCTCAACTTGCTACAAATCTATTATCTGTTCACAAATTTTGTCTTGACAATAATTGTGTCTTTGTTTTTTATACTGACGGGTTCCTCATTCAGGATAAAGTCACTGGCTGAACTCTCTATACCGGTGAAAGCATCAATGGTCTTTATCCTATTCCCAATAGTTCTACTCTATCCACATCCACCATGCATTCCAAATCTTTTAATTTTCATGCAAAACAAGAAGATTCATCATTATGGCATTTTCGTTTTGTCATCCTGCTCCCAAAATTCTTAGTTTTATTTTATCTCGCAATGGTCTGTCTATGTCTTCTTCTATTTCTACTTGCAATTGCATAAGTTGTTTAAAAGCAAAAATGATAAAATTACCTTTTCCTATGTCTTTATCAACTTCTCTTACACCACTTGAACTTGTTCACAACGATGTATGGGGACCCTCTCTAATAATATCTTCTAATGAAAATCGATATTATGTTAGCTTTATTGACAACTTTAGAAAATTTACTTGGCTTTTTCCTATTGCTTACAAATCTGATGTTCCATCTATTGTTCAAAAATTTGTTCCTCTCATTGAAAATCAAATATCTCAAAAATTAAAAAAAATTCGATTAGATGGTGGTGGTGAATTTTGCAACACCACTTTACAATCATTTTTTTATTCCAAATGTATTTTTCACCAAAAATCATGTCCTTACACTCCTGAACAAAACGGTATAGCCGAACGTAAACATCGTCACATAGTTGAAACTGCAATGTCTCTAATTTTCCATTCCTCTGTTCCTCTCGAATTTTGACCTTACGCCTTCTCTACTACAGTCTTTCTTATTATTCGAATGCCCTCTTTCTCATTTAAAATGTTATCACCAAATGTATTTTTAGGCTATCCTCATATCTTCAAAGGCTATATTTGTTACAATCCATTAACCAAACAAACTATAGTTTCATGACATGTTATCTTTTATGAAACAATCTTTCCCTATGCAAATTCCACCAACTCTTCTCCATCTCAATCCCTATCCATCTCTGATCCAAGTATACTACTCACCTTACTAAACATTCCACAACATACACCCTTAAATTCTATTCTCAATATCCAATCCGCACCTATTCACCCTCCCATTGTTGACATTACTTGCCCATCTTTTATGGATACTAATGTCACCTGTCAGTCTTTGAATGTTTCATCTACAGTCAATATAGGAAATGAGATAAATGCTACCACAATTAACTTACCTGATCCACCTCCTCCCCGGAATACTCATGCTATGCAAATTCGAGCAAAATCAGGTATTTTTAAGCCAAAGGCCTTTCACATTACAACTGCTCTCCCAACTCCCACATCATATACAGAAGCCTTCAAATATCCATAATGGTGAACTGCAATGCATGAGGAATTCAATGCTCTTCAAGCACGAGGTACCTGGTCCCTAGTACCTCGACTTCCATCTATGAATGTTGTTGGTTGTAAATGGGTTTTTCGAATAAAATATAATCCCGATGGCACTATTGCTCGTCACAAGGCGCGACTGGTTGCTAAAGGTTATCATCAGGTACAAGGTTTTGATTTTGATGAAACATTTAGTCCTGTTGTTAAGAAACCTACCATACGCATCATTCTTGCTCTTATTGCTCAATACAATTGGTCCTTAACCCATTTAGATGTCAAAAATGCCTTTCTTCATGGTATTCTTCAGGAAACAGTGTACATGGCTCAACCTACTGGCTTCCAAGACAAAAATGTCCCAATCATGTGTGTCTCCTCCACAAGAGTCTTTATGGTCTCAAACAGGCCCCTCGCGCTTGGTTTGAATGTTTTACATCTTATTTATTCACTTTTGGTTTTGTTGCCTCTACAACTGATCCCTCATTATTCATTCGATCAGTCGGATCCTCTCTCACTTACTTACTTTTGTATGTAGATGACATCATTATCACTGAACCTAACTATTTATACATTTCTGTTCTTAAAAACCAATTGGCCCTGGAATTCAAAATATTTGATCATGGTCATTTAAAGTACTTTCTTGGTCTCGAAATCCAATCCTCCATTGATGGCATATTTGTTAACCAAGCAAAATATCTTAATGATCTCCTCCACTCATCTGGAATGACCTTTGCCAAATCTTGTATCACACCAATGTCTACTTCTCTTGATCTTTATACAATTGCACCACCATTTAATGATCCATCACTTTATCGCAGACTAGTTGGTTCCTTGCAATATCTTACCTTCACTCGTCCTGATATTGCATTCTCTATAAATCGTGTTAGTCAGTTCATGCATAAACTAGCTGTCATTCACTTTTTAGCCGTCAAACGCATCCTCAGATATCTTTGTGGTACTCTAACCCTTGGAATAAAATTTCGAAAAGGTTCGTTTTCTCTACAAACCTTTTGTGATTCTGAATGGGCAGGTGATACATCTGATCGACGTTCCACCTCCGGCTTTATCGCCTTTCTTGGTTCTAATCCAATATCTTGGTCTTCTAAAAAGCAATCTACCGTCTCTCGTTCCTCCACAGAAGCAGAATATCGTTCTCTTGCCACTACTATTGTCGATCTTTATTGGATCAGATAGCTTCTATGTGATCTTCATGTTCCCCTTAAGACATCACCAACATTATGCTGTGACAATGTTTCCGCTATATCTCTGGCTCATAATCCAGTTTTTCATGCTCGCACCAAACACATTGAAATTGATTATCACTTTGTTCGGGAAAAAGTTCTTGGGAAAGACATCTCCATCCGTTACATCTCTTCCAACAACCAACTTGCTGATATTCTCACAAAGCCACTCCTATCTCCTACATTCCTTCACCTTCGAGACAAACTACTGACTCAACCTGAGTCATCCATTTGAGGGAGGATATTAGAAGATATTTCAAACACAATCCTCTCCCATTATTTAGGTATTTATTGTAAATTGATTTGATATTTCAAGATCCACAATCCTCTCCCATTATTTAGGCATTTATTGTAAATTGATTCTATTGTAATTTACCATATTCACTCATTTGTAATTTGTATAAATAGGTACCTTTATCATCAATAAAAAGCAAGGCAATACAAAATACATTCAAAATCTTTCATATATAGGGGAAACCAAAATTATTAAGATCATAAAACTATGTAATAGTTTCCATAACGATAGCCTCATAAAAGCACAGCACAAATAAAATCATCTTACATCTTTTCTAGAACAATGTCTTTTGCGTGAGAAGATTTAGCAAATGGTTTCTTCCAATCACTTCCAAGATGGGATTTCTTGTATGCTTTGTCAGCCCACCTTTTTTTTCTACAGTGGGACTTCAACTTGCGACCCGCTCCCATTCCTTATGTTTTCCTGTAAGACATTACTACTTCTTAACCAGAGATACAACTGCCATTTAGATCAAAACATAAAACATAAAAACATGAACTAATAAAACATCTAAAATGCCACAATTAACCTATAAGATCCAAAGGGAAACTATAGATAAATCCTAGTTTACAAAAAGCATTGGGAACAAAGTTGAAGTTTAGTGCATCTTTCCATTCCCAAGCAGACGGTCAGTCAAAGAGGACAATCCAGACCTTAGAGGACATGTTAAGAGCATGTGTCCTCCAGTTTAAAGGAAGTTAGGATACCCACTTATCACTTACGGAGTTCGGTTATAATAACAACTATCAGTCTAGTAGCGACATGCACCATTTGAGGCTTTGTATGGCAGACTATGAAAAACTCCTATGTGCTTGAACTAAGTGGGAGAGAAAAAGTTAGTTCATCCTGAGTCAGTATAAGTCACGATAGATAGTATTAAGCTGATTAGACAGAACCTGAAAATAGGTCAAGATTGACAGAAGAGCTACGGAGATAGTGATGAAGAGACTTAGAATTTCAAGTTGGAGATCAAGTTTTCTTCAAGTTATCTCCGTGGAGAGGTTTTCTTTTCTTTGAGAGGAAATGTAAGTTGAGTCCTAGATATATTGATCCTTACAAATAACAGAACGAGTTGGGCCAGCAGCCTATAAACTTGAATTGCCAGCACTTGCTCGAATATATGATGTTTTTCTTGTATCTATGTTGAGGAAATATATTTCAGATTTGTTACATGTGTTGCAAGTGCAACTGATGGACCTGAAAGAAGACTTGCGTTATGAGGAGGAAGAAGTTCAAATCCTTGACAGCAAAGAGCAAGTGTTGAGGAACAAGACAATCCCACTCGTGAATGTTCCTTGGAGACATCACGGAATAGAAGAGGCAACCTAGGAATCAGAAGACCAGATGAGGAGGAGTTACTTGACGCTCTTCGCCTAAGGACTTCTAAATTTCAAGGATGAAATATTGTAGGGGGAGGTAAGTTGTAAACCCGAGAATTTCTTTAGATTATTTGTTGTTGTCATATATTATACGAAGTTGAATTTAAGTTGTTTAATGGTTGAAGAAAAATGGCAAAACTTTTCATTCAAGTTGTTTTAATAATTCAAAATTTTATTAGATAAAAAAAATGAAAGGATAAAATAAAATGGAGATAATTAAAGAATAAAAAGGAAAGAATTATAAAAGGACAAAAGAGTAGAGAGAGAAGGAAACCACTGCTTTTTTTTATATGACTCTCCATCGCCCAAGCTATTTCTTCTTTTTTTTTACCAAAAATTCAAAGGCAGCTGGAGGTAGAAAGCAAGGAAGAAGAAAAAGGAAAAAGGTTGTGAATGGAGGTGAATAGAGGTGACGGAGATGCCAAAAAGCTTGAAGGAAGAAGCAGCCATGGTAGAAGTTTGGAGTTCCACTACAAGAAGAAGGGGGTATGTCAACGCAAATATGCATCGACATAATCGAAAAATACGTCGAGAGAGGCTACCCTGACATCGGCAAGGATGTCATGAGAAAAGCATCAGCATCGCCTCTTCAGACATGAGAACGGGATGGCGTTGCCAAAGCTTACTCCGATGCACTCTTCACTGACATGGTCAACACGTCGGCAGTGCAAAACTACTAACACGTGTTAACAGCGCCACAATGCCTCATATAGACGTTGCTATGTGTGTCGGTGTCGTCTATTATGTGGCGTTGACAATGCTATCAAATTTAATTTTTTATTAGTTAACGTAGAATTTATAAAAAATTAACATAAAATCTAACTTTTATTAATTAATTTAAACTCAATAAAAAATTATTACAATTCTAAATTGAATTAGAATTAACATAAAATAAAAAATTACTAAAATACCAAATCGAATTTATTATTCATTGAAATGTTAACAAAGTACACATTCGTAGTTAATTCAAATATAAATTACATAAATAATACAAAGTAAAAATGAAAACTTAAACGTAATTTAAAGCATCGAGGCTAGTTTCTCAACTTCTGCACATTGCCTTAACATCACTAAAGCTAGTATGAACATAGGAACATGGGCAAGATGTGCGAAGAGGAAAATCGAACATTATTATGAGGTTCAGGAGGTTGCTTCAAACAGAAAGAACCCTAATTCTGGTGGTTCAGAAAATTGATTCGAAAGAGAGGAGCAGAAAATGACAAGTTTCTCACTTGCATATTACCTAATATGCAAGTAAGGAAGTTTCTATGACATATATGATCGGTTCTCGATCTTGTCATTTTTTGCTCCTCATTTTCTGAACCACCAGAATTAGGGTTCTTTCTGTTTCAAGCAAGTTTATATTTCTCTGGACGCGGCTCATAATAATGTTCAACTACCCTCTTTACACATGTCGCCCATGTCTCTATGATCAAACTAGCTAAAATAATGTTCAACTTTCCTTTCTCTGTTTGAGTTCCTCCATTGCACATAATGCTGAAATACACAACAAGTTTAATATCAAAAATAGATACAATATACGTACAATAGAACATACATTTGTATGAAACAACAGAACAACCATCAATATACATTCAAAAGCATCAACATACATACAACAGAACAACCATCAACTACAATCTCTACAATCTAAATATTTATGTCAAAACATTACCCTAAATATAAACTACAAATAGAAACAGAAACATTACCCTAAACATAACCATAAACATTACACTAAACATAAACTACAATCTCTACAATCTAAACCTTTATGTCAAAACTTTACTCTAAACATAGAATACAAACAGAAACATAAACATTACCATAAACATAAACATAAACATTACCCTAAACATAAATTACAATCTTTACATTCTAGACATTTATGTCGAAACATTACCCAAAACATAAACTACAATCTCCACAATCTAAACATTTATGTCGAAACATAAACATATATGTTGAAACTTAAATCTAAAATATAAAATCTAAAATCTAAAATCAAAAATCAAAAATAAAAAATCTAAAGGGTTTGAAACTTACCAAAAATGAAAGAACGACGGCGAGATGACGAGGGAGACGGTGGCGGAGAGGAAAACGACGGCAAGAGCAAGGCACGGAGGTAAGCGACAAACTCTTCTCCCCTCCTCCTGCTTCTTCTCCTCTCTCTCTTCGAAATTTCAATTTTGTCTTTTAGAGAACTGAAACAAAATATATAGGGGAACTTCCGACGCCGTTAGCTACTCATCAAGAATAGTTCAATACTGTCCCGACGAATCACTAATGGCGTTAGGAGTAGGTACATTTTTTCCGACATCATGCAAGAAGCGTCAGGGATCTTGCTTTGACACGTATTTAATGTTTGAGTTTATCCCGATGTCTCATGCAATCCGTTGGGACCTATATACCTATTCCCGATGCCATGCATGAAGCGTTGGAAATAAGGCTCTGAAACATAATAAATGTTCGAGTTTATCCCAACATCTCGTGCTACACGTCGAGAACTATGTTTCTATTTCCAATGTCAATTGAGAACCATCGGGACTGACTTGTTTTATCTCGACGTGTGATGAAGAAAATCAAGAAAATATGCTATTAAAATAAAGCTTTCACAGTTTCCCGACGCCGGGACTAGCAGGGAAAATTTCCAATGTGAAAATTTTCGTCCGCACACCCAACTTCTGCGAGCCACGTGTCGCTTATCTGTGTCGCGCGCTTCCTCAATATCGCGGGTTCGAATCTCTACTCCTGGAGAATTGATTTTCCTCATTTGTTTTCAATGTTATTTTCATGATACCCTCTTTATCTTTCTGAAAAACTTTCGTCATTCCTGTCTTCCCACTTTGCGCGCGTCTTCAAGGTAGTGGCTTCGAATCCCAGTGGCTGTCATTCCATATTTTTTCTTTACATACTCCTTTCTCCCCAAATTTTAATCATAACTCAATTCCTCTCAATTTTTTGTACAATCTTTCTATCCAAATAAATAAATTTCCACTGTTTTTCTCTTCAGTTTTCCTACACAGACCATCCGATTTCCAGCAAAATTGCTTAATCCAAATGGAGGGGTAAGTTCTAGGTGAGGTTAGGGGCATTGGGATTTTCTTATCTTTCGAGTGTTTTCATTATTTTTATCAAGATTGCCGTTGAATTCCTTTAATTTCTTTCAAAAACATTACTTTCTTTTTTTCATGTGTTTTGTTTCCAAATTAATTCTTTAGGTTTGTTTTTTGAATTCTCAAAGCATCTTGTACTTTTTGTATGCAATATATTTTTCTTTTGAATAATTAATGAGTTTTGTTGAAATGCTTTTACGACTCTTATTAGAATTTTGATAACAATTCTTAAATATGGTGTAATTTGAGTTCTTGTTAGAATTGCTTCATTTTCTATATAATTGAAATTGGTCCCACATTTTGCTGGACAACTTTAATTTATTCAATTCAATTTACTATTTCCCTCAAATATGCAATGTACAATTCTTGTGAAAATGAAGCGAAGAATTATTACTTTCCAAGAATCTTAAATTTAATTTCTAGTATGATTCTGACAATTGTTTTGAATTTGGTAATTGTCGAAATTTTCCAATTCATAATCTTGGGAAAAGATTCATTGCCTGTTATTGTTTAGAATAATTGTGTTTTTAAATAAGTGAGTTCCTCAAATGGATAATCGTGCATTTCTGTCGATTAGAGGTCTTGAATATTGTACACATTATTTATGGATTTATGCAAAACTCCCAAACAATTTGACCAAGAATCATTGTTTTCTTACCCTATGATAAAGATTGCACCCAAAACCAATGCCCTTGCCTCTTTTATTTCTTAGAGAAGTTTAATTATAGTTTTTGTTTTGTTTGATTAAAACTTACTTCAATTTTCTTTTCATTCTTGTCCAAACAAATGTTCTTTAAATTCTTGCATTACTTTTTTTATAATTTCTCTTTCTACTAACAATTCTTCCCAGCAGTTTCGATTACAAGAAAGATTTATATTCCATCAAGCACTCCCTAGGATTCGACCTTTACTCTCGTATACTATGGTAAAACATACTAAGTAGGAAAAATTATAAATACTTTTTGGGAGAAAACGGTAAGATTTCCATGTTCAATTTTCTTTGTTTGCAACTCTAACAAACTTTTGTTAATAATAATTTCATTTAGTTGCAATTTTTTTGTCATTAAATGACCTTACCTTGCATTAATTTTAGCTAAACATTTTCGTCATCAAAAATGGTGCTGATGGGGCAAAGAGATGGTTGATAAATTTAGATCCTAGAACTATAACATCTTAGGAACAATTAAAGAAAACATTCTTAGATAAAAAAATTTCTTTTACTAGAGCACAATCAATTTTAAAATATTTTTTTTATGCTAAACAATATCGAAAGAAGACTTTGTTTGAATACTAGGAGAGATACAACAAATTGTGTGCCAAATTACCTTATCACCAATTATCCGATAGGGACAAATCCAATACTTTTATTCAAGTTTGCTACTGTCGAATAGAAATTCAGTCGATGATGCAACAAAAGGTGCTTTAGTTGATAAAACCCCTTCTGAAGCAAAAACATTGATTTCAAGGATGGTCGAATTTTCTCAAAATTTTTGTAGTAGATCTTTGGAATCTAATAACACTTTGTCTAGTGAAAATTCTGTGAATGACCAAGTTAATTTGCGCACTAAACTATTTTTCTCTCTTATGAAGGGCAAGGTTCCCAAGATAGCTTCATGTGGAGTATGTGGCATGATTGGCCACTATAACGATTAATGTCCTGACTTGAAAGGTGGTTTTAGGAGGAATGACCCCCAAAGCAACACGTATAACTCCGAATGGAGGGATCATCTCAACCTTAGATGAGGTCCACAAGACCAAAAGTTGTCTAACACTTCTTCCTCTTCTTCCTCGTTACAAGGGAAAGGTACGTATCTTGAAGGAATCCTATTTAAATTATCTTTTAGTTCAAATAGCTTCAAAATTGATTTTGAAAAGAATCTGGCTAGGGTTACTAAACAAACAGGTAATGCAACTGGTAAATTAGGAATGCAATGCACGATTGTATGCTTAAAATGAATGCTTCAATTTCAGAATTAGGAGATAAATAGAACCAACTGGTTATTGCTATTATTAAGATGCAAGGTAAAGGCAAGTTACTTGCCCAACTCGACCATTCTAATGTAGTGTGATCTATACGTAATGGTAGGACTTTAAATGAGCATGGTAATATTTTCTTATCTGAAGATGAACCAAAATCTATTAATGTTAACTCTAATGTCAATGAAGAGAAAAAGGTACCATATAACCCTACTGCATCTAATGATTCTTCTTTTTCAAATGTTGTTAGAAACTATATAGCTAAACCTCGTTTCCTTCTAGGCTAACACATTTAAGGAAGGAATTAAAAAATAACGAGGAGATACTTGAATTCTTCAAGAAGGTTGAGATCAATCCTACCACACCCCTTTCCAGATCGACTACTCTAGACCCGAGAGACAATGTGAAGTCAACCGATATCACTCCTCTTCTAAACGACACCGGCTGACCCTTAATCTTTAGCCTTTAAATGAAATGCAAACGAAAGCTAACACATATAAATGTAGTGCAACTCTTTTATTAAACCAACTTTACGTAAGTTTTACAAAGACATTTAACAAAAACCATAATTACATAGAAACATACTCCAATTTAGCCCTCCTAAATCTAAGTCTGATGTGATTAAACGACTAACTAAACATAGGTTCAAAATAACTATACAAATACGATAGTAAAACAAAATCCTTTAGCAAACAGATGATGGCGAATCAGGCTCCGAGGATATGATCTCTACCTAAAAAGTGGGAAAACATTTTGAAGAGTTTGAGATAAATGATCCCAATGAGTGATAGGTTTTCAAATAGCTTAACATAAACCTTTTAAAACAATAAACAATGAACAATATCTTGAATGTGCTTTTTTCGAAGCCTTTGCCTCAAACTTGGGCCGTTTTATTTCAATAGAAATTTCCAACTTTTGAACTTTGCTCCATCACCTAGTACGATTACAGAACACAACCCAACTTTAACTCCTAGATGATACCTCAAGAGATAATAATAAAACAGTATAATACATAACTTCTTTTCTTTATTAACTTCACACCTTTATAAGATTATACATTACAAATTACATTCTTTTTTCTCATGGAACATAAAACTAAAATTGAATTGTGACCCACTTTTCTTCCTCCACCGCTTAACACTGCTTCTTGAGCCAGAGTACTTAGAGGTGTAAGGTCTTTCTTTCATCCTTCTCCTCGGTCTCCCAACCAATCCAACTCAATGCAAACTTCAGGGCTTCGTTTCCTTTGCTCAATTCTTCGACTCTTTTACTCTCGAGCTTGGCCTCACCAACTTAGGTGTAGCACTCGCCTTTCTTCTGAACTGAGTTTTGGGCATTAAGGAACGATGTGCTTACTAACTGATTGCTTAAACATGAGATAGGATGACCCCGCTTGCAAGCCGCACAAGTCTACATAACCATCCTCTTTCTTCTTAGTTACTTGGCTTCCATCCCTTACTTGGCTTCAACACCTAATCAATCTGAGGAGAGAAAAACTTAAAATGTAAGTCAAATACTTAGTGAGTAATGAGTTTAGGAAATACCTTTTTGGGCAATACAATAAGTTAGATATAATTAATATCAATGCCAAAACGTAAGCATATATATAACAGATATATATAATCTCATCACTTCACAATCACAGGCTTTCCTCTCATCAAACATGGTGTGAGACATGTACCTAAGAGAGGCTAAAATTTAACTAAGTGTTTAAGAGAAGGCATTTTGACTGGTGTCAGGTGATAAGAAGTAGGCATTTGGAGATCTTTGAGAGATGAAGAGGAGAGGGCGAGGAGACCTTAGAACGTGGGTTGAGTTTTCCCACAAACTGAAGGCTAGGCGAGAAGGGTAAAGGAAACTTCTGTAGAAGATTAAACTAAACATGATTAAGTTAAATATGAAGTTCACATGTATACCACTAAGAGTAGGAGCTGGCAAAATATTAAGAGTTTGAGCATGAATAATCCATTTTAGGATTAGTATAAATAGGGGTGAAGTCAAATTATTAAGTGTTGTTACTCGGAAAGATTGAAGAGAAAACTAAGTTCTGAAGTTCTGTTGAAGGACTACGCGAAAAGAAGTGTAGGAGTAATTAAGTTTAAGGAACCAAGTTATTGCGAGTGTTTTTCTTAAAATACTTTGCTTTGTTTAAAAGTTTTTTTTTTAAGCTTCTACTAATTTGAAATAATGTTTAATTTATGAATGTTTCCAAAGGTATTTCAAATAAAAAATTTATGCTATGATCAAAGTATGTTTTATGTTATTCTAATAATTATGAAATAGTGTTCAAATCATTAGTTTTCTTTCTATCAATGAGCTAACTGTTATGTGTATGTAAAGAGTAAATGATGCCATGTATAGAAGGCATGCATGGTGAAATTAGGCAAGACAATGCGCAAAAGATGTATATTACGCTTTGGTCTGAGCTACAAGAAATGAATCAAGATATTCTTGGATGATGTTGATGAAAAGGTCATCTCAGTAGTCTAAACTTGAGGTGATGAGTCTTGCATAGAGAATGATTCAGGTTCATGGTGAAAGGAATGTATTTATAACTAATGTGTGATTATGTGAAATGTATGCTTATGCGATATGATATGTTTATGTGAAAAGATATGTTTAAGTGATTTGATGTGAACAAATGATGTTTTGGAAGTTATTTCACGAAAGGTTTTCTTAAGACCTTACTAAGTCTTTTGACTTATGTTTTAAAGTTTTACTTTTCAAGTATCAGGCATTAAGGGCAAAGTAAAGGAAAGGGTAAGAAGCTTGCTAGGCAAAGAAAGGATACCAAGGCATTTAGTTTAGAGCTTAAGAGTTGTATCTATGTATTTTTATAAAGTGCTGTAAACGCATAACTTAAGTAATAAAAGTTTAAGTTTTGGTTACTTCTATTGTATTAAATTTCTTTATCGCCTAAAGTTTATTTATAAGTTATAAGTTAAGTTAAAGAAGCTACTAGGTGAGTAAGCAAAGTTTTAGGTCCTCAAGCTAAGTGTCTTTGGCATTTAACGCACCAAAAATACTCAAGGAATATCGCGTCTCGCATGGCAAGTTAGGATGCATGTCGAATGGGATGTGACACATGGTCACAACCATTACAAGGATTCCACACGACAAGCATTACCGCACCATCATTTCTCATCACTGGGACCTGTGATTCTCCCCTCACCTGAACCTGGGACACAACTCAACTAGCGTCTCGTGAGTTTCTTGGGATTTCCACCAACGTCTCACATTTCATTTCTCGCCTTCTGGCCTGGGATTCTCCATTCGCTTAGACTTGGGAAACATCTCAACCAGCATCTTACGAGTTTCCTAGGATACCAATCGTTTCACAATCATTTTCTGCCACATCGTCCTGGGATTCTCCCCTCGCTTAGACCTAGGACATATCTTAACAAGCATCTTATGAATTTCATGAAATACCCACCTACATCTCGCGATTGATTTCATTAATACACAATATACTATAAACATCATAGCAAATGTTAGCTTTGTAACAGAAAACAACACATCATCACAAGACCACCTAGATCGCAAGATCACGAAGAGATATAACGACACATACACAAAAGATACTTCCTATAAATGTCGCATCATAATATAACATTTGACATATCACTAGAAGAATTTTGGCCTTTAATGTCACTTGGCAACCGACATCTTTGTGAGCGTTATTAAAGGCCTTTAATGTCGGTTGGGCTTTAATGTCGGGTTAAAAACGACATTAAAGGCCTTTAATGTCAGTTTTCAACCGACATCTTTGACGGTGTTATTGATGCCCTTTAATGTCGGTTGGGCTTTAATGTCGGTTTAAAAACGACATTAAAGGCCTCTTTAATGTCGGTCTGTCAGTTTTCAACCGACATCTTTGATAGTGTTATTGAAGCCCTTTAATGTCGGTTGAACTTTGATGTCGGTTTAAAACCGACATTAAAGCCTAGTTTTTGGATTCATTTTTACAAATTTATTTTTATTTAATTGTCACATTATTGTCCTATAGACCGACATTGGATCAATGTAGATAAATATGTTTTTCACACGCCAACAAACCAATGAAATTCATATTATGTTAGAAACTATAATATTTGTCTTTTACATTTGAATACACAAAATAAAATCTTAATATTATGTATATACATTCTACAATAGTACATGAAAAAAGATTCTAATACAAGAATTAAATAATTAAAAATCCTAAATGCCTTCTCAGTCTTCAATTTTCAACGGTCATTTGGCAATCTCTGCACAATCGCTTAGTTTTCAACCCGATATGACTTCAATTATCTACAAACAATATCCAAATAAACCATTTATATAGAATAACAAAGCTGTTTGAAGTACTAAAATTGCAGAGAAGGATGAAAAGTTTTTAAGATTTTATATCCACACCCCAATCCACATAACTCTCTTTAGTCTACCTCAGTCATCAGGCTTTCCTAAATCTCTTCAATCTATTATTAGAAATATTCCATAGATGCAATCATATACAATCCTTTTCCCAAATAAAAAAAAAAAACATTTTATGTGGCAACCTATGAACTCTTGTAATTGATTAGCTCATAATATTGCCCGCCAAATGAATAATCAACATTTTTTTACATAACATTATTATGAAAACCAATATCAATCTATAAAGAAATAAGCAACATCAACACAATAAGTTGAAAAGTAAAGCAATCATATTTTTATACCTTGGGTGTGGAGAACCTTTGATTGGCTTTTGGCCATATTTCCTCCATGAATAATCATCATATCTGCTAGCTTGTTACTAATCGTGGGCACCTTAATCGACCGCTTCACTCTATGCTTCACTCTAGTGTTATTAAAGGCCTTCCCCTTTCCTACAATTGCATTTCATAACAAACATATCAACACAAAATACACAATCAACAACCAACAATCCATTCTAAGATTCTTGTAATTATGAATAAAATCATCTTTACTCTTGGACTTATCAGGATCAAGAAAGTGAATAAAAATGATTGCTTTACTTTTCAACTTATTGCTCAGTTATCATAATCAGCACATCAAGTTGACTCTCATTTATTAGATGCTCAGTTATAGTAACTTCATTATCTGCTGATACTTTAAGATGAATAAAAATGGAAACAAAAACCTTATGATTCAAGAGAATGAGGAGGAAAGCTTTACATACCTTTAGCTCTTCTTCTTACATTTCTAATGATAAAAAAGTTGCTCGAAGCCAAATGAATTGAAATAAAAGCAATAAATAAGCGTGAGAGGAGAGCCAAATGAATTGAAAGATTCATGTCCGGTTCAAGAAGGCATCATCCAAGACTTCAAAGAAGTAAAAGGAATACAAATTTATTAAAATGTATAACTAAACCTTATTCACTCATCTAGAGTTGCCATACCGGTCCAACAATTGTAGCAAGAATCTCCATTATCAATAATAACACGTACACAACAAATAATAATGTATAATTTTTTTAGCAAGAAACTAGAAGATATATAAGGTGTACTTGAATATCTCAACTAGGTTGGTATATTCTTAACACCCTCAACATATATCAAACTAAAATAGAAATTCATTCCGTGAATTTAAAAAAAAAAACCAAAAGAGTACATGAAGAACATAACATAGCCACCAACTTTATCAGCAGTATTCACCTCACCACGAGATAACAATTGGCCCAAAGAAGAGCTTACAGTTGTCCCTCTACAGAGCATCTTACTCTTAATTTTAGAAAATTACTCATCAATGGCAGCATTGTTTTTATAGAGAAAGTTAAACAATGGAGAAAAAAAATGACATGACGCGTAAACAAAAATTTCTAAGTACTTGAATTTTGGAACTTGAAATAACTGCTGCGAAATTGAACCATTTGAGATATATATACCTAGCTAATCAAAGTCCTCCTAACTAACAATATTCTCTTGAGGCCAAAAAAGCAAGTTCCAATTATGAAATTTTAACTACAAATACTTGCAACAGAAAATTCTTTCTCTCGAACAAAAAGAAGTTTCTATCAACCTTAAGGAAGTCTAAGCACCTGGTTTGAAGAAATATCAGAACTTACTTTCACAGTATTTTAGTTGGAGAAGAGAGCTCGTCGATTTCGTTACTGTCAGATCTTGACAGTCATTGTGACTTGCTGAAGCAACTAAACCAGTAGCATTTGGCTCAATTTTTTGGTCATTCTAAAAAAACATAGTTATAAGTTTTTTATAACTGCTCTTGGAATGGTAGCAAACTCCTTAGGAAGCTTCTTAATGACTTTTACATCATTGGAAAGAGCATTAATAAAATGATCTTCATCAAAAATATCTGAGAAGTTGGTGCACAACAAACGAACATGAATTGAAAAACTTCAGATAAACAACAAAAGAAGACTAGAGATAAAAAATTCAAATCTACCTAGAGTCATTCCAAAATGAATGCTTGTCAAGATCAGGAATCACGAGGGTTGCATTAATTATACGTGCTATTGCAACCATGTCACATATCTGCAATCGAAGGGTAGGAACAACCTTAGGTCTCAAACATTTGTACTGTATTTCATATGACGGACACAATATTATTCACCAAACCTTAATATATATATATATATATATATATATATATATATATATATGATGTGAAAACAGAAATTACAACTACTGCTTAAGCCTACATCTGTGAAGTAATTTATCAATTTGTCTCATACATGAATATAGATTATACTATCATGAACTGATCTCATTATATAATTACTGGAATTTTTCTAATATCCCTACCAGAATTATTTAAAATGTATCGCTATTTTGTGGGTCCACCAACCTTCTTCTGACTTTATTTATTAGTGTATAGTTGGATGCTTGTTAGTAACTAGGGATACTTAAGTATTTCTGTGTGATGTTTCAACCACCAAAAAGCATTAAATCGACATTTTCTCCTAGAATCAAATGAACCTTAATTTGTATGAACAAAAAAATCTTATTCCAGACACAGGGACCAGATCATGTGAGGAAAATGAGGAAGACAGTGCAAAAAAAAAAAAAAGTGATTACAAACCCCAGCGCGCATTTGATTAAGCCCTCCATTTGTATGAACCAGAAGGAAACCTCTTGTCTTTCCAGGAGCTGAAAAATCCCCAAAAATGAAACAATAATAACAAACATACAAGTGTAGTTACACATAATAGTATTTTGTTTTAAGAAGAGAAACAAATAACAATTTCGAACTGTCTTACATGAGTAATTAAGACTAGGCTTAGTGCAGGGAAAGAAATTACGACTCGAAGGAGGAGTCCAAAGAGATGAACGACTATACGACTCAGTTTGCTTCCATTTCCTGGCTCTTCTTACTATCAAGATCAAACAACTATTAATTAATTAAAATGAGATGCAACAATACACATGGATTTTTGGTGTTGGATTCGCATTGACCTCCAATATTTTCACAAAAAGGTGCATGGCTTCAGCAGGAACCATATTTCCAAGCCCATCCCAGCTGCAGAATCCCAAATAAGTTCCTCAAAAACTCTCAACATGATCGAAGCAAACCCATAATTATACAAGTGAATTAAAAAGCGTGTTATAAACTTCTATGCAGCTTAATTGCACTCTCTATCCAAATTCCTAGCGAATGGTTAGTTAACTGTTGACGCAAAAGTAATCATTGACTCAGGATGTGAAAAGAGATTACAATACAATGAACACAGCATATAACCAATCTACAAAGGTAGAGCATGAGCAATAGTGAAAACTATCTGGTTGCAATGACTACCATCAAATACAACATCAACAAACCCTAACCACGAATATACAGCACAACAATTTACTAAGAATAAAGAGATTGGACAGTAATATTTTGAAATAAGTTATCTTTAAGAGCATCAGTTCATCAATGCCAAAAGCAGACAAAATATTGACAAGAAACTGTGACCGAGTATGTGGTGTTAGCACCAAGAAAATCACAGAATGGAAAATACCCATTAATTAGTAGCATTGGCCAAATACCATAGCTAACCTTCTCCACAAATTGCTTCTTCCAATAAGCCAGAGCCACTATACGATTCCATTTGAACCACTTAAGGACATTTTGTAAAATTAGATATCATAACTAGAACAATGACCAACTTCAATTGCAATAATTTCGTACCAAGATGACAGAGTAGATAACATTTGGAAAAATTCTAAACCCCATCTATTCAATATGTTGTTTTTTATGTTGATTTAGATAATATATCTGCATGAGAAGGAATATAAGCTAACAAACCTCTTCCATTTGCTTTTCTCGATTGCATGCCAACTACTGGGTTCAGGTAAATTACAATGCCCTACTGTAGCCTGTAATAAGAATAGTTAAGAGTTTGGCCGGTATCCTTACAATAATTCAGGATTCGCTCAAATAAACAATAAACCCATTCAGTAAGACAATTTGGTACTGACATACATTTAGCATTCCTAATAAATTTGTGAATTCAGCAAGCTTTAAACTCGATCTATAACCTCCAAGCACAAAGCATGTCAGGAATCAATCTTCCCAAACATAAATTTAAATCGTACGGTCAGATCTACCAAAATCATTCCCCGAGTTAACAAAGAAAATAAAGGACTCAAACCTCTGAATTCCATAACCAGAAAATTAGCAATCTAAACTTCCAAATCAACACCATAATTCAGCAAATCGGTAAGCTCACATTACACCAGTAATACCAAAACAATTTACAAAAAGAAATTTCCAGCTATCTGGAGGCAAGCAATTAAACCTTAGACGACTCAGTAATCAGAATGGCCACCACAATTCGTACAAAAGACTAAATCAAAAATGAAAATACGCTTGAAGCAAATAACACCCTCAGAAAACACATTATGCCTCCACCATTACACAAATCGAAAGGGAAAACGCAACCAAAGTCACACAAAAAATGCACCAATCTCAAACCTCAACCAAACTAAAACAGCACCGGTAAGTCACAGGTGTAAGAACACGTGGTAGTACCTGCTGATACAAGCTATAGAGTAACAAAGCGGCCTCATCAGAGAACTTAGACCTGAGGGCCTTTGAAGACAATTTCGGTGATCCATCAAAATCGGCATAAGAAGCCACAGCGTAGAACCGATCGGGATATTGCAAGCCGGAGCTCGCCCTCACCATCGCAGCCATCTCTTCTTCGCCTTCTTCTATGTAAGCTTAGGAATTGGACGAACAAACAAGTTGCACCTGAGGTTATAGCCGTCATCGTCTGATGGAATTATGTGAGAGAGGTATCAAAGGCGGAGAGAAGGGAGCTAGAACTTTGCGACGGTGGAGATTGAAGAAAGGGAAGAAGAGGAGATGAAAGATGGACGAGGATTAGATGCAAGAAGGGAAGACGAGAGGGATAGAGGGGAGGGATGAAGGCGGCTGCTAATGGGTTAAAGGAAAAAGCATTAAAACCCTAGTGTAAAAGGGAAATATTAATTAAATAAAAATAATAATTAAAAAGAGTAGCTTTAATATCGGTTTTAAACCGACATTAAACATCCGCATTTTAAAAATCGACATTAAACATTCATTTTCATTTTTTTCAACCGACACCAAAGGTCATATTTCTTCTAGTGTATACATGAAAATCATTCACATTGATATTCATTGTTCATACGGAAACTATTTGATGAAATACAGGTTTATGAGTGAGAATCATTCACAAACAGCCATTTATTTGAAAGGATCATTTGAAAACATTCATTCATTTATATGAATCATTCACAAAACAAACATTCATTTAGAAGGACCACCAAGAAATACTTGAGACTCCACTTTTCCTCTTTACTCTTAGTTTCTTCTCAGCCATTCAACTTTTGAAATTCCCTTTTTGATGAGTGATTAGAATGATAGCATGTTATGCCCCTTTTTCTTTCGGCCTTTGTCCTATTTATAATGACCTTTCATATCCATAGGTGATTACAACGGTTTACATGTGTCACCCTTTCATTTCGCTGCGTTCTACAGCTAACTTGAACTTAACACATAAGTTGAGTATCAGTTACGAATAGACACTTTCCTTGATATGCCAACCTTATCTCTTTAGAAAGTCAAACTTCTCATCCTTTGACTTCCTTCTCAAGAAGTTCACAGAACATTAAATTTACCTCAGTGAGTAGTCCAATCTTCTATTCAGCGTCCATCTTTTCAACACTACGTCTACCTTATCGCGACCACATTTAGGTGTAGCCATTTCTCCCCACATCACTACATCCTTGGTCTAACCTTTAGCTTTGTCATGTGCTTCTTCTTCACCAACTAAGTCTCATCACGTCGCTTTCTTTAACACGATAGCACTTGGGTTTACACGCTTCTTTTCGCATCATCGCTTCCAATCACATCCGTCATCGTGGGATGCCTCTTTTTTACACTTGGTCAAACTTAGCTTTCTTGGTGGAGCTCTTCTTCAACAAAACTTCCTTTTGGATTAGAGCCTCACAAAACATTGCTTTAAACATCAGCTTTAAGAACATGTTTTTAATCACTTAATTAACTCTTTTTTCACTCACAGATACAAAATGCCTTAGCCGACTCATTTGGAGGTTTTTCTCACCCAAATGCCACCCACACAAACCTTAGTCAACTATCTATGTCCAAAATGCCTAATAACCTCCTTAGAGGTTATCTTCCTTCTTTTGATGGCCTAACACACCACCCTATAACCTTGAAACGTCTTGTCCTTAAGTCCTTTACAATTAGTCAAATTTTCCTTTTTTACAACGTAAATTTTAAACTCACCTTAACAATTTTAACTTAATTTCACTTATTTTTCCAATAACAATAGCACACCTTTAAGACCTTCTTTGAGTAAATTTCCAATCTTAATTCCTTAAAGAAACATAAGTTTTCCTAGGGTTCGGGGTTTACAAATCTCCCTCTCTTGACTGCCATCAAGCAAATCTTGAGGTACACCAAGTTTAAAAAAGAATTATCCACAAATAAAAGATGGAGAAGAGATAAAGAAAAAGCAACATGTGGTAATGTTTCTACACTTCTAAAGAAAAACTTACCTAAAAAGTGTAGGGATCCGAGTATGTTCTCTTTTCCTTGCACCATAGGTAACAAAGAAATTTCTATGAGCTTCTTGCTAGTTCATTTTTATGCATATACAATGGCTCGTAGTTATATCATGTTTAGGCTCTACTCGAGCAACTATTAGGTGACTGGAATAGGTTATGTAATAAAATGTGCAGACCTACTCATGCATTGCACAACGTCTAAAGATATGGAAGTAGTATAAGTTTTCCTCTCTATCGCCCAAGTGCAAGCGAAGAGAGGTTTTCTGGTAAGTCCAAGGTCGAATATAGGGAGTTATTGTTCTTAGAAATCCTATTGCGCAGCTAAAATCATGTGGTATAATTTATATAGTATAAGTACAAAAAGTATAATTTATCTTAGTTATTTACACTACAGTGCCTTGGCAATGCAAGATGAGCATGGCGATGCAAGATGAGCATGGTGATGCAAGATGAGCATGGCGATGCAATGAAATGGAAAGCGAACTCAGCGCAAGACATGGTGAGGAAGGAAAGTCTAATAGTCTAATCGCATTGAACTGTACTTTAATCGTTCAAGACGATACAAAGCATATCTCACTTCAAATTAGGGCGAGTAACCTCTTGGTGCCTTTACCATAGTTGCTCGGCTTTCGGGATCCTAATACTTAAAGTTCATCTATGATTTATATCTAATCATTTTGTTTACATTATTAGTAATTTATCCTTGATTTATATCACTACACGTGTTAGCATTTCTCCAACTTATGCAAAGGACGAATTTGGCAACAAGATTGTATCGCTACAATCTCATCACCACTTGCTTAGTTAAATGTGTATTCTCCCTTTTTCAAGTGATTGCAATCAATACCATTGTCTTTCTCTCAAATACACAATGTTTTGACATCCACGTTTAACTCAACAAAACTCATAATGCATACATTGGGACTCTCTAATATTAAAAACACGTTCCATTATTCGCAAGCTAATCAAACAGATTGAAAATGAATAGTAAAATACAAATAGGAGAATAATAGAAGAAATGCATTACTATTATAAATATGACTTTAGGCCTCTCAGCCATAGTGTACAAATTACAAAGTAATGCAACAAAAATATAAAATGGAATACAGAGATATGTCAAGCTCCTTAGAGTATGATTTCTCATACTCCATGGCTCTGATTTTTGCCTATCTGAGAGGGGGAAGAAGGTGGGGGAAGTAACTCCCTCTCTTTCTCTCTTTTCGTTCTAAGTCCTCACCTAAAACTCAAGGGAAAAGGAGATGGATAATATGAGCTTGGTCTCTGGCTAAGAATGCACACAAAAGTCTGTAGTAGAGGCTAGTATTTATAAGCGAGGATTAATGTTGACAGGACATTTCATGCGTCATTAATGCCTCTGAAAAGCTACATCAGCACCGTGCAAACGTCCTTTGTCCTTTTTTTTACATTCACACCAACCAAATTTGTCTACTGAAGAGAAATATTATTCCAGAGACTCAAGGTTCGTATACGCGTAATTGATTCTATGTGATAAATCGTAATTATGGTATGCAAATTACTCACTATGTATCTCTTTATTGCATGAAAGCTAAGTCCTCGTTGATCTCAAGTTTTTCTATTGCTTGCCCAAGTATAAGAAAAATCATAGGTTTATCCAGATGATCTAGAGTTAAACACAGAAAATTGATATCAAAGGTTAAGTCTATGATTTACTTATCATTTAGGCAGTATAAAAAAATTATCTATACAATATGATGAAATGTATATATGTTCAACTATACTACTTATCTACACTTGAGGATTTGTAAAAGGTGAGATGGATGGATGCGAAATGGAGAAGCGAACTAACTTGTATTAAGAATGGTTGAAGGAATGTCTATATATTACTAGGCGATTAGGATGTGAAAGTCTTAATGCAATATGGCCCCTCATAACTAGTCTATAATTAAGGCGAGCTCCTCTCGAAGTCTTAAACGCCAGACTTGTCCTCTTGTCGGAATACAAATGGCTCAACCTAATTAGGCGAGATATATCTAAAAGGTTTCACTTATAAGGCTTATAGTACTTCTCTTTTAAGGGTGGCAACCTCTCAAAACTTAAGCCCATACTCATTCTCCTTTTGGGATACAAATGGTGGAAGTTATCTCGCCAAAGTTGAGTCCATCTCCAAACTCCTCCTTGCGCGTTAGCCATATCCTTGCTACTTGCCCTCTTGGGTAGTTGACCATAAACACTGGCCAAGTAATGACTATAGCTCAACTAACGCGATAAGAATAATTATAAGTTAAACTTCTTATCAAGAACTTATTACAAGACTTAAACTACAAATTATAACACATTGACAGGTGAATAGTGCGGAAATGATAAATTGAAAATGCATAAACATGCAATATATTAAAGAATGTACGCCTTCGGCCATTGTACAATATAAACAACATATATTACAATAAATATAAAAATGGGAAGAAAAGAGAATGGAAAGGACTAATATTGTATTCAACTTGCAGACCATTCTTTTATTTCACCTTTAGGTGTTGTAGAAGATGTTCTAATAAAAGTATGGGATTTAAATTTTTGTGCGGTTTTCTATATTCTTGAAATGAACAATGAATGTGCCAAAACATCACCCACTATTTTCTTAGGAAGACATTTTCTAAAAACTACTAAACCAATCATTTAATGTAGATAAAGCTAGGTTGATAAGTGTTGAGTTCAATGGCGATGTTATGTCCTTTAACATATATATTCGACGATATGAAATTAGAAAATGACCAAATGTCCTTGGGTGAATTAAAGACACATGATAAGTTTGAAGAACTAATAAATCAAGCATCATTGAACACTTTGAAAATGAGTTTGTTAACAAGGAAGATAATCCTAGTGAAATGGATAATTCAATTTTCCTAGACTTTGTTGCTACGGTTAATAATGATGAGAACTTGAATAAAAGTAATCAAGCAACTCGTGATGAACATGTTTTATATAACAAATTGAAATTTGTGATGAGCATGTTGTAGAGGATAGTGACATTAATGATTCTGATGAGTTTATTTTGGATAAATAATGTGAAAAAACCCTTTCTAATGAATTTACTTTGCCTCAAGATAACGAAATGGAATTTAATGTTCTCCCTTCGTACCTAAAATATGTGCTCTTGGGAGACAAAAATACCCTTCCTATCTTAATCTCAAGGGAGCTTACTCGTGGAGCAAGAGGAACAATTACTAGAGACTTTAAAGAATAAGCAAGTCATAGGATGGACGTTAGATGACTTGAAAGGTGTAGACCCATCCGTTTGCACCCATAAAATTAACCTTGAAGAATGAGCAAAAGATAAGGTGCAACCTCAAAGTTGATTAAACTCAACCTTGAGGGAGGTTGTGAAGAAAGAAGTCTTAAAGCTAAACGATGTCGGAATAATATATTCTGTACCAAATAGTACGTGGATAAGCCCGATATAGATGATACCAAAAAACTGGCATGAAAATTGTGGAAAACAAAAAAGGTGTGTTCGTTCCAACTCGTATATAAAATGAAACTAAACGAAAAAGATCATTTTGAGGATCATTTCCCTTTGAGTTATTTAGATCAAATGATAGAATAACTAGCTGGGAAATCATATTTTTGCTTTCTTAACGATTTTTTGGGTTTTTACCAAATACCTATTGAATGTAATGACTAAATTAAAACCAGTTTTACATGTGATTTTGGAACGTTCTCCTTTAGAAAAATGCCACTTGGACTGTGCCATACTCCTGCTACATTTCAAAGATACATGCTTAGTATATTCACTAATTTTGTTGGTAAATGCATAAAAGTATTCATGGTTGACTTTACGGTGTATGATAATGATTTTGAAACTTGTTTGATTAATTTAGAATTGATTTTAAATAGATGCATAGATATAAACTTAGTACTAAATTTTGAAAAGTGACTTATGGCCTCTCATGACTTAGTACTAGGTCATTTAGTATCACAAAAGGGAATCCAAGTAGACAAAGTTAAGATAGATATGATCCAAAACATGCCGTGTAACGACCCAACTTTTCCGGACTAAGCTGAGGTCACTACCAAATACCAAAACTCGACCATTCAACATAAAATTTAAAACGGACCAGTTACGATTCATTAAAAGCATTAGAAATCTTACAAAAGACGGTTTCGGGCCCTATTTTAAATCAATCATAAAAAGTCTCAAATAAAAACTCAAGTCATCAGTTCAAAAGCACTATTCTGACAAAATACATAGCGAAAGCGATAAGAAAACCAGACGCGTCCATATGGCCTTCACGCGTCCTTCCTGCCTCTCGTCGGTCTGCCCCTCGCTGTGCCCTTACCTGAAAAGTTTAAAAAAAAAAAAAAAAAAAGGGTGAGTATAAACATACCCAGTTAGGGACCCACTACTGGGCCCGTTAGGGGACAACAGTTAACTTCCTATTCGGGGGTACCCTACATAACAGTCTAGTGGTCCCGTAGGACGCACATATCAGTCTAGTGCTCCCGAAGGATGCACATCTCAGTCTAGTGCTCCCGAAGGATGCACACATCAGTCTAGTGCTCCCGAAGGACGCACATATCAGTCTAGTGCTCCCGAAGGATGCACATATCAGTCTAGTGCTCCCGGAGGATGCACACATCAGTCTAGTGCTCCCGAAGGACGCACAGATCAGTCTAGTGCTCCCGAAGGATGCACATATCAGTCTAGTGCTCCCGGAGGATGCACACATCAGTCTAGTGCTCCCGAAGTATGCACACATCAGTCTAGTGCTCCCGAAGGATGCACATATAAGTAAGGCACACTACCCCATAGATGAAGCTAACCGTTACCCCTCGGTCTATACTCAATCGTCTACCACAGTCATACCACAATCATCAATCATTTACATTTCCCCTAAGGGCTTTACTGGCCAGGTAGTATAAGCTTAAACCATTACACCCTCAGTTGCTATACGCGTCAACTATTCGTATACCATTATGGAAGAGCCCCAAGTCTCAAACAGCTAAATAACCAACTGAACTCACTGTCCTTCCCCGTCTAATCCCATGATCAACATCCATCAATCTAAAATTTCAATCTACAATTAGCGGTTGCGGTTCAGTTACATCAGACAGAAACATAATAACAGTGCTTAACAGTCAACATAGATACACTTATCCAGTATAATCACTAACGTGTAATCCCCTGTGGATTACTACGTTTCCGGCCTCGACCCGAGGTCCAGTAGTAGGAAAACCCTTACAGCGAGGGGCAGACCGACGAGAGGCAGGAAGGACGCGTGAAGGCCATATGGACGCGTCTGGTTTTCTTATCGCTTTCGCTATGTATTTTGTCAGAATAGTGCTTTTGAACTGATGACTTGAGTTTTTATTTGAGACTTTTTATGATTGATTTAAAATAGGGCCCGAAACCGTCTTTTGTAAGATTTCTAATGCTTTTAATGAATCGTAACTGGTCCGTTTTAAATTTTATGTTGAATGGTCGAGTTTTGGTATTTGGTAGTGACCTCAGCTTAGTCCGGAAAAGTTGGGTCGTTACATGCCGTATCCAACTTGTTTGAAAGATGTTAGTGCTCGTTGGTTACTCTCAATGCTTGACTTGTTTAATAATAAATTCGTTATTATGTCATTGAGGCTTTACTCTGAGACTATGCTATGCAATAAGACATGATCGTCACATAGAATATGCTCGCTATGTCTCTAGGCGAGGATTGTGTAATTAATGTTACACATCCATTCCAAGTGTGACTACTTCTTCTACGTTGAGTACAAGTTTTTCTATCGCTTGCACAAGTGTAAACAAAAGAATAGGTTTCCAGAGTAAGCTAGAGTTAAACATAGAATATGCTATCAAACTTAGTTACAATGTTTACTTTTTTCCAGGCGATATAGTTATCTATACAATACAAAGTATAAGTCTGCTTGTATGTAGTGAATCGCCAGAATAAAGTTTGTTTCATAACTCCCTTCTGCATGCGTTTAGCTATGTCCTTGCTACTTACTCTCTCGAGCAGTTGGTGATAAATGTTGGCCAAGCGATGGGGTCAAGTTTAACTAAACGCGATGAATCTTATAAGTAAAGAGCCCTTATCGAGTACTTATCATGAACTTGAACAACTTATAACACTTAAACAAGATAAACAGTAAAAAAGTGACAGAAAGGCATTGGATAAAAATGCAATCTATTGATTGATGTAGCCCTTTCGACCATGAAAATGTAAAAGTCAAACATTACAAAGAAAGTACAAAAATGGAAAGTAAAAAAAGGAGTCGAGCCATATAATGCCTTATGAGCATTCCTTGGCTCTTTCATGAAAGGAAAACGAAACATGCGCAGCAGAATAAAGATTGAATCTACTTTGATTGCAACTAAACTATTTATTTATTAAAATGCATAAACTACCCTAATTAAACGAAATTAGGGTTTATTGAATACATACCTTTGTACCATCCCTTTCCTGGATATCTTCTCAAGGACACAAAATTGGGACCACAACTAGTGTAGATCCGCAATTCTCCAGACTTAGAACCGGGTTGTGGGATCCATTAACTGAAGGAAATTGAGAGAGAGATGAAAATTGGAGGTGAAATTTAGGTTTGAAATTGGGAGAGAATTAGTTTTAAATAATTTTGTAATTCAAAATTAGAAAATTTTGCAAAACAATTCTAAAAAAATGAACAAAATGTTTTAAATAAGCTAATTAACATGCAAAATTGCATGTAAATGGTTTATTAAATCTCAACAACTAAGTGAGCTAGGTGTTTACATCTCATATAACCACTTACCCCACTAAGTGTTAGTGGGATTATCCAATAAAATGTTGGATTTTCCCACTAACTTAAGTCCAAGGGCAATATGGCAAAAGTCAACATTTTGACTTTTTACCATTTGGTCTATCTTGACTAATTTCAATCTTTCCAGCATGAATCCCCATTCATTTTTTGGAAATTCAAATCATATTTGAATATAAAGTCCATCAAAGTTTGACTTTTTAAAGTCAAAAGTGAACATTTTGAATTTTTACAACATGACCATTTCTATCATTTACGAGCTTTCGAATATGAATTCACATTCATATTTTTAATGTTTAAATAATATTTAACAATAAAGCTCTATCTCAAACCGATAACCAATGACTATATCACATATATTCATCGGTTTCTCTCTCTTTACCTAATTTGAACAATTTGAATTAATCCAACATATTGCTCAAAGTTAAATCCATATGAGCTTGCAGGGGAACCTAATGGACCTATAGATCATGTGCTTTAATGATCTCATGTTAACTGGCTAAACCCTTTAGATCGAGTTAATTTCATTAACTAACAAGTCATTCACTAAAATCTCGTAGTTGCATTCCCTTTACTATAGATATATTTGATTTTATCTTATATAACCATGATCAGTAAGTTAATCCTTCACGGGGTTTTCATAACCTGGACTAAGTAAAAATAATGTTTTACTCCCAAGACTACATCTTGCTCCTTAAGTTCCACTAATCCATCATTCAGCAATTAGTTTTAGGTCCAACCTATAAACCGAATACCTCTCGAACAAATGAGAGGGTGGGGCCCCTGGTTCAAGACTTGGATTCAGTTCATATGGGAACAACCTATGTCCCTAGCCATCTACCTGATCTTACACCAAGGCTTTTTTATTCAACGTTGTTGAGCTATCCTCACTTAAGCAAATCTAAGGATAATTCCATTTAAACAAAAGTTCATAGTTAGCTCATGATTAAGAGTAAGTTATCTAGGTCATCAATCATCGAAATAGTTAGTTTTATAAAGCCAACGGTGTTGTAACTTTCAAGTGACTATTTCATGATTCCAATTTTATGTAAACTCTTTACGTAGGATGCCCTCACTTTTATGTCTCTACATGAATAGTTTAGGATCACATCGTTTGTACTGACTACAAAGTAGGTTGTATCCATAGTGTCCCAACATAAGGCTTCCAACCTTATTTATATACTATAGACCGTTTGGGTTATATGCTTGAACTTGATCGACATTTATGTCTCTAAATAAAGTTCAAGTCTATACTAGATAACCTCGGGACCTTAGTTTATTGTATTCAATATTATAGTATTCTACTTTCACTAAAAAGTCATCAATAACTACTTCATTGAATTGAATTGAATAACCACCTTTTCCATCTTCTCTTCGACCTTCTTTGCGACCCTCTAAATTCTATCTCTGCGATAGGAGTGGAGGATTCTTCACATTCTCTTTCCTCTTGATTTTTTGCTTCCTTCTTCCTTTGTTCTTCCTCTTGAGTGCATTTTACGAGACGCTCATGTTCTTCCTCTTCCTCTTTTTTCTTCCTTTCTTTCTCTCTTCTTTCTTATTCCTCTCATTCTTTCTATTCCTTTTCTTACCTTTCTTTCTCTTCTCTCTCTTTATATTCTAGTTATCTTCTTTTAGCTTCTCCTTTTTTCCCTTACCTTCTTCCTCTCTTTAACCAATGCCAACAACACGGCCAAGTATGAATCATCCACCCTTATCTCTACTTTATTAACTATTAGAGGCTTCAATCTAGCATCATCTTTCCCTTCACTCTCTATGCGGTTCAGATCACTTATACCCTTAAGAATTCTCTCATAAGTTTTGGTCGTGGGGTTGCGACTGGTTTGGGCTTGCTCTGCCACATGTCCATCGGAGCATACTTAGTTAGTAAGAGTGGGCTTTGAATTTGTTCTCTTATTGGCCATTTTCACAAGGAAGCAAAAGACAAAGAATAAATGGCAAGACAGAGAAGAAATTTACATGAGTTTCGCTGAAAAGCTTGGTCGGAGATGATAGAGAGTTTAGTCCTTCATAGTCAACAAGTTGCTAAAAGTAGAATTTAGGGTTTATATGGGTTTATAAAGAGGAGTTCAACCATGGTCAAGGAATAATTACCGCATTGAGTTAGCATCATTACATTTTAATGGTGACGGGACATCTGACACCATCTTTTGAACTTTCGAGGTAGTTAATCATTTCGTGTTTTTGAATTTTGAATTCGACGTTCTAAATTTCTTGAAACCCTAAAACGTCCATGGGCTTTTCTTTACCCGATAGTTTTGTGAGAAAAAACCTAACACATGATGCATTTTTACATTAATCCTAGCTCGCGCAGTGATTTTATCGCGTAAACCTTATTCTTTCTTCACCTAACTTAAACACAATAAAGCTCACACACTTTTTCTCTTAACTTATCAACATTTCTAAACTAAAAAGCAATAAAGAAAACAAGTAAAAGGCAAAAATAAAAGAAAGCTATACAAGAAAGCAATAAACACAAAAAATGATGCATTTGTGATCATGGTTAAAGAAAGTGATACATTACAAAAGCATATGCATGTCCAGACTTTTGAATTTGGATGATTGGGGCCTTGTCGTGACAAGAAAGCAATAAACACAAAAATGATGCATTTGTGATCATGGTTAAAGAAAGTGATACATTATAAAAGCATATGTGTGTTCAGACTTTTGAATTTGGATGATTGGGGCCTTGTCGTGACCAATGCAAGGCATATCCGTGTGTGGGTGTGTGCGTGCGTGCATGTGTGCGTGTAGTGTATGTGTCTGTCTGTCTATACATATATTTATGTATTTTTATGTTTACTCTTATATCTTTATACATATTTTTTTCTTTCGAGGTCGAGTGAGGAATCGGGGCTAGACCGAGGTCAGGGAAAAGGTTGGGGAATGTAGTCCCTTTCTTCAGCCTCGAAATGTCAACAGGAAAAAAATAATCTCCACTCCCTCCCTCATTCCTCGTGAAATGGACATTTCTAATCGTAATACTACAAATGATTTGTTAGTCCTTTTGTTGAATAGCTAATCAAAACCAGGAGTTTTACTACGTCTATTGCATGGACCTTTTAATTAATCACCTTAAAGAAACTCGCCTACATAAGAGGATTGAAAATTTTTTGCTCTAGGTGATATTTTTCTTTAATCGCATTGGTCAAGGTTTCTCTCTTCATCTTTGAGTTATGCACTCAATTTATGGGTCAAGTCCATGCATTACAGACTTCTCTGGTACCACAAATTTATTCGCACTTTCTTCGATTGAACATGCGATACAACACAAATTGAGCACTTGCATAAAATCAAAGTAAAACATTACACCTAGTTTTGGAAAAGAAATTTCCCGACAACAGTGCCAAAAACTTATTTGTTGGTTCCTCTCAATCCTTGACTTATTTAATAATAAATCTATTAATATGTCATTAAGGCTTATGTCTGTGACTACACTACGCCATACATGATTATCGTATACAATATGCCTGTTATGTCTCTAGGCAAGGATTCTGTAATAAAAGGTATACATCCATTCCACGTGTGACCACTATTTCTGTGTTGAATGCAAGTCTTCCTATAAATTGTTCAAGTGTAAGAAAAGCAATAGGTTTCCTAGGTAAGCAAGGGTCCAACATAGTAAATTTCTATCAAACATAGTTATAATGTTCACTTCTTTCTAGGCGATATAATTATCTATACGGTATAAAGTATAAGTATGCTTGTAGGTATTGAATCTTCTATTTACACTAGAGATTCTGTAGAAGACAATATGGAATGGTGTGAATATGGTGAATGAACTAATTTGTGTTAAAAAACAAGTGTGAAGAAAAGTCTCTGTGTTCTAGGCAATTAGGCCATGCGGCTATCCTTAATGTGATAGAGGTTACGTACCCAACTTCTAATTAAGGCGAGCACCTCTCAATACTTAAACGCTACACTTGTTCACCTCTCGGAATAGAAATGATAAAGATGAACTATGCGATAACTATCTAGATTTTCCTATTTATAAGAGTCGCATTGCCAACCTTTTAAGGTGGACAACTTCTCGGCGTAAAGATACCACACTTGTTCTCCTTTCAAGACACAAATGATTGAGGTTAATTTCTAGAATGAAGTTTGTTTCCAAACTTCATTCGGCACGCGTTTAGCTATATTCTTGCTACTTACTCTCTCGAGTAGTTGGCTATAAACTCTGGCCAACATATAAAGTCACGCTCAACAAAACGCAATGAACCTTATAACTAAAGAGCCCTTATCGAGCACTTATAATGAACTTAGACTACTTATAACACTTCAACCAGATGAACAGTAAAGAACTAACAAAAAGAAAATGGATAAAAATGCAATGTATTGATTGATGTAGACCTTTAGGCCATGGAAATGTAAAAGTCAAACATTACAAAAAAAGTGCAAAAATGGAAAGTAAACTAAGGAGCCGAGCTACAGAATGCCTTGTGAGCATTCCTTAGCTCTATTACAAGTTAGAGGAAAAATTATAGTTTCTCTCTCTAATCTCACTCGAAGCTCTCACTCAAAAGTTTACCAGTGAAGAGGGAGAAAGGGAAAGCACTTCTACAAAAGGGAAAAGACTACTTCTTTTTGCCACTCCTTAGCGAGACAGACCTTCTCAAAGCTTTCTAGTTTTCTTTACATTCAGACCCTTTACATGGTGAAGATAGAGGCCTTTTAAAGGTAACTTTAGGCAGGAAGCTTCTATTCTTCTACACATTTCAACGTCAAAATGCAGCCTTATCAAGTTAAATCAACTCCAGCTATGAATCTCTTTGCGTGATGATGTGGCCTATTGCCTAGTGCAGTTAATCGCCAGGAAATTTTCCTATTGCTTAAGCCTTCGCACACGCTCTTTTAGCGATTCACTGTAATTCTTTTTCTCATTATCATGTGATAAAAGCACTAAAAGCATGGTAGAACACACGTGGAAACTTATGTAAATTATATTCTCTTATCTTTATTAAAAACTACGTATTTTGACACTTTATCATGCATTTAGAATCAATTTTTTACCTAAAAGCTCCTAATAACTTGTATTTCTACAAGTTATCGGTTAGATCCTTCTTAGGAAGTGTTGGATTCTATAGATGTTTTATAACAGATTTTTCAAAAATAGCTTTGCCTTTGACTACTTTGCTTCAAAAAGATGTCTCTTTCATAATTGATGATAAATGTAATGTTTCATTTGACACTTTGAAATAAAAGTTAACTTCAACCCCTATTTTGTGATCATTGGAATTTGCCATTTGAAATCATGTGTGATGCAAGTGAGTATTCATTAGGTTCAATTTTTATAAAACCCTAAATATATAGGAGTCGTTGGAAAGCTTTCGTGAAGGAAGTGAAAATAAATTAATAGGAAAAGAAGGAGGATTTCTTGAAAAGGTTAAAGGTTAAGTATTAAGGTTTGGATGTTAGGCCAAGAAGGGAAAAATAGCTAAGTGTCAAAAGGAAATTTTAAAAAAAAATAACAAAAGTGCTAGGCATTTAGAGGTAAGGTGGGCAGCCAAAAGAAGGTCAAATAACCTCTAAGTCACAGGAGGTTAGGCATTTTGATCATAGGCCAGGCGGACAATTAACTTTAGATAACCTCCAAAAGACATGTTTTAGGCGACCCAATGTTGATGAGAACTTTTAAGGATAGGTGAGAATGACAATTTTATGTGGCCACATAAGGAGGAATACCCTCTAAAGAAATATCATAGGCACTAAGGATACTAAGTGAGAAAAGGTTTCTAGGCGTGAAGATTGACTAAAGAGGTTAGCAAGGCTTGTTGTGGGCTACATGAGAAGATTGATGTTGGCTATGTGTAGAAGATTGGCCATATGAAAAGTGAGATGACACATTAAAAGGTTAGTGGATGTGGAAATTAGGCGGCCAAGAGCTAGGCAAGGAAGACTTGCATGCGAAGGAGGTTAGGAGCCATAGAGGTTAGTAAGGTGTGTAAGTAAGCAGTGTTACTAATTAGGAGAAATCGATTTAACGAAAATCTAGGTGCCTTAAGCATCTTTCATGCATTTTATGGTTAAGTAGGAGGTGGATTAGGAAGCAGGTGGTGGATTAAGGAAATTAAAAGAACAATTAAGGAAGCTGCAGGTATCAATCCAGTTTCATGCAAGGGTTCACTATAAATAGACTACTATAGACAAAGTTATCTTAAAATCCACTCATGTCATTTATCTCAAATTACTTTCAAAATATCAAAAATTGAGTCTAATTTTTAGAAAAAGGCTTCTAGTTAGTTTGAGGGGGAGAAACATTGCATTCAAACAAAGGAAAGGCAAGAAGGTCAATTTCAAGGAGAGTCTAAACAAGGTGCACATAGTGGAAGCGACAAAATGCGTCCCTTAGAGTTTAAATCTAGAACTTTGAGGTAGGAAAGCTAAGACATATTCAAGTACCTTTGTAGAAGAACGTTTTCTCAAAAAAGTTATGAATTTTTAGTTACGATTTTTCAAAATGAACTTAAGCTTCTGGACGAAAACCAATTCCTGGATAGTGCGAGTGTCAAGCAAGACACAAGGCGAGCTGGGCAAGAATTTTGAGTTTATGGAGGTTATTTTGCTTCAGTTGAGGCATCTGACACGAACATCGCACAGTTAAGTGAAAAGGTGCGCTCAAGCTGTATGCATGACCATGCATGAAGACATTAGCATGCACAGGACGGTGCGCGCACAACACGACGGGAGCAAGGCTAACAGTCGTGATGCGTGCAAAACAGAAAACCAGGACACACACAATACCTCATTGCTAAAGGAACGCGACACACATGCAGGAAAAAACGGGATTGATTTTACTCTAAATGTAACTAAACAATTTAGTAATTAACTTGCAACAACTAACCTAGTTAAACAAAATTAGGTTTTATCGAATATATACCTTCGTAGTTTCTGATTCCTCGTAATTTCCTCACGAACTTGAATCGAAGACGACCAATAGAGCTTACCTAACTATTCTCTAAACTTAGAACCGGGTTGTGGGACCCGTTAAGTAAAGGAAATTGAGGGAGATGGAAATAGAAGGAAGAACCAACCTTTGGTTAAGAGAGAGAGGTGAAAAAAAATAGTTAGATAAATTCAATAACTTGAAAAAGTTATCAAAAAGTCTTGAAAAAGATTTTCCAAAACCTTTTATAAAAAATTAACAAGCAAAAAATGCATGTAAAACATCACATTTGATTAAGATCTCTTAATTCAATTAATCTTAGTGCGATTAGTGTTTACATCACATGTAAACATTTGTCTCACCAAGTGTTAGTGGAATCATCAAACAAAATGTCGGATTTTCCCACTAACTCTAGTTAAAGAACAATATGGTCATTTGATCATTCAAGTTAAAGTCAAACTTTGACTTCTTAACATTTTGTCTGTCCTGATGAATTTCTACCTCTCGAGCATGAATCCACATTCATTTTTATGAAACTAAATCACATTTGAATATAAAAATTGGTCAAAGTTTTACTTTTTAAAGTTAAAAGTCAACATTTTGCCTTTTTACAACTTTGACCATTTCAATCAATTCTAAGCTTCTGAATATGAATCCATGTTAATATTTTTCATATTTAAATCAAATTTAAATATAAATATCTATCTCAAACTGATATGAGCTAACAAGGGAACCTAATTGACCTATAGATCATGGGCTTCAATGGTCCAAGATTAACTGGTTAGACTCTTTTAGACCAAGCTAATCAACATTCGTTAACTAATTGGTCATTCCACTAAAGTTCCCTAGTTACACTCCCCTCACTATAGATATATTTGTATCCATCTAATATAAACATGATCAGTAAGTTAATCCTTCATAGGTTATGCGTAACTTTAGCTGGGTCAAAGACCATTTTATCTCCAAGATTATATCTTGCTTTTTAAGTTCCACTGATCATTATTGAACAATTGGTTTTAGGTCCAACCTATAAATTGAATCCCTCTCTTGCCAATGAGAGGGTGGAACTCCTTGTTCAAGACTTGGATTTAGTCTATAAGGGAGCAATTTATCTACTAATCCTAAATTGGGTAGGAATGAATTCCCTCTTGAACCCAATGTTCCTAGCCATCCACCCAGTCTTATCCCAGAAAAGGAGGCTTATTGAGTCAAAGTTGTTATGTTGTCCACACCTATGCTTATCTAAGGATAATTATGTTTGAACAGAAGTTCATAGTTAACTCATGATTAATATTAACTTACCTAGGTCATCAATAATTGAAATAATCAGTTTTATGTAGTCAACGGTGTTGTAACTTAAAAGTGACTATCAGGGTTCTAGTCTTATGTAAACTCTTTACATAGGATGCTCTCAATTTCATGTCTCTACATCAACAGTTCAAGGTCACGTCAATTTTACTAACTAAAAATCGAGTCGCATCCATAATATACCATAATAAGGCGCCTTATTTATATACTCTAGACCGTTTGGGTAATATACTCGAACTTGATCCACGTTTATTTTTCTATATAAAATTCAAGCTACGTTAGATAGCCTGGAGACCATAGTTTATTGGATTCATGATTATAGTTTTCAATTTTCAGTATTAAGTCTTCAATAACCACTTCCTTGAATAGAATATAATTTAAGCTACAAACTATGTGTTTTATGATCTAAAATTTAATAATTGCGATGTTAGCATGCGGCAAGGCTTGCACAAGCCATGCACGCACGCCAAGTCGTACCATTGTGCCACTAGGCGCCAGCATGCCATTTTGAGCTATTTTTTGTTTGTGTTGCTAATTTTAGCAATTTTAAGAAAATCTTGGTTATTTTCCTGACTAAGAGATTAACTAGGACTCAAATGTAAATTTTTTACATTTAGGAGAAAATTTAAGGAATTTCCTAATCAAGAGCTAACACCAAGTGTAGTGAGTCATAATATGATTTCTATGAAGTTTCTTATAGCATGATTTATATGTTTATTTCAAGAAGGTTACATTTACGGATTACTAATGAATTTGTAAAAGCTTGAATATCTTATAAGCTGATTTCTAAAAGACTATGTTATGTTTAACTGAATGCTATAACTATGTGATCAAAAGGTAAATGTTCCTAGTGCAACCAGAACGGATCTTGGTAAATTTGATTTACTAGCTGTTGAAACGTGCTTAGTGGAATGTGATACTTCAACCTGAATACTAGATTTAGAAGCCACTAATCGTATTTACTTCCCATTTCAGGAAACTAGTTCTTGAAAAGTTTATAGAAGGCAAGATCATCCTCAAAGTTTGGAACAAGATAGGTTATCTCGACTGAAGTAGTGAGAGATTTGAAATTGTTTTGATAGATATATCATACTTAAAAATGTTTTGTATGATTTTCAGAAGTTGAGAAATTTAATATCTATTTCTTGTATTTCAAATCAAATGTATAGAATAGATTTTGAAATCGTGTTCATATTTTCTAGAAAATGTATTTAGCTTTGTTTTGCTATACTTATTAACAACTTATATAAATTAAGACCAAGTTGAGCACAATTAGTCTTTAGTATTGAAATGTTTAGCATAGAAGACAAAAAGGTTTCTTGAAATGTCTATAGATATCATACTTAAGATTCGGTCACGCAAATCTCAATACGATTGGGAGATTTGTTAAGAGTAGTCATTTAAATTAGTTAGAAGATAACCCTTTAGCTTCATGTGAGGTCTTAAAGGGAATAATGGCCCATATATATTTAATAGGAAAAAGGTCTTTGAGCCAAAATACCTTCAGAGCTCGTACATTTGAAACTATGTGGACCAATAAATGTATAAGTTCAAGGAGGTTATGAATATTTCATCAATTTTGTTAACGATTATTCAAGGTTTGGTCATGTTTACCTATTGCATCACAAGTCTGATTCTCTTGAAAAATTCAGAGAATATAAGACTAAAGTTGAGAATCAATTGGATAGAACTATTAAGACACTTAGATCATGTATACTTATTTATAGATCTCATCAAACTCTTTCGAAACTTGAAACTCATGCTTTGTAATCATTTATACAACTCTTGGTCGCATGGAGATTATTTGGACAAGGTTGGCCACATGGCATCCTCTTGCTCGCCTAGCCAACACTTAACCAATTTTTCAACTTTACATTGTTTTGAACGCCTAACCACAACTCCTCAAGACATATTGCTTTAGTTGTTTGGCCTAGGAGTGTACATAAGTCGGTTTCGGCCAGATTGGAGGAAAATTATGAACCAACCTAAAGTATTCGGGTTGGCAAAAAATGAACCCTATCAGTTCAATATGCAAGGGTCAACCCAATCTAAAAAATCTGGTTTGACTCGGGTTAGGTTGGCAAGTTGGGTTTCTTTTTTCATCTTTCCGTGATTTAGGAAAATTTTCATATTGTTTTTCAATATGCAGGGTGACATATATATGTAATAAATTCAAATTTCAAGTCTACAATATCTACTCAAAAGGAGGTTTCCTTTTAGGTTTTAGATTTATATATATATACACACATAATTGAGTTAGGTCAGGTCAACCCGATCCTTTACTTAAACAACTCACAACAATAAGATAGAAAGTCTACGATTTGATGAATATGCGGACCAAGATGTTATTTAAAAATTTATGACAAACTCTTTATTGAAGAAGCACTCATCTCTCAAATTTTCAAAATTGATTAGTCTTTAAAACCTTCAACATACTTTTGTTATTTAAAAATTTATGACAAACCCTTTATCAATAAAAGCATATATTTTAGTAAAAAAGGTTGTGCCCTATGGATAGCACCGTAAATCGATTAGGTTTTATAGGTTAAAGCTCCCAGAACAGCCAGACTTATGCACTAATTATCTTATTTTATAGGAAACTATGATCTATAGAAGCCAAAGAGTACAACGCATTGAAAACGACTCAATTCTAAACTAGAACAAGCTAAAACGAGCCAAAAGAAGATCGAATGACAAAATCATAATAAAAAGCATTATAGCGCCATCCTCAACATTGCAGCACCAAGCCATGATGCCAAAAACCCTAGAGTTGCGTTTCGTATTAGCGCTGTCGCGCTAACCCAGCGTCGTTGCACTACGAAATTTAGTTTCCATCAATGCATGTGTGTTGCGCGCCTTCTTTAGCTTAGCCGAGGTAGATTTGCTATTTGAGCAATTTTTCAATTTTACACATATTAGTCGGGGCGTTTCTCTTGTAATTCTCTCTAAAGATCACTAAAAACCTCTCTCAATTCCATTAAGAATGTCTTTTTTTGTTTTCATTTCTTCTCGAAGCTACTTGAGATCAATGAAGAACTAAGGTATTTTCTTTGGAAATGAAAATTCTAACAATTCTTTCTTGAGAATCATGTCTAAATTGCTTTCTAATTTCAATCTTTGATTTTGAATTCCAATCTTGTTCTTCCATGATTTCTTGTTCAATGGACCAATGATAGCATGTACTTTGTTTAATATTTAATGGCTCCAGAGCATGAATTTTAAAGCAAGATTGATAGTGAATTGTTGATTAGATCTTGAGCATGTCTTTTCCCTTAGATATTTTCTTGAATTTTTAATTAGGATTCAACTAATTAATCATTCTTAAAATGAATACACAACATTGAAACCTAGAATCTTATTGCAGACTTAAAGAATTCATGAAAACCGTTAAGATGAAAATGTTTTCGATAAGTTTAGTATGAATCTAGATTTTATTCTTGTTCATTAATCAAGATTAATTAGTTTCTTTAACTAATTAGATGTGGATTGAAATTATGATGGAAAGAATGCTAGAATTTTCCATTCCTACTTTAATTGATTAAGAACCCCATTTATCTCTGTCAAAAAAATCTCTTTGAATCCCAAAAACACGTTTGTTTTTCTTTTACTTTCTTGCATTCCTCCAAAACTCCCTCATCCAATGTTAGAATTCTTGATTTTTGTTTAAAGATTTGATGTTTTCTAAAAAGATTCTCTTGGAATACATTATCCTTGCTAAATCTTTACCATCTTTTGTTAGTATTTTGTATAAAAAAGTTTGAGCTAGGAAGGGGTTTGTTTAAAAAATAGAATAAAGCGCGAAAATATTTAGATCATATATAACAATTTTGAAATTAAGAAAAACAACCCCACAATTAATCAGTCACACACATAAAAAAATGATTTTGTAACCACTCTAAACAATCTTGTACCAAGTCTAAACGACCTCTACCATTGCACCTAGTCTAAACAATCTTATACCCAATCAAAATGATTTTGTACTAAATCTAAACAATCTTGTACCAAATCTAAAAGATCTCGTACCCAGTCTAAACAATCTTGTAACAAATCTAAACGATCTTGTACTAAATATAAACGGATATAAACGATTTTGTACTAAATATAAACAGCCCTGTACCCAATCTAAACAATCTTGTACCCTTATACAAAGCCTAAACAATCTTGTATCCTAGTACCTAATCTAAACGATATTGTAGATAGTCTAAACAATATTGAACCAAATCTAAACAAGCTTGCACCCTTCTACCTAGTCTAAAGAATCTTATACCCTTGCTAGCCTAAACGATCTTGTACCCTTTCCAGTCAAAACGATCTGTCACCAAATCTAAACGATCTTATATCCAATTTAATTATTCTTGTACCAAATATAAACGATATATTAGTGATAGTAGTATATCTCTATCTATTTAGAATAGACAACTGATCATTTAAATATTAATACACGATCGTTTAGACTATGTACCAATATTGTTTCGAGCTTGTACCAAGAAGAAATAAAGAAGATAAAGATGAAGGAAAAAAATTTTAGAATAGAAAATGAAAGAAATCACGAACAGGAAGTAGAAATATGAAAAATGAAAAGTAACAATACGAAGAAATTAATAATATGAAGAAGAGAAATAAATCGCAAAAAAAGAAGGAAAAAAGTGAAATAAAAAATAGTCCCACTGTATTAAATATTATTGGATTTTGTTATCTATGTAAATTATCGTTATAAATTTCCTTTGTTAATGTAAAAAAATTGTTACTTTCATAAAATTAAAACTTAGAAACATAGTGAATTGTAACTCTTCTAATATTTATCATAATTACGATATAAGGTCTAATATAGAACGAAGTACTAAACTACCGAACCAAGATGGCATTTAATCCATTTTGAGTATTTTAAATCCTTATCCTTACAAATTGAAAAGTCCGTAACCATCAAATGAAAATAAAATAATCTATGCTTAAATAAAAGTACCATCTCCTATAAATTACACGTGTGTATAACCTACTTGCCATTAGTGATGTTACATCTATTTGCTATTGCACAAACTAACACTTTTGATAGCTCTATTGCTTTGTGCACCAATGAGCCATTAACAATGTTACATCTAAGGTTACGACCATAATGAATGGATACCGAACATTGAGAATAAGAGTCTGGACTTCGGGTTATAGTCAGTAACAAAATCTCTAACCAAGAAGAATCGCTGATAATATCTCCCCCATGGTCTTCTCAGATGACTCGCCCTTGTCATCCATCTCTATACCCGACTCCAAAACTGCAGCATCAAGGACTAACTTCCTTTTCGCTATCTCATAGACATTTTCATCCACCGTACCCTTCGTCACCAACCTGCAAAAGACTCAAATGTTTGAAGTTGAACATCTCCTGTCGAGGTGCCAAGTGATAGTTTTATATAATATATTGAAGAAATCAAATTTACGTAACCTATTACATTGGTGAATAAATAGATACCAAAATACTAATAAAGGAAAAATACAAATATAAAAAATATTAAATAAGAATAAACCCAATAAACCCTAATTTCCTTTTACACTTTTCCTCAACTACCATACCAAATCAGCAGATCTGGCATAGAACCAAAAACCCACAAAAAGCAAAAACCCACAAAAAGCAAAAACAAGAACTTTTAGGCTAGAAACACAAATCCACGAAGAATGAAACCAAAAAATTCTGGAATAGAAACATAGTGTACAGTGTATTTTTTTGAGAATATAAGGATCTTATTGTATATACAGACAACTAAGAAACACGTATCTAGGGAATGTAAAATTACAATAAAAGATGACTACACATAATTATAATATAAACATATATTATAGCACTCTGAAGCAAATATGTCAATCATGCCCAGATAGCTTATTCTTGCTCCATTTACTGTTTTTGTAAGGATCTCTTCCAATTATTCTCTTGTCTTCACATATCCCGTAGATATCAGCCCTTCTTGGATTTTCTCGAGAATAAAAAGACAATCCACTTCAATACGTTTAGTTCGTTTATGAAATATTGGGTTGGATGCAATGTGAGGAGTAATTTGATTACCACACGATAGTTTAGCTGACACAGTAACGCTGAAGCCGATCTCAAATAAAAGTTGTTTTATCCACACACAGATTGTTTCATAGATATTCTGACTTAGCACTCAAACGTGAAACTACATTCTCTGTCTTACTTTTCCATGACACCAAGTTTCCTCAAACAGAAACACAATATCCAAAGGTCGATCTCCAATATTCTAGAAATCCAACCCAATCAGCATTTGAAAAACATTCAACCCTTGCATGACCATGATCTTTATAAAAGATCTCACGTCCAAGCGCAGCTTTTAGATAACATAGGATTTGTTCTACTGCAACCCAATGATTCACAGTCGATGAAGACATAAATTGATTCACTATACCGACAAAATAGACATGTCAAGCCATGACACTGTTAAATAGTTCAACATTAAACTATTTTCTACATCTCTCGAGATCTTTAAGCAATTCTCCTTCCTTAACAAGTTGGAAATTTGGTGTCATTGGAATACTACATGCTTTGACTCCTAATTTACCTGTCTCAGACAACAAATCAAGCATATATTTTCATTAGGACAGGTAAATACCTTTCTTGCTTCTCATTACTTCGATACTCAAGAAACTTCAATAGCCCCAAACCTTTGGTAAGAATTTGGTCCCGGAAGAAAGTATAGAGAGAACCCAACGTATCATTTCTCGTGATAACGATATCATCAACATATACAACAAGTCAAATATACCATTGTCAAATCGTCGATAGAATACAGAATGATCAAACATACTTTTCTTCATACCAAAACATTCGAGTGCGTGCCTAAACTTTTCAAACCATGCATGAGGATTTTGTTTTCGTCCATACAGAGACTTTTAATGGTGACACACCTTATCACTCTCCCCCTGAGCAACAAACCCAGGTGTTTGCTCCATATAAACTTCCCAATGAAGATCATCCTTAGGAAAATAATTCTTAATGTCAAGTTGATGTAAAGCCAACTGCAGCCTTAGGAAAGAAATAGTCGAATGGAAATTAACTTGGTAATAGAAGAAAATGTATCATAATAATCAATCCCTTAGATTCGGACATAACCTTTATCAACGAGACGAGCGTTCAACCGAGCCACTGTTCCATCGAGATTGACCTTTATAGCAAACACCCATTTACACCCAATAGCTATCTTGACGGCTAGATGCAAAACCAAATCCAAGTACCATTATCGTCCAGAGCTCATCTCCTAGATCATTGCACTGCGTCATTCAGAATGCGATAGAGCTTCATTAACAAAGTTAAGGATGACTATGGAATCAAGAGATGTAATAAAGGAATATGTGGGTGAAGACAACTAAATATATGAAACAAACGAAGAAATAGGGTATGCACATGTGCATTTACCTTTACCAAGGGCAATGAGAAGATTATCGCTTGGTCCTGGACCAGATGGAAAATAAGTCGGTGGTGGAGGACATGGGTTTGAAAGCTATTATGGAAGGTTCCTAGAGTAGACTCGAAGAATAGGTGAGTCAAAAGGAAGAGGCTCAAAGGAAGGTGGAAGAGAGGATGATGTAGGAGAAGTAATCTCATAGATAAAAAGATCACCATTCTCTCCCTAACTCAAACTCGACAATGGTTGACTTAAGGGCAAAGTTTCGAAAAATGTAACAGCAGGAGATACGAGAAACTTGTTTAGAGTAGGACAAAAACAACACTGACTCTTTTGAACACGCAAATAATCTAAGAATATGCATTTCAAAGACTTCAGATCTAACTTAGTACAATAGGACGAACATCTTGAGCAAACAGATACAACCAAGGATCTTAAGAGCTATAGAAACAAAGATTTGGCAGGAAAGAGGACACAATGAGGAATCTCGCCATTGAGGACAGAGGAAAGATTCAATTAATCAAGAAGCAAGTAGTGGAAACAGCATCAGTCCAAAATAGCTTCAAAACATGCTTCTAAAAGTAAAAGGCTCGAGCTGTTTCAAGTAAGTGCACGTTCTTTCTCTCTGTAACTCCATTTTGGGATGGAGTGTACAAGAGATTGGCAAATGATGTTATGATCACATAAGTAAGAGCCAAGTACATGAGAGAAATATTCACCCACATTATCAGTATACAAGGAAATTGACTTCAAATTTCAACATGAAAAACATAAAAATGAGACAACTCTGAACAATTTTTCACTAAATTTAGCCAAGGCACACAAGAGTAATTGTCGACAAAAGTAACAAAATAAGAAAAACTTGTTTGAAACACAATTGAACAAGGACCCCAAATATCGAAATGAACCAACTCAAAAGAAGCACCGACTCATTTATAGATTCTAGGACTAGAACTAAGACGATGAAATTTAGGAAATTGACACGAATCATAATTCAAAGATGACAAGGAATAGAATTCTAGACAAAATTTCTTCAGCATGAATAGAGATGGATGGTCCAAATGACAATGAACTTCAAACGGGAATGTAACTCCAAAGAAAGCTACAGCTTACGGTATCTGTTGATAAAAAATGTAAAGGTCTCCCACTCGTGTCCTCACTAATAATCTTCATTGTCATACGATCCTAAAACAAGCAATAACTAGAAAAAAAACAAGAAAACAGGATCACGAGTAAGCTAGCTAATAGAAATTAAATTACTGAGACAAATGCAATACAAAGGAGGTTGATCCCTCTACCAAGGTGACATACAGGGATGAGGCTGGGGACAAAGGCATAGAAAATAAGTTAGAATTACCTATCATATGAGTGGTAGTACCAAAGTCTATGGCCCATTTGGTAGAGGATGTAAGAAGACATTTTGTATTACTTGTCTCAACAATGGTGGCAATAGAATTCGATGAGAAAGATGCCTGCAATGATTCTTGGAATACTTGAAATTTAGTCGTTAGCAAAGATGGCAAAAGACTGATCACCCATATCATTGGAAGAAGCTATCAAAGCATGTCGAGATCGTTGGGTTTTATACAACTTGTGACAATCAGATTTTAGATGTCCTAGCTTACAATAGTAGTTACAGAGAATCGGATTCTCGAATATCATAACTAGGCTTCTGAAAATTGTTAGTCATCCGTGAAGTACGCTGAAAGTTATTATTCTTATTGATTAGAGCACTACTAATTGAGAAACACGCTGAGAACTCTCAATACGTAAAACACGACATAAGACCTTATGTAATGACAAAATCTCAAAATCATAAAGAATTTGTGGTTTAGCCATTCCAAATTCAGGTAGCAATCTGTTCTAAAATATCATAACAACCATCTTTTTTCATTGAGTTTGTTAAACTTTGACATTGGAGCTAAAAGATAATAGTAAAGCAAGTTTGGTATGTCTAAGAAGAGATTCACCCTTTTGGTCAACTCGAAAAAATTGCATACAGACATCAAACATTCTATGAACTTCTTTTCCAAAGTAAAGAAAATCTAAGAATCCTAGGAGCTCTTTCACAGAATCACAACGATCCACCAAACCAACAACGAATTCTTAACTTGAAGATAGAATCGAGTGTCATCATGAAGCCATGCCTTTTTCTTATCATCTATTGGTGGCTCCTCAGGCACATGATCATCCATATCTATATACCAAGTATATAATTGAATCGTGAGACGTCAACCATAATAGTTAGATCCGTTCAACTTGAGGTTGCGGGGAATTACATTAGACAAAACCATATGCTTCACTTCTCCCATTACCAACTTACTAACAGTTTCTAGATCTCACAAGTCACAAGTGAAATGGTCAAGGAGGTAGAGTCCCCTACTATGTCGGGCAGTGTCAATCATCCTCCCCAACCTCAAGTCCTGAAAAGAAACAAAATTAGGTAAGAAAGTTGTTTGCATTTCTGCTCTTGCTTATAGATAACAAATTATAAGACATTTTGGACACAAGCAACACGTTTTGTAAAGATAGCCCTTCAAAGGGAAATATTTGCCCCTTCCAAGCAATTGGGGCCAAGGAACCATCGGCAATTCTTATTTTCTCATTACCGAAACTCGAAGTATTGGAAAAAAAAAACTCCCTGAGGAACCTATCAAATGATTTATAGCACCCAAATCCAGAGATTCTTCCCATCAAACACTGATAAGACTGAGGGACTAAACCATACCAGACTGAGCAATGGCTCCAAGTGTGGAAGGACTAGGATCGTTTTGGTTCTAACTGAGACCATATGGTTAAGATGTACCAGCAGACTCACTCACCTAAGCACACTCTGAATTTGTTTGGAGGACGTTTCTTGTCTCTTGAGGAACGACCATGTAATTTCCAACATTGTTATTTAGTGTGCCACTCTTTCTTACAATACTCACCGATAAGAACTGATTTCTCGTTGTGCTTTTTGTTGTCATGAACAGAAGATCTCCCACTGAAGTTAGCAAAATCAATGGCAAGAGTGGTCAGAATGTTCATGGCACTCGTACGATCCTCCTCAAGGTGGACTTTAGAACAAACCCCCATTAATGAGGAAATAGGTCTCTAGCCCAGTATATGGACCACAAACTACATCAAACATCAAATTGAGGCCAGCAAGGAAGTCATATATTCTGCCAACCTCTTCAAGTCCCGAGTGTTGTATGCCATCACTAGGACAGTTCCAAAAACTTTCACTACAAAGATCCATTTCTTGCCAAATAAGGGAAAGTTTAAAGTAAGATGTTACATCAATAGTCCCATGTTTGCATTCATGGACTTGTTTTCACAATGTGTACAGGCAAGAGTTATTTTGACGCTTCATACAATATGGGATTGCCAATATGTGGCTCCATGCTGTTGATCAACATGGCCCGAATAAGAGAATCCTCTCATTTCCAATAACGTTCCTAGGGATCTCCTAGTGGAGGATGTGATATCTCTCTCGTTAGAAAGAAAAATTTGTGGCGACCCTCCAGAATCATTTTAACAAATTGGAACCATGAGAAATAGTTCTGGCCATCCAACTTCTCTCCTATAATGATTTTTGTAGACTATGCCACCGAATTAGACACATAAGTAGAAGACAAAATAGGAAACTAAGTTACCGAGTTCTCGAAATATATCGTTAATGTTGTATGGTCCTAATGTTGTATGAAGACCAGGACTATGGAGTATTAATAACAGCCCCTAGCATTGCCTCAAATTCTGCAATTAACTATCGAAGCTTGTCTAGTTGTTGTTGGGCGGTACTTGAGAGAAATCCTGCAAGTGAGGTTTTAACTAAGTCAAGGATTCACCAACCTCAAATGTTGACTAAGCAAGACCGACAACTGGCAGCTGAGGTAGGTGCAGCTACGGCTGAGCAAGACCTTTCCGTGGCGCAAAGATAGGGATTGGTGATGCGTGGATGACTGATGGTTACAGTTGGTTGAGGACTACGGAGGTGATTGGAGGCATGTGCAGTTGAAGGGTTACGACAAAACATATCATCCAAGGCAACGGCGATTCGAGAGTCGGCGGTGCTGATCTCGGCAACAGCAGTGAGGTTTTCCTCTGTTTGGGTTTTATTAATATTGGTGTCTAGGATTTTGTCGTTATCCCATGAAAACCATAGTACAGGGAAAGAAACCATGGTAGAGAGTTTGTTATTACTTCTCTGATTCAATAACGAATACAAAAGGAAAAACTTAATAGGCAACAAGAGCTTAATTAAAAAGGAAAGAACAATTAGGATAACATAAATTACAAACTACCATTGAGCTTTCAACATACAACAAGTCCACTAATTCTAACAACACCAAATGCATAGACCAGCCGAAAAATGCAAATCGTCAAGGAACCAACCGATGAAAAACAAATGGAACTCACACACACTACCACACACCAGCGCGTGGAGACGAACAATTTCCTTCTGACGAGATGTGAACCTCACACATGACAGTTTCCGGCAAACGATGAATTCAAACTCGGGCGGACAACAGCAACGCTCCTTCTAAGGTGGCTGGTGTAGACAAATGGCCACTCAAACTTGGTGACCCAAACTTAAACCCTAACCCTAACCTTGTGTAAAGGTAGCCGTGAAACAAATAAACAGGTATTAAAAACCCTAAACGAGCTCTGATACTCTATACTCCGCACTTTTCAAGAATATAATGATCTTATTATTTAATCAAGCTGAAGATACATATAAATATACACAACTAAGAAACCTTAATCTAGGGAACGTAAAATTTCAATAAAGAACTATACATAACTTTAATATAAACACATTATAATACAGATCCTTATATAGAGATGTATAGGAAAACCTACGAAAAACAAAACAAGAACTTCTAGACAAGAACAAAGATTCTCCTAGAGAGATCTATAACAAACCCCATAATGACTGATTTGAAAAGGGAATAGAAACATAAAATAGAACATAACAATTGGGCTAATTGAACTAGACTCAACGAGTGAACCAACCAAAATTGGACTAGACCGGGGAACCAAGACAGAACCAAATTGAACCAATCGATCTAATTAAACCACACCAAACTGGTTCAGAAAAGCATGAATTTTGCATTGATAAAGGCTTTAACGAAAACCAAATATGGAGGCAGTTGTACGAACGCAAAGAGAATGAACCCACGAAATCAGATGACCTATGAAGGCGCAAACTCAACGAGATAGATCTAAAGCAAGTTAGGCAGCAGATTGGAGAAACCCATGGAGACAGATCTGGACAGCATGAATGGATCTAAGTAATGGTGAGCAGATGTAAAAACGGACAGCAGAAGGGTCAAAGATGGACCTAAGATGGAACACAACACTGGACCAGAGTGCTAGTTTAAACGGAACGATGAGTTGGACAAAGGAGTTGGCATCGGAGAGCGGCAAACCTACATGTGGGTCTACCTCCGTTGATTGCTAGTCAAATCGACAGAGGTAGAGGTCGAACAAGGCTAGAGGCGACAGCGACAGCTAAATTTCAATAAAATAAATCCTAGAGCTCTGTTACCATGATAATTGTATATAATATATCGAATAAATCATATATAATATATCGAATAAATCAAAGTTACATAATAACCTATTACATTGGTGAATTAATACAAACCAAAATACTAATAAAGGTACAATACAAACATGGAAAATATTAAATAAGAATAAACCCAATAAGCCATAATTTCTTTTAACACCGAGAATCCAAATTTTGTACCAATGAAAAGTAAAGCAGAATTTGACGGAAAGGTGTAGGGCATACCTGTATATAGTGACAGGTTTGGTTTGACCAATTCGATGACAACGATCTTCTGCTTGGCGGTCAATCTGTGGATTGAAATCCATGTCGTGAATGACAACAGTATCGGCTCCGGTTAAGTTCAACCCCTGTCCCCCCGCTCTAGTAGAAAGCAAGCACGCAAATATAGATGTGTCATTGTTGAAAGTGTCAACTATCGTCTGTCGTTCTGCTACCTGCGTACTGTCATAAACAAAGAACTCAAAAAAAAGTCCATTATGATTTGATCATAGACACTTAAGATTTTACATAAAATCCAAGGTCGCTATAACTAAGCAAATAACAGTACTCCATAAAAAGTACAAATGATAAAGGCCTAAATGTTAACCTAGAATAATTGGAAAGTTGTAATGTTATAATGTTACAAAGCATATTTCCGTAATGAAAATTGAGCAGAAGTTTCACTGCCATGTTTCTATAATAGCTTCTCAGGAAAACAGCTATTTACATATATATATATATATATATATATATATATTATTGAAAGTAGAGACAAAGACACACCAATTTACGTAGAAATCTAAGTACCGAGAGAAAAACCATAATATATTGTTTTTATTATTTTCTAATAAATTACAAAGGTACAATGAGGGAGATTAAATAGAATAATCTATGGCAAAAGAAAAAAATATATTTGGAAAAGTTAACTAATTTTTCCATGAACTAACATATATATATATATAACAATCACGACTTCTTAATATGCTCTGCCTTGGGGCTTTTTTACAAGAAACGAAAATGTTGATAAGGGTGGTTGACGCATGTAATTGTTTCTTAGGATATTTCTTTTATATATATATACATATATACATATATAAAGGTGATAGATGTAATTGAAATTCAAAAATAAATCAAATGTTTTTATACATGGGCAACCACGTAATTTTATGCATGATTATTTTATAGGAGTAATATATTATCTCCAAATGCAATATGAGCCTTGAAGCACTTGAAAAGTTGACGATGGCTGGAGTTGATAAACCAATTTTCGTACCTCTCACAATTTTAGATTGAAACATACAAATGGTAGAGGTAAGTTAATTTAGTCCTTTCTGTTACAATTACGGAAGGTCAACCAAGATATATACAGCTGGAATAATACCTTCCATCGAGTCGTCTATAAGTAAACCCAATCACATCCAGTGTCCATTCTAGGATGTCAAGCATTGAAGTCCATTGACTGAAAATAAGAACTCGATGTCCATCTCGCTTCAGTGAAGGAAGTAGCTGTGCTAATTCCTGTATTTCGACAAAAGTAAATCAGTTCAAGAAAAAGGTTTAAAAGAAATTTAACAAAGCACAGAATCTGAAGCCAAATAACTCATTCATCAGGGATGGCAAATTGATACCCGACACTTAGCCGAAAGTAACACTTCGTTATCAGATAGAACTCCCTTTCTGTCAGTAATGCCGTAAGAAAGTAATAACTGCAAATAGAAGAATGGAAAACAGATCACAACCAAAGAGAAACGTAATGCTCCATCATTGGTGTCCACTTGAAGCACGAATGAAAAGAATCATTAAGTTCCGTGATTAAAAGAAACTTAACAGTGAAATAACTGCAAAGTAAAGAAAAATGGTTACTGAATGCGATGGCATCGGAAAGTGAAATGCTTGATAGTCCAAACAGATAGACCAACTACAACATTTCTTGCAAACTAGTAAAACAAAACAAAAAAAATGAGTTGCGGCTGAGTTAAGAGATAAACATCTTCTGAACTAACTCATAACTACCGCTAAAATACAAGATCTCTAAATGGAAGATAAATAATGAAGATAAACAAAACTAAAAGAAAAAACAAGCCAAAACGTAGAAAACTGATGTAGGCATTTCAGAAATTATGTTGTAATACCAATTATTAACGCTAGAGCGGTAGAACCTATTTTAGAAAGATTTGTTCTTAGTTTTTACCGACTGCCTAGGTCACCAATTTACTTTACTGGTTCAACCAGTGTTTTTAAAGGCTCAAGCGCACTAAGGCGCAATGGTCCTCTGGTGCCTAAGCACAAAGCGCACAAAAAGGTGTGGGCTTTTTTTTCATGAGGCACACTATACATAAAGAATATATAGATATACATATATCTACAAAATTGAGAGCAACAATGTATAAAATATAAGTATATAACCAAGGTGGAAATGAGACTTTAACTCTAATGTATAAAATATTATAATATTAGTTTTCTACCCAAAAAAACAAAACACAACAGAAAACTAGTCAGTATTCAATCTCAAAAGCCCACGCTTATTGCGCCTCAAGGAAGTCACGAGCCTAAGCCAGGCCTTATTGAAAAGGCCTCGCCTCTTCAAGAATAAGCCCCAGCCGCGCGATTTGAGCCTAGGTGCATGCCTAGCTGCACCTTTTAAAACACTAGGTTCAACCAGTGGCTCATTTACCCTTTGCGATCTCTACAGATTTTAGGATTACAATTTTCCACCTTTTGTTTGATCTTTTGGCTTGTTTCGGCTGGTTTTGTTTCTTTTGTTTCCTTTTCTGGAAGCAGTTGTATTCATATTGTTTGTTTTGGCCTTTTGTAGCTTCGATTATTTATTGTACTTTGAGCCTTGGGCTTTTTTCATTATTTTAATGAAATAGCCCGTTTCCGTTCCAAAAGAAAATAAAGGTATACCAACGTAGTATTATTCCAAGTAAAATTCGTATTTTGGGTAGAACAAACTTGAAAAGTATTGAAAGCAATAAACACGAAAAAACTAGGCTTACGTGGAAACATGAGTACCGGGAGAAAAACAACGATATTGTTATTTTATTATTTTTTGATGAATTAATTACAACGGTACAATGAGGAAGATGAAATAGAATACACAAAGAAAAAAAAAGGAAAGATAAAAAGATTTATAGTAAGCTTTCTATAAATAACTTTTTCCATAAACACCCCAAGGGCCAAGCCCACAAACTCTAACACTCCCCCTCAAGTTGGGACGTAAATATCAATTACGCCCAACTTGCTAACACAAAAGTCAAAATTTAGTCTAAGAAGCACCGTGGTGAGAACGTCAACAACCTGTTGGCTCAAAGGAATGTACGAAACACATATGCTCCCACTATCAAGTCTTTCTTTGATGAAATGCCAATCAATCTCAACATGTTTAGGTCTATCATGTTGAATTGGGTTGTTACTGTTAGAATTAGCAGGCTTGTTATATGTTGAAAGCCCGAGGGTTTGTTAAGATTTTATAGTGCCCTAATTATCTTTTATTATATTATTTTGGCTTCTACGGCCTATAAATAAATGTCCCTGTATCATTATGATATATAAAAATAATAAGAAAGATAGCATCGTGGTCTTTCTCCCTATTCTAGGGTTTCCACGTAAAATCATTGTTGGTTTCTTCTCTTTTCTTCTTTCAATATGGCATCAAAGCAATGTGTCAATGAAACCTTAGAAGGTCAAAGACTTGTTGGAAACCAAACAAAGGAGACAACCACCATTAGCACCACCGTTGCCGCCGCCGTCGATTCTTGTATTGGTGTTGCCATGGATGAATGGTTTTGACAACTTCAGACAACATCGGCACCCTGAACCCATCATTTTCTTCGTCGTAGGTGCCTCCACGTGCTGCCCATGCGCCGCCGTCGGAGACCTCTGAATCCACCCATCTCGTTCAGAAGGCGCCGACCAACCCATCCCTGCCACCCTTGCCTTCATCCGCAGCCATTAATGCATCCCACGCACCACTTTATGTTCTGCCATCTACCTCCGTCAAGCCACTACCGCTTCTGCCGCCCAACCTGTATGCCCTGCCATCCACTGACTCTGTTCCAAACCCTAGCAATCATCTCGAGGTTGGGCATCTTCAAACCTACTCAACATTTGAAGTTGGAGTCTTCAGCACATTCGAACCCTAACGTGCCAACCTCTTCTTCTTTGAGTATAGCTCACCAGCAACTAGAGGGGCTTCAACAGCAAATTGCGGCAATTGAGGCTACATTAAGGGCAACATCCAATACTCCCAGTCATGCTCTTCATACATCTTAATCGAAGTATTTTGAGAATCCGATAACCTCGTTCCCCTCTTTATCCTCTCCTTATGTGACTAATACAATGACATAGTTTACAAAATATTTTTCTGGGGAAAAATTAAACGACAATAACTATTTCTCTTGGGCAGCATAAATTCGGTTTTCTGATAGGGGAAATACCTCATTCTCTGCCTGGGGACCCTCAGGAACGATACTGGAAAGGAGAGGATTCTCTTCTTCAATCCAAATTGATCAATAGCATGAAGCCACAGATTGGCAAACCTTTACTCTAAGTTGCAATTGCTAAAGATATTTGGGACACAGCCCAGAAACTGTATTCCAAACATCAAAATGCCTCTCGCCTATATACACTACGAAAACAAGTTCATGAATGTAAGCAAGGGACCATGGATGTTACATCCTTTTTTTAACAAGCTCTCTCTTACCTGGCAAGAAATGGATCTAGGCAGAGAACTAGTATGGAATAGTTCCAATGATGGTGTACAATACTCCAGATTTGAAGAGGTCGATAGGATTTATGACTTTCTTGCCGGTCTTAACTCTAAGTTTGATATAGTTCGTGAGCATATACTAGGTCAGAGACCGATTCCCTCCTTGATGGAGGTCTATCTGAAATTTTTCTTAAGGAGGATTGTACAAATGCTATGAATATTTCGACAATCCTGACTATTGACTCCGCTGCTTTTAATGCAAGGTCCTCTACAAGTGGCAGTGAAAAGAACAATGGGAGACCAGTTCCTATCTATGATCATTGCAATAAACAATGGTATACCAAGGAGTAGTGTTGGAAGTTACATGGTCGTCCCCCATGAGGTGAAAAACGCCCTTCCAACGATAAACAGAACACTAGACGGGTATATGTGTGTGAGTTTGCTGGACCTTCTCAACCCAATCCTACTAATCTAGGTGTCATTGCGCAATCAGATATACTGAGATTGAGTCATTGCTCAAAAGAAAAATACTGCTCGACAATATTAAGTGTAATTAAGCAGGCTATAGCCGAATACAATATATCATGCATAATGTATTCGCGAAAGAGAAAGAAAGCAGCAAATAACATGTCAATTCTGTCATCATAATAATTCCACGTAGAAAATAAGATCTGGATTTAGACCGTTGATATCTAAAAGAAAACTAGATAAAAGTAATTATGGCTAATAAAATAAGTACCCGGTGAATGGAAAAATCATTATAACTTCTAAGTTCCTCAGCTACCCTTTCCACGGTACACTCGAATCCAAATGCACCTAAAGGGTGTAACTTTTTAGCAAAACGGACAACATCCTCGTCTTTGTAAATGCGCCGTACTAGTAAAGGATGATTAGCAATCTGAAACAAGAAATAGAAGACAAAGGAAAAGTTGCAGAAATATAAATAAACAATTGAATAGATTAAACATCAAAAGATTACACTGGGTGTACTGACCGTGACCACCAATAGACCATATCAACAGTAACGTGTAATTAAAAAAGCAAAGAAGTTTCACTTCCCATTGAGACAGAAAGATTCTAATCAGTAGCGTTTACCCTATTTCATTATTCATTAAACAAACTTTCATATCCCAAGAACAAATTGATTTTTTTTAATAAATAAATTCTATTAAATAAAATAAGTTCAAATGATGAGCCGATGATAAATAAATGGTCTTAGTTTTCTGTTAAAGCAACATAACTCACAATTCTTATTGTAAACGGTAACGTAATTACATGATAAACTAAGTGTTTGAAGTACTTGGACCCACCTAATCTTGAAAATATTCTGGTTCCTGAATTTATACTCCAAGCTACGCCCCCCCCCCCCCCAATCTCTATTATAACCAAATTCCGTAATCAACTCCCTAGGTATTTAGTAATATACCTTTAATATCCCTCTACCACCCTAATATCTTTCCTATAAGTTTGGTCCATCTAGCTTTTAATTAGGTTGGTATTTTATGGTTCTGTAAAAAATTCTTATGATCAACGAGCCAAGATAGATTGATTATAGGAGTTCAAATTTAAAAATGAAAATTTTTAATGATGTATATGCAAGGTTTACTATCACTAAAAAAGGTCACAAAATATTGTAAGTTCTAGGACAAAAGTTCACAATCAAATTATGAGATTGGGTTTAAATTCATAAATATGCTGAATGAATATCCTCCTTTCATTCGTCTTAATCAGAGGTCGTCAATTAGATTAGTAAGTACTTGTGATGCTGTAATTTTCTAAATATTATTCATCGTCATGTTACTACAAAAAGACCAAATATGTAATTGGAATAACTGTTTCTGCTGGAGTCAATTAAGTCAACACAATAAGCTTATCCATCCAGAAAACGTAAGCACAAAATGTCTCACACCTTGCGGAACTGAACAAAATAATTAGATATCTGACGACGGGGAAGAATATTGTATATGTTTTCTGAATTAGTATTGGCATTTCTACCAATGCGGCCGAGAGAAGCATTTCGATAATCTTCAATAGCATCCTTGTAGGCATCTTCTTGTTGCTTTTCCATTGCAACATACCGAACCTGCAACATTTTTCAGTGTTAAGGAAATATACAATATAATTTTTTAAAATTTGTAAGAAAGAATATTAAAAGTTGAAAGGAAACAACAATAATAATAGAAAGAGAAGTTCCGACCTACCTGCTGTATCTTTGGAACAAGTTGCTGCATAACATCAGATTTTAACCGTCTCAAAATAAACGGACCCAAAATGAATTTCATATGATTAATCAATGAATTATTCTCAGCTGTTAATAGTTTTTTCAAGTCCACATCCTCAGTAGCGAAGAGATTGGGCATCATAAACTCCAACAGTGACCACAGCTCCTGGACAAAAATCCTACCAGATGAGCTATAGACTAATCATGTTGATCAAGACAGTAATCAATCAAAATTGCAGGCAGACCATGAGATAGATCAAAATCAGATATATGATAATATTCTCTGGATAATAACAAAACACGAAAGAAAACAAGAAAAAGAAAAAGAAAAAGACAAATGAGAAGTTGTTTCTTGTCATAAAAAAAAGTAGAGTAAAAGAGATTAATCTAGGGCTTTACCTAAATTACTCTAATCCAACCTGCATCAGGTTTCAAATTCTATGTTTGCCATACTGTTGAAGAAAGAAAGTTGATCATGAGATGATTAAGCTTGTAGATGAGATTCTACGGCCAGAATTGATTCTCCTTTTTTACTAATGAAGGTATTTCTACCAAAAATGATACAATCCATAATTGGTACATATGAAAAGTGCTAGATTTATTTTTTGTTTTTATCTTTATTTTTAAAAAAGAAACGGAAACAAACTTATCATTTATACAATGAAAAGTGCATAGACATACGACGAGTACTAGAGCTAATACTCCTAATACGTTTTTCAATTTGCATGGCATAGAAATGTTTGTAAATGTCTGCAATAGACATTTAGCAAACCAAAGAGTTTCAACAATATTAAAAACATTTAATATCTTAAAAGACAATTGATAAATACTTATCACACGTCAACATATATCTAGCTTTTTCACGAAAACACAAAAAATAAAATAAAATAATAGAGTGAACAAAATTTTTAGTTTATCTTCTGTTGCGTGATAAAAAGAAAATGGTCTTATAATAACAAAATAGATAATGGATCAGTACATGCAAATCATTTTGAAGCGGTGTCCCTGTCAACATTAATCGTTGCTTTGCATTACGTGCAAGAGACATTAAATTTTTCCACCGATAGCTGTTTCTATCTTTCAAGGCATGAGCCTCATCCATAAGAACACAACTCCATTGCCAACGTTTCAGGATTTTACGTTCATCTTTTTGCTGGGAACTGTAGAAGATCATTCATGATAAGGACTAACACAAACTTACATAATAAAAACTAACTTAAATAAAGAACAAAAGAATTATAGACCTGTGTCTTTCAAAGAGAGAATAACAAACAAGAAGAACATTAAACGGAGGAGGCAACCCCGACTTAGCCAGAGAATTCAATTCCTTAGCATATGCCGACCGGGCAGCCCCATGATAGTGGAGTACTGAAAAGGATGGGCACCACTTTTTGAGTTCTCTTCCCCAATTCTCCAGAACAGATGCAGGGCATACAATTAGGTGAGGCCCCGAATCATTGTTCAAATATTTCAACATCACAAGATATGTAATAGCCTGTCATCAGAAGGATTAAAGATGAAGTAATGGCATCAAAATAACAATTGCTAACAGAAATATTCAATACTGACTTGTATTGTCTTCCCCAGACCCATCTCATCTGCAAGTATAGCTGCAATATTGAGGAAATTACAAGATATTAAAGCTAATCCATGGAACAAACTCAACAATCATAAAACACAGCCGTAGGAGTTATTTCCTACACTCGTTATGACAACATTAATGGACTTCGAAATAACAGCAAGCTCAGATTCCCGTACAATGGAATCAAAAAGGAATGCAAAGTTAGCTACAGCAATTAACAGCTCATGCTATACGGTGTTCATTTAGAAGTTTGGTTCAGCTTTAATCTTGTATGCCTTGTTGTCATCTTGCATTTTTGCTTGATGAGGTTACCCACTAATCCTCTAAAATAAAGGGTTTAACACCAGTCAAACTGAGCAGATCCCAACAGGCACAAAGCATGTACCCTCGAGGTAAGAAGTTTGAATCCCTCATCACATATAACCAAATATAACCCATAGCATGGCTTTGAACGAACGAACACCGCTCACCCACTAGTTTTTCTTTAAAAAGGAAACAAGAACTTTCATTAATGAAAAAAAGGACGCCAAGAGGACAAATATATAAACATGTTCGTTTAACCTGCAGGGACCCACCCCGAACAGGCACGAAATCACCGGTTGATTAGGGAAGGGGGAAGGGAGTGGGGAAACTTCAATAGAAGATTTTGTGACCAATGCTGCCTTTTGTTTTCTTATAAGAAACTAATATTTGTATTTAAGAGAACAAAAGAAGACAGCCTAAGGGCAAGGGTCCCAAGACACTAGCAAATAGGGCCCTTCCCATTGTTAAAAATCATAGAAAGGTTGTAACAAAAGAGTTTGGTGTACACCACCAAGAAGCTATGTGTTGAACCACAATCCAAAGAGAATCAAAAGAATCAGACTTATCTTCAAAAATTCTACTATTTCTCTCATTCCAAATGCTCCACAAAAGAGATTTAAGTAGCGCATCTCCAAAGGATATTCCCTTTCGAACCAAAAGCTTTACTATTGAACCCTTCAATCATCCAGCTACCAATCTTGCTGGAAGACAGTAGTACAAATTGAAATTTCTGAACAAGAGAATCCATCCTTTCATTGCAAAGTTATAAATGGTCCAAAGTCTCCTAGTTTTTAAGACAAAGGCAACAAACAGATTGGCATGCAGCCTTGTAATTGCAAAGGCTTCACCAGTTTGATTGGCATGCAGCCAACATTGCATTAATGCTGGCAGCCAGCCCTTCCAATATCTTCAAGGAAATGTAAAAATAAAAGAGAACTTATGATCACATTTTATCTTCCGTTCTGATATCCAACCCCTCTTCCTCCTTTTCATCATTTTTGATAAGCAACCATGGATCACTAAACAAAAAGGATGGCTTCTTCCACTTTTTTCTACTGCTTCTGCTATTCTTTTTCTTCATTTCTGCCTCATTTCTTTGATTATTATTTAATTCTTCTTGTTTAAACCTTGATTCTTCAGAAGAAAATTTGAAGAAAGACAGAGAAACTTGGAGAATGATAAAATAAAATAAGAAAGAAGAAAAGCTCTTGTGTTGCCTTGAACAAGGCGACTGAAAGGCGCAAAAGGTGAGTGCCCCACTGAAGGTGCTCACCCTGTGTATTTGCAGAGCGGTATAGCCTCCCATCACCTTGCCTCTCGCCTCACACATGACTGCACCTCAACAACACCAGCTTGAACACTTATGTCCTTATTTTGGATGAAGAATATGAAAAACTTACAAGCAGAATTTGTATGATACTACAAACACTATTGTTGAGCTAAAGGCTAGCAAAAGAACAGTAGTTACAGAAATAAACTCCACCCTAACTCAAAGTAGTCAAAGAAGCAATATTGATAGATAAAACATTTCCACTCCAGTAACAAAAAATCTAGTATTCATTCCAATTCCAAACACAAAATCTTGCGTTGGATAATTAATGAAAACCCACAAACCAGAAAGCCACAAAAATGGATGAAAATTCATTCATCCAGAAAGCCAACAACTTTTCAGAAGTCTTATCACAAAAAAACATATCCCAACTAAAGAAAGAGCATTAGAATTCAAACACAGCCAAATAACCATAGATCAAAAAAAGTTTAGAATAAATTTTTTCTACCAACCAATCAAAAGAATTTCAACATTGATTCCCTATTTTATTGTTTTGTTCTTTGTATTTATTGTATTTTTCCTTACTAGTACTGGGTGTTTCTTTTATTTAAGGAACTCTTTCCTTCTAAAATAAATAAGAAGGCAATTATTATTTTCAGCAGAACTCGTGAGAAATTCTTCCACTTAGTAGAAATCTTTCTGAAGTTTTGTCCCTTTCATTATATGTTTTTGGTGGTTATGCCTGTATAGGCTTAGTATGGCCCAAATTGTTCTTTTTGTAACTGTGGAGATGATGACCATGCTCTAGGGTGTCAAGTTGAGAAGTCTGGGTGTGTATACTAATCTAAAATTTTATTGCTCATTGTATAATTCTCTTGTACAATAAGCTATTGTCTCATTATTTATATCTATATTAATAAAGGGACTTGCTTCCTTTTTTGTCTAAAAAAGACTCCCAACTATCAAAAGCAAATTCTTCTCTCGAAGTAAGTACATAGGCATAGATAATATTGATCATCTTTCACATCACCTATGACATATTTTTTTCTTTTGGAAAGGAAACAGAATAATAATAATGACCATCTTTCACATCACTTATGACAATAGAAAAGATAGTTAAACATTTGCCATAACTAAAAGTGCTACTTCTTTTCACGATGTACCTATGGAGGTCAACTAAAACTTGTTTTTACTGTGTAATTTGTCAAGTAAAAACATATGGAGAAATTATATAGATAATATACCTTAAGATAATTGCACCTGATGGCTTCAATATATAACTGACACAAGAGACTTTCATTCTTCAAACTTCAGCAAGCTAGTTGCTTGTCAGAAAGAGAACTAGAAGCAAATAAATTATATCTTTTCTGCCAGTCCATGGCTCCTGGCAAAACTATGTTGCATGATCTGAACACCCAACCTTTCTGTTGAGCTCACTACAGAATCCAGAATCCTATACGAGGGATGCATGAAATAGCCCACTATTGGTGCAAGGCAAGGCATGAAACTGTCTCAAAATGTATTTCACACCAATCTTCAAAGCAAATCTATCGCAACAACAGATCAATTGACACCAAGTCGATTGGTTATTACTTGAAAAGTTGAATTGAGCTAAAAATGCATTACTTGAATTCAAAAGATTAATAACCTCAACCACCAGTTCAAGTAAAATCTTACTTCTACATGTAAAATCCAGCAAGTACATGCAGATACTGTGACATCATGTGTGTGTGTGTTTCATTTATAGGAATCTAGAAAAGGTATATGCAAATCTCGATTTGCTATAATTTGTTTTTCCCTTAATCTGTTCAAGATACCGATATCCCAGAGTTTTTTTCTTTTTTCTTTTTTTTTTTTCTTTGGAAAAAAGACCAGCCATTGTTATTAAAATTTGAGACTAATGCTCAAACTAAAGAGTTATACAAAGAGCACCAAAAACAAGAAGAAGCCTAAGGATCAATAGGCGCACCTAGACATCTCATCTAGATTGACACTCCCTTAGCACCCTCATTATATCCGCCAAAAAAACCAAACATACAAAGATAAAAAACAATAGCCATCCACACTGCGGTAGTCAAAAAGCCCTAAACAACCACCAGAAAAAGCACAAATGGGCTGAAAAATACAAGAGCCAATCAGAAGCAAAATACTAAAATCCAGAAGGGTTCTTACTAACTTCATAACCGAAGTCTATCAAATGGATTCCCATTAGAAACTTCATGTGGAATTTGGATCAATAATGTTTTACATATAACATGGCCAAAAGCAACCAAAACTGAAACAGCACAAGGACCCACTATGACAGATTTGCAACACCTTATATATAATAAAAAGATCAGTTAACTATCATGTGCTAACACCACTGTAGTAAAAAGAAAAACAACCTATATTTGCAGATTAAAAAACGAATAGAAGAAAAACAACCTATATTTGCAGATTAAAAAAAAAATAGAGTTAACTAATTTAATTTCTTCCTCTTAACTCTATGATTCTAGTTGGAAAACTATTTAATTGACAAGAAAAAAAATTGTACAAAAGATCAAAGCTAGCAGAGGTTTTTCTTCTACCTTTTTTAAACAAGAACAACTTCGAAAATGTGGATACAAATTCCTAAAGAGAGTGGGAAAAGGCAACAAGATCTTAAAACAAATACAATAAAACAAGAACGGCTAAAAAACAAGAAAGACCAAACAGCCAAACCCAACTCCAGAGAAATCTTGAAAAGCAACAGCAGCCAACACAAGACCAGACTAGAAAAACCCGGCCAGAATCTTCTCCAGAAAAAGAACAAACCAAAACTAATTGGAATCCACAAATGCAATGACAAGAAGCAAAATGAAAAAAAGTGAAGATGAATCAAAGAAATCATCTCGCTGAAGACCACTTAAGGCCAAAGAAAGGATCTTCCGTAGATGAATTAATATAACTACAAGGATTGGAAATTCAAAGCTTCGGTGAAGCTATTGTAAAACAGTTCCGACCACCCACTTGTCTCATAAAAGAGACCAAGAGATGTGAACAAGTGTCCTTGACATGAATGCAAGGCATTGTTTTTGGGTCAGCAATGGCAATATGATGTTCAAGCCCAACATAAGAGGCGAGAGAATATCTGAGTTCCTTTGGATGGGCAGGAAAATAGTACTCGTTCCCCTCACCATCACCACAATCCCAAATTGAAGGTTCTTCTAACCTATTCACTGTAATGGGACCTAAAGTATTTAGCCAAAGGCCCAAAACATTGGCAAGGAAATTTGGGCTATTTTTCTGACTATTGACATACCTCTCGGAACAACTTGACCACTCTTTTGGAGAAACGTTGCAGAGTTTTTCAATTTTAACAAGAAATCTGATTAAAACGGTGTTTTTCTCGTATTTCACTTAGAAAGAAAAGGCTTTTCTTATATAGAAGAAATACCCAATACAAAGGAGAAAAAAAACAAATAAAGAAAAAACAAATACACAAATATATCTTAAATACAATGAAAATATTGACAATGTGCATAGGCATTGTCAAAGAGAATCCCAATTCTTCCCATAGTCTTCTCATCCATATGCCTTCAGAAATACCATGGGATAATGCCTTAAATTCCACTTCTCCACTACTTCTTGCAACCACACTCTACTTCACTAAGTAACTAAATTTCCTCCAACAAAAGAGCAAGAACAAGAGGTGGATCTTCTATCAGTTGTGTTACCTGCCTAATTAGCATTAGTGTACACGTCGACATTAGGTGATCATGTTCTTTAACAATATATCTTTTCCTAGACTACCTTTTAAATATCTTAGGATTCTATAAACATCAAAATAAGGGGGTCAGGAGCATGCATGAACTGACTTACCATACTAACTGTAAAAGTGATGTTAGAACATGTGTGAGAGAGATATATGTCTCCCCACAAGTCTCTAGTACTTTTCCTTTTTTCTTTCCTTTTTAGCAGCAAGTTCCAATTTCAGGTTCTACTCGATGGAAGTTTCATTTACCCTGCAGCCAAGTAAATCTGTTTCTTTAGGTAGGTCAAGAATATACTTTCTTTAGTTGACAAGAATGCCACTTTTGGACCTAACGAACTCCATGCCTAGAAAGTATCTTAAAGTTCCTAAGTCTTCGATTTGGAAATAATCACCTAACTTTTTCTTCACGAAAGTCAGTCTTGTTTCATCATCGTCTGTAAGAATGATATCAATAACGTAAACTATCAAAACTAGAACCTTGTCATTTCCTATACATTTATAGAACATAGTATGATCATATTGACTTTGACTAAATCCATAGCTCGTGACTGCTTTTTGAAAATGTTTGAACTAGGCTCTAAGAGACTGTTTAAGAGTATATAAGGATTTTTTTAACTTGCGCACTTTGTTAATACTGAGGTCTACCTCAAAACCAGATGGAAAATCCATAAAAACCTCTTCATCAAGATCCCCATTGAGAAAGGCATTCTTAACATTCATTTGATAAAGAGGTCAATCAAAATTAACTGCAACAGATAGCAAAATTCTGATGGAATTAATTTTAGCAACTAGAGCAAATGTCTTTTGATAATCAACTCCATAGACCTGAGTAAATCCCTTCAACCAATTTGGTCTTATCTTTTAATACTACCATCAGCTTTACATTTAACAGCAACATCCACTTGCATCCAACTATTTTCTTGTCTGTAGATAGTTCAACTATATCCCATGTGCAATTTTGTTTCAGCTCATTCGTCTCTTTCATTACTACCAATTTCCAATTCAAATCATTTAGGGCCTCATGTATATTCTTTGAAACAAACAGGTCGGTTATTTTGGATACGAAAGTTTTATGACTGTCAGACAATCCATGACAAGAAAAATAGTTTGCAAACGGACAATTGGTACATTGAAGAGTACCTTTCCTATAAGCAATTGAATGTCAAGATTAGAGACATCAGATAAGGAAACCTGAGAACTAGGAAAATTATGAGAAGAAGAATGTATGTTACCTAGATCCGCAAAATCATTCATCAAAGAATCAAATTGATCTTGTGATAGATCAATTGTCTGTTCTCGATTACTTTGAGGCAAGATTCTTCTAGTATAAACATGAAGTTCAAGTTTCCGTAGTGTTCTCCCTCTAAAGAAGAACTTTCCACACTTGGCATCGAAGGATTAGAACTTATAATTTCAAAACCAATGATGTTTGGGGTGGATGAAGTGTCCCAGAAAGTATCTTCAAGATTAGATGTCTCCCTCAGAAGAGAATTTAGGGTAAAAAAAGGTTGATTTTCTAAAGAAGGCAGGTTCATACTCTCGAAAAACTTTTTGGTCAAAGGCTCAAAGCATTTGTAAGCCTTCCTATGGGGAGACAGCCTACCATTTAACGGCTCGAGAATCAAGTTTAGTTAGTGTAGGAGTAGGAGTATGAGCATAAACAGTGCACTCAAACACTTTTATTAGTAAGTCAGAAAACAATCTAAGAGTAGGAAAAAACTCTTTGAAATGATTTAGAGGAGTTCTAAAATTCAAAACCTTAGTTGCCATTCGATTTATGAGGTACGAAGAGGTAAGGACAACATCACCCCACAAATGTTTTGGTACATGCATAGAAAACATAAGGGCATAAACAACTTCAAATGTCTATTTTTCACTTAACAATGCCATTTTGCTGAGGAGTATCTCAACACGTAGCTTGATGAAAAATACCCTTATCTTGCAAAAAATGTTAATTGTTTGTTAAAATATTCAGTACCATTATCTTTTTTTTTTTAACCAAAACCACAATAGCATTGGCCCCTTTGTTTTCCTCATAGAAACAATGACAAAAACACTCAATATACACCTATAAAACAAAATATGAACTTTCTATAGATCACAAAGCCTAGAGCAAGTTTTATACATACTCACCTTCAGAACTAAAACAATCAAAAAGATTCAAAAACATAAATAGCAAGGCCAACTTGCAGTCCATTGATCTCATCCACCCAACCAGAATAATCATCCCTAAAAGATGCAACGGCGTTTGCTTAAGGGAACCCTTTAAGTGGATCAGCTGTCTTGCCGGTTCTAGCATCAATCCACGCCTTCACTATCGTTCTTTTCATTTCATCATCTCCTTCGTCATACATATTCTTCATTAAATCCATGATTCTTGCCATCGGGTCGCGTTCCTTATCAAGACCTGGCTTGAGCTTGTCCTCCTTCAAATTCAAATCTAACCAATTCCCCTTTGAAGCTTTGTACAATGTGATAACAGCCCGTGTTGGTTTCACAAGCAACTTACACTTCTCAAGAACAATCTCCTTGTTCAACTTAGGAATAGCAAGCCGGCAATTCTTCCCTTTGACATCGTGAAACTTGATATCAATCGATGATTGCTTATGGTTAGCTTCAACTTTTTCTTCCTCAATTCCTTCCAACGATATATATCTTCACTTTGTCATTGTCTTGATCCCAATTGAATCCAGGTACTGGAGTACAAACAATGGTGAATTGATGGGCACCTTAGCAATTGAAGTAGAAACAGGAATAGGAGTGGGAGATTGTGGGACAGACTCTTCTGATAACTGCTCTAAGGTGTGAATCTAAGAGGAAATGAGAGCAATGATGTGAGGCCTCTTGGCAATGGTGTAGAGGTGACGAAGCTCTTCCAAATCAAGGGAAAGGTCTTCCACCACAATCAAGAGCAGAGTGTTGTTGTTTCAGTACCATTATCAAAGTGAAGAAAGCAGATTTAAAAGTGAAGAAAGCAGATTTCAAAGTGAAGAAAGCAGATTTTAGTTTGAAACTATCTCAATCATATTGTAAAACCAAACAAAAACCTCCTTTTACCTCCGATTTTTTTCAAAAAAATGATAAAGCCAAGTTAAACAGGTGTGATCATCTATAAAGTTAACAAACCACCACTTACCACTATGAGTCCAAACTTTAGACAGACCCCACACATCAGTATGAATTAAGCAAATAATTGAGTAAGCCTTGTAAGGTTTGGGAAAATACGTGGATCAATAATGTTTAGCAAAAATGCAACTTTCACATTGAAAAATTGAAGAATCAAGATCTTTAAATAAATTTGGAAACAAATACTTCAAGCAAAAGAAATTTGGATGTCTTAATCTACGATGCCATAGCATTATAGCTTCTTTAACAGACAGACCAGAAATTACTCAAGCCCTGAGCTATTTTATGACTCATTGAAACTTCATCAAAGTAATGGAAACCACCAATCATCTTTAGCATGTCCAATCATCTCCTCCGAGTCTTGATCCTAAAAAGTACAATGAGATTCACAAAAGACAACATGGCAGTTAGCATCCTTAGAAATTTTACTAACGGATAAAAAGTTCCGGGCTATCTTGGAACATGAAAGACAGAATGTAACATGAGTTTTGTTGTCAAAGGAATAGTTCCTTTACCTGCAATAGAAGTGAAACTACTATTGGTAATGCGAATTTTTTCATTACAATAGACAAGAGAGTATGATTTGAAAAGACAAAGAGAGACTAGTCATATGATCCAATGCTTCGGAATCTATAAACCATGGAAAGGACTTAAGACAAGAGAAGGCTTGAGAAAAATTATCTGATTGTACCAAGAAAACACTAGGAATACCAGATGATGAATTAGTTTTTAACAGCTTCAGGATTTGGTCAATTTGCTCTTTATTAAAAGGGTAGGAAACAAAAACAGCAGCATTAGAGGCATGTTGATGAGAATTCCTCTTTGTTTAGAACTTTTCCAATTCGCAGGTTTTCATGAAGTTAGCGTAAGTCGAGGTTTATTGCAATAATTGCACCAAACATGAGATTTTTAATGTGTGTTGTTAGATTGGTTAGACACCTTCAAAGCAGTATTTTCAGTCACCAACACAGAATTCTCATCTGAATCAATAGGTTTTTTTCCAATCATAACATTCCTGCGACTTTCTTCCCTGCAAACTTCACAAAAAACATCATTAATTGATAGAATAGTAGTTTTTCCAAGTATCCTACCTCTAACCTCATCAAACTCAACATTGAGCTCGGCAAGGAATTTGTAAATATGGCCTTCTGCTACAATTTTGATCACATGCCTTCCAAACAAGAACACCCCAAGACTAAAACTAAAACACTCAATCAAAGAAAGGAGAGACGTCACCTCCATTGTTTCCCTATTGGGCAACAAACGATGGAAGCCAAAGGGAAAAGAATCAAAGTTTTCTAACCAAACCAAGAAATCCGACACAAGACAATTTTTAAAGGAAGATAAATGATACAATCAGTTCCAGAGACAAAATGGTATTGGAGTGTCTTGGCACCCTTTTAAACTCCTATACTTTCTCTCCCCTTTTTTCCAATCGGATAAATCTTGTGTGACTCCTTTTGCTTAGGCTTTTGCCCTTCTTTTGTAAATTTTATACGTCAATAAAATATATTTCTCATCAAGAAAATAAATAGTAAAAAGAGCCCAGCACTGAGAATTAGTTATCAGAACACGAGGTGGTGCTTTCTAGTTTACCAAAGAACTCACTTTGTGTGAAACAATGTAAATTTATAAACTTGAAACAAACAGATCGATGGACAAGAAGGCAATAACAAACAAAATACATATAAAAACTATGCGCTAGAGACGTACATACATTACATTAATTCCATGCATTGCAGAAATAAGAAAATACTTTCGAAACCTCTCCTCAACGAAGCCTGAAAACTTTAATAAACTAAGCCCCTTTCTATTCCCACTGTTAAAGGAAAATTAGGGTTTAAGGATTATTAGTATTTTCCATTACTATTTTCCTTTTGGGTATTTTCCATTTATGTATTTTACTTTAGTGGTTTATTTGAGTGGTTTATTTGAGGCTTATTTATTTCCTTATGTAAAAGGTCATATGTACTCTTAAGTTATTCTGATTTATTCAATATATTATATAAAACTATCATGGCATCAATGCTTTAGGTTTTGTTTTCATTGAACCCCAGCCACCACAACCTTGTCCGACCTTTGCCTCTGTCAATTTGACTAGCCAAGGACGGAAGCAAACCCACGTCTAGATCTAAACCTCTCATTAGCCACAGCCAAGATCCACTTGGGTCTCTAGTTTCGTACACAAGCTCCAGACACACTGCTTCTACCCCTTCTGTTCTACTGCTCCACCCAGATCCGGTGTCGACCAGACCCACTAAAGCCCATTTGTCTCCATCCAGCTCCTCTGCGTCTCCTTCATGTGTTCATTCCAGATTCATAAAGAACCTTGCCACTGTTCGAGTCACGCAGCCGGTTTCCACTCACTCCTTCGCTCCAACCTACCAGATCTAGCCAACCTCTGCCTCATGCATCACCTCATGTTCTGCCGCTGCCTTTTTGTCGCTAATATCTGCAAATAGCTCGCGGGTTTTAGTTTTGTACCCTAGTTTTATGTTTTAAGTCAACTGATTTGATTCATGTCTTTTAGACCAGTTCGATTCAACATATTTGGCTTAGTGTGGTTCAATCAGTCAAATTCAGATTTAGTTAGACCAGTTTGATTCGGCTTTTGTTTGTTCAGATCTTTTGGTGTCGTTTAATTTTCAAATCAATTATTCGTGGGTTTTGTTTTAGATCGCTCGACGCGGATCTTTGTTCTTGCCCAAAGGTTCTTGTTTCATTTTTCATAGATTTTGTGATAGATCTCTATACAAGGATCTATGTTGCTAACCCATCAATATTTCTCAGCCAAAGACACTCTTAGCCCATATGTTTGCCATTCCCCATTAAGAGTCTCCTCGGGTCCTGCAGCAGCCAATCTCAATTAAGATATTAATAACAAGTTTCTCTCTCATTGGCAGCGGTCCTTTGATGCCTCCTTCATCTCCTGCTTTTGATTTTTTCCTATTCATGAACAATTATTCTTCCATTCCCTCTTGCTCCAAAGAGCAAGCTGAATCTTCTCAAGCCATTCCCCAAGCATCACAAGTTTTCTCAGTTATTGAAACCCTATACCAAGCATTTTTCAAGAAAAAGGAAAAAAAAATCTCATTCTTCGTTCCAACCGAGATCTTTTAGAAGTCCATTGTTCGCATGCTCAGTTACCACTTTCTACCAAGAAATCTGCCCCTTCCCTACCACAGAAGTTCAAATTTTCGGCATTCAATCCTAATTCGGATGTTCGTTCTCAAAGAGGCATTCCATGCTCTCCACTGCATTCCAACCAAAAAAAGATTTTAGAGTCCGAAGTTGGTTCTCCATTTAGCGTGAGCATTCAGGATTCTAGTGCAGCGTTCAGTCTTTAGCTCAAACCTCTCCGAAGAAAATAGAAATCTTGGGTGAAGATTTGGCTGCTTTGTTTCATGATGATGATGATTTGGCTTCAACTTCCAGCTCACTTGAGATTCATTGTTGAAAATTATGACTTAATTTTGGCTTGATTGCTCTTCTCGCTCTTCTTTTTATACTTTGGGTTTTATCATTGGTTGGTGTTCAGTGTTTATTCAAGCGTTCTAGCTATCCTCACTTTTGTGTGGCCTTTGTGGTGACTGAAGTTGTTTCCTTTCTCAGAGCTGGTGTTATCTCTGGCTTGTTCTGTTCCCCTGGTTGTTAGGCTTTTCTCGGATTGCAGTAGCCAAAGATACCTTCTTTGAAGATTTTTCGTGTTTTATTTTCTTGAAGTTGTTCTGTTTGGTTGTATGGCTGTTTTGTATTGTTTAGTGTGGTCTTGGTTCCGGTTTTGTTATTTCTCCATGTATTGTGTCTGTTTTGATTTTGTTGCTGTTGTGGTTATCCTGTGTTGTCTCTTGTATTTGCATTTCCCGTTTTCATATATCAATGAAGTATTCTGTTTCCTTTTCAAAAAGAAAACCAGAAGTTTTCCATTTCGTTCTTCGTGGATTTCTGTTTTCAGCCTAGAAGTTTTTTTGTGTGTTTGGTTCTTCTGGTTTTTTATTTTATCTCATATCTAAAGATTTGATTGAGACATTTTCTTACCAAACTCATGTTATTTGTGATTCTACCACCTTGAGTTCGGGAGAGTTAAAAGGAAAATTAGGGTTTGTGAGTTATTAGTATTTCTCATTACTCTTTTCCTTGGGTGGCTCTTTGAGGTCTATTTATTCCTATGTAAAAGGTCATATGTACTCTTAATTATTCTGATTTATTCAATATATTATATAAAATTATCGCCCACGAGGATAGTTCTTTGCTACAATACAGCTTATTTTGATATCATAAGAAAACCCCAATGACTACATAAAACAGTTTATCTAATCAGCAAACCAGCCAAAAGTCTCCAAATAAAATTGTTCAATTAGTAACCACTTTGTTAACTCAACAATACTTTTTGCCATGCATTTATTGAACATCTCAATCCAGTGGTTTGAAATCAAAATGGGTGACGACAGCTTTTAACAAGCATGGTCAAATTAGAATCAGATATAGAAGAAAACATGATGTTACCCATGGCAGTTACTACAAATGTATGTTATACGCAATATGATGGTAAGAGCAATATTCAGTACCTCCACCAACTCCCTTCTGATACAAAAGAAGAAGAAAGTTCACGCCAACCAGCTGATATGGCTTGAGAACAGGCTCAAAATCAGAATCTTCAACCTTGCATGCCGCATTAATATCATCCTATATTAGGATATAAAATTCATTAAATTGCAACCCATTTTTAAACAAAGACAAGCTTCTTTATTAATATAAAATTCAAAGTACAAGTAAGAATAATAGAGAAGTCTAAAAAGAGGAGAGGGATCGGGAGGCACATCTATACATCTCAACTAGGTTGACATCAGTGTTTTGAAAGGCGCGCTGAGGCGCGCGCCTAGGCGCGCCCCCAGCGCTTCTCTGTGGGTAGGCGAGGCGCACCCCAGCGCTTCTCTGTGGGTAGGCGAGGCGCCGATGGAAAGGCGCGCGCCTTCCTCAAGGCGTCGTAGGCGCAAAAAGCCCACAGGCGCGGGCTTTATAACGTGGGCTGGGCTTAATTAAAAAAAAACAAATATTTACCTATTTTAAACCTATTTAACTTTTACTTAATATATTTACTTAAAAGAACCAACCTTCTATTCTAGAGCTAGGGCCTCAGGAGCGACTAATGTTTCATGTTCATCCTCGTCTACCACACAACCCACACCCAAACAAATAAATTTGGATGACTCTGATCAGGAAGAAGAAGATACCGATGGCTATAAGTCCAACGAAGGAGTGAATGAAGATGAGGATCAATTTAGTGATGATGAGTTTGATCTTTAGGAATGAACTTCTATTGTGTTTTGTTTTTTGGGTAGAAAACTAATATTATAATATTTTATACATTAGAGTTAAATCTCATTTCTATATTGGTTATTTACTTATATTTTATACATTGTTGTTCCTTTCAATTTTGTATGTATGTATATATATATATATATATATATATATTGCGCCTCATGAAAAAAAGCCCGCGCCTTTTTGTGCGCCTTGCGCCTAGGCCCCAGAGGACCATTGCGCCTTAGTGCGCCTTGAGCCTTTAAAAACACTGGTTGACATCCCCATAGCACCAATATCTTATCCCAAAGAAATCCAAAGACCATAAAAGGTCCAAATACAGCAATTACAGCAGTGCAAAACAGCAAAAATAGTCAAAAATAAAACTGAAGGAAAAAAACAACAATACAAGCAATGAACCGAAAACAGAAAAGACTGATTTCCAAAACCAGCATATCTTGGGAATGTGGAAGGTGCCGAAGGATCAGCAGTGATTAATCATAACTTGGGGGAAGACAGACCAGTATAAACATAGATCTTGAATGGAATAATCATTAAATTCCTGACTTTTAAGTCAGGCTTCTGCATTCCATGTTGCATTGTCCACAACGTCTGACCAAGCCCTTACCTTTTCATGAAAGATATGCTAATTGCGCTCGAACCAAATTTCTGCCGGCAATGCTTTAAACATGTTTTCCCATATTAAATGGGGTCTCTTTGACATAACCAGCCCCCTCAATAACTAATGGATCGATTTTACATATTCTAATAACCTCCATTTCGGTCATCCTTTCTATCCAAAAAGGACTGAGAAGTAGTCAGACAATTCCACAAACAACTTGTATAGCGATTTTTCGCGGAATCGTCAATAACTTCATTTCTCATGTTTCTACCTAAAGGAAAGTGTGGGCCCATCTATTTACATTAAAGTTCTCTCCTAAACACTAAGCCTCAGCCGAACATGCTGCAAGGGGTAATAGCTCCAGCCACGTATATAACCCAGCAACTCTTATAGCAAATCGTGAAGCAATTGATTGAGAGAGGGAACCTCCCTTTAATGGTTTCCACTACCAAAATCCTGCTTCTATCCCACATGGTAAGCATCCCCCGAAAATCCTACTGATTCCACAAAGACCCAACCAATGTCCCTTAAGCTCCATAGAGTTTTTATAAAAGCATTACTAAATCTTTCCATTTAAGATTCCTCAATCATTACCACATCCGGATTAACATTTTAAGGAACTTCTTGAGAGCAATGCACTTGGATGGAACCTTCGACCCCTTGTGTTCCAGGAGACTACCTTCATTGGTGGTAGTTATTAAACCGCCAATTCACCCAAAAGTTTAAGTCGATGGTTGAAGGCAAATTTAATTATATATCACTAACACACCCCCTCGCTTGTGGGCTTGAAATATTTGAAAGACCCAACAAGTGGAAATTAATTTTTAATTGAGGAAGAAACAACAATACAGAGGCTTGAACACAGGACCACCTACTCTGATACCATATTAAACTGCCAATTCACCCAAAAGCTTGAGCTGGTGGTTAAAGAAAAATTTAATTATATATCATTATCAGCAGTAACTAAATAGAGGTGACGAAACAACTTGCTCAGACCAGAATAATATCACAATCCTTGACTATTGACATCAACTCCTTTGGAAAATTTGAGGATTTTAGCAAAAAAGACCAAGGGGCGTCGTCTAGCAGGGCACAATCAGCTTGGAATAGAACGTTTAAATCCATCCCTTCAATCTCTGCATCAGCCTTATGATCAGAAGGACACCTCAAGCCCGTTGACTCTAACTACTAACACTGAAGGGTGAGTCTATCACCAAATCTACCAGCTTCTTGATGGAGACAACAGAATGGCAAGGGGAACCTCGCAATAACATTACCTTTGTGTTAGGGTCCGAGAAACTCAAGTAATTGAAAATTTAAGGAGCAGAAGAATCAGTTGCTGACTAGTTGAAAGAATCAGAGGCCTAGACTTTGGAACTAAACACCTCCAAGAGATATGGGTTATCTTCAGAAAGGGAGGGCTGGAGTTCATGTTTCCGATGGGGATCCAAAATAGGGGCTTTGAGAGAACATGCCCCAATCGATTCAGACTTTAGGAGAGCAGCCCAAGCGTTGCTAAATGATGTCTACTTTCAAATGAAATGTTACAGCCAGCCACTTGTTCAGAAAGGCTATGGCAGCTAGCTCAAAATTAAAAACCTTCCATTGAATTACTGGCGTAGAAGCACCTTTGAGGTTATTGGGGATCACTTCGAAGGTCTCTTAGAAATAGCCTCCGAAACTCTGAATTTAATCAATGTTAGTGAAGCCCGGATTCAAATTAAGAACTTACATGGCTATGTGTTGTCCACGATTGAAATTACTGGTCTGAATTCCTAAATCCTACTAGTCCCTTCAAAGCCCCTACCTTACAGGATGTTTTTAAAAACTCTCTTGATTGTTTGAGAGTTAGAGAAGTTATGCTTGATGAAGATATTGATTCTTCCTACTTTCCATCAGTCCAGAAAATCCTGAAATTAGTGTTTGCAACTCTCCCTAGAAGCAGAAATCCATTTGAAATTCGGAAGAATTTTCCAACCATTCCGTCGGTGCTCGAGAAGACGAAAGTGGCTGACAGTCGAGTTAAAGACGAATTGATTGTGCGGGCAACTTAACAGGTCCCTTTTTTTTATTTTGCCGAACCCAAGACTAGACAGTTGTTGCAAAAGGGCAGTGGGGTCCACATTTAATGATTCTGCTTTTAAAATTCCAGTAGTCGTGAATCACTAAATGAGAGGATTAAAGGAAAAAAGGCCCACTTTAATAACTCTGAGTAAATACGAATTTTGCCCAATTAATTCGGATGACAACTCAGCAGTTTTATTGCAAAAAAACATTTCAGAACCAGATTCTTCACATTCTGTTAGTGCAGGGGGCCAATTTTCTTCAGAATTCAGTATTTCCAACCGTTTCAAGAGTGCCAAAGGTGTAAGTCTTCTAATGTTCCAAAAATTCTTTAGTATATCCACAAGCAAACCTCCTTCAACAATGAGTAGACTGCCCTTCTAAAATCTGAATTAAATGGGGTTTGTGACCTTAAAATTCCCCCTTGGGACTCTTTTCGGAACCGCCCCATCCAGCACTCTATTTCTCCCAATGACCCAGATCTTCTAGAAGTGTACAGCTCTAAAATTCAGGTCGCTCAACGCTTCATCAGGTCAATAAATGTTGATTCTTCTTCAAAGTGTCTCAATTTTTCTAAATTCACCATCTCTAACTCAAAGACATCATTTCTGCAAGGCTCCCCCTGCAAAGATGATTTTTCTCAAAAAAAAAACCCAACTTGAAATTTCCTCTCCTATCAGTGTTAATAGTAAAGATTCAGCCGAAACCATCAGCGAGGTTGACCTTAAGTTAGACTCAGAAATTGAAATGATGGACCTTAATGCTTTGTTTAATGATGAGGGCTTCCCCCGGATTTGTCTAAAGATTTGTTCTCAATAGTCGGTGATTGTGGAATTATTTTGGCTTAATTTAGAAGTGCAGCCATCCTTTTCCTTCTCCCAGCTATCATGAAGATTGTCTCCTGGAACACTAGGAGTTTGAATGATTCCTCCAAACGTGCAGCACTTAAATAGCTCATCAAAAATTGCAGCCCGGATGTAGTCATGATTCAAGAGTCCAAGAAGGATAACTTGAATACGGTTTTTATAAATCACTATGGAGCTCCAAGGATATTGGCTGGGAACTTGTGGCATCTGTCAGTTCTTCTGAGGGAATTCTTACCATGTGGGACAGTAGTAAAATTTCAGTAACAGAGGTTATTAAAAGCCGCTTCTCTGTCTATCAAATGCCTCACTTTGTACAAAAAGGTCTGCTGGATTACAAATGTCTATGGTCCTTGTAGATACAGAGAAAGGAAATTGGTGTGGCCCGAATTGTCTTCCTTGTCTGCTTGTTTGACTGTGGCTTGGTGTGTAGGTGGGGATTTTAATATCACTCGTTGTTAAAGGAAATCATTACTATTTTCCATTATTATTTTCCTTTTAGGTATTTTCCATTTATAAATTTTCCTTTAGTGCTTTCTTTGAGGTCAATATATATTTCCTATGTAAAAGATTATTATGTACTCTGAATTATTATGATTTATTGAATAATATAGAAATTTCACATGGTATCAAAGCTTTAGGTTTTTTTTTCTCATTGAATTTTAGCGCCACCTTGTTCAGCCTCTCCCTCCGTCGAATTGACTAGCCATCGACAGAGGTAGACCCACGTGTAGATTCACCGTTCTCCGGTGCCAACTCCGCACAACTCACTATACAAACTCCTGCAAAATCTACTCATGGAAGCTTCCTCCGACTCCGACGACGCCTTTAACAAACCACTTCCGATCTTCCCTTCACCAACTATGCTCTAAAACTCCACCCACTATCCAATATGTTTCTAACCTTCCGGATTTGAATCAGACCCTAAATCTGAAACCAGCTTCTCTCTCTATTCTGTGAGAGAGAGAGAGAAAATAATGACTGCTATGATCTTACATGTTTTTTCATCCTCAAAGCTCCTCTCCCTTGGACTTTACCACATCGTCTCTGTTACCCTCAATTTCCTTACATCCCCTCAGTCCTATTCCGCCAGGCCCTACCATCCTTTCCCGTCGTCTTCCTCGCATCAGCTTCATCTTCCCCATCATAAACATCACCCTCAAATCTGCCGTCACCCTCCAAATCTGCCGGCCACGAAATGCTCCAGCTTCATCAGTTCAAATATGATGTCGCCTTTCTCTTTCACTAGCCACCCCTGCCAAACTTCGCCATTGCTCTCCACCTCCACTCAAATCTACTTCCGTCGTGTTCTCTTATGCTCATATCCACCTCATACTTATGCTTAGAAATTTCACAAAAAAAAAATATGGGTCTTTGTTCTGTTTTTCAAATCAGTAGTTCTTGGATTTTGTTCTAGATCTCTCTATGAGGATCTTTGTTCTTGCCCAAAAGTTCTTGTTTCGTTCTTCGTAGGTTTTGTTATAGATCTCTATACGAGGATCTATGTTTCTATCCCAAAAGTTCTTTGTTTCGTTCTTTGTGGGTTTGTCTTTAGCCTAGAAGTTCTTTGTGTGTTTGTTCTTCATGGGTTTCTGATTTTATCCTAGATCTACTGATGTTTTCTTAGGAAACTCAAGTTTGTGATTCTATCACCTTGAGTTTGAGGGAGGGTGTTAAAGAAAATCATTACTATTTTCCATTATTATTTTCCTTTTTGGTATTTTCCATTTATAAATTTTCCTTTTTGATATTTCCATTTATAAATTTTCCTTTAGTGTTTTCTTTGAGGTCAATATATATTTCCTATGTAAAAGATTATTATGTACTCTAAATTAGTATGATTTATTGAATAATATAGAAATTTCACATGGCCCACCGACCATGAAAGATATCCACTCCCAGGAGCACTAGAGGAATGTAATTGATCAATAAGTTTATTGATTCGATTAAGCTCGTGGAAATTCCATTGCAAAATGGAAGGTTCACTTGGTCTAAAGAAGGTAACTCTCCTTCCAGATCATTATTAGACAAATTCTTCATAAATCAGGAGTGGGATGTTCTTTTTGAAAATTCTCGAGTTTCACGCAAAGCACGTATTTTCACGAATCACTTTCCTTTAATCTTAGAGGCTGGTGCATTTCTATGGGGTCCCTCTACTTTTCAGTTCTGTAACAGCCAGTTGCTGTCCAGTGATTGTAATCAGATTATTGCTGAAACAGTTAGTAGCTTAAACTTCCATGGATGAGCCGGTTTCATTCTACACGAGCAATTGAGCTCAGTTAAAATGGCAGTAAAAGCATGGACTATTGCAGCGCAAGCCCGACTAAAAGAAAGAGAAAAAAAAACTTGTTACCTGAATTAGAAAAATGTGATTATGTGGCTGAGTTGATTCGGTTAAATGAAGAGGAAATGGTTTTCAGAACAGCCCAGCAAGCTGAATTACTCAACATATACCAAAGTGAAGAGCACAATTATATCTAGAAAAGCAAACTTAATTGGTCGCCATTGGGAGATGAGAACACGGGCTTCTTCCACCACTTTTTAAATGCAAAGAAAAGAAGGAATCTCATAACAGAATTAAAAGATGATAATGGGGTTGTGTCCACTTCGTTTTGCGACATTGAAAGGCTTGTCTAGAAGTAAGATGCAAAGTGTTGTTGTTAGAAGCAGTGATGAAGCTGAATTCAGAGCTATGAGTTCAGGAATCTATGAAGAAATCTAATTGAAGAAAGTTTTATCTGATCTTAACCAAGACCATGTTTTACATATGAAGGTCTATTGTGATAATAAAGCAGCTATAAGCATAGCCAATAATCTTGTACAACGTAATAGAATGAAACATGTGAAGATTGGCAGGCACTTTGTAAAAGAGAAACCGAACAATGGCAGTATCTGTATTTCGTATATTCCATCTAGTTAACAAGTTGTTGATGTTCTCACCCAAATGGTTACTCGAGCCAAGTTTTGATTCATGTGTTAGCAAGTTGGTTGGGTCTGATTGACATCTATGCCCAACTTGAGGAGAAATGTTGGTAATAAGGGGCTTTGTTGATAGTTTATAGCCTCGAGGGTATTTTAGTATTTTACTTTACCCTATGTTTTATTTCCTTTTTTGTATTAGGGCTTGCCATAGCCTATAAAGTTGTCTTCTCTTGTAACTTTTATTGTGTGTGAATAATTGAAGAGACATCATGGTTTTTTCTCCCTATTCTAGGGTTTTACACATAAACCTTGTATTTCCTTTTCTACCGTTTAACATAAAGTCATAAATTAAACGGGAGAAATGAAGCATTCAAATTCAAACAAAAGTCTTGAATAGAATAATTACCAAAAGCCTCAGATTGGGAACACCATCCTTACGCAAGGAAGCAAGTTGAACCAAATTGATCTAACCAATGTAGCGACTTGTCGTGAAAACCCCTTTGATTACGTTTTAACCAAAATTCCGAAGAGTCTTGACTACATTGAGACATAATATTTGACATTGAAGATAATATGGGGCCAACCAAGATCTGTTGTAAATCTTCACAGTTCACCATACATAATGTACATTTAGAAGGCGAAAGTTAGCGCACTTGAAGCTTATGTTACAAAGTAGTAGAACAATTCAAGGTTCCAAAGTGCATCAGGTTTCCTAATAAATCTCCAACTCCATATGTTTAGAAAAGCCAAGTTCCCTGTTTTCCAAGTTTCCCAAGTTGAGACCTCCATCGTGCAAAGACTTTGAAATGGAATCCTAATTCACAAGATGATTAAGTTTACTCCCTTTTTGGACTTCCCAGAAGAATGAGCAAATAGTTCTTTCCAATTTCTGAAATCACCAAACTGGGCATTAGGAACATTGGCATACAATGGGTAGGTAAACTCGCCAAGACTGCATTACTCAAAGTTAATCAATCTGCTCTGGATATACCGCCTCCACCCCATCTGTCTAGCTTTTTCTGAACTTTATCTATAATTAGCCACCAAAAAGATAGTTTGGATATCCACCAAAAGTTAAACCCAAATACAAAAACGGTAGCTTTTTAGCTTTACATTTCAGCTTGAAGTTGGAGAAGGTAGAAAGCATAAATTTATCATCAACATTAACACCACATAAGGATGATTTGCTCCTTTACCTTGAGTCTGGAGCACCATTCAGATAACCCAATAGTTTGGATCAGAATATCCAAACTTAGCTTCATTATACTTGCAAAATAAAAGTGTATCATCCACAAATTGCCAAATTGAGACGTGAACTTTATCTTTAACCACCATGAAACCTTCAAAGACTCCATTCTCGCGAATACGAGAAACAAAAGCACAAGGACTTCACTTATAATTAGGAAAAGAAAGAGAGATAAAGGACAACCTCAAAAGAGGACAGAGCAAAATTACTAAGTGTGCCCCTTTCCTCTTCTCCACCTTCATCCTAAAGGAAATCACTCCCGATCTTCTCTAAAGTTTTACAAACTGACACCGAGATCCTAAAGAGCGATAGGAAGTAGGTTGGAATCCAACTCAAAACATAGAAATACTAGATCAGGATCCTGCCTCTTTTCAAGAAGAAAAAAATCCCCTTCCAAAGTGCCAACTTCTTCCAAATCTTACTCTTACTCACCACAGGATCCCAAAACTTTAGAACCATTTTTATGTTTTTCTTTTGGAACCTTTTAAATGAAAAGAAATAAAAGAATTCGGTCTATAAGAAACATGCTTGCAAGAGGTGTTATGGTCAGGTAATTTATCTTGCTATATCCTGGTGTACATTGCCAACTTACATTGCCAACTTCCTTTAAGTCTTATACCTATGCTTCCCTTTAAGCAAACTGGAAACCTCTTGTCATCTCTAAGAAGTTTCTCCTCTTTTTTTTTTTTTTTTTAATTTCACATATCAATAAAATTATTTCTTACCAAACAAAAAATGGCAACAATTGAAGCTCTATCCTGCAAAGTCTTTGGCCCAATTGTACGGGCTTCCTTCTTGTTCATTTTTATTTTCATTTCTCCTTGTAAGGTTCGTTTTACAAAAAGAACAAACAATATACACATTTAGCGGATCTTTATAAAGTTAGATGTTGATTGATGGCATCCACTTATTAGAAATCAGAGTTAGCGCCCTCGTCATATCCAAAAACAAACTAATAAGCATGGCTAAATAGGGCTAACAAACAGCCTATAGAACATAAGATATTAATACATGGAAACCAAAGAGACAATCCTTAATAAACAAAAACTATTAAATATGTTAAGGGACAAAACAAAACCGAGCAAGAAGACCATTCAACACCAATCCATAACTATGCTGAGGAGACAAAAGCGCTCCAATTCAGATTGAACTCTGAGATGTACCTGGGTGACTATCCTAACAGAAGAAGACTCGACTTCTGAATATCGTTCGCAGGTAGAGACCGAAGAGCCGTACAGCTCTCTCTTCAACTCGGCAGATAATTTTGCACACTTCTGCAGAGCCTTACCGACGACATCATCGTCATCCTCCCTATCCTCCTCCAGCTCGTCCTCACTCGTCGACTTTACATCATAGACCTCAGTCAATTCCCTCTCACTTTCTTCATCTTCATCATCAACCACAAACCGACGGCCACGACTCACTGCCGTGGTGGATTTCACTCCCTCAACCTCGACATCCTCGTCCTCCAAATTTTCCTCATAATTCTTGGAACTTTCCATGACTACGACACAATCGTCACTACTCTCATCGGAAATATAGAGCTGGTGGGATCGGTATGCGAAAGATTCAATCGGAGGAGGGATCGAAGGTCCAGTCTGTGGTTTGGTGAAGACACGAGAGGGCTTGAAGGAGTGATTGGACCACTCTTCGTCGGAAATTTCGTCAAAGACGCGCTTCATGCTGTGAGGGAGAAGCTGAGAGAATTTTCCGGCGGTGAAGACTGAGAAATGGAGAAGAAAAAGACGAAAGGAACGACTGCCGTTCGGCGTATACCGTGTGAACGAGTTCACATAAGTGTTTTTTTTTTTTTCTCTTTTCTCTCTCTCTCTCTCTTTTTTTTTTTTTAACTTGGTTAATAGAATAAAGAACCCATTTTCATTTTCGGGAGGTTCGTTTTACATTCTCCAAGCACCCATATAGAATGAGTTTAATGGGGTAGGTTCGGACCAGTGTGTTAACTACTATTTTAATCTTCATTTACCATATAGCACTATTTATAACTTAGCGGTGGAAACTTCTCGAGGGTTATTATAGCCACTTTTGACGTTTGGTCTTTAACTTCATATAGGTAAAGTAGGTTATTATAGTTCATGTCACACCCTCTCTCGATTTACCTGCTTAAATTGAGAGAGTATGACGTGCAAGAGAAGTGTCAACATTCCTTGGTGGTATGACACTCGATATTTATCACAAATCTCAGACTTAACACATGATTTACTCCCTCGATGTGCACATGATTTACTCTCTTGATGTCCAACACACACTCAACTATTTAAACTTCAATTAAATCTTATCTCAAATGGAGACTTAAATAGACAATGTGAGAGATAACAATAACAATAAAGAACACTCTTCATTGATTTAAATGTTTGTTATAACTTTACAACCTTTTTTAACATACTACTGAACACAAGGTGATCCATACACTTTTTACAAATTGGTTATGGAAAGCACATACAAAAAAAAACTATGCAATGAGGAAGCAAGACTTTTAGACAGCAAAGACAATCACAGCTTCTATAAGGCGCTTGAATTTGTAGCTACCTAAGAGAAACAAGACATTTGGAAAGTGTATACCATTAATGTCACACCCTTCTCGAACAACACCTTGCCATTCCGAGGGAGGGTAGAGGACAATGAATGTTACCACCCATGATAGCATCTACCATTAGAAAACAGACAACCAACAAACAAGATGTATAGAAGCCACACATTTTATTCATGAACAAAGCCTAAAAGGCTTTTAGTAAATGCATAAGGTCCATATTAGCTTTTACATATTATCTAGCAATTGCACCACAACCTCATACATTACATACATGTATTCAACATAACATATTGGACCCTTATTGTCAACAAGCCTAATCAACTCATATTCATAACAAACATACAAGAAAGTCATACTTAAAAGTCAGGATGTCGAGAGCAGCAGTCGATAGGTAGGTGGCTAAGTCTCTCAAACTTCTCTACTACCTAAGTAGAAAGAAAACATTTGAAAGTATGAGCTAAAACACTTAGTGAGTGACGAGCTTTAAAATACACTTTAATAACAAGCTTAAAACAGTTTAATAACAACAAGTCTAAGATCACACATCATTAATTTTCAAATAATTTGTAGAAACAACATCAATTGCACATAGGTAATATCCACAAGTTTTGAGAAAAGCATGTATAATATGAAACCATATCAAAATCATTTAACAATATGTCATCATGCATCAAAACAACCATGTACCCTACCACAAGCCATAAATCTAACCGAAATTGATACAAAGTTATCTCAATGCACCCAGTTTCCAAACCTCGTAACATAGAGCATGCCAATTGGCTAAAAATCACTGCACACAACCCAAAGCCTCTGTGTGTACAACAATGGGTCCCAAAGACCTATTTCACATCAACAACCGGTCCCAAAAACCAACAGTTCACCATCACAATCTTATACCTCCTCGACTTACTTCTATCCTTAAGCGTCAAAAGTCCCTAACTCAAAGTACAAGTTTCAAAACCATATAATACTTCCTCAATCACAAATCATAAATCATAGTTTTTTGTCCATTTTTGGAAACTATTTGTATAAATCCTAGCAATTTCCAGAATTCGATGCTTTAAAATCATATTCTCAAAATAATATGGCCACAGTCCCAGTCCCTTTAAACTTAAAGCTAGCTATTGTAAGCGGACTAAATATCGCCTCCTTATGGAACAAACTATACTAACATGGTTAGAAGCCAATCAATCCATGCCCAATATTACATCAAAATCACTCATGTCTAAAGCTATTAAAGTTACATCTAATACATGTTTGGCTATTTCAATTTGACATGCCTTTATCTTTTCATTTGCTAATACAATTTCTCCAGACATAGTAGAAATTGATAAAACATAATTCAAATACTCTAATTCTAACATAGCATGCTTTACAAACACAAAAGATAAATGAGATGAGCTAGAGTCAAACAACACTTAAACATAATGCCTCAAGATTTTAAGTGTACCTATAACTATTGTGCCTACTCTCTCAACCTCTTATCTATTGGTGACAAGACCTGACCCTACAGTTTGTTTGCATTACTTCAAGAAGTACTTGAGAACTATTTTCAGCCAACTTCTGTAGATCACTAGGACATTTGTCTACTGTGTGCCTATCTTACTTGCATTTGAAACATACCCATGTGCCAACCAGGCAATGCCCCAAAATGATGCTTACCACAAAAATTGCATAAGGGCCTTTCTCTCGAAGTTCCTATTGCCTTAGAAATCTATTGTTAATAGTATCATAATGCCTTTTAATCTCCAACTCCTTTGCAAGGGTTCAAAAGTCTTATGCTCTGCCTTTCTCCTTTAACACGAGGAGTTTCACGTCTAAGGTGGTTTTTGAAGGGTATCAAATTTCTATAGAAGCGTGTGATCGTCGTACAATATAGAATGCCTTTTTTATCTTAATAAAAACAACCATTAAAACATGTATTTAGCGAAGATAAACAACCATACATTAGATCTAATCTAATCTTGCATGCTTACCAATGAGGTTGGAGAAAAGAGAAGTATGAAAAACAATGAAATAGTCAACAACTAGGTGATAGATAGAAGACATGTACACTCAACTGCAGTAGGTTCAGTAATAAGCACATATACTAGATATAGTATAGACACAGAGGTTTGTTAACCTAGTTCGATGGCTCTGCATCTACGTCTGGGGGGTACTTGATCCGTGATAGGAGATTTTATTGCTAACAAACATACATCATGGGCAAGACCTTATGATTAACAGACCAATTGCACTTAAGTCTATGATTGTTCTAAATCAAACTCAAAAGCTCCCCCTTAATTACAACTTCTTGATTAAGTAAGCTAACAATGAAGATCTCCCTTTTGATCTTTTATCTCATCAATCATCCGGTCAGGGTTCTGCACAATCGACTTGGTTATATCGATCTTCATAAGGATTGAACATTGCATATATTTGTTTAAATCAAATCAACACTATTTCATGTTTTGAGTCATTCCAGGTTACACTTACGTGCAATACTGAGTTTTTAACTTTGCCTGCGTTACAGGATGGTTTCTGCAACAACCAGTCCAAACAATTCAACCCTACATATTAGTATTCTATTCATGCAGCACGTACTTACTAGAAATCTCAACAGCCAACTCTTCCGAAATATTCTAAATAATCCCAATAGAAATCTCAACAAACCTGTAACCAATAAAGCCTACTGCCTCAAGCACACATGCAACATAATTTGAATATATTAATCAACAAATATTCCGACCCATAATTCTTCATAAAACTCCACCTTGGGACCGAGAGTTATTTGTTCCAACATGCACTAGATCACGATAGAATTAATGATAGACATACCACATCATTCCAACCATACAACCATTCCACATGTGCACATATCAGTAAACAACTAACTGAACAATCCACATCTTTATTCATTCATCACAAATATATTCATTCAGCAGACAGCAGTACAAAAAAATTCGGAAGTCAACAAAAACACAAAAAACAAACTAGTATGATCACCAGATCACCAATACCAAACCTCCAAACTACTCCCCCTTGCATGGAAACAAATACAGCTCACTGATTAGTAAAGATCTCAGAGGAGGCCAAGAGAGCGCAAAAGAGCATGTAAAAGAGAGTCCACCACCATGCGCCTACCAGTTAAAGTTGAGATGGCACACTGCAAGTTTGCGACACACACAGTGAGAGCTCGTGACTCGTTGGAGAGTAGTTGTATTACCCGAAGAACCAAGTCTCGAGAAAGATGCAGACCACTATCTGGAACTGACAACTCAGCCCCTAAAGATCCCACACTCCTACTAGGAGGACGAAACGTTGTAAGAAGGTCTGAGACATGAGCTCCTTAAAAAGTCTTGTAGCTAAGAGAAATATTACGAGGAGTCGATCCAGTAACATCATCATCAATAAGTAAGTCCGAATGGTAAGATAATAGAAAGTCATTGATCAATCGAGGGAAGCAGATTGGAATGTTGATCCCATAGGTGTCCACATGACGAAGGATTTGTTGAAAAACAAACTCTCCTACATCCACAACATGACTCGAGTCGATCTGATAAACAAGTTGCGCAAGTGCTGTAGAGATAGTGGCCAGATGGGTAGACATGTACCAATTGGCAATGCCAATCTTGTGAAGGATTGCATACTTCACACTCAGTTTAGAGATCAAAAACTTATCATCAGTAAGCCAATTTCTAACTAACTCGCCAGATAGTTCCAAAACAAGTTGCTCAATAGTCATCTAATTGTTCATCGAGCTTGAAGGAGAAGACACATTCAAAAATTGACAAAGTAGAAGAGGAGAAACAAAGATACACTTGTTGTGCACATGAACCTTTTGGAAATTAGAAGTGTCGGGTTCATTGAAGTCAGTATAAAGATTAACAATAAACTCATGAACCAGTCACAAGGTTGTTCACGGTACACATCATTCCAGCCTTAGCAATGAGATCAATAACAGCCGCATATGAGTGAAGTTGATAAGAAACAATTGACTCATCAGTTATCTGATGCTTCATCACATATTTCCACTGAAACACACACTCCTTTGAGTGAAAAGAGATCCCATCAATAGGCACAGGAGGCACATTTGGAGGTAGCTTTTGACGTCTTGCCTTAGGTGAGATGAATTGTTGCCCATGTGATGGAGGACGAAACCCAAACTAAATTGGAGCAGATGGAAGAACACTGCTTGTGCCCACATTTTGATTAGTATCCACTGGAGGTGGCACTACTGAAGCCTTAACATTTCGGACATGTGAAGTTTTTGCATTCCGAGTAGGGGAAGAAGGAAGAGGCCGGAAGTGACTTTGAGAGACAGATAGACGGCGAGAGGGACTGCCCACATGTATGGGTTGAGTGCCAAACTCCTTGAATAAATCATCAATAACTTCATCAACATGACGCTGTCGTGGTATGCACTTATCTATACCTGAGCACCGAGATTCTAAAGCACTTTTTGAGTCTTGCATGTCCTTGTCAGAGTCAAAGAGTTATCGATACACCTCATCTGCAGCAAACACATGAGATGGTTGATGTTTCTTGGATGATTCCCTTACATAGTTCTGAGGAGCTTTCTCTTTTTCGAACTTTCAGTGCATCACATCCGCAAGCACCACATCATCTTCGGAATTAGACTCAACTACCATATGCTCAATTGGTTCATCAAGAGTTTGACTTTCGCTTTCGGGAGCAAGATGCATTTTCTTTAATACTTAAGGGAACTGAATACGACGGGTCCTATGGAGCTTTCTGTTTGACAACTGGACGATTACAGTACAGAGCAGAGGAAATCATGGATGATGAGTCACTAAGCTCCTAAAGTCATCGGAGACGTCATAATGGATTACATGCCGGAATCATCTTGATTATTGGACCTTTCGATCGAGACGGGGGAACAGAACTTAAAGGTGGGTTCATCATGGTTGAAGAAGGGCGATAAGTTTTGTTTCTTGTAGACACCATGGATGCAGCCTTGGAGATTATATGACTGCACGAAGAGTGACAGTTCGAAAGAGAAATTCACTTTGGATGTGGGGGAGGAAGAATCAAACTTGAATGTTGTCACTTCACTTTCACCTGACTGTTATAAATTTTGAAAGCAATCATGCGGGCCCACAAGCTAAATGAGACAGGCTCATTTGCAGTTAGTTGTTAAGTTAACACTCTACACACTCCAACCCTGTACACAGATTTTCAAATAGAGAAGCTTCCAAAGGTTTGGTTAGAATATCAGCTAACTGAATCGAACTTTACACGTGTTCTAACGAGATTACCTTTGTATTAACCAATTCTCAAATAAAATGATGACAGATGTCAATATGTTTTGTTCTACTGTGTTGAACGGGATTTTTCGAGATGTGAATCACACTCATGTTGTCACAGTATAAAAACATATTATCTTGACTAATATCATATTCAGTGTGCATTTGCTTCATCCACAGTAACTAAGTGCAGTTGCTTCCAGCCACTATATACTTTGCCTCAGCCATTGAGAGTGAAATACAGTTCTACTTTTAATTAAACCACACAGTCAGATTATTTCTCAAAAAGAAACACCCACCTGAGGTACTCCTTTTGTCATCAGCACACCCAACCCAATCGACATCATAGTAGCCAACCAACATAGTAATAGTATCAAACGAATACCTAATCATGAAATCAACAATTCCTAATATGTTTAGCACAACGAATGTGAGATTCATGGGGATCAGCTTGATAACGGGCACACACACCAACAACATAGACAATATTCGGGTGACTTGCCATGAGATACAATAGACTCCCTATAATACTTTGATACAAACTTTCATCGACTTTCTTCCTACCTTCATCTTTCAACACTTTGATTTATGTAGCAGCGGAGTACGTTTCGCCTTGGCCTGCTCAAGACCAAGTTTCTTGATCAAATTTTGAGCATACTTCTCCTAAGAGATGAATATCTATGTTTCACCTTGCTGAATTTGAAAGCCCAGAAAGAAGGTAAGTTTGCCAACCATACTCATTTTGAACTCCTTCATTTGATCAACAAAGGAATTTGGGTATCCACCAAAAACAATGTTATTCACATATACTTGCTCCACCCGAAACACATTCCTCTGCTTCTTAATAAGCATTGTTTTATTCAAACCACCTCCAGCAAACCCTTGTTCTAAGAGAAACACAGATAGGCAATCATACCAAGCACGGGGAGCCTGTTTATCATACATAGCCTTCTTTAGTTTATGTACATGATCTAGATATGTAGGATCTTCAAAACCTTTAGGTTGTCCAACGTAGACTTCCTCTATAATATATCCATTAAGAAACGTACTCTTTACATCCATCTGATACAAGGTAATCTAACGAAAGCAAGCAAGGCCCAGTAACAGCTGAATAGATTCTAGTCATGCTATGGGAGCGAATGTCTTACCAAAGTCCACTCCTTTAATCTGAGAATATCCTTGAGCTACCAAATGTGCTTTATTACGAGTAACATTACCTTTCTCATCAGTCTTATTCTTGAAGATCTACTTAATCCCAATGATATTAACATTTTCAGGACGCGGAGTGAGTTCCCAAACTTGATTTCTTTCAAATTGATGAAGTTCCTCTTACATAGCCTCAATACATTGATTATCATACAGAGCTTATCGAATGTTACTTGGTTCAATTGTTGATGTAAAACATACATTAACTAACATCTTTGCGTAATTTGGTTTGGTTTTCTTCCTCGTGACAATTCCTCTATCAATTTCACCAATAACAATGCTAACTGAATGATTCTTCTTCACGTGTGCTAAGGGTGCCAACTAATTAGAATTAGAATCATTGTTTGTCAAGGTTGCAGGAGGATCAATAGGTAAACATCTCTCTGAAGTAGGAAGATTTGTGCCATGAGTTTGACATGATATATCAGTAAAACTCATGACGGGAGACTCTTGCACTCTATCAGCCTTATCAGTTGGAGATATCTTTATTCTGTCACTAAGATCTTCTAAACATAACACCTCTTCATCATCGAATACACTCTATGCGGTGGGATTCTGAATTTCAGGAATATGAACATTTATGGATTCTATTATCGTATGTATTCTTTTGTTGTACACTTTATAGGCTTTACTGTGAATAGAGCAGCCAAGAAATATACCTTCATCTGATTTAGAATCCCATTTCTAATTATACTCTCTATCATTTAGAATATAACACTTGGAACCAAACACATGAAAATCTTTAATGTTCAATTTTCTTCCCTTCCACAACTAATAGTTCGTGACTGTAGTCCCATAATAAAGAGCTATACGATTGCGTATATGACATGTCATATTTACAGCTTCTGCCCAAAAAATGGATGGGTAGAGACTTTGCATGAATCATAACTGTTGCCATCTCTTACAGAGTTTGATTCTTCCTTTCAACGACACCATTTTGCTGTGGAGTCATAAAGGTCGAGAACTCAAGAAATATTCCTTTTGATTGACAAAAGTCAGTGAAATACTGATTCTCAAATTTTTTCCCATGATCAGTTCTAATTCTACAAACATTCTCATCCTTCTCTCGTTACAGTTGTAAGCATAGTGTTCGAAAGATCTTAAAAGTTTCTGATTTGTCTCTAATGAATCGCACCCAAGTGTATCGAGAGAAGTCATTTACAATCATCAACACATACCTTTTCCTCCAAGACTATCTACTTGCATAGGTCCCATCAGATCTAAATAAAGTAACTCCAGAACCTGCTTTGAAAACTCCTGATCATTTCCTTTGTGTGAAGTTTTTATCTGTTTTCCTACAGGAGACTCTAAGCAGAATAATTCATCACACTGTTTCAACATGGGTAATCCAAGAACAACCTTTGCCTTTTGCGTCTTATGAAGCTTTGCCATACTGACATGCTCGAGTCGTTTATGCCACATCATTGTTTCAGCATAACGAGACAAGTTGCATTTTAGTTTTTAACTTGGTTTATCCCAATGATAATAGTTATCTGATAGCCTGGTTCCTGACATAATAGCTTTTTGTTCATCATTCAGGACTTCACATGTTTCTTTGGAGAACTTGACTAAAAATCCCTGGTCACACAATTGACTTATACTAATAAGATTTGCAGACATCATTTCTATCAATCTGACATTCTTCATTTTTGGAGCCTTAATAGATCAATGTTGCCCTTTCCAATCCATTGCCTTTGATTCCATCTCCGAAGGTCACTCGACCAGTTTTGTACTCAATTAAGTCAGTGAATAAAAGAGAGTTACCTGTCATATGTCTCGAGCATCCGTTGTTGAAATACCAGTCATCTGAATTGGTAGAGAGGATGGTTATGAAGGCTACATAACATTTAACATTTTCTTTTATCCTCCACACGAATCTCTTTGACGTTTGATCGGCAACAGTTCTCTTTGCATCATGTCAAGATGATGTAGTTCTTCGATACAGTTTATAACACTAAGGTCTGATGTGTCCAACTTTCTCACAATAGTGACATACTCTCTTTCGTGATGCTCAACTATTTATCTTTTGAGTTTGACACTTTGACGATTCACCCAATTCCTCCTGATATTTTTTATCTAAGGTCCTAACAAATACTAGAGATTTTCCTTCAGACAATAATTGTTCACCGTCCTAACCGAGTCCTTCACGATTATTTTTTAGATTTCCCATACTTAGGACATTCTTGAGACTTTGAGTCCTTGGAGACAGTAGTCAAACATATTTCATGAGATTTTCATGTTCTCCTCTAACTTTTCTGAGTTCACCCTTGAGATCAATTATCGTCATCATCAATCGATGATTGTCGTTAAATATAGTTAAGAATCTTTCTCTATGTTATTCTAGTAATTTTTTATCTTCCTTCCATAAGTACAACAGTTCTTCGAAGTCAGTAGGGGGTATAGGGGAAGTAGTTGATCTTCTGTTATGTCTTCTCTTTCTAACTTTACATTTGGTTTTGGTTATATGATAGCTTGAAGTAATAATTCATCATTAGTTGGTAGTTCTAAACTTCTTTCAGCTTTACAATTGATTAGCGATCTACCATAGTCTTCGCACTCATTATCTAACAATGTGTCTTCATCTGACAAGGTAATATTGAGAATCTTCTTCTTTCTCTTCAAAGAGGTGAGGCATTCCACTTGGAAGTGTTTGTATCCCCTCACATTCTTGACACCTTACAATCTTATCAGATTTGTTAGATTTGTCCTTGTATGATGTTCCTTGATCCTGATCACGCTTGCGGGAAGAAAAATCCACGTTTGTCGAGCTCGAGCTGGAAGAGTTTGAACTGGTACCATCTCGGTTAGTCTATGAGCCATATCCTACAGCCTTCTTGTAAAACTTGTTCTTGAACTTGGTGAAACATCTAGACAACAATGCAATTGCTTCATCGAGATTTTTCAGGAGCTTTTAGACTTTCTTTAGAAGTGTCCTCACAAACACTTTGAAACGCGATTCCATTTTTCTTTTTCTGACCTTGATCTTCCAATGAAGTTTGAACGTGCACAACGATCTAAACAACTCATCTAACTTAATAGTGGTTATGTCATTAGCTTCCTCAATAGCTATCACTTTCATGCTAAACCTGGAAGGGAGAGACCTTAGAACTTTCTGCACCATCTTGGATTCAGAGATTTTCTCACCTAGAGCGAACAATTCATTAGCCAGATCCAGAACCCTACATTGAATTCCACTATATTTTCATCGTCGTTCATCTTGAGTGCTTCAAATCGTGAAGTTAGAATTTGAAGTCTTGATACTTTGACCTTAGATGTTCCTTCATAAGCAACTTACAAAATATTTTAGGCTTCTTTTGTTGAAGTACATGTGTTAATAAGTTTGAAGACATTCTGGTCCACACCATTAAATAATGCATTTAGAGCCCTTGAGTTTCCAAGTGATTCTTCATCTTCTTCCTTTGTCCAGGTGGTCTCAGGCTTCAGAGTAGTTTTTCCAACAACATCTTTAACGAACGGTGGTTCCTATCAGTTAGTACTGATTTTCTACATTTGCTATCCATGGACTTAAGAAAAGTGATCATCCTTGCTTTCCAGTAGCAATAATTTGCTCCATCTAGCATTGGAGGTCTAGTCGTTGATGTTCCTTCACGAACAAAATCCAATACAAAAACTCGCTCTGATACCAATTGAAAAACAATGAAACAGTCAACAACTAGATGATATATAGAAGACACGTCCGCTCAACTATAGTAGGTTCAATAATAATCACACATATAGTAGACACAATATAAACAAAGAGGTTTGTTAACCTAGTTTGATGACTCTGCACCTATGTTTGGGGAATACTTGACCCGTGAAACGCCGGTATTGATCCCAAGTAATCCCAATGTTTTCACTTATGGCTTCAGGATTAGGGGGTTCTAGCGACGTTTTCTAGCTGCATCAAGAGAACTCCTGTTAATAGGAGTTCGGGATTAGGGGGTTCTCATGACGTTCTTTCTTATTAACATATAAAAAGAAAAGAGAAAGAGAGAACGAGAGACTTGTCATGCCGTCGCCGTTCGTCGCCTCCTTGCCCGTTGCCCACCGTCCTCCTTTCTTTGTCATCCTACGCCGCCATCTCTACATTTTGGTAACCATCTTCACACATAAACTAAATTTTAGCATAAGTACTAACATATAAGAATAAAGGGAATGGTGATTAAAGTTAGCTAAAAGTGTTCACATAATCTGGAAGAGACAAATGTGTTCCAATGCTCATGCTCTGTGAATGAGTATTTTGTTGGTGGGTTCTTTAGTTTTTCTAAATCTTCTTTAAATAGTAATACATACTTGATAGTTAGCGTTGACTTGAAATTTTGGAAGCAAACAATCGCATTTTGTAAAGAGCTCTTTTTAGATCTGGGGTCTACTATGAAGCCACCCTATTACATGACATAGTCGAAAAAATACATACATTGTTACTAACTGAGGATGAGAAATTTCTTCAACTAATTTGTAAATTTTATTTTTAAGATAGGTAGGTACATCCTTCCAGGATTAATATGTGATGGGAATATGGAACCGAACAGTCGTTGGTACTACTCTTGTGAGGTTTATATTATGCGATATGTGCAAAATTTATTTGTAAATATGTCATGTAATGCGACTAATGATGGTGTCTAGATTAGGGTTATGCGATAAAAGGTACATGTTCTACCTATGAATCACTAAATGCATGATGATGAATGTTTAGTACAAGTTTTCCTCTTTCTCGTCCAAGTGCAAGTGGTGAAAGAGATTTTCTGGTAAGTCTAGGGTCGAACACAGGGAATTAGGTTCCTAAATGAATCTATCTTGCGTCACAATCCTATGCGATGAGTATACAGTATAAAATATGAAAAATATTTTTTTCTAATTATTTACACTCTGGTGCGAATTAGAGCAGTAAGGTGGATGTGATTGTGAAATGTGATGAAACATGAACTTAGTATTTAGGCATGGAAGTGTCGGAATATTTAATTAATTATATGTAAAACAAGGGAGTTTAACATTTCAAGGCGATACAAAGCGTCTATTAACTTTATAATCAAGGCGAGCAACCTCTCAATGCTTTCCCCACACATATCGTGCATTTTTGTGATATATACAAGGAACAAATCCGATTAAAAGATTGTATTCCTATAATCTCTTCCTTGTATAGTTAGCAAAACATGGATCATCACGCGTCAAGTGATAACAATCAATACTTTATCTTTTCTCTCAAAGGAGATAAGGTATTGATAGTCGTGTTTGGCAAAACAAAACTTATAGTGCATTCTACTGGAGTCTCTAATATTAAAACACCCTACATTATGCAAACAATTAACTAAACGTGCAATATCATAAATAAAGTGTTAGGTCTCTCGACCATGAAGTCAATATTACAACTTAATGTTAACAAAATACAAAAATGGAACAAAGAAAATGGGCAAGTGGCATAGTATGAGTGTTCATACTCTTTAACTTTGATTTTTTCCTTTTCATAGAAGGGAAATGGACAAGGGAATCTCTCTCTTTTTCAAACTCTCGCCTAAAACAAAGAAAGGAATAGAGGAAAAGCTCTTGCTCTCTGTAATAATTTTTGCCAAAAATCGCATACATCCAATGAAGAAGAAGCCTTTATTTATAGGTGAATTGTGATGTGACAGGATAATATGTGCACAAATACAAAAGAAAATGTCTAAACTAAAAAAACAATAATTTAACTCTTTTACAAAACACCTTCAACCTATACCAAATCTATTATAGATAACACAACTAAGTCTTTTCAATCTTAATTACAACTTAGTATGCATAAATGGAATGAGTCGTACAAAATCTAATCAAACTTCTAATAGAATAGGCAGAATTTTAGCAGGCATCAGAACCATGATCTCTAAATATAAGGGAATTAAAACAATGAAGGGTAAACTATAAAGCTTGTGAGTGACAATTTTTAAAACAAAGAATGATAAGCAAAACTTTGAGCAAAATAAACATAAACTTAGCAAAGCAACTGTCTTTTCAAACTTAGCTTTCAACTTTCTCTTTTCTTTCTTGCTATACCTTGAACTTCTTGTATCTACGAGATAAAACTCTAGGCATGGAAACACTATCCCTTGATACAATACTTGCGAGACAAAACTCTAGGTGTCAGTAACACCTTATCTCGCTATAACTATCTTTAGATGGAAAATCTAAGCATCCGTTGAGGCCCTAATCTCTTACCTAGTATGTGTGACGGAAACTTTAGGTATCTACTGGATATCCTGATCAAACGACCTATGTGCACAGGACAAACTCCCTCGAAGGGTGCTTTGCTTACTTGTGTGTTCTATATTTACATGCATTATGTTCGTTGATTTGACATGATGAGCTCTAATTGAGTGATTGTTAGGCAACTAAATAGAGTTATGCGTTAAAAGGTGCAGTTTTATTCATGTGTTGCTAAATTGCTGAAGATATATAATATAGTGCAAGTTTCCCTCTATATCGTCCAAGTGTAAGCGAAGAGAGGTTTTCTGGTAAGTTTAGGGTCGAACATAGGAAATTTAAGCTCCTAAATTATCCTATTGTGCAGGTAAATCATGTAGTATAAGCTATACAATAAATATAAGAACATTATACTAATTATCCTAACTCTTTACACTGCTGGGCTTGGCAATTCAAGGTGAACATGTGCATGGCGAGATGGGAAAATGGATTACGAACTCATTATATGCATGGCAAGGAAGGAATAGTCTAATTATCTAAATGCAATAAATTATGCTTAATGAATCAAGGTAATACAAGGCATACTTTAACTCTGAATTAAAGCGACCTACCTCTCAACACTTTCGCCATACTTGCTCATTTTTCGGGATCCAAATACACAAAGTTAAACTACGATTTATACCTAATCATTTTATAAGTATTGTAAATTGTTTCTCCTTGTTTAAGGCGAGGAACCTCTAGGTGCTTTCACCACACAAATTGTCATTTCTGCAATCCATGCAAAGGACAAACTTGGCGTTAAGAATGTATTGTTACAACCTCCTCAACAATCGCATAGCTAAATGCGTGTTCTCATTTGTCAAATGATTACAATCAAGTATATTGTTCTCTCGAATATACAATGTTCTTGACATTCGCTCTTAACTCAACAAAACTTAAAATGTAAATACTACGATTCTCTAGGCATTAAAACATATTTTATTACCAGTAAGCTAATTAGACATATCAAAGAAAGCAAGGAACAGAAATAAAGGAGAATGAAATGAAAAGTGCGATTCATTAAATAAGATAGCTTTAGGTCTCTCGACCATAAGGTACATATTACAATACAATACGATGTACATACAAAATGGAAGATAGAAGAAAGTGTTATGCCTTATAGTATGATTTCTCATGCTCTTTGGCTCTGATTTTTGCCTATTGATAAGGGGGAAGATAAAGGGTGAAAACGGTGTAAGATAATCAAATAAACCTTTAGTTAATTCTAAAGTAAATAACTATTGTAATAGCTAGAGGGAGAACAAAACAGAATAAAACAAGAAACTTCGGTTACCTACTTCGGCCAATGTTGCCTACATCTGAGGAGCTGCGCACAACCCTGATGAGTAATATTATTATGATCCACACTTAGTCAATATACATCGATACAACATATGATCTCTGTTCAACTATATGACTAATTATCATGCTCATTAGCTTCAGAATTCAGGCTCCCCCTAAATGCATGAGTAATAATTCTCAATGATGTCTGACTTCAGGCTCCCTCTGAATGCATGGGTGAATCTCTTCGACAATGTCTTCATCCTCTACTAGAGTTTATCGTGAACACTTGAATCACGCTTCGTTGTTTTCCTTACTCATCATCATAATCATCTTAGATCAACGCGTCGAGGCCACAGATAGATAATCGCATTACCTTCTTCCTCCCATAGTTATTCCAATATAGATACGACTAACAGCTCCAAAAAGCTTTCTTCGTTCGTCAGTTGTACTAGAACCCACAAGTTCCGTAGTGTATATATATATATATTTTCTCAAGGATAATCTAAAAAAGATAATAATATAAGATTCCTAAGATAAATGAGGATCTTTTATCTTTTGGAATTAAATAACTCATTAATAAAAGATAATCTCATAAAATCTTTTTGACAAAATCCCAACAAACTCCTCATTTTGTCAAAAAAAAGGAGATTTTTTTTTCAAGTTCAAGTCAATGTATCTCAGAGACTTTTCATAAAGCAACAGTCAACAAACGTCCATATTCAACCACATAACAACACAGCAAATCAACACAATCATCGTTTCATTTCAAGTTCAAGTCAATGCTTCTTAAAGACTTCTCATAAAGCAACATAAACAGCTTCAGGATATTGGCCTGCAACAGACTTTAAAACAACATCTGAATTGTACAGCTTCAATAGAAATAGCAATATAAACAACTTCAAGATATCAACCTGCTAATGCCCCCAATCTTCACAACATCTTCCCCATTGAACAAAAAAGAAATACTACTCCTAATCTAGAGCACCAATACTAGAAGAGAGAATAAGTGTCTTCAAGTGACGAACAAGCGAATCAACCTCCAATCTTCTATCAAACAGCAAATTTATAGATGTACAAAGAGCTCAAGACTCAACTGTAAACGAATTAATTATTCTTGAGGCTAAGTCACAATAAACAAAGAACCCTTCGGCATTCTCATCTCCATCACCAGTGTTAAACATACGAAGGTTCCTAAAAAGTCTCATATCATGTTCTATCAGGAACATGACTTCCTTGAAAAAGTCTGAAACTAAAGGATAAGGTCTTCGGGTCAGGACTAGGAGCATCAATTGGCGTCAGAATCTCAGCATTCAAATGTATTAGCAAGCTTGAGAAAAAAACAGGGCAAAGGAATAAGAATTTTAACACCAAAAGTTCTCACATGTCTCAGAACCTGATTGTATATAAACAGGCAAGTTTCATCATTGCAATTCTGATAGAAAAATGTCCGTAAAGCGACAGACACACTAGAGGCATGTGAAGAAGGAAATAAGTTAGCAATGTCAAGAAGATAGAGTTCCTCCAGATAAAACAAAAGCTAAAACTTTCTTCGATGGGAGTGAAGGAGAAGAGATAGATTTGACACTGTTTCCCAAACATCCATTAATTACTACTGAAGAAAGTTTAAATTTTAAGCCACGGATGTGCACTGTCTGATAATACGAACTACTTGGATTGTTAAAGACAGAGGGCAAGTTTATAATAAACTCCTTGATCAGGTGAGGATAAAACGGCCCGACATTCGATATCTTCTTGGATAGTCCTACCTTCACATTATAACACTTAAGCAAGAATGATGTTTATCAGAGACATTTACCTCATCTGCAATCCACCGCTGTACAACGTATTTTCATCTTTGTACACTCTCTTCAAGATGAAACAAAATTCCATCAATGGGAACAGATGGAATATTCGAAGGTATCTTCTTCCTATTAGCCTTTGTAGTGATATTCCACCGATTTTGCTGAAACTTCTTCCCCTTTGGTCTAGATTCACTAGAAGATTGTTGAGTCTCTAGTTGTGGTTACACATTTAGATCTGGTTCAACATTGTCGGGTGTACAAGTATTAGTAGGTTTAACATGTGCATCAACATTAGAAGGATTCTAATTTGCATGATCATCAAAATTTCCTCCCAAATTCTCAGTAGATTCACCAACAGAATCAGAGTCTGGAATTGAATGTTGATCATCAACCGAAGGATCGACCCGAATCGAAGACCTAATTGGTGGAGAGCACGCAAATTGACCAACTTCTATATTTGTCGTAGGAGGATGACCAGGCGTTGGAATAAAAATTTCATCATAGAATGAGCTTTCATGAGAATGAACTAAAGTGACAGGAGCAACAGTTCCAGAAGGTTCAACATCAAAGATAACCCCTACTTCAACAATCTGGCTAGGAGAACATCATCGTGCTTGTCCGAATCCATTTTTGAAATATGAGTCTCAGAAACACTTTGTGCAGTTTCAACACCCTCAGTAGCACTATCAGCAATATTCTCATCATGCACAGATAAAGGAGAACTTTCAGAAATATTCACCTAAGATTTTTCTGATGGTAGGCGATACGGTCTTCGTGAGGGAGTACTTTTGAAACAGCGACCTCTCATCCATACACCCTTTTTGGGTATTCACCATTTTTTACTTTGAAGGAATAGCAACAGTCGAGCCTCCAAGAGAATGTGTGCTCCGAGTTTTTGAAGATGAACAATCATCTTTGAAGCTCAGAAGTCTCAAAATATCAAACACATCTTGAGATGTAGCGATTTTCAAAAGCATATATCAACAAGGACTCAACAAACACCATCAAACTGACAATAGTCAAAACTGAAGCCATTTGTAGAAGTCAAAACATATGCCACCAGAAACATCATCACTAGAAGCATCAAAACATAAGGCACATTAGAGAGACAAAATATACTACTCTTTTGACCCAAAACAGAATAAGCACATCTACCACAAACTTCTTAATCCATCAAAAACAAAATCTGCACAAAACTCTTCAATCAACATTAATAATACTCATATAAGCTCCATAAAAGAAACAAAAACAATAAATTTTAACTTCTCCATTAGGTGGCCTATCAAAAACAACTTTTTGCACAAAACTCTTCTCCCCCAACTAACTTCTTCTTTCTCGCGTTGGTTGAATGCCTCTTCTCGCGTATACGTTATTTTGTCGAGATTCGCTTCTTTTGCCTAAAAATCCTTTGAAAAGAGCATTAAAAATGCAGTAAAACAGGGATAAGGCTCTTTCGTGTCATGTTATTCATAAGTTGATCAAATCGATTACCTTTTCTCTTATTTTCTTCTATTCTCATGCATTTAAACTCATTATTTTACATAAAAAGCTATAATACCTTGTATTTCTACAAGTTATCAGATCAAGACATCTCGGTATAGACTTAAGCATATTCATAAATCTCATGCTAAACTTTAACTTATTTAATTTAGCATGCTTAGGAAAACTCTTGCTTTAAGCAAGTCTCAAATCTAGCTTTGCTTTAAATAATCACTTTGCTCAAATATTTGCAGAAACTTAGCATTCAAACACATTCTCATAAATCTCATGTTTTTATAAACATTTCTCAAATTGAATGCTTTAGGACTTTAACTCAATCATGCCTTCTCATAACTCATTTCTAAACTTGAAACTCATGCTTTGTAAATAATTTCATAAGTCTAGCATATTCAAATGCTTAAACTAAAAGCATTCTTTAAAAACTAAATTATTAAATCAAGCTTAGAAATTCTTTTTAAATTAACTTTTAGTCACTCACAACTTTTGGCTAGATTCTTGGTTTATAGATTTGCTCTATTTCTTCTTGCCCCGAAAATAACAAGAAAACATCAAGTTATTTTGGTTCCAACTAAAGGAAACGTCTTCAAATTGTACCTTTTTCCTTTTCTATTCAGTTATTTTGGTTCCAACTAAAGGAAACTTCTTGATGTTGATCCATTTATGGGGTTGAAACAAGCATCTAGATCTTAGAACATTAGGTTTGATACTATGATCAAATCCTACGGTTTTGACCAAAATGTTGATGAACCTTGTTTATATAAGAAAATCAACAAAAGTAAAGTAACTTTCTTAGTACTTTATGTGGACGATATCCTCCTCATTTGGGAATGATGTGGGATACCTCACCGACGTTAAAACTTGGCTAGCAGCTCAATTTCAAATGAAAGATTTGGGAGAGACACAATATGTTCTTGGGATCCAAATCATAAGGGATCGTAAGAACAAAACGCTAGCATTATCTCAAGCAACCTATATCGACAAAATATTGGTTCGATTTTCAGTGCAGAACTCTAAGAAGGATTTATTACCTTTCAGGCATAGGGTTCACTTGTCTAAGGAACAGTGTCCTAAGACACCTCAAGAAGTTGAGAATATGAGATGTATTCCTTATGCCTCAGCTGTAGGCAGCTTAGTGTATGTTATGCTCTGCACTAGGCTAGACATTAGTTATGTAGTGAGAATAGCCAGTAGGTACCAGTCCAACCCAAGGTTAGACCATTGGACGATGGTTAAAATAATTCTCAAGTATCTTAGGAGAACAAGAGACTACATGCTTGTGTATGGAGCTAAGGATTTGATTCTTACAAGATACACTGACTCTGATTTCTAAATTGATAAGGATTCTGGAAAGTCTACATCGGGATCAGTGTTCACCCTTAACGGGGGAGCTATGGTATGGGTAGCATCAAGCAAGGATGTATTGCAGACTCTACTATAGAGGCTGAGTACGTCGCTGCTTGTGAAGCAACAAAAGAAGCAGTTTGGCTTAGGAAGTTCCTACATGATTTGGAAGTTGTTCCAAACATGAACTTACCCATCACTCTAAGAACCTCGCAGCCACAAACGAGGGAAACACATAGAGAGGAAGTATCACCTGATACGGGAGATTGTGCAACGAGGGGATGTGATCATCATCAAGATCGCTTTGGAGCACAACATTGCTGATCCTTTTACGAAGACTTTTATGGCTAAAGTGTTCGAGGGTCATCTAAAAAGTCTAGGTCTATGAGATATGTACATTAGGTAACCTAGGGCAAGTGGAAGATGTATAATGGGTATGATGATGCCCTAGTTTATTGTATTTGTATATATACGTTTTATGTAATATACTTGTACATTTTACCATTTTCAATGTTTAAGGATTACTTTATTATGTACATCCCATAAGGACTAGAGTTTTAGTCCAAGTGGGAGTTTGTTGAGTTTTATGTTCTAAAACTCGTAGATAGTAAATATAATCCATTTACCGTTATTAATAAAGTGTTTTATTATTATAATTTCAATAAGTGTTATTTATTATATTATTAGTTTTGTCTTAATAACCTAAATCCAATAAACTAACATCCTTAGCTGTTTGATGAGTCTTGAACAATATATAGAGACATACGGGGATCAATGTTCAAGATCAACTTAAAGGGTCTATAGTACAGAGTTAAGGTTAGGTACCTTAGTCTGGTAACACTATGGATACGACTCACTTTGTATTTGATACAAACACATTAATCCAATGCGTTCATGTATACGACATGCGAGTGAGGGTATCCTATGCAATGAGTTTGCGTAAGACCGGACCACGAAATAGTAATCACTAGATGTAACTTCGTTAACTAGTTGGATTTCTATTTCATTAGGATGACCTAGGTAACTTAGTCTTAATCCTTAGTGTATTATGAATTCTTGTTTGCTAGGGATTGTCCTTTGATTTATATGGGTGAGTGTGGTCAGATTGCCGACTCAATATGCTTATCATTTTGAGGATAAGACCGAGTGGGGAGCTGAGAACATAATCACACAAGATGGAATTCACTCCTTTCCGACTTTAGGGTAAGTAGATAAGCATTCCCTTAAATGGTGTCTCAAGAACTTAAACGAAGGGCCCTACCCTCTCTATGTCACGAGAGGGATTTCTGTTTAATGGTTGGACCATAAACAGGTTGTTCATTAGAGGAGCGCTGGTATTTAAGGACTAGAAGTAACCTAGGGGTAAAACGGTAATTTGACCCAGCTTTGGTCTATATCTGTGGACACAAAAATATATCTACAATGATACATTATAATATAAAGTTTATATTTTAATTAGACTATATTATATAAATTTAATTTTCGATATGATTCAAAATTAATTTATTAGAGAATAAAATATTTGAATAAGTTCAATTATTAATTTAATGTGAATTAGATTCTTACTAAAACTATAGGTTAAAATTTAATGTGTATATGATACATATTAAAACTATAGGTTATGAGAAAAATTCATATTTGAATATGATTCAAATTTGGATTAAATTAAATATAAGATATTTAATTTAGAAATTAATTAATTAGAGAATTAATTAATAGTTTAATTTAATTTAACTTAACTTAATTTGATTAAATTAAATTAATTAAATTAAAACTATAAGTTATGCGAGAGATATTCATTTAAATATGATTTAAATAAAATATTATTTAAATATTATTTAATTAATTAATTAATTTAATATTATTATTAATTTAATATTATTATTAATTTAATATTTATTTATTAAATTAACATGGAAAGTGGGTGGTTTTCCCATGTTCCCACTTTTCTCTCAGCTTCCCTCTTCTTCAGTCTGAAGAAGAGAGAGTTACTGGTACTGATATACATCAGCGAGTTCTATGAAATTTTTTGGTACCCCCATTCTCTTTGAAATTTTTTTTCTCTTTAAAAATTCCCTTTTCCAATTTGGTTCCCACAAACCATCTCAATCTAGAGAATATGAAGGTTTCCAAGTGGTGGTGCTCCACTTTGGTGTTTTATAGATACAGAGACGTCAACGATCGTAAGTTTCATCTCCTTTATTATTCTCTGTATTTTCTATTTTTTGTTGAAAGCATGCTTAGCCATAGAAATTAGTTTTATGATTTCTTTTGCCAATGTATTGGTATTTTTTAGGTTCCAATTAAATTGAGTTATGGTCTCTTTAATCTTTCGCTGTAAAAAGCTTTCATCCCTTCAAGTTGTGCATCCATTAAGTGATCTCGACGTAGATTGACCTGAGATTGGAACGACCCAACTTTTCGGACTAAGCTGAGGTCACTACTTACTGCTAAGACTAGACCGTAAAACACACAAACTCATGAAAGACCGTTACGATTCATTAAAAACATTCGAAATATCACAAAAACAGTTTCGGGTCCTATTTTGGATCACATTCCCAAAAGTTCCAAAATATAGTTCACAACGTTATCAAAACAAAACAGCAAATCAAATGTTCTAACCATGACTCCCTTTAATACTCAAAAGAAATAGAAAGTAACAAATACGTCAGCGGAAGCATAAAGAAACTAGACGCATCCATATGGCCTTCACGCACCCTTCTTACCCCTCGCCGGTCTGCCCCTCGCCATACCATTACCTGAAAAGTTTAAAGAGAAAAAGGGTGAGTATAAAATATATCCAGTAAGGGACCCACTACTGGGCCCGTTAGGGTAATAACAGTTAGCTTCCTATTAAGGGGTACCCTACATAAACAATCTAGTGGTTCCGTAGAACGCACACATCAATCAGTCTAGTGATCCCGTCGGATGCACATATCAGTCTTGTGATCCCGAAGAATGCACATATCAGTCTAGTGATTCCAAATGATGCATATATCAATCTCGTGATCTCGAAGGATGGACATATCAGTCTAGTGATCCCGAAGGATGCATATATCAGTCTCGTGATCCCGAAGGATGCACATATCAGTCGAGTGATCTCAAAGGATACACATATCAGTCGAGGAATCCCAAAGGACACCGTGCCTGTAAGGTACGCTACCCCATAGATAAAGCTAATCGTTACCCCTCAGTCCATAATAAACCATCTACAACAGTCACATCACAATAACGTTCAAGTTAACGGTTCAGTTATAAGCTTAGCCAGCCAGACAGTTTAGGTTTAATCAATAGTCTCCTTAGTCGCTATATGTATATCTAGTTCACACGTCAACGTGACATTTCCTTAAATCTAGTCAACTAGTCAAATCACCACTTTGTACATTCACCTGACGGTACTTCGTCTCACTTCAAACCCTAGCACATCTATAGGTAATCTATGTTATGCATAACGTCCATATTATCCATAACAGTCGTATTCAGTTTACAGCACAGTTCAACGACGTATACACAATCTACACATGAGGTTTCCGAACTCTTAGTCCCTCAACGACATAACTCCATAACAAGTATCCCGATAACAGACTTCAACTTTACATAACATTAAGATTTTCATAATCCATCGACATTACTATTCCAATTAACAGCACAACCCATCAACACAACTACAATACACAAAACATCTGGGCATCTGTGCCTATTAGCAGAACAACTCATTAACGTATATAAGTACATAAGCTAACACTAACGATCAGTCAAGAGTGCATATTAGTAATGTTTTCTAGGCAAACATGCATCAATCAATTTAGTACAGTTGCTATCGTATAATTCACAGGTGGGTTACTACGTTTTCAGTCTCGGTCTGAGGTCCAGTAGTGAGAAATCCCTTACCTGAACTGTAGTTAAAATCCTTGTTCAATTCGACGTCCACACGAATCCACCCAAGCATAAGAGAGTTGGCTCCCACTTCGCTTGTCGTAAAACCCCAGAACTCGAGCGTCACCTCTCTAACACCTTCAGGGGATCAACAGTTAACCCAACCAATAAGTTCAACATTTTAACCCGACATTTAAACTCGCATTGACTATTGAAAATGTTAGAAATTCCTCATATTGTCCTTACCAAAACTCACAGGGACTCAGCACGAATAAAACGGCTTTCGCGCCTCGGTGAACCGAGAGATTGGCTTGGAAAAATGGCTCGGCTTACGGCTCGTCTCGACTCAGCTCTCGGCTTGGCCGGCTCGGTTCGAACTGCTTGAAGCTGAGGCAACAACGAACGATTGGTTTTCGAGCGTATGACCGTGGTGGGCGTTTCGCGGACGACGCACGAAGGAGGAGTGACGACCGACTGCTTCGTGGAGAGACGACGAGCAGCGGCAGATCTAGCCCCGCATCTCCAATGGCTGTTACAGCTATGTTGGCTGGACACGGGGAAGGAAATGTTGGAGGAGTTCGGTGACAAAAATTTTATAGGAGAGATGGATGCGGTCCGCCGACTGGAGAAGGAAGGAGACGACGGGCTTGAATGGAAGAGAAATGGATGGAGGAAGGCGGCACCATCGGCTGTCGGGTGAAGGAAATGAAGAAAAAGAAGAAGACACGGGGGCGGGGGGGGAGGGGAGGGGGCGGCGCACTGGAGGGGTTGCCTTTTTAGGGTTTTAAAAAGAATATATATATATATATATATATATATATATATATATATATATAGAATAATAATAATAATAATAATAATTATATTATTATGATTATATTATATTATATCATATTATTAAAATTTATATCCTTTGTTTTCTTTTTCTTTTTCTTTTCTCTTCTAAGCCAAATAAAAATTAACACAAAAAAATTTAAATTCCCGAAAATTAACATAAAATGTTAAAACTTACCTCGAAATTTGGGGCGTTATAGAGATCCTCCGAGATTTGTACTTTTCTCGATCGAACATGTCTAAAATCATGCCCGAGAACCATAATATTTCTCTTTTCTACTTTTAGTCTCGGCCAAATAAGACCCAAAATGGCTCGAGAGCACATCCCGACCCCTTTTTATTTTTCATCTCGATTTGCCACAGTCCGGAGATGGTCTGAGACATAGCTCTAAAAATTTTCTGTCTTTCAACTCGATCGATAAGCACCGAGATGCTTATGCTTTAGCACCAGGATTTGCTCTCTATTTTTCATCTCCCCTGAGATTACTCAAGGCTGGTCAAGGATTCTTACTTCTATCTTTTCTTTGCTTTTTCTCTCGGCCGAACAAGATCGAGTTTGCACACTCTGTTTCGTGATCTTAAGCAAAACTCTTAGTCTCTTTTACACTTTTTAGCAAGCAAATGAGATAAAAGATACGAGTATTACAACTCTCCTCCCCTTTTGAAAATTTTGTCCTCGAAATTTAAAATTCTTAGTTAAAGAGTGAGGAATACTTGCTCCTCATCATATCTTCTGTCTTCCAAGTTGCTTCTTCTAGCCCGTGGTGTCTCCAAAGGACCTTCACTAACGGTATGGTGAGTGAGAGGGCAACCAAAAACTTAAGTAAAGGGCAAAATAGATAGTATGACGAGTGAGAGAGGGCACGACGGAGGAGGACACGAGGACAGAGAACAGAGAAGGGAGAGGGACGATTGTAAACTATCACATTAAAAAAATGACGCGAAGAAGGAAGGGTTTTTCTAAATTGTGCCAACTCCCAATGCAGTTTGACACACGTAGGTAGTTCTTTCAAACTGTCAACGGTTTAAGTAAAGCGTCAGCAGTTCTTGGTGTCGGGAGTTCTCTTCCATCTCTCGACTTGCCAATTGTTGCATCGGGAGATGCCTTATCTCCTGATGCCTTTTCTCCTAATGGTGTAAAGTTGCGTTGGGAGATTTAGAAAATCCGAAAGTATCATTTTTTTCTCGCCAAAATTTTGCCTTTTTATTTTTAACAACAATTTTACTCATGCTATACTTTTTTTTTTTTCATTTCAAGTGTCATTTTATCCCATTTTTCTAGTAGTGAACATTTATTGTATCGAATATAATTAACGGCTAATTCTCTAATCTTAATTAGAACAATTTGATTTTTTCAATCACACTATTCAAAGTTTAAATTCGATATGAGCTAGTAGGGGACCTAACGGATCTACAGATCATGAGTTCCAACAATTCGAATTAACTGACTAAACTCTTTTAACTTAGCTAACCATTATTAGCCAACTAAAAGGTCTGTTCACTATAGCCCGTGGCTATGCTCTCTTCACTGTAGATATATTTGTGTCCACTTCATATAACCATGATTACATATTGTTCCTAAAGTCACAACTGGCCCTCTATGGTACAATTGGTTTATGGTCCAACCATTAAACTGAATCTCTTTCGTACCAATGAGAGGGAGAGGTTCTTTATTCAAGATTGAAGTTAGCACTAAAGGGAACAACCTCTTTACTATCTCTAGAAGTGACACTACAAGAATTTTGGTATCTGCTGACAGTTTTTCTAGCAACGTAAAAGAATGTGGGCAAAGATACGATGTGCCGACATAATTTCATTGTGTGGTCACATTATCACTTTTGCTGAAGAAAATATATACGTGGGCAAAAAGTAGCGTGGTCTTAAGAAATTTTTTTTAGTTAGATTTCTATCGAAGTTTATTTTAGTTTATGGCTACGTATCGTGTGCGGGAAAATATTTTAAATATTTGCCAACATCGTTTTTGTCGATAAAAATATATATGTTGACAAAAAGTTGTGTAGTTTAAGGAAAATTTTTTAAGTTGGATTTCTAACGATGTTTTTTTAGTTTATAGCTAGATACCATGTGATGGCAGATATTTTAAATATTTACAGACGTAATTTATGTAGCTAAAAACCCCAATTTTTAAAAACTCTATTCTTTGTTTTTTTACCACACTTTCTAAATACCAAAATTTTACCTTTCTAAAAGGGGTATTTTAAAAAATATAAAAAAGCAACAAAGTATTTACACTGTGCAATTCCGAAAATGGAAAAAGCCTAGAGACCCACAGTGTAAAATACCAAAAATGCCCGTCAACAATGAGCGTAATATATTTGGTAACGCTATTTGGTACACGATCGTTTAGATTTGACTATTATTTGGTACACGATCGTTTAGATTTGTTTTTTTAATTCTATCGTTTAATTTGGTTACACGATCGTTTATATTTGGCTACCCCAAATTTAAACGATTTTTTTTTCAAAATTTGGTATAAACAATTTTTTTCAATATTTTTTATACACAATCTTTTATTTTTGGTTACCTTAATTTAAATGCCTAACCAATTTTTTCAAGATTCTTTAATTTGATTACCTAAAAGAAAAGAAGAAAGACGATAGGATGCATGTAGTGAATGAAAAAAAAAAGAAAAAAACAAGAAAGACGTGTTGACACGAGATTTCTAAAGAATTTGATTTGTGGAGTTGAACTTGTGTTGATGTTGTATTTACGTTGATTTGATGCGATGTGGTCCGATCTCTAGAATTTGATCCTTTGGTTCTCTCTCGGCTGGATGCTTATGCTTGATTTGAGGAAGCGAAACACGTGATGTTCTTGGAGTTGGAGTCCTGGAAGAAAGACTGGATCTTTAAAGAAGTTTCAATCTTTGAAGAAGTTTCAATCTTTGAAGGTGTTCTTAAAGTTGTATCTTCAAAGGAGCTTCAATCTTTGAGGGTATTTGATTTCAGGAGTTGAAGAGTCTTTTATCTCTTGGGGATAATTCTCTCTATACCTTCTGAAGTTCAAAATTCCCTCTTCACAAATAAAGAGAACTCCTCTGTTTATAGTATAGAGTTCCCTGGTGGGCTTTTATGGACTTGAACTTGGTCTGGTTCATGGACCATAGCCATAAGCTCAATGACATGTATTTGGGTCCTATTTTATTTTGGGCTAAACTAAACTTATTTTTTTTTTGCTCAATTGAATTTTAGCCAAGTAAATAATATTTAATTAAACCAAAATAATTAATTTGATCCATTGAACTAAGAATTGTCCAATTTGTTAATCCCACATACAATTATTTTAGTAAATGATTAGGTAATTTATGATATTAAAATTTCTTATTTAATGATAGAAATAAATAAATAAATTTGGTTATCCAAATCTAAAAAAAAAGAAAGATGGATTCGCATCAATACTAAGAGAAAGACGATAAAAATATGGAGAAAAAGATGGAGGGAGAAATCGTAAATATTTTTATTATATTTATGAAAGTTCCTTTTCTAAAATATCGCACGTTTTCTCTTTTTATAAAAAATATTTTTTTAGATTTTCTCCTCATTTTCAACATTCTCTAAAACTTTTCCTCCCATTTTCCCAATACCCCCGACTTCATCTTCACCATAGCCCTTCCCCTGACTTCATCATGCACGCCGTCGCCATCGCCATCGCTGCAACTCCACGTCGCACGCCGCCGCCAAGTTTCTTCACGTCTCTGATTCTCTGGACCTCTCTATCGAATCGACGCTGTGGGTTTGTTGATAAATGGTGTGGGGTTCGTGAGGCGAGGTTTTCTAGCGTAGGATATTAGGAGAGCTGCTCGTTGGTAGCATTTGGGCAATAAGGTTCAGAAGTTCTAATCCATGGAGCTGCAATTTTTTTGGTATGGTTTCCATTGTTAAATATAATTTGTGTGTTTTCGAATGTTGCTTAATTATGTATGGATATCTTTCAGTTCAATAATATTGCAAGATTTTGAATAATATGGTTGCACTCAGCAAAACCTGAAGTACGCTTAAGGGGATTGTTAGAGATAGTTCATTAAAATGGTTGTTAGGGAAGTGAAGCTTTTTTGATGAAGAACTTGAAGAAATGGAAAGGTCTTCTTCTGCTCAAAGAAATTGGATAAGTGAGCTCTCTCCATTTGTCAAACTGGTTGTTCGGAGATGTACAAAGTTAGTTTTTCATAGCTTGTTCTGTTCTTGTAGAAAAAGATCAGATTTTTTCCTCCTGTATAGTTGGTGGTTTTTATGTTTCTTTATAACCATTACTTGAAGATCATTTATACTAGGTTAGTAAATTAGTGTTCAAGGATTTGAATGAATTGATGTTCAATCCATTACAATGTCAAATATGCATAATCCTTGATTCAATAAAGGTTCCCTCAAATTATGCAAGAAAGTTTCTGGAGTATTGCTATTTCTTTGGTTTACAACTATTTTCTTCACCATAAGCTCTCTGGTTTCCCTCTATTCAAAGCTCCAAAAGATTAGTTTGGTGCATTTCACCATGATCTTGTTAGTGTTGTTGTTCATCCCAATGGGGATGAAGTTATTGTTCTATTACTCAAGGTGAATGCAAGTTCCTTGATAATGTACAAACTTGGGTTCCTATATGAAATTGAGATTTACATTGATTTTTTCAAATGGTAATTCCACATGAATTTCTTATTTGTTTTATATTACATGGGACGTGTGCTTCTTACTTTAGGATTTGTGATATTTTGAAGAAGAATCAGCTGGGGCTTTTGAGCTTAACCTTTGACTACTACTTTAAATTGAAGAAATTGGCATGGATTGGCTAGATGTTGAAATGCAACGTGGTATTGTTAAAAGATTGGAGACTTAGTACACAAGAAGGTAAATGACCTTTACTACATTTAGTGTTCTTCTTTTTGTTCTCTTATGCGGTTCGGTTGTGCTATTTGTTCTCTTATTCTTTTGAAGTATAAAGTGTTTATTATGTTAAGAGGTGATGTGGCAAAGGAAATTCCTCTAAACGTTTGTTGTTTGATATTCCTTTAAATTTTATCTAGTTTGGAGAAAAGCTAAATACTAGTGGATTCATTGTAATTTATTTTGTTGTAGATTTGGAAAGAAATAGAACGGAAACACAACATAATCTAAGTACTCTGTATATGAAGTGAACTAAATGTTTGGGATCTTCATGGTCTAATAACAATACGATTCTGTGTTCGAATATTATCTACGGTAGATTTCTACATTCTCTTGCTTTGATTCTGTGTTTAATTATTATCCATGGTAGATTCCAACATTCACTTGTACGGGCATGTTATCTGAGGCAAGGACTGTTGCTATGAAAACTAAAAACTATTGCATCACAGACATTAGTTATGGTTGATTATTTATGCAATGCCCAGTAAAATGCTTCAGGTCTACCCCTTTTGTAGATTAAAGAGAAAGGAAGTTGATCATGAAAAATTGCAAGATGAAGGAGAGAGGAGGTGTAAATCACTCAAGTTTCAGGTGTGCATGTTATTGTATGTTATTTTATTTAGTGAGTTCTGCTAAAGAAAATGGGGAATGCTTTTATGTGATGAATTTATCAATTAAACTGCACCGTCTAGTCGTGGGTAAGATTTTGTAAAGAGATTTATATAATGCTTTAGTAGATGTAGATTGCATATTGTACATCTGTAGAGATTTTGAACTTGGAGAATAATAAACTGAGGGTTCTCCGTGTCCTCAAATAGAACAATGAGATTTATCTTAGTATAATAGGAGTTTCACGAATTGTAAAATATGTAACATTCTTGATATTTGTGATCCAGCTTAAAGCTGCAGGAATTAAACAAAGAACAAGAGAGCCTAATAGATTTTTCTTTGAGGAGAGAGATCGAAGAGAAATCGAGGAGCGTAATCTGCGGAAGAAAAGCTTCAGGTGAGGTTACCTCCAATCTAGTCAGCTTCTTTTTTTTCCTGCTTATTTGCATTTCATGTACAATAAAATTGTGTGGTCTCTCTGACTCTGGGCAACTACAGGAAGCATCTAACACTATCCAAGAACTGCAGGACAAGATCAAAATTCTAGAAAAAAGGTAAGAGACTTCTTGTGGATGATTGGACCATAAACTTGTTTTGTAGGTCGGCTTTGAGAGTTAAGACACTCTTTAGCACATTCTTAGTTGGATTTTAGTTTCAAAATCACACTTGGGACATGTAAGTGTTGTTTTGAGAGACAAAATGTCACCTAGACATTTTTTGGGAACTTAAGTTGGTTTTGGGTTCGAAACATATATGAGATTTTTTGTTATAAAGTACATAGGTCATTTTTTTTACACTTAACGGGTATAAATGTAATTTTACTTCATTTATTTTGATACTTGATTCATTTAAACAAGTAGATAAGATTTAACATGATCTTATTCATTTTGATGTACCTTTGTGAAGACTTTTTTATTGTAACCATTTTTTTGTATATTTAATATTTTTTTTGTTCATTTTGGTATGCCAAAATGAATATTAATATAGCTCATGTAACTTGACACACTAAAAAATTATGATTTATTATATTTTGATCAAAGTATTAATGGTTTAAAATATTTTTGTTTAAAATTTTTTTGTTGCAATGTTCGATATATTTTGTTATAGCTTAGAAATTCATTATATATTTGAAAATTAATCTAGAAGCATACGATATTAATAATAAATGTGAAAGCTCTGACGACGTTTTGTGCATGGACAAAAAAGAAATGAATATTATCTGTCGGCGAATCATTTGTGGCCAACAATTCAAAAGAAAGTATTTGACACATGCATCTATATACTTCTGCCAACGAATTTATCATGGGGAGAAATTTTCTTTTTGCAGATAAAAATCTTTTCATTGGTAGAAACAGTTTCTACCTATGAAATAAACGTGGTCAGAAAGTTTATGCCAACATGATGATGATTGTGGATAAAATGACGTTTCTGACGTTTTTTTTTGTGGGTGGAAATTTCTTTTCTGCTCACGAGTTTAATTGGCGTGGGCAGTTCTGTTGATGCAATATCAACAATGTGGGCAAAGGAAAAGATGACGAAGTTTTGGCCATGAAGCGTGTTCAAGAAAAAAAAAATGTCGGCATAAGCTCTGGCCACATTTTTTTAAGATCTGCCCATGTTTCTCTGTCTCCAACTATTTACTTGGTCTTATTCTTGAAATGAAGCATTTTGAGTAATGACGGTTAAGTTGCACCCACCTATGCATATCTAAGGATAATCCTTCATAAACATAGTTCATAATTAACTCAAGATTAAGATCGAGTTACCTAGGTCATCAAATAAACATAGTTTATATTTAGCTCAAGATTAAGATCGAGTTACTAGTTCGTCAAATTCAATATAGTTTGTTTTAAACAGGAAATGATGTTATAAAGTAAAATGACTTATTCATGGTTCGGTCTTATACATCTCATTGCATAGAAAGCCCTCACCCACATTTCTTTACATGAACGATTTATGATTACATCGTTTGTATTAAATACACAGTGAATTGCATCCATAATGTGTAAGGTGTCAAACCTTATTCTTATACTGGCCATATATTTGTCACACCTTTCTCCCCAAGCCCTTTGTATAACCCTTAGCTTGGCCCTAAAAGAGGATACGAGGGTTGACAAACATCGCCATATTCTAACAACACTTATCAACCAACTTGATCTAATTCAACCAGCAGTCACAACACTAACAATCCCAAGCCCTTTGTATAACCCCTAACCTAGCCCTAAAAGAGGATACGAGGGTTGACAAACATCGCCATATTCTAACAACACTTATCAACCAACTTAATCTAATTCAACTAGCAGCCACAACACTAACAATGCTTGCTTGAAGGAAGTAATGTAAGCTAAATGCTCTACTAATAATTCGGGCTACTAGCTGCAACCTTTGATAAAAACTTGTAGGAAACACGGTCTTAACAACATCTCACTAACAAGGCCTAATACCAATACTTAGTTAAAATTCCTTCCTCAAAACCACCTTGGCCATGATGACACATAAACCATTACAGTTGGGTAACAACCAACTTTTATCTTGAATTTCCTTTCATCTTTTCTACTAACCCAAACAAACTTCCACCTTCACTTCCTCCACTATAGCTTTTGAAAGACTTGAGGGATCTTAGTAGAGTTTACACCATTTGGACTATAAACTTGAACTTGATCCACTTTTATGTTACTACATAAATTTCAAGTGTTCATGTTATAGTCTAGTAACCTTAGTTTATGAATTCCAAATTATAAAGTGCAATTCACAAATTCAAGAACTCTTTATGAAACAGTACATCAATATCAACTTTATTGAATAACATAAAATGTTAACATTACAAACCACGACTTTTAGGACATAAAACCTAACATTTTATCTTCATAACACTACAGATGTGACCACTTTGTAATTACATATAAAATGTCTAGAATCTATGTGGTTTGGTATAATTTTAAGTTTACTCTTGCTATAATGTTTTAAATATATTGATTAATCGAAGACAATTCGATTTAATCACTGGATTTGTAATTTAACCTGAGTTTATAAAAGACTTTGATTTTTATAATTTTTTTTAGAAATGTCCATCTACATCGACATTATATTAATATTGATATAAAATTAAAATCTTAACATTTTGATGGATATGACATTTTAGTGTTGGAATTTATGTCCTAAAACTCGAAGTTTGTAGTTTAAATTACATTTTATTCAATAACGTAGTTATTGATGATTTATTAGTGAAAATAGAATAGTATAATCTTGAATCCAATAAACTATGATCCCGAGGCTATCTAGTGTAGACTTGAACTTTATGTAGAGATATAATATGGATCAAATTCGAGTATCTAGCCCAAACGGTCTATAGTGTATGAATAAGGTTGGGTGCCTTATTTTGGGAACACTATGGATGCCGCTTACTTTGTAGTTAGTAAAAATGATTGATTCTGAATTGTTAATGTAGAGACATGGGATTTGGGGCATCCTATGTAAAGATTTTACATAAGACTGAACCATGAAATAGTCTTTTTTAAGTTATGACACTATTGATTGTATAAAAGTGACTATTTCAATTATTGATGATCTAGATAACTTGATCTTAATCCTGAGCTAACTATGAACTTCTGTTCATACAGAATTATCCATAGATCTTCATAGGTGAGAGCAGTTTAACGACGCTGGCCCAAAAAACCTCCCATCTCAGGGGTAAGACCTGGTGAATGACTAGGGACATAGGATGCAAGACGAAATTCACTTTTACCGGTTTTAGGGTTAGTAGATAGGTTGTTCTCTTAAGGACTAAATCCAAGTCTTGAACAAGGGGCTCTACTCTCTCATTGGCATGTGAGGAATTCGGTTTATAGGTTGGACCTTAAACTAATTGTTCTATAGTGGATCGGTGGGACTTAAGAAAAAAGATGTAATCTCAGAGGTAAAACGATATTTTGACCCAACCGTGATCATGAACAACCCATGAAGGATTAACTTACTGATCATGGTTATATCAAATGGACAAAAATATATCTATAGTGAGGGGAATGCAATTATGAGATTTTAGTAAAATGACCTGTTAGTTAACGAATGTTGATTAGTTCGGTCTAAAAGGGTTTAGCCAGTTAAGTTTGGATCATTAGAGCCCATGATCTATAGGTCCATTAGGTTTCCTACTAGCTCATATGGAATTAACTTAGAACAATATGTTGGAATAATTCGAATTGTTTGAATTAGGTAAAAAAAGAGAAACCGACAAATATATTTGATATAGCCGTCCGTTATAAGTTTGAGATAGAGCTTTATGTTTAAATGTGATTTCAATATAAAAAAAATATAAATATGGATCATATTCAGAAGCTCGAAATGTTGACTTTTAACTTTAAAAGTCAAACTTTGACCCGCTTTATATTTAAATGTAATTTGAATTTTGGAAAAATGATTACGGATTCATGTTCGGAAGGTTAATATTAGTCAAGACGGATAATGGTAAAAAGTTAAGATGGATAATTGTAAAAAGTCAAAATGTTGACTTTTGACTTGAAAAAGTCAAAAGTCAACATTTGAATGGTCAAATGACCATATTACCCTTGGACTAAAGTTAGTGGAAAAGTCTAACATTTAGTGGTATAGGTGGCTACATAAGATGTAAACTTCTAGCCCAATGAGTTCCACTAATGATTAGTGGATTATTAGATGTTGAGATTTAAAAAACTAATTACATGCAATTTCGCATGTAATTAGCTTATTTAAATGACATTTTTCAAATTGTAAAAAACTTTTGACTTTTTTGTATAATTTTGTTTTAAAAAATTATTTTAGAAAAAAATTCTCTTCCAAAAATTTCTCAACCCTAATTTTTCCACCTCAAAATTCCATCTATCTCTCATATTTCTTCTAAGTCCGGAGAATAGTGGGTCAACACTAGTTGATGGTCTCCAATTCGAGTTTGTGAGGAGATTTTGAGGATTTTTGGAAAGCTTCAAAGGTATGTTTCCGATTAACCCTAATTTTGTTTAATTAAGTAGTTGTTGCAAGTTAATTTCTAAATTAGTTTAGATGCTATTAGAGTAAGATCAGTGCGAATGTATTGCTTTCCATCATTTAGACCTTAGTGAGATTTTTTCGCTGTTCTTTTTTAAAATTTTATTTTTAATCTACATCACTAAAGTATATTAGAATAAAAAATTTCAATAACAACAAACAATTTGAAAATTTGAGATAATACTTAAAATACGTCCATATTTAACTTAGGGTGAATATTAGATTTGAAGATAAAATTTCATAATACATTTTAACTTACTATAGTTGGTGAATTGAATTATTTATCAAATTCAGTTTAATGTTTTTCAACAAATATGCCTTTAGTTCACGGTTTGGATTCTATTTCCAAACACTGGATTTTTTGATCCAAACAAAGAAAATCTTGAAAACAAATCTTTTAGGTTTTTAGCATATCCAAACTTTGGAATTCAAAATTTTAAATTGCATAATTATATTAAAAAAAAAAAGATAAAAACAATAACCAATATAGTATTTCAGGCTATAAATTCAATTATTCTTGTTAAATTAAAAAAATATAATACACTATGTATTTTATAATATATGATATTACAAAATAATAATTATAGAAATATTTTAATTTTAATTTGGGACATTTTTTAAAATAGTAAAATTTTGAAATTATTTACAAAATATAACAAAATTCATCGATCTCTCTAGTTCATTTAAAAATTTTGCTATATTTTACAAATAATTTTGTTTTTTTTTAACTATTCATAACAATTTCCCCTTGATTTGAGACAAAATTATAAATTAATTAGTAATGGTTTATATTTGACCTAAAGACTTGGTAGCTATAATTAGTTTTGTAGTTTACAAAAAAAAATTGAATTTGAACCTAATTTTTGAATTAATACGATACACGTATAGATAAAGGTGAAATTTAACTCTAATTATTTGAACTTCTTTTCTTAGAATATTTGCAAAAACCACATATAAACTATGATGATAGTTCTTATTAATACCCTTAAACTTTTAATAGTAACAATTGAGGCTTTAAACTTCAAAAATTATTAAAATTAGACTCTTAAGTTTATAATAAAGGTAAAAATTGGATCCACAAATGATGAAAAATTAAATCGTTAAACTTATATAATCAATATAATTTATATAATGATGTAAGATTGAGGGTCCAATTCTAAAATTTAGATAAATATAAGAGTTTAATTTTAAATTCAAAAGATTAAAGTTATAAATGCAACTGCACCATATTTTAGGGGACAAATTTCAAGAATAATGCATTAAAAAAAAGCATTATAAAAAATAGGGTACCAAGAATAGAGTGTTTTCTGTGTTGAACGACTTCTTTTAATTCAGTCACAACTTACGGTGATAAGAGTTAGAGTTGAAAAAAGAAACGAATTGATAGAATACCAATGATTTTTCGCTCAACGCTCAATATAATTAAACAATAAAATTATCGCCTAAAGGAACAAAAGATTTTTCGGAACAAAGACTACAACACCTCAAATTAAGGTAATTTATTTTAATTATCTTAAGTTCAATTTTGAAAATTTTTTGGTGTAATTTTTATTCAATTGTTGAAATATTTGATTGTGGAGATTAGAATTTATTAGATATTTCGAAAGATATTTAGTTGTTTAAATTTGAAATTTTTGATTAAAGTTGATTGTTAAGAGATTTGTATTTGGGAGAAATTTGATTAATTATATATATGATTATATAATTAATTGAATTTGAAGTTGAAATAATTATATTATGTAATAATATTTATTTTGGGAAAGATAAAGGTGATTTGATTAGAGAGAGAGTGAAATTTGAGTTTAAAAAGAAGAGTTGGTGGATTTTTAATGAAGAGAGAGAGTATGAGATTTTTTGGAAAAGATTAAGGGAAAAATAAAAGAAAATAATAATAAATTATTAATAACTATTTATCATCTTCTTCCTTCTCACAAAAGAAAACCCTAATTCTTTTACCTTCACAAACCCTAGCCGGCGCAAGTCCGCCGCCACCTTCCTCCGCTGCTCAACCGTCGCGTCTCCCCCTCCGTCAAAGCCTCTGCCACAGATCCTGTTGTCTCCGTCGCTTACCTTGTAGTCGTTGATCGTCGCCCAAGTTGAAGCCACCCGAGCCGAGGACCCTCGCAAGGTGTTCATCCTAAGCATTTCCGTCTCCGTCAGCGTCTCCTCTACTGCAGTTATGTGTTCCATCGCGTCGTTTGCCAAACAGCAACCGTTGTCGAACGTCAGATCGAGCCGTCTGCCCGACCGTATCAGCCGTCAAGCCAACCCATCATCGATCTGTCAGCCGTGAGCCACGCACGCGAAGTTCGAGTCACGAGCGCGCCTGTATAAACCGTCAAGCTGTCCGTGTGAACCCGAACCAGCATCCGAGCCATCTGCTTGAACCCGAGCCAGAATTCGAGCCACGTCGAGCCTCCCTGTACACGCCTGCCTCCTTCAGCCATGAGCCGTCCTGTCCTTCAGCCGAGTCGCCTAGCCAATTTCCCCTCTAGCGAAGCCATTTTGAGCCACCAAGCTTATTTTCGGCATTTTCACTTAATTTTTTGTAAGTTTTAATTGGGTTTTTGACATACTCAGTAGAGGTTGATTTTTGGACCCTAAATAATTTAATTTTAGATTAAATTGAATTATTCTTCTTAAAGGACTGGCACTAGAAGAAATCTGACTAAAGCCGACATTAAAGGGCTTTAATGTCACTTGGCAACCAACATCTTTGCGAGCATTATTAAAGGCCTTTAATGTCAGTTGGGCTTTAATTTCGGTTTAAAAATGTAACGACCCAACTCCTTATACTGAATCGAAGTCATTACCAAATATAGAACAAGTGGTTTAAGTCACAAAAAAATTTTAAAACGCATGCGGTTTAAGAAATTTCATTTATAAAATTCAAACAAGGTAGTCATGCAAAAATGTAAAAGCGTTCTGAAGTCCTACTCGGGCCTTATCTACATAAAAGATGGTAAGTGATGAAAAGTACTCAAATTCAAATGCGAAAATCTGAAATAAGAATAAGCGGAAGCGGTAGTCCCTATGGCCCTCCACGGTCTCACTTCGGGTCGCTCGCCAGCTTGCCCTTGCCCTTGCCTCGTCCTCTACCTGAAAACATAAAACGAAGAGAGTGAGTATAAAAATACTCCGTAAGGGACCCACTACTAGTCCCACTAGGTGCCTGTTAGCTTCCTGTTAGAGTCCTGATAACTGGTACCCAATCTCTGGCACGTTCCCGAACACGTGCAATCATGCGCTCCCGTAGGAACGTAACTCTGGTCTTCGGTGCCCCGGGGGACACCTAGGACAGTCGGGATGCGAGGACCCCGTCGAGTCACTCGAGTCATATCTATATCCATGCTAGACTGGTGTCCCGTCGGACCACACAGTCCTCAATAGGTGGTGATCCCGGAGGACACCCATGCAGGTACGACTCTAACAGACTAAGCTAACAGGTACCCTAATTGCAGTACACATACACATGGCATCCACATATAACATGTTACATAAATCATCTCTACACTTTCCGTCCCGACATTCGTCGTAGCCATGACAGCTCTTGCCACACATAACAGGCTATAGTATAACTATATCGTCATTTGCATCATACTAACATTTATCTCAGGCAACGTACTGTCTAATCCTTAACATGAAAAGTCGGGGCATACATAGTCTCATACTTCTAAACATGAAGCTAGTAGTAGAATCTCTTACCTGGAGATTTGGTTGTCGAGTCCTAAAAGTAAGAGGAGGTGTGCTTTCCAAGCAGCAGGGCCCTAAATGGTTAAAGACAACAATTAAACCGAACCTTCAAGGAACAGAGATCCAAGAGTCGTTTGAAGCAACTTACCCCAAAATCAAGGTTGCGCTAACTCCCTTTAAGTCGAGAAAGAATCCCACGCTCCAACACCAATTTGTCCAACCGGCCCCCTTTCAGAAAGATAATTTAATTCAACCATTAAATTATTTAAAGAAACTAAAATTCCTCTTCGTTGGGTATACCAAATCCCAACTATCTTCCAAAACTTACCAAGGAACGTGGGGGAACGACCAAAATTTGTGTGGCTTCGAAAGGTAGGGATCGGCTCGGCTTGATTAGCTGGAAGAGCAAGGATCGGCTCGGGTGCAGGCGCGGCTCGGCTCAGTAGTAGGCGCCGCTCGGCTCGGCGCAGGAGCTGCGCGCGTGCGGCTCGGCTCGGCGCAGGAGCTGCGCGCGTGCGGCTCGGCTCGGCGCAGGAGTTGCGCGCGTGCGGCTCGGCTTGATTGGTTGGACACGACGCGGCTGGGCTGCGCGGGGCGATCGGGTCGCGGGGAGCTTCGGCCGGGTCGGGTCTTCGCGCAACGTGGCGCTGACTTTCGGACTCGGGTGGTGCGACGGGTTGCGGCGGTCCGGCTTAAAACCACGGCTTCGCTCGGGACGGCTCCAGACGGAGGCTTTGGCTGCTCTGCGTCGGATCGAAGCGGGGCGACTCGGCTTCGGCTGGCCGACACGGCTTCGGCTTGCAGACGCGCGGGTGGTTCGGCGCGGCTTGTGGTGCGGAATGGCGTCGGCCCGGTGGCGTGCGACGGTCGTTCGACGGCGGCGTGGAGGGTGGCGGCGGCTGTGGTGGGAGCAAAGTGGGGCTAGGGTTTTCTTGGGAAGGTGATGAGTTTCACGCCTCCCAATGCCCCCTTTTTAAAAGAATAAAAGAATAATAAAAAGATAAAATAAAACCCACACCAATTTACTTTCTTTTCTTCTTTTATTATTAATTTCTTTTCTACTTTAGTCCAATGGCAACTCTCCTCTCTCTCTCTTCATTAAAGCCACCATTGACCCTTTCCAAGGCATTAATTAATTTGTTGCTTCACAATTAATTAATTTATTTCACCCTTAAACCTCAACAATTAAATAACCAACCAAGGGAAATTTTAACCTTAATTAAGTGTAAGTCAAAATAAATCTCATTTCATAACCACTTTAAAAAAATAAAATACTCTTGAGATGAACAATGGAACTCTAATCTACTGGGGCGTTACAAAAAATGACATTAAACGCCTTTAATGTCAGTTTTCAACCGACATCTTTGATAGTGTTATTGAAGCCCTTCAATGTCGGTTTAAAAACAACATTAAAGGCCTTTAATGTTAGTTTTCAACCAACATCTTTGATAGTGTTATTAAAGCCTCTGATTTCGGTTTAAAACCGACATTAAAGCCTAGTTTTTTGGTTAAATTTTAAAAATTTATTTTTATTTAATTGTTGCATTATTGTCCATTTTTTATAGATCGACAATGGGTCAATGTAGATAAATATTTTTTTTCACACGCCAACAAATCAATGAAAGTCATATTATTTTAGAAACTATAATATTTGTCTTTTACAATTGAATACACAAAATAAAATCTTAATATTGTGTTTATATATACATTCTACAACAGTACATGAAAAAAGATCCTAATACAAAAATTAAATAATTAGAAATCTTAAACGCCTTCTCGATCTTCAATTTTCAACGATCGCTGGCCATCTTTGCACAATCACTTAGCTTTCAACCCAATATGACATCAATTATCTACAAACAATATCCAAATAAACCATTTAGAATAACAAAGCTGTTTGAAGCACTAAAATTGCAGAGAAGGATGAAAAACTCTCAAGATTTTATATTCACACCCTAATCCATATAACTCTCTTCAGTTTACCCCATCTATCAGGCTTTCCTAAATCTCTTCAGTCTAATATTAGAAATATTCTGTAGATGCAATCATATACAATCCTTTTCCCAAATAAAAAAAAATTATTTTATGTGGCAACCTATGAATTCTTGTAATTGATTAGCTTGTAATATTGCCCGCCAAATGAATAATCAACATTTTTTGCATAACATTATTATGAAAACCAATATCAATCTATAAAGAAATAAGCAACATCAACACAATAAGCTGAAAAGTAAAGCAATTATATTTGTATACCTTGGGTGTGGAGAACCCTTGATTGACTTTTGGCGATATTTCCTCCATGAATAATCATCATATCTACTAGCTTGTTACTAATCGCAGGCACCTTAATCGACCACTTCACTTTAGTGTTATTAAAGGCCTTCCCCTTTCCTACCATTGCATTTCATAACAAAAATATCAACAAAAATAATACACAATTAACAACCGACAATCTATTTGAACCATCATTTAATCCTTAGAATCGCAGAAACAAATATGCATTTCACACCAAACACTTTTTAAGGAATTATTCTCACTTACAAAAGAATTAAAAAAAAACATGTATTTTTTTTTGTCAAAGAATAAACTGACTCACAAAAGTATCTCCCTCCCTTAGCAAAGAGTTACTCATATATTCAACAAAACAACAAAGTGTAAAGGTAACTACGACTAAAGAGGAGAGAACTAAAGATCATGGTAATTAGAGAGGAGAGAGCAAAATAGCATATAAGTTTGAAATATATACAACTGTGCAGAACCAATAATAAATATAATTGAATATAGTTATGTATCTTTGGCTTGAAAGACTACAAACTTCTGAGATTAAAAGGCTACAACATTACAATTACAGATCTCAACCTACAGTCCCCTCTCCCCCAAGGGAGTGTAAAGGTGATCTGACCCTACACTACAGACTTGGGATATTGGGACATAGAATACCACGACCAGACAATAAATTGAACATAGAATACCACCACCAGGCAATAAATTGAACCATTGAAAAATGTAACATTAATAACACCATGAGATTCTGAATATTACCAATGTGTCCTTTGAGTAGTAAAGGATTCGAGCTAGATACTGCACGGTTGTTGCAAACCAATCTGTAATATCATCGAAAGAAAGCTTTTCATTGAACCTAGGAAGAAATATATTCAAATATTTAGAAAGATTCTTGTAATATAAGTGTAAGGGGTAAATTAAAGTTATACTTTCGTAAGCAAAAACGTAGGACTGATGCTAAGGATCACCTATGAGGTTAATGGTAGAGTTAAGTTAAATGCTTACAATTGGACTTTCAACACTAACATAATTACATATCCCTCTTTGATTTGGCTAGCTGAAAGCTCTTTCAACTAGCCTATCTCTTTAGAATAATTCAAATAAACCCTCATCTATTCTTTACGCTTGTTTGTTTTCAAAAAAGAAAGAGATCTACACTTGACCAACAACCTAAGTTTGTTTGGTTTGAAATTTGAACCCTAATGAAACCCCACTGACCTATTAATGCAATTAGTCGATTTATAGCCGAGAGAAAAGGCAACAAATGATGGTAGTCTTGCATAATTATCCAACAAAAAGCATCTGAAGCTGAGTCAGACTCCAAAACAAATCAAACCAAAATAAATACGCCCCATTGAAATGAAAAATAGAGCATTATAATTATTTTACAAGGTAAATTATTTTGAATAAATAATAACAAGACTCGAATAATTTAAAAGGTAACGACAAAAATAGGGGAAATTCTCGCTGGCCTAATATTGCCATAGTTATAGAAATCGACAAACTCTTGTAGAAACAGCTCTTATAATAAGTTGTGTGCCTATAAACACACAATTTCATCTTTGTTATCTACTTCTTACAAATGTTTTCAGAAAACAAGCTAAGTTTTGAAAACTAATAAAAGTATTTTATGAAAACTTGTCATGTTTTTTAGAATTTGATTAAGAATTCAGTTCATTTACCTAAGAAGTGCGAGAAACTAAAGTAAATAGGCTTAACTTTTAGAAACTATGCAAAACCAAATAGTTAACAAACGAGGTCTAAACGGTCAGATCCTAGTCCTTTAAATATGAAGTTAAAGAAACTTACGCCCATATATGAAGTTAAAGAAACTTATGTCCATTTGGGATCTAGGGCACCACAATCCATACAAAGTTGATTATCTATCTGAAGCAATAAATCTTTCGATCTACTTTTAGCTGCAAAAGAAAATGGAAAGGATAAAGTTTCTGAAATATGCATGCAATTGCAAACAGAGACTTCAATATGCACACACACCACACCTGATTCAGGTCTCCTAAAATCCCCTGGAAAATGACTCATTCTCCCTTTGAAAACCAGTGATTCATAAACTAAATTTCTTCAAATTTCATGAAGAAATAAAAGTGGGTGATTCAAACAAGCTATAGAAGAAAAAGCAAAATAGAAAAATGGTGCTCCAAAATGGATGTCAGGTATTCGCAATCGCAATGGAATCATGATAAAGCATTGAACTAAGAAGTAAAATCAACCAACAAAACTAATCAGAGTGTAAAAGAAAAATGAATCTTGAGAAATAGAATGAAGAGGAATGGATTGAAGCGAATGAAAACAAACATATTGGATCATACCTGCAGATGTTTGGACAAATTATGGTTGAGAGTATGAGTGTAAACAAAACCTATTGGTGTTGGAATGCAAATTGATTGTCCAAAAAGATGTGAATCCAAAACATAATTAATTAGATAAAACTCCCCATCTGGGACTCCACAGATTGGATCATACCTTTTTTCTAAAAAAAAAACCTTTCTTAATCACTGCATACCATTCATAGTGTAACTTCACTAGCTATCTGAAAAATCCCAAACACATATAATTCATATTCTCAAAATTCCAACTTGAAACAATGAACAATTTAGTTCTAAAAAATCCTACAATTAAAATCCATAATCTCAACATCACAAGGCAAAATTTACAAATAAAAGTAATAATCCAAAAAAAAAAAAAAAAACAAACATCTTTTGGATATCATCAAGGTTGAACCCATGGACATTCCTTGCTGCACAACCCTAATGCCACGTAGAAGAAAATATATTAAGAAAAACTGTTCTTAGTTTTCAATCGACAAGGCCTCAATCTAGTAGCATAGAACACAAAGTTATACAAAATAATTTCAACTTTTTACTTGGATTGGAACTAACAATTAAATAAATGGGACATTGAGGGCCCATTTCATAGCATTCTTATTTCTAGTTTTTCAAAAACATGTTAGACCTTGGTTTTCTGATACTTTTGCACTCTCTAACATCAGTGAATAACAACAGATATGAGAAGAAAAGGACTTACTGCAGGGTCCTTATACTTAGCTTCCAAAATGTAAACTTACTGCAGGGTCCTTGTATTACCACTCTCGACTATTTACTATAACTAAGCTTCTAAGTTCCATGGCAGGTTATGTAATAAGTAACACATATTTTATAGAAACTATTTTTTGTAAAAGCTCCCTAAATGAACTCAATTACAACCACAAAACCAAAAAAAGTACACCAACAAGACGCATGAAATCAAATGCGAGCATCCAAAATAACACTGATAGAAGCCAACATCACATTAAAGTGTGCATAAGGACATTTAAAAATCAAAATGAATGTTTTCAGGCCCTTGGGTTGGATACAAAGAAAAGCCACATCTCATAAGAACTGGTTAACAATCAACTTGTCATCTTTGAATTTAAATGTTCCGTGGGTTTAACTGTAAGACAATATCAGAAAAGTAAATTATAGAAAATATTTAAAATAACAATAATTTATGGAGCCTTTAAAGCACATACATTCTATAATATTATCCACATTATCTTAATTAATATCTCAAGTGCACTACAACGTTATCCATGTTTATCTCAATTCACTTCTCATACCATATCTAGATGCATCAGTGATACATAGTAAACATTAGAACCTTGAAATAACAAACAAACATTAGAACCTAAAGCATTTTCTTCAAAATATCTAGCATTTGCAGGAATGCTAACAAACATAAATTTATGTAGTTGACCATCAAATCCATACCATTGTGTTTTCAGAACCATGGAACTGAGTCAATCTCATCCTTTGCTGATTTACGTAGTTCAGGCCTTTCGACATATTACTCCTGTTCCATTTTATGAAGTTAGCTTAGACAATCCTAAATTCCTACTTTAATTTAGCATTATCAAAATGAGTTTCTGCCATTGATCTTCTAATGAGTTCCTTCAAAATGAAATGAACTTGAAAGTACCAAATGGAAAATTTTCATAACAGGATTAAAAATCAATGAATATTTGATTTAACTAAAATAATCTGCTGATTTAGCTACAAAGTAAGCCTTTTCCGAGTAATGTTAACTTGGACTTACAATCCAAAAGGCTGACAGCTACAAAAAAATTAATTATCACTTCATACAAATGATAAGAGGAACATGCTCAACAAAACACACACATAATGCCATTGATAAGCATGCACATCAATGAACAATGAAATTCTTGGGAAATACATATTGAAAATCAAACAACGGTTAAAAGATTTTGCTGATGAAAATTCAATAGAAGAAGCCTAAGATACCCCCCATAGAGACGCTTCTTGAACAACAGGTCAAATGCATCGCAAAGCTTTAGTATGGTATACAATTAAGTCTGTTATATGTCAACAAACAAATTTAGTTAATAGAGAAACCAATTAGATAGATACAAGTTATTGAGCAAGAAATAAAAGATTACCCAGAGTCAATAGATTTCAAATTTAATTTGAAGTTCATTTTTATTAATTCTACATTTGAGCATTGAATTTTGGGCATTTAACTTAAGAAAAATGGTATTTCCCTTATTCATATATACCTGCAAGTTTACGAGGAATATACTTAAAAGCTACCCAAGTATGCATGCTCCCTGTGGAATACCACCATCTAAACTTATTGATAGATTAATCTTAAACATCAAGGATGATTAAAAAATCTACAAAATCTTAAAGCACTCGTGAACTTCGAGTGTAACACCAAGGGTGTGAATTTTTCTATTAAAAGCAACATGGAGATTACTAAATACCAAAAGTCTACAACAAGAAAATTAATTGTGGACTCAAGAACACATTATTTCTCTCAACAGGAATATTGAATTAGCATACCTCTTTTGCAGCATCAATATTTTTGCAAATAAAGGTTGAACCAAAAACATACTCCATTGCACTCTACAATTTCCACCAATTTGCAGAAACATATTATTTACATTGAGAAAACAAAAGTTACCTAACCAACCAAAACAAGAAGCCAATTGCTACAAGTCCATTCATGCTTGTCATGCTATAAAAAGAAAAAGTTTCTAGTACAAACTTGAAATGACAATCACTATTGCATACAACCACAACTAAGTTGCTAAATCAAACTCAACTGCATAAATTTCCCTATATTTTCCAAAACCTATTAAGTAATCTTTCCTTAAATATAAGATCTCACAAGCACCACAATGGACAATGATTTTGATAATGAAAAAAAGAACATGAACTAAGTATGGATACAAGAAAAAACATGACATTATAGTAAAACTCAACCAAGAATTAAAGTATACAAGGGTTCACCAAATAAAACTTCTAATAGCTTGCTCAAACTAATTTAAACTATTTCACTAATCTCCCATAGACTTACCTCACCCTAGCCCACATTCAATCGGTCAGTTAAATTTGTTTGCTCATACTATAAATATAAAGAGGGGAAAAATTCTACCGTACTTCACATTTCAACTACTCTGAATCCAACATAGAGTTAAATACAAAATGCAGTTAGCTAAAACAATCCCTTCAGCAAAAACCCCCCAAAATTTCAAACTCTACAAAGTAAATAAAACTAAAAAGAGAGACAAATGGGAAATCGAAAACTTCACCACCTAGCTGATGAAAAACAGAAAGCTTTAAAGATTAATAACTTGAGTAACACACTCAATTAGTGACAAAAAAAATGAAACATAATGAGTAAAACTTGGGAGATTATGGCTCTAAACATAGTGTTCACAAAACTAATTAATTTTAAACAGAAATAAGTATTGAATCTTATACTAGTATACATTTTATTAGAAGCATCCTCTCTTTCAATCGACGCCATTGTCGAACGTTCTGGAACAGGTCGGTGATGCTCTTTCAAGGAAAATGTGAAATTAGACGGATATTTGAATCTCGCGTGGGAAATGAAGCGGAAGATTCAGAGAAAGATGAAAAGGACAACGATGGAAGAGATAGAGATGTGGTTTATGCGTCGTCTTCCATGCCATCGCAGCTAAAAAATGCTCTCATTCCGACAAGATGTAGATTTGCACCAAATCGTTCGTCGTTTAACGATAGCCGGTACCAAAGTTCTTTGATTACAAGTGACGGAACTATCGAAGAAGAAAAGAAAATAAAGAGCGGTGGTGATTTGACCTGAAACCTTGAAGTGAGATTGAGAAGAGAGGGAAGAAAGGCATGAGAGAGTGAACTAAGGGCTGAGAAGAAATCGAGAAATAGGAAGAGCAAATGAGCTTTAACGTGGCTTCTAATTTTGTTGATTTAATTTAACAAAATTAAAAAATAATTGAAGAAATTAACCATAGCTTTAATGTCGGTTTAAAACCGACATTAAAACTCCCTTTTTGATGTCGGTTTAAAATTGACATTAAATATCTGCGTTTTAAAAAATGACATTAAAGATCCGTTTTCATTTTTTCCAACTGACATCAAAGCCCATATTTATTGTAGTGTGGTTAGATCAATTGGAAGTAAGCTGTAGAGTGTTGTCCTAAATTAAGGTTGAGTTGGATCCGACATCAACTTTAGGTAAGTTGAATTAACTAGATTTTTTGATCCTAAATTAACTGCAAATTAAGTTATCATCTTAGTATTTTTATCCTTATTATTTAGGATTTTCTGGAGAAGCTTGACTTTGCTGTCAGGAGTGTATTTCTGTGATTTAAGCTAATCTTTAAGTTAGATATTCTCCTACTAGACCTTCAAATTGAAGTAAGAGCTTGCATGTAATTTTCCGTTATGCGTTGATGTAGCTGAGATGCATAATGAGTTTATGTTATGATGACTGATAATTAGGACAGAGTTTATGTTTATGTTGACTGTTAGTTATGACATGGTAGTGTGATGATGATCATGTTTGATGATGTTGATGTTTATTCATGAATTATTAATCTCATCATTAAGACTGCTACGAATAATATTCATGCCATGCTTATGATATTATGTTATGCTACATGCTATGGATAGGGTGTACTTTTAGCTTTTTCTATTAGAGTTGTACTCACCTTTTTATGACTGTGTAGTCCGACGGGATCATCAGTCCAGTATGAGATGTTATGTTTATGAGTAGCTCGACGGGGTCACTCACAGCCCGATTGTCTTAGTGTTTCTCTCGAGATTCACTAAAGACCAGTTTGCCATAGGTGTTCCTTGTGTTCACCGAAGACCAGTTTTGTCCTAGATGTTCCTTTGGGTTCACCGAAGACTAGAGATGTTCCTACGGGATCACAGATTGCACGTGTTTGGGAATGTGCCAATTAGGGGTACCACTTTATAGGACCCTAATAGGAAGTTAACAGTCACCTAGCGAGACTAGTAGTAGATCCCTTATTAAGTATGTTTTTATACTCACTCTTTTATGTTTAAATTTTTCAGGCAAAGGTAAAGGGAGAGGTAAAAGAAAGCTGACAAGTGATAAGAAGTGACCGTGACATGCCTTAGGGAACGTTTTGCTTCCGCTATTATGATTTTAGTTTGATTTTAGTATTTTTGGTACTTTTATTATTACTATTTAAAACTAGATGGGGCCCGAACTAGGATTTTTTTATTTGGAGGTTTATTTCTATTTATTTGTTTATTTATGATTTTAGATGAGTATTTGAAGTTTTGATCATGAACATTTGTTTTACTTTCCAATAAAATTTTTAAGAAATTTTATTTTCCTTTGAGTAGTAATGATCTCAGCTTAGTATAAAGAGTTGGGTCGTTACAAAGACCATTTCTAAAAATTGAAAATAAGATTTTTGGAAACGAACAAGAGCGTTTTGTGACTTAAGCTTGTTGCGTTTAGAAGCCATAAATATTTTTACAAATAGGAAGTACATGATAACTTGTAGAAATACAAGTTATTATGGCCTTTTAGGTAGAATAATGAAGTCTTGACGCATAAGTGATAACTCATAAAAATACGAGTTATTGTGGCCTTTTAGATAAAACAATGGAGTCAAAACTTGAGATAAAAAACCAAAACGCATAGGTAAATTTATAATAATAAGAGAATGCACCTTACATAGTCATCAAGCCTGATTAACTATGTTTTTAAGTATTTTTACACGTAAGATGGCGAAAAGAAGAAATGAAACGAATTGCACAACGAGAAGAAGCTGCTTGGCGAGATGCCAGTACATCATTACGCGAGATGATTCGCTAGAAGACAAGAGTGGTAGTTGGAGCTAATATGATAATAAACAACTACTTTATGTGCTGACATTTGTACATAAGGACAAATGTGCAACATAGCAAGGATGAATGTGCAGCATAGTGTAATTAATTTTCCACCTAAAGTATGCCCTATAAAAGACTCAAACTCCACCATGAACAGAATAAAAGATGAGCATCCTTTAAGGAGGCCGGTGAGAGGATGAGTATTAGAGTCCTTCACCATCTATAGTAGTCTTTCTTCTTCCACCTCTTCTCCTGTCAACATCTGAGAGAGAGCTTAGAGAAATATTAGAGAGAGAAGCTCACCCACGATTCTCCTAACTTGTAAAAGAGCCAAGGAATGCAAACCAATGCATTTTGCAGCTCGACACATCTCTTTACCTTCCATTTTTTGTATTTTATAATATGTTGTATGAATGTGCTTATTCTCATGGCCGAGAGGCCTACATTATCAATACAATGCATGTGTTTATCCATTGTCTTTCTCTCATTTCTTTACTATTCATCTTCTTAAAGTGCTATAAGTAGTTTAAGTATGGATTACGTGTTTGAGATTCATCGTGTTTAGCCTGAGCTTAATTTATCGCCTGATCAGCATTTGTCGTTAACTGCTCGAGAGAGTAAGTAGCAAAGACCTAGCTAAACACGTACAAAAGGGAGTTTGAAAACAAACTTCATTCTGACGTTTTGCCTCTAATCATTTATGTCTCGAAAAGAGAAAAAGTGTGTTGTTTAGGTGCAGAGAGGTTGTTCGCCTTAAATAAAAGATGCTCAAATGATCTATATCGCATCAAGCCGTATATCACATTTAAATCACCTATAATGCAGAGACTTTTCTTCATCTTTCTTAATGCAAGTTAGTTTATTTTCCATAATCATCTCATTCCATTCCTCTTTCTAGAATCCTTTGTGTAAATAATTAGATTAACATACTTTTATATTTATACTGTATAAAATTTATACCACTTGGAATTAAAAGTAGGCTTTAACTAAGTTTGATAGAAATTCCCTATGTTCAACCTTGCTTATCTAAGAAACCTCTCGCTTCGCTACCACTTGGGTAAGCATGATCAGGAAAACTTGTACTCAACACAAAGTTAGAAGAAATAACAATGCCTGACGGGGAAGTGTATCTTTTATAGTATGATCCTCATCTAGAGATAAAGTTAGCACCTTTTATTGCATAACCATGCCCCTTGCATTGAAAGTCACAAAAATAGATCATTAAATAATAAATCAACGACGTATAATTAAGTAGATGAGAGGCGTGAAGTTAATTCGCGTACTCAATCTTGTGTTCAATCTACGAAGAGATTGTAAATAAATAAAATAACAACAACAATAAGTTTGGAAGAAAAAGTCAAGAAAAATAGAGAAATTGATTAAGCTATGCGTTACGAGTTATAAAAGAGCTTTATCCATTTTTATCGCATTTTGCATGTTTCAAATGCAAGGTTTCATGGGAAAAGAAGAATAATAGCCTAACGACAACACGCCAGGCGAGGAGGTAACGTGACTAACAAGGCAAAAAATAGAGCAAGCTAGGCGTTTTAAAGCACTAGCAAACAAATGTGGTTGGCACGAATGTCAAAAAGGACAAAAAGGACATCTGCGGTGTAGAAACAACTTTATCAAAGAATTAAATGAAGCCCATAATGTTCTGTCTCATCACACCTCGCCTATAGATAATGGCATCTTCTTCATTCTTATGTGTATGCGAAATTTTACCAGCGGAGAGCAAGCTCATTCTTCCATGCTTTCCTTTGTCTTAGGTGAGAATCTAGAACAGAGAGAGAGATCCCCTTACGGCCTTCCTCAGTGTACAAGGCAAAAAACAGAGTCAACAAGTATGAGAAATCATACTTTGCTGCTTGCCTCATTTCTTTGACTCCATGGTTGCGAGGCCTAAACTTTTAGTTACAATGTTAATGCATTTTCTTCTACCATTCTCCCATATCTCTCTATCACGCCATTTACTTTATATTTAATTAATTGTTTGAACGACGTAAAGCGTTATTAATATTAGGAAATTTGGGATGATCACGTTATGTGTTTTGTTTAGTTAAATGTAGCCATTAATGCCTTGTCTCATTCGAGAGAAGAAAAAGCATAGACTGTTGTTGCTTGATGCTTGATGACTCAAATTTAGCTAGACAGGTAATTAGAGGTTGCTCAACTTAATATAGGATGAATTACTTGTAATTCAGTTAGAAAGATTAGATACAAACCATAGCTTACCTTTAAGTATTTGGGCCCCGAAAGGCGAGCAAGTATGGTGAAAGCACTAATCATCACAGGACCTCTGTGCACAGGAAAACTCCCCCTTAAGGTTGCCATTAATCTTTAGATATCTCAAAATTATAGACTTTGATGCTCAAACAATCTCATGCTTAAAACACTATCTCAAACTAAAATAACATGTTATATAAAGTTGAACATTCATATGCTCAGCCGTAAATCAATGTATAAAGAAAATTTCTTAGGAAACTTATCAGTCAAACTCATGCTTTTCAAACTTCTTTACACTTGAAACTCATGCTTTTGAAATCAACTAATTAAATCAAGTATAGTTTCTCAAATATGTTAACTCAAAGCCTACTTTAAACATAAAATTAGTAAATCATGTTTAAGAATCAATTTTAAATTCATTTTTGTTACTCGCAAATGGTAGCTAATTCCTCGACCTATAAATTTGTCCAATCTTCTCTTACCATGAAATTAGAGAATCTAAACTCGTTTTAAACCTCTAAAATAAGAAAACATTAAAACTTAGCCCAAAAAATGTCAAAAACACCAAAACTGGCAAAAAATGGTGTCATGGCATGGCTGGTCGTTAGACATGGACGACAGGCAACATGCGGGCGTGCACAGGTCCTCAAAGCGCCTAGCCACGTGCTTGCCTTGCGCTCAACATGCCGCGTGCCCTTCGCCGCATGACATAACTTTGTGTCTTACTATTGGTGTGCATTAAGACAACCTTCACGTACATGGCTTGCCGCATGGCCTGGCTGCTAGCCATACTGCATACATGCTTTTAAGCTCAGATAACCTCTTACTTTTAAAATACGCACACACACAAGGCCTTGCATCTTGATGCCTCGGGCACCTTCAACCTTGCCCAAAATCTGTGAAATTCCAGAAAAATTCTTTCAATTTCAAGCATTTATAACTTTTAATCTAGCCATCAAAATGAAAAAAGTTCCTTCTTCAAACTTTCTCTGAAATTTCTTAACTAGCTTATCTCCAAAATTCAGCTTCAAATTCAATACGTTTTGTAGCTTTCAAAGAGTCCACACTGCTTAGAATCCTTAAAAATTTGAGTTTTTCTTTTTTCTTAGACTAGAATAACACCTTCCTCAAGTCCCTTTTGTGTAGCAGCCTCACATCACCTACTAGACTCCTTTATTAAATTATTGCAATAAATTTGAGAAAAAATGCACAAGGGAATTGAGAGCACCATCTATTTGAAAATAACCTATTTATAGAGCTCTCTACATGGTCAACCTTGCCACCTCTTACTTGTCAGAATTTGGAGTCTTGCATGTTGTAGACACTTGCTCTCCACTTCCACCGCTTAAGGGTCTTCTAAAACACCTAGCAACTTAAATCTTCTCCCAAAGCCTCTTAACAAAACATGTCTCCTAGCTAACCTCGTAAAGCCTTGGTTGTATAGCTCACCTCACAAGCTCTTGGCTTGCCATAATGCCTAGCTTGGCACTTTGGAGGTTCTCAACTCGCATAACTCCTCTTGGCTTGTTCAACACTAGCATTATGGTCACCCCAAGCCTTCTCGCCTTACATGCTTCACCTTTGATGCCTAGCCCCCTTTGGTCATCTAAAACATGCCTTGGGAGGTTCTCACGCGCAACATACAAAACGCCTTGCCTTGGCACCAAGACATACTCTTTAGAAGTTCTCAACACTTTTTGGTTGTCCAAAATGCCTAGTATTTAAACACTTAGCCAAAATCTACTTAATCTTTTTTTCTTTCCTTCACTTGCCCCTCAACCTCTCATATACTTAACACTTAGGAAAATTTCAACTTCAACTCTTCCTTCAACAAGGAAACCTAAGTAACAAAACAACAACTCAATGCTAAACTTTGATTTTCCTTTTAACTTTGAAATTCTCAAGAAAGGTTAGATTTTGGGGTTTAAAGTGTGTATGCCACATTGTGATATACTCCTCATGAATCTTACACCGATCTTGATTATGTTTATCTCTTGAATCAATTTGGTGTATTGCCGGATCTGTAAAGCACAATGATGGTGCAATTTACAACATACCAAGCTGTCGCAAATCTAGTAAATGCCACTCAACGACACGGAACCATATCATAGGGCCCAAATAAGTCCAGGCCCTTTCACCAATATGACACCGATTAGATAGAAAATGTCATAATATCAAGTGTGTATGGTGTTAAATCTGTTAAAAAAAAAGATAAGTAAAAAAAAAGTAGACAACATTTATATAATACTTTATTACCTAATTTGGCATCAATCGATCAAATATATGATGATATGTTAACAACATATTTGCTGATTATTTCGATGTAGGTAGGACACAACTCCATTAAAATTAATAATAAGTTATAAAGAGTGAAAATATATTTAAAAAGCAATATAAATATAAAATAATACCTGAAACTTAGTCGTCGAGCAACTGAAGCCTATAATGCAACTTGTGGTGCTACAATAGAAAATCTACCACATACCCATATTTGTCGTAGCATTAGTGGCCCAATGATTTCTAAGGATTGTGCATTACTGGCTTGACACAATTTTCTATAGTCATGTAAGGCATGCAGCACCCCAAGAGTACATACTAGCCTGGTCGAAATCGCTTAAAAAGGAAGAAACATATAGTGTACCAAGGTATTTGACTTGTTGGTCGACAAAAATCTCCAATGAGTTGCATAATGTACGCACGAGCATCTCTCTGAACGTTGACATCTGATGGCAATTCTGCAAATTGTTTGGCCTACCATGGAAGACTCAACCTTTGATATTTCATGTCAGGTGGTAGAACTCCGAAGAAATCTTTCCATACTTGTTTTCAGTTATATATTAACGATCCCACAACAGGCTCTCCGTCCACCAGTAATCTTAATTGGATCACAACGTCCTGCAACGTGATGGTGCATTCCCCACAAGACATATGAAATGTGTGGGTCTCTGGTCTCCGTTCAACAAAAGCAGTAATGAGATGACAATCCAATTTCATGTATCTAATTTGAAAAGACCCCAAGAAATCCAACAAGCTCTACGTACGACGCAATACGCTGATTAAAAGGGATAATGCGCTGAGATGCTGACTCTCTCATTCGACAACTCAAAACCACAATAGAGGAAGTATCCCATGCATACAGATTGTGATCGATGAGTTGGTTGTTGATACAACCGAATATGATTAACAGGCCAAGTTCCATTGTGCAAATTCCCTAAAAAAATTAAAATAAAGAACAGTTAGAACATAAAAGTACACCTGTTATGTCATTCTGCCTTACAGGTTGTGCATGCCTAGTCATTCAATCTAAGTTTAAACAAAGCCTGTTATGCCATTCTGCTAAACAAAACAGACTTCCTAATTAGTCAAAACTGCAAATTTAAACAATTATGTTTTCATTCCAAAATATTCTCACACTTGTAAGCATAAAATTTTACACATCAATACATCAAGGCCACACTAATATAAATTAAAACAATATCCTATTTATGAAACAAAAATGCGAAATCATAAAATCAAATAATTATACAATACATTACTATGAATTTAAGCCCTAACATATACATCAAACCCTAAAATATATATCAAGTCATAAAATCAAACAATTACATTTACACTATATAAACAAAATTATACACTTAACCTAGTTGTGGAGCAGGTACACGATTTCACTACCTTATTTTTGACAGTATCTTACAAAATAACATTATTAAAAAAAATTGCTATAAATAAACAAAAGTATATGTTAAAATAAGAAAATAATTATACCTTAGAACTCCTATGCAATGAATGATTAAATGATGGGATGGTGACGACCACAAAGAGGAGACAATGGCGGCAATAGAGAAGGAAGAGAAGGAAACAACAGAAGTAGGTTTTGGGAGGGATAAGGCAGAACAATTCCACCAAGAGAGAAGTGAGGGTTTGTATGTGAGGAAGTCGTGGATTGAGTACACGACACAAGGTATGTCAAACAACATGGCAACATTGACTGTCAGAGAAAATAGATAACTGAACGCAGTCATATACTTGTACACAACTTCAATGTCTTATCGTGTTCTCGATCCTCGACTGACGGGTAAACAATTTCACTTTCCTATTTTTGACAACACTCCCCCACCTACCCCATTTTTTATATTATTCTTTTTTTAAAAAAACCATTATTAAAACAAATCTACTTTAGGATTGGATTTTTTTGCAAATTTGGGCTTTTTGTTTTTTTTTTCAAATTGTTTTTCGTGGTTGTCTAATAAACCAACTCAACGTTGAAAGGTTAACAATGACCCCTTCTTATGTTTGGCGGCTTTTGTAAAATGGCTACGAGTCGATTGTCCAGATATCGAAGTGAAATTGGGAAATGAAGCCCTTCAGGTAGATCTCCGTTTTAAATATTTTCGTAAAAGCTTCTTTTGATTGAATGTTAGAAACATTATCCTAAAGAATCCTTCCTCCTAATTCCTTGGGTTGATCTCTAGAGCTACATATATTGTCCCGTTTGCTTACTGCTGATGTTTTTAAACTTGTTTGTAGATGTCGGTAATCGAAAATAAACTGAAGAAAGCCCCTTGAGATCGAGACCCTTGGCCATGGAGTAATTAGTTAGAGAAATTGAAGGAATCTTAAACCTAATATGACCGAATTGTAGTGGATAGAATACTTGGAGGAAATTTAGGGCCTGTTTGGGGTTAAGGTTGGGACTGTGGGCTTAGGTTAGCCCAACCCTAACCCCCGTTTGGGCCCAATGTTAAGGAAACCCTAGTAGGGTTTCCTTAACACGTTTTCGTCTGCCCCTTCCAATGGCGATACGCGTGTTCCCCCGTTTTCGTGAATCCGGTTTCGTCCTTCCCCGCAATCCGTGTTCCATTTCCTCCTTCAAACCGATTTCAATCTTCTTCTCAACCCTTCTTCATCGAATTTTTTTTCGTTTTTCTCTTCTTTCTGTCATCTCCCTCAACGAATGGATGTTTCGTTTTGTCTTCTCCCTCAACGAATCTAGGATTTGTGTTGGTTCTGTGTTGTCCGGTCGATTTGGTTTTTTTCGTCTTCATCCTTTAATCCATTCCTTCCTTTTGTATCGTTTTGTCCATTTGTTTCATCTCCCTCAACGAATCGAGAGATAGTTGTTTTCTTTCGTCTTCTCCCTCAACGAATCTAGGGTTTCGTCTTCATCCTTTAATCCATTATGTTGTTGCGTTTTCGCGATGAAACCGGATTTCGTTACGCCGAATCTCTCTCTACATCTCTCTCATCTGTCTCTCTCACTCCCGAAAGGACTTCTGTGTTCGTTGAAGCCGACGATTTCGTTGGCTCCGAACACGATTTCCTTTTTGGAATCGTGGGTTTTGGCTCCTTCAAACCTCCTTGCCGCTCGTGGTTCGATTATGCTGTCCGGTCTTTCGCTTGGCAATAAGACAGATACTTCACTCTGCCATTGGAGCTTGGTAGGGAGGTATTGGAGTTTTCAATCCACTTTTTTTTTAAAGTCGATGATGAGTTCGAATTTGTGTAATACTAAATTCTTTTGTAATGTATGTAGTTGTGTTCTATATTATTCCGGCCATGTCGTTGCTTTACCTATGTGTTCTGTATTCTTGCACCTATGTGTTCTATGTTATTGGTTAAATTTATCCGGCCATGTGTTCTGTATTCTTCCACCTATGTGTCCTGTGTTATTGGTTAAATATTTCCGGCCATGTGTTCTGTATTCTTGCACCTATTTGTTCTGTGTTATTGGTTCAATTTCTCCGGCCATGTTACAATTCTGTTAGAATTGTGTTATGTCTTCTCTTTATTCTTACCAATTTTGTTACAATTGTTGTATTTTTTTACAATTGTTCTATTCTTAGCTCTCTGTACAATTGTTGTATGTCTTCTCTGTATTCTTTTGTTACATATTATTTCCTTAAAAAATTTGTTACATTGTTTTACAATTCTTCTATTCTTCTCTGTATTCTTTTATTACATATTATTTCCTTAAAAAATTTGTTATATTTCTTCTATTCTTATCTCTCTGTATTTTTGTCATGTCTTTATTGCCCTTCCAGTGTTGTCTCTTCCATGTCTTTTTAGTGTATGGTTTTGACTTCACATTTTCTTACAAAATTTATTACAATCCTTCTATTTTGTATTGTTACATTGTTCATTTACATTCAATTGGTCTTGGTTTCTGTCCAGTGTTGTCTCTTCTTCCTTTCTGTCCAGTGTTGTCTCTTCCATGTCTTTTTAGTGTATGGTTTTGGTATAGGTTTCAGTATATAGCCTTTGACTCTTTGGACCTTGCTATGCTTTATATCAGTTCTAGCAGAGAGATAGGGCCTGTCTTTTATTGATAGATATGTTGCAGTCCATTACTTTGGTCTTTATATTTTGGTTTACCTCCCTCCAAGTCCTTTCAACTTGCCCCATCTTTCCCCTATATATTACCACGTTTCCTCTTTTGATTCACTGCATTCTTGTCCCTCTTTGTATCCTCTCTGTGGTTCTAATTTATCTTTTGTAAGTCCTCTTCTTCTTTACTCTTACCATGTATGTTTTGTATCCTCTCTGTGGTTGTAACTTATCTTTTGTATTCATTACTGTTAGCATGTATGTTGTAATTTCCCTTTTAGGTTGCTGTCCTTTTCTGTTATCTTTTTGTGATATGTTTTGTATACCTTTCTATCCTTTATTTTTTTTTCTATAACTATGATGGAATTCCATTCATTATTTTGATAACTCTGAGGCTACTAAATTAAAAATAAACTTATTCTTTCGGTTTCCCGATTCAATCTTCATTTGGAGTAACATTTTTCGTCATAAAAGGTATGTATATGTATTTTTTTTTCATACGTTTTATATTGTGTGTTATCTACAAATAATAATCATCTTCTTGTCTTATGTAGGACGTTGCGACGAACGAGTTGGAAAATATTTGAAGAGGTACTCTTGTAATAGCCGTTTGTAGGCTTTCGATAATGTATTTTATTTTTATTTATTTTTTTTCGGTTTTGTATAATTTTATAATTAACATTTTGTTTCGGTTTATAATATGTATATAGAACATTTGGTTTAATTTTGTTACATATTGTATCATATTAATTTTCTGTTTTTTAACAATTTTTTTTCAATATAGTAATAAATTATTTTTTTATTGGGTTCAATTTTTTTCTATGTAGTAATAACAATTTTTTTTTCTATTAGGTTTAATTTTTTTCAACACACAATCCAAATACAAATTATATTTTAACCAAAAACTTATTAAGATGTTTTAGCCAACCATAGATAACAATAATTTTTTTTTAAAAAAAGTTTCTTAAAGAAAAATGTATATCGGAAGAGAAAGAGGATTGATATTAATTTTCTGTTATTTAACAATTTTTTTCTATATAGTAATAACAATTTTTTTTCTATTGGGTTTAATTTCTTTCTATATAGTAATGACAATTTTTTTTTTCTATTAGGTTTAATTTTTTTCAACACACAATCCAAATACAAATTATATTTTACAATCAATGTTTAAAAAAAAAAACTTTATTCGAAGACTAGCCTATGATAAAATTTGAGAAATTGTAATAATTTCTCATTCTCTTAAAGTGAGAAATTTTTCCTCAATGTAGTCTAATTAATTGGTGTATCTCACTTATTTTATGGGATCATTGCTTCAAATATTGAAGTGCTGAGCAATGAAATAATACATCATTTATTTTTTTAAAAAATAATTTTATTGAAGACATTAAATTTGACCATCGTTTTCTAAACGGATGTTACGGGGTGCTAACACCTTCCCCGTACACAAACTACTCCCAAACTCAACTCAAATTTTTCCGTAGACTAGTTTTTATTTTATTTAAAATGATTTACTTTATTTTGGTGTCCAATCACACCGTAAAAAATATTGGTGGCGACTCCCTTTTTTTCTTTTTTAAAATTAAATCCTTTTTAATGACGTCGGTCGCTCTGCGTCGTCTCGGTACGTGGCGACAGTAGATATCAGTCCAATCTAGAGTTAGACCACTGGACGAGGGTTAAAATTATACTCAAGTATCTTAGGAGAACAAGAGACTACAAACTTATGTATAGAGCTAAGTATTTAGTCCTTACAAGATAGACTAACTTTGATTTCAAAATAAATAACGATTCTAGGAAATCCACGTCGAGATCAATGTTCACCCTAAATAGAGAGCTGTGGTATGTCGTCATTAAGTAAGGATGCATTGCAGAGTCTACTATAGAGGCTGAGTACGTCACTGCTTACGAAGCAGCAAAAGAAGCAGTTTGGCTTAGGAAGTTCTTGCATGATTTGGAAGTTGTTCCAAACATGAACATGCCCATTACTTTATATTGTGAAAACAGTGGAGCAATAAGAAATTCTAAATAACCTCGCAACCATAAACGAGAAAAACACATAGAGAGGAAGTATCACCTAATATGAGAGATTGTGCAACTAGGGGATGTGATCGTCACCAAGATCGCTTTGGAGCACAACATTGTCGATTCGTTTACGAAGAATCTCATGGCTAAAGTGTTCAAGTCATCTAGAAAGTCTAGGTCTATGAGATATGTACATTAGGTAAACTAAAGAAAGTGGAAGATGTGTAATGTGGATGTGGATGCCCTTGTTTAATGCGTACTTGTACATTTTACCATTTCAAATATTTGAGGATTACTTTATTATGTGCATCCAATAGAGACTAGAGTTCTAGTCCAAGTAGGAGCTTGTTGGGTTTTATGTTCTAAAACTCGTAGATAGTAAATATAATTCATTGACTGTTATTAATAAAGTGATTGTTATAATTTTAATAAGTGTTATTAATTATATGACTAGCTTTGTCTTAATAACCTAAATCCAATAAACTAACATCCTAAGTTGCTTGATGTGTTTTGAAAAATATTTAGAGACATACAGAGATTAATGTTCGAGATTAGCTTAAAGGTTGGGTACCTTATCTTGGTAACACTATGGATATGGTTCACTTTGTATTTGATACAAACGCAATGATCCAACGCGTTCGTGTAGGTGATATGCGAGTGAGGGTATCCTATGCAATAAGTTTGCATAAAATCGAACCACGAAATAGTAACCACTATATGTAACTCCAGTAACTAGTTGGGTTTCTATTTCATTAGGATGACCTAGATAACTTAGTCTTAATCCTGAGTGTATTATGAAATTCTGTTCGAGAGAGATTGCTTGCTCAATATGCCTATCACTTTGGAGACAAGATCGAGCGGAGAGCTGCAAACATAATCACACAAGATGGAATTCACTCATTCCTGCCTTTAGGGTAAGTAGATGAGTGTTTCCTTAAATAGTGTCTCTGGGACTTGAACAAAGAGCCCTACCCTCTCTATGGCACGAGAGGGGTTTCTGTTTAGTGGTTGGACCATAAAAAGGTTGTTCATTAGAGGAGCACTGATATTAAAGGCATAGAAGTAATAATCCAGGGATAAAATGATAATTTGATCCAATTGGTGTCACGAACACTTCTGAATGACTAACTTACTAGTATTGGTCTATATCCGTGGACACAAATATATCTACAGTGAGAAGAGTTTAGATATGAGTCTTTAGTAGAGTGTACACACAGTTAACGAATATATTGATGAATGTGGTTAACGAGTTTAGCCAATTAATCTCACATCGTTGTAGCTTCTGATTTGTAGGTCCATTAGGTCCTCTTCCTCGCTCATAAAAGGTAATGAAATTTATCTATATTGGTTGTAATTTGAAATGTACAAATTTACTTTGGGAATTAATATAATGTATGGTGATATATTATAATATAAAGTTTTTATTTTAATTAAACTTTATAATATAAATTTAATTTTGGATATGGTTCAATATTAATTTATAAGAATAAAATATTTGAACGAATTCAAATATTAATTTAATGTGAATTAGATTCATATTAACAATAGGTTAAAATTTAATGTGTATATGATACATAATAAAACTATTGGTTATGAAAGAAATTTATATTTAAATATGATTCAAACTTGGATTAAATTAAATATAAGATATTTAATTTAGCAATTAATTAATTGGAGAATTAATTAATAGTTTAGTTTAATTTTATTAAATTAAATTTGATTTAATTGAACTAATTAAATTAAATCTATAGGTTATGTGAGAGATATTCATTTAAATATGATTTAAATAAAATATTAATTAAATATGATTTAATTAATTATTTAATGGTTAACTTTTATTAATATAACAAACTACTAAAATATTTACAGTCCGTGTAACAAAGCACATGAAGTTAGCCATTTTTTAAATATTTCAGGTTTACCCTTTCGTCTTTCTTCTCCCCTCACTGCGATTTCTTTCTATCGTCTTTTTTTTTTCTGCCACGATTTATTTCCATCATCTTTCTTCTTTTCCTTTTTTTTTACGTCGTTTAGATTTGGGTAACCAAATCTGATTTCTTTTTATATTCTTTCTTCATTTTCTCTTTTTTTTTTATCGCTCCAATTTCTTTCTATCGTCTTTTTTTTTATATCGTATAAAATCTAAAAGATCGTATATAAAGAATTTAGAAAAATATCATTTAGATTGGAGTAGCCAAATCTAAACGATTGTGTAAAAAAAAATAAACGATTGTGTACCAAAAGGATTAAAAGAAATCGTTCAGCCAAATCTAAACGATCGTGTACCAAAAAATCTTGAAAAACTAAACGATCGTGTAACGATCGTGTAAGCTAATGTAAACGATCGTGTACCAAAAAATATTAAAAAAATTCGTTTAGCAAAATCTAAACAACCGTGTACCAAATTTTGAAAAAAAATCGTTTAGATTTAGGACAGCAAAATCTAAACGATCGATCATGTAACCAAATCTAAACGATCGTGTAACCAAATTGAACAATCTTGTAACCAAATTAAATGATAGAATTAGAATAATAAATCATTTAGATTTGGCTATCCAAATCTAAACGCCCAAATCTAAACGATCATGTACCAAACAATAGCAAAATATAAGCGATCGTGTACCAAATATATTACACGCCTTGTTGACGGGGCATTTTTGGTATTTTCTATTGTGGGTCTGTGAGATTTTTCCGTTTTCATAATTGTTCTATACAGTGTAAATATTTTACCAATTTGTTATATTTTTGGAAAGATTCCTTATTTAATTCATATTAAGTTAATTAATTTAATTTAATTTAATTTAAGGTGCATTTTTAAAAATAGCAAAATAAATTAAAATATTTACAAGCTATAGCAAAATTTTGAATTCTATTAATGATAGAAACCGATAGACTTCTATCACTATCTATCAAATATCACAAATAGAAGCATATCAGTGTCTATTAATGTTTGTTATTGATAGAATTTAAAATTTTACTACATGTTGTAAATATTTTGTCCAATTCGCTATTTTTGACAATTTCCCTTAATTTAATTTATTACTTTTAAATTAAATTAATTAAATGGAAACCGTGGATGGTTATACCACACAACTTAGAGATCTCTCAACTCTCTCTTCTTCATCCTGAAGAAGTGGGAGGTAGGAGAACGACTGAAGAGTTCTGTTTTTCTCTAAAACGGTTTTTTTTATGTACTCTGCAAAATTCTCTCAAGAAAATTATTATCTGTAAAACTAAAATTCCCTTCCAAGTTTTGGTTTCCATAAGTCGATCTATAGCTCATAGAATAGGAAGGTTTTCGAGTGGTGGTGTCCCTATTTGGTGATTGGCAGATCCAGAGTCGTTAACGTATTCTTCCTTTTCTTTGTATATTTATTTTGAAAGCATGCTTAGCCAAAAGTAAATTAATTTATGTAATTGTTTTTGTCAATATACTGGTACTTTTAGGTTCTCAAATTAAATTGAGTTTAAGGTATCTGTTAAATATTTCGTTGCACATGGCTCTTGTCCCTTCAAGATCTGTCGAAGCAAGTTGTGCCACCACCATTGAAGCACATTGTGAGCACCATTCTTTCGCTAGATAGCAGTCTTCGCATTTCGTTTGGTGCCCAGATCGTGCCCTAGATCTATTGTGATAGTGGCCAGATTTGTTGAGTTCATTGCCCGATTTGTTTGTGTTTGGATCAAACGCCATCACCATAGCTTAGACCACCGATCAATCCTCCTCCTCTCCATCTATTGGGTTCGATCTCTCTCTCTCTCTCTCGCTCCTCTCGTAGGCTGTCGTTTTCTTGTTCCTCGTCGTGGGAACAACCAATGCATCATTTGATCTTCCATGTCCAACTCGTGTTGTGGCATTTTAGCCTTCTTCTCGCTATTTTCTTGTTACCTACGGTCCGTTTGACTCCATTTATTTACACATGGTACTGTAGCATAAGATTCGAGTAATGGAGTTTTGAATGGTGTTAGTATGTTGTCCAGGTTGAGTTAAGGTTCAATAAGTAAATTCTCGGTGAGTATCGAGACTTCAATCCCTTTCGAGTTTATTGTTGCTGTGGTTTTTGGTCCAACTTTTAAAATTTTGTTGTGTTTAGGTTCATATTGTTTGGATGAGGTTTGAGACGGTTACAGAGTAAATGATAACTCTAGTAAACTCTTTGAGCATTCTTTTGTGTAACTTAGAAAATGTTATTGGGTCTTAGATGTTAGTCGGTTTAAGTTTATGATTTAGGATTAATTTGAGATGGTTGAAAGTCAAAAGAGGACTTGTTTTGTTGTTGAAAATCAACTGAGGTAAGCTAATATCTTCTGATTTTGAGTAACTTCGGTTATAGTTCTTTGTGTGTAATTTTATTCATGCTTGTGGGGACATCTAAATTGCCAAGTTACTTCTCGGAAATTTTTGGAACTCCATTGACACTATTGTTTGATTAGAGATTATGTGAATTCATATAGGGCCTCATACACTTGTTGCCATAAGGATACAAAATAAAAAATATGTATTCTCCTTTCCTTCTAATAATTTTGACGACTTGAGATTAAGGATAGAGTATACTGATGATGGCTAGTTATTGATTTTTGATTGCCATATGCCATGATGTGTTCTAATCTTCCATTTTATTTGATGTCTAAGTTCTATGTTATTCTTGAAAAAAGTTTTCAGCACTTTGAATTTTCAGTTCTATCCAGTAAGCTATTTGATATGTTTTTACTGAATTTTCAGCACTTTGAATATATGCAAAGAGTGAAGAAGGTACTTCGTTGCGAGCGAAAGATGGCGATAACTTTGATTTAGGATGGTTGCCTACTTTTCCTCATGTTCTTGTTGCTTCCATATGTAATTTTCAATTCGGTTACCACATAGGGTAAGACTATATGAGGGATGTTTGGTTTGTGTTCTGTAGATGGAAATGACGATCGCTCAGCTGTCTGTTAATTTGTAGATAGAATACCTAGCAAACAAATGATTTGTTGTGAGCATTTTTATTGTTGGTGCATTTCTTGGAAGTATAAGCTCTGGTTCGCTGCTTGATTTAAAACTAGGCTTTAGGCGTACTTCACAAATTGCAACAATACCCTTGATTGTTGGAGCGTTGTCGAGGTATTTAGACTTGTGTAAATGTATACCCACTGTTTGACCCGCCCTGTTTGTGTCGGTGCTCAAGCCCATACCTTGGATGAAGTACTTTGGGGAAGATTTCTTGATGGCCTTCGCATTAGAGTTAATACAGTGCTTGTTCCAATTTATATTTCTGAGGTAGTGCATTACTTCTACCCTCACTCACCTTTTTCATTTAAATTTCTGTTTGTTACCATTACTCCAAAATGCTAGATATTTTGAAGAAAATCCTTTAGGGAACCAACCACGTTTCAGCACTTGTATTTTTCGTCCTTCTTTTCTTTTATATTTTGCCCTTTTCTTTTATCCTAATTTTTTTTTTGGTGATTCGTTGTTTTTTTTTTTATCAATTGAAACAAATGGAAAAGATTGAACCATTCTTCTTGTATACCCACTGTTTCTATTTTGTGTCACTTAACCATCTTGTAGTTGGTTTTGCGTTAAATCTACTAAACTTTCATCGGATAAGATCCACATATAATCAATGATAAACATATACATAAAAACAATGAAAAAATGGAAGACTATTATTCTTTATCCTTTCAATTTTGTTCATTTTGGTTATAATAATTTGAAAGGTCTAATTTTAGTCCCTTTACTAATTATATTATAGTAAAATTTTAAATGATAGTATACGTTGTTTTGTTATTGGTTTTAGTTATATCATATTGTTTTTGGTTCAGCAATTATGTTTGTTTCTTGCACATCTTTGTTGTAAGCTTTTCACCTTTTAAATAAACATTTTGGATCATTTTGGATTTTCAAAAACTAATTCAAGTTTTTACAAACTAACATTTTAGTTTTGAAATTTTGGCATGGTTTTTTAAAATGGTTTTGACAAATACTTAACCCTAAATGCAATTAGCAGACAAAAATTCCAATTGGTAGGCGTTTCGGCTATGCTCATTGCCTCATAAAGCCCATTGGTACTTTCACTGTTCTTTTATCCTCTTGCTTGTTCGTGCTTCACATTAAGTCACCCATTAACATTGTTATTTTTCAAATTTTTGTGTACGCAAAGAAAGTACGAAAAAATCAGTCCTTCACATGTGGAATAATTTGTTTATATCACAGACACTACCTACAATTAATAGAGAAGATGCCATTCTCTACTCATCTATTGTTTAATCTATGTCAATCCTCGAACAACGTTAGTCATAATCAAGATTGGTTAGATCATAGTGTTTGTATTTATTTTGATTTCCAAGGTGACTGAAATGAAGGCTAAAATATTGGAGTCACTGGAATTTTAACTTGGAAATCCCACGACAAACACCTTTTTAAGACAAGTGTAATAGGTCTATCTTTCCCTGTTGGTAATTGTGCAAAATGTGTAGCACTTGCATGATTTTCTAATATATTGGAGCATTTTAGTGGATATAAGTCAACTGATATGAACGATTGCATTCTACTTGTACATGATTTCTACCTTAGTTGAAGAGGAGGCGCTTTATCAACTGTAAGGGAGAAATACAAACAACACATGGTATTTTTGTGGTTAAATATCTACTTTTGTTACTAGATTGAGATGTTCTTATTATATTTTGATTGAAAATTTTAGCTTTTGAGAGTTCTTGGAATACAACACTTGTATTAATTTGTACCTCAACGACTCTTGTGCAAATGTGTGTCTATAATGGTTATATTTACATGTCTTGTCTTCTTATAGGTTTATAGTGACCTTTTTGTTCACTACTTTAAGCACATAATATTCTCAATAGTTTTTTTTTCTTGGATGATCTCAATGGTAGCTTGTAGTCTTGAAAATCTTCACCATCTTACTCATATTTGGGCATAACACTCATCTCGTTGTTGTTTGTTTCAGGCATTGGTGGAGATTCATTTTTTGCAAGGCAAGGTTTTTTGAAACAATATTCAACTTTCGAAGTTTGGCCAAAATCTCTATGGTACAGTAATAATTACTTTCCTTGCTTTTCTCCTCTCTTTGTAGATAAGAATCAACCTATTACTTTTATTAGATGATTGAATGACTCTGTTTTCAATTTGCTTAGTCTAAATATGTTGGTTGATTTGTTGAGGTTCTTTATGGTTGAAACTTATGGTCTTTCCGATCCAAAACGAGAAGAAATGTTGGAAGAGAGTCCAAGGTAGGCACATTACCGTATGTACTTTATTGTTGTTATCAATAGTTTTATTTTAGAAGGTTATGCTGATGTCTTTACACTTATAGGAGATTGTGTTAGATTATCTTCAAGATTGTCTTTACATACTTGATAATTCTTTTTATTCTATATGTTGTGTCTATTCCCAAAACTGCGGCAACTTAACAACGACGACGATGTCCAATTAGCTAATTTTTGGACCCTCCAAAGTTAATATCAACTCTCTCACTGTAACTGTTTTTTATAAATGACGAGCAATGTAACTCTTGTTATCATGTCCCGCCCCAAATTTCACTTCATGCGACCAAGTGGAGGCACACCGCCTAGTCATTTAACGCGTATCTCCCAGCGAGATAGCACGCCAAATGCCTAGTAAGCAGAACAACTTCTTAAACCACAAATTTAAACATAGAATTTGAACTTGAATGAAACAAGAAAACTTCATTTACAAAAAAATCGCAAGGGTACATTTGATATCAGTGACCACTACCAAAATGATGCAATTACAAGGCATAGAAGGTGATCAAGGCTGGATGTCCTTTGGTAGGAAGTGGGGTCTTTTATCAATACCTTTTATCAAGCTTGGTGTAGGTCAATCATTACATCTTTGAGTTTTAAAAAAACATTCATTCAAGGCATTAAGCATTTTCACATCTCAATTTATCAGAAATCTCAAGGGAGAATCACTACTTTTATCATTCATCATAATTCACATAAAATTCTTTTTCTTTTTCAATTCTTTCACCGTAATTCATATCGCATCGTATGCCTCTCACATACCACATTGTCATTTTGCAGAATCATTCTGCATAGTCAATTACATCTTTGTACTCTTACCAAATCACACAGCAAGTATGAGGTGTCTCATATCAGATCACACGACAAGTATGAGGCATCCCATACCAGATCACACAAGTATGAGGCATCCTTTTCAAGATCGCACAAAATTAATGGGACATTCTATTCCATATCGCACGGTAAGAATAGAGCTTGTTATCCCAGATCACATAGCAAGAATAAGGCATTATATCGCATAGGGTACAAAGATAATCTCATTTCAATCCTCATGGAGTCTCATGCATTCTTCTAAAATCATCATTTCAAGAACATTACTTTTCTCTTTTCAAATAAACAATGCCATTATCAACAATACATACACAATGCATTAAACATAAATGCAACATAAGACTCGAAGAGAAAGCTTTCAAATCATATCTTTCTTTTGGAAAATCTCTCACAAAATACTTCTTTTAAATAATTTGTTATGATTCATATCGTGTTATATGATCATCTCACTTCAACCTTTATCGGATCTCATGCATTCTTTAGAATACATTATTTCATCACATCATTCCAGTGCATAATAAATCCAATTTATGTTTAAGTCATATGCATTTCAAGAATTGTAAAACACAAGGGAAATCATATAGTTCATAGTCTCAATTAGAAATATATCCGGGGATTTAACACATTTTAGAAATCCTTTTCATTTATAAACATTTTATGAGAAGAACCACTCACAGTCGCAATCAACTAGTTCTTCAGCCTAGCTTCCTTGGCCAAGAGTTTCCTTTGCACTTGATCGTAATCCTCGTTTCAATTAGGCTTGTTTTGGATCTAAAAAATTCTTAGAAATCTTTCTAATTCTCTTAAGTGAGCATAGAGTAAAAGCAACTTTAAACTGGTCTGAATTCCTCTATTTATAGATCTCTCCTAGTGAGTTTTTCCATGTCGAAATGATTACTTTTTTCAGCAGCAAGAAGTGGTCCAATCTCAAAACGCCACGTGTCTCTGTCTAACCCTTATCCTGAATTTGGATTGGTTAGCTGGGTCCAATCAATCTCCGACCTACTAACATCACGATCATATCACTATTTTTAGGTGAGGTACCCTTAACTTGTCCAGTTGCCTATCACATACTTCCTTTGCATAGTGGCCATTCCATTGCATAATCGTTTCGTGAAACATGTCCCATTCTAAGCAATCCCTTCGTAGTATATCTACCGCATGACCTTTACCGCGTTAGTGATACGCAGTTAGAGCCTTACAGTTGTTGATAGGTTACTTAGTTAAACTTCTCGCTTTCTTTGTTGTTGGAGTCAAGTTATCGTATATATAAACACAATACTAAGATTTTATTTTGTATATTAGAAATAATATAGTTTCTAAAAAAATATTAATTTTATTCATTTGTTGGACTATCACATACATTATTTTATCAACAATAACTAAAAAAAGCATGTGCCAAACTGATACAGAAGACGATCCATAATGTCAGTTTAAAATTGACGTCAAAGCAAAACTGACATTGAAAGGCATCATTAATGTCGGTTTGGGCTTTAATAACATGATCATAGATGTGGGTTTACAATTGACACATACCTCTTTAGTGTTGGTTTGAAACTGACATCAAAGTGCAGTCGATATTAAAGGGCTTTAATAACATTATCATAGATGTCGGTTGCCAACTGACATTGATCCTCTTTAATGTTGGTTTTAAATTGACATTAAATCCCAGTTTTGTACTAGTGCCTCTTCCTTTAAGTTTTTCTTCATCTCCTTCATCTCAATTCAAAGCCATTTCCCGTCTTCTTCTTCCTCAGGTTTTACCTCAAACTCCCTCTTAAATTTTGGTGAAAAAGGATGAAGAAATGCCTTGGGCGATGGAGAAGTCTTTTAGAGAAAGAAATTGCACCGAAAACTTTTATTTTCCCTTATCTCTCTCTTCCTCATTCTTAACTTTTTTTTTTCCTTTTTATTATTTAATATATACACACACATACACATAATTCCACTTTCTTTTCCCTTTGTTTTTTTTTCAGAATAAATTCCAAAATGATTAAAACAACTTGAACCAAAAGCTTTGCCATTTTTCATCAACAATTAAATAACAACTTAAATTCAACTTCCTATAATATATGACAACAACAAATAATCCAAGAAAATTCTCGGGTTTACACACTTTTGCAATTACAACCTAATTACAGCTCTAATAACTCTTTAAAAATTACAAACACTAAATAAAATTAATTAGGCCACAAATCTTAGGCCAGTTACAATAATTAATACAATTAATTTAGGGCCACAACCATAATATATCTATTTTAGTTCAACACACAATTTATGTAATAAATTGACACCCACCATATTAAATTAAGTAAACTTAAGCATGCTCTGATACAACATGTAAGTTTTTAGACATGCGTAGCGGAAACTGGATCAAAATTTTACTCTAATTACTGAGATTAACATGCATAGTTCTAAACCCTAAATTAATTTGAAATTAGAATTTTTAGGAAACTTACATTCGAAGCTCTGATTGTTGCTTGAACCACCATTAAGGTTGACCTACTATCCTCTGGACTCAAAACTAGCTTATGAAACCTATTGGATGAAGAAATCGGGAGAGAGAAAGTGATGGAAATAAAGTGGAATTGAGCTTGGAAGAATTTCTCCATTTGTTATATATTAAAATGAAGAAGAAGAAATGGAAGTACAATTTTGTACGAGAGCCCAAAACAACCAACCCATAAAATGAATTGTAAGGTCATGTTTATAAGAAATTTGCTTGCAAAATTGCATGTCCATGCAACATCAAAGCACAATAACTCAAAATCCACTTTCTTTAGTGGACTTTTTGTCTTCATTAAGTGAAAACACCTAGCCCATGAGAGTTAGTAGTATTATCCAACAAAATGTTGGATTTTTCCACTAACTTGGGTCAAAGGGCAAAATGGTGATTTGGTCAAAAGTCAAACTTTGACTTTTCCAAACTAAAAGACAATATTTTGACGTTTTACCATTTTCTCTATCTTGACTAATTTTGACCTGCCGAGCTTGAATCTAGATTCATTTTCTTAAAATTTAAATCACATTTGAATAAATTGTCGATCAAAGTTTAGCTTTTCAAAATCAAAAGTCAACACTTTGACTTTTTACACATTGGACCATTTCCATAAATCCAAGCTTTTGAATATCAATCCACATTCATATTTTTAATATTTAAATTCCATTTCAACATAAAACTCTACCTCTAATCTGATAACCGACAACCATATCACATATACTTCTCGATTTCTCTCTCCTTACCTAATTTGAACAATTCAACTCATTCCATCATACTATTCTAAGTTTATTCCATATGAGCTAGTAGGGGAACCTACTGGACCTATAGATCATGGGTGCCAGTGATTCGAGATTAACTGGTAAAACTCTCTTTAGATTGAGTTAATCAACACTCGTTAACTAACAAGCCATTCCACTAAAGTTTAGTAGATGCACTCCTCTCACTATAGATATATTAGTGTCCAACTGATATAACCATGATTAGTAAGTTAATCCTTCAAAGGTTGTTCGTAACCTCGGCTGGGTCAAAATACCATTTTACCTTCGATATTAGATCTTGTTCCTTAAGTCCCACTGATCCACTATTGAACAATTAGTTTAAGGTACGACCTATAAACCAAATCCATCTTTGGCCAATGAGAGGGTGGAGCCTCATGTTCAAAACTTGGATTCAGTCCTTAAGGGAACAACCTATCTACTAACCATAAAGTGGATATGAGTGTATTCCATCTTGCACGCTATGTTCCTAGCCGTCCACTTGATCTTACCTTTGAAATGGAAGGTTTATTGGACCAGAGCTGTTGAGCTACCCTCAACTATGCAGAACTAAGGATGATTTTGTTAGATCAGAAGTTCATAGTTAGCTCAAGATTAAAATTAAGTGACCTAGGTCATCAATAATCGAAATAGTCGGTTTTATATAGTCAACGGTGTTATAACTTAAAAGTGACTATTTCATAGTTCCAATCTTATGTAAACTCTTTACATAGGATGCCTTCACTTCCACGTCTCTATTTAGGATCACATTGTTTGTACTAACTAAAAAGTAGGCCTCATTCATAGTATTTACAGAATAAGGCACCTAACCTTATTCATAAACTATACTCGAACTTGATTCACGTTTATGTCTCTACATAAAGTTCAAGTCTACACTAGATTGCTTCCGGACCTTAGTTCATTAGATTCAAAATTATAGTATTCTACTTTCACTAATAAGTCCTCAATAACCACTTTATTAAATAGAATATTATTTAAACTACAAACTATGAGTTTTAGGACATAAATTTCAACACTTCTCGCCTAGCCAAGCTTGTCAAGCCTTAGCTGTCACACCCTGCCCCGTACGTATCCTTGAACTCCCTATGTGACACGTGATGCAACTTGAGTAGTATTAATGCCTCAAGTTGAAACTTTAGAATGCTCAACTTAAGTCCTTGAACTTAAACATAAAATTATTATGCAATATCCAAACATAACGTACATAGTGTAAACTCAATTTACTTCTTCATTACTTAAACCACGTGTTCCACAATTAAAAATTACACTTCCTAATACATGAGTTAAAGCAATTCAACTTAACGCCTTGTTTAGCTCCCACAAAACTAAGATGCAACTCTTTTAGTACAAGGTTGTTCTAAACAATATAATTTCCTAACTACATGAATTAGAAAGTAAAAGAAGTTAGAATGCTTAATCAGCTTGCACGTGTAGTAACCCATCTTAACTTTCCATTACTTCGCTGTAACACCTGATCATCTGGGAAGGAAAAACTTAAAACGTAAATCAAATACTTAGTGAGTGATAGATTTTGAAAACCTTTAGAGCATACAATGCGTTAAAACATTTCATCAAATAGGCTTCAACATCTCATTTTAATAAATAAAAAACACATGTTAGTCTTCCCCATTCCTTCAACAAGAACATGAATCATTCCCACGCATAGATTACTGTGAAGACTGCATCACTATCAACATCTCTTGATACTTTATTGATTCATTTCCCATTGCTTAGGCTATTACACCCCCTCCTAGATTCCCTACTCTCGACATGAGAGACGGCGTGAAGTTAACCGATATTGCTCCTCTTCTGAACGACACCAACTGACCCTAACTATTGCTCACTTTAAACAGGACACTAACTCACCCCTTAGTTGCCTTGACTCATTATGTGCACATAATTAATTAGCTTAGTCATAGGAATATGACTAATGGTTTGCTCTCAATCATAACATACAACACAAATCATCCCATAAGAAATTAGTATAAAAAACTTTCTATGGAAATCATTCAAACTTTCTTATAAACATTAATAAAGTTGTCTATACTAAAACATTAGCATGACAGTACAGGAATTATAAAGAAAGCTTTAAATTCGTCAAACCACTTTGAAAATTACTCGTTGTACTAAGTCTTTTCTTCAAAACACCTAATGATCCATAGGCCTCTTCTCGCCTAGCACTTCTTTTTAGCAGAATAAATTTGAAAGTTTTAGTTTAATCATCATCTTCTAATGACCCTTATCTACTATTTATACTAATCCCAAATAGACTAGTGATTCCTTGAACTCTTAGTAACTTGTCAGCTCCAGCTTAAAGTGCTACATGTGTAGGCTCCAAGTTCATCTAAGTCATGCTTAGCTTAAACTTTCACACGTGGCCCATTAAGTATAATTAGGAAATTTTCCAGAAAATTCCTAACTCTTTATCGCCTAACTTCAACTCGCGTTCTCTTCCTTGTGTCGCCTTAACTTTATGCCAAACATCAAAATACATTCTTCTTTCATTGCGTTGTCTTATCTTAATGCAATTCAATAAACAAATAACTTTTCAAAATCCATACTTTAACTAAAACGTCATTTTCAACACTATTACTTAACTTCCTATTTCCAAAATTATCTCTTCTATTTAAACACAAGTCTCACATTAGTCGCATGCTTAGCCACGTAGCCTTGTCTTAGATGTTTTTAATAACATGGTTGACTGTCTAGCCCATCTTCAAAATGTCTAGCTCACTTATAGTCGCCTACTTCATGTTCTTAGAGGTTAGGCGCCTAGTCTTGACTCAAAACACTTTTTTTGTTACCTAGCCTCTCTTCCACCTTACTAACCATTCTTTGGCTGTAATACAAACACTTAACCAAATTTCCTTTAACCTTTCTTACTTTCAACTACAATTTCGCACCAACTATATCACTTAGACGATGACACCTAAATAATATCACTTATCAACTAACACTCTTAATAAAAATTTCTTCTTAACTTCCTTTACCAAGGCTACTACAAGAACCTTTAAAAGACATTATTGATCCTAATGTTTAGTGATTACATACCATAAGTTTGAAAACAATCTTTGCACAATCTTTTGTTTGTATGTAGATTATTTATTAATTCTCAGGTCAAACTTTCACTTCATAAATGATGTAAAAACTATGTTGAGTGCAAACTTTGACATGAAAAACTTATGAGAAGCTAATGCAATCTTAAGGATAAAAATAACTAGGTCTGAGAAGGGATTTCTTTGGATCAATCTCATTCTGTAGAAATTTTTTTAAACAAAATATATAATTACTTCGAATGTAAACTAGCATGTACTTCTTATGACCCCAATGTAAAGTTGTTAAAAAACATTGGTGGCAGTGTTACCTCAATCCGAGTATGCGAGCATGATAGGCAGTCTTGAATATGTTGTTGATTGCACTAGCCCTTATATAACTCAAATTGTAGGATTACTTTGTAGATTCACAAAAACTCCTAGTATAGAGCATTGGAATGTTGTACAAAGGGTTGCGAGATACTTAAAGAAAACCCATAACCTAGTATTACACTACTAAACGTTTTTCATTGTTTTTGAAGGCTACAACAATGTTAACTTGAACTATCTTTCATATGACTCAAAGACTACTAGTGGTTATATCTTCAATATAACAAGAGGAACTATTTTTTAGAAATCCAACATAATAAACTATGCTACCTTAGTTTACGATGGAGTTAGAGATTATAGCACTAGCAACTGCTAGTAAAGAAGTAAGTTGATGTAGAAATTTTCTATATGATACTCCTTTATGGGTAAAACCATTACCAACCATCTTGATCCATTGCAATAATACTACAGCAATCGTAAAAGTTTAAAATAGTTATTATAGTAGAAAAAGATGACAAATTTGTCATAAGCACAAAACCATTAGAGAGTTTCCCACTACTGATGCAATTAGAGTTGATCATGTACGAACAGATGAGAGTCAGATAGATCCATTAATAAAATGTAATGCCATGAGTTTAGGAGGGAGACATAAACGAACTGATATCACATCTGAATGAGAGGGATTCTGAGAACATGAAAGTAAGATTAAGAAAGACTTAAAATGAATTAAAGTTACAACCTATACCAACAAGGTGTACCTTCCTTTTTGGTAGCTCGATCATAGAAACTCAAAAGGTAAGTGTGCTTGGCTAGAAACAATTCTATGTTGGATGACCTCTTGAAAATTTTCCTAGGATGTATGTGATTGAGGAAAAAGCATGTTGAAAGGACTCGTGTTTGTTTGTGGGGAGAACTTTCACTGGAATAAGCCTTTAAGACAAGTAAGAATGATTTTTCCAAGTTGTTGGGGATGTAAGGGAATGTTGGGGATCCAAATTTCGAATCCTAGTCCAAATCCTGGTTCTAAGGTGTTACAGATGGTATTAGAATAGAACCTCTCCCAATAAGATATGATTGGGGGACAAACTAAGCAAAAGTCCGTGGCATGTAACGTCCTGAGTTTAGGAGGAAAATATGAATGAACCGATATCACATCTGAATGAGAGGGATCTGGACAAAGGTTGCTAGTTAGTTTGGAGGCGAGGAGGATTGCATTCAAATAAAGAAAAGGTAAGAAGGTCAATTTTAGGGAATCTGAGCAAGGTGCACACTTGGGGAGTCACAGAATGCATCTTTTGAAATTTGAATCATAAATTTTTTGGTAAGAAAGTTAAGACATTTTTAAGTAAATTTGTAGAAGAAAGTTTTCCTAGAAGAGTTATGGATGTTTAGTTATGATTTTTCAAACTAAAGTTAAGTTTTTAGACAAAAATTTATTTTTGGGCTACGACCGAGTATTAAGGAAGGCAAGGCATGCTAGGCGTGAGTTTTTAGTTTACGAAGGTTATTTGTCTTAAATTAAGGCACGCGACATGACATCACGCTGTCTCTCGAATCTAGGTAGGTGATATGGGAGAGGATGTGACATGGGGTGTTACATGAAAGGACTACCCAAAGAGAAAGTTTTCAAAACCTTAGAAACGATGGGACTCGTGACTATAGAAAAATGAATCACCTATACAGAAAACCCAACGTGTAAACTGAAGACCCAAAAAAATAGGTTTAAGGGGTAATAACTAATCTCAAGGGATCTATAGTGAATCATGTGAAACGTTACAAACAGTTCCTTTTATGACCTAGAGTCACAACATGATATCTCGAACCATATATGATCAAGGTTTAACTAAGTTCTTGATGAGATCTATACTTGATGTCAAATGGAATATCTAGCTACAGGATTATTCTTGATAGATCACCTATGTGAATGTGGAGGTAAGAGTCGTCTTCTATAGAGTTTAGGAAAATTCTCTTGAGCATTTACTAAACTGGGATACACGTGTTAGGCTTTAAAGGATGAGCTTTCCAACTGCACCTTAGAAATGTTGTGTTTGAGAAGTTGTTAGAGGTCTTGTTCAAAACCAAGAGTTACTCTAGTATATTCTAAATACTCCACACTACGTATAGATTCAAGTTGTAAAACACCTTTGTTTATGCACAATATTACAGACTGATGTTACTCGATGAAATACGTTTTTATATGTTTTTAATATTTTCAAGTTGGAGATTGTCGATGAAAATTGCCTTTTTAAATTGTCCCACAATGGATAGTTTGATGGAGGGAAGCTCATATAAAAGTTCCCACCCTTCAAATAGGCTTAGACCTAAGGGTATAGCAGTATTTCCATATACACACCCGTTGTTAAATAATACTTTTTTATTATTTTCTTCGTCGCCAACAAACATTCCACGTGTTTAAAAGCTGGTCCTTCATTGCGTTATGCAGAAAGCACATTCTATGGATGATCTTACTTCTGATTCTCTATTCTTCGAAAATGTTCTATGGAAGCTTTTACTTTTCGTTGGCTATGGTTAGGCTTCAAAGCCTATAAAAGGCCCCCTTCTTCCCCTTTCAACAAAGAGAAATTATCACTTATTCTTTCTTTTATTCAATCAATTTTCCATCTTCTTTCTCTGCATTTCTTTTTTCTTTTCACAAATAAATATTATTTATTTATTTATTTTATATATCGAGCAGTATCATATTTTCAAAAGATGTTTCGTTTGGGTTATCTTTCTCTGTGCAAATCGATCATAAACATTTTTTGAGTTGTTTTAACTTGGGGACACTGTGTTAATTTTTTAGAACTGCTTGCACAAAACAAGGACAGAGTTGCAAAACGTCTAAAAGGGAGAGAGCTTCGTGACTCAACGATTAAGTAGTTTCTATCTTGAAAATTTCATTTGACGGTCGAATTATTATTTCCTTTCAATGATGGTTGGAGGTTTTGGGAGCAATAATTACCTAATAGTTGGATTTCTACAGGAAACTAGAACATACCCAGAACAAATCCTACCATAAATATATCATTATAACACATAAAAAGGTAACTTCAATCCTAATCTTAAACTCTCTGTCTTTCACATTCTTTCACTTGTTAACTTAAAAGATCGTATTGTTTACGGTAAGCATCACATTATTATAGATATTTTGTTCTTTGTAGGTTACATATTCTCTCCTCCAAATAAATTTACTGATGGTGTCACATGAAACTCAAATGCATATTTTTTCTATTCATGGAAACAAACCTATACTCAAAACCTTCTTAAGATTTTTTATTTTTTTGGAAAAGGTTATTGTCTAAATACATGAGAAAGAGACGTATAAAATAAAATTATAAAAGAAAAGGTTAAAATACCCTTTATTCCAAAATGCACCACACAATTCCAAGAAGCACAACCAAGGTTTTATATATACATACACAATAAATTTATTGATCACACATCACAAACAAAGGGGCAGTGTTGAAATCATATATAGATTCTTTCACAACCCATTTCTTTATTTTAGAAAAGCATCATTCTTGCGCTTTAAAACAGCAAATAATTGGACCTTTTCATGAAGCTTTTCATTGATCTCCTCAGGGTAATTTGAGAGCTTTTTTATCACTCTTTCAAACATTTCATCCATTAATTCCTTCTTTTTGAAGTGTTCAATGAAAGTTCCTTCCATTGCAGCTCTTACATGATTGATCCACACTCGTACGTCTATGTTTTCTTTCAACCACGTTGCTGGCTCTGCTAGTTCGATTCTCTCAATGCTAAAATGTCCATCCTTTTCTATCAATTTTCTCATCGTTTTTGGGCAGGGGATGAATATTGGTATGTTGAATGAGTCCACCTCATCTTCATTAAGAAGCCCCTGCCAACAAAAGAATAATAATCAATTTTCATAATTTTAAAAGTTTTAACATTATTTCAACAATAAATGAATATATTAGGTACCTAAATTTTAAATTGAATATAGCGAAGGGAAAAGTGATAGATTTAAACTTATTTCTCTTTTTGCTCTTTTTAAATTGTAAAATCAAAAAAAAAAAAAAAAAAAAAAATCAATTTCAAAAATTGAAGAATTTTTTTTTTTTAACAAGTTGTTTTAAAATACAAACTGGGGCAAGGGATTTGAACCCAATTCCTCTACATAAAATTGTCAATTGAGTGAGCTCCTTTTGGAAAATACTCAATTAGTTTCTTGTGTAATAATATAATGTCATTTAGTTTTAAAATTGACAATACTATGTTAAATATTTTAAAAGATTGATTATGACTAAGTTAAGAGTGACCTAATACATATTTTAGAGACCATTTGTAAGATTTAGCAAAAATTATAGTGCAAATTGAAAATTATTGATCTTCATTTTTAATATTTATTTAATTTAGGGATGGGGAAATATGAAATCGATAGGGAAAAAATTGGCAAAATAGAAAGAATATTCCTTTTCCATAACCCCTGTTTGAATATATAGTATATAGAGGTAGATTGGTTAAACTTGATCTTCTCTCAACTATGTGCCCCAAACTCTAACTCTCTTTATCCGCCTTAAATTGTAATATAAAATTTGTATGCAATTCCTAGTAATTTTTATTTTGATTGGTTTTAAAATGGGCGAAACTAAATGGATTCTTTCCAACTCAATAAAGCTTCAAACAATCTAGAAACATCTATATCTATAATTTTCGTTTTTAAAATTTTTTATTTATTTTTGCAATATTTCTCTTCCTATACTACCCATCAAAGTATAATTTTACTTTTCTAAAAATATTTCAAAGTCTTTTTAAAACATTTAAAAGTTAAATATTCTTATTTGTTGTCCCAAGTTTAAGAATATCTTTTAAATTTAAAAGTCTGGGATAGTTTTTTATATAAACAGCAAAATATTAGAATACTTTATAATTTAGTCTATAAATAACAAATGAAAGTACCTTAATGTAATGAGACATCTTTCATATCCAAAGGAAAATTTAAGGATACGACTTGATAAAATTATTTTAGTTGGGATAACATCGAAGGTTTAAGATTAAATAAAGGCAGAATTTTAAGGAAAAAATGATTTTTTTTTCATATTAGTCAATTGAAAATAGAGAGAAATTTAAAAAAAGAAAAAAAAAAAAAGAGTATTATCCAACCTATTTATAAATTATAATAAAATTTTTAAATAGATGGACAAATTTTGTTATAAAAAATATATAAATAGTTTCGTTATTTTGGTATATTTTCTGAAGACGAAGGTTTAGAAAAGAGTGTAATACCTCTTTAGCCATATCGATGAGAGCAAAAGCCAAATTATCATAAAGAATCCGAAAGGGAAGTTGAGAAGGAGAAACGTCGTCAGAAACCCCTAAACAAATCATCACCATAATCCCTCCACCCACCATTTCTTCAGCCCTAGCTTTCAAGAACCTCTCCATATCCGCCGCAAATCTCCCCTCATAAGCCTCCACCACTCCCTCCGCGGCCCCTATATAGTGAATCCTCCCTCCGTTCCACGCCCCTGATCTCTTATCCCTCACTTCCTTCGGCATTGCCGACAGCCAGTGGATCGAGTACGCTGTGTGGACCAAGTGCAGTGAGGAGTCCGGGAAGAGACGGCCGTGGAACGATCCAGGCGCGGCGGCGGCGAAATAGTCTCGTTCTGGTGGAAGAGAGAGGAAGAGAGCGTTGAAATCGTTGGAGGTTTGGTCGTTGAAGAAGACATGGAAATTTGGGGAAATGTTTGGGGAATTTGATTTTATGGCGTTGACTATGTATTGCATTGTCCAGAATGTGTTTGGTCCTGTTGCGCATCCTAAATCGGCGAGACGAATCGTGTTTGATGAAGAAGAAGAAATTAGGGATGGTGTGTTGAATTTTTCTTTGATTTCTTCTTCGATTTTGGTCCTTACTATGTCTACAAATGATTTCTGGAAAAGAAATGATATCATCTTATTGGTACAGTTCATATTCATGTTATTCACATTAAATGGCTGAAATGAATTACAACTGAAATACCACTAAACATTGTCTATAAGAATAGTTATCTCCACATCTAATTTCGAATCCTTGTTATAAAACAATATTTTATTTTAGATGGTTATTCAAATTTCGACATTTCAAACAGTTTGGTAGTCACTAAAAACAGAACAATCTAAAAACTTTCACACCACTGCTATTCCAAACTCCTAATAAAAACTATCGGTTCTAGATTATTTCACAAACAAATTTACGTGGCTTAGAACTGTGTGAAATGATTAGAAACGGAATAAGAGTCGTCATGTCGTGTTGCCCTTCATTCATTGAATGAAAAAGTTGACTTGGATGATAATTGAAAAAGAGGACAATCCAAACGCCACCACACTATAAATTCTTATAAAAGAATGTGATGTGATGTGGTGTTGTGTTGTGTGCGCCATTTTAAGTTATTTCACCATTAATTCACAATTAGTTGAATCAAAAAACATTTAGAACAATATGACGAAAATAAAAACAGAAGAATCAAACCATTACCACACTGCTTCAATTATAAGCCTAAATAGAAATGGTGTTGTGTGCACGCTGTTCTAAGTCATTTGTCACATGTCTTTAGAGGTTCAAATATAGGATTTAACTTAAAATAGATATATGATAAAAGAGAAGAACCTGATAGTGGGAATTTTTGGAGTAGCTATGGGAACCATGGCCTCCATTTGCAGGGCAGGAATCACGAGAAGCTCCTTTCATAGCTCCACCTTGATCACTTTGGCCAATTACTTTCTCATTTTATACAAAAACAGGCCCAAAGAAAAGTAGTTCAATGTCCTTGCAATCATCCTTTTAATTATGAAAAAGAAAGCTCCTTATATTATAGTATGGTAGGGAGTCTATATATATATATTTTGTATGTATATAATTGTGGTCCATATTTGTCTTTTACAATATATAATATAGTCTAAATTACGAGAACAAATGCTATCAACTTTGCTATTTGCTTAAAACATATATCTATTATTTCAAAGTTGCAGCAGTACCAATGGACAAGAACTTGTCAAAGCTTTTTACGATCAAATAATATCTATAATTACCAATAAAAAACTACTTGCTACTGATAGACCGAGTTGAATCACAAGGAAGCACAAATATAATTTTGAACAAGTTAAGTATTTAGCTAAACCGGTAAATGAGGAGTTTTGTGTTCGTGCGAGAATCAAAGGCCATGAAAATAAAGTGCAAAAAATGTAAAAGACGTATAGCTTAGGGATTAGAGACTACCAAAATTGTTAGATTGATCTTAGGAATTTTGAAATTAATAACATTCATAGATTTGTCTAGCTAGCCTATTTGTTGCAATCACAGGCACAAGCAATTTAATACATTATCTAAGAACTTAATTAAACTTGATCCTCGGTTAATCTCTCCTATAAGATTTCGTTAAGATCCATATTCTATATTTTCTTAGAATCACTAAGATAATTAGAGTTGAATAACCTAAATTAATAATATATATTCTTATTGACTAAAAAAATGCAATATTGTAAATAGATCATTGTGAAGAGTCAATCAAACTAACACAAGTGTGTTTTTGATTTGCGATACTCGATAATTAACATACAAATTCATGTCAGAAACCGTATTTGAATCTCTAGCCTAACACAAAATAGATGGTGGATGTGCTCTGAGAAAATTTAGATGAGAAAATTTAGATAATACAAAAAAGATACATCAAGCATGTTTTTTTAAAAGATGGAAGGGAATTATAATTATATGTTTCTAGAACCTCTTCAATCTTTTATTAATCCTCTAGATCCACTGCATGATCAAACCACGGGCACCACAAGTAAGCACTACCACTAGTCTTTGTCTATTATTCTCTTAGGAACAAGATAGCTTGTGGAAGCTGTTGGTTCTAGGTGAAGAGGAAGCCAAAAAAGTCGGAGAACACTTCTTTGTACTTACTTTTGTGAGAGGAAAAGAGATCTATTCAGTCTGTTGGTTTCGTGAAGGGAGTTAAATCCCCCCACCCTACTAACCACTAATTTGTGTTCATTTAATTTAAATTTAAATTTAATCTAATATAATTTAATTTCAATAAATAAATAAATAAATAAATATTCAAATTTACATTTACTTATTTATTTTTAAATTAAATATCAAATATTTTATTAATGCAATATTGAATTGTATTCAAATATATTTATCTCTTATAACTTGTAGTTTTAATACGAATCTTAATCACATTAAATTTGATATGTTGGTTTAATATGAATCGATATGTATTAATTCATATTATTTAATATTTGAATCTCATATATTATTGGGATACTGTGAAACTCCAAAATTTCTAAGATCTTTGAAATTTATTAAATATTGATAAAGGTAAGAGAAAATAAGATTTATAGAGAAAGAAAGTAAAAACTAAATATTGAGGTTTTGAGTTCAAGTCAAGGAAGGAAAAGTTGGAAAAATTGACTAAGTGTCAAAAGAAAGGAAAGCTAGTGTTAATAGCAAAGGGGTAGGCGGCCAAGGTAATAAAAATAACCTCTAAATACACAAGGGGGCATTAGGCGTTTTCACCATGGGCTAGGAAGCCATGTGACATTAGATAACCTTTAAAAGACATGTTCTAGGCGGCTAAGTCATGATGTTAGGAAAACCTCCAAGCTCGGTGAGGAAGACAAGAGTGGGCAGCCAACATTAGGAGATAGCCTCTAAAGATAAGTCATGGTGTTTAAGATATGCTTGGCAAGAAAATGAGTTGCTTGGCGAGATGATTTCGAAGTTGTTGGCTATGCATGGAAGGCTAGTCCTGTGCTAAGCGAGAATAAATGAGAGGTTAGCAAGTATAGAAGTGGGTGGCCAAGGTTATGTGAGGAAGCTTACAACCATGGAGGTTAGCGAAGTGATGGACAGAGCTAGGCAATTAAAGAAGACTACGCGAGGAAGGCCATGGAGGTTATCTAACCTAATCACACATGCCAATTACCTCAAACAACTTTCAAAACATCAGAAATTGTGTCTAGTTTATAGACTAGGGTTGCTGTTCAAATTGGAGGCGAGAAGGATTGTGTTTAAGCAAAGGATAGATGAGAAGGTCAATTTGTGGAAGAAACTGAGCAAGGTGCACATTTTGGTGGCCACAGAACACGTCTGTTTGAATTTGATTATGAACTTTTAAGGTAGAAACGCTAAGACATTTTCGAGAAACTTTTTTGAAGAAAGTTTTTCCAAACGAGTTATTAATTTTTAGTTATGATTTTTCAAAGTCAAGTTAAGATTTTGGACAAAAATATGTTTATGGGCAGTAGGCGAGAGTCAAGCATGACAAGGCGAGTTGGGCATGAGCTTTTATTTCATAGAGGTTATTTTGGTTTATTTTTAGGCACGTGACAGGCACGACCGAACTTTCACACCCCCTCCCAGATCACCTACTTAGACCAGAAAGGTGGCATGATGTCAGCTGAAATCATTCACTTTTGAAACAATTCCAACTAACCTTTAACTTGAAAACATAAAATATTTGCAAGCGAAAGCTTTAAACTTGGAAACTTCTTCGTTATAAGACGAAACAGTTGATAGGAACCATATGTCACTATAATCCTCCTCCTTTAAGGTATAAAAATATACCCTTCTTTATGGTCCATAAAATATAGACCCATAAACCATAAGTTTATAAATCAATTCAACAATCATTTATCATAAAACATGTCTTTGAACAATAACTTGGAAACCATACTTTATTAATAACTTTTAAATCAATGTGTTACTCCCTGCACTTGAACTGATACTTAGTTGAAAAATTCCTTCAAAGTCTCATTGATCTACAAAAATCACATTTATTCCTTAATTAGTCCTTTGGTCAAGAAAATATACAAAATTTTCCAAAAAATTCCAAACTTTGGCTTTTTTAAGTCAAAAGTCAACATTTTGACTTTTTATCATTTTGTCCATCTTGACTAATTCTGACATCCCAACCATGAATCCGCATTCATATTTCAAAAATTCAAATCACATTTGAACATAAAGCCGGTTGAAGTTTGATTTTTTCAAAGTCAAAACTTAACATTTTGACTTTTTACCACTTTGACCATTTCCATCAATTTCGAGCTTCCAAATATGAATTTGTATTCATATTTTTAATATTTTAATCACATTTAAGTATAAATCTCTATCTAAAATTGATAACTAATGACTATAAAACACATGTTTGTCAATTTATCTCTTTATACCTAATTCGAACAATGCCAATTATTCCATTATATTGTTCTAAGTTAATTCCATATGAGATAGCAAGGGAACCCTTTTAGACCGAGGTAATCAACATTCATTAAGTAACAGATCATTCCAGTAAAGTCTTGTAGTTGCACTCCCCTCACTAAAGATATATTTTTGTCCTCTAATATAATCATGATTAGTAAGTTAATCCTTCACAGGTTGTTCGTAACGTCGACTGGATCAAAATATCATTTTACTCCTGAGATTACATCTTGCTCCTTAAGTTCCATTGATCCACTATTGAGTAATTGGTTTAGGTCCAACCTATAAATCAAATCTCTCTAGGTCCAATGAGAGGGTGGGGCTCCTTGTTCAAGACTTAAATTCAGTCCTTAAGAAAACAACCTATCTACTAACTGTAAAATAGGTAGTTGAGAATTCTGTCTTGCACCATATGTCCCTAGCCATCCACCTAGTCTTACCCCTAAAATGGGAGGCTTTTTGGGTTAGCGCTGATAAGGTGCCCTCACCTATGCTGATCTAAGGATAATTCTATATGAACAGAAGTTCATAGTTAGCTTAGGATTAAGAGTAGTTAGCTAGTCCATCAATAATCGAAATAGCCAGTTTTATACAGTGAACGATGTTAGAACTTAAAAACGACTATTTCATGGTTCCAATTTTATGTAAACTCATTACATAGGATGCTTTCACTTCCATATCTTTACATGAACGATTCAGAATCACATTGTTTGTACTAACTATAAAGCGGACCACATACATAGTGTACCTTTCTCCTATCCAACTCTTTATACTAAGCTGAGGTCATTACTATTAAAAATGCACATAAAAACTTTCTTAACAAAATGATAAATAATATTAAATTTATATTGAAAACCTCAAATACTCATTTATAAATCATAAATAAAAGTATGTAGAAATAAATTTAGAAAATAAAATCCTAGTTCGGGCCCTATCTAATTTTTAAACAGAAATACTAAAATCAAAACTGTAAAGTATAAGCAGAAGCAATAATAAGTTTCCCTATGGCAAGTCGTGGTCACTTATTGTCTGCCAACTTTCCTCTACCTTTTCCTGAAAAATTAAACATAGAAGAGTGAGTATAAATATATACTTAGTAAGGGACGTACTACTAGTCCCGCTAGGTGTCTGTTAACTTCTCATTAGGGTCCTATAAAGAAGTACCCCTAAATCGGTGCGCTCCCGAACACACACAATCTGATGATCCTATAGGAACACATTGAGAGTTCGTTGAACCCAAACGAACATATAGGACAAAACTGGTTTTCAGTGAACCCAAAGGAACACTTAAGACAAAACTGGTCTTCAGTGAACCCGAATGAACACTTAAGACAATCGGGCTGTAAGTGACCCAATCGAACCACTTATATACATAATATATCATGACAGATTGGTGGTCTCGTCGAACCATATAGTCATAAAAAGGTGGTGATCCTAAGGGACACCCATATGGGTATGGCCCTAATAGACGATGAAGTTAACAGAATACCCATCCATATCCTGTAGCACATCATAAACATTGTAAACATGATATGAATATTAATCATAACGTCTTTAATTGTGTGATTAATATATCATGCATCATCATCAATGTAAATCAGTCACCATTATCAATATAATATCAGTCATAAACATCAGTCATCAACATAAGTCATCAACATCAACACATTATGCATCTTAGCTAATCAATGCATAATGGAGAAATTACATGCAAGCTCTTAACTTCAGTTCGAAGGTCTAGTAAGAGAATCTCTTACCTCAAGATTAGCTTAATAAAATCTTTCCTAATAGTCACAATCAACCTTTCCAAGAATAAATCCTAAACAGCAAAGGAACCCAATAACTAAAAATAATAATTTTTTAATGGTTGACTAATAACCCAAGAATAAATTGAATTCACATACCCAAAGTTGAGGTTGAATTCTAATTTAACCTTGATTGGGGAAATTCTTAGCATAAAACTTCCAATTTAATCTAGCCAATCCTTTCAGAAAAAGTCCAAATTAAAATCCAAGGTTAACTTTATTTAGGACCAAAATTAATATTTGTTGGGCATACCTAAACCCAATCAAAATACTTACAAAAACTTGCTCAAAATAAGTGGAAAAAGGGAAAAGATAATGTGGTGACTCGGCTAAGCAAGGAGCAGCTCAGAATGGGGATCGGTTGGGTGGCTCACACGTGCGACTTAGATGGTGGGTCAGATGAAAGAGTTTGACTCGGGTCTTCCAAACGTAACCTTCATGCGTGCGACTCAGATGGCTTGACGAAGGACTTTTTGGCTTCAATAGAAATGGAGAGAGTTAGAGACGTCGGCACACGATGAAGCACAAAGGAAGAAACGAGACGTGAACGACCGACGATGTAAAGAAGAGCATGAACGAAGACTACACGACGAATGCAAATGGAACAACGCGACGCTTGATAGAGGAAGATGGAGAGAAACGAATTTGATGCGGAGGAGGACAACTCAAATCTTGAACGGAGAAAGACGGTGGACGAAGATGGTGGGAGGCGGCAACTAGGGTTTCTTTGTGAGGAAGAAGATGAATAGTGATGTTTAATGGTGCACGCTTCCCGAGGTTCCTTAAATAAATAATAATTATAATATTAATATTATTTTATTTTTTCTTTTTCTTTTCCTTATTCTTTTCAAAATAAAATCAATCTTCTCCTCATTTAATACCCAATCAAATCATCCTTTTCTTTTTCCAAAAAATAGAATCAAATATTTTCTTTCCTCATTAAAATACTTCCATCACATCATCTCACACCTTCCCTCTTCCCAAAAGATCATATATAATAATCTTAATAATTATGTTATCCTTAATATAATTATTTTACCATTCTTTACACTTTAATTATATACAATAATAATTACTCCAAATTCTTAAATCTCACTAAATCAATTAACCGATAACAAAACTTTAATAACATAAAGTTTCAAATCTTCAAACTAATTAAATATTCTTCCAAATAAATATTTAATTAATCTTAATTTTCATAAATCAACCAAATACCTCAAAATAATACCCCAACAGTACCAACATAATTAAAATTACACCAAGATCATTAATATTAAAATTACCTTAATTTTGGGGAGTTACACACATTGTTCCCAACCTTATTCATACACTATAGATCGTTTGAGCTTTATACTCGAACTTGATCCATGAAAGTTTAAGTCTATACTAGATAGCCTTCGGACCTTAGTTTATTGGATTCAAGATTATAATATTATATTTTCACTAATAAGTCTTCAATAACTACTTGAGAATATAATTTTAAACTACAAAGTACTAGTTTTAGGACATAAACTCCAACAAACTCTCACTTGGACTAAAACTCCTAGTGTGATAAAAGAACGTTGAATTTAACTGTTAGAGAATTACTCATATAAGTACAATAAACATATGAATACAATAAAGTATGGCATACACCCAAACATTCTCCCACTTATCTTAGTGCATAAACTTCATAGACCTAAACTTTTTAGGTGACCTTCAAACACTCTAGCCATAAAGGACTTTTTAAACCAAACAGTTATGATTTGCTCAACAAGTATCGAAGTTACTACAACGTCTCTACGATCCACAATTACCCATATACGATAGTACAATTTTACTTTACACTTTTTCACACTACTACTCCTCCATATAGAGTGAATAATGATTTCAATTTAGACTTTCTAGCATCTTTTGAAATCAGAATTAGTGTATCCGATAAGGATCAAATCCTTAGCACTATACACAAGCACGTAGTATTTTTTATTTTTTAAACTATTTTAAAATACACTCAACGACAATTCATCCCTTTTAGATTCTACATTTTAAATCTAGACCAAATTTTGTCTATATAAGATGCTTGAGAGTGGCTAATATTATGTTTTTGTGGTTTCAAATAATTTTGTTTATATAAGATGCTTGAGAACACATTCCGCATTTCTAAATCTTTTATTTAAAATTGTATAACTAGCCATTTCTTGATGTTTATTAAATAATCCACGTCATTCATTAGCTGTTTATAGGTCAATGGATCTTCTTAAACCATCATGAAGTATGACGATTAATTTTTAATAAAACTAAGTAACAGTCAAGCTAATGAAAAACTCTCCCACTACTTCGAGGCACTCTCAACTTTTGAGAAGCATGTGACTAACCAGATTCCGTTGTTTTATCAACTACTTTAGTAGATGAACTAGGTTTATCTATAACGTCTTTGAAAATCATATTCAATATTTACCAAGTGGTTTAATGATTCATAATGAGGTTTTTCTCTAACAATGTGGCATTTGTCAATACAAATTTCCTATTTTCTTGAGGATCATCGATCAAAGCTCATCATAAAGCAAACCATATCCAACAATGGTTAATTTCTTCTTTCTAATACGTTAAGTTCTGCTTAGATGTACTAGTCGCAGAGAGTTGTGACTGGATTCTCTGCTCTATCAAATAGTCTTGGAATCTTAAATCCATATACTCTCCACCTCGATCTAATCAAAGTGTTTTTATGGTTTTACCTTATTGATTCTCAACTCTAGTCCTATATTCTTTGAACTTTTTAAGAGAATCAAACTTATGATGCAATAGGTAAACATGACCAAACCTTGAATAATCATCAACAAAATTAATGAAATATTCATACCCTCCTTGAACTTTGACATTCATTAGTCCACAGAAGTTTGAATGTACGACCTTTGATGGCATTTTAGTTTTGAAACCTTTTCTAATAAAAGATCTCTTGATTCACATTTCTTTTAAGACAAGATTCACATGAAGGTAAAGAGTTATCTTCTAACTAATTTAAAAGTCTACTCTTAACCAATCTTTCAATTACATTGAGATTTATGTGACCGAATCTTAAGTACTATATATAGCCATTAGAAGAAACTTTCCTTTTTCTTGTATGCTAAAACTTTCACTATTAAAGATAATTGTTTTTGCTCCAATTGGTCTTAACTTATATAAGTTGTTTATAAGTATAGCAGAACAAAATTGAATACCTTTTCTAGAAAGATGAACCCTTCATTGATTTCAAAAAATATTCTATAGATTTGTTCCTAAATACAAGAAATAGATATTAAATTCCTCAACTTTTGAGAAGCATATAAAGCATTTTAAGTATGATATATCTATCAAAACAACTTAAAATCTCCCGCAGCTTCAACCTCTCTTATCCCAAACTTTGAGGATGATCCCGTCTTCTACAAGCTTTTCAAGAACTAGTTTCCTGAAATGAGAAGTAAATATGGTAAGCGACTCCTAAATCTAGTATTCAGGTTAAAGTATCGTATTCCACTAAGCATGTTTCAACAGCTAGTAAATCATATTTACCTTATACTTCCTTCTCAGCTTTCTTCTTAGCAAGGTACTTCATACAATTTCTCAACCAATGCCTATTCTGGTTACAGTGGTAACATTTACCTTTTACAACTTTCTTTCACTTATTATTCTTGGGAGTCTTCTCCTTTTCCTTCTTCTTTATTTGTGAAGGCCCAAAATTAGTTTTAGAGGATGATCCTCTCATAAACTCTTTCTTTGTGGTATCAACATTTGCATCCACTTCCTTCCCCTTACCCATTGTAAGGTTATGGAAATGTTGGAGATCATTCAGAAGGCTGATCAGAGTGAACTCTATCTTATTCAAGGACTCGTTCGTCTAAAAGGTACAAAACTCTTCAGAAGAGATTGTAAAACGAAACTCATCTGATTTGCCTCATTGATGGGACCACCATGTACTTCAGCGATATTGAAGTGCATCATTATGCCTAAGACATGTTCTCTAACAAAGGTCCCTTCCTTCATTTGCTTGGTGTAAGTGTGCTTAATTGCTTCGTGTCTAAAGGACCATGAAGCTTGACCAAACATCTCTTCAATAAATCCATATCTCTTTAGTCGTGGCTAAGGATTCATGTTTCTTTGTCAAAACATCAGACATGTTGGCAAGAATATAGACACGATCCTTGTCATTCGCCTTAAACTATCAATCATATGCTTCCTGAACATTTCAGTTAGCATTTAAGGTTGGGGCTTGAGGACGTTCCTCAATTAAGATAAACCTTAAATCATCTACGACTAGTATTGTATTTAGGTTTAATTTTCAAGTCGTATAATTATCGCCGTTAAGTTTCTCAAAAGCTAAGAGTTGTACTATTAAGCTACTCATGCTGAAAAATAAAACATGAAAAAACAATGTGAGATAATTAAATAACCTCCAATTAAATCACAAGTTAATAACTATTGTAATAGCTAGAGGGACAACAAGAGAGAATAACACAAGAAACTTTGGTGACCTAGTTCGACCAATGATGCCTACGTTTGGGGAGCTGCGCATAGCCCTGATGAGTAATTTTATTAAGTTTCACTTAGTACATAGAAACAACATATGAACTTTGTTCTACTATATGACTATTTAACATGGTCGATAGCTTTAGACATCAGGCTCCCCCTAAATACATGAGTAATCATTCTCGATGGTGTCTGACTTCAGGCTCCCCCTGAGTGCATTAGTGAATATTTCAGACGATATCTTCATACTCCACTGAAGTTTCTGCTATGATCACTCAAATCACTTCTTTGTCCTGTTTATTACTCATCTTATAAATCAACTTAGATCGACATCCAAAACCTTTAGACATAAGATCGCACTACCTCTTCAAATCTGCAGCTTTGACAATCAGGCAATCGTTAATCGTTAACCTTCAACAATATATCATTTTTACGTTTGGTCGTGAGACACTTTTTTGATAATTGTTTTATATATATATATATGACTTATATATATATTTCCTATTTTCACAAAGATATCTTGCAAGATTCCTACAATAAAGAAGAATCTTTTTATCTTTTGATTATCTTATATTTAGAAAAATAATCTCATATTTTCTTTTATAAAAATCTTCAAAAAAACATATTCTATTTAGGTGAAAAACTACAATCTTTTAAGAACCAATTAATTTAGCAAATATTAATAAGGTACCCATCATTATTATATTTTGCAACAATATTTCAAACGTTTAGAATAACCTCCACCAAAGCGTAGTCGATTATTCCTTCTTTGAACCAAGACAATCTTGACTAGATGCTAACTCTTGCATATCTCATATTCCTATAGCACTTAGTTATCGCTACTTTTGTCGAGAATATACTAACAACATAGTAATTCTTGTAAGTGTAACCCTCAATTTTCAGATTTATGAGATAAGAATCATAATGCTTAAGAAAGTGGAAACCCAATATGATATCCTATCCATATATGGTGTTCGCAGTGTTCTGAATCTTATAATACAACCTTCTAAAGGGATCAACGCTGCAGGATAGACAAGCAGGCGCATTATAAGAGTCTCACAGTGCGACCTAATGGAAGAGACCATGGGATGTGTTGTCACATATCCCTTACCTGCTTACTATAAGCTACTTCCCCTATTCACCTTGATATTGATCCATGCAAACACTCTCGGAAGAGAGTTCGCTTCTCTACACGGCCCAAAACCTTGCATGGACCTCACTGTGTGAACTCTCAAGAATGCTAAAGCTAAAAATACGCTACTTTTTTTCTAACTAAAGTGTTCTAAGATAGTTTTAAAGGGTACTCATAAAAATTAGGATCATATTTAGGTTAACTTAAACAAATCCTAAGATTAGGTGAAACATTCAAGCATAACCATTATACTAGATTTTAACCTACAATATCTAAGTGACAAAACAGTTTTATTATCTCACATCTCTTATGCATGCTCATAAAACTAGGTTAACTAGGCTCAATGACTAATTACGTTCTCCAAGGTTAACTAGGCTCAAAGACTAATTACGTTCTCCAATGTTAACTAGGCTCAAAGACAAATTACGTTCTCCAAGTAGCAGGTGTTTCGTAAGCCGTCAACTTAAGAACCTCCATTCTTAGTCATCTTATCTGACTTGTTGACAAGATCGAATCAGATGAGCGTCCAAGTTGTATTTGTTATAGATTTTAAAAGTCTACTTGATTTTATAACATATATCTATGGACTAACCTATAACATACATTCAATATTATATAACCATTATATTAAGAAATTAATTAATATGGATTTTGATTTATTTAAATTTTAATGAAATCATATTTAATTTAATTAAATTAATCATTAATTAATTAATTAATTAATTAATTATATTAAATCATATTTAATCAAAATTAACTTAATTAATTAAACAATTAATTAATCATATCAATTTATTTCCATATTAATTAATTAAAATGCATATACTATACATTATAACCATTATAACATACTTTCAATGTATGAACATGTTAACCTATGGTGGAATTCTAAACTTATATGACATACTTTATGCACATACAATTTAAACTTAACCTCCATAACTACAAGTCTTCTTGCAGACAAGCTCTTCCTCACATAGTCTTGGCCGTCCATTTTCACTTACTAACCTCTTAATAGTCATGACCAACTCCTTTCACAAAATCAAACCTTGCTAACCTCTTAATAGACCATCTCGCCTAGCATCCCTTGTCTACTAAGCATCCTCAAAACGTCGGACTTATCCTTTAGAGGTTATTCTCATGGTTTGGCCTCCTAATACATGATCCAAACACCGCTTGGGAGGTTTTTAATCAATTCTTGGCCACCCAATGAATGTTATTAGAGGTTATTTAGTGTCATCTTGGCCACCCACCTAACCTCTAAATGCCTAAATCTTCTTCCTTGGGACATTTAGCCAATTTTTTAACTTCCCTTCTTTAGCTTAAACACTTTAATACTTTTTTCGAGAATTTTTTCTTATGTTTGGCAACTCTTAACAAATTTCAAAGATAAAAAAATTTGGGGTTACACACGAGTGGCAAGGACGTGCTCAGACTACACGCGTGACCATGCGCGTAGAGGTTAGCATGCAAGGCACATGGTCGTGATGCGTGCAATTGTCCGGCCAAGACGCACGCGGTGCCTCATTTCAAGGTTAGCATGCGGCGTACGACACCCTTCAGTGAGGTTAGCATGCTGCAAGGTCTGTCCAGGCCATGCCCGCGCGCCAAGCATAGCCACCATGTCACTATGAGCTAATAGGCCATTTTGAGTTTTTTTTTTGTTTTTTTTTTGCTATTTTTAAATTTTTTAAGGAAATTCTTGGATATTTTCATGAGCAAGGGATTAGTGACGAACTAAATGTGAACTTTTTAGGTCAAGAAGAAATTGAAATCAAGGATCAAATCAAAATGATTTCTCAAATGTTCATTATGATTTATTGCTCAAAGTATGTTTCAAGAAAATGTTCAAGTTATTGTTTCTATGGTGTTTGCAAAAGCGTAAATACTTCACAAGTTCATTTCTCAAAAGCTATGCTATGATTGACTGATATTAATTATGAAAGAAAAAGAACGTTTCAAAATTTTCAATTATGTTTTATCCTAGCCCGAATATTAAATGGGACCTATTGTATACATGTGGTTAACTCCATACTGATGGTAGGGTTGGCGAACCTATTTTTAACTATGGGCCATCAGAAGGGTATATTGTTATGACTTAAAGGAGGGGGACTACAATAAAAGTTGTTTATATTGACTATTTCGTCTTAGGACAAAGAGGTTTAATACTGCTTGTGGCTATGGATCATGTCTTCCAAAAGATATGCAATGTTACTAAAAGTTTAATGTTTCCAAGTATCATGTTATGAAATAAATGTTATTTAAGCTACAACTTTATGATAAACTGTTTATGAAAACTTGTTTTATGAAACTGTCCCTCACTATCTCTTTTGACTTACTCTTTCAAAATGTTTTTCCTTTTTCCAAGTATAGATTGTGAATCTCCAAGTCCTGGACGTACTACTGTCAGGCCAATCAATTGTCGATCATGAAAAAGGAATTACTATATTAAAAATGTATTATCATATGATTTGTGAAAACTTGTAGCTTTTATGCTTCATTTGTTCTTCATTAAATGTTGTTTATTTAAAGGTCATTTCCCAAATGGACTACACTTCAGTCTTGATATCTAAAGTAAAAACTTTCGCTTGCAAATTGTTTTAAGATTAGAGGTTAAGGATTAGCTAGCTGGTATCATTTCAAAGGAGAATGATGTCAATTGACATCATGGCATCTTCCGAATCTAGAGCAGGTGATCTGGGAGGGGGTGTGATAGGAACATTTTTAAATATAGTAAAATAGACTAAAATATTTACATATAACAAAATTTTGGATTCTACCAATGATAGACACTGATAGACTTCTATTACTGTCCATCAATATGATTGATAGAAGCATATCAGTGTCTATTAATGTCTATCATTGATAGAATATGAAATTTTGCTATATTTTGTAAATATTTTGTCAAATTTCCATTTTTGAAAGTTCTTCTATATTATTCTCTCATAGTATATAGTTTTAATATTTAAATCTAATTTAAACAAACTATATATTATAAGGTATTTGTATGCAACACCTAAAACCTTGTTTAATTCTGTTATAAGCTAGTAAAGGAATTTTATGGACCGACATTTATAATCACTAATGATACAAGATTAATTAATTAAACTCTTTAATTAATGAATCAATATTCATTAACTATAGACCATTCCATTATAGACTCATAGTTGCACTCTCATGAATTATATAATATTTATTATATGTCCTTTGATTTTTAACCATCTCCTGTAAGTCAATCTTTCACAAGATGTTTGTAACTACAAGTTGGTCAAATTACCATTTTATCCCTATAGTTACTTATCGTTTCGTAAAGACCATTAATTCTTTAGTGAACAATATTTTTATTGTGCAACCATAAACAAAATCTCGCTCATACCAATGAGAGAGTGAAGCCTCATTATTCAAGTTTCGGAGTCAACACTTAAGAAAACAACCTATCTACTATCCTAAAGGAAGGAAGGAGTAAATTTCGTCTTGTGACGCTTGTTCTCAGCTTCTCACTCGGTATCTTCCTCAAGATGGTAGACTTATTGAGTCAACAACTCAAACGACTCTCACTTATACAAATCAAAGGACAACCCTCATGAGTAGAAAAATTGAGTTACATGGTTATCATTTGAGATATCAATCCCTTTAGTTGGACTGTGTTATAACTAGAGAATATATATTCCATGACCTAGTCTTATTCAATCTCATTATATAGGATTTTCTAACTCACATGTCTATACACTTACAATGTTTGTAACATTCACAAAGTTGGTCGTATCTATAGTGTTGTCAAAGGATAAGACATTTAACCTTATCCATGTACTATATACTTAGGTTATTACTTGAAAATGATCCACTTGCATATCAATCATATACTGTTCAAGTTACATCACACCTTAGATCTTAGTGTTAACATAAATACTTTAAATCTATACAATAGATTAACTCAAGATCATTCATGTCAATTGTCTAGAATAAGTTATATACCAGATTTCATTCCTTAATGGGATCTTTTTCTTGATGGGATACAAAACATTTTGATAGCGCTTTTCCAACATAGTAAAAAACGTTATCAAATTTTGAATAGCATTTTTTTCCACGTTATAAAAGACCTTTGTAGCATCATATATGTGATTGCGTTTTCTTGTAGTGATATTAAATATATGCAACTAGAAAGCAAAGGAGAAAATTAAAATTTTAAGATGAAAAACTATAAAATATTGTTATTTTCCTTGAATATATGAATAATGGATTCTATTTACAACAAAATTGAGAAAATAAAATACAACCACTCAACAACTAAATTTATTAGTTTGCATTTGTCTTACAAAATAAAAAAATAGAGGGAAAAAACTTATAAAATCAGTAAATTGCTTGAACCTTGAGAGAAATGGTCTTTTGTTCCATCTCTTCCAATACGTGAGAATCGATAGAGTTCTTTCTTCCATGCTTTTCATATTTTGTGAGAACTAGTACCGGTGTTTTCTCCGCTCTCTTCAATATGTGAGTTCTTCACTGTGTGAGAGAATTAGTGGTGAGGTATTTTATCCACAATTTTCAATATGTGAGAAAGAGTGTCTGGCTTACCAAAATTTAAAATTTAGAGGACAATTAAGAAGTTAGAGAACTGAAATTTTGGAGAATGTTTCTCCCCTTAATCCCACGCTTTCAAGTCTTAAATTCAAATTAAATGACCCTAGTCCCAAAATATGAAAATTGTATTCAACAAAATCGTAATTAACCGTAGATTATTGTGACGTAATAATGAAGAGTATTAAAAGATATATATATATATATATATATATATATATATACACAAAATAACAAAAATAAAAATTAGAGAAAATTGCAAGATTGCTATCTCCAATTTCTTCCGAATCTCACCAATACTCTGTATTTTCACGAGACCCACCAAAGGTCTCTATGCATGGGCAAAGAGGCAAATTGACGGTGGCTTACATGATCACCAATAAAATGTAATCTTGAAACTCATTGGCAACAAAAATGAGGTTATAATTCCTAAAAATATAGGTTTATATGGTCCATGGATGATGTCATTTGTTTCTCCATCTAATATCTATTATTAATATTTACAAAATAGATAATGATCAACCATTGTTAAAAGAAAAAGAAAAAAAAAAAAAAAAAAAGCAAGCAAGCTCAATCACATAAATTTTTTGTACCAAACATATATATTTTTAGTCTATCTAAAAGAATATATTAAATTCCCTTTCTAGAAAAAACAAAAAAAATATATATTAAATTAAACTTGGCTATTTTAATTTTATTTAAGTGTATTAGCTAATAATTGAGAGATATATATTTTGGCGTAGGGCTTTTTGTAAAGGGAATATATATCTTCAAGGCACCAAATTCCTTTCATCTCTTTTTCACACGGCCCACATTTCAATATTATACTATTAATATTAATTTTCTTTTCATTCTTGTCAATTATTTGTTTGTTTTAAACCTTGTCTAATAATTTATTTTATTTTTCGTGTATAGTTTTTTTCTTCATTAAACTTATATAAGCATTCATTCTACCCTTCCATTCTTGTTTTATCTATTTGTTTATCAATATTTTCAAAATTAAATAATAAAAAAGATAAGTTTTTAAAAATTTAATTTTGTTTTTGAAATTTAACCAAAAATTCAACTCCTAAACTTAAGAAATCTATAAATCATTATAAAACTGTGAGAAATAGGCTTCATCTTTGTAAAATTGTGAGAAAATTGGTTTGATTTTCAAAACCTAAAATAAAATTATCATTATGTACAAACTTTTTAAGTTATAGATATAGTTTTATTTTGTCAAAATGAGCATACCTCAACTGACAGAATACATATATATTAACTTCAATGTCAAAATGTTATTGACATAACTTTTTATTCACATGAGGTTTTTGAAGAGTTTCAAGAAATTGGACTTGTGTTGATGTTGTGTTTGTATTGGTTTGATGTGATATTGTTCGAGCTCTAGTGCAATTCCCTAATTTGATTTATGGAAGCAGAGCACGTGATATTCTTGAAGTCATAGTCTTGGAAGAATATTTTTATCTTCAAGGAACTTAAGCTTCAAGTGTGGTCCAATCTCCAGGAGTTAAAGAGTCTTTTGATTGTTTGGGAGAATTCTCTCTAGGTCTTTAGGGAGTAAAATTTTGTGAACTCCACCAATAAAGAGAAGTCTTCTATTTATAGAGTTTTCTTGTGGACTATATAGGTTTGGGCTTGTTGGTTGATGGATCAGACCCCTTGGGCTCGACTATATGGATTTGGACCTCATTTAGCATTTTTAGCTAACAAAGATTTAGACAAAATACCTAATTTGACTATAAAATTTCACAAATATCCTAAAATGACATTTTTTTACTTAATTAGGAATTTACATATTTTTTGGACAATTTTATCCTTACGATTAACATTAATTATATATGTAATTCGTAATTAATAAGTATTTTTTTTATCTTATTTACATTATATTTATCATTATTGTCTAAAATATAACTTCCTTAATTATGTTTTTAATTAATGTAAAATATTTATTATTCCACCAAAAACGTTACCTTATATAATTGATTATAAATTATAATCAAACCATATATTTAATTATTTTATAATATATCTTTGAATATGGAAATATTTTTCAAAAATCTATTTCTTAATCAAATCATCTCCACTTAATTTCTCGTCTCCATTGTCCACCGCCTGCACGTTATCCAATTTCTCCACCAATTCTGTTACATCCTCTGCCAAAATTCAATTGAATTTCTTCACTAATTCCATCCAGTTTCGTTATTTCCTTCGTTCGCCTGCACATTATCTCAACATTTTCACCAATTCCATCCGCCGGAAATCAATTAAATTTCTTCGCCAAATCCATCCGCCTGTACATTATCTCAATTTTTTTCATCCTTTCATTCGCCTCATACATCCGGTTAGTTGTCTTCTTCAATTCATTATATTTTTTTGTACTCCATTAAATCATAGTATTCCTTGAACGTTTAACGTTTTATTCCCAAAGAATTGTTTTAGACATATACCACTTCATATATATAATTTCATATATAACATCGTAGATTTCCTAGAACGTTTTAAACTTCGATTCCGTAATATTGCATTTAGATATATACCACTTGATATATACAATTTATATAAATATATTGTAACACCCCATAAATTTAGGGAAATTATTATGGGTATTACATTAAGTGGACTTCGAAGTTGAGGAATGTATTTGGTGTTTTGTGTTGGATTAATTAAATATATATACATGGGTGTGTATATTTAATTAAAGATTATGGAGTTTGGTAGAATTTGTTTTTAATTAAGACATGAGAGCCAAGTATCCCAAGTTGTTCATAAATTAGAACTTTCGAGGACGAAAGTTGTTAAAGGAGGGAAGATTGTAACGCCCCAAAAATTAAGATAATTTTGGAGTTAATTATCTTAATTTCGTTTAATTAGTTTTAATTTATTGGGCGTTATTTTGAATTCATTTAATTAGAATTATTTGTTTATGTGGGAATTAAAATTAATTAAATATTTCTTGGATGAATATTTAATTACTTAGAGGTTTTGGCATGTAGTGTTTGTTGAGTTTTTGATTAAATGGTAAGTTAAGAGAATTGAGTAAAGTTGTGGATTTTTAGTGTTGTTGAGATTGAAATTAATTAAATAATTATGGATGTTATTTACTTAAATTGTAGAGCGGAAAGTTGTTGGAGATTTGATAATTATATGTATATGTTGAAAAATATATATAATTATTATGTGAAAGGGAAAGATAATTATATTTGTTGAAATATAATTATTTAAGGAAAAGATAAATAATAATTAATTATGGTGGAAGATAATTAATTATTTTGGAGAAAGATAAATAATAAACACATATATTTATTACCTTCTTTGTTATTATTATTTTTCTCTCACCAAATTCTACAATAAACACATATATTTATTTAAACCATTATTCTCTCTTTTAAATAAATATATATCTTTTTTGTCCAATCAAATCAACCATCTCTCTCCTCATGGATTAACTATATTCCAAACAAATATAATTATATTCTATAATATAATTAACTACACTTTTCCAAATTATTAATTCAATATATATATATATATATATATATATATATATATATATATATATATATATATATATATATATATATATATATATATATATATATATATATATATATATACTCAATTAAATTCAATTCCACCAAAACCAACTTTTTCCCTCCAAAATCTCAAATTAACTTAAATTCTCAATTAATTTAATCAATCAAATCATTTCCAATAAATCACTTGTAACTTCCAACATGAAATATCTTAACCCAATCATAACTTCACTCTAGAAACAAGATTTATCTTTCTACAGAATAATTAATTATCTTCCACAATAATTAATTATTATTTATCTTTCTCTAAAATAATTAATTATCTTTCACCATAATTAATTATTATTTATCTTTTCCTTAAATAATTATATTTCAACAAATATAATTATCTTTCCCTTTCACATAATAATTATATATATTTTTCAACCTATACATATAATTATCAAATCTCCAACAACTTTCCACTCTACAATTTAAGTAAATAACATCCATAATTATTTAATTAATTTCAATCTCAACAACACTAAAAATCCACAACTTTACTCAATTCTCTTAACTTATCATTTAATCAAAAACTCAACAAACACCACATGCCAAAACCTCTAATTAATTAAATATTCATCCAAGAAATATTTAATTAATTTCAATTCCCACATAAACAAATAATTCTCATTAAATGGATTCAAAATAACGCCCAATAAATTAAAGCTAATTAAACAAAATTAAGATAATTAACTCCAAAATTATCTTAATTTTTGGGGCGTTACATATATGTTGACATACAGTTTTTGAAAAATATGATATATCAGTTCTGTTATTTAGTGTATATATACCCCTTCATATATACAATAATACATATAAATTGACTTACATTTGTCGAAAAATAGGATATGTTAAATTGATTTATGAATAATATATATAAAATAATATATTGTATATTTTATGAATGAAAGGTTATGTTTTCAATTTGCTAAATTGATTTATGTATTTTATTTCAAATATTCATATTGTATGTAAAAAATAATAAGTTATGTTTGAAACAATAGTGATTAAGTATGAATTATTAAATATAATAAATTGAGGAACTTTGATTAATACGCTGAAATTTATGAAAAAATATGAAAATAAAATAATTAAACTAAAACATGAAATATGAATATTTCAAATAAAATTCTAAAACAACATATTAAAAATCTAATAATAAGAAGGAAAAACTAATTCAATAAGGAAACTTATATCCCTTTCGGTTATGGCCAACACGTCCACAATGGCCACATTTAACGCGTCTCTTGAACTTTATTTTAGAAGAAATTTTAATCTTCTTTGGTCGACCAATTGAACGTTTTACATTCGGAAGGAGGATGAAAACTTCAATTTCTGTGTTATTGAATATATGCACTAGTATATTTGTAACAAATCACATAACATAAATGTATTATGCAGTAGTAGAAAAAAAAAGGAAACAATACAAAACATGAAAGAAAAAAATCTGAACTATATGTGTCATTAAATACCTGTTATTGTATATATACAGATGTATATACTGATAACATCATCTATGTATTTAGTGATATATGATGAAATTCAACTACAGTTTATGTATTATTGAATTTATACAGTAGTATATATGTAACAAATCACAGAACATAAATATTAATAAGATGTATATATATGATAAAACACTTAATTGAAGTAGATTAAACAATGGTATATAAATGTATATGTTGTCCATGAAAACTTTACTAAACAAAAATATGAATAAGATGATTGGAACATGCGGTAATAATTGAATATATGCAATAGTATATAAATTGAGTAAGAAAAGATTACAGAACATGAGAAAAAATCTGTGTATGTATTATTGAATATGTGCAGTAGTATATATGTAACAAATCACAAAACATAAATGTATCATTAAGTAGCATATGTGAAGAATCAAAATAGGAGGAACATTACCGAAATATATGTTACAAGACGGAGGAAGAAAGAACAAATTTTTTAACAAAAAAATATATGCTACGAAATGAAAAAGGAAAGAAAAAATTTTTAAGGAAAAAATTATATGTTACGAAACGGAAGAATAAATAATATACGAAAAAAAAAAGATTAACTGTATCATAAGAAGCAAATTGGAAGGGAAGAAGAAAGAACTGTTTTTTTTTTTTTTTTTTTTGTAATAGAAATCAGAGAAGAATGTCGATGCCAGAATTGATGATCGTGAGAAAATAACTTTTGGTTGGACATTAAATTGAAAATATTTATTATGTAGGATAATTTAAAATATTATTACCATATAAGATAATAATTTATACCATATTTAAATGATTCCAAAGGTAATAAATATTACGTTAATAAATTCAAATATATATGTATTAATAATTAAGGAAGTTACACTTGATATAATAAATATGGTCATTGATAATTAAGAAAAATATTATTCAAAATTAATAAAATTTGGGTAATAAAGTAAATTCGCCAATTCTTTTGTGAAAAATGTTAGCTCTTTTAGGACTTTTATGTAATATATTAGAAAGAAAGGTTCATTGTGTGATATCATGTAGCAATTTAGGTTATTCTAGTTAAAATCCCTTTGGCTAAATTAACTCACTAAAAGAATAACAAGATCGAAGGTTTACGTTGGATAAATAGCAAAATTTAATTTAAATTGATAAAATAGCAAAATCGAAAAATATGGAGAAAAAGCTATTGCTACAATGTCGTAAATGCCCCTAATTTAATGGTGGCAAACTTGCATCCCAAATACAATTATTTCACAAACCACAACTACCCCATAATTGACACAATCTCCCAAAAAACAATGATTACATTAATCCGTTAATTTTTCCCTATCAACACAATCAAATCAATTAAAACCTATTAAAATTCTAATTTCCCCCGAAAGCCAAATTTCATCTCTATCAAAATTTCTTCAATTTTTTTCATATTTTCTTCAACTCAAAGACAAACGTTTCATATTTTCTTTAACTCGTGTGCAAAAGAAGGTTACCATGTATCATACTTATCAAACCTTTCAAATCCTTCGTACCTTTCAAACCCTTCAAACTCATACACCTTTCAAACCCTTTAAATCCTTCACACCTTTCAAACCCTTCAAGCATTCAAACGTTCAACGAAAATAGGGCCACCAAAGAGGATTCTTTAAATCCTTTAAATTCTTCAAACCTAAAAGGATTCCAACTTCATCCTATGTAGAAACGATGCGAACTTCTAGCTTCATTCCCTTCAAACCTTCAAACTCTTGAAACTTGAAAGGACCCCAACTTCGTTCTCTATAGAACTTTTGTCCCCTTCAAACCATCAAACACTTCATAAATTTGGTGCAAAGCCAGGAAGTATTCAGGTTTTTCTTCTTGCAGAAGAGACTCTTCATCAAAACGATTCCAGATTCGGCGCAAAGGTTTGTTTTCACCATTTTTCTTTCCTTCGCTCGAGTTCCTGATGCTTAGGGAAATTATTCTTAACACTCTAATACTTCACAATTGTGGCATGTAGAGCAAGAACAACTGTAATTCGTTCACGATTATCAAAAATCACATTCATATGATCTCTAAACTATTTCTAAGGTTAGAAAGGAAAATGTAAAATGAAGAATAATGTTTATTTTCGTTTTTAGTTATGAAATATATATATATATATAGATATAGATAGATAGATATATTTGCGAATCTAAATTATTTATTTTTTAATTATTGTTTTAAATTACATTAAAATATACTAAAAGATATTCCCTTGATCTTTCGAACAACAACAGAAAATTGTTTTATATTTATAAATGTTTATTCCATTTATATGTTGTAGAACAATTATAAATAAAAAAAGAGAAGGGAAAAGGAAGAAGAAGAGTCAGTGACAGATTACAAGCTCCTGGAATTACTGGTTCCAAAAAGCCATCAATAAAGGAGGTCGAAAATCTATTAAGTTCAGACAAGGTATTAATGTAAATTTTTCAATGACACAAATCTCCTAAATGCTAATAAATTCTCATATGAATACCTACAAGAGAGACCAGAAGATCCAATGGTTGAGGGATCTTCAAAGAAGAGGGGAAGGAATGAACCTCCAAAAGATAAGAATGCTGTGAAGAAAAAATTGAGAATGAAGAGCTTGGTAATCCGTCATATTTATATTTTTTTTAAGCAATATAGTCAAATTTGTGAGATTGAGGTATGTGCAGGTTGCAAAAAGGAAGAGAAGGTATGGTGTCTACATTGTTGTACTTCAAATTCAATTAATAAAATGTACTGTATTTAGTAAATTGATAATAGAAACTTTAACCAACAAATCTTTCTAAACAGGAGAATACTGAAAGTGAAAATGATAAATAAGAAGAAGAAAACAAACACAAAGAAGGAGAAGGTGAGACAGATGTGAATGAGGAACGTAGTTCAAGAACAAAAGAAACACTGAAACAATTGAAAAATCAATAGACAATAGCAAGAGGAAAAATGATACAACGAAGGGAAAGAAGGTAACAATCTATCACTTTTGATATATATATAAAGGTTTTATGGAATATATAAATCATTTGATGGTTTATAACAAATCATAGGTACATAAAAAGTTCTAAAACAGAAGAAATGGGCAAAGAGGAGAAAAGGAGCAAAGGGAAAGCACCAGTTGATGAAAAGCATAACATGCACGGTAGAAATACAGATCAAATTTACTCGAAATGCATCTAACTATTTAGATGTTAACAGCATAATTATCGTAATTAAACTAAATTAGGGTTGAAGAAAATCATACCGTCGTAGCTTCCTGATTCCTTGACATCTCCTCATGAACACGAACTCGAGGACCACCACCACTAGAGTTTATCCACTATTCTCCAGACTCAGAATCGTGGGACCCAATTAAGTGAAGGAATTAAGAGAGGTATATGAAAATTGAAAGGTGGGACTTACAGTTGAGATTTTGGAAGAGAGAAAAAAATTGAAATATTTTGTAATTCAAAATTACTAAAAATTGACAATAGTCTTTTTTATTTGAAAAAAAACATATTTATAACCAAATTACAAGAAAAAATGCATGTAATTTGTTCATAAAATGTCAACACCTAACATTCCACTAACCATTAGTGAAACTTAGTGGGCTTCTGAATATGATTCCATATTTATTTTTTTAATATTTAAATCATATTTAAATATCAAGCTTTATCTTAAACTTATAACCGACAACTATATCACATATATTCATCGATTTCTCTCTTTTACCTAATTCAAACAATTCAAATTATTCGAACATATTTTTATAAGTTAATTCCATATGAGCTAGTGAGGGAACCTAATTGACCTATAGATCATAGGCTCCAACAATCCAAAATTAACTGGCTAAACCCTTTTAGTCCAAGCTTGTCACACCCCCTCCCGGATCACCTGCTTGGATCCAGAAGGTGGCGTGATATCAATTGAAATCAATCACTTCTAAAACAACTTCATCTTACCCTTAACATGAAACATAAAATATTTATAAGCGAAAGTCTTTAAATTTCGATACAATCTAAAATCGTAGTGTAACCCAATTGGAAATGACCTTTTATAAATACCATGTAAATATAATAAACATAGAAAGGATAATTTTCACAAAACATGACAACATTTCTAGTAAATCATTTCCTTTCTTGATTGGAAACTGATTGGCCTAACAGAAGTAAGTTTAGCACATGGGGATTCACAATCTGTACCTAGAAAGAGGGAAAACATTTTAAAAGAGTAAGTCGAAATACTTAGTGAGTAACAGTTTTATAAAACATGTTTTCGTAAACAGTTTAACATGAAACTGAAGCTTAAATAACATATATCAATAAACAGTCATGTCATAACATGATACTTGAAACATTGAACTTTTGCATAACCTTTGGAAGAAAATGTTCCATAGCCACAAGCAGCATTAAACTTCTTCGTCTTAAAACGAAAAAGTCGATAGGAAACTGGTTTCACTGTAATCATCCTCCTTTAAGGCATAAAATATACCCTTCTTGATGGCCTATAAACTATAATCTCGTCAACCCCACCATCAATATGTAGCTAACCACATGTATACAATAAGTCCTATGGAATATTTGAGCTAGGATAAAACATATTGAAAAGCATTGAAACATTTCCTTTGCTTTCATAACATGTCAGTAAATCATTCAAACATAGCATAGTTTGAGAAATTAGTTCAAGAATCATGTATCATAAAACATGTCTTTGAATAATAACTTAGAAACCATGCTATATAAATAGTTTTCAAATCAATGTGTTACTCATAATACCTAAACTGATATTTAGTCTTAAAAATTCATTAAAGTCTCCTTCTTCTGAAAAATTTACATTTAATCCTTAATTAATCCTTTGGTAATAAAAATATTCAAAACGTTCCTTAAAATTCCCAAAAATATCTAAACAACCCAAAAAGGCCTCTTCGACATTTACTAACATGGTGGTTGGGGCTTGGCATGCGTGCGTGGCTTGGGGGCCTTGTTGCATGCTAACCTCGCTAAGGGTGCCTTGCGCTAGTGCTAACCTCACAATGAGGTTGATAACTTGTAGAAATACAAGTGATTGTAGCCTCTTTTATAGAATAATGAGGTGAAAATGCAAAAGTGTATCAAAACACCATAATTATGTTAAAAAAAAGCACAAGTATTTAGAAATACACTTAACATAAGCATCTATGTCTGTTTTACCACGTTTCAGTGTCTTAATGCAGGAATAAAAACAAAAGAAGAGGTTAGTGAATCACATAGGATATCACACAAAAGCTACGTGAGAAGAGTCCACCTGGCGAGAAAAAATACTAGGCGAAAGGCTCCATCGCTACGCATGGATGATTCACTTTAAGACAAGCATCATAGTTGGGGATGATGGCTTAACAATGGCGGCTTTCAGCGTTGACATAATCAAAAGAATAGAAGTTTTTCGTCGAAAGTTGCCTATATAAAGGACCCATCACCATCATGAAAAGGTTTGAATGGACCCAAGGAGGTCCGAATAAGCCAAGGTAGTGTGGTGTGAAAAGTCATATGTTGATCTTCAACCAAAATCTAGAGAGTGGCAGAAATGAGTAGCCTTTCCACCGTCTATAAAGAAATTCCTTCTTTTCCTCTGACCTGGCTGTGAGTAAGAGCTTAGAGTTTGAAGGAAAGGAAGTCCATTTCCGACTTCCCCTAACTTGTAAACATTTTTCACTTTCTTTTCTTCCCATTTTTGTATTATTTATAACATATGTTGTTCATATTGTACAATGGTCGAAGGCCTACATTCTTGAATATACATTACATGTATTTATCATTCCAATCCATTTATTTATCTCTTTACTACTCACCTCTCAATGTGTTGTTCGTAGTTTAGTCTCATGATAAGTTCTTGATAAGTTGCTTTGCTTATAAGTTGCTTTGCTTTTAATTCTTTTCGCACGCAAGAAGGAGTATGGAGACAAACTCGACCTTGGTGAGACAAATTTCATCATTTATACCCCAAAAGGAGGACAAGTGTGAATAATAGGCATCAAGAGGTTGTTGTCCTTAATCGCGAAGCTCTATACGCCTTATAAGTGAATCCTTGTAGATATATCTCACCTAACTAAGTTGAGTCATTTGTACCTCGAAAGGAGAATAAGTATCGCATTTAAAGACTTTGAGTGGAGTTTACCTTAATCATCAACTAGTTATGAGAGCGATATCGAATCAAGGCTTTCATGGTTTAATCGCCTAGTCATGTATAGACATTCATTCACCCATTCTTCATACAAGTTAGTTCACATTTTCATTTTACATCCATCTAATTCTCCTTTACTGAATTTCTAGAGTACATAAGTTGCTATAGTTCAGTTCACATTAATTTATTCATTATTTATTATTCTTTTATACCGCCTAATTGATAAGTAAATCGTAGAATTAAGTTTTGATATCAATTCCCTGTGTTCGGCTCTGGATCATTTGGATAAATCTATTGCTCCGCGTATACTTAGACGAGCAATAGAAAAACTTGTACATGACAAGGACTTAGCTTTAATATGATAAATAGAGGCATTGGGAGCATTTTGCACGCAATGATCATGTTTGAACGCATAATGAAGAGATTTTTAAGGAGCATTTCGAGTGCAATGATCTTGAATCAATGACACATTATAAAGAGTAAAATATAGTTTACCTCACTATTCCACAACAAAAAACAAGCAAGTTTTTGGCACATGAACCAAAAACCCCAACAGGAGGTATTGCGTGCGTCCTAGCCACGTGCCTAGTGCACCCTTCATCGCGTGCCTTGTGCATTGTTTGCATGCACAACCTTGGCCTACACTCTAACCTCTTCTCGCAAGGTCATGTACGCAGCCTGAGAGCATCCTTCACCGCTCGATTGTGCCATGGCCTTATCGTGCACCACAAATAAGCCTAAAATGACCTTTATGAAAAATAAAACCACGTCCATCTCGCCTAGAGATGCATGACACTTAACCACTGCCTAGAACTTCATTTTCATCGAGAAACATGACTCAAATTTGAAAAATCATAACATAAAATCCATATCTCTCTTGACAAAACTTTATTCTACAAAATTTCTCTAAAATGTCTTAACTTTCTTACCTCAAATTTTCAAAACCAAAATCTAAAAGGCATTCTTTGTATCCTTCATGAAGTGTACCTTGCTCAGATTCTCCTCCAAAATGACCTTCTCGCCTTTCCTTACTTTAAACGCCAATCTTCTCACCTTTAAATTTTATAGAAGCCCTCTTCTAAGAATTAGAAACAATTTCTGAAATTTTAAGAGTTATTTGAGGTAAATGGCACGAGTGGATTGTGAGAAATCCTTATGTGATGTTGCTTATTTATAGGGGAGCCTTGCATGAAAATGATATGACACCTCCTACATGCTTAATCCAATTTTAAATCTCCTTAATCCACATCCTGCTTCTAATCCACCACCACCTTGGTTGCAAAAGTGCATGTGATTAGCTTAAGATTCTTGGATTAACTTTGAACTGATTGCCATAAATTTTCCACGTAGCTTGCCGAAAACTCCTAACCTTGTCAAGATGCTAACTAATCTCTGTAGCTTTTCTCACATGTTGTCTTAAACACCTAACCTTGTCAAAACGCCCAATTAACCTCTATGGTCCTTCTCGTATAGCCTTGCTGCCCAACTCATGCTTGCTAATCTCATAGTTCCTTCTCACCTAGGATATGACCAATAAAATCAAGCCTTGCTAACCTTTTAAGTTATCTCGCCAAGCACATTATTAGTCATTCTCGCCTAGCCATCCTTCTCTACCAACCACTAAATCCTTCTTCTCGCTTAGCAAGTCTAAGGCTGTCAAGCCATCAAGAATGCCTAGACCTTACCTTCGAGGTTATCTTCATAGTTTTGGTCGCCCAACACATGCCTTAAACGCCTAGTTTGGAGGTTGTCAACCCTCGTTCTGTCGCCCAATGTAGGTCTTTTAGAGGTTATTTAGTGTCATTTGGTCACCCACCTAACCCCTAAATGCTTAGTTGTTCCTTTTTTTTAAGACTTAGCAAATTTTTTGAACTTTCTCTCCTTTTCACATTTCCTCTTTGCTGGAAAAAAAAAACTCAAGAGCATGCAGCAGAAGACTAAGGATCATGCTTTACTCTATATGCATCTAAACGATTTAGAAACTAACATGCAACTACTACACGAAAGACCTAAACGAAGAGTATAAAAGTTAAACGATGGGCTTACCTTTGTAGTTCACAACTTCTTCTCCGTTCCAAAAAAAAATTCTCTGCCTGAAGATCACGAGCAACGGACAACCACTATGTTGACCTACTAATCTCAAGACCAAGAACCGAGTTGTGGGACTCATTATTGTGAAGTCAATCTTTTGAGAGAAAGATGGAGGTAGGTGTATCGTTTAGCTTGTTTTTATATGATTCATCATCATCCTTTCTCATTCTGAAATGAGAAGTTTAAATAGAAAAACTACTTGCAATTTGCATGCAATTGATTTCATATAAACTCAACACCTAATTAATCCATTAACTATTAATGGAATTAGTGGCTTCTAATTGCATTACAATCTGCCACATTTCCCACTAACATTTAGTAAAAAATATATTTAGTCAAAGGACAATTTGGTCATTTTGCCAATTTAAGTCAAAGTCAAACTTTGACTTTTCTTAGTCTAAAGTAAACTTTTTGACTTTTTGCTATTTTACCCGTCTTGACTAACTCTAACCTCCCGACTATGAATCCGCATTCATTTTTCTAAAATTCAAATCATATTTGAATATAAATCCGGTCAAAGTTTTGTTTTACAAAGTCAAAAGTCAACATGTTGACTTTTACAACTTTGACCGTTTCAAAACTTTCCAAGGTTTTAAATATGAATCTACATTCATATTTATTTAAATCATATTTAAACATAAAGCTTAAAGTTTATATCTATCGACTTATATCTTATATACTTGTCGGTTTCTTTCTCTTTTCCTAATTCGAACAATTTGAATTATTCCAACATATTGTTCTTAGTTGAATCCATATAAGGTAGTAGGGGAACCTAATGGACCTATAGATCATGGGCTTCAACGATTCGAGATTAACTGGTTAAACTCTTTTAGACCAAGCTTAATCAACATTCGTTAACTAATGAGTCATTCCACTAAAGACTCATAGTTGCACTTCCCTCACTATAGATATATTTCTGTCCATCTGATATAACCATGATGAGTAAGTCGATCCTTCACAGGTTGTTCATAATCTTGGTTGGGTCAAAATATCGTTTTACCCTCAAGATTACTTCTTGCCCCTTAAGACCCATTGATCCACTATTGAACAATTGGTTTAAGGTCAAACCTATAAACCTGAATCCTTCTCGGGCCAATGAGAAGGTGGGGCCCCTTGTTCAAGACTTAGATTCAGTCCTTAAGGGAACAACCTATCTACTATCCCAGAAGTGGGTAGAAGTGAATTTCGTCTTGCACCCTATGTCCCTAGCTATCCACTCGGTCGTATCCCTAAAATGGGAGGCTTATTGGGCCAACAATGATGAGCTGACCTCACCTATGCAGATCTAAGGATACTACCGAATGAACAGAAGTTCATAGTTAGCTTAGGATTAAGATCAATTTACCTAGGTCATCATAATTCAAATAGTTTGTTTCTATAGTTTACGGTGTTATAACTAATAGTGACTATTCGTGGTTCCAGTCTTATGCAAACTATTTACATAGGATCCTCTCACTCCCATGTCTCTACATGAACGATTCAGGATTACATCGTTTGTACTAACTACGAAGCGGACCGCATCCATAGTGTTTTTCTATAATAAGGCGTCCAACCTTATTCATACACTATAGACTATTTGGGCTATTAACTCGAACTTAATCCATATTTATGTCTCTACATAAAGTTCAAGTATATTGACAAACTTAGTAAAATAGCCTCGGGACCTTAATATTTATTGGCTTTAAGATTATAGCATTCAATAATAAACTTTATTGAATTAAAGAACAAATACGAGTTTTAGGACATAAATTCCAACAAACTCCCACTTGAACTAAAACTCCAAGTAGGATATACAAAGTTAGAATTTTAATAATGAGAGAAGAGTATATATATAAGTACAATAAACATATATATATAAACTAGGGCATAATCCCAATAAGTCTCCCACTTGTCCTAGTTTACAAACCACGTAGACCTAAACCATGTAGGTGGCTCTCAAAGACTTTAGCCGTGAGAGCTTTTGTAAACGGATCAACCATGTTTTGCTCGGAGGAGATTTTTGTTACCGTAACATCTCCTCGATATACGATTTCCCTGATAAGATGGTTCTTTCTTTTAATGTGCTTTCCTCGTTTATGACTTTTAGGTTCTCATGAATTTGCAACTGCACCACTGTTGTCACAATATAAGGTGATTGGCAGATGCATATTTGGAACAACTTCCAAATCTGTTAAGAACTTTTTAAGTCATACTGCTTCCTTTGCTGTTTCACAAGCTGCTACATATAACCGCTCCTCTATTCAGAGTGAAAACTGATCCTGATGTAGACTTTCTAGCATATTTATCAGTTTAAAAATCAGAGTCAGTGTATCCAGTAAGGATCAAATCCTTAGAATCATATACAAGCATGTAGTCTTTTCTTCTTCTAAGATATTTTAGAATATTCTTAATGGCTGTCCAATGATCACGTCCAGGATTGGACTGATATCTACTAACCATCCCTACTGAATAGCAAATGTCAGGTCTAGTACACAACATTGCATACATCAGGCTTCCAACAGCAGAAGCATAGGGAATGTTACTCATATCCTCAACTTCTTGAGGTGTCTTTGAACATTGTTCTTTAGATAAATGAATTTCATATATGTACGGCAACAGACCCTTTTTGAAATTCTGCATCTTATATCTTGACAACATTTTGTCAATATAAGATGTTTGAGACATGGCTAGTGTTTTTGTAACGCCCCGAATTTTCGAGGTAAATTTTATCTTTTGTGGGGATACGAAACTTTTTTGAATTTAATGTTTTGTAAATTGCTATAATAATAATATGATATTAATTATATTATTATTATTATTTATTATTATTATTATTACTATTATTTAATATTATTATTATTATTATTTAATATTATTATTACATTATTATTATTAATTATATTATTATTATTATTATTATTATTATTAAATATTATTATTATTATTATTATTTAATTTAATATATATATATATATATATATATATATTTTTAAAAAATAAACCCTAACAAACCGCGCGCGTCGTTCCCCAACCCCCCCCCCCCCCCCCCCCCCCCCCCCGTGAATTTTTCTTCTTCTTCTTCTTCTCCCTTCCTCGCCCGACAGCCGCCCGACGTCTCCACCTTCAGTCGACAACGCCCGTTCTTCTTCTTCTTCTTCTTCTTCTCTTCAGCTCTTTCACCCGACAAACACAGCCGCCATCCGCACGTTTTCGTCTTCCGCCCCATTTCTGCATCCGCACATCACCGACGGGAAACACCCAGCGACAGCCGTCCCCGACCGTCCTTCTTGTGGGTTCCACGTACACGACCAGCCATCGACCGTCTCTGCCTCGGTTGTGCAGCGTCGGCCGTCTACACTTAGCATCGACGTAAGTAACCGAGCAAACCTCCTCTGCCACCGCCGCCGTGTGTTTCGCTACCGTGTGGAAATCAAATCGACTCCGAGCCGAGCCGAGCCGAGGACCGAGCCGAGCCGAGCCGAGCCGTAAACTGATCCGAGCCGAGTCGAGCCGAGCCGAGCCGAGCCGAGCCGAGGACCGAACCGAGCCGAGCCAGGCCAAGCTGAGGACCGAGCCGAGCCAAGCCGAGCCGAGGACTGAACCGAGTCGAGCCGAGCCGAGCCAAGGATCGAGTCGAGCCGAGCCAAGGATCGAGTCGAGCCGAGCCGAGCCGAGGACCGAGCCGAGCCGAGCCGAGCCAAGGACCGAGCCGAGTCGAGCCGAGCCGTAAACTGATCCAAGCCGAGCTGCGAGCTGGCCAACCCAAGCCACCAGCCAAGCCGACCCGAGCCGAACACCTCCAAGCCAAGCCGAGCTCTCTGTTTACCGAGCCACCTAAGCCTTCCTTCCTCCACTCCGGTTCACGGTGAGTTTTCGGTAAGGATTGTTTTGATGATTTCCCTAATGTTGCTATATCCGATTCGAGTTGAATATTGGAATAAGATTTGGTCCCACCTTTCATCCCTTGAAGGTATTAAGGAGTTGACGTTCAAGTTCTCGGGTTCCGCGGCAGGCTTGTTTGGAGATAGCTTTCCTTTCCTCGGATAAGTCAACGGATGTCGCTTAGGACCATTCAAAATGACTTCTACTAGTGTCATCGATTAAAACCTTCGTGTTTTCGTTTAGGTGGATCCGTTGAGCGTGGACTCGATCGAGGGGCATAACCGAATTTCAAGTAAGGGTTTTTCTACTACTGGACCTCGGATCGAGGCTGGAAACGTAGTAATCCACAGAGGATTACACGTTAGTAACTGTACTAAATAAATGTATGTGTGTTTGACTTTTAAGTATCGTTGTTATGCTCTTGTCTGATGTAAAGGTAACGCGACCGCTAGTTGTAGCTTGTGTGCCATCGGGTGTAAGGAGTTGATTGCGGATAGACCCCGATGTCGGATGTTCGGTATAGTGTAGTTATGTTAATGGGCTACGTTGTGGATTGGAATTGTATGTCGATGAACCTTAAAGTTTTACGGTTAGGTACGTGGTAGTCTTTTGTCTGGACATTTATTATGGGGTTTGGTCGTGGAAGGACGGTGAGTCCGATTTTGATTGATTAGTTGACTGGATCTAGGGATTATCACAATGATGTGAGAATTGGAAACGCATATAGCAACTGAGGATGTAGTTGTTTAAACCTATACTACCCAGCTGGCGAAGCCTATGGCGAAACTGTAATATGAGTGTTGATGGGGTATGACTGTTGTAGACGGTTTAGTATGGACTGAGGGGTAACGGTTAGCTTCATCTATGGGGTAGTGTGCCTTACGGATATGTGCATCCTTCGGGAGCACTAGACTAATATGTGCATCCTTCGGGAGCACTAGACTGATATGTGCATCCTTCGGGAGCACTAGACTGATATGTGCATCCTTCGGGCGCACTAGACTGATGTGTGCATCCTTCGGGAGCACTAGACTGATATGTGCATCCTTCGGAAGCACTAGACTGATATGTGCGTTCTACGGAACCACTAGACTGTTATGTAGGGTACCCCTGAATAGGAAGTTAACTGTTGTTCCCTAACGGGCCCAGTAGTGGGTCCCTTATTGGGTATGTTTATACTCACCCTTTTCTCTTCTTAAACTTTTCAGGTAAGGGCACAGCGAGGGGCAGACCGACGAGAGGCAGGAAGGACGCGTGAAGGCCATATGGACGCGTCTGGTTTTCTTATTGCTTCCGCTATGTATTTTTGTCAGAATATTTGGTTTGTGATTTTGAACTGATGACTTGAGTTTTTATTTGAAACTTTTGTGACTGATTTAAAATAGGGCCAGAAACTGTTTTTTTTGTAATGTTTCTAACGTTTTTAATGAATCGTAACCGGTCCGTTTTAAATTTTATGTTGTGTGGTCGAGTTTTGGTATTTAGTAGTGACCTCAGCTTAGTCCGGAAAGTTGGGTCGTTACAGTGGGTATCAGAGCCTAAGTTTTAGGTTCTGGAGACTGACTTATAATGTGAGTCTGTGTTTTGTGTCCTTATGGGTAAAACGATCCTTGCCACTCGTCAGGTACGCTCTCATGAAATTATATGTATAACTCTATATGCATTACCTTACCTAAGTTGAACTGCGAAGTTAATTACCATTTATGACTAAAGGGATCATTGGTGGTTGTTAGGGAAATGCCGCCAAGGAGAGGTGCACGTAGGGGTGGCCGAGGAGGCCGAGGAAGGGGAGCAGGACGCGTTTAACCTGAGGTGCAGCATGTAGCCCAAGCCACTGACCCGGCTGCGCCAGTTACTCATGCGGATCTAGCTGCCATGGAGCAGAGGTTTAGAGATTTGATTATGCAGATGCGGGAGCAGCAGCAGCCTGCCCCGCCAGCTCCTGCTCCAGCTCCGGCTCCAGTACTAGTTGCGCCCCAGGTTGTGCCGGATCAGTTGTCAGCAGAGGCTAAACACCTGAGGGATTTCAGGAAGTATAATCCCACGACATTCGATGGGTCTTTGGAGGACCCCACCAGGGCTCAGCTGTGGTTATCGTCTTTGGAGACTATATTCCGATACATGAAATGCCTTGAGGATCAGAAAGTTCAGTGTGCTGTTTTTATGTTGACTGATAGAGGTACTGCATGGTGGGAGACTACAGAGAGAATGCTAGGTGGTGATGTGAGCCAGATCACGTGGCAACAGTTTAAGGAGAGTTTCTATGCGAAATTCTTCTCTGCTAGCTTGAGAGATGCCAAGCGGCAGGAGTTCCTGAACTTAGAGCAGGGTGACATGACAGTGGAGCAGTATGATGTGGAGTTTGACATGTTATCCCACTTCGCTCCCGAGATGATAGCGACCGAGGCGACCAGAGCTGATAAGTTTGTTATAGGCCTCCGACTAGACATTCAGGGTTTCGTCCGAGCTTTCTGACCCGCTACTCATGCCGATGCACTGCGCCTGGCAGTGGATCTCAGTTTACTGGAGAGGGCTAACTCGTCTAAGACCGCTGGTAGTGGTGCAACATCGGGACAGAAGAGGAAGGCTGAGCAGCAGCCTGTTCCAGTGCCACAGCGGAACTACAGGTCAGGTGGTGAGTTTCGCCGCTTCCAGCAGAAACCTTTTGAGGCAGGGGAAGCTGCCAGAGGGAAGCCGTTGTGTACCACTTGTGGAAAGCACCATCTAGGCCGTTGCTTATTTGGGACTAGGACTTGCTTTAAGTGTAGGCAAGAGGGTCATACAGCTGATAGATGCCCGTTGAGACTTACGGGGAACGCGCAGAATCAGGGAGCAGGTGCTCCACATCAGGGTAGGGTCTTTGCTACCAACAAGACTGAGGCTGAGAGGGCAGGCACGGTGGTGACTGGTACGCTTCCAGTATTGGGGCATTACGCCTTAGTTTTGTTTGATTCGGGATCGTCACATTCTTTTATCTCTTCCGCATTTGTGTTGCATGCCCGCTTAGAGGTAGAGCCCTTACACCATGTTCTGTCAGTATCTACTCCTTCCGGGGAGTGTATGTTGTCGAAGGAAAAGGTGAAAGCATGCCAGATTGAGATAGCAGGCCATGTGATTGAAGTAACGCTGTTAGTCCTGGATATGCTCGACTTTGATGTAATCCTCCTGGGTATGGATTGGTTGGCCGCTAACCACGCCAGCATAGATTGTTGCCGTAAGGAGGTAACGTTTAACCCTCCCTCGATGGCTAGTTTTAAATTTAAGGGAGAAGGGTCAAGGTCGTTGCCTCAGGTAATCTCAGCCATCAGGGCCAGTAAACTGCTCTGTCAGGGTACTTGGGGTATCTTAGCGAGCGTGGTGGATACTAGAGAGGTCGATGTATCCCTATCATCAGAACCGGTGGTGAGGGACTATCCGGATGTCTTTCCTGAAGAACTTCCAGGGTTACCTCCGCACAGAGAGGTTGAGTTTGCCATAGAGTTGGAGCCGGGCACGGTTCCTATATCCAGAGCCCCTTACAGGATGGCCCCCACAGAGCTGAAAGAATTAAAGGTGTAGTTACAAGAATTGCTTGATAAGGGATTCATTCGACCGAGCATGTCCCCTTGGGGTGCGCCAGTTTTGTTTGTTAAGAAGAAGGATGGATCGATGCGTCTATGCATTGACTACAGGGAGTTGAATAAGGTAACCGTTAAGAATAGATATCCCTTGCCCAGGATCAACGATCTATTTGACCAGTTGCAGGGAGCCACAGTGTTCTCTAAGATTGATCTTCGGTCGGGATACCATCAGCTGAGGATTAAGGATGGTGATGTACCAAAGACAGCATTTCGTTCCAGGTATGGACACTACGAGTTTATTGTGATGTCTTTTGGTTTAACGAATGCTCCGGCAGTGTTTATGGACTTGATGAACAGAGTGTTTAGGGAGTTCCTAGATACTTTTGTGATCGTGTTTATCGACGATATCTTGATATACTCCAAGACGGAGGCCGAACATGAGGAGCATTTACGTATAGTTTTGCAAACACTTCGGGATAATAAGTTGTACGAAAAGTTCTCGAAATGCGAGTTTTGGCTGAAGCAGGTGTCCTTTCTAGGCCACGTGGTTTCTAAGGCTGGAGTCTCTGTGGATCCAGCTAAGATAGAGGCAGTCACCGGTTGGACCCGACCTTCCACAGTCAGTGAGGTTCGTAGCTTTCTGGGTTTAGCAGGTTATTATCGACGGTTTGTGGAGAACTTTTCTCGTATAGCTACTCCTCTTACTCAGTTGACCAGAAAGGGAGCTCCTTTTGTTTGGAGCAAGGCATGTGAGGACAGTTTCCAGAACCTAAAACAGAAGCTAGTTACCGCATCGGTTCTTACTGTACCTGATGGTTCTGGCAGTTTTATGATTTATAGTGATGCTTCCAAGAAGGGTTTGGGTTGTGTTTTGATGCAACAGGGTAAGGTGGTCGCTTATGCGTCTCGTCAGTTGAAGAGTCATGAGCAGAACTACCCTACACATGATTTAGAGTTGGCAGCGGTGGTTTTTGCTTTGAAAATATGGAGGCATTACTTATATGGTGAAAAGATACAGATATTCACGGATCATAAGAGCTTCAAATACTTCTTTACTCAGAAAGAATTGAATATGAGACAGCGAAGATGGCTTGAGTTAGTGAAGGATTACGATTGTGAGATACTGTATCATCCGGGCAAGGCAAATGTGGTAGCTGATGCTCTTAGTAGAAAGGTATCACATTCAGCAGCACTTATTACCCGACAGGCCCCATTGCATCGGGATCTCGAGCGGGCTGAGATTGCAGTGCCAGTGGGGGCAGTCACTATGCAGTTAGCCCAGTTGACGGTACAGCCGACTTTGAGGCAAAGTATCATTGATGCTCAGGGTAACGATCCTTACTTGGTTGAGAAACGTGGCCTAGCAGAGGCAGGGCAAGCGGTTGAGTTCTCATTATCCTCTGATGGTGGACTTTTGTTTGAGAGACGCCTCTGTGTGCCGTCAGATAGTGCGGTTAAGACAGAATTATTATCTGAAGCTCACAATTCCCCATTTTCCATGCTCCCAGGTAGTACGAAGATGTATCAGGACCTGAAGCGGGTTTATATGTGGCGTAACATGAAGAGGGAGGTAGCAGAATTTGTTAGTAGATGCTTGGTGTGTCAGCAGGTTAAGGCACCAAGGGAGAAACCAGCGGGTTTATTACAACCCTTGAGCATACCGGAATGGAAGTGGGAAAATGTGTCCATGGATTTCATTACAGGACTGCCGAGAACTCTGAGGGGTTTTACAGTTATTTGGGTTGTGGTGGACAGACTTACCAAATCAGCGCACTTCGTACCGGGTAAATCCACTTATACTGCTAGTAAGTGGGCACAGCTGTACATGTCGGAGATAGTGAGATTACATGGAGTGCCAGTGTCGATTGTTTCTGATAGAGATGCCCGTTTCACTTCCAAATTCTGGAAGGGTTTGCAGACTGCTATGGGCACGAGGTTAGACTTTAGTACAGCTTTCCATCCACAGACTGACGGTCAGACTGAGCGTCTGAACCAAGTTTTAGAGGATATGTTGCGGGCGTGTGCATTGGAATTTCCAGGTAGCTGGGACTCCCACTTACATTTGATGGAATTTGTTTATAATAACAGTTATCAGGCTACTATTGACATGGCACCATTTGAGGCCTTGTACGGCAAATGTTGCAGATCCCCGGTTTGCTGGGGTGAGGTGGGTGAGCAGAGGTTGATGGGTCCTGAGTTAGTTCAGTCTACTAACGAAGCGATACAGAAGATTAGATCACACATGCATACCGCTCAGAGTAGGCAGAAGAGTTATGCAGATGTGAGGCGGAAGGATCTTGAGTTTGAGGTAGGGGACAAGGTGTTCTTAAAGGTAGCACCTATGAGAGGTGTCTTACGATTTGAAAGGAGGGGAAAGTTGAGTCCCCGTTTTGTTGGGCCGTTTGAGATTCTGGAGCGGATTGGCCCTGTAGCTTATCGCTTGGCGTTGCCACCATCACTCTCGACAGTTCATGATGTGTTTCATGTTTCTATGTTGAGGAAGTACGTGCCAGATCCATCCCATGTAGTGGATTACGTGCCACTGGAGATTGATGAAAACTTGAGCTATGCTGAACAACCCGTTGAGGTGCTGGCTAGAGAGGTGAAAACGTTGAGGAATAAAGAAATTCCTTTGGTTAAAGTCTTATGGCGGAATCACCGGGTAGAAGAGGCTACATGGGAGCGAGAAGATGACATGAGGTCCCGTTATCCCGATCTGTTCGAGGAATAAAACTTTCGAGGACGAAAGTTCCCTAAGGAGGGAAGAATGTAACGCCCCGAATTTTCGAGGTAAATTTTATCTTTTGTGGGGATACGAAATTTTTTTGAATTTAATGTTTTGTAAATTGCTATAATAATAATATGATATTAATTATATTATTATTATTATTTATTATTATTATTATAATTTATTATTATTATTATTACTATTATTTAATATTATTATTATTATTATTTAATATTATTATTACATTATTATTATTAATAATTATATTATTATTATTATTATTATTAAATATTATTATTGTTATTATTATTTAATTTAATATATATATATATATATATTTTAAAAAAATAAACCCTAACTTACCGTGCGCGCCGTTCCCGCCCCCCCCCCCCCCCCCCCCCCCCCCCCCCCCGTGAATTTTTCTTCTTCTTCTTCTTCTCCCTTCCTCGCCCGTTAGCCGCCCGACGTCTCCACCTTCAGTCGACAACGCCCGTTCTTCTTCTTCTTCTTCTTCTTCTTCTTCTTCTTCTTCTTCTCTTCAGCTTCTTCACCCGACAAACACAGCCGCCATCCGCACGTTTTCGTCTTCCGCCCCATTTCTGCATCCGCACATCACCGATGGGAAGCACCCAGCGACAGCCGTCCCCGACTGTCCTTCTTGTGGGTTCCACGTACACGGCCAGCCATCGACCGTCTCTGCCTCGGTTGTGCAGCGTCGGCCGTCTACACTTAGCATCGACGTAAGTAACCGAGCAAACCTCCTTTGCCACCGCCGCCGCGTGTTTCGTTACCGTGTGGAAATCAAATCGACTCCGAGCCGAGCCGAGCCGAGGACCGAGCCGAGCCGAGCCGAGGACCGAGCCGAGCCGAGCCGTAAACTGATCCGAGCCGAGCCGAGGACCGAGCCGAGCCGAGCCGAACCGAGGATCGAGCCGAGCCGAGCCGAGCCGAGGACCGAACCGAGCTGAGCCGAGGACTGAACCGAGCTGAGCCGAGCCGAGCCGAGGACCGAGCCGAGCCAAGCCGAGTCGAGGACCGAGCCGAGCCGTAAACTGATCCAAGCCGAGCCGAGCCGCGAGTTGGCCAACCCAAGCCACGAGCCAAGCCGAGCCGAGCCGAACACCTCCAAGCCAAGCCGAGCTCTTTGTTTACCGAGCCACCTAAGCCTTCCTTCCTCCACTCCGGGTCACGGTGAGTTTTCGGTAAGGATTGTTTTGATGATTTCCCTAATGTTGCTATATCCGATTCGAGTTGAATATTGGAATAAGATTTGGTCCCACCTTTCATCCCTTGAAGGTATTAAGGAGTTGACGTTCAACTTCTCGGGTTCCGCGGCAGGCTTGTTTGGAGATAGCTTTCCTTTCCTCGGGTAAGTCAACGGATGTCGCTTAGGACCATTCAAAATGACTTCTACTAGTGTCATCGATTAAAACCTTCGTGTTTTCGTTTAGGTGGATCCGTTGAGCGTGGACTCGATCAAGGGGCATAACCGAATTTCAAGTAAGGGTTTTCCTACTACTGGACCTCGGATCGAGGCTGGAAACGTAGTAATCCACAGAGGATTACATGTTAGTAACTGTACTGAATAAATGTATGTGTGTTTGACTTTTAAGTATCGTTGTTATGCTCTTGTCTGATGTAAAGGTAACGCGACCGCTAGTTGTAGCTTGTGTGCCATCGGGTGTAAGGAGTTGATTGCGGATAGACCCCGATGTCGGATGTTCGGTATAGTGTAGTTATGTTAATGGGCTACGTTGTGGATTGGAATTGTATGTCGATGAACTTTAAAGTTTTACGGTTAGGTACGTGGTAGTCTTTTGTCTGGACATTGATTATGGGGTTTGGTCGTGGAAGGACGGTGAGTCCGATTTTGATTGATTAGTTGACTGGATCTAGGGATTATCACAATGATGTGAGAATTGGAAACGCATATAGGACTTGAGGATGTAGTTTTTTAAACCTATACTACCCAGCTGGCGAAGCCTATGGCGAAACTGTAATATGAGTGTTGATGGGGTATGACTGTTGTAGACGGTTTAGTATGGACTGAGGGGTAACGGTTAGCTTCATCTATGGGGTAGTGTGCCTTATGGATATGTGCATCCTTCGGGAGCACTAGACTGATATGTGCATCCTTCGGGAGCACTAGACTGATATGTGCATCCTTCGGGAGCACTAGACTGATATGTGCATCCTTCGGGCACACTAGACTGATGTGTGCATCCTTTGGGAGCACTAGACTGATATGTGCATCCTTCGGAAGCACTAGACTGATATGTGCGTTCTACAGAACCACTAGACTGTTATGTAGGGTACCCCTGAATAGGAAGTTAACTGTTGTTCCCTAACGGGCCCAGTAGTGGGTCCCTTATTGGGTATGTTTATACTCACCCTTTTCTCTTCTTAAACTTTTCAGGTAAGGGCACAGCGAGGGGCAGACCGACGAGAGGCAGGAAGGACGCGTGAAGGCCATATGGACGCGTCTGGTTTTCTTATTGCTTCCGCTATGTATTTTTGTCAGAATATTTGGTTTGTGATTTTGAACTGATGACTTGAGTTTTTATTTGAAACTTTTGTGACTGATTTAAAATAGGGCCCGAAACTGTTTTTTTTTGTAATGTTTCTAACGTTTTTAATGAATCGTAACGGGTCCGTTTTAAATTTTATGTTGTGTGGTCGAGTTTTGGTATTTAGTAGTGACCTCAGCTTAGTCCGGAAAGTTGGGTCGTTACAGTTTTGTTCTTTTGGTTCCGAACTATTTGGATACCAAGAACGTATTGAGCATTTTCCAGATCTTTCATTTGGAATTGCATAGCTAGCCATTTGTTAAGGTCATAGTCCATATCATTCATCGCCTGTTTCTAGGTCAATGGATCCTATATCCCATCATCGATATGACGATTTGAGCTTCACTTAAACCCAAATAGCGATCAGGTTATCGTACAACCCTTCCGCTTCATCGAGGTTCTCCCAACTCTTAAGGAGGATGTGTTTGACCAATATTCCTAGTTTTTTCAACTACTTTAGTGGATGAACTAGGTCTATCTGTAGTATTTTTGGAAATTTCTTATAATACTAGTTTACTGCGAGTTTGATGATTTCTTATGTGGTCTTCCTCTAAGAACGTAGCATTTGTCGATACAAATACTTTATTTTCTTGAGGGTCATAAAACAAACCACCTCTTGATTCTTTTGGATAACCTACAAATAGACATAATTTTGAATGACGTTCTAATTTTTTCAGGGTTTTGCACCAACACGTGTTCTGGACATCCCCAAATCCTAAAGTGACGTAAACGACCTTTACGCCCTTTTCATAGCTCATAAGGAGTTTCAGAAACACTTTTAGAGGGAACGTTGTTTAAAATATAGATAGCTGTTTCTAAAGTATATCCCTAGAAAGAATCTGGCAACTGAGCAAAACTCATCAACGAGCGAACCATGTGCAACAAAGTACGGTTTCTTCTTTCTGATACACCAATCTTCTGAGGTGTACTAGGTGCAGAGAGTTGTGATAGGATTCTATGTTCTATCAAATTATCTTGGAATCACAAGTCCATATACTCTCCACCTCGATCTGATCGAAGTGTCTTTATTGTTTTACCTGATTCATTTTCAACTTCAGCCTTATATTCTTTGAACTTTTCAAAAGAATAAGACTTGTTCTGAATTAGGTTAACATGACCATATCTTGAATAATCATCAATAAAACTAATGGAATATTCATAACCTCCCCGAGCTTTGACATTCATTGGTCCACAAAGGTTCAAATGTACGAGCTTTAAAGATGTTTTGGCTCTAAGACCTTTTCCAATAAAAGATCTTTTGGTCATTTTTCCTTCAAGACAGGAATCACATGGAGGTAAGGAGTTATCTTGTAAGTGACTTAGAAGTCCACTCTTAACCAATCTCCCAATCTTATTGAGATTTATGTGTCCAAGTCTTGAGCGCCATAAGAAGGCATTGGAAGAAACTTTTTGTCTTTTATTCTGAGTTTCAGCTGTTCTAAACATTTCAGTATTTAAGACAAAATTTCCTCGTGTTGGTTTTAACTTATATAAGTTGCTTTCAAATATAGTAGAAGAAACATGAATACCTTTTCGAAAAATGAATGCTTCATTAATTTCAAAAGATATTCTGTACATATGTTCTAACATACAAGAGATAGATATTAAATTTCTCTTCATTTGAGGAGCACACAAGACATTCTTGAGCATAATATATCTATCATTAAAAAACAACTTCAAGTCTCTCACTGCTTTAGCTGAGACCATTTCTCCAGTTCCAACTTTGAGAGTGGTCTCGCCCTCAGAAAGCTTTTTCCAAGAACTATTTTTCTGAAATGAGAAACAAATATGATTAGTGGCTCCCGAATTTAATATCTAGGTAGAATTTTCATTTTCCACTAAACATGTTTCAAGAACAAGTAAATCATATTTACCATGTGCTTCTTTCTCTGCTTTTTTCTTACCAAGGTATTTTAGGCAGTTTCTCAACCAATGCCCATCTTCACAACAGTGGTAACACTTGCCTTTTTTTGTAGTCTTCTTTTCCTTGTTCTGTTTGGGAGTCTTCCCCTTTCCCTTATTTTCTATCTTACGATTAGGTTTTGAGGGTCCAACTTTAGATTTAGAGGACGATCCTCTTGAGAATTTTTTTTGTAGTAGCAACATTTGCTTCTACTTCTTTTCCCTTACCTTTGCTAAGATTCTGGAAACGCTGGAGTCCATTTAGAAGGGTTGTCATGTTAAACTCTATCTTGTTCAGGGATGCATTTGTTTGAAATGGTATGAAGCTCTTCGGAAGAGACTCTAAGATAAAGCTAACCTGATTAGCCTCATCGATGGCACAACCATTTACTTCAGCAATATTGAAGTGCATCATCATGTCCATGACATGTTCTCTAACAGAGGTCCCCTCCTTCATTCGCTTAGTGTAAATGTATTTGATTGCCTCGTGTCTTAGGGACCATTCTGGTTGCCCAAACATTCCCTTTAATGAATCTATTATCTCTTTAGTCATGGCTAAGGATTCATGTTTCTTTGCTAAAACATCAGACATGCTAGTAAGGATGTAGACACGGGCTTTCTCATTGGCCTTTATCCATTGATCATATGTTTCCCGACTAGTTCGGTTTGCAGTTGAGGCAAGGGTTTGAGGACATTTCTCAGTTAAGACAAATCTTAAATCATCAACCACTAGTATTGTGTTAAGATTTGATTTCCATGCCGCATAGTTATCGCCGTTAAGTTTTTTCGGAAGCTAACAATTAAACTATCGAGCTATTAATGCTGAAAAACAAACATACTTTGTTTAGAAACTATAATCTAATAATCCAATATTTTTAGCAAAAATAATATACCATTTATTATGTTTTGCAACGATATTTCAAAGGTTCAGAATAACCTCTACCGAGGGGTAGCCGATTACTCGTCCTTTGAATCAAAACAATCTTAACCAAATGCTAACTCACAAATATATTATATTTACTTAGCATTTAGTTACTGTTACTTCGGTCAAGAATATACTAACTATTTTAGTAATTCTTGTAAGTGTAACCCTTCATTTTCGATCCTCAGAGATGAGAATCATTATGCTCCTGAAAGTGGAAAGACAATATGAAAACTTATTTAAGAGACCCAATCCAAATATGGAATTCGCGGTGTTCCGAATCTTATAATACGACCCTTCGGAAGGTACGTTGCTCCAAGGCAGACAAGCAGACGCATTATAAGAATCTCACGGTGCGACCCAATGGAAGAGACCGTGGGATGTAGTGTCATATATCCCTCACCCACTTACTATGAATTACTTCCCTCATTCACCTTGTTCATAGCCCATGCAAACACTCTCCGAAGGGAATCCGCTCTTATGCACGACACAAAGCCTTGCATGAACCTCACGTTGTGAACTCTTGGGGACGTTAGAGCTAAAAGACAATACTTTTCTCCAACTGAAGTGTTCTATAATGATTTTGGGTAAATTATTCAGGATTCTATTTAGGCTAACTTAAACAAATCCTAAATCTAGGTAAAACATCCAAGCACAACTTTTATATTTGATTTTAACCTACGATGTCTAGATGATAAACCAATTTTATTACCTTACATCTCTCACACATGTTCATAAAATTAGGTTAACTAGGCTCAAGAACTGATTACGGTCTCCAGGTAGGAGGTGTTCCGTAAACCATCAACTTAAAAACCTCTACTCCTTAGTAATCTTATTTGACTTTTTGACGATATCGAATCAGGTGTGCCTCTTGTAACCTAGTTTTACAAGATATCGACCTAAATCTAATTTTGGAAGATATGGTATTAACCTAAATGAGCATGCATTTTATCTTTATTATAGATTTTAAAATCTAATTTATTTTATAACACTTGTAAAACTCGTACATAAACCTATAACATTCATCTAGGAATTCAACAATTAATATGGTATTTTTTATTTATTTAACTTTTAAATAACTCAATAATTGATTAATTTTGTTAAATCATATTTAATAAAATTAATTCAATTAATATTTAAATTAATCATATTAATTTAAATTTTAACAATTAATTGACCATATTAATTAATTTACATATTAATTTCTCAACATGCATGAACATGTTAACCTATGGTGGGATTTTAAAACTATATGTCATACAATATGCACATACAATTTTAGTAATAATTAAATCATACATCACATGCAAGATTAATTAAAACACCCTAAAATGGATTGGTTTTGGCTCTTTAAATTAATTTAAGACTAGATTATTACAATAATAATTTGATGGAGTACAATAACCGCTTGATATTATTTACATGATCATTGAGCAGGAAGATGGTATTCATGGACATAAGCGATACGCATACCATATGCAATTGCCAACCGGGTGAACGACAGGGTTTTAGGTGAGCGATCGTTTACAAAGGTAAGCGGTCGTTTATAGGTGCCAACAATACGCGTACCATACGCAATCGTTGAGCATGTAAATGATCGTTCAAGTGCTAGCATTACACGTACCTTACACGATCGCCGAGCTAGTAAACGATCATTCAAGCCCTAACAATACACGTACCTTACGCGATCGCCTAGCGAGTAAATGATCGTTCAAGCGCTAGCAATACACGTATCTTACGCAATCGTAGAGCTGGTAAATGATCATTCAAGCGCTAGCAATACGCGTACCTTATGCGATCGTTTAGCGGGTAAACGATCAATTCTTATGCAAACGATACGCGTACCAAACGCGATCGTTTAGTAAGTAAACGATGGGGTCTTATTCAAACGATACGCGTAACATACGGGATCGTTTATCTAGTAAGAGCAACGTTCACTGGCATAAGTGATGCGCGTACCATACGCGATCATTGAGATAGTGAACGATAGGTCTGAAACAATTTCTTCTCGGGTTTGAGCTTCAAAACAACACTTCTTCTTCCCGAATGAAGCAATTACAACATAAATTCAACTCTAAATGACTCCAACAAATTACAGACTCTTTGCAAAAAATAAATTAAGCCACCAAGAGGGCTAATTACAATAATTAATGCAAATAAACAACTTAATTTAGAGCTAAATCCATAACTAATCCATTTTAGTTTAACCATAGCAATTTATCATATAAATGGTAAGAATCCACCATATGCATATGAGTAAAACTAAGCAAGCTCTGATACCACATGCTGGAAAAAAAAAACTCAAGAGCATGCAGCAGAAGACTAAGGATCATGCTTTACTCTATATGCATCTAAACGATTTAGAAATTAATATGCAACTACTACACGATAAACCTAAACAAAGAGTATAAAAGGTAAACGATGAGATTACCTTTGTAGTTCACAATTCTTATCTATTCCAAAAAAAAACTTCTCTGCCTGAAGATCACGAGCAACGGACAACCACTAATTGACCTACTAATCTCAAGACCAAGAACCGAGTTGTGGGACTTGTTTTTGTGAAGTCAATCTTTTGAGAGAAAGATGGAGGTAGGTGTATTGTTTAGCTTGTTTTTATATGATTCATCATCATCCTTTCTCGTTCTAAAATGAGAAGTTTAAATAGAAAAATTATACATGCAATTTGAATGCAATCTATTTCAAATAAGCTCAACACCTAATTAATCCATTAACTATTAGTGGAATTAATGGCTTCTAATTCCATTACAATCTGCCACATTTTCCACTAACATTTAGTAGAAAATATATTTAGTCAAAGGACAACTTGGTCATTTTGACCGATTTAAGTCAAAGTCAAACTTTGACTTTTCTTAGTCAAAAGTCAACTTTTTGACCTTTTGCTATTTTACCCGTCTTGACTGATTCTAACCTCCCGAGTATGAATCCGCATTCATTTTTCTAAAATTCAAATCATATTTGAATATAAATTCGGTCAAAGTTTTGTTTTTCAAAGTGAAAAGTTAACATGTTGACATTTACAACTTTGATCGTTTCAAAACTTTCCAAGCTTTTAAATATGAATCTACATTCATATTTATTTAAATCATATTTAAACATAAAGCTTAAAGTTTATATCTACCGACTTATATCTTATATACTTTTCGGTTTCTCTCTCGTTTCCTAATTCGAACAATTCGAATTATTCCAACATATTGTTCTTAGTTGAATCCATATGAGCATGTAGGCGAACCTAATGGACCTATAGATCATGGGCTCCAACGATTCGAGATTAACTGGCTAAACTATTTTAGACCACGCTTAATCAACATTCGTTAACTAGTGAGTCATTCCACTAAAGACTCATAGGTGCACTCCCCTCACTATAGATATATTTCTATCAATCTGATATAACCATGATGAGTAAGTCGATCCTTTACAGGTTGTTCATAATCTTGGCATGGGTCAAAATACCGTTTTACCCTCGAGATTACTTCTTGCTCCTTAAGACCCACTGATCCACTATTGAACAATTGGTTTAAGGTCCAACCTATAAACCTGAATCCTTCTCGGACCAATGAGAAGGTGGGGCCCCTTGTTCAAGACTTGGATTCAGTCCTTAAGGGAACAACTTATCTACTTTCTCAGAAGTGGGTAGGAGTGAATTTCGTCTTGCACCCTATGTCCCTAGCTATCCACTCAGTCTTATCCCTAAAATGGGAAGTTTATTGGGCCAACAATGATGAGTTGTCCTCACCTATGCAGATCTAAGGATACTACCGAATGAACAGAAGTTCATAGTTAGTTCAGGTTTATGATCAAGTTACCTAGGTCATCATAATTCAAATAGTTAGTTGATATAGTTTACGGTGTTATAACTAATAGTGACTATTCGTGGTTCCGGTCTTATGCAAACCATTTACATAGGATGCCCCAACTCCTATGTCTCTACATGAACGATTCAGGATTACATCGTTTGTACTGACTACAGAGCAGGCCGTATCCATAGTGTTTTTCCAAAATAAGGCGCCCAACCTTAATCATACACTATAGACTATTTAGGCTATTAACTCAAACTTAATCCATGTTTATGTCTCTACATAAAGTTCAAGTATATTGACAAACATAGTAAAATAGCCTCGGGACCTTAATATTTATTGGTTTTAAGATTATAGCATTCAATAATAAACTTTATTGAATCAAATAACAAAGTACGAGTTTTAGGACATAAATTTCAACAATTCTTAACAAGTTCCTATGGTCTTAGGAAAATAAGGGTTTCATAGAGAAAATCATCATTCGTTAACTAACGAGTCATTCTACTAAAGTTCTGTAGTCGCACTCTCCTCACTATAGATATATTTGTGTCCATTTGATATAACCATGATCAGTAAGTTAATCCTTCACAGGTTGTTCGTAACCTTGGCTAGGTCAGATTACCATTTTACCCCCAGACTACATCTTGCTCCTTAAGTCCCACTAATCCACTATTGAACAATTGGCTTAAGGTTCGATCTATAAACCAAATTCTTCTCGGACCAAAGTATCAACGGTGTTATAACTTAAAAGTGACTATTTCATGGTTCTAGCCTTTATGTAAACTCTTTATGTAGGATCCCCTTACTTCCTTATCTTTATATGAATGGTTTAGGATCACATCATTTGTACTAACTACAAAGCGGGGTTGCATCCATAGACCGTTTGGGCTATATACTCCAACTTTATCCACTTTTATGTCTCTACGTAAAGTTCAAGTCTCACTAGATAACCTTAGGACCTTAGTTTATTGGATTGAAGATTATAGAATTCTATTTTTACTAATAAATCTTCAATAACCATTTTATTGAATAGAATATAATTTAAATTACAAACTACGAGTTTTTAGACATAAATTTCAATATTAATGACTCATGAAAAGATTGAGGTATGTGTGATATTATGTAGGACGAAGAAGAAGAAGAAGAAGAAGACAAAGGGCTTACCATACAAAGTCAATAAATAAATAAACAGGCTCCTAAGGTCAATAGACGAAAAAGTAATATATGATGAAATGAAGAGAAAAAAAGAAACTTGGTTAAGAATGATATAACACTGTATCATTGGCATCTGTTTGTTAAAGTAATCACTATTATCATCAATCATTAATAACTTTTAGGAATTGTGTAGTTCAATTACAAAGTATTTGTGAACTCTACCTACATATAAAAGATTTTATGTGGTATTAGCTTGTTTGTTGGTGAAATAAATAGTATGATATTTAAAGTACTGCACTTATATAGTATGTTGAATAATTTTACTTGTTGGACTGATAGTTTGCTTACATATTACTTAGTACGATAAGGCTTATTTATTGGTGTTCAATTACATTGTATTTGTGTATCTTGCATGCATATAACTTCGTTCACTTATTATAATAATTGTAACTAATTCTTGAGAAATACTAAAGTAGGATCAATCTTCATTGAATTCAACCACAAAAATAATTAAGAAACAACCAACCTTGGGAAAAATCAAAGAACGACCACAAAAGACCAAGGTAATACCCTAAATTAATATGAATTTCAGGTCCATGCTTCCCCGAATATTACAGTTAAACTTTTTTTGCTATTGCTAAAAACCTATAGGTTAAAGGAAGGTTGCCAAATGAGGACATGCTTTCAAATATAGAAGAGAATAATCGTGCCACGAGGTTTATACTAAAATAACTAAGAATATTCCGTACTGAAAAAGATTAATTATCCTATGTAAGTTATATTTTTTACTATACGAACTATATAATTGTTATCAAGAGCATATCCCAACTTATTCAAATAACAAGGATGTATTTAATAGTGTTAAATTTCAACACATTGTTTAAATACCAACTTATAATCTGTCCATTCAAAATAGCCAATATGTTAGATTTACAAAAAGTGAAATACTCCGTAAGAAAACTATGATTACAAACTATATATAATGTATCTTGCTCCTATATGATAATATATGACATGGATTTTTTATTATGACAACCGAAAATGTATCTTGTGTAAAAATAACGATACTTGAATTTAATACGAATAACCTACAATAGAGTATACTTGCAAAGTCAATATACTTATGTGGTTGTAAAATATAATTAATACACTGTATTTAAATAAACATAAGCTCCATTTATTTCCAAACAATCAAGCAACTCCATTGATGATAGAGAACACTTTTTAGAATAAAGAATTTCATAACAAAATCATGTACTTACAAATGATAACTAAGAACTAAGGGAAATGCTAAAACATTAACTTAATGTTGTATGAGTTCTTTACAAAATCTACAATTGTGACCTGTTTGACCACACTTGTTGCATTGAAAATAGTTTTGTTCTCTAAAAATGAAGTAAACCTCGTTTTTTAGGCCTCCCAGTTAGATGTTTAACTTGCGATGGAAGGAGTCCGTTGTTGCCAACTTGGTGCATGTTCCTAATTTGGTCTACACTACCAATAGAATGTGTTCCCTTCTGTTACAGATTTATCAAATTTGAAACATATTAGAACTTATCAATGTACATATGTAGATGAAGATTCCTTGTAAACAAAGCAATACATGCATGGGAACAAGGGATCATATAGAGGTCCCATTAACTACATAAGCAGCATATATGGTATAAAATATTGACAGCATATTATTCCTTCCAATGGGAACTTCTAATTCATGTCGATTTACAGGATATATATCTATCAAATCATTAAAATAAATGTCATGTATAAATAAGTGAGTTAATAATTATAGCATTTATTATTCAAATATCAAAAAACTTACATTCATTGAGTGAATTTCCCTTAAAGCTTCTCGAATCATATCTTCTGCATATATTGAAAATTCAGTGTATTGAAAATTCCATTTGGTACGACGTTCATAGAACCATTTTTGAACCAAACTACGAATTGATTCTATGAGTCTAATTAAGTGCAATTCTCGTTCTTCTTTTAGGGTGAAATTCATACTTTCAGAGATATGTTGGTTGTAATAACCGAGTATCTTTTTCTCCTGAAAAATGCCTTAACCCACCTATGTCTTCCAACCCCTTCCAAGTCATGCCTAATTGATGTAGAAAGATGATCAAGTAGTCTCATGTAGTACTCAAACTCCAAGGGTGTATATGCTGTAGCACAAAGGAATCCTCAATCAGAAGCGACTTATGATTCGTTTTCTAGTTCTTGTACAAATAGACTGGACGAATGCACATAATCCATGTCCACCTGTTTCATACACAACATTGGACCCATTTTCTATGCTTTTATGAGCATCAAACACAATTACCAATTCATAACGTTCTCCAAAACAGCTTTAATTAAGATTATGAAAAAACCATGCCCAGGATAAGTTGTTCTCAGAATCAACAACAGCGAAAGCAAGAGGCACAATTTGAGAATTACCACCAATAGTACTGGCAGAAATGAGCATACCAAGGTATTTTATTCTTTATGGTTGTACCATCAACATAAATTACTGGTACACAATAATTTCATGCATCGATTGAAGCAGTAAGTATGATGAAATAATACCTAAGTCTACCTTCATCGTCTGCTTCTTCAACTGTATACGTTCCTGCAAACAGTGAAACAAAAAATAAGATATTATTAAAAGTTGACAGAAGTTTATGTAAATTATAGTGTATTTCTACATATTGACCAATTAAATTTTTTTGAAATAATGGAAATACAGTGTATTTGTGATTAATATACTTGGGTTGTTTCGAATTAATGCAACTGAGAATGCTGCAACATGGCATATGAGGCCTTCGGAGTATCCCTAATGGAATTCAATGGAATTTCACACCCTCCCCAAAGCCTTGTTATAGCTTACATTCAAATCATGATGAATTTTCATATAATTAATAACGACAAAAGGACAACATGAAGCCTTGTCATTCATTTTAAAAAAATGACTTAGTACACTTAGAAACAATCCAAGATGTTGCGCATCTATGATCATTTTTAACGATGTCAACAACACACTAGTGCGTATCTAGGAATTTAAGAACTATCCAAATATCACTTCTTTTTTTAATATAGAAGCATGTAAATACCAAGGACAAGACAAATCCTTACAACGAATATCAAATGAGGTACAATTAGACCTAATAGTAACAAGTTCAAAACTATTGTTTACAATAAGCACATAAATAGCTTTCTTCAATACTAATTTACTTTTAAACATTGATCCCACTTTAATAGGTATTCCAGCATGTAGTGATTCAAAGGCATCAACGTCAATAATCTTCGTATGATCAATTAAATGTTGAGATCTGGGTATGTAACGACCCAACACATAATCCATGAAGTCATCAAAATAAGACATGAAAATAATTGTTCTAACCATGACTCCATTTAATAAGTAAAAAGAAACAGAAACAATAAATACGTTCAGCGGAACCATAAAAAAACTAGACATGTCCATATGGCCTTCACGTATCCTTCTTGTCTCTCGCCGGTCTACCCCTCGCGTTACGTTTTGCCTAAAAAAGTTAAAGAGTAAAGGGTAAGTATAAAAATATACCCAGTAAGGAACCCATTACTGGGCCTGCTAGGGTAATAACGGTTAGCTTCCTATTAAGGGGTACCCTACATAAACAGTCTAGTGGTTCCGTAGAACACATACATCAATCAGTCTAGTGATCCCCAAGGATACATGTATCAGTCGGGTGATCCCGAAGGATGCACATATCAGTCGAGTGATCCTGAAGAATATACATATCAGTCTAGTGAACCCGAATGATGCACACATCAGTCGAGTGATCCCGAAGGATGCACATATCAGTCGAGTGATCCCGAAGGATGCACATATCTCGAAGGACACCGTGCCTGTAAGGTACACTACCCCATAGATAAACAGTCTACACATGAGGTTCCCGAACCTTAGTCCATCAACTACATAACTCAATAATGAGCAGTCAACAACATTCTTCAACTACACATAACATCAAGATTTTCATAATCCAACGACATTACTATATCGGTTAACAACACGACCCATCAATATAACGATATCACACCAGACATCCGAGTGTCCACACTTCATCAGCAGAACAACTCATCGACATATATATATAAGCTACAACTAACGATCATGTCACCAAGTGCAGACTAGTGATGTTTCTACGCATACGTGCATCGGTCAATTAAGTGTAGTCGCTATTGTGCAACCCTCATTTGAGTTACTACTTATTCCTTTAACAGCTTATCTCGAAGAAGATAAGTAAACTATGCATCACGCCTATGTTCAGTGTGCAACACAGTTCATCAGTATATCCAACACACTATATTCCAGAACCCATACTCCATCAACAACACAGCCCGACCGTATGCACAAACTACACATAACCGCTCAAACATCACTACCCCATTAACAGTACAACTCATCAGTATGTATAACTGCATATAACAGCCAAGTCATTTACACTCTACCAATAATATAACCCATCAATATAGATGATATATATATATATATATATATATATATATATATATATATATAAACCACTCATAACGGTCTAAACATCTAAACTCAATCGACGACACAGCCCATCATTATAACTAGACGACACATAGCAGTCATATACTTATACTCAGTCGAAAGCATAACTTGGCAATACTTTTTGGTTTATACAAACAGTTGAACAGTACAGTCATTATATTATAATTCTCATATCCGTCAATACGAGCCAATCTAAACTTGAGTCCAGTAGTAGAAGTCCCTTGCCTAAAATGTTGCTAAAATCCTTGTTCAATCCGACGTCCACACGAATCCACCTAAACTATAACTCAGCCCATCATTATAACTAAGACTCGCCGTGACCCGACGAGGAAGGAAAGTGGCTTAGAAAATCGGCTTAGCTTGGAAGGCGATTCGGCTCGGCTTGACTCGGCTTGGTTCGGCTCGTGGCTCGGCTCGACTTGGTTTACAACTCGACTTGGTTCAGCTCGCGGCTCGGCTTGCTTTTGCGAGGTGCTTGCATCGGAGATCCACGATTTTTTGGGGCTCGTCGACGATCGCTTGGCGACACTATGTGACGAACGGCGGTGGCTCACACGCAGTCGCACACGGTTGCGACGAAAACGACGCAAGAGACGCTAACGGGATCGAATCTACGGCTGGAAGATAGCGGCGGGTGGTTGGGCTTCAACTACCGCGGACGAACGAGGCAGAAGAAGGGTGGGCGGCGTGCGGGGGGCGCGGGGGTTTTGCTCAGGGTTTTCTTTTAAAACAAATATATATATATATATATATATATATATATATATATATATATATATATACATTCTTCCCTCCTTAAGGAACTTTCGTCCTCAAAAGTTCGATTCCTCGAATAATTCTGGATAACGAGCTTTCATGCCATCTTCTCTCTCCCATGTAGCCTCTTCAACCTTGTGATTCCGCCATAAAACTTTAACCAACGGGATCTCCCTGTTTCTCAACATCTTTACCTCTCTAGCCAACACCTCAACTAGTTGTTCTGTATAGCTCAAATTTTCATCAATCTTCAATGGCTTGCAATCTACTACATGGGATGGATCTGACACATACTTCCTCAACATAGAAACATGGAACACGTCATGAATTGCTGAGAGTGATGGCGGCAACGCCAAGCGATATGCCACAGGGCCAATTCGCTCTAGAATCTTAAATGGTCCAACAAAACGGGGACTCAACTTTTCTTTCCTTTCAAATCGTAGGACAGCTGTCATAGTTGCTACTTTCAAGAACACTTTGCCTTCTACATCAAACTCAAGATCCTTTCGTCTCACATCAGCATAACTCTTCTGTCTACTCTGGGCAGTCTGCATACGTGATCTAATTTTCTGTATCGCTTCGTTACTAGACTAAGGACCCATCAATATCTGCTTACCAACCTCATCCCAGCAAACAGGGGATCTACAACACTTGCCATACAAAGCCTCGAACAGTGCCATGCCAATGGTAGCCTGAAAGTTGTTGTTATAAGCAAATTCCATCAAATGCAAGTGAGGACACCAACTATCTGGGAATTCTAATGCACAAGCTTGTAACATATCCTCTAAAACTTGATTCAGACGCTCAATCTGACCATCAACCTGTGGGTGGAAAGCTATACTAAAGTCTAACCTCGTGCCCATAGCAGTTTGTAAACCCTTCCAGAACTTAGAAGTGAAATGGGCATTTCTATCAAAAACAATCGACACTGACACTTCATGTCGTCTCCCCATCTTAGTCAAGTACAACTGTGCCCACTTACTGACAGTATAAGTGGATTTTCCCGGGATGAAGTGTGTTGATTTGGTAAGCCTGGAAACAACAACCTAAATCACTGTAAAACCCCTGAAGGTTCTAGGCAGTCCTGTAATGAAATCTATGAACACGTTTTCCCACTTCCATTCCTGTACGCTCAAGGGTTGTGATAAACCTGGTGGTTTCTGCCTTGATGCTTTAACTTGTTGGCACACCAAGCATTTACTAACAAATTCTACCACCTCTCTCTTCATATTAGGCCACCAGTAGACTCGTTTCAGGTCCTGATACATCTTTATATTACCTGGGTGCATGGAAAATGGGGAACTATGAGCCTCAGTCAATAATTATGTTTTAACCGTAATGTCTGCTGGCACACAAAGGTGCCTTTCAAATAAAAGTCCACCAACAGAGGATATGGAGAACTCAACAGCTTGTCCTGCTTCTGCTAGGAAACGCTTCTCAATCAAGTAAGGATCGTTACTCTGAGCAACAATGATTTTCTGTCTCAAAGTCGGCTACACCGACAACTAAACTAACTGCGAAGAGACTACCTCTACTGACACTACAATCTCAGCCCTCTCAAAAACTCGATACAACGGAGCCTGTCGAGTAATAAGTGTTGCTGAATGTGATACCTTTCTGCTTGTGATACCTTTCTGCTAAGAGCATCAACTATCACATTTGTCTTGCCTGGGTGATACAATATCTCACAATCGTAATCCTTTACTAATTCAAGCCATCTTCGCTGTCTCATATTCAACTCCTTCTGAGTGAAGAAGTATTTCAAGCTTTTATGATCCGCGAAGATCTGTATCTTTTCACCATACAAGTAATGTCTTCATATCTGTAAACCCGATATTTTCTTGGTTTAATTTCTTTAAATCTGGAAAAAAAAAGAAAAAAAATGGAAATTAAGTGTAAATATAAATATATATATTTATATATTAAATAGTTTTATTAAATTAATTAAAGAAAAGAAAGAAAAGAAAGGACAAAAAGAAGAAAAGGAGAAGAAAATTTCATTTTCTCTTTTCTTCTTCTTCTTCTCTTCCCTTCACCGCCAAGTTTGAAGACATCCAAGTTCCCTTTATTTTTTTGTTCTTTTTCCTTCTTCAATTTGCAGAGAACTTCTAAGAGAGAGTTTGGAAGAAGAAGAGAAATTTTACTAGAATTTTTAGGTTGAAGAAGAGGAGGAGAACTCAAGCAAAGTGTATCAATGGCTGAATTTTAGTTCATTCTGCACATCACTGGTTTTTAATTCGGTTTGAACTCTTCAAAAGGAATTAAGAGGTGAGATTTACATTTACTGAAAGTTAACTCATTTTTAAACAAACTTTATGAAGAACGTTGGAGCAAATTCGGATTTTCATTTGGTGCTTTTGATGAAGAAAACAGGGCAGTTGGTTTTCACTCGAAATCAGGAGGTCTCTGGTTTTTCTTGTATTTCAGAGTGTATCGGTGGAGTTAAAATTTATATTTGGTATGGTTGGAAAGCTTATTCAATTTACTACAACTTTCATGAAGAAATTGTAAACCAAAAACGACTAAAAATTGGTTAAATTGTAGGAACAAGTTAAAGAGGTCGTGTGCGCGCGATTCTGGAAGTGGTTCTGTTTTGAGGGTTATATGTGTTTATGCACGGGGAATCAGATTTATATGTCTTCAGGTAAGTTTTAGAGGATCTCAAAATGAAGAGTTTGATATAAAGAACACTCATTTTTGTTTAGTATTGAGAAAGTTATAGTTCTTTGAAGTTTATGTTAGAAATCTGGAAATTTTAGAGAATTGTTGAAATAGGATTTTATTTCTTAAGCTTTGTTTTCGAGCGTCATCTTTGGTGCGACATGTTATGTATATCTTTAGGAAACCAGAATGTTTAAGGTTTTAATACTCGGTTGGGTTGTTGGCAGGCCGAGAAGAATTAAACCGAGCTTATAGACCAAGGATCTAGCCCAAGACGGTGAGTGATAAAACCAACTTTGAAATATTTTCCATAATTGTTATTATGATTGAATGCGATAAATGTTTATTTACGAAGCCATGAAAGGTATTTGAATTTCATGACTATTTTCAAGTATACATTTGGAGACTAGATTTCTTAAAGAAATTTATGCTAGCACGTAGATATTAAATGTTTGGAAAGTATTTAAACCACAATATTTTAAGCAAAGCATGAATTAGTATGAAGTTTTGTTTTAAGAACTACAATTTTCCACGAAAGAGCTGAGTAAAGTTCGAGCTTTGTGTAAAATTTATAAGCAGGCATGTTTTAATATTTTATGATGATTTATGAAATTTTCATTAACTACATGACTGAGATCTTGAGCCTGAGGCTAGAGATTACCGTGTGCACACTGGTTAGATTTCGTTGTTGACGTTGAGTGTACTCCGTAACAACGATGCTGTCGTGAGTGCTGGGCGGGCCCCACTACAACAAAGACGATGGGAGTGCTGGGCGGGCCCCACTACATCGTAGTGCTTGTAAACGTTGTTGTACTAGGTGTACCCTACACAACGTAGATTCGTCATGTTAGTTAAAATGCTTCGATATACTTGATATGCCTTGCTAGATTTCAATGATGAACATGCTGAGTATTTAAGGAAGCTATTCTTACTATTACACATTTACATTTACGACTTGTATAAACAGATTTATATGTGTAAAGTTTTCACGTGCTCTTATCTTTAAATTCATAGTTTTAAACTGAGTCACTCACTGAACTCCATAGCTCACCCTTTCCAAAATGTTTTACCCATTTTCCAGGTAGAGATCGACTTCCCGGTGCCTGATAGACTGCCTTAGTCTGCGAAAGCTTCATTATCGATTGCCAGTACGTGTTTTGAGTTGAGCATAAAGTCTGTTGTGTTGTGATGTATTCACACCCTTGTATGTTATAGATACTCCACAGTTTGTATAAGCTTTAGGAGCTGTAGTTGTGTAAATTTTGTTGGTTATATTTTGATTAAGGTGTCTTTAGGTTTACTCGTGAAATTGGTAAATTTTGAGGTACACTTCATGTATGTGTTTGACTAGCTGTGTTTGACTAGCCAAGGATCCGATGTGTTTTGTGGCATGTACAATAGTTTATATACTAGATTGGCAAGTTCATCACATGAAAGTTTTAAGCAGAGTCGACAGATACAGGTACAGAATAACGTTGTACGTCGGCTTCACGCCATCTTTCGGTCTAAAGTAGCAGATAGTCCGGGAGGGGGTGTGACAATATCTTTAGTGCAAAGACTACTGCTGCCAAATCTAAACCATGGGTAGGGTAATTCTGCTCATGACTCTTCAACTGACGAGAAGCATAAGTGACTACCTTACCTTGTTGCATCTGAACACAACCCAAACCTTTCTTAGAAACATCACTGTAAATCAGAAAACCCCTGAACCATCAGGTACAGTAAGTACCGATGTAGTAATGAGTTTCTGTTTAAGGTTCTAAAAACTGTCCTCACAGGCCTTGCTCCAAACAAAAGGAGCTTCCTTCCTGGTCAACTGAGTAAGAGGAGTAGCTATACGTGAAAAGTTCTCCATAAACCATCAGTAATAGCCTGCTAAACCTAGAAGGCTATGAACTTCACTGACTGTGGAAGGTCGGGGCCAACTGGTGACTGCCTCCGTCTTAGTTGGATCCACAGAACCACCAGCTTTAGAAACCACATGGCCTAGAAAGGATTCTTGCTTCAACCAAAACTCACATTTTGAGAACTTTTCATACTATCTACTAGCTCGAAGGGTTTCTAGAACCATGCGTAAATGCTCCTCATGTTTTGCCTCTGTCTTAGAATATAACAAAATGTCGTTAATAAACACAATCACAAAAGTGTCTAAGAACTCCCTAAACACTCTGTTCATCAAATCCATGAACGCTACCGGAGCATTCGTCAACCTAAAGGACATCAAAATAAACTCATAGCATCAATATCTGGAATGAAAGGCTGTCTTCGATACATCACCATCCTTAATCCTCAACTGATGATATCCTGACCGAAGGTCGATCTTAGAGAACACTGTAGCTGCCTGTAACTGGTCAAACAGATCGTCGATTTTGGGCAAGGGATATTTGTTCTTAACAGTTACCTTATTCAACTCTTTGTAGTCAATACATAAGCACATCAATCTGTCCTTCTTTTTAACAAACAAAACTGGTGCACCCCAAGGTGACACACTCGGTCGAATGAAGCCTGTCAACTAACTCCTGTAACTGCACTTGCAGCTCCATCAACTCTGTTGGGCCCATTCTGAATGGAGCGCTAGATATAGGAACAACACCAGGCTCCAACTCAATTAAGGAATCGATCTTCTTTTGAGGCGGTAATCTTAGAAGCTCTTCTGAAGAGACATTAGAATACTCTCTCACCACCGCTTCAGATAACAAATAAACCTTGGCCCCTCTAGCATCTACCACGTTAGCCAAGATACTCCAGGTACCTTGGTCCAACAACTTAATAGCCTTCATAATTGAGATAACTTTTAGTAGGTATATAGGTCCTGCATTGTTGTACTTGAAACTAGCCTTTATCAAAGCTACTTGCTTGCTTAACAGTCTAAGCTTTCATGGTTAAAACCACATTTCATTTTCAAACTTCAAACTAGTAACTTTTATTCATGGTAAACTCAAAATAGTTTCTTAAAGTTGCATCAAAACAACTATGCACCAAAGATTTCTTTGTTTCTGCTCAAATGCCTCAATTCTAAGCATAATCCAATGCACTTGCTAATTTGATCTTAGCCACGTACTTAGTTCCTTTTAAAACCACCAATACAACTTTTTCCTAGATTTTCAACCGTAAAACATTCAATTAGGCTGATTATGTTCTACCTCCCTGCCTACTCGACCATCCATTCGAGCACCTCTAAGTAGTGATATTTTTCCTAAATTTCACCGTCAAATCCTTCGCAATCAAATCATAACATTTGTGTAGTTCTACTTTAATACAGGCAAAGTCATGTCTATATACATAAACTTGTATCTTAGAAACATACCTGGCGAGTGATGAAGGACCGTTTTAGCCATAGGGACACAAAACACAGACTCACATCATAAGTCAGTCTACAGAACCTAAAACTTAGGCTCTGATACCAACTGTAATGACCCATCTTTTCGAACTAAGCTGAGATCATTACTTACTGCTAGACTTACAGTAAAACACACAAACTCATAAAAAGACTTGTTTACGATTCATTATAATCCTTCAATAAATAAGAAAAACAGTTTTGGGCCCTATTTTAAATAACTTTCCAAAAGTTCCAACACATAATCCATGAAGTCATCAAAATAAGACAGGAAAACAATTATTCTAACCATGACTCCATTTAATAAGTAAAAAGAAACAGAAACAATAAATACGTTCAGAGGAAGCATAAAAAAACTAGACATGCCCATAGATAAAGCTAATCGCTACCCGTCAGTCCATTCTTAACCGTCTACAATAGTCACATTACAACATCGTTCAAGCTAACAGTTCAGTTCATAAGCTTAGTTAGTCAGATAAGTTCAGTTCATAAACAGTTCAGTGTCAATAGTCTCATCAGTCGCTATACATAAATCCAATCCATGCAATACCATCACCTTATCTAAATCCAGTCAACGAATCAATCATCTCTAGGTAATTACACTTGACAATCATTTCGTCTTAGTCCAAACGCTAGCACAATTACAAATAAACTATATTATGCATAACGTCCCTATTATGCTTAACGTTCCCATTCAATCTACAGTGTAGTCCATCAGTGAATACACAGTCTACATATGAGGTTTCTGAGCCTTATTCAATCAACTACATAACTCAATAATGAGCAGCCAACAACATTCTTCAACTACACATAACATCAAGATTTTCATAATCCAACGACATTACTATATTGGTTAACAGCACGACCCATCAATATAACTATATCACACGAGACATCCGAGCGTCCGTACTCCATCAGTAGAACAACTCATCAACATATATATATATAAGCTACAACTAACGATCATGTCACCAAGTGCAGACTAGTGATGTTTCTACGCATACGTGCATCGGTCAATTAAGTGCAGTCGCTATTGTGCAACCCTCATTTGAGTTACTACTTATTCCTTTAACAACTTATCTCGAAGAAGATAAGTAAACTATGCATCACGCCTATGTTCAGTGTGCAACACAGTTCATCAGTATATACAACACACTATAGTCCATAACCCATACTCCATTAACAACACAACCCGATCGTATGCATAGACTACACATAACCGCTCAAACATCACTACTCCATTAACAGTACAACTCATCAGTATGTATAACTGCATATAACAGGCAAGTCATTTACACTATACCAATAATATAACCCATCAATATAGATGATGATATATATATATATATATATATATATATATATATATATATATATATATATATATATATATATATATATATATATATATATATATATATATAAACCACTCATAATGGTCCAAACATCTAAGCTCAATCGACAGCACAACCCATCATTATAACTAGACTACACATAGCAGTCGTATGCTTATACTCAGTCGAAAGCATAACTTGGCAATACTTTTTGGTTTATACAAATAGTCGAACAGTACAGTCATTATATTATAATTCTCATATCAGTCAATACAAGCCAATCTAAAATTGAGTCCAGTAGTAGAAGTCCCTTACTTGAAATGTTGCTAAAATCCTTGTTCAATCTGACGTCCACACGAATCCACCTAAACACAAACATAAGTGTTCAATGATGACATCACCAAAATTCACATTTAAAACGTTCCAAAGCAACATCCTCCGACTTACTTGAGTAAAGGAGAGCTATCTCCAGCTAAGCCTGTCGTGAAACCCTAGAACTCGAACGCCACTCCTCTAACACCTTCAAGGAACGAAAGGTAACCCAACCAATAAGTTCGACATTCTATACTTGAATCGACTATAACAACGTTAGGAACTCATTAAGTAATCCTTACCAAAGACTCACCGTGACCCGACGTGGAAGGAAAGTGGCTTAGAAAATCGGCTTAGCTTGGGAGGCAGCTCGACTCGACTCAATTCGACTTGGCTCAGCTCGACTCAGCTTGGTTCGGTTCGCAGCTCGACTCGGCTCAGTTCACGGCTCGGTTTGGTTCAGCTCGCAGCTCGACTCGGCTCGGTCGCGGCTCGACTTGGTTTTGCGGAGTGCTTGCATCGGCAGAATGCGGTGGCTCGCACGCAGTCACACACGACTGTGATGAAAACGACGCCGGAGACGCTAACGGCACCGGATCTACGGCTGAAAGAGGGAGAAAGAAGGGCTGCAGATGGCGGCGGGTCGCTGGGCTTCAACTATCGCAGACGAACGAGGCAACGACGATGTGAGGCTTCAACGTGCGGTGGCTGCAGGCCAGCATTGAACAAAAAAGAAGAAGAAGATTTAGGAAGGTGGGAAGGCAGCCACTGCTCGTCGGGTGAAGGAACTGTAGAAGAAGAAGAAGAAGAAGAAGAAGAAATCGGGAGAGGGGCGCACGTGGGTATTGCTTAGGGTTTTCTTTTAAAAAAAATATGAATATATATATATATTAAATAATAATAATAATAATAATAAAATATAATATAATATGATTTATATTATTATTATTATTATTATTATTATATTATATTATCTCATTAAAATTTATACCCTTCCTTTTCTTTTTCTTTTCTCTTCTAAACCAAATAAAATTTAACACCAAAAATTTTAAATCCTCGAAAATTAACATAAAAATGTTAAAACTTACCTCAAAATTTTAAGGCGTTACAGGATACTTCACAGTTCAACAACCACAAGTAAATCATTATCAAGAAAGTCAACAGTCGATACAAAGTGAACAACCACGAGTAAATCATTATCAAGAAATTTCGACAAAACTAACATAAGCCAAGATACATCCTTATCCTCAACAATTTGAATGTGGTTGGAATTGTTGCAACCATCCCAATAAACAGTCAACCGAGACACAAAATGATTTGAAGATGGAAAAAGTCTACCTTAAATGCACTCTAGAAATCCTTGAAACAAATATGACAATGGAACATATACCTCAACAATACGATAATCGAGATACCGAGAAGATTCAATCCATCTACCATCGAAAATAGTCTTTATTTGTTTTAAAGCCATAACAAAAACTTGTTACCATCCTACTATTGTCTTTGAAAACTAATGCTAAAGGATGTACGGTAAAGATTGTAATTAACGGACAAAAAAATGTTGAACAAATAAGATAAAGATTACAAGTTTTAAAAATACACATTTTTGGAATTTAGAATCATAAAAGCAAAATAACATGAATAATGATATTTCAAAATATTATAAAGAAAGTACATGTTTTTTCTGAATATTTTTTAAAGATAGATAACATACATTTTAAAATAATAAATCTTAAAATAATGAACATATTCTACATATATATATTTGAAAATAAAAAATAATATAAAATAGAGATAAATGCAGGCTGGATATGAAATTTGTGCTGATTTTTTCGGAATCTAATCTAAAATATAATTTCAAATTGTTATTAATAATATATATTATATATTATTTAATTATAATTATCAAAATTTTTAATAAGTTGTTTATAATATAACAAACTGAGAATCTAGAAGATATATTTGTATTATTATAGGAAAAGGTTGCTGCAATCTCGTCCAACAACAAAATCCTATATTTATACAGGATTTACTAAAGTTGAAGGTTGTTTGTAAAATACACTGTCTTTCTAAAATGTGCAATATTCTGCCTTATGTTGGGCATTAAAATGCATTGTATTTTGAATCTATGAGTTATCCTATACTAAGGGGTAGATTCGAGATTAATATGATTAAATAAATGGATGCACCTTGCTTTTGCTATTTTTCTTATTCCTGCCGCCTTTTTCTATTTTTCATGTTGTTATTCCTACAATTATCTCAACTTATTTTTAGGCTCAATTGAACTTTAGTCTAAATAAATAATATTTAATTTGACCAAAATAATTAACTTGATCTAACAGTCATGATGAACACATGTGGCCCCATTAAGATTTACATATTATGTCTTTAATTTCAATGTAAGGCACATGTCAACTTTTAATTAGTCCCAAATTCAATTATTTGTATTTGCGTCATTAATTTGGTTTGTGGTCAATCAAAAATTTGTTGTTCAACTCTTTCGTCTCATGAGATTACAAAAGTTTGAATGTGCAATACCTTATATAATGTTGTAATAAAAAATACTTTTGAAGACACAAACTTTGATTTTCGAGCTCACATATAAAGGAACGGTAATAAACTTAGATTTTAATGGGATTTTTTAAAAAATATAACAAATAAAAAAAAATTACACTGTATTAAACAATTTTAAGAATGAAAAAAGCCCATAAGCCCATGATGGAAAATACCAAAAATGCTCCAGTCAACACGTGATTAATTGGCCATACATGCACGTATAATTCTTCTTCTAAACGATCATGATACACGGTCGTGTAGAAAATGATACATAATCGTCTAAAAAATAATACATGATCGTGTAGTTCTTTTTAATGATGGAAAAAATGCTTCATGTAACTTTTCTTTTAAACAATCATGATACACGATTGTATAGGAAATGATATACGATTGTCGAGGAAAAGATACACGATAGTGCATGCAGTTTTGCAAATACAGTTTAACATAAAGTTTTTTTAAGAACAAAATCACTAAAGAAATTGGATATGTTGGAAACATGCATGATCTAAATCACTTTGTCTGTAGTTTCCATGCTATCAATCCATACTTAATCTATGTCATTGAATGTATTGGAATTGGTGATCAAGGAACGTTTAATGACAATGATAATGACAAAAGCCACCTTGATTTCATGCTGATGTAGGAAATTGACCAAATTGAACTAAAGAGGAATTCTATTATTGAAATAACCTGTTTATACACGCTTAAGGCTTATGTGATTTAATTATATCGAGAATACAAATATAGCCCTAGTGAGATTGTTAGACATATTTAAATAATACGTATAGTTAAAGTGTAGGCTATATGTGGAATTAATAATTTATCACATTGGGTTATTTTATCAAATTAGGCCTAATTGAGTATGGACTAAATGGATAGAAGTCTATTCATAGATTGATTAGGATTTAATGGGAATCCTAATTGAACTAGTATATAAAAAGACTTAGAGCTATGGTCCCCAATATACCAAAACAATAAGCACTTTTGTTTCTAAACAAATGCATTTCTAAACAAGATAGAGTTTAATCTGACGAACCTTTTGAACGAACTTTAGTGATTCCAGAAACTAACCATTGGTAAGGGGAAGCAAGTGGAAGCAAATGTTGCTGCCACAAAAAGGAAGTTTTGAAGAGGATTGTCCTCTAAAACCCAAGGTGGACCCTCAAAACCTAATGCTCAAATAAAGAAAAAGGGAAAGGAGAAAACTTCCAAACAGAATAAGGGAAAGAAAGCTATAGAAAAAGGTAGGTTTTACCACTGTGGCCATAATGGGCACTGGTTAAGGAACTACCAAAAGTACCTTGTAGGGAAAAACGCAGAGAAGGAAACGCAAGGTAAATATGATTTACTAGTTGTTGAAACATGTTTAGTGGAATATGAAAATTCAACTTGGATACTAGATTCAGGAGTCTAACCATATTTGCTTCTCATTTTAGGAAAATAGTTCTTGGAAAAGGCTTTCAGAAGGCGAGATCACACTCAAGGTTCGAACAGGAGAGATGGTCTTAACTATAGGAGTGGGAGATTTAAAGTTGTAATTTGAAGATAGATATGTCATACTTAAGAATGTCTTGCATGTACCTTAAATAAGAAGAAATTTAATACCTATCTCTTGTATTTTGGAATGTATAAAATAGCTTTTGAAATTAATGAAGCATTTATTTTCTATAAAGGTATTCAAATCTGTTCTGCTATACTCGAAAACAACTTATATAAGTTATGACCAACATGAGCAAATTATGTCTGAAATGTTTAGAACAACTAAAACTCATAATAAAAGACAAAAAGTTTCTTCTGACGCCTATTTATGACACTTGAGACTTAGTCACATAAATCTCAATAGGATTTGAAGATTGGTTAAGAGTGAGCTTCTAAGTTAGTTAGAAGATAACTCTTTACCTCCTTCTGAATTTTGTCTTTAAGAAAAAATGACTAAGAGATCTTTTATTGGAAAAGTTTTTAGAGCTGGTACATTCGAACCTCTGTGGACCAATGAATGTCAAAGCACGAGGTGAGTATGACTATTTCATCAGCTTCATTGATGATTATTCAAGATACGATCATATTTACCTAATACATCATAAGTCTAATTCTCTTGAAACGTTCAAAGAATATAAGACTAAAGTTGAGAATGAATTAGATAAAACAATAAAGATACATTGATTAGATTGAAGTAGAGGGTATATGGACTTACGATTCCAAGACTATTTGATAGAACAAGAAATCAAGTCACAACTCTTTGCACCTAGTACGCCTCAGCAAAACGGTATATCAAAAAGAAGAAACCAAAGCCTGTTCGACATGGTTCGCTCTATGATCATTTTTGCTTAGTTACCAGATTCTTTTTAAAGATATGCTTTAGAAACAACTATCTATATTTTGAATAATGTTCCCTCTAAAAGTGTTTCGGAAACACCTCATAAGTTATGGGAAGGATGCAAAGGAAGTTTTTGTCACTTTAGAATTTGGGAATGTTCGACAAACGTGTTGGTGCAAAATCCTAAGAAATTGAAAAAATCATTCAAAATTATGTCTATTCGTAGGTTATCGAAAGAATCAAGAGGTGGTTTATTTTACAATCCTTAAGATAATAAAGTATTTATATCGACAAATGCCACATTCTTAGAAGAAGACCACATCTAAAATCATCAACCTCACAGTAAACTAGTACTAAATGAGATTTCTAAATATGTTACAGATATACCTAGTTCATCCACTAAAGTAGTTGATAAAACTAAGAAATTTGGTCAATCACATCCTTCTCAAGAGTTGAAAGAGCCTCAACGTAGTGGGAGGATTGTTCATCAGCCTGATCACTACTTGGGTTTAACTGGAACTAAAGTTGTCATACTCGATGATGATGTAGAGGATACATTAACCTACAAACATGCAATGAATGATATGGACTGTGACGAATGGATCAAAGCCATGGATCTCAAAATGGAGTCTATGTACTTCAATTCTGTTTGGACTCTAGTAGATCAACCAAATAACGTAAAACCTATTGGTTGTAAATGGATCTACAAGAGAAAATGATACCAAACCAATAAAGTGCGGACTTTTAAGGCTCGACTTGTAGCAAAGGGTTATACCAAAAGAGAGGGAGTGGACTATAAAGAAACTTTCTCTCCCGTTGCAATGCTTAATTCGACTAGAATACTCTTATCTATATCCACTTTTTATGATTATGAAATTTAGCCGATGGATGTCAAGACAACTCTTTTGAATGGAATCTTGAGGAGACTATCTATGTCATTAAACCAGAAGGTATATAGAACAGGGTCAAGAACAAAAGGTTTGTAAGCTTAAAACTTTCATTTATGGATTACAACATACATCTAGATCCTTGAATATAAGATTTAGCAGTAGCAAATCTTATGGCTTTAAACAAAATGTTGACAACCCTTGTGTTTATAAAAAGGTTGTCAATTCCATTGTAGCATTCTTAGTTTTGTATGTAGATAATATTCTACTCATCGGGAGTGACATAGGTTATCTTACTGATATCAAGAAATGGCTAGCTACACAATTTCAAATGAAATATTTAGGAGATGCACAAGACGTTCTCGAAATTAAAATTGTTCGAAGCCGTAAGAACAAAACATTAGTCATCTCTTAAGCATCTTATATAGACAAAATATTGTCCATATGTAAAATCCAGAATTCCAAAAAGGGTCTATTGCCGTACTTATATGAAATTCATCTGTAAAAGGAACAATGTCCTAAGACACCTCAAGAGGTTTAGGATATAAGAAATATTCCCTATGCTATCGTTGTTGGGAATTTTATATACGCAATGTTATGTACTAAACCTAGCTACTTAGTAGGAAAGGTCAGTAGGCATTAGTCCAATCTCAAATGTGATCATTGGACAACCGTTAAGAATATTGTAAAATATCTTACAAGAACAAAAGACTACATGCTTGTGTATGGTATTAAAAATCTGATCCTTACTGGATATACTGATTCTTATTTCCAAACTGATAAAGATGCTAGAAAGTTTACATTAGGATCAGTATTCACTCTAAATGGAGTAGTAGTATGGAGAAGCGTAAAGCAAACTTGTATAGTCGACTTCACAATGGAAGCTGAATACATAGCAGCTTGTGAAGCAACAAAGGATGCAGTGTGACTAAGAAAATTCTTGATAGATCTAGAACTTGTTTCAAATATGCATTTTCCAATCACTTTATACTTTGACAACAATGGTGTAGTTGCAAATTCAAGAGAACCTAGAAGCCATAAACAGGAAAAGCTTATTGAATGCAAGTACCATCTTATCAGGGAAATTGTAAATCGTGGTGACGTTGTAGTGACCCATATATCTTCTGAGCAAAACATTGCTAATCTTTTTATAAAAGCCCTCACGACTAAAGTGTTTGAGGGTCACCTACAGAGTTTAGGTATACCATGTTTGTAAACTAGGACAAATGGGAGACTTATTGGGCATGTGCCCTACTTTATTGTACTCATATGTATTTTCTCTCTCATGGTTAAATTCAACGTTATTTTATCCTACTATGAGTTTTAGTCCAAGTGGGAGTTTGTTGGAATTTATGTCTCAAAACTCGTAGTTTGTAATCATATTCTATTCAATAAAGTTGTTTTTGAGAAATTGAATACTATAATCTTAAATCCAATAAATTAAGGTCATGAGGCTATTTTGAATAAACTTGAACTTTATGTAGAGACGTAAACATGGATCAAGCTCGAGTGTATAACCTAAAACGGTCTATAGCATATGAAAAAAGGTTGGGCGCCTTATTCAAAGACACTATGGACGTGGCCCGCTATATAGTTAGTACGAACAATGTGATCTTGAATCATTCATGTAAAGACATGAAAGTTAGAACATCCTATGTAAAGAGTTTACATAAGATTGAACTATGAAATAGTCACTTTTACGTTATGACGCCGTTTATTGTCTAAAACTGACTATTTTGTTTTTTGATGACCTAGGTAACTTATTCTTAATCCTAAGCTAACTATGAGCTCTTGTTCATACGAGATTATCATTAGATTTTAATAGGTGAGGGCAACTCATTAGCGTTGGCCCAATAAGCCTCCCATTTTAGGGGTAAGACCAAGTGGATAGTTGGAGACATAGGGTGCAAGACAAAATTCACTCTTACTCGCTTTAAGGTTAGTAGATAGGTTGTTCCCTTAAGGAATGAATCCAGGTCTTGAACAACGAGCCACACCCTTTCATTAGCCCAAAAGGGATTCGGTTTATAGGTTGGAACTTAAATCAATTGTTCAATAGTGGATCAATAGGACTTATAAAACAAGATGTAGTCTTACGGGTAAAACTATATTATGATCCAGTCGAGCTTACAAACAACCTCTGAAGGATTAACTTACTGATCATGGTTATATCAGATTGATAGAAATATATCTACAGTAAGGTAGTACAACTACGAGACTTTAATGAAATTGTTTGTTATTTAATGAATATTGATTAGCTCGATCTAAAAGAGTTTAATTAGTTAATCTTGGATCGTTAGAGCTCATGATATATCAGTCCATTAGAGTCCTCTGCTAGCTCGTATGGAATAAACATAGAACAATATGATGGAATGAGTCGAATTGTTCAAATTAAGCAAGGAGAGAGAAACTGACAAGTATATGTGATATAGGCATAGAATTTTAGATTACAGATAGAGCTTTATGTTTAAATGAGATTTAAATATTAATGATATGAATGCAGATTCATGCTTGAAAGCTCGGAAATGATGGAAATAGTGAAAGTTGTAAAAAAGTCAAAATGTTGACTTTTGACTTTGAAAAGTCAAACTTTGATAAACAATATATTCAAATGTGATTTGAATCTTGAGAAAATTAATGCGGATTCATGCTTGGGATGTTCAAATTAGTCAAGACAAATAAAATTGTAAAAAGTCAAAATGTTGACTTTTTGGTTTGAAAAGTCAAAGTATGACTTTGACCAAATGACAATTTTGTCCTTTGACAAAAGTTAGTTGAAAAATCCAACATTTTGTTGAATAATCCCACTAACTATCATGAGCTAGATGTTACCACACTATAAAAATATTAAGCCCACTAATTGTTAGTGGGTTATGTGTTGTTGGCCCATGAGCTTGCATGCGTACATGCAACTTTGCATATGAATTCACTGTAAATTGGGCTCTTGGGTCTTTTGGAATAGGTTGGACTTTTGAAGACCAAAAAATTGGATTGCTTATTTTTTCCTTTATTTTTCTAAGAGAAAACTAAAAGCCCAACCCTATTCCTTAGTACGTTTTCCATCTTCGTTCTCTCTCCTTGTTTCCTTCATCCAATAAATCCTACAGCCCAGTTCTAAATCCGGATGATAGTAGGTCAACCCTAGTGGTGGTTTAAGCAACAATCGAAGCTTCGAATGTAAGTTTTCTTAAAAAAAAAAACTCTAATTTCAAACTAATTTAATTTAGTGTTCTTGTTTTTTAAATGTAATTAAGGTAAAATCTCGATCTTTTCCACATGCATATTTAATCTCTATCAAGAAAAATGCTATAAAAGACTTTTTGTAGTGTTTTTTATTGCGTTCAGAAAGCGTTATTAGAATGTTTCAATAGCTTTTTTAATATTATTGAAAAACGAGATAAAATATTTTTTTCTAGCATTTTTATGAATGTTGTCGTAGCAGAAAGTCCTTGACTTTTTATAGCGGTTTGTGTAAAGCTATAAAAGTTGATATATGATAACTTTAATTCAATGATATGGAAACGTTTCATGGTATTGAACAAGTACCATCAAAAAAATTTAGAGCAAAAAAATATATTATAAAAGACTATATAGTGATTTTGGATATTTTCTTGAAAGTCTCTTATTTTTATTAGCATTATTCATCGTAATGGAAAAAAGTTGTAAATACCCCATTTTCACGCATGAATTTTAATGTTGATGAACCTTCTATAGTATTTTTTGTAATAAAACAAACATAACTATAATTGATCGAATAGCACCTATCCAATAACAATTTCTTTTTTTTTTTTTTACAATTTGTTTCGCAAATATTACTATTGTAAAATCAAATTATAATAATATAGATCTTTATAGATCATGTTGTTTTCCATATTAGAGAAGTGTAATTCACATCCATCGAGAATCATAGTTATAACCAAAATATTCAAATTTATAACATACAAAAAAAGTATTATATTCATTCCAAAGGTTTGTAATAATCACCCATACTATGTTCCAACAAAGTCCTTAACTATTAGAACAAGTTGTAAATTCTTAATTAAAAAAAATGACTACATATATATAATTCCCAAAATTTGATAGGATAAAAAAATAAGTTTAAATTGTAGCGATACCAAAACTCTCCCACATATATATGTGTTCCTCCAATGTTTATATCGTCACTTCAATCACCGAACAAAAAACAAAAACATCATGATCATTAAACCTAAGAATACATCAATAATAAACTATATAAATATTATTCACATAAGAAACTTCAACCAAGTTTGAAAAAAGTTACTTATATACATAACTTGACTTTATCACTTGGCCAAAAAATAGTGATGCCTAATAGAAAGTTATAACAACATTACATAATAGGACACAATCGAGAATCTTACTCCTAATGAAGCTAAAACAACATATTCATTCCAAAAGATAGAAGAAATCAACAATGGAATGCCATGAAACTATTAGTATAAGGAACCAAAACCATTAAGAAATAAGAAACCAGTACAAAATAAAAACAAAATCCAACAACACACAAACACAAGGACAGTTGAGGCTCAAATTGGGGGGTTAAGTTTCACAAAGGAACTTAAGTCAATGGAATTAAAGGGAGAAGAAATTTTATCTTACATACCAAAGTATAAATCATACAATTGCTTAATATTAAATAACCCCAGTCCATTTCACATCACAAATGCTTAAAATAAAGCTGCAACCCACTATATGATATATTTGTTGTGACTTTTTGTTTTGTCTCCAAAAATAAGAAACTGAAAGAATAGATATAAAAGTCACCAAAGGATCAAGAATGCAAAGTTGTCATGCCAGCAAACAGTAAGAACATAAAAAGGGCATTTAAAAAGAACTTCCACAATGTGATTAGCTTTTTTAGTGGACTAAATAAACTATTTAGAATACCTTCATCCACAATTATACAAAGCGAGGAAAAAGAGAAATTAAAACAAAACAAAGACAAGGAGAAAAAAATGCTTGGAAACCTATGATACAGAGCCATTAGTCTACGTCTACAGTCAAGGAAAAGAAGTGTTACTTTTTTCTATGTTATTATATGATTAGAATTCGACTCGTTGTACTACTAAAACACCTAAACAATAAGAACCAAGTTTAAAAGGCAATACTTAGTTAGAAAACCTTAATCAAACTACAAAAATTCCCAATGAACAGGTTCTTACCTTCAAAGTAGCCTTAGCCTTAGTACCCTAAACTTACGGAACAAATCTTGTTCGAGTATGGCCATACCTTCAAAATAGCCTTAAAACTCAATTCAAACACTTTAAATCGGTCTCAAACTACAATTAGTGAATTATCATGGATTATAAACTACAATTAGAGCTGGAAATTAAGGATCTTTAATAGAACTGTAAGTATAAAAGAAAACTTTGGAAGTTAAACTAATCGATAATATGTTTGAAATGACTCTTCACCAAGTCACTCTTTTTAGATGAAAAGAATACTGGCAGTGCATATAAAAATAACTGAAATAGCAAGACAACCACCACATCAGCAAAACATATCACTTTTTAACAAATATGAACCTTTAATGTCGACGAATTTGGGCCTAAAAGAAACCATCTTCTTTTAACAAATCGTTCCTCCATCATAATAAAACTTGAGCCAATGTTAAATTTCAAGGTTGATATCAAACAAATTATCATAAATAAAAGGATGAAAAAGGATATAAATTGATGGGCAAATTGAACAAAAGATTCTCCAACAACCAAAAGCATCCTTAATATGATTATAAACTTTTAATTTTTTAACATGAAGTTTGCGGACCAACAAAATTCAATTTACAAGAAATACCAAACGCATGTGGTCCAAGAAAATAAGTGACAAATCAAGAATTATTGATATACACTACTTGTATTAATATAAAGAACATGGCTAGAAGGTCTTAACAACTCTTCAGCCAAATACAATTACCATTACCATTTCCTTATAAGCTTTAGTTGTTTATCATTTGAACTCTATTATATAATTACTTCATCTCATGTTCTATAAGCATGTCGATGAGCTCTGCAGAGGTGAAATAAACAGGAGTGCAAATATAATCACCCTAAGATGTCCCAAGAAATAAACACTTCAAATGGTACAACCTTCCAAACTATTTGATAATAATCTTCGTTTGGTCTCAGATAGACAAAATATAGTAAATACTATCAAAAGAAGTTCAAATGACTATTAAACAACAAATGCTTTGAGACATTACCCTTGCCAAGATCATGAGGGTCACCATTTGATCATAATAAATAAAAAAACCTCAAAGTTTGAACAATGACCATACTAGATGTAGAAAATTGTCGAAAAGAGGAAGAAGACCCAACCATTATAGCATCATCTAACAAAGCCTAATATTTTGGTGCAGTAGTTGGTCATCTGTATGCAAAAGAAAAAAATATTGTAATGGCAAATTGTTTTATAGAGGGAAAAGCGACCAAAAGAGAGGTGAACAGAGAAATGGAAGGAACTTCTATACTGAATGGAAGAGAGGCACTAGTTCAATGGAATTGGGGGAAAACTTTGTGGCCATTAAGGTTATTTTATGATCGAATTCAGAGGTATACAGAAGAAAGTGAAAGATAAATAAAGAAAAAGCCTAGAAGTTCTTTCTATTGGACCGCACCTTGAAAAGAGAGTAAGAACTTAAAGAGTCAGAAAGTGCTCATTCAATCTTTCAGTAACTTTTGACATAGGAAAAGACCAAAGAAGAAAAGAACTAAGGATTTCTTTGATTAAGGCTATTTGCGAATAAGGCCCGATTGAACAACGGAGAAGACATGTCACACCCCACCCCACCCCAACTGTCACTTTATGCAATCAAATGGAGGTGTGCCGCCAAGGCACTCAACGCGTAACTCCAGTGAGGTTAACACTGAACACCTAGTGAGCAATGAGGATTACAACTAACGATTCTAAATCCGAAATATGAACATGAATGGAATGAGACGATTTCATTTCAAAATAAGTGAGTACACATGGGTGCTTAATACAAGTTTATCTCGAGAGAACAAAACACGTCTTAACAACAACTAGAATCTGTTCGAATAACTCTACATGTTATGCGAGCTGATAGTGGCCACTACAAAATTGATGCGATCAAGTCTGCTAGTCCAACACTAGATGTCCTTCGCTACCTGGGGGGATAAAACAAATCATTTGAAAGATTAGACAAAATGTCTAGTGAGTGGGGTCTTTTATCGACATCTTTAATACTTCAATCTCGCACTAACGTGTTATAATTCACTTTGCTAAATCATGTAATACCAGTAGTATGAGTTTCAAAAGCAAACTATTGAATCGAAAATCAATCATTTCAATGCATTAGGCAATTATTCTCAAATTATCATATCGTCCTTTCGTAGAATCATTCTTCTAAGTTAATTGTGTCTTTGTACCCCTTCCTTAGCTCAATCATTTATCAAACTCTTTTACCAAGTTGCAGCTATGCGAAGCAATCTCAATGCATTTAGCACGTTCCATCAATTCCATTATGCATCATGCATCTTTCGATGCCAAATCACGCAGCACACAAAAAGCATTTCATACGAGATCACATAGCAAGTATGAGGCATCCTATTCAAAATCACACAGCATGAACAAGACATTCTATTCTAGATCACAAAGCAAGAATAGAGCATCTTATCCAAGATCACACAAGGATATGACATCCCATTTAAGATCACACAACATGAATATGGTATTCTCATCGCATTGGGTACAAAAGACCATTATGTTTTCAGTTTATCAAATCTCACAGTACATCATTTCAATAACAAGTTCAAAATAGATATATAGATAAGCCATGGGTATTTTAATGGTTTGGAAGTATAAGAGAAATCACACAGATCATGAATTCGACAGAAATAGATTTAAGGAATTCATATTTTAGAAATATTTTTCATTTTGCAACATTTTATAAAGAAAACCACTCACAGTTACAATCCACTTGCTCTTTCACCTAGTTTCCCCGGCCAAGAGTCTCGATGCACCTCTTGAATTCTCTGCCAGAATCAAGCTCGTTCTGCATTTGTAAAATCTCAGGTATTTCGTTCAATCCTTTCTTAGGTAAGCTCAGGACATAAGCGACTTCAAACTAATCTAAATTCCTTCTATTTATAGATCTTCCCCGATGAAATTTTTCAAGACTAAATGATTGCCTTTTCCAGCAGCAAGGGAGTGGTCCAATCTCAAAATGCCACGTGTCTCTATCTAACCCTTATTTTGAACTCTAATTGGGTGGCAAGGTCCAATCAATCATCGGCCTACTGACATCAAGGTCACATCACTATTTTTAGGTGAAGTAGATCAGACTACTCTTTCGTTCACCGGTTAACTCTTTTCACAGGATGCATTTTACCAACAAAAGTCTCTTTGCATGTTATTCTTACCGTAGGACCTTCATGGCGTTGGTGGCACATGATCAGCGTGTTACAAGATAACTCCTCTACGGGAGCTTCGATTTGCTAAGAAAGAGAGAGAGAGAAAGGAACATGGAAGGCAAACAAAAAAAAGTAAAAAAATGGAGAAATTTAGGTTTCAGACCTTCCACAAGAGGATGGCCTTCAACAAGGATTTCCAACCTTTTCGACCTTCGTAAAGCAATTTCTGACCTCTTTGACCTTTGACTTTAAACCTTCAACAAGAAAAAGGAGCCAAAACGTATAGTGTAGGGGAGAAGAGGGTCAAGATATGAATGAAAGTGAAGGAAAAAATCAAAATGTTCTGTAAAAGAGAGAAACCACAATGCTGGAGGAAACCTAGAAAAAACAATTCGCACCTTAAAACTTTTTGTCTCCAGCTTTTTTTTTTCTTTTTTATAACGTGTTATTATACTTGCTATGGTTGAATGCTATTAAAAGTCTTTTTTGTTGTAGTGTATGTATATATATATATGGTGTCTTTTTAAAAATATAACAAACCTGTAAAATATTCATACTGTATAAAACAATTTTGAAAAACAAAAAAGCCCACTGTCCCATAATGTGAAATACCAAAAGTACCCCAGTCAACACATGATTACTTGACCACATGCATGCATTTGTTTCAAATGATCGTATAGTTCATGATACACAATCGTGTAGTTCATGATAAACAATGGTTTTGAAAAGCTCTAGTAAATGACCGTGTAGATTATGATACACGATCGTGTAGTTTTATGATACATTATCTCGTAGTTCATGATACATGATTGTTAGTTCATGATAAACGATGGTTTTGAAAAGTCCTAGTAAAAGATCATGTAAATCATGATATATAATCGTGTGTAGTTTATGGTACACGATCGTGTAGTTCATGATAGATGGTTTTGAATAGCCTTAGTAAGTGAACATGTAGATCATGATACACGATCATGTAAATCATAAAGGAAAACCAAGGAAGTTAAGGTTTTAGTGGCATACCGAGTGGCAGATGACATAGTGAGAGTAGGCTTTATGCGCTAGACTACTACTACAAAAATCGGATTACTTGACGTTAAGACAGTGTCAAGTAAACATTTACTTGACGTTTTTAAAAGCGTCAAGTAATCGACTGTCAAGTATAGTCCGATTACTTGACACTAAAAAACCGTCAAGTATACGTATACTTGACACTTAAACACTGTCAAGTATACGTTTACTTGACACTAATACACCGTCAAGTATACGTTTACTTGACACTAAAACACCGTCAAGTATCCGTGTACTTGACACTAAAAAAGCATCAAGTATACGTTTACTTGACACTGTATTAACGTCAAGTAATCCATCGCAGTTTACCTTTTATGTGTCAAGTAAGGTTGTATAGTTGACGCTTTTTACGTGTCAAGTAAACATATATTTGACGTTTTTGCATGTAAAAATCTCCACTATACTTAACGTGACACAAAACGTCAAGTAAAAAATAATTCGAAAATTTTGGTGAAAATTTTGTCTTCTTTAAACTATACTTGACGTTGTTTTCGCGTCAAGTAAAGTTTCGCAATACTTGACACGAATACAACGTCAAGTAAAATGTCCTTTATACTTGACGCGAAAAAAAACGTTAAGTAAAGATTAGCGTAAAATTATCCAAAAAACTTCGTGAAAACTCCGCTTTTTTGTGACTATACTTGACGTTTTTCCTTTAAAATTGTCAATACTTGACATTTTTTTAACAAAAGCGTCAAGTATGTAAAAGTGCCTAGTGTCAAGTAAAGTAGATTTTGTAGTAATGGACATCCATCAGCGAGGAAATTTTAAAACCCATCATCATAACCTATCTGAATCTAGGATAAGTTACGAAGGAGGTTTTCAGAGGCAGAAAGAGACCAAGGAATGGGAAATACCTCAGTATGGATAGAAAATATGTCTTAAGATAGATAAATAATTGGATAGGGTTCAAATTTTGAGGAAAGGATTGGCTTCCTTAAGAAGTGCTTTAATTGCGGCCAACCATAACATTTTGTGACGTATTATTCTAACTTAGGGGCCAGAACACCCAAGGAACGGTGTCTCAATCTGTCGATCAACTTACCAACCAAGAAAAGCTGGGGAAGGATCGAGTTGAACTAAAGGAGGTGAGAGGCCCAAGTCCCAAGTTAAGGTGTGCATGATGACCAGATTGAGGCTAGAAATAGCCCTCACGTGATCACAGGTTCGTTGATAATTTGTAATTTCCTACTCTTGTGTTATTTGATTTGGAAGGTACACATTCTTTTATTTATGTATCGCATGTTAAGACCTTGAGTCATAACATAGAATCTTTAGAGAGTGGATTAAGGATTAGCCCACCTCTAACTGAGGTGTTCTTAGTCAAACTAATATGTAGAGATTGTGAAGTAAAGATTGAGAACGTAATGATGAAGGTTGTTTTAATTCTGTTTGAGCTTGATGAATTGGATGTGATCTTAGGAATGAATTTTCTTGCCAAGTACCATGTGGTACTGAATTGCTCAAAAAAGGAGATAGTACTGAGAGATCCTGAAAAGTATGATGTCAAATCCATAGCCGATAAGAAATATCTATACTGAAGGCAAGGAAGTTAATTGTGAGGCCTTAATCCAGAAAAGGGTATCATGTTGAAGAGGAGCCTCATTGGATAGGATTATTTGACTCAGTGTAGATAAGAGGCATTTTACAGGAAAGGATGCGATAGGAGAAAAGGTGATGTGAAGAGAAATATTTGAATGCAATTGCTATCGCGTTAGAATAAGCGACACAATGAGGATAATTGGAGAAGAAGAAGCATGTGTTTAGTGCTAAGAACTGGGCGTTGGAATGGTAATGCGAGAAGAGGTACCTATGCCTAAGTATGGTGCGATGAAGTATGTGTTCTATTGAAAGGACTAGACGACCTAAGGGAAATTGAATGTTTGTCGTTTCTCGAGAAAAGAGCCAAGTGAACTGAGCATTCCAAACAAATAAGCTTAGCATTTCAAGGGGAATTTCTAATCGTGAAGTGACAATTGACTTATGTGTCGAGCATGGTTTGGCTGCATAATACGGCAAAGCGGTAAGATAACACGTGTAAAGCAAGAAAATGATCCATTGATGTGAAAGGTCATTATAGATAGGACCAAAGACTGAAAGAAATGGGCATGAGATGAAAATCATTCTAATAAATTGTTAAGAGAAGGTTTTGAGTGTTGAAAAGGCAGGTTGGGGAGCTGCTAGTCGAGAAGGGAAAGTCGAAGGCAAAGGAAGAAAGGGTTGAGGCCAAACATTTCTGTGAGTTATTTTCATACTAAAAACAAGCATTTCTGTGAGTAATCTTTGTAAACAAATGAATGCTTTTTTATCAATGAAAGAAATAGTTTATGAACAATTTTAATTCTTATAATCTTATGCTTGTTGTTGAGTACTTAAAGCTATTACTAATGTGTTACATTGAGCTGTATGATAAGCTTTTGAGCTAATACTTCCTTGTTGTTGATCATGATGATTGTATGATGTGGTGTGATCTGTCGCAAGACACTGGTGGAAATCCCAGGTTTAACACGAGACGCTAGTGGAAGTGAATCCAAGGTCTAGGCAGGTAAATGCTGGTGAAAGAGAATTCTAGGTCTAAGCGAGGAATGGATTGCGAGACACTTGTGAATATGAATCCCAAGTCTAAGCATTAAGACACTGGTGAACTCAATCCCAAGTTTGATGAAAGAATGATTATTGTGAGACGACGATGGTAGAAATCCCAAGTCTATCACGAGATGCTGGTGAAGTGAATCTTATGTCTAGGCGATAAGACAAGGATGAGAGAATTCTAGGTTTTGGCGGCAAGTGATGAATGTCCTGATGAATGAAATGCGTGGAATTTATTTTGTTTGTTGTGATTATGAATTGATGCGATGAGATTTTTATGTGTGTGTGTGAAATAAAATTGTTATCGTTATATCTAAATGTTGTATTTCTTAAAAAGGTATTTTCTAAACCTATAATTCATAAAGTCTTTGACATATGTTTTAATTTTCCCTTCCCTAGGTTTTCAGATGTTGAAGTTAAGTAAGAAAGGATGTCAGGCATGGAAGCCAAGTAAAAAAGGGTAAAATGGATTGTTATGTAAACTTGTGCGACGAGCAAGCCATGTCTTTCCATATCACATTTAAAGAGTCCGTAGGTAAGAACTTCACTCCTTAATTTTAAGAGCTACAATTGAGTTTTGAAGAGAGGTTGAGCACTGCGTCACCAAAGACAATGAGTGAAAGAATTGAGCGAGGCATGGAGTGTCACACTCCCTTCCGAAGTACCTGCTAGCTTAGCTTGAAAGACGCCATGAAGCCGACCGACATCGCTCTCCTTTAATCATATCTATCGACTCTACTGAACTCTTAATAGTGATAAACTTGCTAATCTACTATATAAACTATTATACATGCAACACAACACATTAGAACATAGACTAATCATATACATACATGAAGTGTAGCCCGGAAATAACTCATTTCGCAAGTAAACCTAGAGACACCTTAACCAAAACATAACCAGCAAGGGTTTACACAACCGCAACTCCTAGAGCTTACACAAACTATAGAGTATCTATATCGTACAAAGAAATATACTACATAACATAACAGACTCTATGTATAATTCTAACCACATATTGGCAATCAATATTATAGCTTCAACAAACTAAGGCAGTCTATCAGGCACCGAAAACTCGATCTCTACCTAGAAAGTGGGTAAAAGATTTAGGAAGGGTAAGCTATAAAGCTCAGTGAGTGATTCAGTTTCAAATTATAAATTTAAAAATAAGAGCACATGAAAACTTTATACATATAAATCTGTTTATACAAGTCGTAAATATAAACGTATAATAGTAAGAATAACTTTCTCAAATACTCAGCATGTATGTCATTGAAATCTAGCAAGGCATATCAAGTATATCAAAATATTTTAACTAACATGACAAATCTACGTTGTGTAGGGTACGCCCAGTACAACCAACGTTTACAAGCTTTACAATGTAATGGGGTTGCCTAGTACTCCCATCGTCTTTGTCGTAGTGGGGCTTGCCCAGCACGTACGACAGCATCATTGTTACAGAGTACACTCAACGTCAACAATGGAAAAACAACTGTGTGCACACGATATTCTCTAGCCTCAAACTCAAGATCTCAATCATGTAGTTAATGAAAATTTCATAAATCGTCTAAAAATATTAAAACATGTCTGCTTATCATTATCTTGCACAAAGCTCAATATTTACTCAGCTCATTCATGAAAGACTGTATTACTTAAAACAAAAATTGCTAATTCATGCTTTGCTTGAAACATTGTGGTTCAAATACTTTCCATAGATTTAATATTCACATGCTAGTATAAATTTTCATTAAGAAATCTAGTCTCGAAACTTATACTTGAAAATAGTTATGGAATTAAAATAATTTTCATAGCTTCGTTAATAAACATGTAACGCATTCAATCATAAATCACAGTTATGGAAAATATTTTGAAAATTAGTTTTGTCACTCACAATCTTGGGTTAGGTCCTTGGTCTGTAAGCTTGATTCAAATCTTCTCATCCTGTCAACAGCCAAACCGAGTATTAGAACCCTAAATATATGCTTAACATGTCGTACTAAAGATGACACTCACGAAATCAAAGCTTAAGAAATAAAATCTTATTCGAACAACTCTCTGCATTTTCCAGATTTCTAACACAAACTTCAAATGGCCATAACTTCCTCAATACTAAACCAAAATGAGTGTTCTTTATGTCAAAATCTTCTTTTTGATGTGCTCTATAATTTACCTTGTATGTAACCCAAATTCCCAGTCAAAAAGCTCAAAAACACCACGAAACAAAACCACTCCAAAATCGCGCACTCTACAGACCTTTAACTTGTCCCTGTAATTTAACACATTTTCAGTCATAATTGCCTCTGAGCATCTTCATAAAAGTTATAAGAAATTTAATAATCTTTCTAACCATATCAATTAAAGATTTTAACACAATGTGTACACACCAAAAAACTCAAACAAAATAGAGGATCTCTGATTTCGCGTGGAAAACTCTTGCTTTGTCTTCACTGTCAAATATCACCCATTAACAGCAAAAATTGACTCAAACATCCTTCACAAAAATTGTTTAAAAATGAATTAGATTTCAAGAAATATAAACCTTACCTCTTAGTTCTTCTTGAGAAGCTTAAACTGAAATAAAAACTAAAAGTGTGCAGAGTGGGTCAAAATCTGCCATGATTGAAACTTCCTTTGAGTTTATCCCCTTCTTCCTCAATTTTAGATCTAAGAAATCTTCTTCTTCTTCCTTAGGTACTCTCCAATTCTTCTCTCAAAATAAATCTCTAAAATTTGGATGAAAATGGCAAGGAGTTGCTTGGCCGTAGAGGGAAAGAGGAGAAGAAAAAAAATGAATTTCTCTTTTCTCTTTTCCTCTTTCTTCCCTTTTTATCCTTTATTTTCTCTTTTTTTTTTAATAAAACCTTTAATTATATAAAAATATTATACAATTAATTTCTATTTTATTTTATTCCTTTTATATTTTAAAATAAATCCAAAGAGAATCTCGGGTTTACATGGAGAGCCCTAAAGGTTGTCCTTAAGATGGGTTGTTGGACAATCAAGGAGAAGGATGAAAATAGGGTTCTTTTCCTGCTAAACACCTTGATGCGAAGAGTAACACCTTAGTGAAGGTGTGTGGATTAGAACTTAGGTTTTAAAATTTGTGCATTGCGAGAAAAGGAATGCAATTGTAAAGTATGAACTTTGTAAAGTGTTAAGCTAATAAAGAGAAGAAGCTATGTTATTTATTTCGCTGCATTATTATTTATTTGAGCTCATCACTTAGAAGCTAAAGTTAGTTTAGCTAAGTATTAAAGACTAAGCGACGAAGCTAAGTCTCAGAGTTGTTTCTGTTGTGATAAGTTATGAAATTTTCTAAAGTTCAAAGTAAGAGCTTCGCGATGAGACAGGTGAAAAAAGTTCTGCTTACTAGGCATTCAATGTGTCATCTCCCGGTGAGGTACGCAATGGATGTCTTGGCGGCATGTCTCCATCTGGTTGCATGAAGTGACATTTAAGGCGGGGCATGACATTAATAAAGAAATAGCATACCGCCTACCTGGCATGCGTGGTAGATACTTAGGCACCAAGAAGTGATTCAAGCAGAGTGTCTATAGTCCGCGAGTATTTGAATGTATTCCCAAAAGAAATGAGCAGTTTACCTCTAAAGAGAGAGATTAAATTTACTATTGAAGTTATACTTGGAACCACAACTATTTCCCAAACCCTTTATCGCATAGTACCAAATGAATTGAAAGAATTGAAAAACCAATTGGAAGAATTGCTAGAGAAAGGTTACATTCGACCCAGTACTTAACCATGGGGAGCCCCTGTCCTATTTGTAAAGAAGAAAGATGAATCAACAACATTGTATATTGATTACCGGCAATTAAATAAAGTAACAATTAAAAATATGTATCATTTGCTGGGAATAGATGATCTTTTTTTATAAACTAAAGGGAGCCTTAGTATTCTCCAAGATAGATTTGCATTCAAGCTACCATCAATTGAGGATAAAGGAGTCAGACCTGCCTAAGACAGCCTTCTAAACACATTATGGACACTACAAGTTCTTGGTAATGCCTTTTAGATCGACCAATGCCCCAACATCTTTCATGGATTTAATGAATGGAGTCTTTCATCACTAATTGACCAGTTCTTCCTTGTTTTCATTGATTACCTTTTAATTTACTCCCCAAACACGAGAAGATATGCGAAACACTAAGCATCGTGTTACAAACCTTGCAAGAAGAGAAGTTATTCGCAAAGTTAAGTAAATGTGAGTTTTAGTTGAACCAAGTAGTGTACCTTAAACACATTATATCTTCAGAAGGGTTGAAGGTGAGCTTGCAAAAAGTTGAGGCTATTGACACTTGGGAAGGCCCCAAAACAGTTTCTAAGGTTATAACTTTTCTTGGTTTGGCGAGGTACTATAGGCATTTTGTAAAAGGATTATCCAAACTTGCCCTTCCTCTGACAGCACTTACAAAGAAAACAATGAGATTATAATGGTCGTATAATTGCAAGATGATTTTCCATGAGTTAAAACTCGAACTTACTACTGCTCCATTTCTTACCTCGCCCACAACCAGAAAGGAATTTGAACTTTTTTGTGAAGCATCCCACGAAGGCCTAGGATGCATTTTGATGCAAGAAAGGAAGGCAATAACTAAAATTGCATGGGCACAAGCATCCAACGCATGGCTTAAAATTAACAGTCATTGCCTATGCATTGAAAATTTGGCGACACTACCTAATTAGAGAAAAATGTAGCATCTTTACTGACCACGAGAGCCTGAAATATATATTTGACTAAAAGAAACTAAATTTGAGACAAATGTATTAGATGGAACTTATTAAAGATTATTACTGCACCATCACATATCATCTTTGAAAAGCCAAAGTCATAGCTGACGGGTTGAGTAGGAAGAGCTCCAACCAAGGAATGGAGGAAGAGTGGCCTTACTAAGAGAATTGAGATGCTTCAAGGCAATTCTAAGAGCAGGGTCAATTGGGAACTTGATGGCATGCTTTCAGGTTAAGCTTACGCTTGAAGAAGAAAATATTAAATTGCAACCTGAAGATCCTGTGTTGAGAAAGTTGGCGGAGGAAGTGAGATGTAGGAGACGGTCAGACTATGCATTTAGAAATTATGGCACATTCATAAAAGATAGAAGATTATGCGTTCCACCTAAGAAGGCGTTGAAGGATAGTATCTTAGATCAAGCTCATTGTTCCCCTTATGTGATGCATCCTGAAAGTACTAAGATGTACAGAACTTTGAAAGCCTATTACTGGTGTCCAAGTATGCGGCAAGAGATAGCCGAGTTTGTAGCCAAATGTTTGATTTGTGAACAAGCAAAATCTTAACAACAAACTGGTGGATTGTCGGGGCCTTTGCCAACTCCTGAATGGAAATGGGAACACATAACAATGGACTTTTTGTTTGGATTGCCCATAATGCCAAGTGGCTACGATGGGATTTGGGTTGTCATAGACAAATTCACCAAGATTGAATGTTTCGTCCCAATCAAGCAAACTTTCATTTTTGACAAATTGGCCAAGATATACATTGAAAGAATTATAAACCAGTTTGGGACCCCTATCTATAGTTTCGAACGGACATTTATGTTTGACTTTTAAGTTTTGGCCAAGGTACATGTTAAGAACTAAGTTACACTTCAGCACTGCGTTCCATCCTCAGACGGATGGTCAATCTAAAAGAATCATTCAAACATTAGAGGATATGTTCAGAGCCTGTGTTTTGTAATTCAAAGAAAGTTGGGATGAACATCTGTCCTTGATTAAATTTTCTTATAGCAACATTTATCATTCTGACATTGGAATGACCCCTTTTAAAGTATTATTTGGGAGGCGTTGCAGAACGCCAATTTGCTGGGAAGAAGTTGGCAAAAGAAAACTATATGGATCAGAGTTAGTCCAGGCAACAACAAAAAGCATAAAGGTAATCAAGGAAAATTTAAAAACAGTCCACGATAGGCAAAAAAGCTACACAGATAATCGTCACAGAATACTAGAATTCAAAGTTGGAGACAGTGTCTTCCTAAAATTATCACCATGGAAATGAGTAATTTGGTTTGAGATTTCACCGTGTGTAGGACTGGTGGCCTATAAAGTAAGGTTGCATGCGGAACTATCTAGGACTCACAATGTTTTTCATGTCCTATGTTAAGGAAGTATGTTATAGACCCCTCACATTTACTTTAAGAGCATCCCTTAGAAGTTAAACTAAACTTGACCTATGAAGAAAGGCCCTTAAGTGTGGTTGACAGAAAGGAATAAGTATTGATAACAAAGGTGATTCCCATGGTCAAAATTTTATGGAACAACCATGGCATTAAGAAAGTCAACTTGGAAAATGAAGAACTAATGAAAGCCAAGTACCCCCCAACTGTTCACATCAACTTATTCAATTTCGAGGACAAAATTCCAATAAGAAGGTAGTAGTTGTGAAACCCTGATCGCGCACTATCTATGCGATGAAGGCCCTACAGTAAGGATATCGTGAAAAGAGACTCATGAAGAGTTAGGCAATCGTATAAAAAGTTAAGCGATCATGTAGAAAACCAAACGATCACGTAGGAGAAAGCAGGCGTTCCAATGTTTTTTCGCGATAGAAAGTCTTCACTTGGAAGATGCAATGTGGCAAATAGTTAAGTGATTTGAGAATACTTCACCAAGAAGTAGTGGCATGACCCTTGCGTCAATAAGCCAAGGATTGATTTAACCTTGCTGCCTAATCTAAGTTGAGGATAAGGAATGGGTAGAAACACATGGTGCTTTAGGATTGAACTACTTTTCACCGCCGATAGAAGAATCATTTTGGCATGGAAACTTTCACCAGAAAATCCTATAAATAGATGGATTCTAGTCCTTTTGAGGCTGCTTTTTACCCTGGGCTTACTTATGCGAAATTAGAGAGAAATTCCAAGGTCCCCCGGATATTTCAATCAAGCTTAAACTTGATCGAAAGGTGCAAAAGAGCTTGTGGGTAGCAACACACTTTTGTGTCTGTGAGTGGTTCTTGTTTAAAATGTTTTCCAAAATGAAAGAGATTTCTAAAGTACATTTAAATCCTTACTACATTTCCATATATTGAAACTAAGAATGACATGATTTCTCATATGTTTTCCATATCTTAAAATGTGCATGGTTATAGATGAAGTTGACATACATATGAGCTAAGGTACGCGATAAAATGATGTGTAGTTGAGAAATGCAGAAGATTTGATAAGAACTTGTAATGATGAATTGAAATCATGATCTTTTAAACCACATTCGATTTAAAGGCCTTATCTTTGTTGTGTGATCTAGGATAAGATGCTTCATTCTTGCTGTGTGTTCTGGAATAGAAGTCCCTATTCATGTTGTGTCATATTGAGTAGGATACCTTATACATGCTGTGTGATTGGGTATGGGATGCCTCTTACTTGCTGTGTGATCTGACATGGGAAGATGCGGACCGCGTAGTGGAATTGATGGAACTTGCTAAATGCATTGAGATTACGCTACATAGCTGCAACTTGGCAAAAGAGTGGTAAAAGCTTGAGCTGAGGAGAGGGTACAAGGATGTAATTAAACCTGCAGAGTCTCTGCAAAAAAGACTATGTTATGCGAAACACACCCTATACGATTTGATGAATGATAAAGGAAGTGATTTTTCTTTGAAATTTATGAACTAATGATAATCTTAGATGTTAATAAATGCTTAACACCTTGAATGAGTATTTAAACTCAAAGATATTGTGACTAACTTACATATTATTTTATTTCTTAATTTGGCAACTCGTCTATATTTTGTCAATGCAAGCTTGATTTAATGAAGGTGATTATAAAAGATCCCACACTAGACGCTTTTGTCTAAACCTTCCAATTTTTTGTTTTACTCCTCCCACCAAGTAGAGAAGGACATCCAGTGTTGAACTTGCAGCCTTGATCATCTATTGTACCTTGAGATGGCTTTATTTTGGTAGTAGCCACTATCAACTTGCATAACAAATAGAGACTAGGTGAGAAGAGTCTAATTGTTATTGTAATGTATTTTGTCATTTCAAAATAGACCTTGTATTAAGTACCGAATGTATTATACTATTTTGAAATATCCATGAAGTATTCTTGTTCCATTCATGTTTTAAAACGTGTTGGGTTAAGTTGTTCCACTTACTAGGCGCACGCGGCATGATACGCACTAGGTGTCTAGGTGGCACACCTCCAATTAGTCACATAAAGTGACATTTAGGGCAGGGTGTGACACATAGTCATAAACATGCTTTTAACATAATATTAACTTTGGAAATCAAGCTTAAATCCATGCTTTCAACTTTCAAACATTTTAAACACATGCTTGGCAAATCTCCTATAAATCGGTAAGCTCAACATATATATTGTAAGGCTCAGATCAGGAAAAGGAAATCCTATTGAAAAGGCACCTTTGAGAAAGGAATGGTTATTCTAAATATGAAGGAATGATTATTCTAAAGAAGGCTTTAATTGTGAAGAAGGTTGCATTTCAAGGAAAGGCGACACGAGGAGATGTGCTTGCATCTAAAAGTTGTTGGTGTGAATTAGATGTTTGAGTTAGGCGTTCTGCATAGCAACGTGAGGTTAAGTCTGGCGAGATATGCCTAGTATTTCTAGGAAAATGACTAATATAGAGTTGAGAATTCCAAGAAGATAAGTTTAATGTTCCAAGGGAAGTGTTTTATCATTCGGTGATCTCTGGCGACATATCGAGCTTTAGTTAGTTGCATGGCCCGACGAACAGTAAGTTGACATGTGTAAAGTTATAAGTAGGAACTGGCATATAAAGAGAAGAATCAATTAAAAGAATTAGTATAAATAAGATTGAAAGAATCAAAGGAAGTATTGACGTTTTGAGAAGTTGCCAAGAAAGTGCTAAGTGCTGAGCTTTTGCTATGGAAGCTAGACAAAAAGAGAAGTGAAGCTAGGCATTCTGAGAAGAAAGGAATTAAGTGTTTTCGTGAGTGACTTTTATTCATAAAATAAGCTTTTGTGAATAATCTTCTTGAAGAAAAGATTTATTTGGAATTATTTCTTTCGAGTCTGTAATTATGGATAACTCGTTTTGTATATCTATATATTGTTGTGTTGTTGATGTTGTTATTTGAAAAGAGAAAACTATGGATTTTTGTGTGATGCTTGTTTTAAACCATTAGTGACATGGAAACAATATATGCTAATTATAATGAAAAATGCAACACTAGATGTAAGTGAAAAAGTATTAGGAAAAGGGTAAAGACTTACCAAATTGCCTTAACAAAAGATTATTTGTACAAAGCCTTACCTATTATCGTGGTGTGATAGCAAGCGAAGGTGTTGAACCCAAAGGAATGGAGGGGATCCTATCTTGAATTTAAACTAAGAAAGATTTTTAGATAAACTAAGAAAGCATTAAAAGATCAAGCAAGAAATTTAAAGAACCGTGTTGTGACAAGTACAAAAGCAAATACAAAGTTGTTTCAACTCAAGATAAAGGAATGTGTAAACAAAACTACTCAATTAATGAAAGTGAGGCAAGAGTAATTGCGCACTTGAGGGTTTTCTTTATCATTGGAAAAGAAAAAAAAAGTAAAAATTAAGAGAATTTTATAGGTTCTTGGTCAAATTAATTTTAGGATCAAATGTCTTGAGCACCAAAATTAATATGTTCAAAATTCACACCTTAGCATGTGTGGCCCTAATCCGGAGAAAGGACGTTCTGCCAAAGATGATCCTAGCTGAAAAGTTGTTTAGGGAAAGAATGGGACATTCTGTGAGGAAAAACGGCATGAAAAGAGACATTCAAGCCTAAGTTTTATAGCGAGAAGGCAAGCGACAAGATAAGAATGGACGATAAGAAGAAGCACGTGCCAAACGCCAAGAGTTAGGTGTTCTACATGATAATGTTGGAGAAGAGTCTAAGCCTAAGGAAGCAAAGGCGAGGAAGTATCTTCTCATGATGATTTGACCACTCGCTGAGGAGAAATGAATGTCTGTTGCTTCCCAAGAAGATAAGAGGGTCTGGCAATTAAAGAATTTAGCTTTTCAAAGAGATAATATGTGCATCTCAAAGGAATGTCCAATCGTTGTTGACTGATAGTTTACATGTGGAGTTTAGGTTGGCTGCATGGTACGACGAATTAAGTAAGGTGACCCTTAAGTATGGGAGACCACTATAAATAGGGCCAAATCCTAAAAGGAAAAGATTTTTCGAAAGTATTAGATTTTTAAAACAAAGAAGTCAAGGAGAAATTCGAATGTTGAACGTGATAGAAAACGAGACATGTACAGCGGAAACAGATCGAAATTCTACTCTAAATGCATCTAAACTAATTTAGAAGTTAACATGCTTAAAAGTCTTACACTAGAAGAAATCTAGTTTTTAATGTCGGGTGAAAAATGAAAAATGGGCTTCAATGTCAGCTTTCAAAAGGCGGATGTTCAATGTCAATTTAAAACCGACATTAAACACACTGCTTTTTGATAACCAAAATTAAACCTCCTTTTTTATTTTTTTAAATTTTGTAAAAAAAATCAACTTTCTCTCTCTTACTTTTACTCTTTTCTCAAACCCACCTACACAGATTTTTCATCTTTCTCAAAGTTCTTTCACTCTTCTCAATCTCATCATTTTCTTCCCTCTCTTCTCTGACAGCTGCCGCCACCGCCACCAGCATTCATCACTTTCTTCCATCTCTGTCGTCAGGTGCGCCCTGTCATCGTCCTTGCCTGTGCCCAATTGTTTGGACATCCAATTTTTGTTATACTTTGTTATGCTTAGTTGTCGTTTACATTGTTCTTAGTCATCATTTACATTGTGCTCATTGTCGCCACCACCGTGCTCAGCCATCGCCACTATCATGCCCAGTCGTGTCTGTCTCAGAAGCTCAGGTCTACTTGTGGCTAGATCAGCATCCGAAGCAACGTTGAACGCCTTAACTTTCTCTCAGATCCTCTCGGAAACTTCTTCCATCTCAGGTATCTCCATTCTTCTCTTACCTTTGGTCTCCAATACAAGGAATTGAATGTTTGGTTGCAATTAATACAATAGTGTACACTTTTTCTCTAGTCACTTGATGTTAAGAGAGTACATAAAACTTGCATCAATGAGCAAAACATACAAGGCCAAGTTTTTTCTGATTCTAGGTATTGATTGTATTACTTAATTCATTCAACTAATTCTGATTTTGATTCTGGGTATTTTATTTTGATTATTGTTATTGATTGTATTTCATTCAACTAATTCTGATTTTGATTTTGGGCATTTCATTTTGATTATTGGTATTGATTGTATTTCATTCAACTAATTCAGTCAACCTTAAGAACATAAGCTTTGCACTTTGACCCACTAAAACTTATTTCCTCAAGGAATACGAAGAAAACTCTCTGTAAAATAATTGCATAATCAGGTATCATGTAGGGGAAGATTTGTAGAGAGAAAAGGAGAAAGAACTACTTCTATCACACTATGATAAAGAAACTACCATTTGCAAGTCAAACTCTACAACCTCACACCCTGCATGGGAAAACTCTTCTTCTTCAACCAAGTGGTGGAGGTTGAAACATTCTTATATAGGGACAATTTTGACCTTCAAACTTTCTGTACCTATAATCATTTCATTCTAAAAATTCGCAAGGTGCCCTAACCTCTTTTTCTTCTCAACTTTGCTCAAGTTTCTATTAGACATCTTTGTTTAGGATAGTGCCAGCCCTCAATGTATAGAAACAAGGAAAAGAAAATAATGTTTTGCATTTTATACTTTTTTCCCCTTTCTAAAAACTGTTGATTAAATATTCTTCTACAAAATAAGTATACCACATAAAACTATGTGTAGTATACCACGTAAAACTATATGTGTTTTCCTAGAAAACCTCCCCCTTCAAAAATTTCCCCAAAGCTATGTTAAGGTCGGATGATAGTGAGTCACTGGAAAATGGAATATATGTCATAAGGATGGTTCAGAAGATTGAGGTTTGCTTGTTATATACTAAAGTCTTGTTTCACTTCATTCTTTTGGAATATATGTTGTATTAAGAAGACTGAGGTGTTTAGAAACAAAGAAAATGGAATATATATAGTCAGTCACAAGCAGCATTGCTAGTTCCAGAGTAGATTGACCTCAAAATATTCTATGACCTTATTTGAATCATGTCCCAATGGTCCATAATATATCATACGACTGCCAATTTTCAAATGAATTAACTACATAGAAAGCCAAAATAGCCTAAATTGAGACAATGTTCATAAATAGTTTCATGCTTTCATAACAAAAACATAACAGAAGTAAGCATGCACAAGTTAGTGCTTTTTAGAAGTTATTTTCTCTTGTTTGTTTTTGTGAAGGCTACCGTGTAAACATTTGGACTTGTGATTGTAGTTTTTACTTGTTTGTTTAATCGAGCTACCTGATAATAGTTGTTGTAAACAGTTTCAAAACAAAAACAAGAATCATTTTTGTGGCCACCTAATTTTGTCTGGCCTTATTTAAAATCAATTTAATTGCTAGATTAATTTTTGCCTTAATTTAGCTTATTTTTAATTTTGTGATTAACTACCTTTTTATTAAAAAAATAGTTTTTTTAATTACTTTTAAAGTTTTGTGGGTAATTTGGTTAGAGTAACTAAATCAATTAGTTAGTCTAACTAAAGTAGGTGGAGAAATACCAAATATGGTAACTTTTTTTAATTTGATTTTGGTTATTAAAGACTCCATGCTATTTTGATACGAATGCTAAAGTTGGTATTATTTTCAAATGTAAACAGTCCCACCATTTTGAATTTTTAGCCATTTGAAGAAATCTCTTCTTCTTCATAGACACAACACAACATAAAGAAAAGGTCACACAAAAAACTCTAGAAATCTTTACAACCTTCATATCCTCTCTTCTTCATTTAAATCTCTAACTTCAATACCCCTACTTCTTTTAACCTTCATACCTTCTTAAAAAAAAAAAAAAAATATACAACATCCATTTTATCTTCTCTTCTAGCAACCTCTAAATCTTCATCTTTCTCCCTACAATGCCAAGAATCCAATACACAAAAAACTTTAACTTAATTGAAGGTGTATGGTAGGGTTTTGGTCCCAATGATCCACACCTCAACAACAAGTGAGTTTAGTGTGTTGAGATTTCAACTTTTCTTTATTTTCTTTTTCCTCTTCTTCTTCTTATTATTTTGTTTATTTTCCTTCAAAGTTCTTTATTTTTCATCATTCTTACTATTTTAGTTATTTTATTTATCTTTCTTCAATCTTCCATAAAAAAAAATGTAAAAAAAAAAGATGAAAAAGAAAAAGAAAAACTAAATGATTAAATATTTGCTTATTATTATTGTTCTTATTTCTCTACTTTTATTTCTCTTATAATTATTTATTTATTATTTGTGAGCTTCTCTTTTATAGTTTTTTTATTTATTTATTACATATTTCTTCATGCCTTGTTGTTATCTAGTATTTATTTATTATTATGTCTTTCCTTTATAAATTTATTCTTAAGCTTTATTTTCTATATATTGTTTCTTTACTTTATATATATATATATATATATATATATATATATATATATATATATATATATATATATATATATATATATAGCATTTTTATTTATTTAATTCTTTTTTCTTCTTTTATTTATTTATCATAGCATGCTAAAGTCTTGTTTCACTTCATTCATTTGGAATTATATGACATAAGGATAGTTAGAAGTTTGTGTTTGGTCTTTATGGATGGTTTTAATTTGAGATTTGCTTGTTAGTTGATTGATTGATACAATTGTGAGTTTTATAGTTGTTTTAGTGTATAATATAGAACTTTTTTGTTGTATGGGTTATATAGAACTTGTTAGTTTTTGGAATGTGGGTAAGAATTTGATTTTTTTTACATACATACTTATTTGATAGTCTTGCTTTGTTCTAATTGTCTGGTTATTTGGGTGTAGAACTTTTTATTAATTATATTTAGTCTTCAGCGTTTTAGGTATTATTGTTGATTATAGTAAAGTTCACAAGTTTAAGTTTACTTAATTCCTTGTTGTTTTTTGACATCTTTTTATAGATTAAGTTGCATCTTATATAATATGGATAAGTTGTGGATGAAAAATAATAGAATGACAATTGATTGTGCTTTTAGGATTGAGATGTTTACTAAAAATAGGTTGGAACATTCAAAGATATCAAACGTCATAACATGTCCTTGTTTAAATTGTGCATGAATGCAAAGACTTTAGATGTGAATACAATTAGAGATCACTTGTTTTTTAATGGCATCAATCAGAGTTATCAAGTATGAATCTTTTATGGTGAATCACTACCAATAAAGAGAAACAATGAAAGTGACTTTAGTAGTGCAAGAGAATAAATTGATGAGGATAATGTTAAATACACAATTGGAATGTTTGGAGCTGCACACAATTATTTTAATGACAAGTCAGAAAATTTTTAGGAACTAGTAGAGGACGCCAAGAAACCATTATGTCCTAATTGTAAGAATTTTACCAAAATATCTACATTGATAAAGTTATATAATTTTAAAGCTAAATTTGGATGGAGTGATAAGAGCTTCACAGAGTTGTTAGAATTAATATGTGACATCTTACCTACTCCAAATGAATGTCATACTTCTACTTATGAAGCAAAAAAGATTTTGTGTACTCTTGGAATGAAGTACAAGAAGATTCATGCATGTAGGAATTATTGTTGCTTGTTTAGGAAAGAACTCTCTAATGCAAATATATGCCCTTCTTATGGTATGTCAAGATGGAAGATTCCTAAAGATTTAAAGGAGGAGGTTAAGAACGTTCCAGTAAAAGTCATGTGGTATTTCTCCCCAATTCCAAGATTTGATAGAATGTTTTGAAGCAAAGAAATATCAAGATTATTGATGTCGCATGTCAGAAAAAGAGAAGTGAATGATTTATTACAACATCTAAAAGATGCATTATCATGGAAAAAAATAGATAGTTTGTGGCCAGAGTTTAGGTCGGAACCTAGAAATCTATCTCCTGTTCTTTCCATATATAGGGTAAATTCTCACGGAAATCTTAGCAATAGATATAGTTATTGGCCAGTGATGTTAGTGACATACAACCTACCTTCATGTTGTGTATGAAGCAAAAACAATTTATGTTGGCTGCACAAATATTTGGTCCCAAATAATCGGAAAATGAATTATATGTTTATTTAGCTCTATTAGTTGATGATTTGAAAAAATATTGGCATGATGGGGTGGAATGTTACGATGCATATCAAGATCAATGTTTCAGGCTCAAAGCTATTTTATTATGGACCATTAATGATTTTCCTACGTATGGCAACTTTTGTGGTTGTACAGTTAAAGGATATCATGCATGTCCAATTTATGGGGAGCAAACTTCATCCATTTATTTTCCAAAAGGAAGAAAGATGACATATATTGGGCATTGCAAGTTTCTACCACGTCATCGTCCATATAGGAAATAGAAGAAAGTTTTCAATGGTGCACAAGAATTAGAATGTGCTCCATAACCATTAAGTGGGCAAAAAGTTCTTAAACAAACAAGTAAGTATGAACACACATTTGGTAAGATAACTATCAAGGAAAAGAACAGTGAAGCGAGTTCTTCAGGAGCTTATCAGAAGAAAAAATCTATTTTTTTAGTTATAATATTGGAAGTGCCTTGATGTGCAGCATTGTTTAGATGTGATGCACATTGAAAAGGATGTGGGTATAAATCTCATTGGCACATTGCTTGATTTCTTGATAAAATAAAAGATGGAGTAAAAAGTCGATTAGATTTGGTGGAACTAAACTTTAAATCAGAGTTAGCCCCTCAAGTAGGAGATAAAAGGATCTTTTTACCCCTAGCATGTTATACATTATCTCAAGCGAAGAAGTTGAGTTTTTGTAAGATACTATTTGAACATAAAGTACCTGAAAGCTATTCATTGAACATTTAAAGTTTAGTGTCACTCATAGATTTGAAACTATACGGACTTAAGTCGCATGACCATCACGTTCTTATGCAACAATTGCTACCTGTGGAAATTCATGGTATGCTACCGAAACATGTAAGACTTGCAATTATTCGGGCTATGCATCTTCTTTAATGTTATATATAAGAAGACAATTGATTCATCATACTTAAAAGGAATATAAGAAGATGTAGTTGTCACTTTATGCCTATTAGAGAAATATTTTTTACCATCATTTTTCACTATAATGGTACACCTTATAGTGCATCTCATAAGAGAAATTGAGTTTTGTGGACCTATTCATCTAAGGTGGATGTATCCTTTTGAACAATATATGAAAGTCTTGAAAACTTATTGTGCGAAACAGAAATCGACTAGAAGGATGTATGGTAGAAAATTATATTGTTGAAGAGGCTATAGAAATCTATTATGAATTTATTGCCGTAGTTAGTTCTATTGGACTTAACTAATATGTAATAAAAAAAGGATTCAAACGTAGAAAGAGCATTATCTTTGAAAAGAAGCACGAAAAGAAAGAAATAATTATTATTTTGATGATGCTACTCGAGATTATGCTTCTCAGATTGTAAGTATACTTATAATTACAATACATAATCTTTTGTTAACCGAATTGATGATGAAAATACTTGTATCGTTTTATAGGATGAATTAGTTGCAACACATAAAGATGAGGACATCTTGACTGAATCATTGGGTTCCAAGGAGCACAGTAGACGTGTAAGAGGCGTGGGTGATTTTGTCTCTCAATCACAATATTTTAACACAGTAAAAGGGAAGGAGAAAATGTTAACTCCTGAAGTTGCAATATATCATGAAGAAGAGGATGACTCGAGATGCAAAAATTACAAGAAGAGAAGTAATCACTCGAGGTCATCCATTGGAACTATTAACATAGATCTTGGTGCTGATAAGGATATGGGCAACACACCTAGCAACTAAGAAATTGAGGTAATTGACTTTGTTGTCACTTTTAATTTTTTAACAATATAGGATCACTTTTTCTTAACAATGCTTTTAATACTTGTAAAGGGAACACCATGTCAGTTGGTTATAGGATCCTTTAATAATATCGTTGCAGTAGCCACGATAGTCAATGATAACATTGATTGTCCCAATGTTAAAGTTTTAGTAGAGGTGGTTAGGGGAGAAATTTTGATTATACCAAATCCAGTGAAGGATAGGATAGAGACCTTAAATCAAGCTTTGGGTAACATTATTGAATGACCTTGTCGGCTTATTTCTATGATCAATGACAAACAAGTGTATCTCTTTTTCACTATTTAAGTTTTGATTTTATTTATGGATGTATTTTGAATTTAGAATCTTGGTTGTGGTAGGAGCATTCAATCATGAAGGGATGTCATGTATTCTTCAAATTACACGGACGTTAACAAGGCTAGTAAGCTCTTAAATAGACATGTTGTGAACAACATAAAGGATGTAGACAATATTTGCATCCCAATGAACGAGCTAATATTTGGAAGAGACAAATTTATTTATTTAGCTCGTGAAGACTTGTTGCATTACTACAGCATGGTTGAAATAGGTTATATGTGTATACTAGCATACATTACGTAAGTATAAGACATCGTTTCCTCATCTTTATCTACAATACCATCGTTATAGATATTTTGCTCATATTTTAACTATAGTTGCTTTTACTTAGATATCTTTGGGATGAATGTGACTGTGCAAGGAAGTTTTTTGTTGTTGACCAATCAAAAATATCGTTACATATCAAGGATCGTGATCTTCGATCCAGAAATCTAACCAACCAGTTAGAAGTGGCTAACTTGGAACAAATAGTTCTAATTCCATATAATACCAGGTAAATAAAGAAGAGCAACACATTAATCTTTTTTCCATTGAGCTTAAATGTGTACTGACATTGAAGATGTTGCTTATTTTAGTTTTCATTGGATGTTGCATGTCATTGATCTTCAAGAAATTTATGTTTATGTCTTAGACTCTCTTTGGAGTAAAGTCAATGAAGACATTCATGGATTCATAAATGTGTAAGTGTATTCACTTTATTACTTCTTATTTCACTTTATTAGTTTCTAATGTTTCAAAAAATTTAGAGGGTTGAAGACATGGCAAGCTGAACACGATCTACAACGCTATCGGTCAACTCCAAAATGGAAACCTGTAAAGGTAATTTGCATTGACAAATAATTATTTTCGATGAAACATAAGAATAATTTGTATTCAATTTATATACATGCAGTGCTCTCATTAATTGGATTTTGCAGGGTGGGGGTTCTATGTGCAAAAGTACATACAAGAGATATTATATAATTCTAATACTCCTATTACTAGCCTTGTAAGTTCCTACTTTCACTTTTTATATGTTATAATTTATGATCTAAACTCATTCTTTACATAGTCAACTCAAGGGTGAAATAACAGAGCTCAAAGCGCAGAATCAGGAGTTCCAAACACAACTTATTGCAATGAGGGCATAAAATGAGGCGATAAGGGAATATAATGTATTGAAAGCAATTACCAACAACCCAAGACTTACGTGGAAACCCGAGAACCAGGAGAAAAACTACGATACTTTTATTTTTATTATTTTTCTTATGAACGAATACAATAGGTACAAAATAAATAGAGTACAATAGGAGTAAGAAAGGAAAAGATCTAGGAAAGATTTGGGAAACAAAATCTTATATATTATTCTTTCCAAAAATACTCTAAGGGCAAAGCCCTACTAATTCTAACACTCCCCCTCAAGTTGGGACGTAAATATCAATGAGTCCCAACTTGCTGACACAAAGGTCGAAGTGTGGTCTGAGAAGCTCCTTGGTGAGAACATCAGCAACCTGTTGGCTTGAAGGAATGTACGGAATGCATATGCTTCCACTGTCAAGTTTTTCTTTGATGAAATGTCGATCAATCTCAACATGTTTAGTTCGATCATGTTGAACTAGGTTGTTAGCAATACTAATAGCGGCTTTATTATCACAAAAAAGCTTTAATGGTGTCTCACATTCCTGATGAAGATCTGATAGGACTTTCTGGAGCCAAATTTCCTCACATATTCTCAAACTCATAGCTTTATATTCAGCCTCAACACTGCTCCTGGCCACAACACTTTGCTTTTTACTCCTTCAAGTTACAAGATTGCCCCAAACAAAGGTACAATAACCGGAGGTAGACTTTCTGTCAATAACAGATCCTGCCCAATCTGAGTCAGTATATGTCTCAATGGTCTTTCTATTTTTTTTTTCTAAACATCAACCTTTTACCAGGTGTATTTTTCAAGTATCTTAGGATTCTGTTAACAGCTTCCATATGTTTCTCATAGGGAGCCTGCATAAACTGGCTGACAACACTCACAGCAAAGGAAATATCAGGACGAGTATGAGATAAGTAAATTAATTTACCTACAAGGCGCTGATATTGTTCTTTATCAACTGAAACTTGATCATCAGAGTTTCCTAGTTTACAGTTAAATTCAATAGGAGTATCAGCAGGACGACATCCTAACATATCTGTCTCGGTTAGCAAATCAAAGGTGTATTTTCTCTAAGACACAGAGATACCTTCTTTAGATCTGGCCACCTCCATTCCAAGGAAATATTTCAGATTTTCCAAATCCTTGATTTCAAATTCATCACCCATTCTCTGCTTTAGTTGACTGATTTCTGTTTGATCATCTACAGTCAAAACAATGTCATCCATATAAACTATTAGAATAGCAATCTTTCCTGTCTTGGAAACCTTTGTAAATAAAGTATGGTCAAAGTGCCCTTGACTGTACTCTTGGGACTTGACAAAGGTAGTGAATCTGTCAAACCATGCTTTGGGAGACTGTTTCAGACCATATAGGGATTTTTGGAGTTTACACACCTGCTGACCAAATTGGGCTTCAAATTCTGGCGGGGGGCTCATGTAGACTTCCTCCACAAGGTCTCCATTCAAAAAAGCATTCTTAACATCCAGCTGGTATAGAGGCCAATCTTTGTTCACAGCAACAGATAGCAGGACTCTAACAGTATTCAACTTAGCAACTGGAGAAAAGGTTTCTGAATAGTCAATACCATATGTCTGAGTAAATCCCTTTACAACTAACCTTGCCTTGTGTCTATTAAGCGTACCATCTGCTTTGTATTTGAGAGAGAACACTCATTTGCATCCTACAGTTTTATGTCCCTTGAGTAGAGCACAGATTTCCTAAGTTCTATTCTTTTCAAGAGTCTTCATCTTTTCCATAACAACATTCTTCCATTCAGGACACTCTAGAGTAGTGTAGATATTTTTCGGTATTATGGTAGAGTCAAGGCTTGCTGTAAACACTCTAAATTGTGGAGAGAGATTATCATAGGAAACATAGTTGCAAATGGGATGTTTAGTGCAGGATTTAGTACCTTTTCTCAATGCAATTGGAATGTCAAGAGAGGGATCATACTCATCATGTTTCCTTGTATGACCTTGTTCAGCTTCATCGTTACTGGTTTTTATTCTAACCTCAATCTCATCACCATGGTTCTTTTCTTCCATATTTTCAAGAACAGCAACATCAGACCTGTCATTCTCACTCATCGTATTATTAGTACAAGGTTCTGTAGGGTTTTCCATACCTTGGTCTCGAAGAGGTTCGAAATCTTGGACTGGAGTCGGCGGTTGACTAGTAAGGGACCCAACTTCCTTTCTGAGATTCCTCTTATAATATGTTTTTCCAGGGAACTTGGTTTGTGGGTAAGATTATGGGATGAGGATCAACGTCAGATACGGTACTAGGAGTAGGTTCAATAAATTCAAAGGTGTTGTTAGACTCTTCACTCACACTCTCTCCCTGAAGATGGCTAACGGGAAAGTAGGGTCGGTTTTCACAGAAAGTAACATCCATTGTGACAAAATATTTCCTAGACGGCGGGTGAAAACATTTATAACCACGCTGGTGAGGGGGATACCCAACAAACACACAAGCCTGAGCCCGAGGGGTAAATTTGGTTTGATTAGGGACAAAATTATGGACAAAAGCGATACACCCGAACACACGAAGAGGAATCTCAGAGACAAGGCGAGTAGAGGGGTAAGACTCCTTAAGACAATCTAAAGGAGTCTAAAGGTGGAGGATACGAGAAGGCATTCTATTGATTAAATGAGCGGCTGTAAGAATAGCATCTCCTCACAGGTATGATAGAAGGGAAGTGGAAAGCGTAAGTGAACGGGCTACTTCCACAAGGTGACGATTTTTTCTTTCAGCCACCCCATTTTGTTGAGGAGTGTAGGCACACGAGGTTTGGTGAACAATCCCTTTTGAGGTTAGAAATTTACTAAGGTTATGGTTTTGGAATTCACAACCATTATCACTCCGAAGAATTGCAATTTTTGTATGAAATTTTATTTTGATAGTATGATAGAAGTTTTGGAAAATGGATAGAACCTCAGATTTATCTATGATAAGGTAGACCTAGGTAAGACGGGTATGGTCATCGATGAAAGTTACAAACCATCGCTTTCCCGAGGAGGCGGTGACCTTGGAAGGACCCCAAATGTCACTATGAATGAAGGTAAACGGTTGTGTAGGTCTATATGGTTGTGAGGGAAAAGAGACCCGATGTTGTTTAGCCTGGATACACACATCACAAGATAGAGAAGAGACATCAAGTTTAGAAAAAAGGTAGGGAAATAAATATTGCATATATGTAAAGTTTGGGTGGCCCAGTCGAAAATGCCACAAGATACAGTCTTATTCAGAAGTGAAAAAGTAGGATGACAGTAAACTAACCTTAGACAAACTACTACATGAGGTATCATCATCAAGGATGTAGAGTTCCCTGCTATGTCGGGTAGTGCCAATCATCCTCCCCGAGCTCATGTCCTGAAAATAAATCGATTCAAGTAAGAAGATAACTTTATAATGCAACTCACAAGTGATCTTGCTTATAGATAATAAATTGCAAGACAGTTTAGGGACATGTAAAATATTCTGGAGAGTAAAACAATCAAAGGAAACTATTTGTCCTTTACCAGCGATCGGAGCTAGAGAGCCATCGGTTATTTGGATTTTTTTCATTACCGACACACGGGGCATACGAGATAAAGTGTTCCGAAGAACCTGTCAAGTGATCTGTAGCCCCCGAGTCTAAGATCCAGGGATTCTTTCCATCAACGCTAATAAGCCCAAGGGACTGAGGCATACCTGACTGAGCAATGGCACCCAGAGTAGGAGTCTTAGTTTGGCTCGCAGTAGGATCAGTTGATTGAGAAGTGCTGGCAAGGATAGTCTCACTAATGTAGGCACGTCTTGAGTTCTGTTTCTCGTGGGAGGACCGTTTCTTACATCCTGGGGACAACCGTGGAGTTTCCAACACTGATCCTTAGTGTGCCAATGTTTCTTGCAGTGCTCACACATAGGAATTGACTTTCCATTATTCTTGTCACCGTCATGGTTTGAGGACCGAGTGTTAAAGACAGTGGAGTCAATGGTAGGGGTAGTCAGTACACCTATGGCATTAGTGCGATCTTCTTCCAAGTGGACATCAAAACAAACTTCCATTAAGGAGGGAAGAGGTCTTTGTCCGAGTACACGACCACAAACAGTATCAAATTTGGGATTAAGTCCTGCAAGAAAGTCATAAACACGGTCAGCCTCTTCAAGTTTAGCATATTGTGTACCGTCATTTGGTGTGTCCTAAACTCTCTCTGCACAAATCCATCTCTTTCCAGAGGAGAGAGAGCTTGTTAAACAGGTGAACGTCCAGGGCCCCTTGTTTGTAATTATGGACCTGTTTTCGCAGTGTATACAACCGAGGCGCATTCTATCGTTTCGAGTAAAGGGTCTGGGTTATATCCCACAAATCTTTTGTTGTGGCTGCATATAGTAGAGGCTTGCCGATCTATGGTTCCATACTATTAATCAGCATGGACCAAATAAGTGAGTCCTCCCCTTTCTAAAGTTATTCCAAGGCGTCTCCTGGTAGAGGACGTACAATCTCTCCAATTAAGAAGTCGAACTGGTGGCGACCTTCGAGGAACATCTTTATTGATTGGGACCACGAAAAATAATTTTGCCCATTTAATTTTTCACCTGAAAAATTTCCTGTAGACGAACCCAAAGAGCCAGTTATATAATTTGACGGTAACTTAGGGAACGAAATTACCAGATTCTTGGAATACAACAGCAACTCGGTTGGTTTGGAATGTGTCGAAGACTCACCCGCTTCAATGTCTGATCTGTTCTAGGGTTGATTAATTTTGTTACCAAAAAACATCGATTTCTGTAAAGAGTTAACGTACAACGGATGCTTACTATATAAATTTGATAGATTTACGGTTGAGGGTTGTTATCTGGAGCTCATAGGTGACGCGTGAGAATGCGGATGGCCGAAAGGGTTTGACGATTGGACGTCCAACGGTGCGTAGAAGGGAATGGGTTGGGCGGTTTCTATAGGTTCTAGAGTAGTTTCTCCATAGCGGCGGCGGCGGCGTCCACGGTGGCGACGATCTCGGCGACGGCGATAGTGACGGGTTCAGTTTCGATCTGGGTTTCTCCCAAGTTGTTTTCTAGGATTTCGTTATTGTTTTGCTTTGATACCATATTGAAAACAATTAACAACAACCCAAGACTTACGTGGAAACCCAAGAACTAGGAGAAAAACCACGATATTTTTATTTTTATTATTTTTCTTATCAACGAATACAATACGTACAAAGGGAGAGAATAAATAGAGTACAATAGGAGTAAGAAAGGAAAAGATCTAGGAAAGATTTAGGAAACAAAATCTTATATATTATTCTTTCCAAAAATACTCTAAGGGCAAAGCCTTACTAATTTAACGTAATGAAACCTGACTGGTTTGTAGAGAAGCCGGCTGCGAGGTGAGACACACAATTCACCACGTTATTAAGATATCAACATTTATTAATGGTAGCACCATTCCAGTGCCTCAGGTTCCACAGAACATAGTAAGACCCCTAACGGGTTTTGACCCGACGATTGGAGCAAGGAGGAATCAACAACCTCCGCCACCACCACCACCGTGTAGCTTTAAAAGCGGATTGTTCTGTATTTTTGAATATTTCTTATTTTTGCGACTTTTTTAAATCTTCACTTATGTAATTTATATTCCTTGTATTTATGATTTTTCAATACAAGTACATACTTTGACAAATTTATTTTGCGTTTAGTTTATCTTATCACAAGTTTCGCTCCCCGCGTTTTTGTACTTTAATTTTTTCTTGTGTCTCAATGATAATTTCAGTAAAATAAACAATGTGAAATAAAGTTTCATTTGTCATTTAGGCATTTAACTTGTTAAGGAAACTTACTTAGGAAACCATTCTAAACTTTATTAGGCGAGCAAGCTTTACCTCAAACCTCTTTTGTAAGATTTTTCTCCGAATGATCTTATCATTCATTTTTAGCAATGAGGAAATTACTATCCCCTAAATTTGGAGTTGTACGAGATTCGAGCTAAAGCTTTTGAAACTTTTTGAAAATCCTATCAATGCGTTTAAAAATAAGGCGTATTAACAAAAGTTAAAGCAAAGCCAAAAAGTGTAAAGTTTTTAAAATTTTTTGTCATTCTTTTATTTAATTGAAATAACAACTCCAATGTTACCTCCTCTGGTCAAAAATAAGAAGCAAAGATTCAAAAGTAAAAATTAGAGATTTGAGTAATAAGAGGCAATAAGAGATATAGTTGAGATGAGAAACGGACTCATAGAGTGCCTATGATTTCCCACTTAAGCCAAACATTCCGTAAATAAGTAAATAAAATCTATTGCCAAATAAAAGGATTCAAAATTCTTCTTAGCCATTTCTGAAAATTGAAAATAATATTTTTGTGGGGAATGAACAAGGATATTATGAGTATTAAGCTTCTCACGTTTTGAACTGATAAATGTTTCAATGGTGAGAAGTACGCGATGAGAATAGACTCTAAATAACAAATAAAACTAGCTCGCATTTTGGGAAGTTTATAAATGCAATAAGGAAGGCGAGTCCTTAAGAAGGAATTGTAATTGAGGACAAGCATGATACGGAGTGATGCTTGAGGACAAGCATTATTCTAAATTTTGGGGTAGATAACTTGTAGAAATACAAGTTATTATAGTCTTTTAAATAGAATAATGTGATCAAATAACATGATAAATGTGTCAAAACAAGTAACTTATGTTGTAAACCCATAAAGATTTAGAAATACACTTTACATAAGCGTATATGCATGTTCACCCTATTGTTAGTGTCTTAACACAGGATTATGAACAAAAGAAAAAGGTAGCGAATTGCAGAGAAGCTTACGCGAAGACTAGGCGAGAAGACCACATCAGTAGGCGAGAAGAGGTTTGCTAGAAGATAAAAGTGGTAGTTGGAGTTTATGTGACTTGACTCAAAGGCAGCTTCAGATACTGACATGTTTAGAAGATTAGATTTCCTGCCTAAATCTGCTTATATAAAGAACTTCATCTCCATCAAGAAAATGGGGCATGAATAGGCCAAGAGAGGTTTGAATGGACCTGAAGGTCATTTATATGAAGAGACAAATGTCTGTGAACTGGCCAAAAACTAGAGAATGGTGGAAAGGAATAGCCTTTCCACCTTCTGTAAAGCATTTCTTCATCTTCTCTGCTTACTCTAAGAGTGAAAGCTTGAGGTTTTAGTGAAGAAGATCTTGTTCCCCATTTCCCCTAACTTGTAATGTAATTTCTATTCTTTCCATTGTTTGTATTTATTTTGTATTGTATTTGTTCATATCGTACAGTGGCCGAAGGACTTCATTCTTTAATAAATTGCATATTTATACCACTTTCAATCCTTCATCTCTTTATTGTTCATCTATCTTTATGTTATTTGTAGTTTAAGATCTATGATAAGTTCTTGATAAGAAAGTTAGCTTATAATCCTTATCGCGTTAGCTGAGCTATAGTCATCACGTGGCTAGTGTTTACCGCCAACTACCTGAGAGGGCAAGTAGCAAGGATATTGCTAACGCAAGGAGAACTTTGGAGACAAACTTTACCTTTGCGAGAAAACTTCCATCATTTGTATCCCAAAAGGAGAACAAGTGTGGGTATATGGTGCCGATTGGTTGTTACCCTAAAAAGATAAGCTTTATAAGTCTTGTAAGTGAAGCGTTCTAGATATATCTTGCTTAACTCAACTTAGTCATTTGGATCTCGAGAGGTAAGCAAGTGTTGCATTTAAAGACACCAAAAGGTGCTCGCCTTAATTATAAGCTAGTTAATTGAACTATATCGCATCAAGGTTCTTTGATTGCTTAATCGCCTAGTAATACATAGACTTTCCTTCACCCCTTCTTTTATGCAACGTTCACAATTTCATCTTGCATTCTTCTTAACCCCGCTTTACAGATTTTCTAGCGTAGATAAGTAGATATAGTTCAAACTTACACTTCTCTATATTGTATAGTTTATTATTTTATACTGCCTAATTGAAGAGTGAACCCTAGAACTAAGCTATGATATCGATTCCTTGTGTTCGATCCTGGATCATCTAGGAAAATCTATTGCTTCGCTTATACTTGGGTAAGTAGTAGGAAAACTTGTACTCAACGAGGACTTAGTAGTTACATAAGAACACGAGACATAGAGAGCATACCATATGCCATGACCTTGTCTCAACACATAGAACAAGATACACAATACACAACACAACATTGAGCACTCTCTAAGTTCGAAACAAACAAGCAACACCTCATCATGTGGAGCCCCTGTCATGTTTGTGAAGAAGAAATATGGGTTTATGAGGCCATGTATTAATTATCGCCAATTAAACAAAGTGATGATAAAGAATAAGTACCTTTTGTGGCAAATAGACGACCTCTTCGACCAATTGAAAGGAGCTTCAATATTCTCTAAAATAGAATTGAGATCGGGATACCACCAATTAAGGATTAAGTACTCAGATGTGACTAAAACAACCTTCAGAACATGTTATGGGCATTATGAGTTTTTGGTAATACCCTTTGGACTAACCAATTCCCCAACATCTTTCATGGATCTAATGAACAGTGTGTTTCATCACTACTTAGATCAGTTTGTCATTATTTTCACCGATGATATTTTGGTTTACTCCCCAACTAGGGAAAGACACGCAGAACATTTGAGAATTGTATTACAAACCTTGCGAGAAGAAAAGTTATTCGCAACATTCAGTAAGTGTGAGTTCTGGCTAAATCCGATAGTGTTTCTTGGACACATTATATCCTTAAAAGGATTGAAGGTAGACTCGTAAAAAGTGGACGCAATTGAAACTTAGGAACGCCCCAAAATGATTTCTAAAGTTAGAAGTTTTCTTGGCTTAACTGATTACTATAGGTGATTTGTAGAAGGATTCTCTAAATTAGCCCTCCCTTTGATAACACTTAATTACCAAGAAAGCAACGAAATTCGAATGGTCATATGACTGTGAACGAAATTTCCAAGAATTGAAATGCAGGCTTACTTTGGCACCCATTCTCATGTTACCTACACCCGAAAAAGAATACAAAATCTTCTGCGATGTGTCTCATCAAGGCTTAGGGTGCATTCTAATGCAGGAGCGAAGGATAATCACTTACCATCTTGACACCTGAAGATACACGAGCGTAATTACCCAACGCATGACCTAGAGTTGGCAGCCATTGCACGTGTTAAAGATTTGGAGATATTACCTCATCGAGGAAAGATGTAACATATTCACTAACCACAAAAGCCTAAAATACATCTTTGACTAGAGAGAATTGAACTTGAAACAAAGATGTAAGATGGTAAGATGGAATTGATTAAAGATTATGATTGTACTATCGTTTACCATCCTGGAAAGGCTAACGTGGTAGCCGATGCATTAAGTAGGAAGAATCTTTTTAAGGAAAATCGAGGAAAAATAACCTTGCTACGAGAACTAAAAACCCAAAGGGTTGCCTTGATTTTAGGGTTAAAGGAAAACCTAAGTGTGAAATTTCAAATTAGACCCACCTTAGAAGATCAGATTGTCAAAGCTCAACCAGAAGATCATGTATTAAGAAGCTTTGTGGAAAAAGTGAGAAACGTTAAACGAGTTGATTACACATTTAGAGGTGATGGTGCACTGATGAAAGAGAAAAGACTATTTGTCACAAACAACAGGGCATTAAAAGAAAGCATTCGGGAAGAAGTGCATAGCTCTGCTTGCACAATGCACCCTAGAAGCACCAAAATGTATAGAACTTTGAAAGCATACTATTAGTGGCCAGGAATGTGGTGAGAGATAGATAGCCGAGTTCATGGAGAAATTTTTGATATATCAACAAGTCAAACCGCAACCATAAAAACCTAATGGGTTGTTGTGTCCTTTGCCAAGTCCATAATGGAAATGGGAGCACATTACAATGGACTTCCTATTTGGACTACTTAAAATGCCAATTGGCTCTGATGGATTATGGATACTCGTGGATAGGTTCACCAAGACCGCTCGTTTCATTCCTGTCAAACAAACCTTCTTTCAAGACAAACTTGCTAAGTTGTATATAAATAGAATCGTAAGTTCATATGTGACGCCAATATTTATAGTTTCGGATCGAGACCCGCGTTTTACTTCCAAATTTTGACCTAAATTACAAAATGCATTTATAACTAAGTTGTATTTTAGTACCACATTTCACACACATACGGATGGTCAATCTAAAATAATCATTTAGACACTAGAAGATATGTTGAGAGCCTGCGTTCTACGATTTAAAGAAAGTTGGGACGAATGTTCGTCCTTGATTGAATTTTCCTATAACAATAATTATCATTCCAGTATTGAAATGGCCCTCTTCAAAGCGTTATACGGGAAGGGTTATAGAACGTCAGTTTGCTAGGAAGAAGTTGGTGAAAGAAAATTATACGGACCAGAGTTAGTTCAGGCAACTACAGAGAACATAAAAATAATCAAGGAGAATTTGAAAATTGCCCATGTTAGATAAAAGAGTTACACAACAACCGACGCAAAGCACTAGCATTTGAGGTGGGAGAAAAAGTTTTCTTGAACTATCACCCTGGAAAGGAGTAGTTAGATTCAAAAGGAAGGAAAAATTAAGCCCACAATACACAGGACCTTATGAAATCCTAGAACGTGTGAGGCCAATGGCCTAATAAGCTAAAGTTACTCGCGGAATTGTCTAAAATCCATAATGTCTTCCATATTTCCATGTTGAGAAAGTATATACCAAATTCCCCACATATGCTCCAAGAACAACCCCTAGAAGTACAAGAAAACTTGATCTATGAACAAAAGCCTCAACGCATCTTAGATTGGAAAGAGCGAGTATTAAGAACAAAGGTGATTCACATGGTTAAGATATTATGGACTAAACATGGTATGGAATAGGCCACTTCAGAAAATGAAAAACAAATGAAACTGAAGTATCCCCAACTTTTCCCTTAGCTAACGAATTTCAAGGACGAAATTTCACTAAGGAGGTAGTAGCTATGAGGCCTAGATCGCAAACTACCTTATGCAATAAAACTACACATGACAAAGGTGGTCCAGGTGAGAAGAGGCACTAGACGATAAAAGGTTAAACAAAGAACCCCTACCACGAGATAGGCTCACTTTTCTAAAAAGTAATGACATCATTGCCACATAAGGAATTTGGCGAACAAGTTGACATTGTCGTCCAATCCGAATCCAAGAAAAGGATATGGTAGAGACACATGGTATTTTAGTATTGGACCTCTTCCCGTCATCGACTATAGTAGTCATTCCGACTTGAGTAGACTCCACCTAGAAAAGGCTATAAACGGTGGAATTTTAGCCATTTTAAGGTTGTTCTACCGACCATAAGTTTCCCCTAGGAGAAAATTTTAAAGAATCCTAAAGCCTTAGGGAATCAAAATCAACCGGATTCCAACAAGGGCCTAAAAGCGAGTGCAAAAGGGGAACTTCTATTGAAGGCCAGATAGAGAAGCTAGTTGTTTATGATTATGAATGGGTATTCTTCGTAAAAAGAATTTTGAAATTTTGGCTTGAATGAATCTATAAATGTGCTACTTTGAGAGATTAGGATTATATGTCTTCTCCCTTATGTTTTGCAATTTTAAAATTCATTATCTTATGCATGAACTAAACTTAGTTGTGTAAAAATGAAATGATCATACCATACATGAGAAGTGACAACTAATAACTTAAAAGTTGCATATGGTGGTAACCCTTACAAATAAAAGAATGTCTTGCGAATGATCTTCTTGAAGAAAATATATTTGGAGATATCTCTTTGAATATGTGGATATGTCTAAAGCATTGTGTGTACATATACAAAATGTGTATGCATATATCATGGTACTCTTATGCTTACTTGAATGGGAGCAACAATTGAGTCCTAAGGAATACATAAACCTAGTAAAACTAAAATAGAATGACTTTGGTACACTACATGTTATGATACTCCATTCTTGTTATGTGATCTAGAATGGAATATCTCATCCATGTTGTGTGATCTTGGATGGATGCCTCATCCATATTGTGTGATCTTGAATGAGATGCCTCATACTTGCTGTATAAACTGGTATGGGATGCCTTTTGCTTGTTGTGGGATCTAGCAATGGAATATCGACAATGGCTAGAGAAATTGATAAGTGCTAAAGGCGTTTAGTTTACTCCACATTGCTGCAACTTGGTAAAAGAGTGTGGTAAACGCTTGAGCCAAGACGAGGGTACAAAGACTTAATTCAACTTATGAAATGATTTTGCAGGTTGACTATGTAGTAGGCGAGAAGACCCATGACACGAGATGACTCGTGATGATGAAATCAAAGAATGACTATGTTTTGAATTACATGTTATTATATTGCCTCCATTTGAATAGTCTGAATTTATTAGATAAAAGACTCCACTCACTAGACAATTTTGTCTAACCTTTTCAGTGTATGTCTTATCCCCCCTCACCCCAAGGTAGAGAAGGACATCTGGCTTTGAGCTTGCTATTTTGATCGCCTATTGTGCCTCCTTAATTGCATTATTTTGGTAGTTGCCACTGTCATCTCGCAATTAGTATAGAAGTTAAACGAGAAGAGTTTAAACATTGCTAAGTTGCATTTTGTTCTCTAAAGAGAAACTTTGTATTAAATACCAAACGTACTCTTATTTTGAAAATCAATGAACTTTATTGGTTGTACTTATCTCCTCTTACTAGACACTCAACGATTACCTCAAGAGAGTTACGCGTTGAGGGTCTAGATGATATGCCTCCCCTAAGTCGCAGAGAGTGACTTTGGGGCAGGGCATGACACATGCAATATGTCCCTCTTTTTTGGGAAATTAAAGTAATCTTAAAGATTGATCTTCTTTCTAATTCTAGCATCAATTCCTTGGCATCAAAATTTCGCAATCTTTTATTTTGCCAAATTCTTGGATAAAAGTCAATGCCTTATTTTCTTTTGTTGAAAAATTAATGCATGATCAAAGCAATTTCTCATATGCATTTTTTTATTCTTGGTATTAATGTGGTATGAATCTTGATCAATTTAATTTTGTTGGTTCAAGCAATTTAAATCTCAAAATTAAATATATACCAAGAACACTTAAATCCCATCAATCTTTGCTTTGCAATTTTTTTTTTCCAATGATGAAGAAATCCCTAAATTTCCAATCTCTCTTACCACTTTTTAATCATTTGAGTAATTCTTTACATATTCATTACTTTAAGTGGAAAACAGATACAAATTGCTTTTTCTCTTTTTTGCTTCAATACAATTGCTTAAATTTCTTTCAAATTCCTTTCATGCCCTCTCAAGTGTTTATAACAATTTCTTTCAAGTGAGAATCAAGATTAGTTCTTCCCATCTATTCCCTTAGGTTCAATACCCCAACTTGCCACTATACTACCATATTAGTAAGGGTTTTACAAATTACTTTCTGATAAGGTAAAACTTGGTAAGCCATCTACTCTTATCTATATTATTTCCAATAACAACCTTCATTTCATTTTCTAATATCATTAAAGCGACCTTACCAATATATTGTCGTCACTCATATTCTTTACTCTTGTCAAAAATGGTGTCGTTGGGGAGTGGCACAGCATAGTACTTTCTTGAATTCTTGCTTGCATAATTATGTTAGACCTCTTTAGAAAGTATTCTACATTCTTTTTAGCTTCTAAAAAAAGCATGTTAATTATTTCCTTGTCTTGTTTAGTTATGCATGACTAGGTCTTCTCTTGCTTCTAATCTATATTTTATTGAAGACATAACTTTGCATGAAAGAAGACTAAGGAAAGAAAAGAGAAAACAAGTTAGTTCATCACATTTAGAATCTCACATTCATATTTTTGAACACCCACATTTAGAACAACCGTTAGAGCCAAACATAGAGAATCTTATACATAATAGGATAGGAGAAGAGACACCTAAAAAAATATTGAAAGAGTTGTATGAACCCAATGCCCACCAAAAGCTAGTTTTTATTGTTGTACCTACCACAAACTTTCATCTTAGGTTAGATTTAATTTCTCTTAGGGGTAGCAACGGGGAGGACCTACACAAACATCTAAAGGATTTCTCTTACTTAAGCCACAGGGGGTAACTGAAGAACAATTGAACCTAAGAGCCTTCCATTTCTCTCCCGCAAATAGTGCAAAGAGATGGTTGATAAATCTAGAGCCTGTAACTATAACATCTTGAGATCAATTAAAGGAAAAAATTTTAGATAATGTTTTTCAAATCACCAGAGCACAATCGATTTTAAAAGAAATTTTTAGTGCTAAATAATTCCCAAATGAAACTTTGTTTGAGTACTAAGAGAGATACAATGAATGATATGCCAAATTACCTTATCATCAAATAATCGATAAGGACATAATTCAATACTTTTATTTGGGTTCACCACCATCCAATAGAAATTCAATTGATGTTGTATCAGGAGGAGCCTTAATCGATTAGACTCTTTCTCGAAATTCTCTCAAAACTCTTCCAATTCCAAAATTCTATCCATCATTCTATCCTTTTTCTCTCTTCAAATTAAATTCTAGATTTCTTAATGATGGAGGGGTAAATTCTTGAGGTAAGTGGGCTTAGGTTTAATTCTTTCTTTGAGAATTTCTCTTCTTTAATTTTTCATGTAATTAGGGTTTAACTCAATCTTGATTTAGATGTAAATTTTTGTTGGAATCCCTAATTTTTTTTTTTTGTATCAAGAATTAAACCCATGTCTCAATTTCAATAATTCTTGTCAAATTCATTCTTGATTTCAATTTTGATTCAATCTTTGTATGCAAGATACTTAGGTATGATAATTAATGCAAGATTAATTGGATTACTCATAAAAATCTATTAGATTCTTAATTGTTTCTCACCAATTCTTGAAATTGAATGATGCTTGATGAATTTTCCTTGTTCTTGGCATTTTTCTTTGAAGTTAATTGCATATTTAATTTGAGTGCACAATTAATTCCCAATTAATTCTTGATTTGTCATAATTGTGAAGAAAATTTTATTTTTCTTGAAAGAACAAGTTAAAGGTTTTAATTAATATTGCAAGAATTAAACTAGTTCCCTATGGAAATCATTTCTTTTCTTGTCTTGATCATAATTCTTCCAAGATCAAGCAAGTTGATCTTGTGAAGAATCTTGAATCAAGAACCCCTCTTAATTAAGCATGATTCAATTATTAATTATCTTTGATTTAATGATAAGAATAGACTAACAGCCTAAGCTCATTCCTCACTTTTCTTATTGAGTTCTAATCTTAAATTTCTTTTTCTTGTGAATTGACTTGCAATTTAAAGTTTCCCTTAATTCTTGGTTCTTATTAATTTCCCCCAAATTATTTTCAATGTTTTTTTTTTACTAATCTCATCTCTTTGAAGCTTTTATTTAAGAAGTTTTTACTTAGTCTCACTCTCTTGTGTTCGACACGAGTGCTTGCACCTATCTATGGTAAGAATAAGGGTAAACTACAAAAAAAAAAAATTCAAAGCGAATCTAGGTAAGTACCCTTTTTCAACAATTTTAATTTTCGAACATACTTGTGTTTAATAACAATCTTACCTACCTTGCATAATTCTCTATGCATACAAAATCGCCTTTGTCACTTATTTAGATCAAACGATAGAATAACTAGTTGAAAATTCATATTTTTGCTTTCTTGACGGTTTTTCTAGTTTTTACCAAATGCCTATTGCATGCAACGACCAAAATAAAACCACTTTCACAAGTGATTTTGGAACATTTGCCTTTAGAAGAATGTCTTTTGGACTATGTAATGCTCCTGTTACACTTGAAAGATGCATGCTTAGCATATTCTCTTATTTTGTTGGTAAATGCACAGAACTGTATATGGATGACTTTACAATCTGTGTTAATGATTTTGAAACTTGTCTAAATAGTTTAGAATTGATTTTAAAGAGATTCATAGATACAAACTTAGTACTCAATTTCGAAAAAGACTTTATGACCTCTTGTGGCATAGTACTAGGTCATTTAGTATCACAAAAGGGAATCCAACTTGTTTGAAAGATGTTAAATCATTCTTAGGAAGTGTTAGATTTTACAAACGCTTTATAAAAGATTTTTCAAAATTAGCTTTGCCTTTGACTACTTTGCTTCAAAAGCATATCCCTTTCATAATTGATGATAACTATAAAGTTACATTTGACACTTTGAAAGAAAAATTTACTTCAACCCTTATTTTGCATTCACCTAATTGGAATTTGCAATTTTAGGGAAAAGAGTTAATAAAAAACTTCATGCAATTTACTATGCATCTAGAACTTTAAATTCAGCTCAAGCTAACGATTCAATAATTAAAAAAAGTTTCTTTCTATAATTTTTACACTTGATAAATTTTGTAATTACATCATAGGATCAAAAATAACTATTTATTTTGATCATGCAGCTATCAAATATCTTGCAAACAAGAAAGAAACCAAACCAAGGATATCGAGGTGGATTCTTCTACTTCAAGAGTTCAATGTCGCCATCAAAGATAAGAAATGCCTCGATAAACCCATAGCCAATCATTTTAGTAGGATCATCCAAAAGCAAAAGGACAATCCAGTATGAAAGGACTTTTTCGATGAGTACCTTTTCAAGTTAAACATACCATGAGTACTTTTTCAAGTTAAACTTGCACATTCCATGGTATGTCGACATGTTAAATTACCTTGTAACAGGTAAACCTCGTACTCATTTCTCTTATAATCAAAAATGCAAGTTGAAAAGTGAGTCTAAGTACTATGTTTCGGAATCTCCTTACTTATGCAAAATAGGCTTAGACCAAATAGTTAGAAGATGTGTTGCTAAAAATGAGCATGAATCTATAGTCTTTTTGCCATGAAAGAGCATGTGGAGGATATTTTGTTCCCAAACATACTACTAAGAAGATTTTAGATTCAAGATTTTATTAGAAAATATTATTTGCTGACTCTTATGCATATTGCACATGTCAAAAACGTCAAAAGTTTGGTTCTATTTTCAAAAGGAATGAAATTCCATTAAAACCAATTCTCCCTTGTGAAGTTTTCGACATTTGAGGAATTGATTTCATGGAACCTTTTCCTTCTTTTTGAAATCTTTATATACTTCTAGTAGTCGACGATGTTTCTAAGTGGGTCGAAGCAATCCCCACTAAGACTAATTGTTCTTTCATTGTGTCTTCTTACTTGATAGCTAACATCTTCTCTAGATTTGGAATTCCTAAAGCCATAGTAAGTGACCAAGGAACTCACTTTTGCAACTGGACCATCAAGACACTAATGAAGAAATACATAGTGCAACATCGGGTCTCAACTTCGTATCACCCTCAAACAAATGATCGAGCAGAAATTTCTAATCGAGAGGTAAAGTCCATTCTTCAAAAAATTGTTAATCTCAATAGGAAAGATTAGATCATTAGATTGAATGATGCACTTTAAGCTTATAGGACAGTTTACAAAACACCCATATGCACAACACCATTTAAATTAGTGTTTGGTAAAGCATGTCATCTCCCCATAGAATTAGAACACAAGACCTTTTGGACTATTAAAAAGTGTAACCTATCTCTCGATGAAGCCGACAAGAATAGATTATTAGAGCTTAGTGAGTTAGAGGAACATAGACTAGACTCTTATGAGAACACTAAGATCTATAAAGAAAAAACCAAAATCTACTATAATAGAAAGATTTTTAGAAAAGAGTTCAAAGTAGGAGACAAAGTGCTTCTTTACAACTCATCTCTATCTTTTATGTCAGTCAAACTAAAATCCAAGTGGATTGGCACATTTGTTGTTTCTCATATCTTTGACTATGGTGCAGTTGAGATTATAAGTGAGAAAATAGGAAAAGTTCTTAAAGTAAATGGGCATAAGCTTAAAATCTTCATTGAAGGGGAATCCACATCATCTCAAGTGTGCAAGATCTCGCTTCTCCTCCATCTACACTTGAGATCACAAGAATAAATGGTCGAGCAACGAACTTTAAAAATTTGCACTTCCTAGTGACAACCAAGCGTCAAATTTTAAGCGTCTTTAGATTTTACTTTCTAATAAAACTAAGAAGGTTTACTTTCTTCTTACAGGAATAAACTTGGCTCAAAACGCATATTTGCAAACAAATAAGGATTTCAAATGCTTTCTACATGCAAGCTTCCTACCAAGCAAAGATCAAGAAATTAACACCGAGGGGAGTATTATGTTCTCCTTTCATTTCTCTTTCACTTTACTTTGCTTTTCAAAAGCTTCGAGGAAAAAGCAATTTTCTAAGTGGGGAATGGGTAGCATGTTTCTTGGTACTTAGCTTGCATGTATAATGGGGTCCTAAAAAAATTTCAAAAGATTAGATTTATCTTGATTAGATATAGCATAAAAATTTGAGCACGGAGCTCGAATTTGTGAATTGTGATATTCTGGATATGTTTGTGATTCTGAGTATTTCAAATTTGTGCACTAAATATGTTAAGAATAAGTTGCTATCTCCTTTAAGCCCTTTTTTAGCCATACCATATATCGAATGTGAATGTTTGATTAGGAAAATGGTATGTATGTTGTGAATGTTTGATTGCATGTATCATAAGTGCATGGATGCTTTTCTAGCCTTGTCTTCTTTGTTGCGTTATTAGGAAATACCTATGATATACTTAGTCCAAATCTAGCCTAAATAGAGTTAAAAAAGAATAGAAGCTACTCTTTAAAAGTTGAGACGGTTTTAACACTTTTGTCTTGTCAAACATGAGTTAGAAACCTCTTCATAATGATCTAGATTCCTTTAGAAAAGATTAGGCATTGATAAAGCTTATTATCACTCTGAAGGGAGTAGTCAAACTTAGAAACTAAGTTTAGAACCATAGAAAGGTTAGCCCACTAGTTCTAGTAATGTCTAGTTACCACATTATCTACCAGAGAAATAAAATGGAGGCTTGCAAATGCAAAACAAAAAAAAAGTGAGGCAATCAAAAGCTAAAAAAAACACAAAAAAAAACAAAAATATATGCAATATGCATTCGAAAAAGCTTAAGTGTTCTAAGATGATTTTAAAGTATGCTACGTTTCTATAGCTAAAGTGTTCTAAGATAGTTTTAAAGGATACTCATAAATATGGATCATATTTAGGCTAACTTATACATATCCTAAGTCTATGTGAAATATCTGATCATAACCATTATACTAGATTTTTACCTACGATGTCTAGGTGATAAACCAATTTTATTACCTCACATCTCACGTGCATGCTTATAAAACTAGGTTAACTAGACTTAAGAACTGATTATGATCTCCAAGTATCAGGTGTTCCGTAAACCGTCAACTTAAGAACCTCCAACCTTAGTCATCTTATCTGACTTGTTGACAAGATCAAATCAGGTGAGCCTCTTGTAACCAGTTTTACAAAATATCGACCTAACTCTATAAAAAAAAGGGTCGATATGTTTAACTTAGGTGAGCATGCAAGTTATCTTTGTTATAGATTTTAAAAGTCTTCTTGATTTTATAACACTTATAAACTTATAGACTAACCTATAACATACATTCAACATTATATAACCATTTTTATATAAAAGAAATTAATTAATATGAATTTTAGTTTATTTAATTTTTAATTAAATTATATTTAATTTAATTAATAATTAATTAATTTAATCATATTTAATCAAAATTAATTTAATTTAATTAATTAAACAAGTAATTAATCATATTAATTAATGTCCATATTATTAATTAACATGCATACTATACATTATAACCATTATAACATACTTTTAATGCATGAACATGTTAACCTATGGTGAGATTTTAAAGGCAAGGAGGATTGCGTTCAAGGCGGATTGGTCAGATTGGAGGCAAGGAGGATTGCGTTCAAGGCGGAAAGGTTGTTTTTAAAGAGAAACTTAGCAGACTGCACTTCTCTGAGTCCTTCAAATGCATCCTTTGGATTTTTAAGTTGACATTTTGAAATAAGACAATTATAAGCACATTCGTAGAAGGAAATTTTCCATTTTAAGGTCTGGATCAAACGTTATAGGTGTTGAAAGTTGATTGTTAAATTTGGGAAATTTCTTAATTTTCGGTCAAGGGTTGAATCATCGAGCATCACCGCGTGGAAGGGTTGGTCATATACAATGCAAGAAAGGTATGAATGTTATTCTATGTTTTCGAGGGTACGCAGCACAACCATAACACAGTCGTGCGACAAGAACGCGCTCAGGTTGGGTGCATGGCCATGTGCCCAAAGGTTAACACGCATAAAACAACACGCACAAGGCACATGACCATGATGCGCACAAGGCACACAACTAGAATGAACAAGGCATCTCATTGCGAGGTTAGCATGTAACAACGCCTGCCCAAGCCATGCGCACGCATCAAGCCCCTGCTGATTTTCAAATACATTTTATTCTAGCTCGAATACTACAGATCTATTGTGCATATGTGGTTAACTACATACTAATGGTAGGGTTGACAATGGTATATTATATTATACCTTAAAGAAGGAGGATAATAGTGAAAACTGTATCATGTTGACTGTTCTGTCTTAAGATGAAGATGTTTAAATACTGCTTGAAGTTGTATATCATGTCTCTTAAAGTATCTATCGAATGTTATTAATAGTAAATGTTTACAAATGCAATGTTATGAAAAATGATTTTCTATTGCTAAATGATTCATAAAGCCAAAGATTTGTGCTAACTATTTCTGAAAACATGTTTAATAAAACCGTCACTTACTAAGCCTTTTGACTTACCATTTCAAAATGTTTTCTCATATTCCAGGTATAGATTGGGTGGCTTGAAATGTTGGACTTATTATAGTCAGACCAATCAGATTTTGATTGTTAAAAAGAATTGTTAAGATAAATTGAATCACTTTACAAGAATTAGGAGAAAGTGTGGGTAATTTTATGACTGTCATGAATATATATGTTAAATTTTTATGTAAAGTTATTGTGATTTATAAAAATCATTTTATTAAATAGGTTGCATATGAGTTTTGATTAGTATAACTGTTAATTGTCTTCTGCTTGCAAATTGTTTAATGTTAAAGGTTAAAGGTCAGCTGGTGTCGTTCAGAGAGGAACGATGTCGGTTGACTTCACGCTGTCTCTCGAGTCGAGAGTAGGTGATCTAAGAGAGGGTGTGACATTTATTCTTTGACATGTCTAATTTCTATTTGATATTAGTTGTGTTATCTAATTGTTATCGTATATTTATTTCTGATGAATTCCACATCTCAAACTATATATTTCTGATGAATTCCACATCTCAAACTATATATGTCGAGAAACAGAAGTTGTCTAGGGAATAGAAGTGACCTGAGAGAACTCTGAGTAGCTGAATGACTTTCGAAACCCAGAGTGCTTCTAGTAGGGACAGATTGTTGCGAAGAGCTTTCTGGATGGGTTAGATCTTCAGTCTCCCTTACTAGTCGAAAACGTTGATAAGAGTGATGTTGGGGAATACTCTTGATACGACGGTCACGAATAGATAGACCAATATTAGAAGATAGAGAATCCATGGAGATTTTCTATGGCGTGTGATAAGATGTAGTGCGAGTTGAAACCATAGTTGAAACGTGTGAAATGAAATAGGTTGGAGATGGTAGCTAAAACGACTGAACTGAGTGCCAGGAGAAACGAAGAAGACGAATCAGTTGGTTAAATACCCAATAAATAACAATAAATTTGAAATTGATTCCTTGTGGATCGGGAAATATAGATACAACCCAAAGATTTAAATTAACCACAAAGATCTCGATCTAAACCCATATCTATAATTGTTATTCTAGGCACTAACTCTAAGGGAGGCCCGAAGACTTTCAAAGATTGTTGCTTTCAAAGGTTTGGTAAAAATGTCTGCAAGTTGAACGGAGCTTCTCACATGTTGAAGAGTAATAACCTTGGCGTCAACAAGTTCGCGAATGAAATGGTGTCAAATGTCAAAGTGCTTCGTGTGTCTATGTTGGACTGGGTTCTTTGAGATGTTAATTGCACTTAAGTTGTCACAGTATAAGAGCATTGAGGTTTGAAAAGTTTCATACATTGCGAGCATTTGTTTCATCAAGAGAAGTTATGTTCAGCTACTGCTAACTGCAATGTATTTCGACTTCGACAGTGGACAACAAAACACTGCTCTACTTTTTTCTAAACACATAGTGAGATTATTTCCCAAGAAGAAGTAGCCGCCTGGGGTACTCTTCCTATCATCAGAGCGTCCTGCCTAGTTAGCATCACAATAACCTACCAGTAATAATGAAGTATCATATGTATACCACAACCCATAGTCTACAGTGCCTAGTACATATTTCAATATATATTTTGCAGAATGAAGGTGAGAAACACGGGGGGATGCCTGATATCGTGCATAAACGCCTACTGCAAAACCTATGTCAGGACGACTGGTAGTGAAGTAAAGTAGACTCCCAATGATGCTTCTATACAAACCTTCATCAATCTTTTCTCCAGAATCATCTTTCAAAAGTTTAAGGTGAAGTGCAGCCGAAATGCGCTTTGATTTTGCTTTATTGAGTTCAAATTTAGTAATAAGAGTACGAGCGTACTTACCTTGGGATAAGAAGATCCCAGACGCACATTGTTGGATCTGGAAGCCTAGGAAGAAAGTGAGCTCACCCACCATGCTCGTTTCAAATCTAACTTCATCTGTTCCACAAAACATAGACCGAAGCATTAGAAGATCCTCCAAAGATAATATCATCCATATAAATTTGAGCAATTAGAAAGTCAGAACCTGATGTTTTGATGAACATTGTCTTGTCAGCTTTTTCCTGGTTGTATCTTTGTTAAACCAGGAATATTGTGAACCGCTCATACCAAGCTCAAGGTGCCTGCTTGAGGCCATATAATGCTTTTCGAAGTTTGAAGACATGATCAGGGTGTGCAGGATCAATAAACCTCTTGGGTTGGGCCACATACACTTTTCTAGAGAGAGAACCGTTTAAGAATGTACTTTTGACGTCCACTTGAAACAGCTTGATGTGACAAAGACAAGCAAAGTTAAGAAGACGACAAATGGCTCTTAGTCTAGCTATGTGAGCAAAAGTCTCACCAAAGTCAAACCCTTCGATCTGTATGTATCCTTGTGCCACTAAACGAGCCTTGTTTCGAGTTATGACTCTGTATTCATCGGTCTTGTTCTTAAAAATCCACTTTGTCCCAATAACATTAGCATTTGTAGGTCTAGGAACTAGTTTCCAGACAGCATTTCTTTCAAACTGTAACAATTTCTCTTGCATAGCTAGGATCCACTTCTCATCAATTAATGCTTCTTTCACACTTGTAGGCTCAATCTGAGAGGTGAAGCACACATTCGTAATCATCTTACGTAGTCTTTTCGTCCTTTTATTCTTGTGGTTACTCCATTGTGTACATCGCCAATTACTAAACTGATGGGATGATTCTTGGATACATGCGAAGACAGTGCCAAAATTGATGACTTGGGGACACTAGGTAGAACTGCTGTGGTGGAGCACTTGAGGCAGTGACTCTAGATACAGTTGAGGCATCTACTGATGGTGTCTATCTGAGGTTCTCACCAGATGAGGTATATACTGAGGTGTCACTTAAGAGAATCTCAAAAGAGTCAGTATTAGAGTCAGTGTAAGAGAGTTTGAGTTACTAACCTGTGAGTCATCTGATGGAGTTAACCCATTTATGCTAGTCGGTTGTGGATGTTCAGTCGAACTGAACGTCTAACACTTGTCTCATTATCATCTTCTCTTTTCTGAATTAAATCATGGACAATAACATTGATAGATTCCATTACATCTTTAGTTCGTTGATCAAACACACGACATGCCCGATTATTTATAGAGTACCCTAGAAAGATACTGCTGCTTAACTTTGAGTCCCATTTACAATGAGTTTCTCTATCTCCAAGGATGTGACACTTACTTCCAAATATGTGAAAGTATTTCACGTTTGGCTTTTGACCCTTCCAAATTTCATAATTTGTTTTTGAGGTACCTAGACGTAATGACACTCTATTGTGTATGTGACACGCAGTATTGAGTGTTTTTCCCTAGAACTAAAGAGGAACAGACTTGGCATGCATCGTAGCTTTGGTCATCTCCAGCAACGTCCTGTTTTTACGCTCTACAACTCCATTTTTTCGAGGAGTAATAGGCGCAGAAAACTCATGAAAAATCCTCTCTTCGACACAGAATTCATTGAAGTTGCTATTTCCAAATTCATGCCTGTGAACACCCCGTATTCGAATGATACCAGTATTCTGCTCTCTTTGAAGCTGAATAAATAATGCTCGACAGACTTTGAAGGCTTCTAATTTTTCACACAGAAATTTTACCCATGTGTACCTAGAAAAGTCATTTACGCACACATACACATACCTTTTCCCCGCAGAGACTCTCTACCTGCATTGCGCCCATGAGGTCCAAGTGTATGAGTTCCAGGACTTTAAAGGTGGTACGACGCCCAAGGGAGTAATAAGGTGCTTTCGTTTATTTCCCAGTTGGACAGTCAAAGCATGAATCATCATAAGCTTTCAGCATGGAAACGCCAAGGATAACATCTGCATTAATGGCCTTGCAAAGAGTTGATAGGCTAATGTGGCCTAACTCCCAATGCCATAAGGTTGTTTCATCAGTCTTCGATAGATGAAAAACGGACACCTCTGGATCCCAATGATAACAATTATCTGATAATCGGGTACCTTTGAGAATCACATTATTCTCTCGATTGATCACTTCGCAGGTGTCCCTTCCAAACTTTACAGAAAAACCTTGATCACCAACTGGTTGATGCTGATAAGGTTTGCTGAGAGGCCTTTAACTAGTCGAACATCTTGGAGACATGGAAGACCAGGTTTATTTATGGACCCTTTGCCAAGAATTTTCCTTTTTCATCATCACCGAACATGACATGACCTGTAAAACACTCTTTAAAGTCTATTAGAAAGTCGCATTACCTATCATGTGATGCGAGCATCCATTGTTAAAATACCAGTCAAATTTACTTGTTTCGCAAAATAAGGTCAGTGCTACGTTATAGTTCTCACATTATTGCTTTCGCCTCCATACTACCTTGTTTTTTGTTCTGGAATCAGTTCTGAACCGAGTACGGAACCTGTATAGTTGGAAATAGAACGGATGAATGTGACCGAGTCTTCCATAAAAATGACATACCCAGTGCCTTCTTTTGTTATGGTGGTTGATGAGACCTATCTTATTTTTCAGTATTAATATCCGAGTTTCCTGATGCTTTCACAAATACTGTGTTGGACGTGCTAGCTTGATGATTCTTTAAGAATCCCAACCCCATTCGATTTGCCAGTGATCATCCTTCCTTGAGAATATCTTCGAGTTGCTATGTTCCTAATGTCAACATTTTGACATTCTTTGATAAGTTTTCAAATTCCCCTCGGACTTCTTCCAACTCGACTTTCAGGGTAGCTATGAACAGTAGATATCTGTGATTGTCTTCAACTAGCACTCGTATTCTCATTTAATTTAGTGAGAGCCAGCTTGTCCTCTTTCCATTTTTTTATTGTCCCATCGATAGTGCTGTTGTGATCAGTAGATGGAGTGTGTACTTCTGATTTTTCTTATGTTTCTTCTGGTATAGACTCAGGTGCTGTTGTTATACTAATGAGCACCTTTCCACATTCTTCTACGTCACTTTCAAAAGATGAGTCATTATCCAATAAGGTAACCTTCAAACTTTTCTTTTTCCTTTTTAGATATATTGGGCATTATGCCTGGAAATGTCCATGCCCATCACACTCATGACATCGTATGCTTCGATTACTTCTGTCTGATCTTGAAGACGACCCTTCTTTGTCATAATCCTTGCGTTTGTTTAGATTGGGCTGTTATATCCAGATGAATTTGTTGAGCACTGGTTGTCACGAAAGTTCTGACTCTTGTTCACTCCAACATGCTTGTAGAAATGATTTCTGAGTTTCGACACCTACTTAGTCAAGCGAGTAATTGACTCAGCAAGTGATTCTTCATTCACAGTTTCTTTCAAGGACGATATATTATCTTCGTTGACTATTGATAGAGCAATTCCATTTTTTCGCCTGGATTCTCCATCACTTAATGTTAGTTCGAACTTTTTCAATGATTTGATCAATTCGTTCAGTTTCATCTTGGTAATGTCATTGGCTTCCTTTATGGTTGTCACTTTCATGTTGAAACGTTGCGGTAAAGGAGCGCAAGATCTTTCTTACAAGCTTTGATTCAAGTATTCTTTCTCCTAAGAGAAATTATTCATTTCCAATGTCTCGAATTTTGACATTATATTATGAGATTGTTTGATCTTCCCTCATCTTCATTCCCTTAAACTGAGATGTTAGAATCTGTAATCGAGAAGTTTTGACCTTGGAAGTTCCTTCTTACGCAACCTCTAATATGTCTTATGCTTCCTTGGCCGAAGTACACGTGTTGATTAACTTAAACACATGTGAGTCTACTGCATTGAATAGTGCATTAAGAGCTTGACAATTTCCTAGAGCAACCTCATCATCAGCTTTTTACCATTTTAGCTCATTTTTTTAGGGTAACCACTCCATCTTCACTGATCTCTGTAGGTTGTTGCCATCTGGCCATCACAGCCCTCCAGCAATTTAGATCTAGTGATTTCAAGAAGGCCATCATCCAACCTTCCAGTATCCGTAGTTGGTTCCATCAAGGAGAGGTGGCCTGTTAGTTGCACATCCTTCACATTAACTTTCCATTACTCGCTACAGTGAACCTCGAACCCACTCTAATACTAATTGAGAAAACGAATGTTCAATTTTGAGTATATAATTTGTTGAACCACGAGTTAAAACAGACGACTTAAGTACGGAGACTTATTATGTATAAAGAAACAACACAATCAGCTTTGGTAACCTAGTTAGATGAAGCACCATCTACATCTGGGGGTATTGAACCCATGAGAAGAGTTATTTCTATTACTTCAGTAAAACATAATGATTACAATGTCATGATTTAAGTTATGACACTCTACATATTGTCCTGTTTCTAACTTGAATTGATATAATAAATCAGATAATGATGTAGTTATAACATGAGAGGAAGTACTCCCCTTGAATCACTGGTTTCGGACTCCTTCGATATTCTTCAGATCTGTGAAATCTTCATCTGATTTCTAACTGAGAACGACAAATTACAGAACACCATTAAACTTTTCCTTACCTCTCTTTTAATTTGGTTGATTTCTTTTTCTAGGTAAACCCCCTTTTTTCCATACTCATCATTACCTTAAATACTAAGTAATTAGTCGCATTCAAACTATCCTCAAATTAAGAAGATTCTAACCAACTATCAAATGCTAACAATATAGTAACAATCTAAAGGAAGTGGGCCACAAATAACTTTCTTAACAAAATTGAATTCGAAAGAAAAAACCCAAAAAAAGGAGAGGAGTGAAACAAACAAATTAAATGGAAATAGAATTGAAACACTTGATTGGGAATATTTTTTAAAGGTTGATTTTGCAGTAGCTTACGAAAAGGGAAGAGGACGCCCGCGAAAACAAAAAGAAATGGTGTAATTTGGGAAGGAATAAGTTAACCTGGCTAGAGATAGGCTTAATTTTAGGGATAGTTGCAAATTTAGCAATTATATTCAAAATAATTAATTATCTAGCAACATTTTAAAAAAATTGCAAATATAGCAAAATCTGTCAAAATATATCAATGATAGGAGTCTATCACCGATAGACCATGTAGCAAATGTTGGTCTATCACTGATAAACCATAAGAGTCTATCAACGATAGAAGTGTATCACTGATAGATTTTGCTATATTTGCAATTTTTTTAAAATATTGCTACATACTTAATAATTATTCTAAAAATTGCTACCTATTATAATTACCCTTAATTTTATTGATTTTTTTTTTGGTTATATTTGAAATATAAAAAAAAAAGGTGACAATCACTCGATTTTATTAAAAAATTTGCTACCGCACCAAGTCTCCTATTTGTTTCATATTTGTTTGCTTAGCAAAATTTCCGAGAGGACGACAGCAATTGATAATTTGATTTCGAGTGAAGCTCAGCAACCGGAGTCGACAGCCGAAGAGAGAGCACAGCAGATCAATCATGGAATTTCAGGGCTCCTCCAAGAAGATGATAGCCACCCAGGCTGAGATGGTCGAGGCTAGGGTTCCAATTCCTTACAGAGATCAGTGCGCTCACTTGCTGATCCCTCTTAATAAATGTCGCCAATCCGAGTTCTACCTCCCATGGAAATGCGAAGACGAGCGCCATTCCTACGAGAAGTGTGAATATGAGCTGGTTATGGAGAGGATGCTTCAGATGCAAAAGATCCGTGAGGAACAGGCCAAGTTGAAGGAGGGTATTCATCTCATTCCCAAACCTGCCAATGTATGACCTCATTCTTCAATTAGGTTCGTCTCTATCTCTGTCTCATCTTCGTAAACATTATTATTTGATTCTATTGCATTATTCTTTTTACCTTGTCATCGGCTTCTCATAATCTTGGTCCGAATGTTTAAAATTCCATGTTTTGTTTTGCTTTTCCTTTTGTTTTAGGGCTATAACCTTTCGGGTTCATGATTTGATCCGTAGCATGATTAGGATTTATTTCTTGCTTGAACTATGTTGGTACGGATAATAAAACGCCGAAACTTGTGGATGGCGGCGTTCTATGAAATACTTCAATGACTTACACGTACCCATTTGTGTGCAATATAAGCTAGAATCCGAGGAGTGAAACAATTTGACAATTAAGTCAAAGGAAGCGCTGTTCTGCTACCTAAAATTAAATCGAATAAGGTCATTATGTCCCAAGCTTGGGCTCTGAAAGTATAAGCTACTCATTATTGAAAACAGTATTAAAATTGGCGAAGTGTTTTGATGAAAACTAATAGGTATATAATAAATTTCTGGTGGGACTTTTTGTGTTTACTTGTGAGACTTAATAGAGTATATGCTCTTATGATTCATCCCAGAAGTATAATATATTTTCCTATTCTACCATTTCAATATTAGAAACTTTCATGGTATGATGGTCCGTCCTAAGTGTAAATGATGCTCAAAACTTACGACTTACATAGGTCTTTCTATGGACAAAGGATTATTATCATTTATCACAGTGTGCATGAGCTTTCTCATTATTTAACCTATGCTCACAGTGCTTATTCCTATTGCATATCAGGAAATTGCTAAGTACTCCCTCATATGGGTCAAAAGAGTGCTTGGTATACCAAATAGGAAATGATGAATTTGACTTGTCTACTTGTTCAATCTTTGTAGTACTGAGAAATAATAACAGAGCTCTATTTCTCAAGTAACCCAAAATCGAACAATTTTCTATGCAACATTATACCATCTCAAGGATACGGTCAATCGGCCTTATTGAATGAAATCTTCTTGACTATATTCCTTTGAACAATTTGTTTCCATAACAATTGTTTCATATTTTTTATTAAAGAATGATGAAACCCCCAAGAAAACCCAAAGAGTTGCAAAATTCAGTTTCTTGCTAAAACAGAGTAGAAAAAGCAACTCTATCCACACATTAAAAATTCAGTTTCTATTCATCGTATCAAGACTCTCATTGTGTTTTCAAGGAACACTGTTGTGATTGCATATGGCAAGAGGCGTTGTGAGGCACATGTTAATTGCTAGAGTGGTGTCCTATTTGATTATGTTCAATAGGGCACTCCCTTTGACTCATGAAAGCAGAAGAAGAGTTAAATAAAGAAGAAAAGGAGAGAGGAGGGGAAAAATTAGAAAAAGAAGAGTGGGAGGAGGGGCAAGTTAAAGAGAAGAGGGAGGAGAGTCAAATAATGAAGAAGAGAGGGCCAAGGAGGATGGGGAAGAGTTAGGAAAAAGAAGAAGAGGGGGAAGAGGAAGGGTTAGGAAAAATAGAAGAAAAGATGGAGAAGAAAGAGTTAAAAGATAAAGTTCACCTCTTGCACCTCTAGTTTGCAGAAGATATTGTACACTTTTGCTTTGAAAGAGAGGAGTCCTTTCTCAATCTGAATCCAATTTCAGTCAAATTTCAATTTCTTTTTCAATTTTTTCTCCCGGAAAACAGTTGTTCTTATAAAAAAAATCAATCTTTTTTGAAATAGTCTCATCCCTTAGGACTAATAAAGGCAAATGTCAAATTTTGGGCATGAAATGTGACTCTTTCAAATTGAAAAGGTGGGCTAATTTGGTTGGTTGTGAGTTGGGAAGCTTCCCTTCATCCTTCATGAGTTTTTCTCTGGGGAAAGGACGTTCCTTTTTTATCTGTCTTCCCTAAAAAGCATATTTGATGCAATCTATGTCTCAAGTTTCAAGTCTTATTCATTGATTAGCCCTTACCTAAGAAGCACATACACTTCGTATTAAAGGTGATATCGGTGTCAGATGCATGGGGGACACGGATTCGTCTGGACACGTTTGGGACATGTGTCTGATATGCTGAATTCTGTCTTTTCTTTTTTTTCTTTTTCGGACATGACTGGACACGTTCACTTCTTTCATCTCCATTATGACATAACATTAAAAATCCAACCTCTTTGCTTTCTCTCTCCTGCTCTCTATGGCTTATCATAACATAAATATCAGAGGAAAAGAAAACGATAGGAGAGGGAGGAGACTGTTGCTCTTCATTGGAAAAATTCATTCTTGAATTCTCATTGGAAATTGAAAGGGTCACAACCATCTCCTTCTCTTTCCTCATTAATTGTGGTTCTTCAGCTTCCTTTGATGCGTTCACGCTAGACTGACTTTTCAATGTCGAATCTTTCATCGTGGATGAAGAACTTTGATGAGAGGAGGAAGAAACTCCAATGACTGACTTTTATTAGTCTTCAATATTTTATTCCTTTAAATGGAAAATCATTTTCCATTTTCTATTGTTAGGTTAAATTGCTAACTTAGGTATAGCTTGAATGTTGGATATACATAATACGTTTTGTACTCACACAAACTACAATGGTTAAATATTAACTTGACAATTGACAATGACACAATGACATTTTATGCTTTTTTTTTAGTGAAGAACATTTAGTACTTCTTTTGTTGAGGAAATTGAGAACATTTAGTATTTTGTGACAAATTTACATATCTTATAAAAAAATTAATTTTAAAAAATAGCGTATCCCAACGTGTTTATGTCCTATTATTTTAGAAATTGACATATCGTCGTGTCTTGTCGTATCCGTGTTCGTGTCCTGTGTCCGTATTCGTGCTTCTTAGGCCTTTATCGAATACAAACAACTTACTTATATGTGCCAAATTGAAAGGGAATGGTCTTTAACTATCTTCCTTAGCTTAAAATAATAAAGCAACTTCAAGACTTATAAGAAATAGAAGACTTGTGATTTCCGAGGATTATTTGGTTTCTTAGTGATGGTCTTGTTCCCTTTATGTGTAGGATTTAAGTTTAGAAGAAATTTCATTGATGCTAAATTTGATGATTGGCTTACGTTTTTTTTTTTTTTAAACTACTTTCATTGAGAAAAAAATGAAAAGAATATAAGGGCATACAAAAAGCAACCAACCCAACAAACCACCCCTACTAAAGAAAGGAAAGAAAGGAGGCCTAACTAAGGGGAATGTTTCCTAAAGAATAATTTCAAAAAAGCTTTGAAACCGAAGCCCAAAGAGACATGTGAAATCTCGCCAAAGACCAAACCTCCTGATGTTCCCTTTCCCTCCCTCTAAACACCCTATCATTCTTCTCCCCCCAAATATCTCAAACCACCGAAAACACTCCAACAAGCCACAAGAAACAACCTTGCTCTCTTAAAGGTGGATGGAGGAGGAACTCCCCGACCATTGCACGAACATCTCTCTACCCAACAAAACTAAAGTTGAACTCTTGCAAGAAAAGAAGCCACACCGTTCTTGCATACTGACAACCCCAAAAGAGATGCTCTAGGCTAGGAAGCACGGACATAGACACACGACACGACATGATATGTCGATACACCAATTTCTGAAAAATGTAAGACACGACACGTTGGGGACACTTTATTCTTTTAATTATTTACATATCCTTGGGAATGAAACTTGCGATAGGATGAAATAAGGCCCAAAAGCCCAATTAGAAATAAAAAACTTTAACCCTACATACTATTCTCTTCTCAGCCACCCTTTTCATGTACACCCACCCTCTACATGCACACCCACCTTCTCCCTCTTCGATTCTGCCCTTCTCCCTCATTGATTTTGCCCTTTTCCCTCACCGATTCTACTCTACCTTTGCTGCCGATGTCAACGCTTCTTTCCACCCCTGCCCCCCCTTTTTTTTGCTACCACTCTTCCCAATGTCCTCGATTCATTAAGGTTCGGATTTTTCCTATGCGTGTCCCTGGCCTATCTTATGCATGTCATCACGTGTCCCATTTAAAAAGAAAATAACAAAAAAAGGGACAGGTTTTTGCGTGTCTGACATCGTGATACGTGTCAGAAGTGTGTTGAACGTGTGTCGGTGTCCGACACATGTGAGACACCAACACCCACCAAAATTGACGTGTCCATGCTTCCTAGGAGCTAGGTCTTTCTTCGCCTTCGAACAAACGATAAAGCAGAAGGGCCCCACAAGCGAAGTTCTTCTCCTAACAAGCATAGTGGTAAAAGGGAGACGTAGTTTCAATATCTAAGAGATCATGGGTTCAATCCATGGCGGCTACCTACTTAGGAATTAATTTTCTACGAGTTTTCTTGACACTCAAATGTTGTAGGGTCAGGTAGTTGTTTCATGAAATTAGTCGAGGTGCGTGTAAGCTGGTCCAGACATTCATAGATACCAAAATAAGAAGCAAGCCTACCAACAGTGTTCACACGACCAAGCAAGACTTGCCAAATAAAGTACCTGACTTGCTTAGGAATCTTAATCCTCCAAACGACATTAAACGCAAACTCCCCAATGGGAGAGGGATCCAACAACAATCTATAGAAGGATTTACAAGAAAATCCTTCACTAGGATTCATACTCCAAATGCGAACATCCTTTCTCCTCTCCCTAAAAAGTACACACCTCCAGTAAAGAAAGAAGAGAGGCCACTCCATCACTTCCTTGTTGGACAAGTGACGACAAAACTCGAAGGAAAAAGACATGGAGTGATTGCTCTTTTGAACAAGCTTAAGCTTTTTAGATCGGGTAATAGCAATGCCATGTTTGTGTGATTGTTTGAAAATGGTGGCTTCTTTTCGGTTAGATTGTTCTCTCCCAACCTCGTTATCAAACAAAGAAATTAAAATATCTGATCTTATTTGGAAGGCCATCTGCCTTAAAAAAGTTGAGGTTTTTTTGTGAATCTTCTCTCTTGAAAGGTTAAACACTTGTCGTAGACAATGTTTTCAAAGCTCAAGACCCAATAGTCTTCTTGGGCTTAAGCACAATGAGCAAACAAAAGTGCGGACCTTTTTTGTGTGGTGCACTATATAGAAAAGTACTATATTAAGAAAAAAAAGCATGGTTGAAGTGGAAATATGAAAAAACATACCTCTAAACTCAATAAATTTTGCATTTAGGCTTAGGTAATTTTACATTTTTAGTTAATAAAGAAGGAAAACCCTTAATTATTTCTATTTTTAAAAATAATAATGAAGGGCCAAGACTTAGGGCTTTGAGCTTTGGGGCTTCACAAAAGGTATGCCTTATTTGTAAGTGCCAAATCTGGGCCTTTAGCCTAGGTGCGCGCTCGAGTAGGCTCTTTAGAATACTGGCCGTAGAATCCAAAGAATCCTTCAAAATTATGCTCTCTTTCATAATTGGTTCTTTTCTCTTTCCCAACTGGAATTTTCTATATAAAACAATGAGGAGTCTTTGGTCGCTTTGCTGGTAAAAATGTTTAACTTGTTCAAAACAAAGTGGTGTTGTGTTGGACTAAGAATGCTTTAGATTAGTTTTGTTACGGGTCCAAAATTAAATGCTTAGGCAAAAATCCTTTTGTCCAATGGGATCTTCACCCTTTTTTGAACTTTGGAGGTTGAACTGAACCGAGATTAAATATCAAACAATTGATTATAGGTTTCCAACCAGATCTGTGTTCGATCTATTACATAGATCTGTTCAAGCCCTTGACAACCATGAATAACAAAATCGAACGAGCTAGCAACCTTTGGCAAATTGGTAGCAAGTTCTTCGGCGGATCGACAATGTGTGTGGCAACGTAGGGTGAATCGATGGTAGGTGCAACGACTTCCAGTGATTTAACGACGGGTGTGACGTGATTGGCACACCGGAGGGTTCCAAATTCTCCAAGATTAAATAGTCCCATTTCCTTCTGAATTATGAAGTAGTGGAAGTAATGCTTATGAGCCTTAGGCAAGAGAGGTGAGGTTTGGTTTGGCACTGCTTGTAATTAAAATGCACATAAAGTAAATTTGCATAAAAGTAAATGATGAATTGTGGGAAAGGTTTTGAAAACAAAACTAAGTCTGGAAGGTTAATTTCTGTTAAAATTTGTACAGCCCAAAAACATTTATACAAAAGGACAAAAGGTGATTGACCACCTTTACAACCGGTCTACACATTTGAATAACCTGCTGGACTCCTTGTTTCTTGAACTATATTCAGTTAATTCGGTCAAACCATAGCAGCTAAGTACATCAGACTCCCTCCCCTTAAAGAAAACTCGTCCTCGAGTTTGGGTTGGAATTTGCTGCTGTTGGGTGGAAAATACTCATAAATATCAGCTACGTTAAAAATAGGATCGATGTGTAGGTGGTCAGGTAACTCAATCTTGTACACATCAAAGAATCTTCTCACTATCCAAAAGGACCTATCATTGTCCTAGTATTTTAGAAATTAATGTATCGTTATGTCCTTGCTTCTTAGGCCAGTAGGGCCATTGGAGTAAAGAGACGTGGAGGATTTTGTGTGACGATTGTGGTGACTGGGAGGAGGGTTTATTCGGTTTTAAAGGAAAGAAAAAGGTTTGGAGTGTTTGAGGTTAGAAGCTTCAAAGGAGATGAAGGTGCTCTTGAATTTCATCCTTTGTCCATCTTTTTCATTGTCATTTCTCCGTTTTTACTTGCTCTGGACATTGATCGTTGTTTTTAGCTTGGACTTTATCAATAATAGCATATCACTGGGGCGTTATATTTATATGCTTGTTGGGTCTTACTGTGTGCAGGAATATACTTTGGTACCTAACAGAGCCACTCTTTAAGGATAGAGCTTCTTCTATTTTTATTTATTTTTTTTAAAAGAAATTTTTTTCCAACACTAGCAAGAAGCCAAAGGCCCATACATCCTTTTATCATCCTCAATTAGCCTGTTTAGCCAGCTAGGACAGTTATGGGTCCATAAACGAGAAGAATGAGAACTCAGAAAACATGGACTGCCACATTATGATCCATCCTATTACAGTTCTCTTGGAATATATTTGAGGCCTAATATTTGAAGTCCACCAATTAAATGAACAACTTCAGCATAATAAACCCCACTGTGAGAGAGTAAAATTTAATGAAACGGCTTTGTTGCCAACCACTTGCGGGCTCCACCCAAATCTCCTCCGAACCTAACTCATCGATTAGCAGTGTCAATATACATTTTATAGTGAAGTACCTTTTTGTGGTAGGAAATAGGAGAAACAGGAGTTCTTGAAATCTCTCTCAGATTCTTATTTACATTTTTGTGTTACCAATAAATTGCATTTTATCAAACTAGGCCTATTAAGAGCACAAGGAAAATGAAGAGTTTAATTACATTGTTTATTACTTTTATAACGCCTATGAAATAATTAAAACTAAAAATTTCAAATTTCTAAACCATTTCAAAATATGTGTACAACGTGATGATGAGCTCTTTATGGCAGCAGTACCACAATTTTACCAAAGTTAGCCATGAATTTTTTTACTCTAACAGGCAGCACTTCTAGCTCTGAGCTCAAATTGGAGTATTTTCTAACATGTAAGTGGTTCGTTTGTTTTAGAAATTTACTTTTGATTTTTTATGGTAGGTTAGTAATTTTATAGATTCATTCGAAGTAGAGATATTAGAGCAGAATCGTCTAAATTATTTTGGGGAATCCAGAAGAGCTAACCAGAGTTTAGGATGGTTCACCTCTTAGATCTAGATCTTGTGTGTCACGTGATTGTCATAAGTTTTTACGTTGATTGCACCTCTGGTCTCCTAATGCACAGGTAGAAGTCCTTAGAAAGTCGCACATCGTTTACCTTGCTTTATTAATTACTAAATTCTGATGGGTATCAAATGGTATAAAGGAGTCTTATTCAATTATAGAAGATTTCCCTAAAGCAAGGCTCTTGCTCGGAGAACAGAGCCCTCTCCCTCACAAGAAGTTGACTTCGCGAAAACAAAACATATGTTAGGAGCCCTCCCTGAAATGCAGAAAAATTTCAACAACAATGGAGAAAACAGAGACAGTACTCTGCTACACTTATATAGATAGAAAACGACGAACAACAAATAACCATAAGATAGGGACAAAGACAGAAATAGAAATAAGGAAACAGGAAAATAAAGACTAGTTGTCGCTTGTCGGCTCCTTCGAGAAGGCCAGATTCTTCTCCACATAAAGCCCTTAACAACTTTCCCAAAAGATGACTTACCTCTCTAATCCCCAAAAGCATTCCTTACATATTCCTCTCTAGTGGGTCCCACCCAAATCTTCCCCTCCACCTGTTTTCCGTTTATTTCCGACATACCCTCCCCTATCTTCCTCCTTCTGTAGGTATGAGTAATTGGGGGCCTAACAATGCCACTCGCTTCAAAGTGCACTTTGTCCTCAAGTGGAACAGAGGAAACTGCTTGTTCATCTAATAGACGGACTTCCAAGTCGTTTCACTGTTTAGGGAACCCTTCCATTTCACGTGCCACTCATTTTCTCCCAGCTCACTGTTCCAACGAATTCCCAAGACTGACTCCAGGGTCACCTGCGGTTCGAAATCTTTAGTCAAGGACGGTGGTATGTGTTGCACCCTCTGAGATTGTCCCAATTTAAGTTTCAACTTAGAAACGTGGGATACATTATGAATTGCAGCTTTTGGGAGTAACTCCAACTTATTATTAAGATTCCTAACCTGAAAACCAGAAAAATCTCAACAAGACTAAACAAAGACAGTACTCTGTTACACTATGTTGATGATAATAACCAAAATGTATCATAAAATACATATAAGATCCAGATAACAGTAGGGAAAGAACAAAACAAACAACCAGCCCCTTTGCGAAGGCTGGAAACCTCTCCTAATGAAGCCTACAACAGCTTTTACCAAAAGAAAATATAAGACCTAAAACATCAATCTATAAACATTCCATATAAATACCAAATCCTGCGGTGGGCCCTTAGGTGTTGCTTTCTGTCTCTTTAGCTCCCCGAATTACCAAATTCCATGTCAGTTCCCTTTTTTGCCCCTTCTCTTGTATCCTGAGTCTAACATTACCGCTCGGCTCGAAACTCAACTTGTCCTCAAGGTTGAATGCATGAAATTGTTGCTGTCTCCCATGTAGCTTCGCCATTCGGCAGCCCTTTCCACTTGACTAGCCACTCGTTTGCGACTATTTCTCTATTCCATCTGATTCCTATAACAGTTTCCGACCTCAGCTGCAATTCAAACTCTTCAATCAGTATGGGAGGGAAGTGTTGGACCTCTTTTGTTTGACCCAACTTTAGTTTTAGTTGGGATACATGAAAGACGTTGTGGATACATGCTTCCGGTGGTAATTCTAAGTGATACGCCACTTCCCCAATTCTTTCCATTACTCGGTAGGGTCCATAGAAGTTAGGTGAAAGTTTCTCACTTCTTTTCTTTTTTGCTAAAGATCTTGTTGATATGGCCTTAATTTCATGTATACCTCATCTCCCACTTGGAAAATAAGTTCCCTCCAATGTAAATCAACTTGCTTTTTCGTCCTATTTTGGGCCACCACCAAGTTTTTTTTCAACGCATTGATTATTAAATCTCTCTCCATCAACAATTGATCAGCACCGTTATTCACTGTTTTCCTCTCTATATGAGTTGAGCAATGGTGGAAGTCTTCCGTAGACAACTTGGAATGGTGGTGTTTTTAAGGAACCAAAGTTCCGCCCACAAAATACACTTGTTCCATTTTATCGGTTGTTCATTGTAAAAACATCTTAGAAAAGTTTCCAAACAACTATTAACTTGTTCGGTTTGCCCCTCGGTTTGTGAATGAAATGCGGTGCTTCTCTTCAACAGTCCCCATCGCCGTGAACAAAGCCTTCCATGAGTGACTTAAAAATATTTTATCCCTATTGGTAATGAGTGATCTTGGTGTTCCGTGTTTACTTACAATCGTTTCGGTGAAAACCTCCGCCACTTGCTTAGCAGTAAAAGGATGCTTTAGATGGATGAAATGGCCAAACTTACTCAACCTATCCACCACCACCATGATAGAGTAAAAATCCCTGGCCCTGGGCAGCCCCTTTATGAAGTCCATTGTCCAATATTCTAAAATCATTTCTAGCATGGGTAGGGGTTGAAGTAGTTTGGCTGGCAAAAGAGATTATGTTTTATTTCTTTGACAAACCTCACTACTCTCAACATATTTTTTTACATCCAACTTCATCCCCACCCAATATAGTTTGCAGCTCATTTGTTAATATGTTCTTAGAAAACCAGAATGACCTCCCATGATTGAGTCATGAAAGGTGTGTAAAAGAGATGGTATGAGAGATTATGAACAAGGTAATACTAACCTTCCTTTGTATCTCAGTTTGTCATTCTTCCATTCATACCTTGGTTTTCCCTTTCCAACTTTAGTACTGCTATGATTTTTTGTAGTTCCTCATTCTCATCTACTTCTTTCATTACTGTTTCCACATCCACGATCCCTAGAATTGTCATTACATAGAGTTTGGTTGAATAGGGGATTCAAAACAAGGTATCAACAGCTTTGTTCTGAAGTTCGGACTGATACAATATCTCAAAGTTGTATCTCAACAGTTTCGTTAACCATTTTTGGAATTAGGGTTGCACTTCCCGTTGTTATATTAGGAATTTGAGTGCCTTTTGATCAGAGATTGCTGTAAACTTCCTTCCTAATAGGTAGTGCCTCCACTTCTACACTGATAAAACCACTGTCATGAGTTCTCTTTCAAAGATAGATTTAGTTTGAGCTCGGGGCAAAAGTTCTGACTAAATAAAGCTAATGGTTTACACGCATACATAACGTACAATACAATCATTAAACATGAAACTTTAACTCAAGGGCTTTATTTAGAAATCATGTTTTCTATTGAACATCAACATGTATAACAACATTACTAAGACAACATGACACTCTAGAAGGAAAGCTTTAAAATCTCTTTTCATCTTTAGAAAATTACTCACAAACTAAGTTCCCTTCTTCTAAACGCCTAACTCCAGAGATTCTTGTCTTCTCGCCTAGTGACCTCTTTCAGAAGAATAACTTTAAGAAATTTCAGCATAACATTCCTTCCTTCTGACCTTTCACTCCTATTTATACTAATCCTAAATTGGATTGGTTACTCCTTAAGCTTCCTTAGTTCGCTAGCTCTTACTTGTAGTGTTACACGTGTAGGTTTAACATTTCTCTTAGTTATGCTTATGCTTAACCTTGACACGTAGCCCACTAAATAAACACAATTAGGAAATTTTTCCTAATTTTCCCAACTCTTAACACCTACCTTCATCTCATGAAGACCTTAAAACTCCTAGTCACTCTTGAACGCAACTTCCTTCGTCGCGTTGTCTAGCTTCAACGCAAATCATCAGAACGCCTACTTCAAAATCCTTCCTAAAAAAAACCCTTCTATTCCGGATTCGGGTCTCACATTCACCATAGCTCGAATTTTCTCCCAATCGGCTTCCACTCCCTTACTTGATATGCAGTGACCAGATATTGAATCCTGGGGTGTCCTATGACACATTTTCTCGATTGGCATACAATTTGTTATCCCTTGGGATTTTGAATACCACCCCCAAATGCCAAATGTCATCAAAGAAAACAAGTACGAAGTGGCAGAGAAAAGTTCGAAATATCTTATTCATCAATGATTGAAAGGTGGCAGATGCGTTCGTGAGCCCAAACAGTATTACCAAAAATTTGTAATGTCCCTTTTGAGTGCAGAAGGTTGTCTTTCCAATGTCTTCTTATCTTATTCTTTTCTAATGATATCCAGATTTGAGGTCTAATTTGAAAAAAACTGTCGTGCTGTGTAATTCATCCAGTAACTCTTTAATTATTTGTATTGGAAATTTGCGGCCACAATGACTCGGTTCAATTTGCGTTAATCAACACAAAACCTCCAACCTCTATCCTTCTTTTTAACTAAGAGGAACGGACTTGTCCGACTTGGTCTGATTATGTTTGCTTTTAGCACTCTGATGACCATTTTCAATTTCTTCTTTCTATGCGTGTCCATATTTGTAGTGTCTAACGTTAATTAGCTTATGCCCTTCTAATGTCAATATTTTGTGATCGATTTCGCGTTTTAGTGGTAGTTTTACAGAAGCATCAAAAATATCCTTATAACGATGCAACAATGCTTGAATCGTTGGCGGTCCTTCCTCTTACCCTCTTTAACTCGTTCCACTTTCGGTCACATCACTTCTTCATTCTCCCTGTTTTAAACTTCGACCCAATATCCTGAGTCCCCTTCTTCCCATGATTTAGTCAAAGTCTTCAAGGAACATTCAATTGTGATTAGTGATGGATCCCATGGAGGATGATTGTTTGACTTCCGATCATAAACGCAATGGATCTCGATGGCCAATGTATCCCCATGAAGCCTATTGAACATTGCCAAGGGATGCCCAGAACTACATCCAACGACCCAAAATTAGTGGCCAAGAAGTTAGCCTCGATAGTCACTTTGATCAGCACCAACTCTACTCTTCTACACATGCTTGCCCATATGGTCGTTTCGTCTCCTGTGGTTACTCCAAACTTGGTTCCTTCCACCACCGGCCGGTCTAGTCCTGAACGATTTTCTGATATATGAAGTTATGTGTTGCTCCACTATCAATCAAGATCACCACTTCTCTCCCCATGATTTTTCCCTTCAGTTTAATGGTCCCTTTTTCAAGAAACCCATTTAATGATCTCAAAGAAATCTCTGCGTCATCTCCCAACTCCGTAGTTTTTAGCTCCACAATCTCGTTTTCTTCCGGCTCGATCTCTCCCTCTTCTTCAGTTTCCACTTCGTTGTTTGTAATACACAACATGAACTCTTTGTTCTCCCTCACCTTGCATTGATGTCTGTGCGACCACTTATCATTGCAACGAAAGCAAAGCCCTTTGTCAAGCCGTATTATCAATTCACTATCTGAAAGTCTCTTGGTCAGCAGTTATCTTTTCTCAAAATTACCTGGTTCCTATTTTATAAAATTACCACGTGTAGGTAGGGTTATTTGCTTCGTTTGGGTCCCTTTCTCTTTTATTTCAACCTTTTCCATTTGGGCCATGTGGCCCTTCCCCGATTGGGCTTCCCTGTTGGGGAAGGGCCATTCACTTGTTGGACTTCCCTCATACATTCATCTAAATCTTTAGGGTGGCAACTCATCACTTCCGCCTTTGGTTCCAGCTCCAACCCTGTCTAAAAGGCGTCCATCAGAACGCTCTCTACCATTTCTGACAATGGAGTTGAATAGTTCAGAGTTATTTAGATAATCCCCGTGCGAGCCCTCTTGATGAATTCTGATCAGCCTCGCTCCTAAACTACCTTCCCTCGTCGGTTGAAAATGATCAAACATTCTTTGTTTTAAATCTACCCAGGACATGACCTTTCGATTATTGGTCCAAGGAACCAGTTGACTTCATCTTGCACGAAGCTTACCACTACTACCTTGACTTACTCACTGTTGGCTAAGTCGTTTATTTTGAAGTAGTGCTCTGCCTGATACAGCCATGACTACGGATTCACTCCGTTAAAGATCGGCATTTCCAACTTCTTATATTTGCTTTTATTCGACGCCACTTGCTCAGTCACCGTCTCAGATTCCATTTCATCCATTTTTCCTTTCTTGTTTTAACACTGAAACGTCAGAAGTACTAGACTCCTCCTTCCTTCTATTGGCTGTATTCTTCCTTATGTCTTCGACAAGTTTTTTCCACCCCTCTTTTCAGTCCGGTTAATATCTCTCTCAATTCTTTAATCTCTTATTCACCGAATTTCATCCTCTCTTTCAGTTGCTTCTGAGCCATGGACCTTGATTTTTCAAGGATGTTAAGGTTTTGATACCAATTTGTTAAGATTCCTAGCTTGAAAACTAGAAAAATCCCAATAAGACTAAACAGAGACAGTACTCTGTTACAATATATTGATGATAATAACCAAAATGTATCACAAAATATATATAAGATCCCTACAATACTAGGGAAAGAACAAAACAAACAACCAGCTCCTTTGAGAAGGTTGGAAACCTCTCCTAATGAAGCCTACAACAACTTTCACCAAAAGAAAACATAAAAGCCCTGAAACATCAATCCCAAAACAATCCATATAAATACCAAATCCCGTAGTGGGCCCTCAAGCGTTGCTTTCTCTCTCTTCAGCTCCCCGATTACCAAATCCCATGTCAATTCCCTTTTCTACCCCTTCTCTTATATGTGTAATATTAGGGGTCTAACACTTGTATGCCACTTCATCGATGGTTTCAGGCACTATACAAGGGCCATAGAATTTTGGAGCCAATTTTTGCCAATATGGTCTCGGTTTCAAGAAAACTTCATCACCCATTTCAAACTTCATCTCCCTCCTATGTAGATCGACTTGCTTCTTCGTTCGGTTTTGAACCATAGTCAAGTTTTCCTTCAAGGCTTGTACCACCAAATCTTGATCCATTAAAAGCTGCTCTGCACTATTGTTGGTGGCTTTTCTGCTCCCATAGGATACCAGTGGAGGTGGGGGTCTTCCGAATACACTTTGAAACGGGCTTGTTTTCGACGCAACGTGGAAGGTGGTGTTATACCATAACCTAACCCAAGGAATATACTTGTTCCACTTTGTCGGTTGTTTGTTGTAGAAACAGTGGAAGTAAGTTGACTCTCGTCGTTTGGCCGTTTGTTTGGGGGTGAAATGTTGTGCTTCTCTTGAGAAGAGTACCCATAGATGTCCAAAAGTTACTCAAGAATAGCTTATCACAATCCACGATGATGGATCAGTACAATGAAGTAAGCGTACTTACCGAGTCTATCCACTACAACCATTATGGAATCAGATCCTCTAGCCTTTGGGAGCCCTTTCACAAAATTCATGGTCCAGTCTTCCAATCTCAACTCCAAAATGGGTAATGGTTGTAGTAATCCTGTAGGAGATGTCGCCTCAGTTTTGTTTCTTTGCAAATTTCACATTGCTCGACATACTTCTTAACATCACTTTTCATTCCTGTCTAGTGTAGTTCACTGATCATTCTCTTGTAAGTTCGAATAAAGCCCGAATGTCCCCCTAATATCGAGTTATGGAAGCTGTGTAAAAGAGAGAATTAAAGCGGATTTATTCAAAAGTACTAACCTCCTTTTATATAATAGACGTTGATTCAATAGTTGGTAATTTAGCTCTCTTTGGATCTTCTTCCAATTTTCTCATTATCCTCCATAGCTCCTCATCTTTCTGCACTTCCTCAAGAATGACACCCATAATTCTCGAGGCAGTCATGATTGTCAGTTCAATAGGATGAGACACTTGGGAGAGTGCGTCTGTCGCCTTGTTTAGCAACCCAGGTTGATATAAGATCTCAAAGTCGTATACCAATAGCTTAGTCAACCATTTTGGAATTGTGGTTGCACCTCTCTCTGCTCAATGAGGAACTTCAATGTTTGGGTATCACTGTGAATTTTTGGCCTAACAGATAGTGCCACCGTTTTTGCATTGGCATTACCACAATTATAGCTTCCTTTCATAGACTAACTTCATTTGAGCTCCAGGTGCTAACTTTTGGCTATAATACGTGACTGGTTTAGTATTATGACTAAGCACTACCCCCGGTCCCACTTCTGAAGCGTCCCTTTCTATGGTGAAAGGAAGTACGAAGTCTAGTAGAGTCGAATCTGAGACTATCACCATGGTGCATTTTAACTGCTCGAAAGCCTCTAAGGCCTCTTCCTTCTAGTTGAAGGCATTTTCTTGTAGCAATTTCGTCAATGGAGCTGTAATATCTCCAAACCCCTTGACGAACCTCCTATGATACCCCGTCAAACCAAGAAATCCATGCAATTCTGTAACATTTTTCGGCTGTGGCCAATTCACCATACCGTTCACTTTTTCACCGTCAGCTTCCACTCCTTTTTATGATATCCAATGACTAAAGTACTAAATCCTTGAATGCCCAAAAACACACTTTTTTCTCTTTGCAAAAAGTTTTTTGTTCTTGAGATATGTTAAAGACTACCCCGGATGTTTTTCATGCTCGATTATATCTGACAGTAGATCAATATATTGTCAAAGAACACCAGCCCAAATCGTCTTAGGAATGGCCTGTTCAAACCTGATTTATCAGTGATTGAGAAGTGGCGGGTGCGTTTGTCAATCCAAATGGCATAACCATGAACTTGTAATGTCCTTTGTGAGTTCTAAAGGTTGTTTTTTCTCTATCGCTCTCTTTCATTTGTATTTGGTGGTAGCCCAAACACAGATCCAATTTAGAAAACAGAACAGCCCCGTTGAATTCATCCAATAGCTCTTCAATTATCGGTATCAGAAATTTATCTGCCATTGTAACTTGGTTGAGTTTGCGATAGTCAATGCTCCACCCCCATCTTCTTTCTTTACCAATAGGACTGGGCTCAACTAAGGGCTTCGACTCGGCTGGATGATCCCAGCTTGCAGCATCTCGATTACTAATTTCTCAATTTTGGCCTTCTCATACCTGTATTTGTATGGTCTTACAGTCACTGGTTGCTATCCTTCCACGATTTGGATGTGATGGTCGATGGTTTTTTTAGGTGGGTCTTGGCAACTCCAACACCAATGCGATTTGCTCTAACAGCTTTCTGATTAATGGTAGCTCTCCCACTGTCTCATTTCATTGATATCCTCCATATCTTCCTCTTACGTTTCAATTTTTAGATTGTGGAATTTTACTAAGAGTCCCTAATCCTCTTGTTCCCAAGTCTTGGTCAGTGTTTTCAAAGAACATTCAGCCCTGGTTAGGGATGGGTCCCCCTTCAGAATCACTTGTTTCCCACCTGCCTAATAAATCGTCATAGACGGCCACTACACCCTTATGAACCTCATCGTGAGTAACCACTTCATCCCTAAAATCACATCTATATTACCTAACTCAATTTGCAAGAAAATCGGCCACAATTGTTAACTCTGTCAACACTACTTCAATTCTCTTACAAATGCACATTCCTGCCCATGCGATCCCGTCCCCTATCGTTACCCCGAATCTTGATTCCTCATCTATGGGCAATTGCAACTAATCCACTAAACAAATGGATGAATTTATGCGTGACTTCACTATCATTCAGTACCACTACATTCTACCCCTTTACTCGCCCCCGTAATTTCATCGTTCCTTTTGCTGAAAATCCCAAAATGCGCTGTTAGGCCACTTTCGTCTCCCTTGGTACTTCCAATGGTGATAATTCCACCCACTGCTTTTCCTCCCCATCGCTGCAACTTCTTCCCCTAACTTCACAAAAACTTTTGATTCTTCTTCCTCTTTCATGATGAAAAGCATGAGTTTGCAATTTTCCTCTACCTTGCATCGGTGACCATGGGATCATTTATCATTGCAATGGCAACACAATCCTTTATCCAATCTTGCCCTAGACTTACTATCTGAAAGTCTTTTCATTGGTGGTTCCCTCTTCATGTAATTGACCTTAATAGGTATGGTAATCTGATGAGTTTGGTTACTTCCATTCTTTGACCCAGTCTGATTCGTGTTTGACGATAAGGCCTTTTACTGGTTTGGGCTTCTTATCAGGGCCATGGGCTCCTCCTTCGTTATAGCCAACTTCAACGTTATATTACGATCTTTTACCAATTGGGCTCCCCTCATACATTCTTCCAACGTCCTTGGATGATGGCTTACCACTTCGGCATGCAGCTTTGCTTCCAGGCCGATCACAAAAGCATCCATCCGGACATTCTCCGCCATTTCCGGCAACGGTATCGAGTATTTCAAGAATTTCATCAAATAATCTGCATATGATTCATCCTGTGATTCGAATCAACCTTGCCCTCAAGCTCCTTTCTCCCGTTGCTTGAAAGTGCTCGAACATATGATTCTTGAGGTCATCCCATGATGTTACCTTTTTTCGGTTATTGCTCTAGTGAAACCAGTAGATCTCGTCTTGAGCGAATCTCACCACGGCCACCATGACCTTCAGCTTTGGCTAGATCATCTATCTCAAAGAAGTGCTTCGCGTGATAGACCCATGATTCTGGATCCTCATCGGTGAAAATCTGCATTTCCAGCTTCTTATATTTACTCTTGTCCGAAGACCCTTGCCCCACATTAGTCGTCGCATCCGTTGCCCTGAGTTTTCCTTTCATCTCCGACACCAAGCGGCTAATGTTCCTGACTCTTCCTTATTACTTGCATTGTTGTCCAACACTTCTGCCAACCTCTTGACACTCTTCGTTAGGCCCATGATCATTTCCTTCAATTCTTCGATCTCTCTCTCGGTTGATTTGAGTTTTTCCTCCGTTAGTTTTTGCGCCATGGTTCGTTACCTTAGGATTGTTGTGGGATATGATACCGATTTGTTAGAACCCCTCCCTGAAACATAGCAAAATCCGAACAACGGAGAAAATATACTCTGCTATACCTATATTAATAGAAAACACCTCAATGTTTACAAGCAATGAGTAACCATAAAATAGGGACAAAGACAATACAGAAACATTCTTTATATATTCCTCCCTAGTGGGTCCCACCAAAATCTTCCCCTCCACCTGTTTTCTGTTTATTTTCCAACATACCCACCCGTTGCTTCCTCCTTCGGTAGGTATGCATAATTGGGGCCTAACAACATACCCTCCACGACTCACTCTTTCCATACATAGACTCTGTCCCTCTAACTAACCATGGGGACCACTCTAGCATACATTGGCTGCTGAAACACTCTCCATTACATTGGCCATTCCCATTTTATCCCTCCTATGATATTTATCATATTTCAACAGAATCGGTGATCTATCAAATTCTTGGTGGATAATGGGGCTTGCATTCGGCTGTGGAAAGATTTGTGGGTAGGAATTTTGTAGCTTTTAGACAAGTTCACTTCTTTGTTCTCCAGAACATATATTGAAAAAAATATATTAAGCTGTATCCATATTTTTTCTGACCATAGCCACATGTCTAACTAGTCGATTCTAGTGGTCTTCTTCTTGGAATTCATTTTGCAAGTGTTTCCAATGGTTTTATGTTCCTTTAATTATTTTTTATAAGCTCATTGGAACATGAATGCTACATTTGCTCTCTTAGCTTTCATATGTTTGCCTATATCAGAGTTCATTGAAGATTAGAAAATGATCTGTCAACCTTGTTGCTTAAATGGACTTGCAGTTTTGCACTAAAGTCTCTTAAAAGGAAAGAACTTATTTTGGCATTAATTTGAAGTTTCAAGATTTCTAGGTGTCAAATTATAAGAGTTTCTTGATTTTCTTCGCATACGAGTTAAATGTTGATTGTTTTTTTGGTAAAGCTGACAGGAAGCATTAAATTGCTGAGATATGTGAAGGTTCATCCTTTTCCGGCAAGAGCAATGGGAAGGCATTTGATACTGTTTGGTCGATTGAAAAAACTCAATAGTTTTCCGAGCTTTTTAAATCTGGTCAGAATCCTTGATTCGGGATTTGGAATAAAGTTACCCCTTAAGCAAAGAAGTGTAAACTTCATCCTTTGTTTTCTTTGATTAAATAACGTTTATGTCGATGTGTACTATTATCCTGAATATCATTTTGCTTTGTGGACTTTGCCAAAATGTCTCGAATTTTGGATATCTATATGCTCTTCATAATCATCTGAATTACTATGTATTTTAATAATGTAAATCACGGTTGACTCAAAAAGTTTTAAGTTGTAAAAATTTCAAGAAGTGAAATTAATTACATTATTGTTGGAAAACATGACTATCATACTATTTTGATACCATGTCAAAATCACCAATTGACTAGAGAAGTTTAAGTGGATGGGTGAGTGGGTGAAGGGTATATCAAAACCCTTAATATTGATTAACCAATAACTTTTTGACAATGTGTCAGCTTCCTGGGACAATTTCAGACATAGTATTATTGATAATGTTAAATGAAATGGAACTAAACCGATAAAGTGACTTTAAAACTTCCGATATAATTTCACAAATTGAAGGTATTAAATGAGACTAAGAGTACTACGTTTATTACTTTATTGAATTAAATTTTAAGAAAAAAAAGTACCTTTATTGGTCTCTTGACATTGGGTAGTTTTTATTTGATCAAGTTTTAAAGTGTTAAGCAAAGTACGTTTGATATTTTATTTATTTTTAATTTTAATTTTTTATTGAATATTTTGTTTTTAGTTTTCAAATTTTGGTTTGATTTTTTAACTCAACTGTATAACTTATTTTAAAATGGTTATCCGATGAGACTTTAAAGACTTATTTTTGTTTTTAGAATTTAGCTAACAATATAACTATTTTACTTAAAATTGAAGCAAATTAAAATAAAATGGACAAAAATTTTAAAACTGAAACTATAATAAAAGAATGTAATGATTAACAAAGGGAGTTAAAAGCATGTTCTTTATTCTTCAAAAATAGAAAATCAAAATTAATAACCAAATATATATGATTTTTTATATAAAAATTGGAAACTGATGACGAATTTTGAAAACAAAGAATAAAAAAAGCTCAGTAAAGTCCACTCAAGGAGAAGTTGGCGCATTGCAGCATGTTCGAGCCCTAGGAAGCACTCTGTGAGGAAGGTCCAAGGGAAAGGGGCAGGTGAAAAAGAGAGAATTGCACGCCTTTTCTTTTCCTCCAGGTTCTTGGTGGAAAGACGTATTACTTAATTATTTCATTTAACATATGGGGCCTAAACTTTTGTCATCAAATATGACATTTAGGACAGCCCTCAGATATCTCATTACATCTAATTTGGGGTTTGGCAAGTTTGTGTTCTGCTTAGAAATCTTGGATTTTTTAAATATTTAATTGTAATAAATAAATAGAGATTTTAGATCCTTCTTAAATTGACATTTAAAATTATTTATTATAGTTAGGGCTTAGCATAACGAAGATGATCTAACATATTTTAAAAATAGTCAAATTTCAAGTTAATGGTAAATATAATAAAATTCTTCAATAGAAAGAAAATGTCCAAATGTCCATTGAGGTAAAAAAATATTGAAAACCTAAAATTCTAGATTTCGTATAGATAATGATAGACTTTTATCGATGTATCACTAATATAGTAGACTAGACCTATCATATATTTTATTTGTTTGTGGTTTGTATTCTATCATTATTAGACTTGAAGTAAAAAACAAATTTTATCAACAATTAAAGTGATTATAATGAAGAAGAGTATTGGTGATAATATTTATCACTTTATGTCACTAATAATATCAATGATAGAGTTTTATTGCTGTTTAGTGGTGATAGATAATAATAGAGATTTACCGCTAATAATATTTTTATCACTAATGGACAATGATAGAAAGCTTTAAAAGTCTAGCATTGATATATACTCATTTGACATTTTATTTGTTTACGGGTTGTGTTAAGTAATAAAGTGATAACTTGTCTTTACATGTAGCCACTTGATAATTTGAGGCCAAAAAGACAATTGAAGTCTACCATACACTGATTAACTAAGAATAGATGTCTATCATTGTTTATTTATTTTGTGTTATTTCAACTTTATCAATGTAATGCGATAGATTTCAAGTAAGAAATAAAAGTCTATCATCAATAAAAGTAATAAAATGAATAAGTGATAGATTTGTATTATTGATATAGAATATCACACTAATATCGCCACTAAATGATATATCATTATTAATATAATAGACCGAAACTACTAATATATCGGCTTTCTATCACTTGTATCACTAATATCATCGATAACCTTCAACCAATAGTCAAATAATGATGGTGGTATACCCAACCAAATTCATGAAGATTGATAATCAATTTGGATAATCAAATTTTAAGTGATTAATCATACTTTCCACCTCTTTTTGTGACCATTCCCATTAGAACAGCCCTCAGATATCTCATTAACGACAAACTCGAGAAAAATATTGGCAAGTAGTGAATGTGGATGTGGATTCGCTTCTGTAGTGGTTGGGGAGTTTTGCTTGAAATTTGGTCAGCGAGACTGAAGCTTCTGTGATTGTGAAGTGTTTTCTAAAGTAGATCTGTTGTGATCAACATCTTCCAAAGAAATTCTCACGGGAAGAGTCTAAGTATCACAAGTAAAATGGTTTTCGTTTGAAATTGAGAACAATAAAAGATTCTTGTTGAAACCAAGTCTCAGAATTAAAAATTGACTAGGATCGGGGGGAAAATTAAAGCTAGGATACGATACTGAGTTGGAGTTCCAGAGAACAATCATCTTTAGGAAACTCTATATCCATTATATCATCTCGACATATAACTCAAAGAAGAAAGGAGGCCTGAGGTCCTCCAGAGCAGGTATCCCAGAGAGAGAATCAAATAATTAGTCAATTTTCTCATATCATAATTTCAAACTCAAAGCAGAAGCATAGCTGGTGTTGTAGTGAACTAGGTTTTCAAGCCATCTGAGAAGTGTTTTTGTATTTTATCTATACTTCACCGTTCGTTCTTTCAATTGTTGGAGTTTTTTTTTTTTAGATTATCCTTCTTCCAATTTAAAACGTAGTTTATCTTGTACTCATGTTTCTTGTCTTTTCCAATTTTTGACATATATATTTTGAGGTTTAAATTCACGCATAATAGAGTACTAATACCAATTAGGTTGTCTATAATCAGACTTAACATTTTCCAGCATTACACATTTCCCATGCAAAATAAATCCAACCCCTACAAACTTTCCCACCTCCCATTTTTTCTTTTTCAAAGTAAATTAAGAACATAACATTTAAGTAATTAATACATTTCATTAATTGATATCTTAAAAAAATCACATCATGCATTTTCCAAACATGATTAGTTTAATTTAAAATAAAAAAATCTAATTGGACAAACTACAAAATGATGTTTTTCTTTTACAACATTATATCCAACAAAATCACAGCTGCATTCGAGTGATCCTAACAATGAAGTTTTTCTTTTCCAACATTATATTCATCGAAAAAGAAAAACTAGGAAATGTAAATTAATTACATACAAAATTATCATTGGCTACCACAAAGTGCCATTGTCAAGTCAAGATTAACACCAATTTTCTGCTGTTCCCTTCCATAGGACCAACTCCAACAATCTCTGTAATCATCATTGTTATTATTATTGTTATTATTATTGTCATTATTATTATTATTATTGTTATTATTATTATTATTATTATTATTATTATCCAACTTTGAACTTGAAGATGAAATTGCTTCACTCATTTCACTGCTTGAATGATGATAATGGTGTTGTAAAGATAGGGACAAAGTTAGTTCAAAACATTTGCTTTCTTTAATCTTCTCTGCTCTTTCGTGGCCCTCTTGTTTCATCATCTGTGACGTGAAACAAAAAGTTTAATTAAATAGTAAAAAATAAAGCCTTCCAAAATTAGTTTAAAAATACATATTATTATTATTATTATAGTTATTGTCTTAGGTAAATGGGGATTCTGTCGAGTTACAAAGATGTCCCTTTGTTCCAACTTTGCCTCGAGAGTGGAGTAATCAGAGGCAGTTTTTCATGCATGAACTTACGTTTAGACATTACCCAACTCAACCTTTTTTCTTCCCGGTGCCCATCTTAAAATTGGTCAAACTTTCTCAATATATACACATACAAATCACGTCAAAAGTACAAATTTTAGAGTTGACTATATCACTAACAAAAATCGGTTTATTATTTATACACTATGATATATTAATAAATTTTTTTAAAAATTTATTACTCATTTCAATTAACTTAAATTTGACCCACTCTTCACCCATTTATTGTGCTTTAGAAGTTTAATCTGGTAAGAAAAGTATTGTAGGGTTCGTAAAAGAATAGTAATGATTAGTATAGTGTAGCTATATCTGCACTGAAAAGATATTTATCAAAACAATAATTTCTACAGTAAGTAAAATGAGTATGAATATTAGTACCACGAGAAAATGAAAAGACGAAGATACTTCCACTATGGTTAACACCCTAAAATTAATATAAACATGGTATCATCCATTAGTATGAATACGTACAAAGTTATAGTGTGAACCAAAGATATTGATAATATTCTAATAATAATAATAAAAAAAATTTAAGAAGAGAAGAAAAAGAAAGCTCCCAGACCCCACACAATAAATTTTCAAAATATAGAAAAAAATTGTTTCAGATAAAAGAGAAAAGATTAGCTGACTTTTTATTTTCAAAACCTACCATATTTTATTTCTTTTGTTCATAACAAATGCAGCAGTTTTCCGACAAGATAATAAAAAAGGAAGTGAGGTTGTAATTACTTACCTAAACAAGTAGTTGGTCATAAACCCTAATCCCAATTTCTTCATTTCCACATTCCTTTTTTTTTTTTTTACTAAAATTAAACCCTTTTATTAATCGTTTGATTATTTTTCTTTTTTAAATCACTCATGTTTATTTAAATTTAGTCATCTTTTCGCTTCATTTCTACCGTAATTAAATTTTAAAAATAACTCGGTTTTAAAAATTGAGTCCAAGTTAATAATAGTTTTATTTTTGACATCCCTATTCACTTCTAAATTTATAACTCATTTGTTTTATCTATTTTTATCAATATTTCAGAAACTAAGTGAAATTTTCAAAACTTTATTTTTAAAAGTTTGTTTATGCTTTTGGAATTTGACCAAGAATAAGAGTAAACTTTAATGTCTAATTGAAAGGCAAATGAAATTGAGGAAAAATAAACTTAATTTTAAAATTGAAAAAACAAGCGTCAAAGGACCTGCATTTACAGATTTTCAAATTTTTGCTTGGTTTATTTAAAACATTACAGGTGAAAGAGAAAACTAAATAACAAAACAAAAATGGTAGAGGTACAATATATGTCTTTGCGGCTAATTTTTTTAAAAACAAAAATCCAAGAACTAAGATGTCATTCCGTAATTGTTTGTCCATTGGTTTTGAAATTTAGAGATTAAGCCTACAAATTTCACTTTCATCCCTTGGTTTTTAAGTTTTATTTGCTGCAGGTAAGGACTGTTTTTAAATCTAACTAAAATAGTTAACATTGCAGAAGCTACCAACATTTTTTAAGTATCACCACCAAATCCAACATTATATTGACAACAAAGACTCCTAAACCTAAATAATCCGAGAAGTTCTAAACTAAACTTCTTCAATCGCTTGAACTATATATTCAGATTGGGAATTTCTACTTTTACAAAACTAAAAAAACCACAGTAAATAAGACAAAATACTACAAAGGAAATTATGGAAAACTTTACCACACATCCCTTCTTAATAAAGCTGTTGTTATAGTACGTACGAAAGAAAATAAAAATTAAAAATACCTTGAAAGCATGATTAGCCGTAGCAGATTGGTTGATTGCATAGCCGTCTGATTCAGAATCACACGTTTTCTTTCTCCTTATATTCTCTCTTTCTCCATTATTACCATTACCATAATATGCTTCATTTCTTGATATTATTCTTTCTTCCCACCCTATTTTTACTCTAAAATTCAAACATAAAATATTAGTTTAAAACATCAATTACATATATAAAAGTAGTGCTAATAATGTTCAACTTTGATAGTTATACCCACCTTTTTGAAGCTGGACTTTGAATTGTTCTTGATCTATAAATTATTCTACCTCCCTTTACCACTTCTTCCTCTACACACCCGTCTTCGCCCTCGTCATCGTCCAAATTACTTACCTTTCTTTGAAGGGTTGAAGAGCAACTTCTATCTATTTATCAAAAAAAAAAAAAAAAATCAATTATTATTACATAGAGAAAATGTGTGATTGTGTGTATAGGAAATTTGTCAATATTAGGAGATTAAAGGGAGGGAAGGCTTTTTTGTTTCTAAAAATAACAAAAATAGAAACAGTGGGGTAATATAATAAATGGAGTGGTTTAATTTTGGTTAGTAATAAAAGATAGGATTTCAGAGATTTAAAGAAATTAATTTAATCTAATTACCAAAAAAGAAATTGAAACTATTAGTACCTTGTCTTCCCATATCTGCCCTCATACTTCTATACATCTGTCACAAACAAACAAAACGAGAAACAATGAATTAAAATGAGAAATGCGTAACGCAAGATATAATATTAAATTCATAAATAATATTAACGAAAAAAAAAGACAAAAGAAATAATTATAAATGGTGGAAAAAATTAAAAGAAAAAAGAAGACCTGAAGATGGCTCTTTACGTGTGAAATGGTGAGTCCTTTCACATCCATGAGCTGTAGAACAAGCTTAGGGGTTGCCTCTAACAATTCCAAAAAAATAAAAAATAAGAAACATAAATCTTATCTTAATAAAAAAAAAAAAAAAAAAAGAACGAAAAAAAGAAAGAAAAAAAGGGCATACTTTGATGGCCACCGAGTCTTTCAATGGCAAGAACAAAGGAATGATGAAGATCAGGAGTCCATCTTAATCTTGGGACTTTGGATCTAATGTATTGTCTTACACTTCCATTTCTTCCACAACTATTACTACTCATTTTCTTTTTCTCTCTAAATTCTAAAAAAATGATATTAGCGTAGAAGAAGGAAGAGGGGGTTTATATAGAGAAGAAAAAAAAAAGAAAAAAGAAAAAAAGAAAGATCACGAGAAAGGGAAAAGACGAAGGAGAGTTCTGAAAATTCCTTAAAGAGATTTCTGAGGAAATAGGAGGGTGAGGGTGCTGCTTCTGATTTCTGCTTTTTTTCTGTGTACTAACCAACAAATACAAAGTATCATTACCATAACACAAATATCAAAATAATAGAGAGAGAAACAGAAACAGAAACCGAGTCTTTTTGTTTTTTGTTTTTTTTTGTTTTTTTTTTTTTTTCTTTTTTGCTTTTTGAAATCATTACATCTAAATATACCAACTGCTTCACTTTGACTCTCTTTGTTTATTGGAATTGGAGTTTTATTATTATTATTATTATTATTATTGTCTTTATTAAATACTATTACAATATATACGCCAACGTCGTCATGATCACAAAAGTTTCCATCATTTTTTATTTTTGTTTTTTGAATTTGTGAAAGGGTGGGATTTATTATTCTCCTTCCAAAAGAGTACTGTTATTATTATTTATTATTATTTTATCTTGGAACGCTCGCCTCAGTACTAGAATTAAACACTCCCTTCGTCTCTCCATCACTTTGTCAAATGACGGTTTTGCCCTTCCTTCACTTCCCTGAATGGATAAGATCCTTACTCTGCTCTTCCTCTCTCCCTTATTCCTCTTGTTATCTTACATAAGGAAATTATATATATATATAATTTTTTTTAAATAATATTCTTCTCAAAAACAATCTCATAAATAAGACGGGAGAAAAACTATTGTGAAAAATAGAATATTAAAGTCGTTCACCTTAAGCAATTATGAAAACATAAAAAATCCACATATCCATTATGAAAAATACAAAAAATGTCTCGTCAACAACGCACGTAATATATTTGGTACAAGATCGTTTAGATTTGACTATTGTTTGGTACACGATCATTTAGATTTGGTCGTTTAGATTTGGATAGTCAAATCTAAACGATTTATTTATACGATTATTTTTTCAAGATTCTTTAATACACGATCGTTTAGATTTTGCTAAACAAATTTTTTTATTCTTTTCGTATACAATCTTTTAATTTTTTTTTATACAATCGTTTATATTTGACTACTTTAATCTAGACGATTTTTTCAAAATTCTTTATACATAATCTTTTAGATTTTGTTATCCTAATTTAAACGATGTAAAAAAAGGAGGAAAATAAAGAAAAAAAGGGAAATATTTAAAAATGGTTAATTTTACGAATTTGTTATATATATATATATATATTAGCTTTTTTTTTCTTCCTTTATTAATCTCTCGTATTTATATGCTTGATATTTTTAATCAATTTTTTTCCTTTCTTTATCAATCTTTCATATATAAGTTTAATATTTTTTATTTTGTTTTTATTTTTTTTCTTCTCTTAATTTCATAACTCTATGTTAATTTACTTTTAAATTTTAAATTTTTGTATTTAGATTAATGTATCGTTTGATTTTTAAATTATCTTTTTTTTTTCTTTTTAGCTATATTTATTTTATATTTATATATTTAATTTAATTTTAAAATTTAAACTATTCAATATTTAAATTTATATATTATTTAATCTTTCAAATTTAAATTGTAAATATATTTATTTAAATATTTTCAATTTTTCAAAATTTTTAAATTTCAAATTGTGCAATATACATGTTTATATGTTATTTTAAATTAAAATTTATTGTTTTTGGTATCATCGAAATTAGTTAGAATTTTATATTATATAATTTCTTTTACTAAGATAATCATTTAGATCATCTTTAATATTTTACAGCCACAACATTTACATAATAATATAATTGAGTTGAATTTAAATCAACATCATTTAAGCGAAATGAATGAAATATTTCAAATCAAATTTTAACATATGATTAATAAAAATTATTGTATTATAGTTATTAATTTTACAACGGGATTATATGTATTTGATAATGTTAATGTTTTATAATTAGTTTTCTTTTCATATTTTAATGAATATATATAATTCATTAAAAGTATATATTTTATAATATATATATATATATATATATATATTATTCTTTTACATAATTAAAAATTTAAACTAAAAGATAACTGAAAATAAAAAATAACAAAAGAAAGGGAAAAAAATGATTATCAAACAAATTTATGTTTCTATTTTTTTTTTCAAGAAACAAGAAATAAGAATAGTTATCAAACACAGTACCAGTTCTTGTTCTCAAAGAATTAGAAGAAACAAGTTCTCAAAAAATTAGAAGAAATAAAGAACGAGAAACATGGAACAAGAAACAGAAAACAAAACAAAAAAGAGAAATGTTGCCAAACAGACCCTTATTTAAGGCAAGCAACCTTTTGACGCCTAAATGCCACACATACTTGCATTTATGATATGCATGATATGGTTCAAACCAAAGAACTAACTTTATTTCTAAAATCATTTCTTCGCTCCTTTAATGAGATCTTAATTACTTACCCTCTTGAGTAGTTAACCACCGATACTTACTCCATGTTTTATTAGGTGTTTGAGAAGAACTAACATATTGATAAAATATGTTTGCATTCACTCGTCATGGTTGGCTAGTTGCATCGTGTGGCGGTCACGTGCTTTTGGAGTTAAATTTACATTTGTCAACAAGTTCGATTTTACAGTTTGATCGAAAATTCTCTCTAATACCAGTAGCTTAAAGATTGACACCCTTGGTTTTTAGTTTCGAAAGGGAAGTTCGAGATCTTTTCAAGTGTCGACTGGATGGTTCGATCGCTTTTGGGGTCGAACCAAATGTAGCTTCGATGGCTTTGATTGCGCCATTTGTAATACAAGGGACTGTTGGCAACTCTTGTTTATTTTTTTGGTTTATGGGCATGTATCTCCAATAGACACAAATAGCATCTATTTGTACCTATCCAAGATAGATAGAGATAGAATTCTATTTATGTCTATCTCGAATAGACACAGATATTAACCTATTTGTGTTTATTCGAGATAGATAGAGAGAGAATTCTACCTATGTCTATCTCGGATAAACATAGATATTAAGATGTATTTATTTATACTAGTTACTTTTTCTTACTTATCTTATCTTATCTTTTAGGTTGATCCACTTAGCAACATTGAATACAAGTTAATGAATGAACAATTCATAGTGAAGCTAGACTTGGGATCTTATTGTTGTCGAATATAAGATTTTAAGAAAATTCCATGTGCACGTGTCCTCGTTGTTCTACAAATGCTTAATTTAGATACCTATTCTTATATAGGCGAGTTTTATTATAGAAAAGCGTTATCAGCAATATATGGTGGTTGTGTTCGGCTTATTGGAGTTCATTTGGATTGGAGAGTTGAAGATGATGTTATGAAAATATTACAACTCAATGTCAAACAAAGAATTCCATCTGTAGGAGAATTTAAAAGTTCATCAAGATGTTCTGATTGTAATCGTAAAGGTCACAATAGTAGGACTTGCAAAGTTAGAACAATTAGACAAAAGATGTAATCATTCTTTTTGCGTTATAATACATGTATATACAAATAGATTGACATTACAGTATATGAATGAAAATTTCTGATTTATTCTATTTTCTATCTATCTCTATCCAATTGTACTTTATCATTATTTATTTCTACGATCTATTTCTGTAAGACCTGTAGTAAAGATAAAAAGTAAAAATTTAACTAAGTATCCTGAAATAGGTGTTTTAGGTGGTCTACATGAGAAGAGGTTGGTTAGTTCACAAGAAAGATTATACGACAAGATTTTTTAAAGTTGTATTTTTTTTTATGCGATTAAGGGATTTCGCGAGATGAAGGACTAGGCGAGAAGAAATAAAGAAACTCCCATAAATTATTGATGTTTGCTTAATGGGTCATGTGTAGAGCTCAGGTTAAGCATGATTAACCTTAAGCTTACACGCACTACTAAGTCTAAAAGCTGGCAAACTGATAAGAGACTAAATGTGACTAAGCTTGTTTGTGAAGTAGTATAAATAGAAGTCTTCAAGCAGACTATTGAGGACTTTATTTAGAAATTTTGAAAAGAAAATACAAGTGTTGAAGTGCTGCCAAAGGGTCTACGTGAGAAGAAGAATAAGATATAGGGTTTAAGTAATCAAGTAGTGTGATCAGCATTTTCTTCAAAGTATTTTTATGATATCAAGCTTTATTTATTAATTCTTTGATGATTTCAATACGAAGTTTTCTAAAAAGAATTATATGAAAATTTCATGTTATGATTTCAAGCATGTTTATGTATTTCAATGATTATGAAATGGTGTTTAAACCAATAGTCTATTTTCCTATTAATGAGCTAACTGTTGTGTGCACATAAGGATTAAAGGCAGCCATGTAGAAAAGAACTGCGTGGTGGAGTGAAGCTGGTTAATGTAGAAAAGGGATGCATTGTGTTTAGTGGCCTGGATAACAAGATCGAATGAGAATATTCTTGGATGTTGTTGTTACAGTAGTCTAAATGCGAAGTAATGAGACTTAGCGTAAATAATGATTCAGAATTCCTAACGAAAGAAATGATTGTTGACTAATGTGTGCTTATATAAAATGTATGTATACATGAAATGATGAATTTATGCGATTAAATGCTTGGCGAAATAATGATGTTTACAAAAGGTATTTCGCGAAAAAGATTTCAGAAAACCTCACTAAGTCTTTTAGACTTATGTTTTAAAGTTTTACCTTCTAGGTTCCTTGTGTTAAGACCAAGTAGAGGAAAGATGGAAGAGCTTCCTAAGTGGGAAGAGGTTGTCAAGGCGTTTAGATTAAACTTAAGTGTTGTACTTATGTAATTTATATAAAGAGTACTTGTAGAATGTTTGGTTCAAGTTAATAAAAGTATTTGTTTGTCTTATTCCTCTTGTTAGGTTATTGTATCGCCTAATTTATGATTGTAGTTAAGAAAGGAAAGAGTAGGCGATTAAGCACAGCTTAAGGACCTTAAGACTGAGTGTCTTTGGCATTTAGAACGTTGGAGATACTTAAAGTCACACCATGTCTCGCATGGCTAGTTAGGATGCATGAGGATCGAGTGTGACAATTTCAACTATCTACTTCTATAGACTATTATTGTTTTCTTAGTTCGATTACCTTTTGTATATTTTATCACTATCTACTTTGCTATCTTGGATAGAAAATGATCTATCTTCTCTATATATCCTAGTTAGACAGAAATAGAGGACTACCACCGTCTATCCTAGACAAAGATAGACCACTATCTATCCAAATAGATAATGATAGATATATAGTTTGAAAAAGATTCAAACCTCAACCAACAATTGTGTTTTCGGTGTTTCTAAATTTATGGTTTCAATTTTTTCCAAATTATCTTCATCTTCTTCATCTCCAACTTCATCAATCTGCAAGCATATAATGGAAAGTAAGAACTTTAGAAAACTTGATATACAATTGTGATAGTTTGGGATAAGAAAGTGATAGACAGAGATAGTCCACTATCACTGCCTATCCCAAAAATAGATCTATAGTTTGGATAATAATCACGGTTTAATCATTTAAAGAAAACACATTCTTTTAATTATAAATAATTAAGTCTGGCTTGTTGTTGAACTATTAGGATGTTTTATACAATGTAAATATTTTACTAAATTGTTATATTAAAAAAAAACCCCGACAAAATTGACAACATATTTCTTTCAACACCACACCAGTGGGGAAGAAACTCAAAGATCTATCATTAATGGCACATACCAACGCAAGGGTGTCGCTTGCCACCACCACTTGAGTCGTACCATACTTCACCACCATTTTAAGTCCACAAAGAAGAGCAAGCGCCTCTAACTTCAAAGCATCAATCCCCATCAGAAGCCATTCAACAATCGCGTGAATAAGAACTTCATCCTCCTCATGAAGAACAATACCCACACCAGTAGAAGAAGATTAAGAACGACAAGCCACATTAGTGTTAAACTTATGAAACCCACTGGTGGAGGAATCAACTGATCAACCATCCCAACAAGGCTATGTTGAACCGTCACCATCGAAGGTGATGAATTTTTTCGAGAGGAATTAACCTAAAGAAACTCCAAACAGTAATTTAAAACTCATTTTGCTCTAATGTGCACATCACCAACCTTAGAGGAGTGAGTCAAACTATTGTGATCCAACCACATAGCCCAGCACCAAATTGATAAAATTTTCCAATCATATCAATATTATTGGAAGGAGTCTAAGGAACCAATTAGCTAGGGAAAGCCGACCAATATCATCAAAATAATTTCAAGTTAGCCAAAAGCATCTTCCAAACATTTTTAGCTCGTTTACAATGGAAAAACACATGATTAGAGGTCTCTTTTTGTAATCCCTAGTCTTGGGGAAACCTACATCCTTGGAAGTGATTAGAAGTTTAAGTGTTGAAGGGAGTTAAGATTAAAAAGTGTCATTAAAGGTGTGTCATGGTTGTTGAAAAAGAGAAATTTTTGTTTAGTGTCAAGGGAGGAAGTCTTATGTATTTGGAGGTTATTTTTCTTGTGAATTAGGTGGCCAAGGGAAAGAAAATAACCTCTAATGAGGTTTTTAGGCGTTTAGAGCATGTCTAGGCGGCCAAGGCTTGATAGTTGTGTGTTAGGCAAGAAGAGAACCTCTAAATGGGTGTCATAGGTAGCTAAGCTTGCATTTGTGCTTGTCTAGGCGAGGAAGGCCTGTCACTTAGAGGTTATTTAAGGTATTGATGGGCTAGGTGAGAAGGCTGACAGCATAAAGTTGAGCGAGAAGCATTGTAGGCGAAAAAGGCTTTGAGGTTAGCAACGGTTTGGCACAAGGTGTTTTGGCCTATTGTTGAGCATTGGGCATTTTGGTTAGGCAAAGATGATGAAGATGTGGAGTCAATGAAGTACTTTACAAGTGACATTTGTATGCTTAAGTCAAATTTTGGCTAGTAGGATGTGTTAATAAAGGCTCATGCAAGGTTCAATATAAATAAGTCACTTCAGATGGACATTTCTTCCAAAACACTTGTGTTTGTTTGTTGAAAATTACCTTGAAAAAGATAAAAAAAAAAAAAAAAATTGAGTCTAGATTTTAAGCCATGCCTGCAGGACGAATTTGAGCAAGGGCTGAGTTTGAGTTGAAGAAAGCGCAAAATGTCAATTTATGGATGAATCTGAGCAAGGTGAACTTCTGGAAGACTACAAAGCTCATCCCTTGGAATTCAAAGCTGAAATTTTGAGGTAAGAAAAGACGTTTATAAGCAATTTTGTAGAAGGAATTTTTAGTTAGGAATTATCAAAGTTGGGTTTTGTTTCTAAACGAGAAATGAGTTTTTGGGCAAGTTGGTGGCTGGGAGAGTGACGGACTATGCAAGGAAAGATGGGTATGCATGTTGAGTTGTTAGAGGTTAGTGATGCATTATGGCATGTGCTAGATGCATAGCCTACGCATAAGGTAGGCAACGCGCAAGGCGTGTGAGGTAAGCGACGCGTGCGACCAATGCACGCGGCCAAGGCTCTACTGCCCAGCCATGCACGTCAGACAGTGTCATAACGTGTTTTGGGCAATTTTTTGTGAATTTATAGACCAAGGACTTGAGCTTGTATCCAGTAGTGAAAAATGGATTTATTAAAGTGATTTCAAGCATATTCTTAGGCTATGATTTATGAATGATTTTTATTGAATGTTTAAGATGTTTTCTACATAATTTTTCAAGCATGTTATTGTTTAAAGTATTTATTCAAGAATCTTGTTTACTAAGGAATGTTTAGGATTACTGGAAATGTACATGTTATTAAGGTATTATGTGATTTGAAGGTTCTTTATGCAAAAAAGATGCTTAAAGGAAGTTTAAAAGTTTATAGTTTTATAAATATTTTTCTTGGATTTAAGATGTCTCAAATTATCCCTTAATGGGCTAGGATTAAGTGGCGTCGAGGAATTGAGGTCAAGACATTTATCTCTACGACTGGAGCTAGAGACGTCAATCTTCCAAGAACAGGGATTGAGGATACCCATCTTTGAAGGGTAGGAGTTGGTATTGAGTAATCTTTACCACCTCCTAGGAGTAGATACTTGGGTTTCGAGTAGGAAAAACAAGGATTTATGTTACTGTTTCTTAAATGCCTTGATGTTTAAGCTTTCATGTTATTGTTTATCATTTATTGTTTCAAAGGATTTACGAATCATTGTTTTTGAAAAGTTTATGAAAAGTGTTTAGGAAAACTATCATTCATTGGGCTCGTTTAACTCATGCTCTTCAAATGTTTTTCCACTTTCTAGGTAGAGATAGTGCCCTCGGAGCCTGAATCGTTGCTATTTGTCTGCTGAAGGATTTTGTTTTACTATTGTATGTATCTTGTTGTATGTATTTATGTTTAGTTGGTCTTTTGTTATATCAGACTTGGGTCTTAGAAAGGTCAGTTTTGGGTTATAAGGTTACGTTCTGTCTGTAAAACTTATATAAAGTTTGTTTAATGAAAAGGGTCTTACCCAATTGTGTTTAAAATTTGTGTGTTAGCTTCCACTGTTGTTTATTGTTTAAGGGTTTAAGTTAAGGGTTAGCTATTGTCGTTCTTGAAAAAGGCGATATCAGTTGACTTCACGCCACATCTCGAGCCAAGCAAGGAGGTGCTCGGAGTGGGGTGTGACACTTTCTGTCTCTTACACAATACACACAAAGGAGAAATTTGCACCTTTTTGAGATATAGATTGAAAATTTGGGCAAAATATTATCGCATAATCTCCACATAAAAACCTTAATTTTATTTGAAGCGTTTAAACACCGTATGATTTTTCCACCAAGCAATCAATTGACTAGCTGAAGAGTAAAAAACATAATTGGAATGAATGATAAAAAGTTTATAAGCACTCTTAGGGGAAAACATATCGTTTTTTGAATAGTGCCAAATCCAAAGAATCCATGAAGAGGATTTGCAAACGGGAATAGCCTGAAATAGGTTTAATATTCTCCTCCATAAAGATCTACTCCAACTTAAGAATGTCTCAATACACATCCACATGAATCAAAGAGTTGACCAATAAGTTCTCCCATTCAGTCGGTTTAGAAGTAATGGGCTTAAAGAGAGATTCTCACAGGATCTAATAAGAATGAAAAAACAAGTGTTTCATTGCCCAACCTAATACGCTTTCGAATTCCCAACTTCAATAACTCCCACCCCGATACAAGTTTTCTCCAAATATAAGATGGATTAAAACCGAAAGGAGCATCAAGCATAATGAAAGAATGATAATAACGCCCCTATGATAACCCAACAACTAGAGTATTATAAACATAACAAAAAAGAAACTAAAAGATTTTATAAACTTAATTTTCAAAAATAAGAAAATAAAAAAGTTACCAAATCAAACCTAATCTAATTGATTTTGGTTTATCAAGTTTTTTCAATTCATTAAGTAAGTTTTGTATTTCTTACTGAGAAGAGAAGACCAAAGGTCCATGACTAAATAGAGAATGTCCAAACTACACGTAGGATAGAGAGTGACTGAGAAAATAACAGAAAACATAACAAACCAAAACCAAATAAAATACCATAAACCAACAGGAAAAATAGCAAAACATATAATCTTTCATGCCCTCACAAGATAAATTGGTTGATGTCGAGCAAGGAGCTTGTTTCTAAGACAACAAAAATGGATGCTAGCAAGGGTCTTAGTCATAATATCGTCTAATTGATCTTTTGAAGGCATAAAACGAACAAGAAGCTAAAGGTGGGCCACACACTCACGTATAAAATGATGATCAATTTCTATGTGCTTGGAACGATTATGGAAAATTGGATTTGCTGCCAAATGTGTGGCAGTTTTATTATGACAAAAAACAGTGGAATTAAGGAAGAAAAATTGCCAATCTCATAAAGTAAAGATTGTAACTAAATGATTTCAGCAATGGCATTAAACAAACCTCTATATTCAGACTCAACGCTTGATCGAAAACAACCATCTACTTAAAGGAGTACAAAGTGATTAAATTAGAACCAAGAAACATGCATAAATCATTGGTACTTCTTCTGTCATTAGGGCAATTCACGCAACCAGCATTTGAGTAACATGTCAGAGATAAATCTCTAGGTTTAGTAAAGGACAAATCCAGAGAACTAGTGCTTTGTAGTTAATGCAATATTCGTTTAATAATAGTCGAATGATTCACAGTAGAAGCATGTAGAGCTAAAAAATTTTGTTAACAGGAAAACACAAATCAGGCCTAGTCAAAATACAGTACTGAAAAGCACCAACGATACTTCTGTACAAAGATGGATGATGAAATAAAGGACTGTCATTCAAATATATAATGATGCATTGCTTGTTAATTTTTGTGCATATGCATAGCTCGTGGATATGTTAGATTAAGGCTCTAATTGAGCGACTATCAGGCGACTAAAATATGATTATGCGATAAAAGGTGCAGTCCTATTCATGCGTTATGAAACTTTCAATGATATGCATGTAATACAAAGTTTCCTTTCTATTGCCCAAATGTAAGTAAAGAGAGGTTTCTGGTAAGTCCAGGGTCGAACATAGGGAATTAATGATCCTAAATGATCTTATCCGCAGCTAAACTCATGTAGTATAATCTATACAATATATTAATATGAGCAGTATAATTTTACCTAATTATTTACACTAAGGTGCCTTTAGCAGTGCAAGGTGGAAGGACAACTTGCTTAATTAACTAATCGCAATGGGTTGTACATTAATAAATCAAGGCGATACAAAGCATGTATTAACTTTAGAATTAAGGCGAGCGACCTTTCGGCGCCTTTGCCATACTTGCTCACCTCTCGGGATTCAAATATTTAAAGTTAAACTATGATTTATATCTAATCGTCTTGTTTGCATTATCAGTAATTTATCTTTAATTAAGGCGGACAACTTTTCGGTGCTTTTGCTGCACACATTAACATCTTTGTAACTTATGCAAAGGATGAAGTCGGCAAAAAGATTGCATTACTATAATCTCCCCATCCCTTACTTAGTTACGTGCTTTCATTTGTCAGGTGATTACGATTAATATCATTGTCTTCCTCTCAAATACACAATGTGTTGACATCCACATTTAACTAAACAAAACTTATAAAACAAACAATAAGATTCTCTAATATTAAAAACACATTCCATTACTCATGAACTAATCAATCAGATTGAACATGGATAGTAAAAAAGAAATGGAAGAATGGTAGAAGAAATGCATTAGTATTATAAACTTAACTTAGGCCTCTTGGCCATAGAGTACATTTTACAAAGAAATACAATATAAACAAAAAATGGAATACAAAGAAATGTGTCAAGCCTCAGAATATGATTTCTTATACTCCTTAGCTCTAATTTTTTCCTTTTCTTGAGGAAAAAATAGAGGGGAAGAAGAAAGAGTGGGTTCTATTCTCTCCGGCCAAAGATTTTACACTTGATTATGAAGTAGAGACTTCTATTTGTATGTGAGGAGTGATGTTGATAGGACATCCACGCGCCATTGATGCTCTTAAAAATCTGCATCGGCGTCGCGTAGACGTCCTTTTGTCCTTCCTCTAACATTAGCGCCAACCAAATTTGTCTACTAGTGCATCAAATCACCTAGCTTGATTACTTGTCGTCGTGTTGGTTGGACAGGTCTCCTCGCATAACGTTCTATCGCCAAGCCCTACTTCTTTTTGCCTATTATCCTGCAATAAAACATGTAAAATGTGGTAAAACAGGGATATAGTTCTTTTACAAGATGCGATACACAAGTTAATCAAATCACTTACTTTTGCCTTTGTTTTCTTCTCCTGCTATGCGATAAGACTTCATTATTTTGCATAAAAGGCCATAAGAACTTGTATTTCTATAAGTTATCACACCTCAAATTTAAAATAATATTTTTTCTCAAGCATCATTTCAAGATCCTAGGCATGATTTCTTTTACGAACTTCACTAAGCTTCTCAGAATGGGTTTCTAATTCATCTCGCATTCCAACATTTCATCCTTTCCTTGCATACTCTAAACTTGAAAATATTTCTAGATTCTAAACACGGCAAGCTTAAGTCTAAAAGTTTCCTTGTTCATTTTCAGAAAATCTTATTTTCAATTTTTACGAAATGGTTGTTCCGAAAATTCTTGGTTCTTTTCATTTCTTGCAACAACTCTTATTACTGTTTATTTGTGTTAGTCATTGAGTGAAAAATCATAGGTACTCTATGAGTCCGTTCTTCTCAACTATAACTCTTATCGCCACTTATTTACTTACTCTTAGATTTAGTGGAAGTTTTTGCTTCTTATTTTTTGTGAGAGGCGGCAATATAAGAGTTCTTATTTCAATTGTTTAGAATACAAATATAAGTTAGTTTTTCTTGTTTTTTTTTTCAAATTTCAAGTTTCAATCGCTTGAAAACGAAAAGTTCTTTTGAATTTTCAAACATTTTAGCTCAGACTTCGCACACCCCTAAATTTAGAAGGCAACAAGGTCCTCATAGCGAAAAAGTAAATGATAAGATGAACTTAGAAAAATTTATAAAAAAGAGGTTTGAGGTAAAGCTTGCTTGCCTAAAGGCTACCAAAAATATTTACTAACTTCATTTTGCTAAAGAAAGTATAATTGTTAGGTACAAATTAAATTAAAGTTGGCATAATTCTCATCATGAAAGCTATCCTTGCAAAGAACAAAAGATATAACGCGAAGAATGTAGGTATGATACTCACGCCATGAAAAGCATAACGTGTAATATAGAAGAAACATGGACTTATAAATATTTGATTAACTAAAAGTATATACATATTTAAAAAGAACACAATGATTAAAAAGGAAAACTAAAAACAATTACAAAAGATAGTACCCCAAATTTAGTCTTCCTTACGGGGCTTAGGTGCGTCAAGGGCTTGGTGAATTAGCAGGAAAGGTGCTACCAAGTTAGACGAGATCAAAGGTTGTGAGACACGCTGCAAGAAGACTGCGTGGGTGTATTCCATCTGAGCTCGAAGCTACCTGTTAATACGTTCCCCCATTGTCGAGATAGTTCAGGATGCGTGATGACCATGTTGCTAAGGTTGGAGACCGCGAACGATAGTTGTGTAACTATGGAGGATAGCTGGGAAACCATGGTGTTTAATTCAGCAATTTGTTCTTGCATCACCACATTCTCCTTGAAGTTTCTTAGGAGCTTAATGGTGATTTCATTATTGTCCTCTACGAGGAAGTATTGCCGTTTGAATATATTCTAAAAGATTTCGTACAAGGGCTCCACGACATGGCTTTTGATATAGTCACGAAGATCCCCTTCGGTTTCGGAAGAAACTTTAACTTCATTTGGATCCCTCTATGCCGCACTAATCTCACCAACGTCATGAAGGACAGGCTGTCTTCCCTCGATGCTTGGGTTATAAACAATAATTCATTTTTCCAAGTTACACAAAATATCAATCTCTATCGCGTTTGTTATCACCTCATCCCCTTTAGATAATTGATTTACTGAGATGTTAAGGTTTGGTCATGGTAAATCTTCTTGATTTGGTTGGCAGTGGAAAGATGAGGATTGGCTATACGACACATAATTTCGTCAAGAATGAGAGACTTGGGGAGTTTGGTTTTCTAGAATGAGAGAGAGGTCATTGTTAGAGATGGATGAGGAATAAGAAGGTGATGAGGATAGGCTAAATGAAAGGTAGGGAAGAGTAATTTTAGCAGTCACAACCAGGTGAGGCTTTCACTGACTGAGGGTGATGGGTGGTTTTGGTGTTAGTGGTGATGGTAGAAGAGGCGGGATGATTGAGAGGTTTTTTTAGGCGAGGATGGAGAGATGATGTTATCGCTGGAAAGAGGTGGTGTTTTTCATGAGAAGGAAGGGCATGCTGATCATTGGTAAGCAGGGAGGAACAATCTTGAAGGTTTTTGGATTTTGATGGGGAGGGGGTTTCTTGTTCAATGACCTTGTTGGTGGTTAATTTTCTTCTTTTTCTTCATGGAGGGTTATTTTCAAATGCGTCTTCATTGGCCTCATCAATCGTTACTTTCTTCACAAGTAGACTTGAGGTTGATTTAGCTTTCCTCTTTAGCAGCAGAGATGGTGGGGAAGTATTCTCATTTTCTTCTTCTTCCACTTTGTTCTTCCTCAAAGTTTTGATACGACGTTCTTCCTCTTTATTTTGGCAGAGGTTTATCACTCTGTTGAGTCTCGCCAAGTTACATCGCCCTCCAGACATAGTAGTCTATTAAAATCGTGCGAGGGAGGGGATGGACTTTAAGCATAACTTCTCAACGATTGTGGGGAAGGGTTTAGCACCTTTAGGGTTCTCCATCTAAGCGAAGAGTGCCCCTTGCATTAAATAGCCTAAGTTGAACGCTTGCTTCATGAGGATGGAGTAGAGAAGCATCGCGTAGTCAAACGGCATCGCACTATCATGCCTTGTGGGAAGAATTTTCTTCTTTATAAAGAAAAGCCAAACGTTGGATTCAGTTGTGAGTTGATGCGGGTAGAGTTACAACCTCCCCATAGGTATCTTCTTCCACTCAGCGTCTAGCCACACGATCTTTTTTAACATTCTCCTTGCGAAACCTTGAGTAGGCGCGTTGATCAGTTGGTGGCCAAGGTATGCTTCCACCTCATCGTTTGGGAGTCCATGTATTTTGTTAATAGTCTCTACGCTAAAAGAGACCTTTTCCCTATCCACCATTGCGTACATGTCTATGAGGTGGAATTTTGCCACATAGAACATGTTGACAACATCTAGGGAACCTTAGTCTCCCCTTCGAAAAATTTCTCTCATTCAAATGCCTTGATGTGCTTGCGAAGAAATTTAGGCAGTGCGCTCTTGAACAAGAATAATTTCCTCTCAGTCTTGATCAATTTGTCCAATTCTTGGGCACTCATTGCCCTACCTTGCTAGGCATCCCTAGGTCTTGATGTCCCAGACTTGCTTTTGATTTTCTTAGGTTGGGCGGCTTCTCTTAGTTTAGGTTCTTCAGGCGATAGCTTTGTCTCTAATAGACTCATATTCTCAATTTCTTCTGTGAATTCTTTCGCCACAACCTCAAGGCAGTCTACTTCTTATTTTTCGGTGGCCTTGTTCTTTGCTGCCACATCCTTAACTCTCTCACTTAACTTAGCAAAGCTCCCCATTCTTACCCTTTTTATCATTTTGGGCTTCCCCCAGTTTTGCTTTTGCCCCCACTAGGGACTTCACATTTCTCTTCTTTTCCTTAAATGTTTGGCGAAGACACTCATCTTTCTCGAGTTCTTTTATTTTTCTTTTAGTCTCCACCTCCACTCTTCTTTTTCTTTCTTCCATCATTCGCGCCTTAGACGTCTATTCCCCTTTCTTCCTTCATTTTATCTAGCCCTTTTCATTCTTTATTTTTCTCACCTATTCTCCTACTTATCCTAGTTGGTTCTTATATGAACCTCAAAACTTTCTTTGAATCTTCTTCAGCCACTTCAACCTTTGGTATTGCCCGCGATCCCCTAACGCTTAAAATCCAGGCTTCAGGTCAGTTAAATACCTATATATTGCCTCTTCCTGCCTCATCCATTCGTTCACGTCCAGAACGGAATCAGTGGCTTTTTCCTTAGGTTTTTGCGCTTGCTCCTAATCAAGTCTAACAGATCGCCTGCGGGAAGGGTGTTCTTAGGTTCTAGGTTTGAAGGTGATTTTCCTCGCAAGGCCCTCAAGTCTGGGATTCTACAAGAAGAACTCTTGGGATTTGCAAGTGTGGCTGGAAGTGGGTTTCTTGGCGGGTGAGGATTTGGTGGATTCCTCATTCCTTTAAAGGCGTTTGGAACTTTTCTTTTGTTGATCTGTCATGTTATCGCTTAGGGATAAATATTAGGATGAGTTTTCCAATGAAAGGATAAGGTTTGCATTGAAAGGATGAGGTTTTTGACCAAAGTGATGAGTTTTTTGGCTACGGTTTGGGAACTTTGAGAGAAAAGTTGGTTTTTTTGCGAGAGCTCAAAAGACAAGTAAAGGTTTGAATGGGCTTTTTCTTCGCTATTTATAGACGAAGAGTGACGCAAGTGTCATCATTACGAGTTCAGGCCATTTAATGTAATTTGACACAAAGTCGGTGCATCCCTTCGAAAGTGGAAGTGATCATTGCATTTAATGTGATGCTTCGAATTCCACCATACGAGGCACAACTTCCTACGTGATACCAAATTTTGGGCGGGAAAGTTAGTAAGCTATCGCCTAATTATACGTCGCGTGCCTTTTACTGTCCAGTTTTTACTCACGTGAAATTTTTCCTTAGATTCCCCTTAGGCACAAAACAACTATTCTAAGCTAACTAAAAAGCAATAAAGAAATCAATAAAGGAAAGCAATAACAAAATAAAAGAAACAACAACGTGAAAAGAAATAAATAAAACAAAGCGGTAAAACTAGTGCAAAAAAAAAAAAAAGCGATGCATTTGCATTGAGAATAATCGTGCGATAAGTACAAATGCATCAATACGTTTATGGTAATGTTTATGAAGGCAATTTTACATTAAATCCAAAGAGAATTTGGCAAGGTCTTCATTTTCATGATATGCCTTGAGTCTTTGGCCATTTACCATAAACACATTCTTTTCATCCTGTGAAAAAATCTCTACAGCACCATGTAGGAAGATCGTTTTTACCAAAAATGGTCCAAACCATCTGGAACGAAGCTTACCCAAAAATAGACGTAAACATGAATTGAAGAGTAATACTTTCTACCCAATATGCAATTCATGTTTACGAATGCGGCTATCATGCCTGGCCATTGTCATTTCCTTATAAATCTTGGTGTTCTCATAGGCTTGAAAACGCCACTCTTGAAATTCATGTAGGCATCTTGTACGCGGTGCAATATGCCCATAATGTTGATTTAGGTGATCGACCCAGTCTTTACGGGATAAATTTACCACTTTTTCTAGTATCTTCTTGATTTCTCTGTTGGAGACCTCCACCTGACCATTTATTTGAAGGTGGTAGGCAGTAGCGACATTATGGTTAATATTGTATTTCGCTAGCAGTTTAGCCACGATGCGATTAATGAAATGAGAACCTTTATCGCTAATAAGGGCTCTAAATCGCGTGAAGATATTCTTCTTTAAAAATTTGCTGACAATTAACACATCGTTCTTCATGCAGAAGATAGCTTTAACCCACTTTGAGACATAGTCCACAACCAATAAGATGTACAAATGGCCACCAGATTGAGGAAACGGTCCCATAAAGTCAATTCCCTACATATCAAGGAGTTCAATCTACATGATGGGCTGTCGAGGCATTGCATCGCAATGAAAATGTTTCCCATTCTCTGGCACCAGTCATAGTTGACCACAAAGTTCCATGTAGCTTGAAATAAAGTAGGCCAAAAGTACTCACTCTTGCAAGACCTTCACAGTCGTCTTTTGTCTGTCAAAATATCCTTCATAAGGTGCTTCACGACAATTGACGATTATTCAGTTGTTTCATATTCAGGGACACACCTTCTCAGTATCTGGTTTGACTCCAACTTTTAAAGGAATGGTTTATCCCGTCTATAGAAACAACATTCATGAAACAACTTCTTTCTTTGTTGGTTGTTGAAGTCTTGCATTCATGCTTTGCAACTAGGTAATTGATTATGTCTGCATACTAGGGCTCATCTACTTCAACGTGGAAAAGTTGTTCATCAGAAAAACCATCTTCAATCTTTTTCTTCTCACATTGGAATGGTTCATTGTTCAGACGTGATAAGTGATTTGCCACTTGGTTCTCGATACCATTGTGATTTACAATCTCTAGATCAAACTCTTGGAGCAATAACACCCATCTGATCAACCGCAGTTTGGTGACTTTTTTTGCCATGAGATATCTAATCGTAGAATAACCAGAGTGTACCATAACTTTGGAGCCTATAACAATGTAACTCCTAAATTTTTCTATTGCGAAGACGACAATGAGCAATTCCTTCTCAGTAGTTGTATAATTCTCTTGGGCATCATTGAGAGTTTTGCTCACGTAGTATATGAGGTAGATTACTTTATCCTTCTTTTGACCCAACATAGCCCCTACCACCACATCACTTGCATCACACATGAGTTCAAAGGGTTGTGACTAATCAGGAGTGATGAGGATATGCAATTAGGCCAACACGTCTTTTAAAGTCTGGAATGCATGGTTGCGTTTCTCATTAAAGTTATAGGGTTGAATGACACATAGTAAGTTACTAAGAGAGTTGGTGATTGGGAAAAAAATCCTTTAATGAACCTTTTATAAAATCCATGTCCCAAAAAGATCCTCAGAGGCTTGACATTTGAAGGTGGTGACAACTTACTAACCACATCAATCTTTGCGGGGTGCACTTCTAATTCTGCACTAAAGATCTTGTGTCTAAGCACAATTCCCTCTGTGACCATGAAGTGACACTTCTCCTAGTTAAGTATGAGGCATGTCTCTTCACATCTCTTTAATATTTGTTCCAGAGTGCCCAAACATTCTTTGAAGGAGTCCCTAAAAACTGAGAAGTGATCTGATCTGTCCAGGAAGTCTGAGAATAGCCATCATGCACCTCTAGAATGTCCTTAGCGCATTGCATAAGTCGAAAGGCATGTGGCAAAATGCAAATGTACCATAGGGACATGTAATATGGATTACATTATGTGATTCTATAGTTGATGATGGTTGATATATGATGATGATTATGCATGTTATATGGATTACATTATTGTGGACTTTATGATTGATATTTCATGTCATGTATATGTTGTTTGCTACATGCATTAGATTGTGGCACTTTTTGTCATCACCAGCAGGAAATCGCTGAGGCAGATGGAATCATGAAAGAGATACCTACTTGTCGTAGCAGTGGAAATCCTCATTCAGATCGTTGTCTGGCTAGGAGCAGAGTTTGCTACAGATGCAAGCAAGTGGGGCACATAGCTAACAAATGCCCTAAGAAACTGTTTGGGGCGTTTCGAACCAGGGTTCCACATCTCAACAGAGGAGTGTTTTTTGCCACTAATCGACAAGAGTCTGAGAAAGCTACAGAGTGGTGACATGTACACTTCCAATCCTAGAACATTATGCACTAGTACTGTTTAACTCTGAATCTTCTCATTCTTTTATATCTTTAGTCTTTGTTCACCATTTGTGTCTAGAAGTAGAGCCTCTGGGTTATGTGTTATCAGTGTCTACTACATCAAAAGAACTTAGGTTTTCAAAAGAAAAGATAAAAGCATGTTAGATAGAAATAACAAATCATGTTTTAGATGTAACCCTGTTAGTTCTAGACATGCGAGATTTTGATATAATCCTAGGCATCTATTGGTTACCTGCTAACTATGCAAGCATAGACTGTTTTCGTTAAGGAAGTAGTTTTTAATCATCCTGCAAAGACAAGTTTCAAGTACGAGAGGGTTTGGACTGTGGTCCTACCCAAAGTCATTTCAGCTATGAAGGCTAGTAAGTTGCTCGACCACAGTACATAGAGTATCTTGGCCAATGTTGTAGACACTCAGGAGACTGAGGTTTCTTTGTTATTTGGAGTAGTGGTGAGAGAACATCTCAATGTTTTTTAAAAGAGCATCTAGGGTTATCACCTCATAGAGAAATGATTCTACCATTGAGTTAGAGCTAAATATTGTTCCTATATTAAGAGCTTCGTATAGAATGGCCCCTGTCGAGCTGAAAGAGATGAAGGTTCGATTATAGAAATTATTGGACAAAGGCTTCATCTGACCTAGTGTGTCACCTTGAGGAACACCAATATTGTTTGTCAAGAAGAAAGATGGGTCGATGCGCCTGTGCATTGGCTATAGAGAGCTGAACAAGGTGATAGTCAAGAACAAGTATCAGTTGTCCATAATTGATGATTTGTTTGACCAACTGCAAGGAGCCACTATATTCTCTAAGATTGATTTATGCTCAGGCTACCACCAGTTGAGGATTAAAGACAATGACATTTCAAGACTGCCTTCCATTCCAGATATAGTCATTATGAGTTCACTTTGATGTCTTTTAGTTTGATGAACAAAGTATTTAAGGATTTCTTAGACACTTTTGTGATAGTTTTCATTGATGATATCTTGGTTTACTCCAAGACAAAAGCTGAGCATGAGTAGCATTTACACCAGATTTTGAAGTCTCTTGAAGCAAATAAGTTGTACGCCAAGTTTTTGAAGTGTTAGTTATGGCTGAAGATGTGTCTTTTCTTAACCATGTAGTGTTTACTGAGGGAGTTTCTATGGGTCCAACAAAGATTGAAGTTGCTACCATTCGGTCTCGACCATCCATAGTTAGTAAAGTTCATAGTTTTTGGGTTTAGCAGGCTATTACAGACGGTTCGTCGAAGGATTTTCTCGTATAGCCAGTTCATTGACTAAGTTAACCAAGAAAGAGACTCCTTTTGTTTGGAGTCAAGCTTGTGAGATCAATTTCCAGGATCTTAAGCAAAAGCTTGTTACTCCACTAGTCCTTACAATGTCAAATGGATTTGAAAGTTTTTTTTATTTACAATGATGTCTCTCAGAAGGGACTAGGTAAAATAATTATATTGGTGAAAATATAATTATTTAAGAAAAAGATAATTAATTATTTTGAGGAAGAGAAAAGTTTGATGTAATGGGAGTTAATGAGGAAACAAAAGATTGGATTTTATTATTTAAAAAAGGAAAAAGAAATAATAATAATAATAATTACAATAATAATTATTTTTATTGTTACAATAATAATTATTTTTATTGTTACAATAATAATTATTTTTATTGTTACAATAATAATTATTTTTATTGTTACAATAATAATTGTTTTTGTTTTTGTTTTTGTTTTTATAAATGACTCCTCGTACAACATGCAAACCCAACTTATCTTCTTCCTCCCTCTTAAAGCCTAAGTGTCGCCGCATAGCACCCTCTGACGATCGTCTTGCAAGTGCACCTTCTTCTCTGATCACTGGCAACGACTCCGTTCAATCACATGTTTTGTTTCAAGTTTTCTCGAGCTGGTACAAACATAAATCATGACGCATTTTAACCTTAAACCTAGCTCGCACAGTAGTCTTATCACGTAAAACCTTATTCTTTCTTCACCTAACTTGCACGTGATAAAGTTCACAAACTCTTTCCTAACTTGTCAAAAATTTCTAAGCTAAAAAGCAATAACAGACATAGATTAAAGAAAGCAATAGATATAAAAATGATGCATTTGCAAAATGGTTAAGGAAAGTGATACGTTACAAAAGCATCCACGCATTTAGATTCTTAAATATGGATGCTTGGGGCTTTGTCGCGATCAATATCCTTAGATTCATTGACTTTAGGTCGTTTCTCTTACTTTCTCGACCTAGAAGCCTCATCCTTAATGTTCCTCTAGCGGACAAAGGGACTTTGTTTTTCAACCTCTTCTTCTTCAATTTCATCAACCTCCATCTTGTTGGCTTCAGGACACGCTTCCTTGCCTTGTGCTTTGAAGCCCATTCAAGCATAGCTTGGAAACACAATTCCTCTATCAGGTGCAAGAAGGGTCTTGCACCACGAGGATGTTTCACCCATGCGTGGATGTGTTCGCAAATAATTTCACCAATGTCAATGGGGATCTCTTATATTGTGCAGTATAGCAACATTGGTTTGTCTAGAGAGGTCATGCTATCATGATGCATTGCATTAACTTCTTCTTTACAAAAAAAATAACTAGATGTTGGTCTGTGATTGAAGTTATGCGAAAAAAGCTAGTACTTTTCAATTAGCATTTTGTCCCAACTTGTCCCTTCCCATGCAATTGTTTCCAACGTTTCTTTCATGTCCTTCGACATTGGCTTTTTCAATATGCCTTGCCCAATCACGTTTTAATCCAGTTGAAAGGGTGCATTGATGTACTTTACCCCAAAGTAAACTCATTTTCCTTTTACTATGACGTAGTCTTCATCATCATTTATGAAACCTTTGTAGAATCGGTTAACTACGTCTACCCTAACTTCGAAAACTCCTTCAAAAAGTTTCTCCCATTTGAAAGTACAAATAGGGTGTCTAAAAAATGATGGCAACCCTCCCTTGAAAGGGAAGAGACCCTTTTTAACCTTAAAGTTTTTACTCATATAATCGGCGAAGAAATTTGCATTCTCGTCGATGAGCCCTATATCTCCATCTTCTTCTTCTTTTTGAGTTAATTCGCTCATAAGAGCTTTCTTCTTCTCTTTTTCTTCTCGTCTCTTAGAGAAGTGTTCCTTCAACACCTTCTTCTTGATAGTAACCTTCCCTTTCTGTTTGGAAAATTTTGCCACCTCGTCGTCCACAAGACTTCAGATCTTTTAATTCTTTTTCGAGCTCCTCGTAGTACTCCTAGCTCATTGTTCTTTTCTCCTTGTCCTTTTCCACTGTGAAGGGTGTGTTATCTACTATGATAGGGAGCTCTTCCGACCTTCTCAATTTGGTTTCTTTCTTTACTTGCGCCAAATCCTTAACACCTTGTGCTTTCATCTTAAGTTTGAGGTGGCCAGATGCCACCCTCTTCTTCTTTTTCTTGGCCTTTCTTGTGACCCTTTTGAATTTAGTTGGGGCAATGGGGGAGGAGGATTTTTCTTGTTCTGTCTCACCTTGCTTTTTAGTTCCTCCCTTAGCCTTCCTTGATTTTCCTCGTTTCCTTCTTTTTCTTTCCTATCCTTCTTCTTCATCCTCCCAGGCTTTATTCCTTGCTTCGTCTATTATTAATAGTGCAACTAAGTCTGAGTCATGTACCTTTATCTCCACCCCATTAATTATCAATGACTTTAGTACAACACTAGCTTGTCCTTTTTCCTCTGCCCTTTTTATTGAAAAGCCTTCCAAATTATTTACATTCCCAAAAGTATCTTTCAAATTTCTGGCAGTGAGGTTGTGACTGGGTTGGGCTCGATCTAACACAGGACCATCGAAGCGACTTGGTCATAGAAGTAGGTTTTGATCTTATTTTCTTATAGGTCATGTAGATAAGGGTTAATAAACAAAGGACACGTTGGGAGAGGGTAGAAATTCACTAAAGGAACGTTGAAAACAGTGATAAGAAATGATGGAGATTTTCGAGTTTTTTCAGGAATAAACTAGCATTGAAAAATGGGAAATAGGGTTTTGTGTACGTTTTTAAAGAGAGGATCAATTATGGTTAACTAGTGGTTGCCACGTCTATTAGGTTATTGCATTTTAATTATGATGAGACATCTGACATCGTCTTTTGGTATTTCTAGGCAACGACTAATCAATAAACATAATGCAATAACCTAACTTGCATGTTTTGTTCCAAGATTTCTTGAGCTGGTACAAACATAAATCATGACGCGTTTTAATCTTAAACCTAGCTTCCACAATAGTCTTATCATTTACAATCCTATTCTTTTTTTGCCTAACTTGCACGCTATAAATCTTACAAACTCTTTCATAACTTATCAAAAATTTCTAAGCTAAAAAGCAATAAAGTAAGGAGTAACATACATAAATAAAAGAAAGCAATAAATATAAAAATTATGCATTTGTAAAATGGTTAAGGAAAATGATACGTTACAAAAGCATCCATACGTCTAGATTCTCAAATGTGGATAATTGGAGCTTTGTCGCGATCAATACCCTGCATAATCACCCTAAATGTGTTGTTTCTTTCTAAACGACTTTACTTAATTGCTACATGACTCTATTCTCCATGATTGCTCATCGCAATGAGTCTTTGCTTTGCAATCATTCATTGCAATGTTATAAATAATTTCTTGGTCCTTTCATTGCATAGTGAAAATCAAGTGTTTCACCATGTCAATACCATGGACCTTTTTAAATGACACTTTAATTGAAAATCCTCCACATAAGAGGATAGAAATTTTTTTGACTCCAGGCGTCTGAGGGACCTCTTATATCTTGCTTTTAATTGCATTAACCAAGGTTCCTCTTCTCATCCCCAAAATATACACTTAATCATTGAGCCAAGTGCATGCATCACAAATCTCTATAGTACCACAGACTTGTTCGTGCCTTCTTCAGTTAAACGCGTGATACAACATCAATTGAGTATTTGACTAAAGTCAAAGTAGAACCTTATCTGTAGTTGTGAAAAAAAATGAAATTTTCTGGCAACGGCACCAAAAACTTGATTGATGATAAATTAATAATGTCATTGAGGCTTTATATCTGCGACTACGCTATGCGATAAGACATGATCATCACATGCAACATGTTCACTATGTCTATGGGCGAGGATTGTGCAAAAAAAGATACACATTCTTTCCACGCGTAACTACCTCATCTGCATTAAGTATTGCTTGTTCGTTATGAATGCAACGTTCATTCGTAGATGTGTCATATTAAGCTCTAAGTGAGCGGCTTAGTAGGTGGCTAAAACAAGATCAATTCCTATCTATGGTTTTCTCATTTCCTTAATGATATGCATGTGGACAAGTTTTTCTCTCGCTTGCCCAAGTGTAAGCGAAACGAGAAGTTTCCTTGGTAAGCCAAGGTCGAACACGGGAAATTTCTACCAAACCTAGTTATAAGTTCTATTTCTCATCCAAGTGGTATACAATATTTATAAAATGATATATGTATGTATGTATGTATGTACAGTGTTACTATTTACACTAGAGATTTTGTAGAAGGTAACAGAAAATAGTGTGATTATGGAAAATGGACTAACTTGCATGATGAAAGATGAAGGAAGGTCTTAGTATTCTATATGCTCTAAACTATACTACTATCCTTGATGCGATACAAATCTCCCGACCATCGTATTCTTAAGGCTAGCAGCCTCTTGACACCTGATGGCCACACTTGTTCTCCTTTCAAAACACAAATGCTGACAATAAGTCAAGGGATATACACCTGGACATCCTTATTTATAAGCATCACGTTGACTCTCTTATTTAAGGTAAGCAGCCTTTCAGCGCCTAAACACCACACTTGTTCTCCTTTTAAGATACAAATGTGTAAGAGCCAAAACACCAGCCATGGCTTGTTTCCAAACTCCTTCCCGTGCTTGTTTAGCCATGTCTTTGCTACTTACCCTCTCAAATAGTTAGTAACCAACGCTAGCCAAGTGCTTTGAGTTAAGCTGAGCTAATTACAATGAGCCTTTTAACTAAAGAGTCCTTATCAAGCATTAGTCATCAACATAAGGAGACTTAAAATACATTAACACAATTAATAGTAAAAGAATGAAAAAAAGATTGTGGATGAAAATGTATTATATTGACAATGTAGGCCTTCCAACCATGACATGAAGAACATTCATACCATATATTATGAAGTATAAAAATGGAAGGGAAAGATATGTGTCGAGCCGCATAATGCATTAGGTAGAATTTTTTAGCTCTTATATAAGTTAGGTGGAAATGGTGGAGGTTTCTTTTCTTTGGCCTCTCTCTAAGCTCTCTCTTAGAGTTCGACCAATGCAGAAGAGGAAAGGATGAATTTCTACAAAAGGCGGAGGAGTGAGTCTCTTCCACCAACTCTCATGGAGCTCTCTAGGTTCTTGGTCCATCAAGACCTCTGGCCTTGTCTATTCAGAGGTCTAACCTATTTTCTTCTTGGTAGTAATGGAGGCTTTATATAGGTTGCTTTAGGTGAGAAACTTTTATTTTTCTATGCATGAGAGTGTCGAATGCAACAGCGTCAAGTCATATCAACTCTAACTTCCATTCTTGTCTTCTCGTAAATTTCTTCGCGTGATGGTGTGGTATCTTGCCTAGTGATGTTAATCGTCAGGTAGCTTTCTATCGCTTGGTACTTACACCTACTCCTCTTGTGATTCACTGATTATCCTGTGATACAAACACTAAAAGCATGGTAAAATAGGCATGAAGACTTACGTAAGTTACATTCTCTTTTCTTTATGAATTTGTGATGAAAGCTACACGCTTTAACACTTTTATCCCGCATTCTGACTCCATCATTCTACCTAAAAGGCTATAATAACTTGTATTTCTACAAGTTATCATGTCTCTCGTAATCACCATCTTTCCCAGATTTATGACTGTGTGCATTTGATGGAACCTCCAGTCTTGATAACTTGTACAAATACAAGTTATTATGGCCTTTTAGGTAAAAGAATGGAGTCAAAACGCAGGATAAAGGACCAAAACGCGTTGCTTTTATTGTAAATTTATAATGTTAAGAGAATGCACCTTACATAAGTCATCATGTTTGATTAACTATACTTTTAAGTGTTTTTACATGCAGAATGGCGAAAAGAAGAAATGAAGCGAATTGCAAGAAGATCACATGCAATTAAAACATCATATTGTCGTCATACAAAATCCTTCTTTACAATTAATTACATTTTTGTACCCTTCCTCAGCTCAAGCGTTTACCACACATTTTCGCTGAGTTGCAGTTATACAGATAATCTCAACGCATTTAGTAAGTCCATCAATTCCATCATGCATAATGTGTCTTCTAATGTCAGATCACACATAAAGCAAAAGGCATCTCATACCAGATCATACAACAAGTATGAGGCATCTCATTCAAGATCACACAGCATGAATAGGGCATTCTATTTAAGATAACACAACATGAATAGAGCATCTTATCTCGGGGTCATACAGTAAGGATAAGGTGAAATATTAGGTAGGGTACAATGATCATCTTATTTCTAGTTATGTTTATCTAGATGACACTCCCTCCAGATTGGTACTCTTTTAGTAACTGTTATTTACTAAAACAAATAAGGCTCCCCCTGATTTTGATGTTTGAACCTACAAAGATTATTAGCCTCCACTTGAATTAGATAATTGAAAACATTCAATATTAAGATCTTCTTTTAATCTCTTATCTTCGTATCACTCAAATTGGTCTTGAAGAAATCATATATTCTCCATTAAAATATTTGTTTTGAAGGTAAAGACTTACCTTTCAATTAAGATTCTTCTATAGCTCTTTTTTTAATACATTTGATTCGATGCTTCAAAAGATAGCGAAAGTCCCCTTTTATAGATAGAGTTTGATGAACTTGAAACCGGAATTGGAAAAGTAATCTTCAAAGATTTTACAATTACAGTAAGTCTTTAAAGATTCTAGTCAAAAATCTTGAAGAATCTTCTTGATGAATCTTCTTGATGAAGTAATTAAAAATATCTTCTTCAAAAATATTTAAGTGCAAGAAAAAGTCAAGAGAACAACAAAAGTCCCTACAAACTTGGGATGATATTTTCGAAAATAATTCTTTAAAAGAAACTAAATAGAATTTATGGTAAAAAAATGTAACATTATGTTGAAAAAAAGTAAAAAAAAATTAAAACAAATTATATAAATATCATCATTTTTTATATGGATAATCTCATATTTCTCTAAATGTTTACACTCATTTTCTCAACAACTAAAATATATAAAAACCAAAATTTTGAATTAAGACATAAAATTTCATAAAACTCCAAAATCAAAATATCATTTTAAAACATTTCAAAACGATAAATAGTTAAATAAAAGGAATATTTGGCAATCAATGCACTCTCAAGACTGAACTACAAACATACAAATTTGTCCAAGCTAAGTATCTTAACTCTTAAAAACTTGATGCTTTATTTATTATCTTTCTTCTTATTAATAGTTTATACATAGTATACCTAAATAAAAGTGTGCAAATTTATTTATGTATTTATTTTAGATAAACAAATTGTTTCAAATAGTTAATAGAGGAGGTCTTTTCAAAAATATAACAAAATTGGTAAAATATTTACACTGTATAAAACAATTCCAAAAATAGAAAAAACTCACAGGTCCACAATGGAAAATACTAAACATGTCCCGTCAACCACGCCGTCAACAATGTACGTAATATATTTGGTACACCATCGTTTAGATTTGGCTATTTTTTTGTATACAGTCGTTTAGATTTGGATAGCCAAATCTAAATAATTTACTTTTTCAATTCTATTATTTAATTTAGTTACACAATTGTCTAGATTTGGCTCAATTATTTAGATTTGGTCGTTTACATTTGACTACACGATTATTTAGATTTGTTTACATTTGGCCAAATCTAAACGATTTTTTTTCTTATTTTGGTACATGATCATTTAGATTTGGCTAAACAATTTTTTTTAAGATTTTTTTTTGTACATGATTGTTTATTTTTTTAAGATTCTTTGGTACACGATCGTTTAAATTTAGCTAAACGATTTTTTTCAATTCTTTTGGTACTTTAAATTTGTCTATGCGATCATTTATTTTTCTTTTACACGATCGTTTAGATTTGGCTACTCCAATCTAAATGATTTTTTTAAGATTCTTTATACATGATCATTTAAATTTGGTTGCCTAAATATTAACAATATAAAAAAAAGAAGAGGAAAAGAAGAAAGACGATAAAAAGAAATCATATTTGATTACCCAAATCTAAACGACGTAAAAAAAAAAAAGAGGAAATGAAGAAAGACTGGAAAAAAATCACAGCGAAAAAGAAAGAAAAAAGAAGTGGAAAGGAAGAAAGAAAGATGATAAAAAGAAATCGCAGCGAAGAGGAGAAGAAAGATGAAAGGATAAACTTGAAATATTAAAAAATAACTAACTTCTTTGTTACACGGGCCGTAAATATTTTAATAGTTTGTTATATTTATGAAAATTTTCCTAATAAAAAGAGGGAATAAGAGGGTATTGAAGAAGAGAGGGAAGAAAAAGATAAAAGTAAAGGTACGACAATACTAGTAATTTCTAATCATATATTAATAAGTGTATTTTTTAAATTCATTTTTTAATTTTAAAACATTTTTTGTTCAAACGTATTTTTGACACAAAACAATAGTTATTTCTATCTAAACCAAGAGTAAAGATGTTCTAAAAGGTGTTTTTTTAACTCGATTTAGAAATTCAAAAGATTTTTGTTTTTTTTTTTTTTGTTTACTTTTATGGGGTGTTTGGGGGAAGAAGAGGGTTAGGGAGGAAAGGGTTATATAAATCCAACCAACGTTTGGAGAAAAGGGTTATATAAACCCAACCAACATTTGGAGGAAAGGGTTATATAAACCCAACCAACGTTTGGAGGAAGGGTTATCATAATTCTTCCTCAATCGTTCCTTATTTATAATTAATCTATTTAAGTTTAAATACTATTTAATTTTTTCATTTATAATTTCTATACTCATGAGTTTTGTTAATTTTAATCTTTTTATTTAAAAAACATAACTTGTTTTTAAGTTATGAATTTGGCACAATTACATGAATTTAAAATTTTCATTTCTTCTTCTACTCTTGAATTAGTTAATTTATTGTGATTCCACCACTTGACCCGCATTTTTCTCTTTCTTTCTTTTTTTTGGCTCCTACATTATGTTTCCTGCATTTGATTTCAGTTTATAACTCTCTTGCAATAAACTATTTTGCTCAACGATGTCGTTTGGTTTTGAACGAAATTCTATTTCCAATACTTCATATAAAACAATTCTTATTTGCATGTATTTACTTGTTGATGGGTTATGTGTCATATTCATAAAACAAATTTATTCAAACTTAATGATTACTTAAATAAGGTTGCAAATGGACGTTGTATTTAAAGAAATTAGGCAAATTGTTTTACGAAAAATTCGACGATTTGATAAGTTAAATATATGAAATTTGTGTATTGGAGTTAGAATATAATTTAAAAAAATTAATAATTTTTGCTCCTGTATTGTGTTTCATGTAATTGACTTCAGTTTATAATTCCATTCTTAGAAACTATTTTGTTCTTTGTATATCATTCCGTTTAAATGAAATTATGTTGTAAATCATTGGTTTAAATCAATTGTTAAATATATGCAATTTATGTATTACATTTAGAATATCAATTAAAAAACAAAAGTATAATTTATTCGCATGTAATGACCCAACGTTAAAAAAGGTTGAAAATGGATGTCGTCTTTGAAGAAATTATGGAAATTTTTTTACGAAAACTAAAACAATTTGGTAAATTAAATATATATAATTTATGTATTGGTGTTAGAATACGATTTTTAAAAAAGAAATTAATAATTTATTGGCATGAAACATTTGCGTAAAAGACGTTAAAAATGGACATCGTATTTAAGAAAACGATTGGAACATGTTTTACAAAAATATAATGTTTTGGTAAATTAAATATACGAATATTTATGTATTAAATTTAAAATAATAATAATAAATAAATAATTTTTTATAATCCTTCATACATAACTATTCCTTCAAACAGATTTTAGTGACCACCTCGTAATGTTTTCTATATAATCATCTCCAAAACACATCTTATTATAAACCTCCTCGTAATCTTCTCACATAATCTTTCTCCCAAATACACATCGGAAACTTTTATAAAAGAGTATAAGTTGAAGGATATTTTATATAATTTAACGGGGGGTTAATTGTAAATATGAATTTTGAGTAATGGATTTTGTTGGTAAAGTGTAAGGAGAAAGAAAAGTCAAAATGAAGGGAAGGGAAAGAAGAAGAGTAAGGAGTGATAGGAATAGGGACAGGGGATTGGGGGGATTGGACATTCAGTTTGTCCCATTTCTTGGATTTCACTGTTTAGGCCATGCAATTATTCCCCCCCCTAACGTTACGTGTGGAATTTCATTTTCAAATCTTCATTTTTACATTTTCAAGAAAAATAAATAAACAAGAAAAGTCAACGAAACAGAGGCTAAAGAAGACAAACTAACCCGATCCCCTCCACCGTCCGGTGACAAAATCTCAGCCGTCTATTTCAGGTTGGAAACACCAACACGTCAAAACTGTGACAGAGATCACAGGATTGTTCTTTGGCTTTGCCTGCCAAATTCTTTTCTTTTTTTTCTTTCTTTTTCTTTTACATCCCATCATTACAAAGCAAAAATTGAAAATAACTTATTAAAAATAAATGGGGAAATCAAATCAAATCACATCAACTTTGGAATTCAAATTGTGGTTATTTTTAGATTGGGATTGTAGGATTATTTCCGATGTCTACTTTTACCCGACGCTCCCTACTCCTAATCAATATCAACTACCCATTCTTCATTCTTAAATTATTTAACGAGTGTTTCTTTGTAGAAAATTAAATATTAAAACAACCCATTAAACGAAAACTTTCATATTTTCTTTCATATATATTCCTACCCACACACACATTTGATTTCCATTTAAATAATGTTAATTTTCATAAATATAACAAAAATATTAAAAATATTTATGATTTTTGTAACAAAATAAAAAAAACACATGAAACATATTGAAATTTTTCATAAATTCTAGATTTGTCTATGATATCGCATACGATTTGTCATCTTCTCTTTCAGATTTCTTTAGCTCTTTCTTTTTCTTTTTTTTATATTTATTCTAGATTTCTTCAGCTTCTCCGTTCATCTTCTTTTGGGTAACTAAAATACAGGTTTCTTCCAAGATTTTTTTTCTTCTATTTTTATTCATCTTCTTTTTCTTTCGTTCTTACTTTCTCCATCTTCTCTTTCTTTCTTACAGTTCATATTCTAGAATATAGAATATCAAAATTGTTTAAATATCACTTTGATATGATCTTTGATATTATCTAAACCATCGTTTAGATTTGAAGCATTTTTCTACATGATCGTGTATCATTTACTACACGATTGTCTATCATGATTATTTAGAAAAACAATTACACGAAGCATTTTTTCCATCGTTGAGAAGAACTACACAATTGTATATCATTTTCTACACAATCGTATATCATAATTGTTTAGAAGAAAAATTGCACAAAACATTTTTCCCATCGTTGAAATGAACTACACGATCGCATATCATTTCCTACATGATCGCGAATCATGATCGTTTAGAAGAAGAATTACACAGCATTTTTTCCACTGTTGAAAAGAACTACATGATCGTGTATCATTTCCTACACTATCATGAATAATTTCCTACACGATCGTGAATAATTTCCTACAAGATCGCGTATCATTTCCTATACAATCGTGTATCGTGATCATTTAGAAGAAGAATTACACGAATCATTTTTCTCATCATTGAAACGAACTACACGATCATGTATCGTTTCCTAAACGATCGTGTCATTTCCTATACGATCACATATTATGATTGTTTCGAAAAATAATTACACGAAGCATTTTTTCTCATCATTGAAAAAAACTACACGATTGTGTATCATTTCCTAAAAGATCATGTATCGTGATCATTTAGAAAAAGAATTACATGCGCGCGTGTGGCCGATTAATCGCGTGTTTACTAGGACATTTTTTGTATTTTGCATCGTGGGCTTGTGGGCATTTTTCATTTTCAAAATTGTTCTATACAGTGTAAATAATTTACCGATTTGTTATATTTAAAAAAAACCCTTTAAATATCTTTTTTAAAATATAATTGTACTCTACCAATTTGTTACATTTGTTATGTGGAATTAAAGTAAACTAAATTATAAAAGTTGTCCAATTTCATTACTATTTTATTTATTTTCTATATTTGGAAATTAAGCTTATTTTTTTTGTTTTTTTGAACTAACTTACATCTTTCATAAAAGTAAAGGTTGAATTCCCAAATTTCAAGAACAAAACAAGTTTATGAAAACTATATTTTATTTTTCAAATTTTGGTTTGATTTTTTACTATTGGTTAAAAGTAAATAACAAAAAAACCTTGAGTTATATCGTCACAGTCCGCTCTAAGTTTTTCCTTCTAACCTAGATCTTAGTGTGAATCTACTCCTTAAAACAATCCTTTTCAAACGTAATTTCTATAAAACTTTCGGCAGCACCTCCCCTAAAATATGGGTTAGCCAAACCTGTAAAGGAGAGAGATTTTGCACTTCTATATATGTATATGTAACTTTAGAACTTCACAACACATCAAGTGTGTCTCATCACACACTTATCCAGACAATTTCAGAGTTTCAGGCAGAAAATCATATTCAACTAGATATATCGTACAAAATAGTTTCAATCTAATGAGGGATCTCTCCCAATCACAAGTTCTTAGCCTTACTCTCACTACATCTAACCACTCCATGATGCATTACAAAATGTAACTATATATATATACAAAAAGAATAATGGAGATCTATAATCGATTACGAGAATTCAACCAACGCTTGACCCTTGATTGCTACCTAAGGGGGAGGAAGAAACATTAAAAATGTAAGTCGAAAACTAGTGAGTGGCAAGTTTCTTAGAAGTAAAACTCGTAAAACATGCTTAAAGAGAAAAACTGTAATTATGCATTAGTAATGAAATATTAGATAAAAAAGTCATTAACTCATAGCCATCAATCCACCAACAAACCTATAGTCAATCCAACCATGGCAAGGCATCTAAAAATACGACCAAAAATAGCTCGCACGTGATAAAAAATCATGCAACCAATACTAGCTCACGTATCTTTAGTACCCGCTACGATAGCAACCTCCAACCAATCCAATCCAACCACGATAGCATACTAAGTATACGGCCCTGGAATAGCTCATACGTGCTCCATATCCACAAGGAAACACGTGGCCAAATAGAGCTTACACATACTTAGCACCTACCACAGTAACACATACCGCTCATATGTGCATATAGAGCCACCCACCAAGGGTTAAGCTACGCCCAAAGCCACATCACCATCCTCCATCCACATCCTCACCTTGGTTCAGGTTCTCAGATCTTCAGTCACTGCCTCTTTCAGCCCCGGAACCCCCTAACAACCATAGGTGGCACTACGAAAATAGATTCACGTTGACTTAGGGAAATCACCTTCTCGTTTACCATAAACATTGATTCAACATATTTCAAAACTAAGTATACTCAAAACTTGAAACACGATTTTATAAGATTCAAGCCATACACATTCTTAAAAAAAACGTGATGCGTATACACACTGTTTGAACATAAATGAAAACAAGTCATATTAAGCTTAAGTCGTAGTAGTTTCCAAGCCATAACATGAGATAACATGTATAAATATAAAGAATGCTTGAAAATAAGCCACTCACAGTCAGTAACTCGATCTCCCGGGGTTATAGGCTTTTCTCACTTCAATTTGGCCTGAAACAACGACCAATGACCCTCAGTGATCTTTGCATATCAAAATATCGCAACTATTTCTAAAATACTTCATCGTGATAACTCAAACTATTTAAGGTTAAATGGGTCAAACTCCACTTTTCTTATTAACTTTGTATCATTCACCACATGCTTTAATTTAGGCTAAAATTTCACTTTTGAACCCTTAACTTCAACTTAAACTCTTACGCCACAAGCACCCAAACTTAAGTCGTATTTTAAAACTGCATGCTCTTATATCCCATATACGTACCTAAGAGGTTTAGATCCATTAACAACTCAATACCACTAGCGAGTCAAAACTTAAGGACTTACCCAAACTTGTCTAAAACGACCTTAAACGTTGATCAATATTTCTAAGTCCTCCAATCTTCAATTCTTCATACATAACAATCCAAATAATATTAAGTTCATGCTAGAACTAAATGAGTAATTCAATTTTAACACTTAAACTTAATGAGCATTCAAGAATTCTAGAAAAACTCAACGAAATTTCCCAAACTTTCCAAGAACTTAGCAAAGTAATCTAAACTTCAAATGATGACACCAAACCACCTTCTAAATTCAAGGATCAAACATCCAACATCATGAGTTATTCAAGGTTATCACTAAAATTAGATGGGTACTCAAGAACGACTCCAAGAAAAAAAAACTTAAAATCTTACCCAAGTTGTACCAAAATGCCTAAATTTGAGCTTCCGAACAACTGGATAGTGGTTCGAACTCCTTTAAGACTCAAATCTAGCATTGGAATATAATGGGTAAACGTGAAAATCAAGACGAAACTTAATGGGTACTCAAAACTTCTTGAGGAAAACCCACAAACTCACTAGAAAGTACCAAAATCGAACCTTGAATTACGATTCAGATAAGGCTAGTATCGATAATGTCGTAAAGTCGAATACAAGCAGTGGCTTGAAGAACAACAACGATAGCTGAGACACCTCGTGAGAAACGACAGACAACCACGGTCACGTCGTGCGACTTGCTATGACTGGCAGCGTGCGACAACAATCTTCTACCAACAACGGTGGCTGACACGCGTAGAGGAAGACGCGAACGCCAACGTCGACTGGGTTACGTCGACCAGCGAGTCAAATGCCGCAAGGAGTGGCTGATGGCGGCATCGGCTAAAGGAGAGAAAGAGAGGCGGTGAGCGAAAGAGGTTTCTAGAGAAGGGATGAGGACTTTCACGATTGATGGAGAAGAAGAAGAAATTGCTTTTTCTTTCTTTTTCTTTTTTAACTTAATAATAATAATAGAATGACCAAAATGCTCTTTAGTTCAATTTAAACTTACTTTTCACCCTTCTTCATTCTTTTCAACACCTAATAACACAATTTAAGTTTTAAAACCCAACTAAAATAGTTCTAAAATTTTCTTATCACACGAATCAACCTTAAGGAGTATAAAAGTATTCCAACTTGTTTTTCACCATTTAGGAGATATTAAATAAATAATTAAAAAAATAAGGAGAGCGGGATGAGGGCTTACATATATTTAGAATAAGGAGTGAGTTATTATAGTCCAAGATTATTATAATTGAGTTATAATAATTTGCCTTTGAGATATAGATTATTTTAGTTCAAATTATAATAGTATGTGTTTGTGTAGATTATTTTACTTTGGAAAGAAAATAGTAAACACTAACTAATAATAGAAAAATGGTTAATCTCAAAATAGTAAAAACGGTAGCAAATAGTAAATATTGTAACAAATACAGAGTTTTGAAATAGTGTTTACTCTAGTTAATTGAGGATTTTTAAATAATATGTATTGCAGTTAGAGGTGGTTATTATAGTCCTCTATAATTTTTATTATCCCAAAGGGCCGTTAGAGTTTAAAGTAGTGGTTATACATTTAATTTTTTAAAAAAATAAAGAAAACCAAATAATTGCCAAATAGAACTCTTAATTATACATAACTTTCATTTCTACGAATAAAATAGCTTGAAAATAATTAGAAGATCAAATGAAGAAACGGTGTCAAATGAGAAATGTTGGATCAATCATAAATTTCCACATCATTTATCAAATTAATGACAAAATTACAAATAATTGAATTTGGGACTAATTAGAAATTGAAATGTGTCTCAAATTAAAACTAAAGACATAATATCAAAAATCTTGATTGTGCCATGTTTTTTCATGTTAACAGTTAAATTAATTTAACTATTCTGGTCTAATTAAATATTAAGATATTTAAGCTAAAGTTCAATTGAAAACATAACTAGACTTACTTGCCTAAACGCTAAATATGGCTCAAATCCAATATAGTTGAGTCCATAGGTTAGGTTCATGGACCAACCAAGTTCCAGTCCATTAAGTCTCACTAGTAGAAAAAGGGCCTACAATGACAGTTAAATGCTGTCATAAAAAGATTCCATGATAGTTATTTACAGTCATTGATGCGGTAGTCATGGAAAGTATTTTATGACAGTTCCATAAAACTGTCATGAAATGTGTTTTTCACGATAGAGAATAAATGTCACAAATTGTTTATCTTATGACAGATTATAAGTGTCATTATTTAGATTTTATGATAGATAACAATTGTCATTGTTTATATTTTATGATAGAGATAACTGTCATTGTTTACATTTTATGATAGAAAATAAGTGTCATTATTAATCTTGTTTGACAGATATTAACTATCATTATTTATCATTTATGACTTTTATTAACTGTCATCATTTCACCTACCATAACTCTAATTAACTGTCAAGAAAACGCTTTCGATGACAATTTTTTTTAGATTCAAATGTTATAATTGTATTTTCAATCCTTTTTTTTTTGCCCTATTTTTAATTGAATTCTTGTTTTTCTTACCACTCTGCCAGTAAACACACTAATACAATCACAAAGTACTATACAATACACTCATATGGAAAGAAATGGTGAACGCTTTAACATATATACTTAAATATATGTACAATTGTTCATAATGTGTTTGTACAATGAGACAATGAACAAGTTATTTAAATAAGTACATTTGAACCAAAATTTGGTTACCAAACCTACAAAAAGGCCAACAAATCAAACAATTGCCGCAAATATGACTTTACTGTTTCAATGGATTCTTATAAAACCTAGTAAGAAAACGGAATGAAATTTTAGAGTATGACTCTACACATCAAGATAAGAATATAAGAAAGGCCTTGTAGAAAACTTAATAAGTAAAGAACGTTTTCTTCCTTTGCAGAGGCTTAGAAATTTGTTATTTCATAGAGTTTATAGAATCAAATGAGCAAATTCTAGAGATCAAATTACATCAAAAAGTTCGTGAAATACATTTCTCTGAATTTCTTGTACGAAAAAATGAATCTAGAATGAATTATATAAAGTATATTATAGTAGTACAAAAAGTAAATTCTAGCACCTAAAACTAAAGAACAGACTAAAAGGAAAAAGAGAGGAGTTAGTGAGATGTTTAAGCTATCTGCGGGGAAAATGAGAGATTTATTAATGTTATCAAATATCATCACATAATTAACCATATTTGATTTCTCGTTAGTTCAACAATATTCAGAAGATTTCAACTTCTAATCTTTTGATCATTGGAATCATATATTTTGTGGTCAATGAAATTATACAAATTAAATAGGAGTCTTTTCAAAAATATAAAAAAGCGGTAAAGTATTTAAATTGTATAGAACAATTCCGAAAATGAAAAAAGCTCAAAGGCCCACCATGTAAAATACCAAAAATGCCCCATCAACAATATGCGTAATATATTTGGTAACGCAGTTTGGTATACGATCGTTTAATTAATTAGGTATACGATCGTTTAGATTTGGCTATCCCAAATCTAAACCATTTTTTTTCAAAATTTGGTATACGATCGTTTAGATTTGGCTACACGATCGTTTAGATTTGGGGTTCCAAATCTTAAAAAAAAAATCAAAATTTTGGTATACGATCGTTTAGATTTGCCTACACGATCATCATTTATATTTGGCTACACGATCGTTTAGATTTGTGATTCCAAATCTAAATTTTATTTTTTTCAAAATTTGGTATACAATCGTTTAGATTTTGCTACATGATCGTTTAGATTGGGCTACACGATCGTTTAGATCTGCCTACACGATCGTTTAGATTTGTCTACCCCAAATCTAAATGATTTTTTTTTTCAAAATTTGGTATAAATGATTTTTTTAATATTCTTTATGCACGATCCAAATTTTGGTATAAACGATTTTTTTTAATATTCTTTATACACGATCTTTTAGTTTTGGTTACTCTAATTTAGATGTCTAACCAATTTTTTCAAAATTCCTTTTATATCATCTGCGTCAAAAAGAAAAGAAAAAAGACGATTTTTTTCAATATTTTTTGTACACAATCTTTTAGTTTTGGTTACTCTAATTTAAATGTCTAACCAATTTTTTGAAGATTTTTATACACCATCTATTTAAAAAAGAAAAGAAGAAAGACGATACAATGCATGAAAAAAAGAAGAAGAAGAAACAGGATGGAAGAAATCGAATGAATACAGAGGAAGACGATAAAAATTCGCAGAGAGGAGAAAATGATGGAAGAGCAAATCTTGAATATTTAAAAAATGGCTAAATTTATGGACTTTGTTACACGGGCCGTAAATATTTTTGTTATATTTATGAAAGTTTCCCAATTAAATATTTGATACATTAATAGTTTTTTAAGAAGAAAATATCAATTAATTTATATCGCAGACTTTAGGATTTGTATCAATTTAAACCATCAATTAATAATTATATTGATTAATCTATAAGTTTTGCAAGCCTATCAATTAACGCCACTTCAATATATTTTATAAAACTTATAATTTTATCAATTAAATCCTTAGTGCGAATGAGAGCTTAAACTCAAGTAATATTAGTATACGTTGTGGATCAAGAGGTTTGTAATTTAAATCTTTCACCCCTAATTCATACTAAAACAAATAAATAAATTCACAAAATATACTTTAAATCTGTAAGGTTTCAAATAGATGTCCATTTGGTCTGGAAGATTTTACAAGGGAAATTTGAGTCTTGGAAGATTGAATAATGGTTATTCTAAACGGTCTGAGGCCAATTTAGTGGTTAGTTAAGTAATGGATTTGATGATTGTGGTATTAAATGATGATGTATAATGCTTACTATCAAATTTTAGTCTACAATTAGACTTTATTCCAAAATTAGATTTTATGAGTTTAAAAAGATAAAAAGAATAGAAAAACGAAAGAAAGAAAACTTTTAGTTTGTTGGATGTTTAGGTTGAAGATTAAAAGTTGCTATTTAAACCTGAAGAATCTAAATTTTGAACTTCCACAACTGCGAACGCAACTTCCTTTAAGGTTGATGGCAACTTATGGTGCATTCCTCTAAGTCCACCACAAATAAATTTTTTTATTATTTTCTTTAATAGTTTGTTTGAAGTTGAGTTAATGTCCATATTTTGTTAAGTTTGGTTTAGATTTAGTTTCTATTTATCTTTTCCTCAACATCTGTTTTACAAATATAAGGACGTTTTATATCAATTTATTCAATAACATTTTGAATTTTATATTTAGGCTCATCATTATTATATATATATATATATATATATATATATATATATATATATATATCAATTAGATTTTGTGCGGCCAATGTTACCATATTAAAGTGAAAAAAATCATAAAAGAGTTTTTGAAGGAAAAATTAAACTAAAAAGTAAATGGAAAGAAAAGATATAGTGTATTATGGAAGAAGAGAGTTAGGGTAGGGAATTAAAAGTTGCCAAGGTGACGCGCGGACATTGGTTGTACATGGAAAGAAGATGTATACAGTTTGTGAGCCTCTTCCCATGTTCATGCAACAAACTAAAAGATATGTTTCTTTTTTTCCCCTTTTTGCTATCCTTTTTAAACCACCAATATTTTAAACTATTAACATATAATTTTAGAATAAAATTTGGCAATTGACATTACACGTTATCATTTAGCCCACCGTCCATAAATCATTAACCCTCCTTTTGCATTTCAATTCAATTTAACAAATGGTTTTAATTCACGTGATTTTGATATTCTAGAAATAAATTTAAATTAATTACTTTGTTTGGAATAAAAAGAATAATTGAATGTATTTATATTTTTGTACTTGAATGGTGATCGTTTAAGAATTTACTAACTTAGGTTTCTAAGAACCTAAATTAAACAATGGTTAAGTGGGTCTAGGACAATGTAGAACAATTATTCAAATTTCAGGAATTAAAAATGTTTATATTATAAAATATTAAAAACCAAATAATTTAGGAACTAAAAATGTATTTTGTCCTAAATAAAAAATATTAAAATCCTTAAGTAATTCATATGAAGAAAGTTTGCACACTTTTAAAAATTAATACAGATGATTTTTAAATGTAATTATAATGAAGGATTTAAGCTAATTGACTTAGCTTAATTAACTTGGTATTTATGAGAGTGTAAACTGAATCTAAATGACTACTATTATTGTAACAAATTGATATTCATGTATAAGAATATTGGTAATAAAGGGATATTTTAAAGAAAAATTATTTCAATTAACAAAATTGTTAAAAATATTTATAAGTATATCATCATTATCTATTAGTGTCAATGATGAGACAATCATAATCCTCAGTCCAGATCCAAGCTACTAACGTAACAAGAATCTTTGAAAAAAAAAACTAACACCTCCTTATACTAATTTAAATCAATCAAGAGAAAGTTACAATTGAATTACCTCTTACATCAAATATCTAAAAGCAAGATTTGAAAATCTTGTTCTAAATTGAGTCGCTCCACAATCAAACTTGATCGAGTTGGTTAGATTAAATGGCTCGCATGCATCCTATCTCAAGAATTGCAAATTAAGGGAGAAGTCTTAAAACGAGATTTCAAATTGCATCCCTTAAAAGTCTTTCTTTCCTGATGGAAAGATAAAAGCTTTATATAGCTTTGTAAAGATTCTATCATGATTAAGGAAAATACTAAAAAGTCAAAATAAAATATTAACTAAGCTTTCTATTTTTCAACAACTATCTTCCAACTATCATTTTTAATACTAACCTATTAATGATAGTTGCCCTAACTTGTCAAATTTAAATAAATAGAAATACAATAAAAATGAGATATTAACTAAATCACGAGGTTTTCAAAGTGTTGGTTTCATTGAAGCTTAATGTATACCTCATAGTTCGTTTCAATCGAGAAAACATTAACATTCAATACACCAAATGGTTCTTCGTCTCTTGTATTAACATGTGACATACGGAATTTAGGATGAATGACTCTAGTCATTCTTGTACATAAAGAATGAATGATTAGTTAATCTTTTAATGTTTTTCATCTTGTAATTGGTCCATATGGAACATCATGATTCTTACGAGTCGATTAACAATAAAGTCTAAAATTTTACTATACAAGTAAAATAATGTTTTGGTTGAATTTGCTATATTTGAAAATTTAAAGGTGGAAATTGTAATGAAAGTAATAAAAATGAGTAATAGGATAATGGAGGATATATGGAAATAATTTAAGAGAAAACCGTGGAAATAGCAAATTTATAGATAGAAAAAAAATAGCAAATTACTAAATTATTTTGATTTATCGCAAAACTAACTGCTAGAATAATTTTTCCATTTTTTTTGCCCGAATTTTCCCCTAAAATCAAATAAAATATCACATATTACGAAACACTCACTTATTATAATTCTCAACTAAATCAAAAAAAATATTATATTGTTCCAACAATCCCTATAGATATGACATTAGTTTCAACATCCCTAATTATTAGGATACAAAATCTAACTAATGAATTTGTATATTTCATATTATTTATAAAAATATATTAAATAATACATATTACAAATTAATAATAATAATTTCAATCTACACCATCCCCTAAAATCGTCAATTTGAATTCAAATTCCATAAAATAACTTCAAATATTGGATTTTTTTATTTTTCAAATTATTGATAAAAAATATACATAAAAATACATAATACATATTTGATATTCTAACATTATTTTTAACATTATTTTCCACCCTTAGCTTTAATTCAAAATTATAACACTATTTTAAAATCCAAATTATACATATTAATTTTAGATTATTAAATTGAATTTCTAAAATTATGCCAAGAAAAAACATACATAAAGACATTAATTTTAGATTCTTAAATTGAACTAAAATTATGCCAAACATAATAGACAATCTATTAATTTCATCATTTTTTTATTTTTAAATTATTTACGAAAAAAACGTACATAAATTAATTAATTTTAGATTCAAAATTGAATTCCTAAAATCATGCTAAAAATAATGGATAATCCATTAATTTCACCATTTTTTTATTTTTTAAATTATGTACAAAAAAACACACACAATACATTAAGTTAAGATTCTTAAATTGAATTTCTAAAATTATGCCAAAAATAATAGATAATCTATTAATTGTACAATTTTTTATTTGTTAAATTATTTATAAAAAACATATAAATACATTAATTTTAGATTCTTAATTTGAATTTATAAAATTATGTCAAATATAATGGATAATCTCTTAATATTAACATATTTTATTTTTCAATTTATTTATGAAAAAGCATACACAAATACATTAATTTTAGATATTTTAACTTGTATTCATAAGATTATGTCAAATAGAATGGATAATTCCTTAATTTTAGTATTTTTTAGTTTTAAATTATTTATAAAAAAGGTACATATATATAATCGGTAGATCTTTATTTATTTATTTATATATATATATATATATATATTGTTATTTATTTTTAATTCAAAATTTTAACAATATTTTAAAATACAAATTATGCACATAAATTTTAGATTCTTAGTTTGAATGCCTGCAATTATGCCACATATAATGTTTGATATGTAACCCACCCTAATTTTACTTCATAGGTCACAGTTTTAATTCAAAATTTTTAATTTTTTTTAAAACTAAAATTGTACACCTTAATTTAATTAAGACTATTGATTTCCCTAAAATTATGCCAACAAGACGAAGCCGATTAAAGATTCGACGAATGAAAAGCAAGGAACGACGAACCAAAAAGTCAGGAACGGTGAACGACGAACAAAGATATGGCGGTACGAAGGAGATGCTAATCGAACGAAGAAGATATGGTGGCACGAACGAAGAAGATGTGAAGGAAATGAGATGCTAATCGAAGGAAAGGAAGTGGGACAAAGAAATGCTAGGATTTTCAAAAGTGAAGAAGGAGATGTTAGGGATTTCAATTGCTTCCAAACTCCAAATAATAAATGGGATGTGAAATGGTGGCATGCACAAATTGAATGGAATGTGATATCTTATGAATGATTTGATGGTTTATTTTTTTTTTTTTTTTTGAGAGAAATTAGAATATTTAAGTGTTGGTGAATAGTTTGTATTAGTTATAGGATGTTTGTAGATTTTGTTACAGGTATATTTAGAAATCACATTTATCACTTAGATAGGAACATTTAAGACATTGCTTTCCGCTATTTTTTTATTTAAAGACTTTGTGTTTTATTATTTTATCAATTTCATTTTTGTTGTGGGTCGGTAATTTAATTTGTTAAATGGAAGAAAGGAGCGAGGGTATGGGTCCCAAATAATTGGAAAGTGCACAAGGATACATAGGAGGCGTTAGGAGAGAGAAATATATAATTTGTTTTTTCTTTATCTCATCATCCGGAAATCTGCACGTGCCCATAGGAAAAATTACTGAAGCGGTCCCTAGAAAGTAGTGAAATGGAGAAAAGGCCTCTAAAGTTAGGAATAATTGAAAAAGTGGGAAATGGGTGAAGCCAAAACCAAAACCAAAACCAAAACCAAAAGGAGCGGATGGGTGGCTGCCAAAGTGGAAGACAGACCAACTGTATTTACTGTTTTGGCCTTCTACAAAATGCAACAATATCGATTGCCACATTGTCTATCTCACGCCTCTCTTACCGCTTTACCTTCACGCGCTTCACTCCCAAATCCTTAACGCTCTCTACGTTACAAAACTCCTCCTTTTCAACTTACATATCCTTTCCTTCCTGCCCACACATACACACACACACATATATATATATACTAGTTTCTTGGTTGCACCTATTAGTTAAAGTTTGAAAAAATTATTTTATTTTTAAAAAATTAATTATAAAAGTTTAACAATACAACTTACCACCCGTTTTGATGCAACTTTATTCGTATACTATAAACCATTTGAACTATATACTTAAATTTAGTCCACGTTTATGTCTTTATACTAGACAGTCTTGAGATCTCAATTTATTGAATTCAATATTATAAAATTTTATTTTCATTAATAATTTTTTGATAACCACTTTATTGAATAAAATATAATATAAACTATAAACTACCAGTTCTAAAACGTAAATTCTAACAAACTCCACTTGGACTAAAACTCTTAATAAGACAAAAAAAAAACATTGAATTTAAGTGTGAGAAAATAGAACATATGAAAATAATAAACATATGAATAAAATAAATTAGGGCATACACCGAATATTATAAGTTATTATAGCATGTAGTTATAATATATGGATTATAATAAACTATATGTTTAATATAGTTTGTGGTTGAAATGCAAAATATTATAGTTTGAGTTATTATAGTCTATGTTTGGATGCAGATTATTATAATTCAAATTATAGTTGTAAAATAAAATATTGGTAACCATGTATTTTTTTTTTTCACAATCATACCTACATTTAGGTACATGAGTATAATTTTGGAAACTATAATTTAAACTAAACACTCCACAAATTTATACACAATCTACTAGATTCTTTTGTATTTGGTACACGATCGTTTAGATTTAGTTACACAATTTTGTAGATTCTTTTATATTTGGTATACGATCATTTAGATTTGGCTACACATCTGTATTTAAATCTAAACGATCGTATACCAATAAACCAACTACTTTTTTCAAGATCTTTTATATGTAGTACACGATCTTGTACCAATATCGTTTAAATTTGGTATACGATCGTGTAACTAAATTTAAATAATCGTATAACAATATCCCAACTATTTTAATTTGTTCAAGATCGTGTATAAAATTTGTGTATTGGAGTTAGAATATGAGTTTTAAAAAATTAATAATTTATTCGCATGTAACAATTACGTAAAACAGGTTGAAAATGAACGTTGTATTTAAAAAAATTATTGAAAATTATTTTATGAAAATAGGACATTTTGGAAAATTAAATATACGAAATTTGTATATTGGATTTAGAATACAAATATAAAAAACGGATAAAAAAATAAATTTCATAACACTACTTACATAATCATTCCCTCGATAAAGCTACCTTTTTAAATTCTTCCCTCAAACTTATTTTAGGATAAAACTAGATTTATTCTAACAAGTCTTTTTTATATTTACGAAAAATATAGTGCTAAAATTGAAAATAAAAATCATTCTAATTTTTACATGGTTGAGCAGAGGAGGTATAAAAAGAATAGGGGAGGATGAGGTATGATTAGATGTGGTAGGGTTGTAGGATGAGTTGGAAGATAAGTAGGGTTTAGGGTTTGGAGTATAGACCTAAAGAATGTGAAGAAGAGACTGAGAGAATATGATGGTGTGAATTTTCACAGGGAATCAAATCCAAAATCTTCTTTTGTCAGCATTTTATTTCAAAAACAATATTGTTATTATTATTCATTACACTTCAAAATTTACCACCTTCCCTTCTGAAAAGACGTGGAATGTCTTCTTTTCAACACTTTGACTTCAATTTTTTTGGATTCGTCACATCATTCTCATTAAAACTAATATCTTCATCATTCAATGGTTCACCTCAATATTCCTAACCCATTTTTCTTCCATTACAAATTCACCAACCCTTTCTATGTTTTCCTTCTTTTTTTTTTTTTTTTCTTTTTTAGTATAAAGGTTCTTTAATTTATCAGAAAAATATTTTAATTTCAAAGAATGGTGTGTGAAAAATCATTATTGAGAAAAAGAAAAATTGCGTATCGATCAAGATGAGATCTACTTCTAAACATGTTATTGGAGATATGTTGTTTTAATTCTTTACAATCTTACGTAGATCACGTGTTGAAGATGGATAGAAGTTAATTAGCTTGCCTCTTTTGGAAGATGAGGTAGATTGGTTCCATGAAGGGCTCAATCAATAACAAACCCATGCAAGTTTCTCGGAATAGCCTAATAAATTTAGGCAATATTGCATTATCAAAGATGAAACATTTTTTTTTTTTATAATATATCTACTTTTATACTTATTTTATCCTAGTAAATAATTATACTATTAATAACAAAAAAAAACCATATTAGACGATTTGAGTTTTTGTTTATCGTTCTAACAATATTAGGGTACGAATTTTATTGGAGTTGAATATGACTTTGTCCAATTAAATTATGACTAAGTTGGTGGTATTTAGCATGCTATCAAATATTGTCAGTGTTAGATATTTATTTTTAATACAACAATTTCTATAAGATCAGAGATAAAAAGGTGATCATTAGTTTTATCCATTAGTTTTATTCAAATGCATTGTCTTTAAACTATAGGTGTCATTTGTAGGTGATGACAAGAAATGTTTAAATAAGTCACTGATTAATTTTAAATAATTAAGACCACGTTACAAACTGGCTACAAAAGTGACAAAAGTGACAGCAATACAGTATAGAAACAATATTGAACAAAAGGAAAGAAGGAAAAAATTAAAATACTACTTATACAGTTACACTTATGAATAAAGAATTTAAGCCAATTTAGATAAACAATGACTTAAGTGTTCAAATTTAATAACGTCTCCTTTTCTTTTTTTTTTTTTTTTTAAAAAAAACATTTATAAAAGTATGGCAAAATTTGAGAAATTGGAAATTAAACAAAAGTGTAAATTACAAATTGAATAGTAATGGAACCATAGAGAAGGGAGAGTTAAAAGGTAAGGAAGCAATAAAATAAAATAATATATATAATATAGTAAAAGTAAAGCGTATTTATTTAATTGAAAAGGGTGAAAAAAGGAAGAATGATAGCAGAAAATGGAATGATGGAAAATTCCGAAAACCCTTAAGAAAACTGTTATCATTTCATTTATCGGTTTCTGATGTTTTTCTGTGTACGCACTGTCTATCTCTGCCTTTTGTGCACTAATATTAATTATTGTTCCTTTTGTTTTTCTCTTTTTCTCTATTCCTTTTTTTCTTTTCAATACCAAAATTAAATGCTAATTCCAGAGGGGTCAGCCCATACAGCTTCAACCTCCTCTCAACTCTTCAATGTACATCATTAATGTTTCTCCCAACCTACTCTATTCTCTCTCTTCCCCCTACTTTTTAAATTCATTTTCATATTTTATTTCCCACTCAAATCTATCATTCTCTTCTACTTCTTCCTTTTCTTTTCTTTTTTCTTTTTTCTGTATACCTAAATTCAAATGTACCACATTCATATTTTTAATATATTTTATGAATGTTCATAAACAATCAAACCGTCATTTTTTGTCACTTCTAGTCAAAACTACGTGAATTGCATATGTTTCGTAACGTTGATAATAAAATATACATTGGAAACAAAATTTAGATAAGATCTCACTCTTATACGAACACTTTTCTTAAATAATAGGATAAAACTAATGATAAAAATATATCATGAATAAACCAAAAAAATATATGTGATATTTTGAAAAGGTTTCCTTGATTTAAGTTGAAGTAGAATTAGTCAGAGATAATGAGTAAATTTTGTTCGAAAGGAGATTTTATCTACGCGTAGTTAATATTAGTTTGAGATAAAATGTGACTTTTATTTATTAAAAACCATTTATTTAATCTGGACTAGACATTAATTAGAGATAAATGGTTATTTTTTAAAAAGGTTAATTTACATAAATGTAATAAAATTAAAAAATATTTACGATTCGGGTAACAAAAAATTAAATTCCATAATGCCACCATTATTTTTTCATAATTTCAGATTTTTCCTTTGTTATTTTTTAATATTGCGAGACTATTATCCACTTCACTTCTTTTTCTTCTTTGGAATTTATTCTTCTCCGGTTCATATTATTAATTTCTTCATATTATTATTTCTTATTCTTCATATTCCCACTTCTTTTGTTTGTGATTTCTTTATTTCTTCTTCTAAAATTTCTTCCTTCTCCTTCTTCTTCTTCATCTCTCATCTTCCTTTTTTTTTTCTTGTTATAGGATCTAAATGATCGTGTACTAATATCTTAACCATCAGTTATCCATCCTAGATAGACAACGATAGACTATTGTTACTAATAGATCGTTTAGATTTGGTACAAGATATCGTTTAGACTAGGTACAAAATCGTTTATATTGGGTACAAGATTGTTTAAATTGGGTACAAGAGTACAAGATTGTTTAAACGGGGAACAAGTGCCACGCCTCGTCCCAATTTACTCTATGTGATGGAATGAGGATGTGACCGCCTAGACATCCTATGTGAGATTCTCTGAGAAGTAATTACATTGAACGCCTAGTAAGCAAAATTAAAAGACAATTACAAGAAACTTAACATAGAATGTAGAATTTGATGAGCATGAATTTCATTGATAATTTGAATATGGGTACATCAAGTACTTTTACAACATCTGTCACAAAACTAATAAATATGACTCAATAAGACTTGGCGGACTTCCTTCGTGTAGCTACTATATGCTATGCGAGTAGATAGTGACCACTACCAAAATGATGCGATTGTGGAGGCACAGTAGGCGATCAAGACTATAAGTTCAACGCCAGATGTCCTTTGCTACCTGGGAGGGGGGGGGGGGAATAAAACAACACATTTGAAAGGTTAGACGAAAATGCATAGTGAGTGGGATCTTTTATCAAACAACTTAAATACAATCAAGTTTGGTTTATTTCAACATAATCAATTGCCAAATTAGGCCTTATAGTAAAATGTAAATCAATTTTCACAATATTTATCACGTTGTATGCCTCTTACGTACTAAACGTTTCTTTCACAGATTTATTTTGCATATTTAATTATGTCTTTGTCGCCACGTACCTGAGACAACTCGGAGTGTCCGATGTCCTCAAAATGGTTTAGTTTTAAAACAGAATAGGAAGTCGCCACCAAATTTTTTTACGGTGTGATTAGACACCAAAATAAAGTAAATAAATTTTAAATAAAATAAAAATGGTCTAGGAAAAAAACTAGAGTTGAGTTCGGGAGTCATTTGTGTACGAAAAAGGTGTTAGCACTCAGTCACATCTGTTTAGAAAACGGTGACCAAATTTAATGTCTTGAATAAAATTCATTTAGAAAAACAAATATTTTTTTTTGGGTCTTTTAAAAAATATAAAAAAGCGGCAAAATATTTACTCTATAGAACAATTCCAAAAACAGAAAAAGCCCAGAGACCCACCGTGTAAAATACCAAAAATGCTCCGTCAACCACGCCCTTAATAACGCGTTCGTAATATATTTGTGATGGTTTAGATTTGATTATTGTTTGATACGCGATCGCTTAGATATGACTACAATTTATACGCGATCGTTTAGATATGACTACAACGCGATCGTTTAGATATGACTATAATTTATGTTTAGATATGGCTACAACACGATCATTTAGATATGACTACAATTTATACGCGATCGTTTAGATATGACTACAATTTATCTTTTCAATTCCATCGTTTAATTTTGTTATACGATTCTTTAGATTTGGGGACCCAAATTTATCGTTTAGATTTCTTTACAGGATCGTTTATATTTATTTACACTGTCATTTACTTTTTTTACACGATCGTTTACTTTTGGCTACTCCAATCCAAATGATTTTTTAAAGATTTTTATCAAGATTTTTTATACACGATCTTTTATTTTTTTTACACGATCGTTTACTTTTTTAAACGATCGTTTACATTTTTAAATGATCGTTTACATTTGGCTACTCCAATCTAATGATTTTTTTTTTCAGATTCTTTATACACGATCTTTTAGATTTTGCTATTTTGTTGTACACAGTATTATACACAGTCATTTAGATTTGGTTACCCAAATGTAAACGCATAAAGAAAAAGAAAAGAAGAAAGACGATGGAAAGAAATCGCAGCGAAAAAATAAGAAGAGAAGTAGAAAGACGATGGAAAGAGATCAAAGCGAAAAAAAAACAAAGAGGAAAAGAAGAAAAAGGATGGAAAGATTAAATGAGAATTGAAAAATAGGAAAGATGATGGAAAGAAATCGTAGAAAAGAAAAGGAGAAAAGAAGAAAGTCGTAATCGCAGGGGAAGACTAGGAAGACAAAATAATAGGAGGAAGATGAATCGTAAGGAAGAAAAGAAAGATGGAAGAGCAAACCTGAAATATTTAAAAAATGGCTAACCTTATGCGCTTTGTTACACGGGCTGTAAATAGTTTACAGTTTTGTTACATTTATGTAAGTTTTTTTTTTTATTATATGTCTTATTTCATTGCTCATTAATCCAATATTTGAAGCAATGATCCCGTAAAATAAATAGAAAATTTTTCATTAATTAGAGTATATTGAGGAAAAATTCCTAACCTTAAGAAAATGAGAAATTATTACAATTTCTCAAATTTTATCATAGGCTAGTCTTTGAATAAAGATTTTTTTAAAAAACATTGATTAAATTCAATTTTTCTTGGGATCAAATCTCGGACTCCCAAATTTGATCCCAAGAAAATATAATTTTAAAGCAAAAAAATTTAATAGTTTAAGAAAAAAATTTAAGAAATATTTCAAAAATTGTTTGTAATTAAGGTTAAAATATTTTTAAAACTTCAAGAAATTTTCAATGAAAGTCATATAGGAATAATGCACCATAAACTAAATCAAATATACCATACAACAAATTAAACAAATAACATAAGATTTTATTTTAAAAAATATTGGAGATCGATCTCGGATTCCCAAAGAAGCGGTCTCCTCACCTCAATAATTTAGAAATAACGGACTCCTAGATATTTCTAATTCCGTCGTGGGAGTTTTTAAGGATAAAAAGTAAGGAGAATAATAATGTAAAAAAAAGACTTCAATTTAATTAAATACTACAAAATAATATCATAATGTTGTCAAAATATATTTAATGTGATATCAATGCATGCATCTATGTATTGAAGGTTATATAATTATTATTATGATAATAACGAAGATAAGCTAAAAGAAAAAAAAAAGGGAAAATATAATAATAGTAAACAAAATAAGGAAAGAAGAAGAGAGGAAAGGAAAAAAGAAAAAAGAAAATGAATAGATACATAAATAAATGAATAAATGAATAAATAAATAAAAAGAAAAAAAAAAGAAAAGAAAAAAGCCCGCCACAACCCTAACCCAAAGGTGTTTATTTTGGAAAATTTATACCACTTTCCAATTATTGCCAAGCTTATTATCAATGATGTAAAACACTTGTTTGGCTTGAGTTGTAAAGATGAAGGGATCATTGGTATACCAATATTGAGATATGAAAAAGTTATGAGATAATCAATAAAAACTTTAGTTAATTCAAAAGTAATTAACTGTTGTAATAGTTAGAGGAACAACAGAAGTAAATAACATAGAGAGCTTTGGTAACCTAGTACGACGAATACCACCTATGTCTGGGGAGCTACACACAGCTCAGATGAAAAATATTATTAAGATTCACAGTAGTCAATATAGACAAATACAATAAGGAACAATCTTCTCATGTATATGACTTTCTTAAAGTACAAGACAATTTACGAAATCAAGCTCCCCTGAATATATAAGTGAATCTACTTGAAGAAAACTTCACACTCCCCTTGAGTTCAAGGTGATCTCTAGATCATCACTTCTTCATTCATATTACTCATCAACAATCTAATTGCAGATCAACATGTTGAAACCATAGTTAGTTTATTCGAACTACCTTCTTTCGCTCACAACTCTGCAACAATATTTCGACTTGTCACACAAATCGTCTTTTAGCATCAGTGAGTCAACCCAAGTTTCACAAGTTCCGTAATATATAGTATCTTTAAAGACAATCTCAAAAATATATTTACAAAAGATTCCTAAAATAAAGAAAGATCTTTTATCTTTTTGAAAATAAATAATTCATTAAATAATAAAAGAATCTCATTTATTCTTTTTGACAAAAATTCCAACAAACTCCCCCTTTTGTCAAAAAGATGAGATTTCTTTTCGAGTTCAAGTCCGTGCCTCATAGAAGCTTCCCATAGTGTAAGAGTCAGGAGATGACCATTTTTCAACCATATATCAACACATCGGATCAATTCATTTATCAAGAACAAAAAATTATCAATGAATTTTTGACAATCATCATTTCATTTATTTAATTCAAACCAAAAAGACAGCAGCAAAAAGTCAGCAATAAACATTATATAAACTCGTATGAGCTTCTTACATTCTTAAAAAAGAAACAAAAAGAAACAACTTCAAAATATCATTAAAACCTCAACAACTTCAACATAAGCAACATTAGAAACAGCTTCAGGATCTAACTTCACAACTTCTCCCACTTTGAATTGAAAAGAAACACTACTCATGATCTAGACCATTATTACTAGAGGAGGGAATAAGTGTCTTTAGGCGTCGAACAAGTGAATCAACCTCCAATCTTCTATCAAACAACAGATTAATAGATGTAGAAAGAGCTCGAGCCTCAACTATAAGCGTATTAATTATTCTAGAGGCTAAATCACGATGAACAAAGAACCTTTCAGTATTTTCATCTACATCATCAGTGTCAAACACACGGGGGTTTATAGAGGGTCTTATATCATGTTCTATATCAAGAACATGACTTCCTTGAAATAACCTGTAGCTTAATGATGTCTTTGGGTAAGGACTAGAAACATCGTTTGTGGGCAGGATATCAACATTCAGATGGACCAGAAGGCTTGAGAGAAAACGAGGCAAAGGGATAGAAATCTTAACACCAAACGTTTCCACATGTTTCAAAAGTTGATTATATACAAAGAGGCCAACATCCAGAGAATCATCATTGCAGATTTGAATAAAGAAAAGTCCCTAAAGCAATAGAAACACTAGAAGCATGTGAGAAAGGGAACCAGTAAGCAATGACAATCTTATGAAGAATGACATATTTGATACCCAGTGAGACAACTGAAATCCAATTCATAGGCCATATAGACAGACTTCCTCTAGATAGTATCCAAGCCAAAACATCGTTGGATGGATGTGAATGAGTAGAGCTAGATTCCAAGTGTTTCCCAAGAATCCATTGATTAGAGCAGGAGAAATCTTGAACTTTGAGCCTCAAATGTGCATTGTTTGATAATCAGGACTGCTAGGATTGTTGAATTCTGAAGGCAAATTGACTATGAAAGCTCTTATCAGTTGAGGGTAGAACGGACCTACATTAGAAATAGTCTTGGACAACCCTACTTTAACAATCAAATCCATAACACTTAAGTAAGAATGATGGTTATCAGACACATTCATTTCATATGCAATATGCCTCTGCACTACATACTTCCATCGTTTCACACATTTTTCGAGATGAAATGAGATTTCATCAATGGGGATAGATGAAATATTCAGTGGAATCTTCTTCCTCCTAGTTTTTGTAGTAACCATACGATGACTCTGTTGTGTTTTTTTTCTTTTGGTTTTGGGTTAGCACGGGGTTGTTCATATTCAGTTTGAGGAACATTCACATTCGATTCAACATCATCGGGTACACTATTATCAGTTGGTTCAACATGGTTACCAACATTTTCTTAAAAGTTCTTACCAACATTATCAGCAATGTTCTCACCAACATTGTCAATAGTTTGACCCACAAGGTTAGGATCAGGAACAGACGGTTGGAAATCAACATGTGAACTGGATCGAACAAGAATCCTGACAGGTGGAGAATGAAAAGATTGTTCAATGTTTTTGTTTGTGGTAGAAGGTTGACCAGGTGTTGGAACAAATATATCATCTAAGGAAGAACTACTATTTGAACTGAAGGGACAGGAGCGTTGACAACCGTGGATCCAACTTTAGAAGACAGACCCTTTTTTAACAACCTAGCTAGTGGAACATCAGCCCTTTTATCCGAATCCATTTCAGACATATGAGACCCAGAGAAAATTGGTTCAGATTCGACATTCTCAACAAAAACACTAGCAACATTCTCATCATGCACAGACACACTTGACTCTGGGTGAACGAGCTTGATACTTTCCTCTACGTGTATTCACCATTTTCAAATTTGAAAAATAACTTCAAGAATGTGTTCTCTGAAATTTTGAAGATGAACAAGTTTCTTGAAGATGAAGAGACTTAAAACAAAATTAACTTCCCGTTTAAAAGTTAAGTATCCCTTAATAAAGGCAATTTCGGCGCTGACGTGCCCATAAATGTAGGCCACGTTGCTTTTCTCCATGTCTCCCCTAAATAAACAAATATATAATTTAAATTTTACAAACACCTAAACCAGCTCTCAAGTGCTCAAAAGAACTTGCATCTAGTGGTTTAGTAAATATATCAGCCAATTGAAGATTTGATCGAACATTCTCAATAGTAATTATTTTTTCCTCGATAAGCTCCTTGATAAAATGATGCCTAATATTAATGTGTTTAGTCCTGCTGTGCTGTATTGGATGTTTAAAAATATTGATTGCACTCATATTATCACAATAAAGTGTCATAGTATCCTATTGAATACCATATTCTTGAAGCATTTGTTTCATCCAAATAAGCTGAGTACACTCACTTCTTGCTGCAATATATTCACCATCTACTGTAGACAATGAAACACAATTTTTCTTTTTACTAAACCAGGTGATTAAATTGTTTCCAAGAAAGAAACATCCTTCTGGAGTGCTTTTTCTATCATTTGAGAATCTTGCCCAATCCGAATCACAATAGCCAACAAGAATTTAATTTGTATCATAAGAGTATAAACTCCAAATTCGCTTGTAGAATGAACATATTTTATTATTCTTTTAATTGCAGTAAGATGTGAAACACGAGGATCAGATTGAAATCGTGCACATATACCTACGACATAAGCAATATCAAGTCTACTGGCCGTTAAATAAAGCAGACTCCCAATCATACTTCTATAAAGTTTATGATCTATAGAATCCCCATTACTATCCTTGGTGATTTTAACATGTGTAGCAGCTAGAGTCCTCTTTTGCTGAGATTTAACAGGGCTAAAATTTTTAACTATGTTTTTAGCATACTTCCTGAGTTATAAAGATGCCCTCCTTCCTTTGCTTAATCTGAAGACCAAGGAAACAACAAAATTCTCCAACCATACTCATTTTGAATTTTGACTGCATAATATCAATAAAATTTTTCATGAGCTCCTCTAGAAATCCTTCGAATATGAGATCATCCATATATATTTCTGCAACTATCAAGTCTTCGTCAGATTTATTCATAAATAGAGTCTTATCAGTACCTCATATGGAGTATCCTTTGTGGCTAAGATAAATCGTGAGTCGTTCATACCATGCTCTAGGTGCTTGCTTTAGTCTATATAGGGCTTTATTGAGTTTATACACATGTTGAGGGTAAACAGGATCAATAAAACCCTTAGGTTGACCTACATACACTTCTTTGTTCAAGTACCCATTTAGAAAGGCACTTTTAACATTCATCTAATACAATTTGAACTTACGAATACATGATATGCTAAGTAAGAGGCGAATAACTTCAAGTCTAGCTACAGGTGCGAAGGTTTCATCAAAATCCACTCCTTCTACCCGAGAATAACCTTGTGCAACCAATCCGACTTTGTTTCTAGTTACAGACCCTTTCTCTTATGTCTTATTTTTGAATATCCATTTAGTTCCTATAATGTTTTCTTTGTCAGGTTTAGGAACCAAAGTCCATACATTATTTCGTTTGAATTGGAATAAATCTTCTTGCATTGCATTTATCCAGAATTCATTTTTGAGAGCTTTATTTATTGATGTAGGTTCAATAGATGAAGTATAACAAATATTGGCAATCATCTTGGCATAATTAATCTTGTCCTTTTTTCTGGTAGTAATCACAGCTGAGGGATCTCCAATTATGGAACTTGATAGATAATTCTTTTGAACATGTGAAGATGGAACAATTTCACTCACATCAGCCATTACTGCTTTCTAAGTAGATTTAAAGCTATCACTATAGCTATTAACAATTGTATCAACTGTAGGAACATCAGCAACACTAATTCAGGTGCAACAAAGGGTTTAGTTGGTAAATCATCATCATCATCTGTTCGTCTATACGTCTATACGTCATCTTCTCATCATCATCCACCACTACATTTATAGTCTCTATAACCACTCTCGTTCTATTTCTGAATACTCTGTAGGCACGACTATTATGAAAATATCTTAGAAAAATCCCTATATTTTATTTAACATCTCATTTTCTATAATACTCCATATCAGCAAGAATATAACAAGTACTTTCAAACACATGGAGATACTTAACATTAGGTTTCCTTCTTTTCCATGACTCATATAAGGTTACAGTAGTACTAGAACGAGTAGTAATCCGATTGTGAATATGACAAGTAGTATTCACGGCTTCAATCCAAAAATATAGTGAAAGAGATTTGGCATAAAGCATAACTCGAGCCATCTCTTGTAAGGTTATGGTTTTTCTCTCGCTACCCCATTCTGTTGTGGTGTTAAAGGTATTGAATATGCATGATGAATCCCTTCTGCCTCACAGAAACTATCAAGTTCTTCATTCTCAAATTCCTTTCCATGATCACTCCTGATTTGAACAGTATTCTTTCCTTCTTCATGCTGAAGACTCAAGCACAAACTAATGCAAACTTTTGTAGTATCTGATTTTCCTCTGAGAAATCTTATCCAAGTGAAGCAAGAGAGATCATCCACAACAACAAAGACATACATTTCCCCCCCAAAGCTCTTAATTTGCATAGGACCCATTAGATCCATGTGTAACAATTCTAGAACTCTGTTTGTATAACACTCCTTCATACTTTTGTTGGATGCCTTGATTTGCTTTTCTAGTTGACTCAAACAGCAAAAGAACTTGCTGTTTGAGTCAATATTTGGAATTCCTGACAATCTCATTTTTTATAGCTTTATCAATAGTACTTAGACTAGCATGTCCAAGTTTTCTATGCCATAATCGTGTTTAATCTTCTTTGGTTAAGTGACATAAATTAGTATTGTTTGAAACCCAATGGTAACAATTATCAGCCTGTCTATAGCCACTCATAAGAACTCTTTTATCTGCACCAGTCACAATGTAATCATTTTTGCTGAAATTTACAATGCAATCCTAATCACAAAGTTGACTAACACTAATTAGATTTGCTTTGAGCCCTTCAACATATCTCACACCATTTAGACATGGTAGATTGTATTTTTCAATATTTCCTTTTGCAAGTATTCTTCCTTTTACACCATCTGCAAAGGTAACATGTCCAAATGAACATTCTTTCGATTCAGAAAAGAAGGATCTATTTCCAATCATTTTTTTGGAACATCCACTATCAAAATACGATGCGTTAGTTGATGATTAAACTGTAGTAAAACCGATACTACATTTTTCTGAATTCTTGACTCTCAATTTCTTAAAACTTCTTTTGCTTCTTGGAGTAAAACCATTTAATTTTAGCTTTTGTGTATGATAGACAGCTTTTTGCTATTGAAATCTATATCTTTGTAATGACCTTTCTTACCACAATAATGGAAAACCCAGTTATTTACTTTTTAGGAAAAGCTAACAGCCTTTGTTTCAACTGGTTGGTCAGACTTGACATCTATAGTAGAAGGAACAAATTTTATACCGTTTGCCTGACTAATTCTTTTTTTTGATGAGTTGAAGTCAAGGCCACATTTGTTTGAACTAGAATATCCTAAATTCAGTATATGATTTAGATTTTTAGATCCTGAATTTAACATTTTGACTGACTTCATAGTCTGATCATGCTCAGTTTGGATCTCCCTCAACTTTTGTTTTAAGGAAGATATAACTGATAATAACTGTTTATTTTCTTCCATAAGATTTTGTATTTTTTCTTTTTGTATAGCTCTGACTTTTAAATTTTCTTTCCATTGAATCTTTAACTGCTCAAAAGACAGGTTGTTTTCACTTTCTTCTTCAAAACCTTCACCTTCATCTTCAACTGCAGAATCAGTTTCGGTGATATTTATGATGAATGCATTTGTATACATATCATCTTCCTCACTATCGTTAGTTTCTTCATCAGATAATGTAGCACGAGAATTCTTTCTGGTTTCTCAGAAAGATGGGACATTCAGCCTGATAATGACCAAGTCCTCCACACTCCCTACATTTGAAGATCCTGCCTTCACCATCTATTCTTTGGAAGTTTTCACCATCTCTTCTGTTGGAATTTTCATTATTCCTTCTATTGTAGCTTTTACCATTTTTTCTTATAAAATTAGTTGAATTTATATTTTTGAATTTTTTTTACAACTTTTGAAAATTATTTTGTTAGAAGAGCTATTGGCTCTTTTACGTTTGCTTTACTTGATGATTTATTATCAGTTGAATCTTCTTCATAACTTGATTTAAGAGCAATGCCTTTACCTTTCTTGTTTTCTCTATTTGATATAGCCATCTCAAATGTAAGAAGAGACCCAAACAATTCATCTAGTTTTAGTTTAGTTATATTATGTGCTTCCTCTACAGCTGTAACCTTCATGTCAAATTTTCTGGGTAGAGAACGCATCACTTTTCGCACTATCTTAGATTCAGGTATCTTCTCTCCAAGGTTAAATGATACTTTGGCTATTTCCAGAACTCTCTCATTATATTCAGCTACAAATTCATCTTTAGACATCTTTAAGGGTTCAAATTTTGACGTTACCAACTATAATCTAGATATTTTAACATTTGTAGTGCCTTCATATGTAACCTCAAAGATTTTTCATGCTTTTTTTGGTAGAGCTACAAGAGTTAATTAGTTTAAACACATTCAAGTCAACACCATTAAAAATAACATTAAGAGCTCTAGCATTTCCTATAGAGGATTATTCTTCAGCATCAGTCTAGTAAACTTCAGATTTAGGAACAGAGTTACCACCTATGGTAATAATTAGTGGTTCCCATCCAGTTACAACAACTCTCTAAGCTCTCACATTAAGTGTTTTGAGAAATGATATCATACGAAGCTTCCAGTATGAATAATTTTTGCCATCAAATACTGGAGGATGTGAGATTGACGGTCTTTCCCTGATTATCTCCATTGATTAACAACTCGCTCTGATACAAATTGAGAAAGTTATGAGATAATCAATAAAACCTTTAGTTAATTTTAAAGTAATTAACTATTGTAGTAGCCAAAGAGAGAACAAAAGTAAATAACATAGAGAACTTTGGTAACCCAGTTCGGCGAATACCACCAACGTTTGAGGAGCTACGCACAGCTCAGACGAGTAATATTATTAAGATTCATAGTAGTCAATATAGATTAATATAATAAGGAACAATCTTTTCATGTATATGTCTTTCTTAATGTACAAGACAATTTATGAAATCAGGCTCTCCCTGAATCTATGAGTGAATCTACTTGAAGAAAACTTCACACTCCCCTTGAGTTCAACGTGATCTCTTGATCATCCCTTCTTCATTCATATTACTCATTAACAATCTCATAGTAGATCAACATGTTGAAACCATAGTTAGATTAATTGAACAACCTTCTTTCGCTTACAGCTCTGCAACAATATTTTGACTTGCTGCACAAATCATCTTTTAGCATCCGTAAGTCAACCCAAGTTTCACAAGTTCCTTAATATATATATCTTCAAAGACAATCTCAAAAAGATATTTACAAAAGATTCCTAAAATAAAGGAGGATTTTTTATCTTTTTGAAAATAAACAATTCATTAAATAACAAAAGAATCTCATTAAATCTTTTTGACAACATTCCAACAAGATGTATTTATGAACATGAAACCTAAATCTTGTTGTACTTTTTATTTTTCTTAGGGTATGTGTCGAACCACTTACATTTGAAAAGGACGAAACATTTTCCATGGCTATATTCTAAGTCTAAAACATTAACTAGTATACCAAAATAATTAGACTCCACTCCATTTGTTTCTCCAGGCACCATGATTCCATTGTTTTGATGAGTACATCTTTTATCGTCAAGATCAATAATGTGAAAACAAACTCCATTGACAAAGCAATCATTGTAAGAACGAACTTGATTGGAAGGACCAAGTGATATTGAGTAAAGATCATCAGATGCTTCTCCTCTTTGACGCAAATAAACCTATTAATTATGAAGTATTAATACAACTCAAATTATGTAGCTCATTAATGCTTAATAAATTGGAGAACTATACTTGCATGGTCTTTGAACCAAGCAGGAAATTCTGATTGATGTTTTTGATGTAATTCTAATGTTCTATTTGAACGAGTATGAAGCAATCTAAAATGTTTCTTATTTATAAGTAATAACGCAGAATTAAACAAAAGTTTTGTTAGATATATTGAATTTGAAGGACATTAAATAAACTTATAGGATATAAGAAACATACTTAAGATAAGATGTTATCTTTTAACTATTGTTTAGTACATACCAATGAGCCATTTGTATCTCACTTTCTGTTAGCATCTTCGAAATTGGCCCTCCTAATGGCCTTACATTTTGCCTAAATACATCAAAATCTCAAAACTTAGGCTCCAGGGATTGAGTCATCATTACGTGCAAAGCTAATGAATCTTATTTCTATACCACATAGATACATGGAACAAAAAGTCAAGGATTCATTCATGATAAAACCTTATGCTATTGAACCCTCAGGATGAACTTTGTTTCTAATGTATTGTTTCAAGGTTTGCAAGCTTCTCTCTATAGGGTACTTCCAGCTACATGTAATCGAACCAACAATCTTTGCTTCGTATTGATTGCAATTGAAAAAAGCCGACGAAAAAGTGTTTCAAACTTACATAATATGAATAAAACATCAGATTGCAATCGATCCAAGTCTATAACATATATTACTTTTGTGCATAAATCATAGAAAAACTTACATAACTCTACAATAGGTGTACAAACATCTTTTCTTATATGCGAGTTGGATTAGAATATGCGAGTTGTGAGTCTTCAATCTCCATATTTTTCCATCATTCACACTTACACATCATGATATGTTCGAGACGAATCCATAAAAAAATTTGACTGATTTCAAGAACTTATAAGAACTTACAAAAAGTTATCTTCTCACATGCAGTAAAAGTATATGCAACATGTACTTTTAAAAGTTTAGTTCCTTATTTTCGTAAGTGTAAGTCCTTCCATATATTCATATTTTCAAGGTCAAAAGAAGCATTTATCGTGCTTTTTGTGTCCCAAGCAAGTTATCGCATATATTTTTTTCAATGACATCTAACTTATGTCGTAACATTAGTTTAGACCAGTAAGACAACTGAAAAAAATATACTTTTTTTGGGTCAAGCTATTGGTCCTTTTTCTTTTCTTGTCTGGTTTAGATGGATGCTTACTTAGTATTGCACAGTTTAATGAATTGACTTGTTCTAGGATCTCATCTCCATTGATCACAATGGGTGGAGGTCTATTATCCAATTTTCCATCAGTTGCTTGCTCTTACGCCATTTGTGGTTAGATGGAAGGTAACTTCGATGACCTATGAAAGAGATTTTTCTCTTATTTTAAACAAAGATCTATCTTCTTTACAAGTGGGACATGCTTGATAACCTTTGGTTTTCCATCCTAACATGTCCTTGCAAGTAGGAAAGTCATTAATGGTCCACTACAAATCATGCACGTAATTGAAAAAAATTTCCTGCTCATGCAATTGTAAGTCGCACAACATCATTCCACAACTCCTTCAACTCTTATTTCAATCAACTGTTGTAAATACACGTCAATATCTTTTCTTGGGTACTTTGGTCCTGGTATAAGTAAAGACAGGAAAAATTGGATTTCTTTATGCATTTCCATGGGGGCAAATTATAAGGAATAAACACAACGGGCCAAATGCTGTATGCATTACTTATATTTTCAAATGGATTAAATCCATCTGAAGCTAAGGCTAATCAAATGTTCCTTGGATCTGAAGCAAATTCAGGAAACTTTCTATCAAAACATTTCCACCCTTCAGCTTCAACTAGATGTCACAACACACCATTAGTTTCAACTTGTTTGTTCTTATGCCATGGCATTTAAGGAGCAATGTGTTTTGATGAAAACAATCGTTTCAACCTCGGTATCAATGGAAAATGACGTAAAATCTTGTTTGGGATCTTTTTTACTCTTTCCATCCTTTATTTTGTATCGAGATTCACCACATAGTTGACAACTTTGACAACTAGAATATCTTTTTCAAAATAAAACGTACTCATACTTGCAAGCATTTATAAAATCATATCCTAGTACTAAATCACGTAGTTTTCTCTTAGCTTTGTAAAAAGAACTAGGTATACATGTATCAATTGAAAATGCATATTTTAACAAATTTAGTAATGTATCACTATTACAAGTTTGGCCTTCTTTTATGTACAAAGCACATAAAAAAATGTCTACCTTGATGGTATTTGGCCATCAAGTAGGCAAACTTCAAAGCCCAGTGAATGATGACTTTGTAAAACATACTTTTGAATCAACAAATCTTTAACACTTAACTCTTAAATGAAAAGTATATCAAACTTGGAATATTTATCTCAAAGTTACTCATTCATTTGCTATACCTGAAAGAACCATCAGGATGAAAACAATAAATTAGGCATGGAAACCTTGTGCCATGGTACGATATTCACAAGACAAAAACTAGGAATCAGTAGTGCCTTATCTCGTTATAGCTATAATGAGGAGGAAAACTTATGGTCACACGCACCCCGCACACGTCCTAGCTTAGTATGCGAGATGCGGTATGAATTTGAGTATTTTGACGTGTTAAATGCCAAAACACTCATCTTTAGGTCCATAAGCTTTTCTTAATAATCTACTCATTCCTTTCTTAACTAGAATCATCAATTAGTCGATAAAACAACTTAACAAGAGGAATAAGAGAAACATATACTTTTATTAACTTGAACAAAGCCTTTTTTAACTCTTTACATAAATTATATAAGTACAACACTTAAGTTTAAATTAAACGCCTTGACAACCTTTTTTCACCTAACAAGTCTTTCACCCTTCCTTACTGGGCCTTAACACTTGATTACTTAGAAATAAAACTTTTAAAGAATAAGTCTAAAAGACTCAGTGAGCTTTTATGAAATTCTTTTCGCAAAATACCTTTTGTAAACATCCTTTCGCCAAACATTTAAATCACATAAATTCATCTCTTATGTAAACATATCATTTTGCATATCACATCAATATACATTTTACGTATCACACATTAGTCAAGTCATTCTTTTCGCCAAGAATCTCGAATCATTCTCTATGCAAGGACTCATCATCCTAGGTTTAGACTACTGAGATGACCTTTTCATCATCAACATCCGAGAATATCCTGTTTCGTTTTTGTTGCTCAGGCCACTAAACACAATGTAGTCGTTTTCTACATTGGTTAGCCTCACTCCACAATGTAGTCATTTTCTACATGGCTGCCTTTACTCCTTATGTGCACATATTAGTCAACTCATTTATAGGAAGTAGACTAATGGTTTAAACATCATTTCATAATCATTGAAACACAAAACATACTTTAAAACATAATAAACATGCTTTAAATATATAATAGACTTTACTTAGAAATCTCTTTAGAAACATTTGTATTGAAATCATCACTCAAATCAATAAATACTTTAATACTTGAAGAAAACACTCACACTACTTAGTTACTTAAATTACAAAGGCTTCTCTTCTTCTTTTTCTCGCATAGTCTTCTCACGTAGACACTTTGGTAGCACTTCAACAATTTAACTTTTCTCTTCAAATTCTCAGAATAAACATGACAAATAATTTGGCATAAGACCCTTATTTATACTAATCCTTAAACAAGCTTAGTCACCCTTAAGCTCTTGACTAGTCTCTACCTCCTGCTTCTTAGTTGTACACGTGTAATCTTAAGATTTAACTTAATCATGCTTAACTTTAACCTTACATGTGGCCCATTAAGTAAATTTAGGAAATCTTTGAGAAGTTATCTTGTTTCTTCTCACCAAGTTCCATTTTGCGAAAAACTCTAATCGCTTAACCTTTCAAAAGTCTTTTCGCATAACCTTTTTGGTAGAGTAACCTACCAAAAACTACTATTTTAGGACACTTAGTCAAATTTTACTTCTTTTCTTAACTACAAGTCTTAACTATGGGCCTTTTCTACAGATCTTAACTACTTGTCTTAACTACGGGTCTTAACTACAAGTCTTAACTACTTGTCTTAACTACTAGTCTTATCTACGGGTCTTACGCTTATAGATCTTCATCTCCATAGATGGGAAAACTAAATATCACATCTATAGAACCCTCATCTCAATAATCTGTCCCAGTGATAGGAAACTAGGTATGTACTGAATACCTTCATCAAAGGAACCTCTATGAATAGATTTTAACTCGCGAAAGATTTCTATATATATCACAAAACATTATAGGTATAGTCTAAAACATGCTAAAATCATTCTTTAACTTAAATACTTTGGAAACTTATCATAAACATACTTTCTTGTAAATTTTGGTAACAAAAACATGCTTGTCAAAACATCTCTAAACTCATGCTTTATGAACACTTTCTAAATCAATATCCTCAAATATTCAAACATCGAAGCATGCTTAAAGCATTTGGTAGTAAATCATGTTTAGAAATCAACTGTAAACTCATATTTTCACTCACAGATGGTAGCCTAAACCCTTGGCTTGTAAACTTTTCGGATCTACTCTTGACCTGAATTAATTCCATTTAACTCCCTTTTATCATAAAAATATCTAAACTTCTCTTAGGTTTCCCAAACATCATAAAACAATAAAAAATTACAAGTTGGCATGGCTAGCGTGCAGGGGGTGGGCGACAAGCACTAACACCTGCGAGTAGGGCCTAGGTAATCCTTGTTGCATGCTAACCTCGCAAGGGGCAGCTGCGTGCCTCACTTGGCCGCGTGCTTTGCATTTTCGGTGGCTCCTCTAGCGCATAGGCCTTTTGCATGCCTCTTTCGCCACGCACGCCTTGTGCATGGCTTGCCTTGCGAGGGTCGTGCTTCCAACATAAGCCCCTCATCACGTTGCTAATCTCTTTCAATTTAAAATTCACGCCCATTTCACCTAACACAGCGCACTACTTGGCTAACCACCTCCATTGTCCAAAACTCAACTTTTTGGCTAGAACCTTAACTTTAATTTAAAGGTGAATATCTTAAAATCCAGAACTCAAATGAAAATACTTCCTTCTATAAAGTACTGCAAAATGCCTTACTTTTCTTACCTCAAACTTTTAGCTAAAATCTTCACGAATTGGGTTCTATAGCCTCCTTGGAGTGAACATTGCTTAAATTCCTTTAGAAAATGACCTTTCTCACTTGTTTCAACTCAAACTCAACCTTCCTCTTTTCAATTTTAACCTGCAGCCCTAACTTCGAAAATAGACTTAATTTTGATCTTTTAGGACTAACTTCAGCAGAAATGCACGAGTAAATTGGGAGAAATTTCATTCTGAAGTGACCTATTTATACTAAGCTTGCATGAACAATTCTTAACACCTCTTACTTGGTTAGTCCACTTCTACCTTGGCCGTAATTTAACCTAGGCATACACATGACACTTGTAAAGCACTTCATCGACTTCACTTCTTCATTATCTCGCCTAACCAAATACCTAAGTGTCAATCAACAAGCCAAATGCTTTGGTAACATCACTTGACAAAGTCGCAAACCTTTTCACGCATAGCCTTGTCCTCCACGCCTAACCTCTCAAATCTACATTAACCTCTAAGAAAAATTCCTCGAAAGCCCAAACACCCCAACTAACTTCTAAAGACATGTCTTCTCGCTTAGTCCAAAATGCCTAGGACACTTAGAGGTTTTCCCTATCCTTCTCGACCACATATACAACACTAGCTTACCACCTAGCTCATCATCACCTTGTACAAATAACCTCTTTATTTTCTCATCCTTTGGTTGTACACCAAGCCCAAAACGTCTAACTTATGGTCTTAGCGAAATTTCTCACTTTTCAACCTAACCTCCTTAACTTTTAAACCATTCCTTCTTAGCTTTCTTTCTTTCTTCTTACCATGACACACTTACAATGACACTTCTCAAGCTTTCCCTTTTAGCTTAACATCATTTAAAACTTACTTTTCAAACTCTTTGAAAAACTCAAGATTCATATGGTTTGGGGCTTACTCCTTGGTCGGAAGATCTATTTCAAATTAAGTGATAAGTCTTGAGAGAAAGGATGCAGAAAGAGAGTGGGGAGACACGAAGTGAAACGCGTAAGCCTAGGTTCTATCGTGTGAAGACAAGCGGTGCAATAAAGATGGATAAGGATAAAGAAGCATGCGTCATACGACAAGATTTAAGCGTTCTGCATAATAATGCAAGAGGAAATGTCTACGCCTAAGGAAGTGGAGGCAAAAAAGTGTCTTGTCAAGATGACTTGGCCACTCGCAGAGGGAAATAAATGTTTATTGCTTCCCAAGAAGATAGGAGGGTTAGGTGATTAAAGAGTTTGACTTTATAAGGAGATAAGATGTGCATCTCGAGGGAATGTCCAATCGCCGTTGACGAATAGCTTACGCGTCGAGTTTCGATTGGCTGCATGACATGACGAATTAAGTAAGGTGACACATGTAAAGCATGGATGTGACCCATGTGTATGAGAGATCACTATAAATAGGACCAAAGCCCCAAAAGGAAAGGTGTGGGGAAGTAATAGATTTCTAAAACAAAGAAGTCAAGGAGAAACCCAAATGCTGGATGGTCAGTCAAGAGAACTGTTTGATGAAAGAAATCCCATGGCGGAAAAGAGAGTGGAGGCCAATTAATTTTGTGGGTGATCCTTATAAAAACGGTAAGTAACAAGATAAACTGTTTACTTTATTGTGAATGCTGCATTTTTTACACTGTTTCGTTTACAAGCATTGTTGAAAGTAATAAATGTGATTTACAAACGTTACCTATGATTGATTACTCTAATGTTAACGATCAAGTGTATTTTATAAACCCTATTTTTGTGAATGATAAAGTCCATTTCATAAATTTTTTCCATGAAAATTAGTATCCTTTTGAAGGTAATAGAGCATGATTTATAGACGATTGTAAATGGTTAATTAGTTGCTAATGTAATTTCTAAACTATTGATACGATCCTTATTCTAGAAAGGTGATGTTATATGCTAAGTGATCTTTCCTTTATGGTTGTGTCATAAGATGTTCCTCTAATCAATGATAAATCGTGTTAAGGGTAAGCGGTGAGACGTTGGCCCTTAGTCGTTATTTATAGTAAAAAGCTCTTTCTGCTTGGATTTGAACTATGAGTAAATGTTCTATAAGTAATCTCTCGTAAATAGTGTTTCTGCCTCTGCAATGTTGATATGTGATCAAGGTATTCTATTGTTAACTGACGTGAGGGTACTCTATTCTTAAAGCTTATTTCTTAATATTGTTGTTATTGTAGCATAGTAAACGAAATGTAGCTAGGAAGCTCACCCTTGTCGATTGTAGTGAAGGAATGACATATGAAAGTGAGATTAATTGTAAGACACAGATGGAAAATCCTAGTAACTCGTATGATGCAGGTAAATCGTGAATCCCAGATCTCAACGAAGGGATAGTTCAAAGCCCCAGTGTTGAAGATGAATGACAAGAGGATCTAAGCGCATGGTGTCAGTGGCATGAGTTGTACCAATAAATGGAGAGTGTTGCCATATGCGATAAAACCTATATGAGGTCGTTTGACCTTAATATAGTTCCTCGAAAAGATTTTCTCAAACTCCCTACCCACTAAGTTCGATTGACTTACGAATTGAGTTTTCCTCTCCCTAGTTTGTTAGACATGGGAGCTAAGCAGAGGTGCTGCCTCGAACGTGGTAGCATAGAAGATAGGTCGAGTTATTTTATAGTCTTACATGGCGTGCTAGTCATGACATCTCATCATGCGTTTAAGGAGCCGGTTGGTAAGTGCTTTGCTCCTTGACGCGGAGGGCTCTAGCTTAGGCCATAGAAAGGCTGATTTGCACGTCATAGTTGTGAGGTCAAAGATAACGAGTGTGAAGGACCTAAGCCAGGGAAAGAAAGCCCTAAAGATTATTCTTGAGTTCGATTACCGGCGACTCAAGGAGGAGGATGAGATTGAAATTCTTATGCTCCTGAACACCTTCCCATAAAAGGCCGCACTAGGTGGTGAATGAAGGAATGAAGGTGTATCCCTGAAGAGTAATATTAAACTCAGACTCAAGGTTCGTTATATGCGTCATTACTTCTATGAGATTAGTCATCAGTCATGGTTATTGTATGCGAAGTACTTAATATGTATCTCTTTATCGCATAAGAGCTAAGTCCTCGTTGATTACAAGTTTTATCTGGATGATCCAGAGTTGAACATAGGGAATTGATATCAAAAGTTAGTTCTAGGATTTACTCATCTTTCAGGTGGTATGAAAGAATTATCTATACAATATAATGAAAGGTATGTTTAACTATATATACTTATCTACACTAGAGGATCTGTAAAAGGTGATAGATATGAAGGTGAGATAGAATTACAAACTAACTTGCATTATGGACAATGTAGGAATTCTTCGCGTTAATAGGCGTTTAAAGATGTAAAAGTCTTGATGCGATGTATTTCAAATAATTAGTTTATGATTAAGGTGAGCACCTCTAGTGTCTTAAATCCTACACTTGCTCGCCTCTCGGGATGTAAATGACTAAACTTAGTTAAGCGAGATAAATCTAGAAGATGTCACTTATACGGCTTATAACACTTCTCTTTTAAGGGCGATAGCCTCTCGGTGCCTAATACCCACACTTGCAATAGATTAAAGAATGTAGGCCTTTGGCCATTGTAGGATATGAGCAACACATATTACAAATAATACAAAAATGGAAGTAAAAGATAATGGAAAGTGATTATAATTTATGGAAAGAGGAAATGGACTCCATTTCCTTCAAACTCCAAGCTCTCACTCATAAGTTGAGTAGAGAGGAAGAAGATTACTTTTATAGACAGCAGAAAGGCTACTCCTTTTCGCCCTTCTCTAGGGTTGGTCTATTCAGCCCTCTTTCTCTTGATGTAGAAGGAGACTTTATATAGGCAACTTTCGATAGAAAACTTCTATTCTTCTGATTATGATAGCACCTATTGTAGCCTTTGTCAAGTCACATTATCTCCAAGTACCATTCTTGTCTTCTAGTGAACCTTTCTCACGTGATGATGTAGATCTTTTCCTAGCAGTTGTTTTCGCCAGATGGGATCTTCTCACATATATCTTGTGCGAGATCCTCTACGATTCATTAGTCTCTTCTTCTGTTTCTATTCCTATGTTAAGACACTAAAAATGCAGTAAAATAAGCATGAATACTTATGTAAAGTGTATTTCTAAATACTTATGCTTTTTCAACATAATCATGGCATTTTGATACATTTCTTCTACATTTTGGTCTCGTTATTCTATAAAAGGGGCTACAATAACTTGTATTTCTACAAGTTATCATCGCACCTTGGTGGGAAGAATAAGAACGTCAGAATTTCAAGAGCTGGTTTACTTTACATAATGGAAATTTATAACTTATAAATTTGTATTTATGTAAGGATTGGGCTAATAAAGAGGAGTTTTAAGTTATTCTGCTTTGTTATTTCTTGAGTGTTTTCTGCTGCAAAAGAAATGAAGGTCCCTTAGGCTTACAAGGAGGAGCTTCCTGAAGAGACAAAAGGAATAGTTATTTCCCTCACTAGGTGTTCAACGCACTATCTCGCGTGGGGTATGCGTTGAGTATCTAGGTGGCACGTACTCCAAATGGTCGAGGGAGTGGCATTTGGGACGGGGCGTGACAAAAGTCTAAGGGGAAAAGATTGTCTGAAGGTGTTAGGATTGTCAGACAAAGATGTTAAAGGAAAGTCCCGAATGATGAATGGTTGATAACTTGTAGAAATACAAGTTATTATAGCACCTTTTATAGATTAGCCAGGCCAAAATGTAGAAGAAGTGTATCAAAACGCCTTAATTATGTTGAAAAAAAAAACAAGTATTGAGATATACACTTTACATAAGCATTTATGTCTGTTTTACCACGTTTCAGTGTCTTAACGCAGGAATAAAAACAAAAGAAGAGATTAGTGAATCCCAAAGGATATCACATAAGAGGTACGTGAGAAGAGCTCATCTGGCAAAAACCAATGTTAGGCGAGAAGCTTCATCATACATTACGCAAGGACGGTTCACTAGCAGACAAGAATGATAGTTGGGGATGATGTGACATGACAATATCGACTTTCAACACTGACATGATTAGAATAATAGAAGTTCATCGTCGAAAGTTGCCTATATAATAGACCCATCACCATCAAGAAAAGGAGGCCTGGAGAGGCCAAAGTGGCTGGCTATGTGAAAAAGATATATAATTGTGTCTGGCTGAGGTCCGAAGAGGCCAAAACCTAGAGAGTGGTGGAAAGGAGTAGCCTTTTAGATGTCTGTTAAGAGATTTCTTCTTCTTCTTCGACCAAGCTGTGAGTGAGAGCTTAGAGCGTGAAGGTAAGGAAGTCTATTTCCCACTTCCCCTAGAAGTAACACTTTCCATTATCTTTTCTTCCCATTTTTTTATTTTTTGTAATATATGTTGTTCATATCGTACAGTCGTTAAAGGCCTACATTCTTTAACATATATTACATGTTTATATCTCTTCAATCCACTCATCTCTTTACTGTTCATCTGTCAATATGTTATTTGTAGCTAAGTCTTGTGATAAACTTTTGATAAGTTGCTTTACTTATAACTTTTATTGCGTTAGTTGAGCTATTTTCATCAAATGGCCAGTGCTTATGGCCAACTACCCAAGAAGGCAAGTAGCAAGGATATGTCTAGCACGAGTAAGGAGGGGTTTGGAGATAAATTCCATCTTGGCGAGATAACTTCCATAATTTGTACCCCAAAAAGAAGACAAGTGTGGGCAATAGGTGTCGAGAAGTTATTGTCCTTAATCGCAAAACTCTATATGTTTTATAAGTGAATCCTCCTTAATATATCTCACCTAACCAGGTTGAGTCATTTTATCCCAAAAGGAGGAAAAGTGTGGTGTATAAAGACTCTGTGAGGAGCTCGCCTTAACCATCAACTAGTTATGAGAGCCATATCGTATCAAGATTTTTCTGGTCAAATAACTTAGTGATGCATAGACATTCCTTCGCCCATTCTTCATACAAGTTAGTTCGCATCTCCATTTTGCATCCATCTAATTTCCCTTTACAAAATCTTTAGAGTATATAAGTAATTTTAGTTTCACGTAAATTCATTTATTCATTAGTCATTATTCTTTTGTACCGCTTAATTGAAGAGTAAATCCTAGAATTAAGATTTGATATCAGTTTCCAATGTCCAACTTTGGATCATTCGGATAAACCTATTGTTTCGCTTATACTTGGGCAAGCAATGGGAAAACTTGTATAGGACAAGAACTTAAATTTAATATGATGAATAGAGACATTACGAGCATTTTATATGCAATGATCATGTCTGAATGTATAATGAAGAGATTCACAAGGAGCATTTCGTATGCAATGATCTTGAATCATTAACACATTATGAAGGATGAAGTATAGTTTATGTCACTAAGTTCAAAGCAACAACGCAGAAGAGTTCAACGGTCCATTGAGAGAACCACTAGGTGATAAGAAGAATATAAAAGTAGAGAAGAAAGGGGTTGAAGCTAAGTTTTTTTGGAATGATCCTTATAAATGTATAAGTGCTTGTGATTGACAACCAATACTTCTATGTGATTTCAGAGCTGTTATTTACGATTAAATGCTTTCTATGCTGAATGCAAATTATGAATAAATGTTTGTTTTGAGTAGCTTTTGTAATCAGAATCTTATTGATCTTTAAAGGATGATATGTTTTATGAATGAGCTTTCCTAAATATTGTGTGGTGTTTGTAAGTTGTTATGGGAATGATGTATTCTATTGTGGATTATCTAACAGTACTTTGTTATTGATGTTTATTATATGATATTATTACTGCTGTGATTGTATGTAAGGGAAGTAAGCTGGGAGGCTAACCCTTCTATTTTCCATGATAGCTTTTAATAAGAAAACATGAGACCTATCGCAAGACGATAGTGGAAATCCCATGTAACTCATATGACACTGGTTGAATGTAAATCCTAGGTTTAGGCGAGTGGAGAATTTCAGGTTAGGGCGAGTCGTGACGTGTTCTTGATGTTGGACGCTGGGGGAAATCCCAGGTAACTCGTATGGGCTGAATGTGAATCCCAAGTATTGGCGAAGGGAGAATCCCAAGTGTAGGTGATATGATGATGAGACACTGGTTAAATCTGAATCCTAGGTTTGAAAAAGATTGAATGTGACGAGATGCTGGTAAAAATCCTAGGTAACTCACGGGACTCTGGTTGAATGTGAATCCTAGGTTTAGACGAGGGGTGAATCCCAGGTCTTAGTGATGAACTTCATCGTGAGATGATTTAAGCATGGGGTGTTTATAGCACTTGTTTGGTGATTAAACTATTTGTGGTTTGATGCGATGAAATTTATGTGATGCAGTTTAATCTTGTTGGTTATGTGTATTTTCCCTAAAAAGGTTTTTCTCAAATCCATCACTCACTAAGTCCGTTTTACTTATGTTTTAAGTTTTCTCCTCCCTAGGTTTTTAGAAATTGAAGGCAAGTGAAGGGTGGTTCTTAGGTGTTGTAGCCTAGTTAAGGAGGGAAGACATGGTTACTCTGTAATATTACATAGCGTGCTAGCCACGACATCTTTTCACGTCTAAGGAGCTCGTTGGTAAGCAGATCTCTCCTTAGCATGGATGACCCGACTCTGAAGGTAGGCGAATGCATTACCTAGGTTGGTAAAGCCTACCTCGGGGAGCCAGAGAGCCAAAGAGCTGAGTTGATGAAGGGACAGCCCTAAACGCAGTTCGTTAAGAGAGATGGTTGGGCGACCGAGGCATAGGAAAAAGTTACACCGTTACACCCCTACGTACTCACCACAGAGAGTAGCATTTAGCAGCAAAGAAAGGAAAGGAGACTCCGAAGGATGTCGTTGAGTTGGATTGTTGATGATAAAATTGAAAAAATGTTGAGATCGAAGTCTTATACTCATGAACATCTTGGCACGAATAGAAGCACCTTGGTAGGAAAAAGAAGGACGACGTGAAAATAAAACTTGGTTTTGTTTTATGCAAAGTAAAGTTTAAGGATTGTAATTTGTAATGTATGAACTCTGTAAGTAATAAGTTAATAAAGAGAAGAAGTTCAATTATTCTATTGTTTTTTTTGTTATATCTTTGAGTTTGTGGCCTATGAGTTAGTTAAGTTATGCTATGTAAAAGTACTAGGAGACAGAGTAAAGTCAAAATTTGTAAATTATTTTATGCTTTGTTTATCTTTGTGCTTATCACCTACACGTTGTTAAATTAAGTAATAAGAGCTAGATGACATAGTTAAGTTGAAGAGTTGTTTTCCGCTATAGAGATTTGTGAAGGTCTCTAAGCCTCAATGGAAGGCCTTTGCAATAAGAGATAAGGGAAGATGTTGTTTTGCTTTCTAGGCGTTCAACATGTCATCTCACGGAGAGATACTCGAAAGATGTCCAGGCGGAACACCCTCATCTGGTTGCATGGAGTGACATTTGGGGCAAGACGTGACAGGCATACGACACACGACATACGGTGAAGTGTAGACTTTCGGCAAGTGACCTTCGAGTGACAACTTTTGAGTGGAGTGACCTTCGAGCGACAACTTTCGACGAAGTAACCTTTGAGATCTATGAAGTAATCCTGTACTTTGAGCGACAAGTGACCTTAGATGGAAACTTTCGATGAAGACTCGAGCTGACAACTTTCGACAAAGACTTCGACTGGCAAGACTAAAGCGGCAAAAGTAACCTAATTGCGTTTAGTTTTTTTTAAGAGATAAGTTTTCTTAAAAAATAAGTTTTGGTAATAGCCAATGCCCATTAAGGAAACCATTTTAAAAAATTGGTCCCATCAAAGAAATTTTTTATTGATGGACATGAACCAATTAAAATACCAATTTATTTTTGTAATTATTTCAAAAGTGCCAAATTATTTCAAATTATTTGACCAATTTATTTATCTAATTATTTCAAAACCGTCAAATTATTTCAAATTATTTGACCAATTTATTTATCTAATTATTTCAAGAGCGTCAAATTATTTAAAATTATCTGACCAATTTATTTTTCTAATTAATTAAAGAGTGCCAAATTATTTCAAATTATTGGACCAGTTAATTTTCCTAATTATTTCAAAAGTGCCAAATTATTTCAAATTATTTTAAAATTGTTTCTAGATGGGTAATGCCCATCAAGATACGTTTTCCTTGGTAGTCAATGCCCATCAAGGAAACCATTTTAAAAAATAATTTCAATTGGTCAAAGTAATTATTTTTCATTTTATTGTTTAAATTGTTTTACCATGATTACTTGATGGGCAAAACTAGTCAAGTAATATGGTATTTTTGATTGTATTGTCCATCAAGCATTGCTTTTCTTGACGGTTTTTGACCGTTAACAAAATCTCAACCTAAAAACTCACGTATTTTACTGTTTTTGCATATGTGCCTACAAATAAGGGTCTTTTCTTGATTGTTAGGACCATCAAGATAACCATTGCATCAAGAAAAATATTTTTCTTGATGGTCTTTTGCCATGACCATCTAGAAATAAAAATTTGCATGCGTCAAGAAATAAAAATTTGAGTGTGTCAAGAAATGTCAAATTTGTAGTAATGTATCAAAGGATTTGTTAGTTCATATATATTGAGAATCATAGCATGCATCAATTTCACCAAGAAGTTCAATGAGGAAAATTTAGTACAACTAGAGTATAACAGATTACGTGGTTCATCCATCAACTTTTCAAAAATGTTGGTAGCATACCTTTGTTCAGTGTTCGCATGCATCTTATCCCTAAATTCCTTTTCATCCACATGATATGCCTCTTCTCTCATCGGTTCTTACAAATCATTTAAAAGGTCTAACAACTCATTGTCATCATCCTTAGCAGTAGGTTGTTCCCTTAATATGTCATCTTCTAATCCATCATCAAATAAAGGAGCCAAAGGAGTCATGACTCTTTCAAATTGAGGTAAATTTGTTGGTTCTCCATGATAAATCCATTGACTATATGAAGAAGATATTCAATTAGCAAATAAATATTGTTGTACTCCATTTAATGTTTGACACATTGAATTTTGACAATTTTGACACGGACATCTTGTTTGTCCTTCTCTATTTACATGAAACTTTGCCACTTTCATGAATTGTGAAACTTCATCAATATACTCTTTCTTAAGAATCTATCTCTAAACTTAATCCAATCCTTATTTTCATTGATGCAAAATGAATAAATTTTAATCCTCTAGTAGTTAGGCCAAAAAGTTAGGGAAACTTTTTTCCACAAACCTAAGGACACCTTATAAGGAATGGTGCCTAAGTACCAACTTGAAAGTGTTAATTTAACATAAATGATGACCAAGATCAATCACCCAACTCATATTGTCCATTGTCCATTAAGGAAAATGTGGGTTATTGGGTTTAGGGTCCAATTCTCATTCATTATATTCAAAATATTTCTACTAATTCCAAATCAAAAGAGAAATAATCAACCAAGATCACCGAACTCGTATTGTATAACAAATAATACCAAGAGCATGCTTTAAATTTAAATTCATTAAAGATCACCATACATGAGTACCATAACTATAGGATAATCATAGCAATTCATATATACAATACTTAATAGATTTCATATAATAACAAAGATTACCATACTCATATCCCAAAATCACATCTAAAATTAAGCCTGATTAGATTTCATATAATAATATGTGTTAAATCTAATAAGTATCGTGATATTTGTTATTATAAGAAAACAAGACTAAAGAAAAGAAAAGAAGAAAAAAACTACATGATATAGAAACAATATAAAAATTCACTTTTGGCCATCAAAAGTACTTTCTCTTACGACCCCCAATTATTTATATGGAATCCAACTTTAATTTCTTCACCACACAAGTGGATCTTTCTCTACGTACTTCAAGCTTTAATCCATTTCTCCCTCAATTGTGCATCGTCTCTAAAATCTAAATATGACATTTCTTTTTGAAAAAACATTAAATTAGATGTTGGTTGTGCATCAACTTATACCAAAGTTAATAGAATACGAGACTAAACATTGAATCAAGAATTTTATTTTTGATTAAAATGGTAGTAAAGTTAATAGCATAAATAAATTAACATAATAATCACACTAATCAAATTTCAAATCCTTGCTTATAAAGGATGTGATAAAAATATTCAAGACCACTTAAATTTTGGTTTCAAAGTATTTTATAAGGAATTAGATAATAAGAATATGTTAATTTGTTGTTTCAAAACAATAGAATGAGGTTTTAAGTTTTACGGGACTTATTGAAAATAAAAGATTTATCGAACTTCGGTTAGCGTGGGAAGGGATAACGTCGACGACCTTCCGACGATTGCAGCGACATCCTTCCTCCCTCTTGTACATATATAGGGATAACGTCGGTGACGATTGCAATGAGAAGACGAAGTCGGACATGGGCAGGAGAGCTAGGTACTGTGGCAAGAAGGGGAGTCGGGCATAAGTGAAGGGAAAAGTAAATAAAATTAGGTTTTTGTTTTTTCTTTTTAAAACTTATGACAACATTTTTTTTGCCTTGCCATTGATAATACCTTGCATCGACATAACTATGCAAAATAATGTATGAGTTCTTTTTTTTTGTTTTTAAAACTTATGCCCACGTTTTTTGCGTCGGCACATGTATAAATATTTTATCGGTATAAATATGTACAAAAATGTATCGATTTTTTATTTTTAAAACTTATGCCGACGACTTTTTGTGTCGCCTAATATATAAATTTTGTGTCAGCATAAATATGTAAAAAATGTATGAGATTTTCTTTTTTAAAACCCATGCCGACGTTTTTTGCGTCATCATATGTATAAATCTTATGTCGACATAAATATGTATAAAAATTTATCGGTTCTTCATTTTTATAAGTTAGGTCGATGTTTTTTGTGTCGCCATATATATAAATATTGTGTCAACATAAATATGTATAAAAAATATATGGACTTCTAAATTTTTTCTGACGGATTAGAATTTCGTTGCGTTAAACATAATTTTTCCCATGTAAAATGATGCGTCAGGATAAAAAGTGTCGTAATTGCCAAAAGATTTTGCAGTTGAGACTAGGTTAAGAAAGCAAGGTGAGCAGGCAAGGCGTTTCAAGTTTGGAAGCTCTTGAAGACATTTAAGTTTAATTGTTATAATTCTTATTTTAAGGATGAATGTAAAATATAATTTATAGAATGCATGGTTTAAAAAATAAGAACTGGTTTGTGTTATTGATGTTGTGTTTCCGCTGCTTGTTAACGCTTAAGTTTAAGTTGAAGGACATAAGTGACCGTTCTGGTGTTTCACTTGAGGCATCATAAGTGTTATAGTTGCGTCGCGTATCGCATAGTGAGTTTCAGTATGCGTGCAGGGCGGGGCGTGATAATGGTTATATCAGATGAACATAAATATATATCTATAGTAAGAGAAGTGCAACTACAAGACTTTAGTGGAATGACCCGTTAGTTGACGAATGTTGATTAGCTCGATCTAAAAGAGTTTAACTAGTTAATCTTAGATTATTGGAGTCCATGAACTATAGGTCCATTAGGTTTAGTTGCTAGTTCATATGGAATAAACTTATAATAATATAATGGAATAATTTGTTTCAAATTAGGTAAAGAGAGAGAAACTAACAAATATATGTGATATAGCCATCAGTTATCAATTTAAGATGGAGTTTTATGTTTAATTAGGGTAGATGTTGCATGTTAATTTCTAAATAGTTTAGATGTAATTAAGTTAAAATTGATCCGGAATTTCCCTGTGCATGTCTATCGCTTTCCATCACTTATATGTATATGTAGATCCACTAAAAGGATAAAACTGAAATCAATCAAGAATGAAAATCACGTCTAACATTTTTGTTTTTTTTTACTACATTTGTAAATTTCAAAAACCATTTACTAAATTTCAATTTTTTATAATATTATGTTTTTATTCTTGCAACTACATTGCTACTCTTCAAAACAAGGTTTCAAAAGCTAAATTTATAGAAAATTTTTAATATTTAGCTTACAATTTGAATGTATATCCAAAGAAGGTGATGAAACCAACAAAAATATTTAGAGAGGTAGTAATTATTTTTAATCGTAAAACTGCTAAAACTTGCTACCAAATATAACAAAATATGATGTTGATATGTTATTTGTGTTATAATAAATATGGATAGTAGTCTATCAGACAGTCTATCTATGATAATATTTTACTATATTTAATAAATATTTTGGTTAATTTTATCGTATTTGAAAACAGCCCAAATAATAAAAAAAAATGGATATAACCAGACTTTTAAATAGTTGTTGGAAAGTGAAAACACATTGTTAACCTGGAGGATTGTGTTTGCACCAAAGTTATTGACAAAGTTAATAGCATAAGCAACAGTAAGAAAAGACGGAACACAACCAAGTTGGTAATTCAATTCAAATGTAATCAAACTTACATCCGGAGGACCTTAAGCATGATCGAAAAGATATAATTTACTAAGATTCAATAAGTTTACAGATACACAACTTATAAAGAATTACCTATCTTGAATTACACAATTTTTATAATATAAACGTTTAGGCTCCTCCTAAACCACTAATGTGTGAGCAAGAGATTCGATCTAAGCTTCCAGTATAGATCATATGTTTCATAGTTCATCCTTGCGTCTCAATGTACAGGCTCTTCGCCGGGAGACACTCCTCTGAATAACCTTCAACTTTAGGCTCCCAACTTGCACAAAATTTCCCAATGAAGTGAATCACAAGGCCAGTAATAAGGTGTTCAAAAACACATCACATGAACAATGTATTTCGTAAGATTACTAGAAGTTCCACCTCTGACTTTTGTTTTCCACATATATACACCATACGGCTGAAAAACCCACAAGTTGTATTTTAGATCAACGACTAAAGAAACAACCAAATCTGCTAAGATCTTGAAAAAGATTGAATCTTCTGAATCTTTCCAAAAAGATAAAGATTTTATATAAATTAAAATTCTAACCATTTGGAAGATTTTTATATTAATTAGGAGATAATATATCTTTTTATATTTATTAATAAATATTTGTATTTATTAATAAATATTATTGTAAGGAGAATGATGCCTATGGTGATGCTCAAATTTTTGGCTTTAATCAACCAAAGCATTATCAAAAATAAATAAATAATTTTATCAAGGAGGTGTTATGAAAATTAGATTTGGATGAACATAAGAGGAATGAATGTGAGCAATAGGACACAAGGACAACGTTATTTAACATATTTTGACGTTACCATCTGCATGTTTGTACGTATTATCTAATTAATTTCTGAATTCATTTTTGGCATTTTTCATTTCTGTACGTATTATCTAATTAATTTTTAAACTCATTTTGGCATTTTTCATGTTTTCTTTAAAATTTAATATCAATTTAAATTAATAATATTAGTCAAAGAAAAGTTTTATGTAGGCTTAAAGTAAACGACATGATCTTTTTGAATGGAAAGTTGTTCCGATGTGAAGTCTTGATTTTATCTAAATATTAATTCAAATGATGATGTTAGCTTTTCCTATTAACAATGTTTTGATTATTAAATATCAATCAACTAATTATCTGTATATCCTTGGGGGATTGAATCGATTTGAATTGGATTTTTAACTCAACTCAATGATGGTCTTAAATAACTCGGTTCAACCCATCTTCCTAACAACTAACTCTCTCGACAAATTCAACGGCTCGTACACTTGAAAAATAAAATTAGAACGAAAAATATAAAGTGTTTTTAAATATAAAATTAAAATTATTAGTTCAAGGTGTTTAAAACTCATCTTACATAGTAATATATACTCTCATAGTTTTACTTTTGATTTTACAAAATCGTAAAGTTTTGTACAGTTGGTGATAGTTTTATCTTCCTTATAAAACAATGACCATCTATTTATGTAGTTTATGCAAGATTTTGATTGCACTCTTAACATCAGCATACATTCACAATAGATCATAACCTACAATTTAACATAAGATGCCGTAAAAGTCTTAAATGTCGTGTTGGCCTACCTTTTTTATGTGCATATTCTACTCACAAATTTCACTAATGTAAAAAGACGTATATCATAATCTTAATTTGTTGTTTGTACAAATTAAGAGTATTTTTTCCACTTTTAAGTATAATAGTTACAAGTAAAATATATGTGAAGATAATTTTAAGTTGTCAAATGAGTATTGAATTTGAAACAATGTGTACAATTCTAGGGTTAAAGAAAAATAAATTACAATTTGTTTTTATATACTGCACCCTCTACTTAATAACTCAACTTTGCTCTTAAAATGTAGTCTTTCTAACTCCAAACTAAACAAACTCCGCTTTTCAAGGAGAGACTTTTTAACTTCACAAACATATTAACTTCATATTTCATGATTCAACTCAATGTCCTAAACAATCCCTATATATCAAGAGTTATGACACAAACATTTTACACTTTTTGTAAGGGGAATTTAAAAAACAGTGAGATAATCAATTAAACTTTAAGTTAATATTAAAGCTAATAACAGTTGTAATAGCTAGAGGGACAGCAGAAGAGAATAACACAAAAAACTTTGGTAACCCAGTTCGATCAATGTTGCCTACGTCTGGAGAGCTGCGCACAGCCCTAATGAGTAATTTTATTAAGATTCACTTTAGTCAATATACATTGATACAACATCTGTACTCTGTTCAACTATATAACTATATAACATGTGTCTCGGCTTCAGACTTGAGACTCCCCCTGAATGCATGAGTGAATGTCTTCGACGATATCTTTATATATTTTTAAAGATTACTGTGATCACACAAACCATTGTCTCGTCCTTTTCATTACTCATCAACAATATCAACTTAGATCAACATGTTGATCTTATAGACATAAGATCATACTGCCTTTTCGTTCCTGCAGCTTTTGCAAATAGTTCTTCGTTAACCTTCAGTCGTGAATAATCTTTTTAATATTTGTCCGCTGCCGAACCCTGTATTCGAAAGTCCTATTTATACATATAAATCTTATTTCTTCAAAGATAATTAACAAGATTCCTAAAATAAAGGAGAATCTTTTATCATTTTATTATCTTATCTTTTAAAAGAATAATATCATAATATCTTTTAGATAAAATCTTTTTTATCATTTAATTATCTTATCTTTTAAACGAATAATCTCATAATATCTTTTAGACAAAATCTTCAACAGAAATAATGAATTGTGATCTTAAACTTTGGATTAGATAAATAAGTTCAATCTCCAAATCAATTGACAATGAGAATATAGTAACCCTGTATATTTGTTGAACTCACAATCTTTTTTTTTTTAAAAAAGAAAGTGTGATAGTTTTACGATCAATTGATTTTGGAATGAAATTCTACATTTTTCTAATATGACATGAATGTTTGATTAAAAAAGAAACGTGATATAATAGTCAAAATAAATAAAATTCTACGCATACACCCATACTCACATCCTCACCCACACCCACACCCACTTCAAAATAGAGCAAATATTATAGCCTTTTCATATATTTTCATTTAGTTCCCCCTAATACCGTAGTAGTCAAAATATAGCAATTATTCTAGCTTTTAAGAGATTTTCCATTAGTCAAATTGTTCTGTGGATATACAACACAATTTTTCATATTTAGATTTTTTTTTCATTCTAAATTAGTTTTCATATAGAATATCATCCTTATTCAATACATGACAAATTATTGCAGTTTTCACTTAAAACTTTTATTAAAAGTTTTTCGATTTGTCATAATTAACAAATAGGCAATTTTTTTATGAGGTTGTGAGACGACTTTTAAAGTTTATGGTTTAAATTGATATAACTATTAATTTATGGTCGAAATTAATACAACTTTCACGTTTGAGGGTGTAAATTGATAATTCCTTATTATTTATATACTTGGTAACTTTTGGTGAACATCTTTCCCTTTTGACATAGATATATACCTTTAAGGTAGAATAGTAAATATCAATCCATTATGTGAATGATGGGGTCGAATGATATTTAAAACTTAATAATTATAATAAAGAGAATGAGTTTGGATTGTAGCGTCATTATCATTTGGTTGGTTCGACAAAGTAAAAGGTAACCTTGAATCAAGGTAAGATGTGGGGAAAAGAAAGGGGTATGTTTTGGCCTACTCTTTGACAAATTTGGCTATGGAAAAGACTCCATTTTCAAACTTTGAATTTATAAATGATAATATGCAATGAATAAACGCTTTTTTTTTTTTTTTCTCTCTCTCATTTGGTCACACGCACACTTGTTTCCTAGAGATTGATGATTTTTAATTGTTCCATTTAAAAAGTGGTGGAAAAGAAGAATTTCTAAGTCAATTATCCTTAAAGACGTAGAAACATGGAAAACAAAAAGTTGTGTTTAAAATATATATATGTTGAGAGGAGTTGGTGAATCAATCATATTTTTCTTTGAATGTCTAGAATTCACCTCACAAGTATATATGTATCCAACTTTGACTTTTTTATGAGGTTGAATAATGTATTGAGTTTATAACTTTCATTAAATTTTAAAGAATTTGCATCTGAATAAATCTCTTTAGTGGGAAAACAGTGTACAACCGAAATATGAAAATCGAGAAAATGTAATATACAAACAATAATATAATATATAATATATAATATAAATAAAGAGATAATAATAAAGAAATTAAGGAAATTAAATATTTAGAAATTCTCAAGGAAATCCACTATCTCCCATTTTTTTAGAAAATCATCCACTATTGGTGTGTCTTTACAAATCCACCAAAACCCTCTATTTATAGCCAACTTGGCAAATAGGAGGCGGATTATATGGCCACTAAGAGGCCATGTTTGCTTGACACATGGTATAAACTAATGGATAATGTTTGCTTGACATGTGGCTATGGCCACTAAACACACTAATGCGCATCTACATATATTAATAGTATTTATAATGCTTCCCCTTAGATGCTCATTACATATATGAAATATGACTCGTTAAAACCTTATTAGGGAAAACTCCAATGGAAAAAAATCCTAGTGAAAATAAAAAAGTACATATTTCATATATACTTACAAAAATAAAATTTACTCCCCCGCATGGATGCATCAATTGAGATTTTTGAGTTGCCGCATTTCAATGTTGTGCACCAATTTTTCAAAGGTTTGCGTAGGTAATGATTTTGTTAATAAGTCTGCTAGGTTATCCTTTGAACAAATTTGTTGTATTATGACATCATCATTTTCTTTAAGTTCATGAGTTTACAAAAGCTTTGGTGATATGTGGTTTGTTCTATCATTTTTAATATAACCTCCTTTTATTTGATTCCTGAATGTGTTTAGTCATGGGACTTGACCATATATACATTCTTTACTAGCCTCATGAATAGCAAGAATTTTGGCATGATTTGAGAAGGTGGCTGTTATGGTCTGTTTTACTGATCACCAAGATATAGCAGTTTCTCCACATGTGAGTAGATAACCTGTTTTACATCTAACTCTGTGTGTGTAACGATCCAACTCTTTATACTAAGTCGAAGCCATTACTAATTTAAAAGATAAATAAAATTTGTAAAGTTTGGATAAAAAATAAAATCCTAACTCGGGCCCTATCTAATTTTAAAAAAATAAAATAACAAATAAAAAATAAAATAAAATGCAAACATTAAAGTTTGAACTATGACATAAAGCGGAAGCAAAAGATCCCTATGGCTCGCCACGGTCATTTTTGGTCGCTCGCCAGCTTGCCTTTGCCCTTACCTCTGCCCTTGCCTGAAAAATAGAAATAGAAAGAGTGAGTATAAAATACTCAGTAAGGGACCCACTACTAGTCCCACTAGGTGCCTGTTAGCTTTCTATTAGAGTCCTGAAAGTGGTACCTAAGAACTGACACGTTCCCGAACACGTGGAACATGTGATCCCGGAGGAACATAACTGGTCTTCGGTGATCCCAAAGGAACGCCTAGAACAATTTGGTCTGTAGTGTACTCGGAGGAGACACTAAGACAATCGGACTGCCAACGATCTCGTCGAACCACTCGAATCATGTCTATGTCAATGCCAGACTGGCGGTCCCGTCGGACTGTGCAGTCCTAAAAAGGTGGTGATCCCAAACGACACCCATGCAGGTACGACTCTAATAGGATAAGCTAACATACACCCTAACCATAACATGCACGTAACAAACCATCATCACATCATCAAGTCATGTCATATCATCATGCCACATCACATCATCATGTCATATCATGTCATCATGTCATATCATATGATCATTAATTGCCATGTCATTATGCAATCTAGTCATTAGTATGCATAACTAAAATTACATGCGATCTCTTAATTTCACTCGCAAGTCTAGTAGTAGAATCTCTTACCTGGAGATTTGCTCAAACGAGTTCAAACAGCAACATCATGCTTTCCAAGCAGCGAAGTCCTAAATGGTTAGAAAACACCAATTTTCATAACTTAATCATCAAACGACCAAGGACCCAAGAATTTAGTTGAAATAACTTACCCGAGGTTGAGGTTGTAACGAATAAACCTTTAACTGGAGAAATCCTACGCTCCAAAGTCACTTGGTCTAAATTGTCCTTTAAGAAAAATAATTTAATTTAATCCAAAATTAAAATATTTAAAATCCAAAAATTTAATCTTAATTCGGTATTCCAAAACCCAATCAACTTACCAAAACAAATGAAAAAAACCCAAAATAGGCTTGTGCCTAAAAAATAACTTGACGGATCGGCTGATGGTAGGTGCGGCTCTCGCCTGGAGGCAGGCGTGGCTCGGCTGGGAGCAGGTGCGGGCACGGCTCGGCGCGGTCTTGTGCACGCAGACGGTTCGGCTGATGGATGCGGGCGTGGGCACGGCTGTTTGGGTTGGGTGCGCGTGCGACTCGGGTTGCGAAGACGGGCGCGACTTGGCTTTGCAGACTTCGACGGACAGTGCCCGATGTGCGACGCGGTGCTTGCACGAGCGGCTGACGAAGTGCTTGAGCGAACGACGGCCACGACGAGGGTCGACTCGGGTTGGTTCGACGACGAAAGACAGCGAACGATGACGGAACCTCGATGGTGCGGGGAAGGATACGACAGACGAACGGATCGGCGTAGACGACGATTGAAGCGGCTCGAACAACATTGGTTCAGCTCGAAGCTACGAACGAAGGATGGAGCACGGACCGACTTAGCAGCTGCTCACACCACGACATTTTTCGGTGGCGACAAGATTGGACGTTGATGGATTGCAACGCTCGGTGGCTGAAGACTAACAGATGCGCTACTAGGGCTGCGGATTGGGGCAGAGCTAGACGGCGGCACGGCTGAACTAGGCGGCGACTAGGGTTTTCTAAAAAGATTTAGGGTTTTTTCTCTTCTTTGTCAATGAAGAAGATGATGGTTTAATGGTGCACAGATCCCAATGACCTTTTTAAAGAAAAATTAATAATATGATGATTATTTTTTTCTTTTACCTTTTCCCTAATTTACTTCAAATAAAACCACTTCATCTCTTTCTTCATTTAAACCCATCAAATCTCCATTTTAAATTCAAAATCAACCAATCACATCAATCTTTTTCCCAAATAAAATATCACCATTAGATATTTTCTTAATGTCTAATAAAAATCAAATATTCATAAATCACTTAATTCAATAATGCAAAACATCCAAAATTTCAATAACTACACTTAAGATAGTAAAATTAAATTCTAAAATTTGGGGCGTTACAGTGTGGAATAGATAAATATCCAGAATTTGTAAAACCAACTAGGTTAAAATTTGATTTATGTTTGAATAAAATAATCCCGTATCAACTGTTCCTCGGAGATAATGAAGTATATGTTTAATTCCATTCCAATGCCTTTTGTAGGAGAGGAATTGTATCTAGCTAATAAATTTACAGAAAATGCAATATTTGATTTTGTATTATTAGCAAGATACATAAGTGCACCAATGACACTAAGATATACTTCTGAACCAAGGAGTTCTTCATTATCAACTCGTGGTCGAAATATATATCTTTTTTCACATCTAGTGAACGAACTTGCATTGGGATGTTCAATAGATGTGCTTTATCCATATAAAATCTTTTCAAAACTTTTTATGTATAAGTTGATTGATGAACAAATATATCATATGCTAGATGCTCAATTTTCAAACTAAGACAAAATTTTGTTTTTCCGAGATTTTTCATCTCAAATTATTTTTAAAGATATTTTATTGTCTTCGAAAGCTCTTCAGGAGTTCCAATTATATTTAAATCATGAACATATATAATTATAATAGCAAATCTTGATTGTGATCTCTTTATAAAAATGCATGAACATATTGGATTATTTTGACATCCTTCTTTTAACGAATACTAGTAAAAGACACGTGCATGGCACGTATAATGTGTAGCTTTAGATTATATAAACATTGCATGTATATGTTTAGGTTGTGCTAAATTTAAAGGTATAAAATTTAAAATGTAATGAATTATATGTACATGGGAAGAAGTTACAATAATTAGATTAAAATATAAGAATTTAAATGTAAGACTTGCATATATCAAAAAAGGATTCTTTATAAACAATATTTTTTGTTCAATTTGAAGGTAACTTATTGTTACCTATGGGCTGGATCCAAACTTTTGTTTTCACTGAGATTCCTCTAGATAGTGCAATATAAAGTTGTTCATGAGAAAACACATTTTTCAGGAAGATATATTCCAACATTAGGAATTTTTTGTCATTATGCTTTGTTAATTGTCATTGCAAATCATAAATGAACAGGGAATTGTTTTCTATTAAACTTGAATGGATGTCCATTGTCATTTGGTAGGCTTAATGGTATTCGTGGAAGAAAAACTTGTTTTCCTACATGATTACTCATTGTTATTTCAGCATGCATAATATTTTTAGTAAATGATCAACATACCAATCTTGTCCCATTACACAATCCATTGGATGAATCCAAATTTCTCAATAACAATATTGGTAGAAAAAAAAAATCAAGGAAGCCTTTTATATAGTAGAATAAAATGTTACGAAATTTTTTCAACTTTAAAGTCTTTAAATTTGTATTGTTAATTAGAATTAATAAGATACTTAATTTTTAATTAATTTCTAAAATGTAAATGAAAAACTTTTTGCATTCCAACTCTTCTCATCCTACATACTTTAATTTCACTAAAGTTAAAGTATAATTAATTCAAAAAGTAGTTGGTAAATGAAAAACCATTAGCATTAAACTTTTTCTCATTGTGCATACTTTAATTCAACAAAATTTAAGTATAGTTAATTCAAAAAGTAGTGGGAGGGAGGGAGTGTTTCTTTTATAATTATATATATTACAAAAAAAAAATTAAAAATGAATTTACCATAAAACCAAAGAGTGATTTGGAACATAGAACTAAACTCAATGGTATAATGGAGAGAAAAAAGTTTCTCCACATTAAGGCTTTTATATATACTATAAATTTACTTAGGTGATTATACCACATCGTCCTAATTGTTTCAATCCATAAATGATCTTTGTAACTTTATTGAACATAGTTCCTGGGAACTTGATTTATATATTTTAGGCATCTTAAATCTTTCTGGACTTTCATATAAATATCAAAATTAAGAGATTCATACAAATATGTTGTGACTACATCCATAAGATGCATGTCCAAATTTTCATACACAATCAGGCCGATTAAAAATCTTAATGTGATTGCATCCACCACCAGGGAATATGTGTCCTCATAATCATTACTAGGTCTTTGTGAAAAACCTTGTGCAAGTAATTTTGCTTTATATCTTTTGATCTTATTCTTTTCATTTTTTCCTCACAAATACCCATTTATATCCCACAAGTTTGACACCTTTTGGTGTTTGGACTACTAGTCCAAAAACCTGACTTTTGGAAAGTGAATTTAATTTTGGCTCAATTGCTTCTTTCCACAAAAGTCAATCTTTTCTCTACCGACATTCTTCAATAGATTTTTATTCAAAATCCTCACTTTTGGATATAATATCAAAACAACATTATATACCAAAATGTTGTCAAAATCTACGTTAGTTCGGTTCTACCTTTTTTCTGTCATGACATAATTTATCGAGATCTCATTATTATTCTTAGTTGATTTAGTTTCTTTGACATTTTTGTTAGAACTCAAATTTTGACTTGATTCCTTTTTTTGGGTATTTTTATCTTTGGAACCTACTGGTTTACCACGCTTCTGACGTGTTCCAATTCATTAATTAATGACAACATGTTGTGTAAGGATATCGATCTTTGATTGAAAATTTGCAGTTGCTATATGTGATTTAGTTACTTTCTTTGCATCTACAAATGCATCTCGTAAGTTCTTTTCTATAGTTTGCAAATGAATTATTTTATGAACTTCAAATTCACATTAATCTCTACGAGAATCTAAATGAAACAATAATGATACATTCCATGTAATTTCATTTTCCAACTTTTTAATTCCCCCCTAATGTTGGAAAACTTGTCTTATTAAAATGACAATTAGCAAATAGTGCAATAAGCACATCACCTGTCAGGGTTTCAATATAGTTAATAAATGATGGGGAATCAAATCCAACATTTATTGCTATCCTCCTTTGAGGACCTATCTTAGTACCTTGTGGTGGAGCAATTGGAACGTATACTGCATATCCAAAAAATCTAAAATGAGAAATATTTGGCTTATTGTCATATGTTAATTGTAATGACGAGTACTTATGATATGCTGCTGGCCTAATATGCACAAGTGAGACAACCTTCAAAATAACATGTTCCCATACAGATGTAGGAAGTTTAGCTCTCATAAGCAAAGGTCTAGCAATTAATTGCAGACGTTTTATAAATGATTCGACTAAACCATTTCGTGTATGATTATGAGCTATAGGATGTTCAACATTTATCCCAATAGATAGACAATAATTATCAAATGTTTGGGAAGTAAATTCACCAACATTATCAAGTTGAATATTCTTAATTATAAAATCAAGAAACTGAACTCTTAACTTAATTATATGAGCAAGTAATTTTGTAAATTCAAGTTTTCGACTTGATAATAAGCACACATGCAATCATTAAGACCATAAAATACTTAAATGGTCCACTTGGTGGGTTAATCGGTCTACAAATATCACCATGAATTCATTCAAAAAATGTAGGTGATTTGATTCCTACTTTAGCTAGTGATGGTTTAATTATTAATTTTCCTTTAGAGCAAGCATCACATGATAATTCATTAGATTGAAGAATCTTATGGTTCTTTAATAGATGTTCATGTGAATTTTCAATAATTCTTCTCATCATTATGGATCCCAGATGACCCAATCGATTATGCCAAATTGCAAATATGTCTGGATTCATGCACTTTAAGTTCATTGTTGCATATGTTTCAATTACTCGTATATGAGTGTAATATAATCCAAAAGATAAAGCATACAACCTTTCTAGTATATGTTTTTCTTTTGAGAAAATAGATATAATATAAAGATATTCTATTCCATTCTTTCTATCAATCTCAATATGATAACCATTGAAACGAATATCTTTAAAACTCAATAGATTTCTCTTTGATTGACTAGGAAACAATGCATTACCAGTTATGAATTTTGTTCCTCTAGGCAAAATAATATTTCTTGTCCAAACCCTTCAATCAACTGGTTTGTAAAACTTGATATTGTACTGACTTTTGCTTCTAGCATTGTCAGTTTGGAAAAATATTTTTTATTTGTAAGTATTATGTGTGGTGGCACTATCTACCAGACACAAATCTTCTTTGTTCATTTCTAAATCACCCAACGTATGAAAATGATTGATATTTCTTCATTTTTAAAGGAAATAATAACAATAAGTAAAACTTAATTGTATATTAATAAAAACAAAATATGAAGAAAGATAACAAAACAACAATATTATTCTAGGTAGTTTCAAAGTCAAAAGAAACACTTGTTGTTTCATTAATTGTGTTAATTAACTCTTCAGGAGTTTCAAAGAAATATGTCACATCTAAATTAGTCATGTTGGATGGATTAATTATTATCTTGATAGGCACAATTTGCTTCTTCATTTTTCCCTTTTTTCTTCTCTGAGGAAGCTTGATATAGGTCAACTTAGTGTTTCGATGTACATCAAATACGTGACCAATGTCTAGTCATTCCAGATTGTTAGCATATTTCTTCATCACTTTTTGAATTCTTATTTTGTGGAGCTTTTCCTTTATGATTATCGTTCCGTGTGGTTCTTTTGAATTTTGGATTATAAGAACAACCACCTCAAAAATAATAATTGTTTCTTCCTTTTTCACGGTCTCTACCTCGACCACGTCCACAACCTCGTCCACTATTAAAATTCACAACTTTGGCTTTGGGGAATAATGATGTTGTTCTAGTTGGTCGGGATTCATGATTTTTTATCAACAACTTTCTCGGCAAAAAGAAGATATGAGACGAGTTTAGAATATTTTGTAAAAATTTTCTCTTAATATTGCTGCTGTAGGAGCATATTCGAGATATGAAAAGTAGAAAATATCTTTTCCAACATGTCCATATCAGTAATTTTCTCTCCACATAACAACAATTTTGAACTAATTCTGAATAATTTAGAATTGTAATCACTTACTGATTTAAAATCTTGTAGCCTCAGATGTATCCGATCATAACGAGCTTGAGGAAGATGAACTAATTTTAAATGATTGTACTTTTCTTTCAATTTATTCCACAACGTAAGAGGATCTTTCACAGTCAAATATTTCAATTTTAAATCATCATGAATGTGATGTTGTAGGAAAATCATGGCTTTTGCTTTCTCTTAACTGGTTGTTGTATTCCCTTCTTTAATTGTATTTCTCATATTTATGGCGTCTAGATGCATTTCAGCATCAAGAACCCATGATAAATAATTGCTACTGTTAATGTGAAGAGCCGTTAAAATTTGTCATGGTAATTCTATCATAAAATATTAGAATTATATTAGGAATATAATATATATTAAATATGCAAAATAACATTTATTTTATTAAATTATAACAAGTAGGGGAAAATTGACATACCGTTGACCTAACTTCGCCGGAGGAGGCATCTGGAGCATGTGCGGATAACGTGTTGCGAATAACAGAGACAACCGAAATATGGAAATCAAGGAAATATAATATAACAATAAAAATATAATATAATATATATAATATAAATAAAGAAATAATAATAAAGAAATTAAGGAATTAATTTTTGTTATGCATCTATGAGTTTGTAGTTAATTTTGACGTGTTAGAGATATAGCAACCCCTATCATAACCTCTTCATAGTATCTCAGGAATTAACAATTTGGTTTAAGATTTTAACAACTTTATTTAATTTTTTTAATTTTAAAATAATCATATTATTATTTTTTAGTTGCTGAATCTCAACCCTTAATAATTTTGAAATTAAAATTAGTTTTCATATTAGATCTTAATTTATTTTTTAAATTTGAATTTTTAACTTATAGTCAATTTATCTTCATCTCGTCAACTGAACAATCTATTTTCATGAACCCTAAGCTTTTAAGAGTCTTGTTCAATGGTAGATGTGATGCAAACAACCGTTATTCTAATTTCCATTTGATTGAAGTGTATGTCCCTCTAAACATATCTTTCAACCAACTTGTTTATCTAATTCAATCTAATCTCTTTCCCTCCTATGAATATTTAGTTTACTGAATTACAATGTGTTGGAATTTATGTTATAAAAAACTCGAAGTTTGTAATCATATTATATAGAATAAAGGTGTTATTTAGAAATTGAATATTATTATCTTAAATCCAATAAACTAAGTCCTGAGGCTATTTTTGAGTAAACTTGCACTTTATGTAAAGACATAAATGTGGATTAAGTTCAAGTATATAGTTTAAATAGTCTATAGTATATGAAAAAAGGTTGGGCACCTTATTTAAAGAAACCCACTTTATAGTTAGTAAAAACGAGGTGATCATGAATCGTTCATGTAGACACATGAAATTTGGAGCATCCAATGTAAAGTGTTGACATAAGACTGAACCATGAAGTAGTCACTTTAACGTTATAACGTCGTTTATTGTTTAAAATTGACTATCTCGATTATTGATGACCTAGGTAACTTAATCTTAATCCTGAGCTAACTACGAACTCCTGTCTACATGAGATTATCCTTAGATCTACATAGGTGAGGGTGGCTCATTAGCATTGGCCTAATAAGCCTCCCATTTCACGGGTAAGATCACGTGAATAGCTGGGGAAATAAGGTGTAAGACAAAATTTAATCCTACCCGTTTCGGGTTAGTAGATAGGTTGTTTCCTTAAGGACGGAATCCAAATCTTGAACAAGGGGCCACACCCTTTCATTGGCACAAGAGGGATTTAGTTTATAGGTTGGATCTTAAACAAATTGTTCAATAATGGATTAATGGGACATAAGGAGCAAGATGTAGTCTTGGGGGTAAAATGGTATTTTGACCCAGCCAAGTTTACGAACAACCTGTGAAGGATTAACTTATTGATCATGGTAATACCAAATGAACACAAATATACCTATAGTGAGGGAAGTGCAACTACGGAACTTTAATGGAATGATCTATTTGTTAACGAATGTTGATTATAGCTAACGAATGTTGATTAGGTCGGTCTAAAAGAGTTTAGCCAGTTAATCACCGATCGTTGGAGTCCATGATGTATAGGTTCATTAGGTTTCCCTGCTAGCTCATATGGAACAAACCTAGAACAGTATGATGGAATGAGTCGAATTGTTCGAATTAGGGGAGGAGATCGAAATCGACAAGTATATATGATATAGCCGTCGAATTTCAGATGAAAGATAGAGATTTATCTTTAAATGGGATTTAAATATTAAAAAAATGAATGTGGATTCATACAAGAAAGTTTAGAAATATTGGAAATTGTCAAAGTTGTAAAAAGTCAAAATGTTGACATTTTAACGTTAAAAAGTAAAACTTTAACCGAAAATATATTCAAATATGATTTGAATCTTGAGAAGATAAATGTGGATTCATGTTCGAGACGTCAAAATTAGTCAAGACGAACAAAAATTATGAAAAGTTAAAATGTTGACTTTTTGGTTTCAAAAGTCAAAGTATAACTTTGACCAAATGACAATTTTACCCTTTGACCAAAGTTAATAGAAAAATCCAGCATTTTGTTGAATAATCTCACTAACTACAGTGAGTTATGTATTAGCACACTATGAAGATGTTAAGCCCACTAATAGTCAGTGAGTTATTTGTTGTTCGCCCATGAGCTTGCATGCACATGTAACATTGCATGTAAATTCTCTATAAATTGGGCTCTTGAGGCCTTTTGGAAAAGGTTGACTTTGTTAAAAATAATTTGGGTTGCTGGATTTTCCAATTATATTTTCTAAAACCAAAACTAAAACCTAACTCTTTTCCATATATAATTTTCATCTTCTTTCTCTCTCTCTCTCTCGATTTCCTTCATTCAACGAGTCCCACAAACCAATTTTGAGTCTGAAAGATAGTAGATCAACCTTACTGGTGGTCCAAGAATCAATTGGAGCTTCGAATGTAAGCTTTTTTAAGAAAAACCTTAATTTCAAACTTTTTTCATTTAGGGTTTCTTGTTAATCAATTGCAATTATGGTAGAATCTTAATCTTTTTTCTACCATGCATGTTTAATCTCTATCACATTGTAGCATGATGGTTGCAACAATCCTAATGTTATTACTATTGTCAAAGAAAAATATGTGTTGTGGTTATTGTCCCTTGTTGTATGTTGAAATGAGAGTTGACGTTTAAATGCTGAAGATAGAATGTTATGATTTGGAGATTTAGTAGCTTGAAGATGGAATTTTGGTAATTTTGGTTTGAAGATGCAAGGTCACAGATGAGTTTCATTGGTTTAAAGGTGAAATTTATGTTTGAAAATAGGACATTAGAGTTTGCAGAACGTCAGCTCGAAGATGAAGGGAACTGACTTTTATGTTATTAAGATGGAATGGTGAGTTTGTGAAGAACAATATATTGAGCATGTGAAGAACTATAAACTACAAGAAAACGGATAACTCCCAACGCATTTTCAAAGGTCAGGAAATAGCATCTTCACCGATGTCGTTAGCTGTGTGTTGGGGGGATACACTTATTCATGAAGTTGCATTCACGACGTCGAAAGTAGACACCCAATGCCCGATGTCGTACATGTCGATAGTTGGGAAAAGAAAATAATTAAATAATAATTTCTTTTTTCTCGACACCAAGCATACACACGTTAGGAACGGGGGTGGCTATTGCCAATGTATACGTTTACTCCGTCGGAGAAATGGAAATTATTATTTCATTATTTTCTTTTCCCCAACACCATTCATATATATGTCGAAAATTAGATGGCTACTCTCGACGTATACGTTTACCACATTTGGGAAAAAGAAACAATTAAATAATTAGTCGGCTTTTTCCTGACTCATGAGCTCATTGAAGAGCAAGGTTAGCCAGTGGGACGTGATGAGCTATTTAAAGAAACACATGCAAATAGAAGTGGCCAATTCATTTTACAGGCGGCCACGGATGCGCATGTAAGTTTATGGTTTATTGTCTTTTATTTTCTAGTTTAATTTGTGAGTTCATAACTTAAGACTTTGTGTGCAGAATCAAATACTGGAGCTCTAGTCCGCACCCACCCCACAAGGTTCTCAATCACTCTCCGGGGACGAGATATGCAAGATTATTTTGAGTAGATGATCGAGCTACTCAAAAGGTCTTGGTTAGGGCCTCAAGCCCATGTCCCGAAAAGTGGTAGCAGTTCTTCGACTTCATATTCGCAAGAAATGCACTATGGATAGGTTAACGAACTAAGAGCTAGCCTTGAGTGCTTGTAATCTAGGATTGAAGAACAAAGAAATGAGGTTACAGAAGCTAAATGATTGATTGAAGAACAATGAAGAATGTCGGAGATGCATGCCCCACAAATAGAATAAATGAAGAAGATAATTGAGGAAGGGACTCGGGCCCACATAGAACCTTGAACTTGCGATACATATTTTTGAACTTTTAAGTTGTTTAATTTGTTATGGGTGATGGATAAATTTACTTTCATGTCGTTGAAGGTGTGGACTTCTTCGAAGGTGGCGTACGGGCCGATGAAAGATAATGTATTTCTTTCTTTCTTATGTAATTGCTTCAAACAATATGTAATTGTTCGAATAGTTGGATTTATCTTCTAATTATATAAATGACAATTTGGTATTTTAATGATTTTATTTAATTTTGTGTTTGTTGTGTTTGAGAGCTTTATTGAATTTAAATCGAATAGGAACTTAAAAAGTACCTCACGATAAAAAAATGTGAACATAATAATTGGAAAAAATAATTAAAATTATCTCTCGTCGCCTTTATGCATCGGGAATGAGAACCCTTCTCCCGATGTTGTAAGCATAGCGTCAGGGGAGCCATTCCCGACGCAGCGTTGGGTGTGCCTTTCTCCCTACTCTAGGATAGGCACGTTAAGAGTTAACTTTCACTAACGTGCTCCATCAATTGAGATTTCCAACGTCAGGAGTAAGGCATTCCTAATGCCTTTCCATTTGGGCATCGAATATTCCTCGCCCGACGCAGTACTCCCAACCTTCTTCCTGGCGTTGCTATATATATTGAGAGATCCTTTCCCAATGCCTTATAGTATATATGCCGACACTTTCCGACGTCAGGAGAGGCTTTATTTCTTGTAGTGGTATATTGAATATGAAGATGGAAGATTAAAGATAAAAGGTTAGAGGGTTGAAGATCGCGAGCTTAAAAAATGGAAGATGAAGGGTTGGAGATTGTGAGCTTGAAGATTGAGGCTTGGAGATCTCGTGCTTGAAGATGGAGAGTCTATGTTCGAGTGATTAGGCTCTAATGTCAGTTTTTATTAAAGTGTAATTATATATTCTATTAGTTGTAGAAAGTAGTTGATAGCCTATATAATGCTCATTGTCAATGCAGTTGTAATTATATCAAATATTTGCGCTTTTAATACTATAATTAATTGCTTGGACTTGATCCCCATTGCTTCGATTCATGCATTTATCAAACTATAATTAATTTCTAATTTTTATAACATCTTTTTTACAATCGTAACTTTTTTCCTAAGATTTCGGGATTCAACAGTTTGTTTGAATATTTAAACAAGTTTAGTAGTTTTTAATTTTCGAATCATAGACTATAACTACGACTTTGAAAAGTTCTTTTTAATTTTAAAATAACATATTATATTAATTATCATATCTATTTGTTATGGACTTAGTTAATATTAACAATATTTAAGGGCTATAATTAGTTGGCGTAAGCCTAATTTCAACGTCAATTAAAATCGTTATTTCCAATCGATAAGTTTGTTATGAATCTCGAGAGTTAATATTTGGAAATTAAAATGGGTTTTAGTAATAAATTTTAATTTTTGAATTTTGAATTCTAAACTCGTAGTCCAACTTCCTTCATCCCTTTTACTCAACAATCTCTTATCATGATGTTAAATGTTTAAGAGCTTTATTCAATGGAAGATGAGATGAAAATAAGCATTACTAAGACTTTCATTTCAATGAATTTTGTACCTTTGTAGTTCTTTGTTGTAAGTTAGATCGAGAGTTGGCATTTACATGTTGAATATGGGATGTTACAGTTTGGAGATTTAGTAGCTTTTGAAGATAAAACTTTGGTAATTTTGGTTTGACGATGCAAGGTTACGGATAGAGTTTCAACGACTTGAAGATGAAAGTTCTATTTGAAACTGGAATGTTGGGGTTTTCAAACTGTCAACTCAAAGATAAAGAAACATATATTTATGTTATGAAGATGGAATGGTGAGTTTGTGAAGAATTGTATATTGAGCTTGAAGATGGAAATTGAAGGCTTGTAGATTGCGTGCTTGAAGATGAAGGTCGACTTGGTTGGTGAGATTGTGTGATTCATTAAGCTCTATTTTTCCCTTAAGAGACAAAGAAGATGGAACTTAAATTTATAACTTTGTTCTTCCAAGTGAGGGTTTTCATGCTTCAACCACAAATGTTTGAGAATGCTGGATATATGCTTGAAGATTGAAGATTGAAAGATGGATATGAGCATTTGGGTGCTTCATGATGGAATTGTAACATGAAGGTGAAAATCCAAGATGAAAATGCAGAATGAAGTTGAAGATGGAACTGTAACTTCAAATGTTATAAAATAGTAAACAAATCAATAAATGTACTTTATGTAGATACTCCAGTTAATAATTGAAGATATAGCAAAAGGTATAAGTAAAAGCAGTAGAAACACAAGACATTCTTAACCCAGTTCGATGACATAACATTTATGTTTGGGAGGCCCTTAACCCTGATTTGCTCTTGAAATTAAACTTGTTTCTTGTCCTTTTTGGCTCATGATTTCTTCATGAAAGTTTTATAAAATATAATATGCTTTCCAACCTCACCAAATAAAGCTTGTAACTCATTCTATACAATCCAAAAAATTCAAAACACCAGATCCTTCACAAATTCGCACAGCAAATTGTGACCTAATTGCCTCTTTAAAAATCATTAATCTAACATAAGAATTTGCTCAACCTTCCTTCACTAAACTTTCTAGAAATTGAATAAACTTTCAAACAAAATAAACTTCATCTTTCAATTCCTTCTAAGCAATACAAACCAACTAAAAAACTAGAGAATGTCTATGTGAATTCAATCTGTCAAGAGAAAAGACTTGAGCTTGTAGTCTCTTTATCTTTTTCAACCTTCAAGCTACAGAATCTCTGCTTCCAATCTTCTCAAACCCTCCCTCAACATAGCTCTAAATTTCATGATCAAAGAGATGGAAAATGGAAGGAGAAAAGCTCGGGCAGTGGAGATGAATCAAAGCAAAAAAATTGAACCGAAAGCTTTAATTCCCCTTCTCTCTCTTCTTCTTTTATTCTCTTTTATTTACATCATTATCTTTTTTTTAATTACTTAAAAAATATATACAAATAATATAATAATTATTTCCATTTTACTTTTCTTTTTCTTTAAAAAAAAATAAAAAAAATTGATTAACAAACCTTAACCCGTATCCTTTGCATTTTTCTTCAACAACTTAAATCTAACTTCCTATAATATATGACAATAGCAAAGAATCCAAGGAAAATCTTGGTTTTACAACGAAAACACGCTAGCCTAAGTAGAAGACAAATTTCTTCAAGACGAACAACAGGTGCAAAAGTTTCCCCGAGCTCGATTCTCTCAATCTGAGCATACCCCTGAGCAATAAGACATGCTCTTTTTCTGGTGACATACCCTTGCTCACCAGTCTTGTTCTTAAATATGCATTTTGTACCAATTATGTTGGCATGTGAAGGTTTTGGAGTCGTTTCCCAAACCTTGTTTCTGTTAAATTAGAGAAGTTCTTCTTACATAGTTGCAATTCGCTGATCATCTTTCAAAGCTTCAACAACATTTGTAGGTTCAAGAGAGGACGTAAAACAAACATTTGCAATCATGTTTGTCCTTCTTGTAGGTAGTAACTCCATTACTAATTTCTCGAATAATGTTACTAGTTGGGTGATTTTTCATGACATGGGCAAAAGGAGCAAGACCTTGTGCATTAGGAGAAAGTAAGAGATTCAAGCCATCATTAATTATTTTTGAAATAACGTCTAAATTAGTGATGTCATCCTTCTTAGAGTTATTACAAGATGTTGAAATAGTAGGAACAATTAAGGAGTATTTCTCTGGTGAAGAACAATATGAACTAATGGATTTATCTGAAGTTGTAGAATTCATATAGGGCTTTATTTAATCATCATCATCATTTATCTTCTCACCAGTCACTTCAGTCATGAACAACAATATTATAGATTCTAGAACTATTTTTGTTTGTTTGTTAAAGACCCGAAAGGCTCTACTATTGGAGGAATATCCGATAAAGATCCCATCATCATACTTAGAATCCCATTTTCGATGAAATTCTCCGTCCTTAAGGATATGACACTTCCTTTCTAAGATATGGAAATATTTGACGTTTGGTTTGTAACCCTTCCATAGATAGTAATTACTTAATACAATTTCGAGACAAAGAGAAATTTGATTATGTATATGCCAAGTTGTATTTAAGGCTTCTGCCTAGAAATATAAAGGAAAAGATTTAGCATGCAGTATAACTCGAGCCATTTCTTGAAGGTAACGATTCTTTCTTTCAAAAACTCCATTTTGCTGAGGAGTCAAAGGGGTAGAAAATTCATGGAAGATTCTTTCATTTTGACAGAACTCTTCAGAAACAGAATTTCAAATTCTCTACCATGATCACTTCTAATTCGACGAACACTCTTGGCTTGTTCTTTCTGAAGTTGAAGACATAGAGTTCAAAAAACCTTAAATGTATTAGATTTTTCTCTAATGAATCTCACCCAAGTATACTTAGAGAAGTCGTCAACTATAAGAAAGGCGTACCTTTTTTCCCCAAGAATCTCAATTTGTATAGGACCTGTTAGATCCAAATAAAGAAGTTCCAACACCTGATCTGTATAACATTGATCTCTAGATTTGTGAACGCTTTCACTTGTTCCTTAGTAAGACATTCAGAACATTGGATATCAATAGATTGTTTTAACAATGGTACCCTTTGAACTACTTCTGCTTTGAGAATTTTGCAAATCTTAGAGAGACTAATATGCCCAAGACGTTTATGCCATAAAACAACTTCATCGAACTTAGACAAGTTACACATAAGGTTCTTAAGATCATTATCCCATTGGTAAAAATTATCTATTAGATGAGTGCCAGTCATTATAATACATTTCTTCTAATCCAGAACTTCACACTTGTCTTTTGAAAAATTTACCAGAAACCCTAGATAAGACAACTAACTTATACTGATCAAGTTAATAAATAGCCCTTCTACAAGTCTGGCATCACTATGGACCGAAGCTCTAGATCTATTAATGTTCCCTCATCCAACAACTTTTCCTTTAACACCATCTCCAAAGGTAATCTGCCTAACACTGCATTCTCTTAAATTAGAAAAAACAGAGAATTACCAGTCATATGTCCAGAGTAGCCACTATCAAAATAACAGTCTTCAGTATTAGAAGGATGAACCGATGTAAAGCCAACATTACATTTATTATGATCTTTCTTTTCTTTGACTTGCCATTCAGATTTTGCAGAGAAAGATTAATTTGGAATATTTTTCCTATTATCACCATTGTCCAATTTTACCTCCCAAAACTTGTTGTAACCGTGAAACTTATAACAAAATGGCCTAATGTGACTTGATCTTTCACAGAAGTGGCAGGCCCATTTTTTTATGGTCTTCAAATTCATTTGGAAGTTACGTTCTTAGTCTCCTTGTTCTCAGAAGCACTATCTTGATCCTTGCTATCTAAAGCTCGACAAATACTATAGTCGCATTATAAATGATGAATTTCTTCTTGAATATCCAAGACCCTTTTTGTCGTTCTTGGTTTTCTCCCTACTCAAAAGATCATTTAGGCTGTGTGTTCCTCAAGAAAGTAGTCAGACTGATTTTGTCAGGGGGTCAAAATTGTTATGAACAATGCTACGTTCATCTTTTAAAGTCGTAGTAGTTGACATTAGACGATTATTGTCTTCCATAAGAGCTAGAATGCACTCTTTTTATTATTTTAGAACCTCATGATCTTCTACCCATTTAGACAACAATTCATCAATCTTGGGTAGAGATGATTTTGCTTCCCTTTTTCCAGATGACAATGATAATTCATTCTCAGAACCAATATAATCTTTCTTAGATACACAATTGATCAAGGCTTTGCCAAAATATTCACAATTGCTATATGAGGATGATTCAGCTTCATCAGACAAGGTAGCTACAAAACCTTTTTTCTTCCTTTTTAAATAGGTGGCACATTCTTCTTGATAGTGACTGAATCCTTCGCATTCATGGCATCTGAGGCTTTTATCACTTTCGAAAAAAATTGAGAATTATTTTTATCACCATCTCTATGCTTCAAAGATGATTAGGAACTAGTGGATCCAATTCCAGAAGAGCTGGATTTATTAAACTCTTTGTTTGAATGAGATCCATATCCTTTAAACTTTTTATAAAACTTGTTTTTAAACTTTGACAATAAGACAATTGTTTCTACTAAATTTTCATCTTGAGGACAATTTTGTCTAGATTTTATTATATCATCTCATACCCCTTGAAAAAAAATTCCACTTTTCTTCTTTGACACATTATCTTCAAGAGACAATACAAACATTCTTAAAAAGCCAAATAGTTCATCAAGCTTCATAGTGGTAATGTTATTGGCTTCCTCAATGGTTATGACCTTAATATTAAAACAAGACGGAAGTGATCACAAAAATTTTCTCACCAGTTTAGTGTTAGCAAGCTTTTCCCCAAGAGTAGAAGATTCATTTTCCAGATCCACATACATTAAACGCGGCCATAGTTTCATCTTCAGACATCCTAAGGGCTTCAAATTTAGATGATAAGATCTGAGGGCAAGATAGTTTAACCTTAGACGTCCCTTCATAAGCAACTTCCAAAATACTCCACGCTTCTTTAGCTGATGTACATGTATTAATCAGCCTAAACACATTCTAGTCAACACCATTAAAAATAACATTTAACGCTTGAGAGTTTCCAAGAGACGCTTCACCCTCTTCTTTAGTCCACGAGATCTCTAGTTCTAGGGCGACTTTCCCATCCGCATCTTTCGTTGGAGGATGTTCAATCCAAAAATAACTTCTTTCCAACACTTACTAACAATTGATTTTAAGAAGGCTAACATCCTTGCTTTCTAGTATGCATAGTTTGCTCCATCCAAAATAAGAGGTCGTGTTGTTAACGCTTCTTCACGCATAGAATCCATTGATCGCAAATAACCCGCTCCGATACCAAATGATAAAATAGTGAACAAGTTAACAAATGTACTTGGAGTAGATACTCCATAACTGAAGATACGGCAAACGGATCAGTAAGTAAAAGTAGGAGGAACACAAGACATTCTTAACCTAGTTCGATGACATAGTATTTACATCTAGGGGGTCCTTGACACGAGATCTTAGATTTTGTATACTTTGAAATATGAATCATAATAACATCCTCATGATCATAAGGACAAAATATACAACTCAAATTTATCATTATGTGTACTTACGTGATTTTATCTTACTAAAACAGTAACTCAATCACTAATATCTTTCAAACATAATATAAGTAAATAAAGATCTCCTTCTTAATCATGTATCTCATCAATCAGTAGATTAAGGTGTTTTTAATCTTCATCATTGTGAAGTTGGTCATCTTCTTTAAGCCGAAAGACCTTTTTCATACTAGGCATAAGAAAGATTAATTCCAGGCAATCGGTACAATAACTTACTTGTTATTTCGATTGCTTCACAAAATACGAACAATATTCCAATTTGATGCAATATTCCAATTTGATGCACGCACGCCAAGACACCAAAATGTAGATATAAATATATCATCAAGAATCTTCAAAATATGCACACCCAAAAATCCCCAAGAGAATCGAATAGTGAAATCTTCAAAAATAAATATTTTACTAAGATAATAATTATGTTTCCAATCTTCTATTAATAAAATAATAAATTTGCTTCAAATCTTCTGATATAATAAGTCTACTAAATCTGCCCCGAAGATTTCCAAATCTAACAAAATAGAACTACAACTTGTAATAGGGAGGGTGGAAATTAGGGTTTGCCCCACTTCAAGGTGAAAAAATTAGGGTTTGCCCCACTTCAAGGTGAAAAAATTAGGGTTTGCCCACTTGAAGAAAACGAAATGGAATTGTGTACCTTGAAGATTGAATGTGTAACATGGAGACTTTGTGATGGATAATGGAAGATGGAGAATCGAAAAAGAAAAATGAAAAATGTAGATGACTGCAAGAGTGCTAGAAAATGAAGACGAAGGGTTCTGAGTTTGATTAGAGAAGTATGTAGGGACAGATGCGGATGGGAAATTCGCCCTAGAACTATCTTTTCGATGTGGATGGGAAAGTCGCCTAATAACATTTTTGTTTGTATTTTTGTTGTGTTGTTTCGTAAAATGAACACCATGGCCGAGAGGCATAAAGTTGTTTGTATTAAAACAATGCATTTCTTCTTCCATTCTCCCATATTTTCTTTTTTTTCATGTTTAATCTGTTTGGTTAGCTAATTAGTAATAAATTGTATTTTTGATATTTAGAGAATCAGAATGGATGTACTATGAGTTTTGCTAAGTTAAATGCGAATATATTAACATTGTGCATTCGAGAGAAGATCAATAATATAGATCGTAATTACTTGACAAGTGAGAACCGCATTTAGCTAAGCGAGTGACGAGAAGATTGTATACTATAAGAAATCGAAGTTTTACTAACGCACAAAACAACGTCGGAGGATGAAACATCGGGACAAACAGCTATTCTCAACGTCGGGATCCATACGTCGGGAAATGGAAAAATCATTATTTTAATATCATTTTTGCCCGACATGTCATGAAAACCATTGAGAAAAAAGAAGCTAGTCTCGCTTATCGAACGACGTCGGAAATACGAACGCTGTTTTCAATGGGTTAGACAGGACATCAAGATAAATTTGAACATTTATTATGTGTCAGAGCAAGATCTCCAACGCTCCATGCATGATGTCGAAAATAGGAATATAGTTCCCAATGGGTTGCACGAGACGTCAAGATAATCTTAAACATTAATTATGTGTCAGAGCAAAATCCCCGACAACATGCATGGAACATCGGGAATGGTTCACTTACTCTCGATGACATTAGTGATTCGTTGAGACTTTATCTAACTACTTTAGACAAATAGATAACGACATCAGAAGTTTCCCTATATATTTCGAGACAGGATTGAAATTTTGAAGTTCCGGTCCGCATCTTCTCCTTTGTTCTTCTTCGTTCTTCCATCCTCATAAGTTTCATTGTCTCTATCACATAGAAACATCATTGGAGATCTGCATCTTGATCGGTCTTCAGTGCATGTCGTTCATCCGTTGTCCATTGTGCATCTCCCTTACCGTCGTTCTTCCATTTTCGATAAATTTCAAACTATTTTAATTAATTTCTTTAGATGTAGGAACTGGTGATTTTCTTATTCCTTTCTAATATATAAATTTTATCTCTTCTCTTATTCTTACCAAAGCCCAATGATTAGATCATTATGTTCATATTAGTTTAATAAACATATATATTTGCATTGCCCCATCATTCTTTACTTCTTTAGCATGCTTTTAAGATATTTCAATTATGAACATTGAGGACATTGCAAATATGGAGATTGGATTCTGTTGTATGTATGTCAATGCTATTGTATGTATGTCGATGCTGTTGTATGTATGTTGATGCTGTTGAATGTATATTGATGCTGTTAAATGTATATTGATGTTGTTAAATGTATATTGATGCTTTTGAATATATGTTGATGGTTGTTCTGTTGTATGTATGTTAATGCTTTTGAATATATGTTGATGGTTGTTCTGTTGTATGTATGCTAATGCTTTTGAATGTATGTTGATGGTTGTTATGTTGTATGTATGTTGATGCTTTTGAATGTATATTGATGGTTGTTTATTTATTTCCTACAAATGTATGTTTTGTTGTATGTATAGTGTATCTATTTTTTATATTAAACTTGTTTTGTATCTAGCATTATGTGAAATGGAGGAACTCAAACAGAGAAAGGGAAGTTGAACATTATTTTATGTAGTTTGATCATAGAGACATGAGCAGCATGTGTAAAGAGGGTAATAGAACATTATTACAAGCTGGGTTCGAAGAAATACAAGTTTGCATGAAACAGAAAACGAACCTTAACTCTGGTGGTTTAGAAAATTCATTCGAAAGAGAGGATTAGAAAATTACAAGATCGAGAACTGAACAGGTAAATCATAGAAAGTCCTTTACTTGCATATTAGGTAATATGCAAGTGAGAAACTTTCTATGGCTTACTTGTTCGGTTCTCGCTCTTGTCATTTTCTACTTCTCTCTTCCAAATCAATTTTCAAGAACCACCAGAGTAAGGGTTCTTTCTGTTTGAAGCAACCTCATGTTTCTCTCGACACAACTCGTAATAATGTTCCATTTTTCTCTTTGCACATCATGCCCATGTCCCTATGATCATACTAGCTATAGTGATGTTGAGGCAACGTGCAGAAGATGAGAAACTAGCGTCGGCACTTTGAATTACGTTTAAGTTTTCATTTTTACTTTGTATTATTGATGTAATTTATATTTGAACTACCTAGAACGTGTACTTTTTTAATATTTCAATTAATAATAAATTACACTTGGTATTTTTGTAATTATTTTCAATTTTAAGTTAATTCTAATTCAATTTAGAATTTTAATATTTTTTAAAGTTTACATTAACTAATAAAAGTTAGAAGTAAATTAATTTTTTGATAATTAAAAAAATTAAATTTGATTGCACTCTTAATATCGCGTACTAGACAACGCCGACAAACACGGCAACGTCGGCAGTGAGGTATTTGCTACGCTGTTAACATGCGTCTGTAGTTTCGCACTTCTGACATATTGATCATGTCGGCAAAGAGTGTATCGGTAGTAATCTTTGCCAACGTAGTCTCGTTCTCACGTTGGGAGAGGCAACGTCGATGCATTTCTCACGACGTCCTTGTTAATGTCGGTTTCAACATCAATGTAGCTTCTATCGATGTATTTCGATATTATGCCAATGCAGAGCTGCGTCGGCATACCCCCTCCTTCTTGTAGTGGTAGTAATATGATCTTATCGCCAAACTCATCCTTTACATACATTATCGAGAGGATACTGTGTGGCAATAGCACTGAGAGGTTGCCCGCTATAATTAAGGATAAGTTACTAATAGAACATTTAAGATGACCAGATACAAATCATAGCTTAATTTTATGTATTTGCATCCCGAAAGGCAAGCAAGTATGGCAAAAGCGTTGAGAGGTTGCTTGCCCTAATTCTTAGTTAATACATGCTTTATATTTCCTTGAAGTATTAAAGTATAAAGTATTGCATTTAGATAAATAAATTGTTCCTTCCTCGCCATGCTTATAATGAGTTCATATTCTATTGATCCATCTTGCATGCTTACCTTGCACCGCCAAGCGTGATAGTGTAAATAGTTAGGATAATTAGTATAATGTTCATAACTATATTGTATAGCTTCTACCACATGATATAGTACGTGATAGGATAAATTAGAAACTTAAATTCCTTATAGTAGGCCCTGGACTTACCAAGAAACCTCTCTTCGCTTATACTTGGGCGATAGATAGGAAAACTTGCACAATAACGTTTTTTTTTTCTTCAATTTAACAACAGATGAATAGAAGTGCACCTTTTATCGCATTACCCTATTTAGTCACTTGATAGTTGCTCATTTAGAGCCCCTCATGTTAAATCTACAAGCATAATATTTGTAAAAATGTAACGTATAAACAAACAAGCAAGTTTTTGCCGCTATTGCTGAGGAATTTCAAGTTTTCCTATTTAAGTTAATTGTGTGGTAAATTATGCAGAAGTTCTATTTCAGCTAAATTACGTCCTTTAGTCGAAAATTTCGTGAATAAGTTTATGAGTGAAGACGAACAACCTAAATTTCAACTTGACCCTAAAATTGAGTGAACATTTCAGAGAAATCGCAGAGAAAGACAGAGGCAAAATTGTGCAAATATGAAGAATCAAAATAACAATAATAATCTTGCCAATCAAAATGTCCCTGTGTAGAACCCGACATATTTAGCCTATGATCTGGATCGCCCTATCGAATCATATGCATCATCGAACCTTTATGACTTAAATCTAGATACCACGTATCCAGTGTTTACAAAAAAAGGTTCCAGATCAAACCGGTAATGCTCCAATTGATCCAAAATGCTTGACTATTTGGGGGATAGCTAGCGAAAATCCCCATGAGCATATTAGAAATTCTTATTCTATTTGCGCTTTGCTCAACATGCTAGGAATATCTTGAGACGAGCTGCGTTTAGCGTTATTCCCGCTAGTATTGCACGACAAAGTAAAACAATGGGCAAACTCCTTGTAAGAAGGGGAAGATACAACTTGGGATAACTTGATCGAAACGTTCATGAAGTTCTTCCTGTACTTAAGAAGTTAGAGAAAAGTATATTTCTCATTATTTTGATTCAAAGTAAAGTTACATATATATAAAGAACAAAGGAATCCTAAACTATATGTACAATTACGATAATGGGCATATAAATATATATATATATATATATATCATAACACTCCCCCTCAAGCTGGAGCAAATATACCGATCATGTCCAGCTTGTTGCACAGATAGCTTATCCTTACTGCATTTATAACTTTGGTCAGAACATCTCCCAATTGTTCTTCAGTCTTCACATATCCTATGGACACCAACCCATCTTGGATTTTCTCATGAATGAAGTGACAATCCACCTCAATATGTTTAGTTCGTTCATGAAATACTGGATTAGATGCAATGTGAAGTGCAACTTGATTATCATATCATAATTTAGTTGGCACTATAATACTGAAGTCTATCTCAAACAATAGTTGGTGAATTCATACTATTTCGCATACAAATTATGCCATAGCTCTATAATCTGACTCCACACTAAAACGAGAAACAACATTTTATTTCTTACTTTTCCATGATACCAAGTTTTTGCCTACGAAGACATAATATCCAAAGGTTGTTCTCCTATCGTCTTAAGATCCCATCCAATTAGCATCAGGAAAACATTCAACTCTTGTATGTCCATGATCTTTGTATAAGATCCCACTTCCATGAGTAGCTTTCAAATAACATAGAATCTTCTTTACTGTAGCCCAATGATCTAATGTAGGGGAAGACATGAATTGACTTACCACACTTATAGAATAAGTAATGTCTGGTCGAGTCACTGTTAAAAAGTTCAGCTTCCCAACTAATCTCCTATATCTCTCAGGATCTTTACATAATTGTTCTTCTTTAACAAGTTCCTGATTCGGCATCATCGGAGTACCACTTGGTTTGGCTCCAAATTTTCCTGTCTCAAACAACAAATCAAGTACATATTTTCATTGAGACAAATAAATACCTTTCTTACTTCTCATCACTTCAATGCTAAAAAAATATTTCAATTCACCCAAATCTTTCGTATAAACTGACCCTAAAGGAAAGTTCTGAGAGATGAAATACCTGATGCATCATTTCCAGTGATAACAATATCACTACAACTAGTAAAACTACACCATTATCAGATTGATGATAGATAACAAAATGATTAGGTGTACTCTTCTACATATCAAAGCGTAACTTTCCAAACCACGTTCGTGGACTCTATTTCAAACCATACAAAGATTTTCAAAGGCGACATACTTTATTACTCTCCTCCTGAGTGACAAACCCAGGTGGTTCCTTCATATAAACTTCCTCTTGAAGATCGCCATGCAGAAAAACATTCTTAATGTCAAGTTCATGTAGAGGTCAGTTTGAGTAGCAGCCATGGAAAGAAATAGGCAAATGAAAGTTAATTTGGAAACTGGAGAAAATGTATCTGAATAATCAATTCCATAGGTTTGAGTATAACCTTTGGCAACAAGACGAGCTTTCAATTGAGCCATTGTTCCATCAAGATTCACTTTAACAGAAAACACCCATTTACAACCAATGGCCTTCTTTCCTACAGGACGAGATACCAAATCCCAAGTACCATTATCATCACTACTATAGAAATTGGATTACTTGACATTAATATAGTGTCAAGTAAACCTTTACTTGATGTTTTTAAAAGCGTCAATTAATCAATTGTCAAGTATAGTAAGATTACTTGACACTAAAAAAATATCAAGTATACGTTTACTTGACACTGTATTAAAGTCAAGTAATCCATCGCACTTGACACTTTTTATGTGTCAAGTAAGGTCGTATACTAGATGTCTTTTACGTGTCAAGTAAAATGTTATACTTGACGCTTTTAGCACGTCAAGTAAGATCGTATACTTGACATTATTTACACGTCAAGTAAGATAATATACTTGACACTATTTATATATCAAGTAAAATTGTATAGTTGACACTATTTATATATCAAGTAAAATTGTATAGTTGACACTATTTATCTGTCAAGTAAAATAGTATATTTGATTCAAGTAAGATAGTATCCTTGACATATATTTAACGTTATGTATACTATTTATTAATATATTAAATATACAAATTTCCCATTGTCTATTTTCTGCATTACGTACATTCGTTTCAATAAAACATATCCATCAACAAAATAAACTTTCAAACCAGTAGTTACACAAAAAAAAAAGACAAATAATTTAGTATAATAAGTAAACCAACAATAATCTCATTCTTCTCAGCAATGTCATCAAGAATTACACAATTCCAATCCAAATATAGCCAACTAAAATTTCCTATTTGTGGCTATTCCAAAATCAACAATAATAATAGCTATCTTATATAACAAAAAACATGTGTTCTATACCAAAACTAAAGTATATCCTCTTACCCCTATTGCCTCATGTATATAACCATAATGGCTATGAACAAAAAATTTATACAAAAAAGGTTATGGGCATTCCCATATGTTAGCCATTTACAAAATTAAGAAGATCATATCTAGGTGTGTATCATATGTATGAGCTAAAAATTCAGTCCACTCCACTCGTACTTCATCCAATTTATGTTGTGAGTATGAGATTCTAGTATCAATCTATAAAACATAAAAAGTTGAGTAAACACTTTGTTAAAAATAAAAATTAGTCGTATTATACTATTTATAACGTTACAACATCAGTAGTTTAAAAACATATCACATAAGTAATAATGTTTGTGTCCTTACTCAAGATTTCGCGCATGTATCTCATGACATAATATCCACATTCAACCGTACCTACTTGTAAAGGAGACTATAAAAAAACCAAATAATAATGCATATTAGATTATGTGCAAAATTAAGTTGTAAATAATTTTATAAATATATTTACCTTTACCGCTTTCCAAAATGTTGTTTTTCTGGGTTTTTTTTTTAAATTCTTCTGAGATTGGAAAAATCGTCAAGGCCATACATTTCCCAAAGTATAGTATAAATCAAATTAAACTAATTTTTTTACCGACTGAAAAAAAGAAACATAAACAAAGTTAGGTTACATATTCGTTATGTATTTGATATCATCTCGGGAGCTTGTTCTCAACAAGTCAAGATGGTACACCACATCATCATATGCATTAATGACTACTAATGGCCAATGATCATTAATGAAAATATATATGCAAGTAATTAGTATTTTCGTACTAATGCAAGTTTGAATTGATAAAAATTATACTTACTTGGGATTATAAGGAGCAACAAGCAATTGATCATGTTCGAAAGTCATTAATCTACTACAAATGTTTCGAGCTCTAATCTCAGAGTACTATGGCCAGCTGAAATAAGAGATTGATCTACAGAAGCGTACTTTGAAACCTTCTTCAAATCAATAATGAGTGAGTATAAGTACCTATAATAAATTATTTGCACACATCAAATTATTACTAATTAAAAAGTGTGAATATATATATCATAAAGAAGTAACATTTACTAATGTAATATAAGCCACCATTGATAAAGTCTTCACTTTTTGCATGTTGCAAAAATCAATGACATCTTCTCGCAAAATGTAACTCTTTCGAGGTATACCAAATAGCTCAGGAGGTAGTTGAAAGAAAAAACAAGACCCGTCGACCATTACCCTTTTAGCATATCTGAGAATATACTTCAATTGTATTAGTAGATTGGATGGTTCACTAGTAACTTCCACCTCCTTTGTCATTAGCCTTAAAGCTTTTACCTAACACTTACTATCCTATTAAGACTCATGCAACTTACTATCCTATTAACAAACAAATTCCAGTCTAGCCTAAGTGTTCTAGTAGTAAGATCATTTACATCAAATTCAAAGCTCAGATTAACAAACAATTTACTCTTCGTCAAGGCTTAGAGTAGTCTTAAATCAAGGATCCTAACATAAAATATAAATGAACTAAACTTCAAACTTTACGATCTCAAACCAAAAGACAAAATTAACTGATAAAAACTCCTATTCACCATATCCAACACGTGGTTTGATCTAAAAACACTTCAAAACTTCAATCGAGCAACACAACCAAAATCTTACTTAAAATGGTCTCAAATTTAATTGGCAACATGGTTTCAACTTTTAAACATCTCTAAAAAATCACACCATGTATTAGAGCATGCCTTATTTCTTCAACATAACAAAAATCAATCAACATTTAAGTCAAACATCACATTCAAATGTAGATCAATAGCATCTCTATCATAGAATTTCGAAACAAACGTCACCCACATCACCAATAAGCCAAACAAATAGTAAATTAAGACAAACTATAAGTCACCAAAGAGTCCACTAACTAAGAACTATGAATGTAACGCCCCGAAGATCGAGGTAAATTTTAGTAAATCATGTGAATTTTCGGCAATTTAAGATTTTTGTAAAACGATCAAATAATAATATAATAGTAATTATATTATTATTATTAGGTATTTTATCATTTTAGTTTTTAATATTTATAACTTTTTTTCTTATTTATTTAATGTTAATACTAATATTATTATTTAATATTATTTTAATTATTTAATACTAATATTTATTATAAGTTATTATTATTTTTATTTAATATATATATTAATATTTATTATTATTATAATTATTTAATATTAGTATTTTATTATTAATAATAATTATTATTATTTAATTTATATATATATATATATTATTATTATTTAAAGAAAAAAAAAAAGGAAAAACCCTAGCCCCTCCCGCGCGCCGCCCCCCCCCCTCGATTTTTCCTTTCTTCTTCTTCTTCTTCTCCTTCCTTTCCCGACAGCCCATCTCTCCTCCTCTTCGGCTTCTCCCACGCCCGACGCCACCATTTCTTTCGCTTCTTCTTCTCTTAGGCTTCTTCACCCGACGAACACAGACGCCACCCGTACGCCTTCGACGACCGTCCATTTTTCTCCATCCGCACCTCACCGACGGGAAGCCACAGCGACAGTCGTCCCCGACCATTCTTCTTCTTGGTTCCGCGTGCACTGCCAGCCATCGGCCGTCTCTGCCTCGGTGGTGCGGCGTCGGCTGTCGTCATCCCAGCATCAACGTAAAGGCAAGCCATTCTGCCATCGCCGCCGCGTGTGCCGCCGCCGGGTAGTGTGGAAATTAAACCGGCTCCAAACCGGCTGTGTGGAGCCGAGCCAGCCGCGAGCCGCCAACAATCCCAGTCCGAGCCGAGTGATCCGCGTGAGCCGCGAGCCGAGTGAGCCGAGCCGCGAGCCGAGTGAGCCGAGCCGCGAGCCGAGTGAGCCGAGCCGCGAGCCGAATGAGCCGAGCTGCGAGCCGAGTGAGCCGAGCCGCGAGCCGAGTTGAGCCGAGCCACAAGCCGAGCCGAGCCGAGGCCAAGCCGAGCCGAGCCGAGGTGGAGCCGAGCCGAGCCGAGCCGAGCCGAACGCCTTCAAGCCGAGCCGAGCTCCTTGTTTCACCAAGCCACCTAAGCCTTCCTTCCCCCGCTCCGGGTCACGGTGAGTCTTCGGTAAGGATTGTTTTCGATGAATTCCTTAATGTTGCTACATCCGATTAGAGTTTGAATATTGGAATAAGATATGGCCCTACTTTTCCCCCTTGAAGGTAGTACAGAGTTGACGCTTGAGTTCTCGGGTCTCGCGGTAGGCTTGTTTGGAGATAGCTTTCCTTTCCTTGGGTAAGTCAACGGGTGTCGATTCGGACCTTTTAAAACGAATTCTACTAAAGTCATCAACTAAAACCTTCGTGTTTTCGTTTTAGGTTGAGCTGTTGAGCGTGGATTCGATCGAGGGGCATAACCGAGTATCAGGTAAGGGTTCTCCTACTTATGGACCTCGGGTCGAGGCCGGAAACGTAGTAATCCACAGGGGATTATACGTTAGTGACTATACTGAATAAGTGTATCTGTGTTGACTGTTAAGTACTGTTATTATGTTTCTGTCTGATGTAACTGAAGTGCAACCGCTAATTGTAGATTGAAATTTTAGATTGATGGACGATGATCATGGGATTAGACGGGGAAGGACAGTGAGTTCAGTTGGTTATTTAGCTGTTTGAGTCTTGGGGCTCTTCCATAATGGTATACGAATAGTTGGCGCGTATAGCAACAGAGGGTGTAACGATTTAAGCTTATACTACCTGGCCAGTAAAGCCTTTAGAGAAATTGTAAAATGATTGATGATTGTGATATGACTGTGGTAGACGATTTAGTATAGACCGAGGGGTAACGGTTAGCTTCATCTATGGGGTAGTGTGCCTTACGGATATGTGCATCCTTCGAGAGCACTAGACTGATATGTGTATCCTTCGGGAGCACTAGACTGATATGTGCATCCTTCGGGAGCACTAGACTGATAGGTGCATCCTTCGGGAGCACTAGACTGATGTGTGCATCCTTGGGGAGCACTAGACTGATATGTGCATCCTTCGGGAGCACTAGACTGATAGGTGCATCCTCCGGGAGCACTAGACTGATATGTGCATCCTTCGGGAGCACTGGACTGATATGTGCGTTCTACGGAACCACTAGACTGTTATGTAGGGCACCCCCGAATAGGAAGTTAACTGTTGTCCCCTAACGGGCCCAGTAGTGGGTCCCTTACTGGGTATGTTTATACTCACCCTTTTCTCTTCCTTAACTTTTCAGGTAAGGGCACAGCGAGGGGCAGACCGACGAGAGGCAGGAAGGACGCGTGAAGGCCATATGGACGCGTCTGGTTTTCTTATCGCTTCCGCTATGTATTTTGTCAGAATATTTGACTTGTGCTTTTGAACTGATGACTTGAGTTTTTATTTGAGACTTTTTATGATTGATTTAAAATAGGGCCCGAAACCGTCTTTTTGTAAGATTTCTAATGCTTTTAATGATTCGTAACTGGTCCGTTTTAAATTTTATGTTGAATGGTCGAGTTTTGGTATTTGGTAGTGACCTCAGCTTAGTCCGGAAAGTTGGGTCGTTACAGTTGGTATCAGAGCCTAAGTTTTAGGTTCTGTAGACTGGCTTATAATGTGAGTCTGTGTTTTGTGTCCTTATGGCTGAAACGATCCTCGCCGCTCGTCAGGTACGCTCCCATGAAAGTATATGTATAACTCTACATGCATTACCTTACCTAAGTTAAACTGTAAATTCAATTACCATTATGACTAAAGGGATCGTTGGTGGTTGTTAGGGAAATGCCGCCAAGGAGAGGTGCACGTAGGGGTGGCCGAGGAGGCCGAGGAAGGGGAGCAGGACGCGTTCAACCTGAGGTGCAGCCTGTAGCCCAAGCCCCTGACCCGGCTGCGCCAGTTACTCATGCGGACCTAGCCGCCATGGAGCAGAGGTTTAGAGATTTGATTATGCAAATGCGGGAGCAGCAGAAGCCTGCCTCGCCAACTCTGGCGCCAGCTCCAGCGCCAGCTCCAGCACCAGCTCCTGCTCCGGCTCCGGCCCCAGTACCAGTTGCGCCCCAGTTTGTGCCGGATCAGTTGTCAGCAGAGGCTAAGCACCTGAGGGATTTCAGGAAGTATAATCCCACGACGTTCGATGGGTCTTTGGAGGACCCCACCAGGGCTCAGATGTGGTTATCGTCCTTGGAGACCATATTCCGTTACATGAAATGCCCTGAGGATCAGAAAGTTCAGTGTGCTGTTTTTATGTTGACTGACAGAGGTACTGCATGGTGGGAGACTACAGAGAGGATGCTAGGTGGTGATGTGAGTCAGATCACGTGGCAGCAGTTTAAGGAGAGTTTCTATTCGAAATTCTTCTCTGCTAGTCTGAGAGACGCCAAGCGGCAGGAGTTCCTGAACTTAGAGCAGGGTGACATGACAGTGGAGCAGTACGATGCGGAGTTTGACATGTTGTCCCGCTTCGTTCCCGAGATGATAGCGACCGAGGCGGCCAGAGCTGATAAGTTTGTTAGAGGCCTCCGACTGGACATTCAGGGTTTGGTCCGAGCTTTCCGACCCGCTACTCATGCCGATGCACTGCGCCTGGCAGTGGATCTCAGTTTACAGGAGAGGGCTAACTCGTCTAAGACCGCTGGTAGAGGTTTGACATCGGGACAGAAGAGGAAGGCTGAGCAGCAGCCTGTTCCAGTGCCACAGCGGAATTTCAGATCAGGTGGTGAGTTTCGCCGCTTCCAGCAGAAACCTTTTGAGGCAGGGGAGGCTGCCAGAGGGAAGCCGTTGTGTACCACTTGTGGGAAGCACCATCTGGGCCGTTGCTTATTCGGGACCAGGACTTGCTTTAAGTGCAGGCAAGAGGGTCATACAGCTGATAGATGCCCGTTGAGACTCACGGGGAACGCGCAGAATCAGGGAGCAGGTGTTCCACATCAGGGTAGAGTCTTTGCTACCAACAAGACTGAGGCTGAGAAGGCAGGCACGGTAGTGACAGGTACGCTTCCAGTATTGGGGCATTACGCCTTAGTTTTGTTTGACTCGGGTTCGTCACATTCTTTTATCTCGTCCACATTTGTGTTGCATGCTCGCTTAGAGGTAGAGCCCTTACACCATGTTCTATCAGTATCTACTCCTTCCGGGGAGTGTATGTTATCGAAGGAAAAGGTGAAAACATGCCAGATTGAGATAGCAGGCCATGTGATTGAGGTAACGTTGTTAGTTCTGGATATGCTCGACTTTGATGTAATCCTGGGTATGGATTGGTTAGCCGCTAACCACGCCAGCATAGATTGTTCCCGTAAGGAGGTAACGTTTAACCCTCCCTCGAGGGCCAGTTTTAAATTTAAGGGAGAAGGGTCAAGGTCATTGCCTCAGGTAATCTCAGCCATCAGGGCCAGTAAACTGCTCAGTCAGGGTACTTGGGGTATCTTAGCGAGCGTGGTGGATACTAGAGAGGCCGATGTATCCCTGTCATCAGAACCAGTAGTGAGGGACTATCCGGATGTCTTTCCTGAGGAACTTCCAGGGTTACCTCCGTACAGGGAGGTTGAGTTTTCCATAGAGTTGGAGCCGGGCACGGTTCCTATATCCAGGGCCCCTTACAGAATGGCCCCCGCAGAACTGAAAGAACTGAAGGTACAGTTACAGGAATTGCTTGATAAGGGATTCATTCGACCGAGCGTGTCACCTTGGGGTGCGCCAGTTTTATTTGTTAAGAAGAAGGATGGATCGATGCGTCTATGCATTGACTATAGGGAGTTGAACAAGGTAACCGTAAAGAACAGATATCCCTTGCCCAGGATTGACGATCTATTCAACCAGTTACAGGGAGCCACAGTATACTCTAAAATTGATCTTCGGTCGGGATACCATCGGCTGAGGATTAAGGATGAGGATGTACCGAAGACAGCATTTCGTTCCAGGTATGGACACTACGAGTTTGTTGTGATGTCTTTTGGTTTGACGAATGCTCCGGCAGTGTTTATGGACTTGATGAAAGAGTGTTTAGGGAGTTCCTAGATACTTTTGTGATCGTGTTTATCGACGATATCTTGATATACTCCAAGACGGAGGCCGAACATGAGAAGCATTTACGTATGGTTTTGCAAACACTTCGGGATAATAAGTTGTATGCAAAGTTCTCGAAATGCGAGTTTTGGCTGAAGCAGGTGTCCTTTCTGGGTCACGTGGTTTCTAAGGCTGGGGTCTCTGTGGATCCAGCTAAGATAGAGGCAGTCACCGGTTGGACCGACCTTCCACTGTCAGTGAGGTTCGTAGCTTTCTGGGTTTAGCAGGTTATTATCGACGGTTTGTGGAGAACTTTTCTCGTATAGCTACTCCTCTCACTCAGTTGACCAGGAAGGGAGCTCCTTTTGTTTGGAGCAAGGCATGTGAGGACAGTTTCCAGAACCTCAAACAGAAGCTAGTTACCGCACCGGTTCTTACTGTACCTGATGGTTCTGGCAGTTTTGTGATTTATAGTGATGCTTCCAAGAAGGGTTTGGGTTGTGTTTTGATGCAGCAGGGTAAGGTGGTTGCTTATGCGTCTCGTCAGTTGAAGAGTCATGAGCAGAACTACCCTACACATGATCTAGAATTGGCAGCAGTGGTTTTTGCTTTGAAAATATGGAGGCATTACTTATATGGTGAAAAGATACAGATATTCACGGATCATAAGAGCTTGAAATACTTCTTTACTCAGAAAGAATTGAATATGAGACAGCGAAGGTGGCTTGAGTTAGTGAAGGATTACGATTGTGAGATACTGTATCATCCAGGCAAGGCGAATGTGGTAGCTGATGCTCTTAGTAGAAAGGTATCACATTCGGCAGCACTTATTACCCGACAGGCCCCATTGCATCGGGATCTTGAGCGGGCTGAGATTGCAGTGTCAGTGGGTGCAGTTACTATGCAGTTAGCCCAGTTGACGGTATAGCCGACTTTGAGGCAAAGGATCATTGATGCTCAGAGTAACGATCCTTATCTGGTTGAGAAACGTGGCCTAGCAGAGGCAGGGCAAGCGGTTGAGTTCTCATTATCCTCGGATGGTGGACTTTTGTTTGAGAGACGCCTCTGTGTGCCGTCAGATAGTGCAATTAAGACAGAATTATTATCTGAGGCTCACAGTTCCCCATTTTCCATGCACCCAGGTAGTACGAAGATGTATCAGGACCTGAAGCGGGTTTATTGGTGGCGTAACATGAAGAGGGAAGTAGCAGAATTTGTTAGTAGATGCTTGGTGTGTCAGCAGGTTAAGGCACCAAGGCAGAAACCAACGGGTTTATTACAACCCTTGAGCATACCGGAATGGAAGTGGGAAAACGTGTCCATGGATTTCATTACAGGGCTGCCGAGAACTCTGAGGGGTTTTACAATGATTTGGGTTGTGGTGGACAGACTTACTAAATCAGCGCACTTCGTTCCGGGTAAATCCACCTATACTGCTAGTAAGTGGGCACAGTTGTACATGTCTGAGATAGTGAGATTGCATGGAGTGCCGGTGTCGATCGTTTCTGATAGAGATGCCCGTTTCACTTCCAAATTCTGGAAGGGTTTGCAGACTGCTATGGGCACGAGGTTAGACTTTAGTACAACTTTCCATCCACAGACTGACGGTCAGACTGAGCGTCTGAACCAAGTTTTAGAGGATATGTTGCGAGCGTGTGCATTGGAATTTCCAGGTAGCTGGGACTCCCACTTACATTTGATGGAATTTGCTTATAATAACAGTTATCAGGCCACTATCGGCATGACACCATTTGAGGCCTTGTATGGCAAATGTTGTAGATCCCCGGTTTGTTGGGGTGAAGTGGGCGAGCAAAGATTGATGGGTCCTGAGTTAGTTCAGTCTACCAACGAAGCGATACAGAAGATTAGATCACGCATGCATACCGCTCAGAGTAGGCAGAAGAGTTATGCAGATGTGAGGCGGAAGGATCTTGAGTTTGAGGTAGGGGACAAGGTGTTCTTAAAGGTAGCGCCTATGAGAGGTGTCGTGCGTTTTGAAAGGAGGGGAAAGCTGAGTCCCCGTTTTGTTGGGCCGTTTGAGATTCTGGAGCGGATTGGCCCTGTAGCTTATCGCTTGGCGTTGCCACCATCACTCTCGACAGTTCATGATGTGTTTCATGTTTCTATGTTGAGGAAGTACGTGCCAGATCCATCCCATGTAGTGGATTACGAGCCACTGGAGATTGATGAAAACTTGAGCTATACTGAGCAACCTGTTGAGGTGCTTGCTAGAGAGGTGAAAACGTTGAGGAATAAAGAAATCCCTCTGGTTAAAGTCTTATGGCGGAATCACCGAGTAGAAGAGGCTACATGGGAGCGTGAAGATGACATGAAGTCCCGTTACCCCGAGCTGTTCGAGGAATAAAACTTTCGAGGACGAAAGTTCCCTAAGGAGGGAAGAATGTAACGCCCCGAAGATCGAGGTAAATTTTAGTAAATCATGTGAATTTTCGGCAATTTAAGATTTTTGTAAAACGATCAAATAATAATATAATAGTAATTATATTATTATTATTAGGTATTTTATCATTTTAGTTTTTAATATTTATAACTTTTTTTCTTATTTATTTAATGTTAATACTAATATTATTATTTAATATTATTTTAATTATTTAATACTAATATTTATTATAAGTTATTATTATTTTTATTTAATATATATATTAATATTTATTATTATTATAATTATTTAATATTAGTATTTTATTATTAATAATAATAATTATTATTTAATTTATATATATATATATTATTATTATTTAAAGAAAAAAAAAAAGGAAAAACCCTAGCCCCTCCCGCGCGCCGCCCCCCCCCCCCCCCCTCGATTTTTCCTTTCTTCTTCTTCTTCTTCTCCTTCCTTTCCCGACAGCCCATCTCTCCTCCTCTTCGGCTTCTCCCACGCCCGACGCCACCATTTCTTTCGCTTCTTCTTCTCTTAGGCTTCTTCACCCGACGAACACAGACGCCACCCGTACGCCTTCGACGACCGTCCATTTTTCTCCATCCGCACCTCACCGACGGGAAGCCACAGCGACAGTCGTCCCCGACCATTCTTCTTCTTGGTTCCGCGTGCACTGCCAGCCATCGGCCGTCTCTGCCTCGGTGGTGCGGCGTCGGCTGTCGTCATCCCAGCATCGACGTAAGGGCAAGCCATTCTGCCATCGTCGCCGCGTGTGCCGCCGCCGGGTAGTGTGGAAATTAAACCGGCTCCAAACCGACTGTGTGGAGCCGAGCCAGCCGCGAACCGCCAGCAATCCTTGTCCGAGCCGAGTGATCCGCGTGAGCCGCGAGCCGAGTGAGCCGAGCCACGAGCCGAGTGAGCCGAGCCGCGAGCCGAGTGAGCTGAGCCGCGAGCCGAGTGAGCCGAGCCGCGAGCCGAGTGAGCCGAGCCGCGAGCCGAGTGAGCCGAGCCGCGAGCCGAGTTGAGCCGAGCCACAAGCCGAGCCGAGCCGAGGCCAAGCCACAAGCCGAGCCGAGCCGAGGCCAAGCCGAGCCGAGCCGAGGTGGAGCCGAGCCGAGCCGAGCCGAGTCGAACGCCTTCAAGCCGAGCCGAGCTCCTTGTTTCACCAAGCCACCTAAGCCTTCCTTCCCCCGCTCCGGGTCACGGTGAGTCTTCGGTAAGGATTGTTTTCGATGAATTCCTTAATGTTGCTACATCCGATTAGAGTTTGAATATTGGAATAAGATATGGCCCTACTTTTCCCCCTTGAAGGTAGTACAGAGTTGACGCTTGAGTTCTCGGGTCTCGCGGTAGGCTTGTTTGGAGATAGCTTTCCTTTCCTTGGGTAAATCAACGGGTGTCGATTCGGACCTTTTAAAACGACTTCTACTAAAGTCATCAACTAAAACCTTCGTGTTTTCGTTTTAGGTTGAGCTGTTGAGCGTGGATTCGATCGAGGGGCATAACCGAGTATCAGGTAAGGGTTCTCCTACTACTGGACCTCGGGTCGAGGCCGGAAACGTAGTAATCCACAGGGGATTATACGTTAGTGACTATACTGAATAAGTGTATCTGTGTTGACTGTTAAGTACTGTTATTATGTTTCTGTCTGATGTAACTGAACTGCAACCGCTAATTGTAGATTGAAATTTTAGATTGATGGACGATGATCATGGGATTAGACGGGGAAGGACAGTGAGTTCAGTTGGTTATTTAGCTGTTTGAGTCTTGGGGCTCTTCCATAATGGTATACGAATAGTTGGCGCGTACAGCAACAGAGGGTGTAACGATTTAAGCTTATACTACCTGGCCAGTAAAGCCTTTAGAGAAATTGTAAAATGATTGATGATTGTGATATGACTGTGGTAGACGATTTAGTATAGACCGAGGGGTAACGGTTAGCTTCATCTATGGGGTAGTGTGCCTTACGGATATGTGCATCCTTCGAGAGCACTAGACTGATATGTGTATCCTTCGGGAGCACTAGACTGATATGTGCATCCTTCGGGAGCACTAGACTGATAGGTGCATCCTTCGGGAGCACTAGACTGATGTGTGCATCCTTCGGGAGCACTAGACTGATATGTGCATCCTTCGGGAGCACTAGACTGATAGGTGCATCCTCAGGGAGCACTAGACTGATATGTGCATCCTTCGGGAGCACTGGACTGATATGTGCGTTCTACGGAACCACTAGACTGTTATGTAGGGCACCCCCGAATAGGAAGTTAACTGTTGTCCCCTAACGGGCCCAGTAGTGGGTCCCTTACTGGGTATATTTATACTCACCCTTTTCTCTTCCTTAACTTTTCAGGTAAGGGCACAGCGAGGGGCAGACCGACGAGAGGCAGGAAGGACGCGTGAAGGCCATATGGACGCGTCTGGTTTTCTTATCGCTTCCGCTATGTATTTTGTCAGAATATTTGACTTGTGCTTTTGAACTGATGACTTGAGTTTTTATTTCAGACTTTTTATGATTGATTTAAAATAGGGCCCGAAACCGTCTTTTTGTAAGATTTCTAATGCTTTTAATGAATCGTAACTGGTCCGTTTTAAATTTTATGTTGAATGGTCGAGTTTTGGTATTTGGTAGTGACCTCAGCTTAGTCCGGAAAGTTGGGTCGTTACAATGAATCATTAAGCAAGCGAAAAAAGCTAGAACGGACTGTAATAGAGAAAGCAACAAACTCGAAGTTCATAGAGGAGAAGATAAATATCATCGAATAAAACAAACTACAAAAAATAAGAAGATTCGAGAATCACATGGGCTGTGCATCGCTATGATATAATGAGAATCGTCGTCGGTTGTGATGAGATTTGTCATCGACTGTGCGTCACTGTGATTAGAATGGAGAGAATCGAAATGCCAAAGTCTGAAAGTATGTGTGTCGCTATACATCTATCCGTGCGTCTGTGTGAGTCCAAAAATGGACAGAATCAAAATGCTAAAGTCTAAAAATAGAGAATCACGTGTGTGGTTGGCCGTCAGTATAGATGGAGACATATGAGCAATTGACGGTGGAGATGGAGAGAAGTAGGGAGAGAACGGCATTTTTGGCATTTGGTGAGGGTTTTTAGGAGAGAAATAGGGATATGAAAAGTTCGGAGGGAAAGTTTTAATAAAATAATTTTTTTTTAATAAATTTCTTTACTAAATAAGTTTATTTTAGGGAAACTAATGTAAATGTAACAAAACACCAAACTATTTACGGCCCATGTAACAAAACCCATAAAGTTAGCTATTTTTAAATATTCCAGATTTGCCCTTCCATCTTTCTTTCTTCCTCACGATTCGTCTTCCTCCTCTATTTAGTCTTCTTCGTTCTTCCCCTACGATTTCGTCTTCTTCGTTCTTCCCTTACGATTTCGTTTTTCTTCTTTCCTCTTTTTCTTTCCTGCGATTTCTTTCCATCATCATTCTTATTTTTCAATTCTTTATTTACGTTGTTTAATTTTTCATTGTTTTTCTTCTTTTCCTCTTCTTTTTTTTATCGCTTCGATTCTTTTCATCGTCTTTCTACTTTTCCTATTCTTTTTACACTGCGATTTCTTTCCATCGTCTTTCTTCTTTTCTTTTTTTATGCGTTTGCATTTGGGTAACCAAATCTAAATGACTTTATATAAGATTGTGTAGAAAACAAATAGCAAAATCTAATGTGTATAAGACTATGTACAAAAAAAATAGCAAAATCTAAAAGATCATGTATAAAGAATCTTGAAAAAAAATGATTTAGATTGGAGTAGCCAAATGTAAACGATCGTGTAAAAAAAAGTAAACAATTGTGTAAAAAAATAAAAGATTGTGTATAAAGAATCTTGAAAAAAAATCATTTAGATTAGAGTAGCCAAATGTAAACGATCGTTTAAAAAAAATAAACGATTATAAAAAATCTTTAAAAAAATCTTGAAAAAATTCATTTGAATTGGAGTAGCCAAATGTAAACGATCGTGTAAAAAAAAGTAAACGATCGTGTAAAGAAATCTAAACGATCGTGTAGCAAAAGAATTTAAAAAATCGTGTACCAAATTAAAAAAAAAATCATTTAAATTTGGGTCCCCAAATCTAAATGACCGTGTAACAAAATTAAACGATGGAATTGAAAAGATAAATTGGAGTCATATCTAAACGACCAGGTATATATTGACCCATATCTTAACGATCGCGTATATATTGAACCATATCTAAACGATCGCCTTGTAGCCATATCTAAACGATCGCCTTGTAGCCATATCTAAACGATTGCGTATATATTGAACCATATCTAAACGATTGCGTATATATTGAACCATACTTAAACGATCGCGTATATATTGAACCATATCTAAATGATCGTGTATAAATCACAAATATATTATGCGCGCGTTATTGACGACATGGTTGACGGACCATTTGTGGTATTTTACACAGTGGGTCTCTGGGCTTTTTCCGTTTTTGGAATTGTTCTATAGAGTGTAAATATTTTGCAACTTTTTTATTTCTTTGAAAAGACCCCTTTATTTTAATAATTTTATTTTAATATGTTTATTTTAATAATTTTATTTTAATAAGTTTATTTTTTTAAGTTTGTTTTAGTAGATTTATTTAATGAAATGAGGGAAATAAAAAGTATATTTATACTTTTTATTTTTATTTTTTTATAGTACTTTTTATACTTGATATTTTCAAAACATTTTTAAAGTGTGTCAAATAAAAATGTTAACTATGCTTCGTTATTTCCAAATCAAGTAAATGTTAACTATACTTGACGCAAAATAAATGTCAAGTAAAAGCTAACGTAAAATAGTTCAAAAAATTATGTGAAAACTTTGCGTTTTTAGGACTATACTTGATGTTTTTCCTTGAAAATGGTCAATACTTGACCTTTTATTTAATAAAAATGTCAAGTATGTAAAAGTAGCTAGTGTCACATAAAGTAGATTTTGTAGTAGTGCATCTAAAGCAGTCATCTCCTCAATCGTTGCATTTCACTAGCTAGGATGAGATAAAGCTTCATGAACAATGTTAAGATAGATGTGGAGTTAAGAAATGTAATAAAAGCATATGTGGGGGTGGACAATTGGTGATAGGAAACAAAAGAAGAAATGGGGTAAGTCACTTGGTTTTACCTTTGCGAAGAGCAATGGGAAGATCATCAGTTGGTTTTGGACTGCATGATGAAGGAGGCATCAATGGAGGACATGAGTCTGAAGGTTGTGATGGAGGTGTCGGAAGTAGACTTGAGAAGGCAACAGGCGGGAAGGAGGCGCATCAGTGGAAGACGATGGTATGGAGAGGTAATCTCATATGTAAAAAGATTATCTTCCTCCCCCTTACACGAACTCAATGGTAATGAAGTAAAAGGTGTATCCTAAAAAAAAACAACATCAAGCAAAACAAGATATCTTTGAAGAGTAGGACAATAACAACGATACCCCTTTTGAACACACGAATAACCCAAGAAGATACATTTCATGGATTTGGGATCTAACTTAGTATGATAAGGACGAATGTCACGAACAAAAAAGACACAACCAAATATCTTAGGAGCAATAAAAAAGAGAGACTTGGTAGGAAAAAGAACATGATAAGGAATCTCACCATTAAAAACAGATGAAGGGATTCTATTAATCAAAAATCAAGCCATAAACACAGCATCAGCTCAAAAAGTTTTTAGAACATGCATTTGAAACGATAAAGCACGGGCAATTTCAAGTAAATGCCTATTTTTGTGTTCTACAACACCATTTTGAGATGGAGTGTCAGCACAAGAAGAATGAATAATGTCATGTTCACACAAGAGCCAAGAGTATGAGAAAAATATTCACCCGCATTATCAGTAAGCAAAGTTCTGATGGAGACATTAAACTGATTTTTTATTTCAGCATGAAAGGCACAAAAGTGAGATAATAACTCAAAACGATTTTTTATTAAATATAACCAAGTTAGACGAGAATGATCGTCAACAAATGTAACAAAATAATGAAAGCTTGTTTGAGATACAACTAGACATGGACCCCAAATATCAGAATGAACTAACTCAAATGGAGCACTTGCTCGTTTATTGACTCGAGGACTCGAACTAAGACAATGAAATTTAGCAAATTGACACAAATCACAATTTAAAGAGGACAAAGACATAAATTCAAGATAAAGTTTCTTTAACACGAACAAAGATGGATGACGAAGAACTCCTCGAAGTCTTCAAGAAAGTAGAAGTAAACTTACCCTTCTTGATGGAAATCAAGAGCATACCAAGGTACACAAAGTTTCTCACTACAAGATGAAGGGGGCATGTCGATGCAGAGATGCATCAGTAGAATCTAGAAACGCATCGGGAGAGGTTACGTCGATGTAGAAACCGACGTCGATAACGACGTCATGAGAAAAGCATCGGTGTCGCTTCTTTTGACATCAGAAAGGGACGGCGTTGACAAAGGTTACTACTGACGCACTCTTCGCCAACATGATCTACACGTCGGCAGTGCAGAACTATCGTTGCGTGTTAACAGCATCACAAATACCTCATTGTCGACGTCCCCATGTACGTCGGTGTCGTCTAGTACGCAACGTCGACAATGCTACCAGATTTAATTTTTTATTAATAAATTTAAATTTAATAAAAAATTAACATAATCCTAACTTTTATTAATTATTGTAAACTTAATAAAAAAATTATTAAAATTCTAAATTGAATTAGAATTAATGTAAAATTGAAAAAAATTACTAAAATACCAAATCAAATTTATTATTAAGTGAAATATTAAAAAAGTACACGTTCTTAGGTAATTCAAATATAAATTACATGAATAATACAAAGTAAAAATAAAAACTTAAACATAATTCAAAGTGTCGAGCCAGTTTCTCAACTTCTGCACATTGCCTCAACATCACTATAGCTAGTATGATCATAGGGACATGGGCAGAATGTGCAAAGAGGAAAGTTGAACATTATCACGAGTTGCATCGAGAGAACATGAGGTTGCTTCAAATAGAAACAACCATTACTCTAGTGGTTTTAGAAAATTGATTAGGAAGAAAGAAGCAGAAAATGACAAGATCGAGAATCGAACAGGTAAGCCATAGAAAGTTTCACACTTGCATATTACCTAATATATCTTGTAAGCCATAGAAAGTTTTTCACTTGAATATTTCTTATGGTGTCTTAAGGAGTTATGTACTCACAAGAGGAGTAGGAGCCAAGAAAAAGTAATGGATAGTAAAAATGTGCCTTCACTTTTAAAGAAGAATTTTCCAGAAGAATGTGTTGACCCAGATATGTTTTCGCTTCCTTGCACTATAGGAAATAAAGACATATCTAGTGCAATGTTTGATTTAGATACATCCATTAATGTCATGCCTTTTAGTGTTTTTAAAGACTTAGGATTGAATGGACTTGAAAAGACTAGTATTTGTATCCGACTTACCGATCGGTCTTTCATTTTACCATTGTGGTTGCAGAAGACGTCCTACTTAAAGTAGGAAATCTAATATTTCCCGCCGATATTTACATAATTGAAATGAACAATGAATATGCACGTACATCTCCTACCATACTTTTAGGAAGACCATTCTTGAAAACTACCAAGGCCAAAATATTGTTGATAAAGGTCTTCTTAGTGTCGAGTTTGATGGTGATATAAAAGTCTTTCAACAGTTTTGATGATGTAAATCCCTTTAATGATCATGTTTCATTGTGTGCACTTGATACTTTAGAATCATTAGAGACACAAGAAGAGCATGATAGATTCAATGAGCTTATTGATCAAGAAACTTTAGAATATGTTGAAAATGAATTTGCCAAGAACAAACCTAGTGATGATGATCTTTCTGTCTTCCTTGACTTTGTTACTATTATAAATGATGAGGATGCTTTGGTTGATAGTGTTACAACACATGAACAACATACTTTAGGTAATAATTTATCTAGTAATGAGCATGATCTAGGAAGAAACCTTAATAATGATTGATGAGCATACCTTGAAAGGCATTGATATTGAAAATGATCTTGGCACAAACCTTATTGAAATTGCTCTTGAACTTGATGATGAGAAAATTTTAGAAAATGACAATGGTGCTTATGACAACCCCACCTTAGATTTTGATATTGACTTTGCACATGAAATTAATTTTGTGATTTTTTTTCATAAGAACTTTGATGAAAGATTTGACATGATTGACAATTCTCTAGATAATCATGATAACAGAATTTCATTACATGAAGGTTTGATCATTGATGAATTTGTTAATAAATTTGTTGACAATGATACCTATCATGATCTTAATAAGATTGATACATCCTTAAAAGATTTCGATTTTAATGAATTCTACATTGAATATGATAAATTCTTTATCTTCGATGACAAGGATGAGATTATTAAAAAGGAAAAGATCTTTTTTTATCTTTGATGACAATTGCCAAGTTGAGCATGAAAAGTTCTTATTCAAATTCCATGAGCATAATCAATTTTCTTCTCCACTTAATAATCTTGCTTTCAATTCCATATCCTTTGAATTTCATGATCCTCTCATTGATTACATTTTTGCAAAAAAAAAAAATACTCTTTAAATGAAAAAGTACATCTTTTACATGAATTGAGGATTGAACTAAACTCCCTTCCTCTCAACCTCAACTTTTTTCTTGATATAATAATTGTCTCCTTCTTGCTTCCACTAACCATGTCTACTTTATGCATAAGCCAGGAAAGACAAGAACAACAAAAATGAATTCAGGAACTAAACGACTCATCATCTATCATGGAAGAATAAACGGTCAAGCAACCGACCGACAAATTTGTGCTTCTTAGAAGGAGCCAAGAATCAATTTTACTTGCTTTCTTTAAATTGTCTTTTTTTTTTTTTTCATTTCCTTCCTAATTTCTAGTTTTTACTTTCCAATAAAACTAAGAAAGTTTTCTTTCTTTTTTTCAAGAATAATCTTACACAAAGAAAACTTTGCATACAAATAAGGATTTAATGCTTTCTCCATGCAAGCTTTCACCAAGAAAACATCAAGATACATCCAGAGGAGTACACTGTTTTCCTTTCCTTTCTCTTTCACTTTACTTTGTTTTTCAAAAGCTTTGAGGACAAAGCAAATTTTTTAAACGGGGCTGGATAGCATATTTCTTGGTACTTAGCTTGCATGTGCATGTGTACGAATATGGGAAACTTTTTTTAAAAAAAAAAAAAATTCAAAAATTGCATATCTGCCCAACCCTTAAGCTGAGCTTGGGTTTGTGAATTGTCACATTTTAGATAAAATTTCCATATTTTAGATATATTTTTTATTCTGAATATTCTGGATAGATTGAGAACAATAAGCTGCTATCTTCTTTTTTTTAAGCCCTTTTTAGCCATATCATATTGAGATATGAATGCTTGAATAATAAATGGTATGTATGTTGTGATTGAATGATTGCATGTATAATACAATAAATGCATGGATGCATTTCTAGCCTTGTCTTCTTTGTTACGTTATTATGATATGTCTATGATACACTTAGTCCAAATCTAGCCTAGATATAGTTCAAAAAGGATAAGAGCTTCTCTTTAGAAGTTGAGAAGGCTTTAACAGTTGTCTTGTCAACACAAATTAAGAACCTTTCATCTAGCCATAACCAACTACACCCCTTAGAAAATGTTAGGCATTGTTGTCACCTCGAAAGAAGCAATCAAACTAGAAACTAAGTTTAGATCCATATAAAGGTAGCCCACTAGTTCTAGCAAGGCCTAGTTACCGCACTGCATACAGAAGAAAAAAAAAATAGAGGCTTGCAAAAGAGCAAATGCATACTTGAAAAAAATGTGAGGCAACCAAGAGCCAAAAAAACGAATGCAATATGCATAAGAAAAAGAAGGCTCATAAAAAAAAGTGAGAAGTCAGGCAAGGAAAGTAATTGTGTTGGGTTCCTTAACTATCAGAGCTTTTGGAGGAAAACTTCACTTTTGACCTAAGTAAAACCAGACAACCTTCTCTTAGTGTTATAAACATAACATCTAGTTTGACGAGGGCTTTAAATAGAGGAGGAATCCTTCTCGATCCATAAGTAAGGGAAAAACGAGTCTAAAGTATCTACCATCTTTTTCAAAGCATGTCTCGCATTCGAGTAGCAAAACTTGAGTGTCTTTCTAAAACGTGCTTGTTCCAAACGAAGTTAGTTAAGCCCAAACCTTAATCGATAATTTGTAATATCTTTAATAATTTAAACTAGGTTTGGATAGACTATTAAGGCATCGAGTAACGTTGCTTGAATGACTTGTTAGAAATGTATCACCATATACTTGCATGATTGTTTGTTTTTCTTCTTAAGTTGATGTTTGCTTCCTGTGCATGCTGCTTGACTGTTTGATATTAGATATTACTTTACTCGGGACGAACAAAGCTTAAGTGGGGGTAATTTTTAACAAATGCGATTTTGTATGTGTAAAGAATTATCAATGTAGGAAAGGTCTTTATTAAAGACAAGTACGTTTGGAAATTAAAATTGTTGAAAAATGGTACTTACCTACATTAGATTTTACAAAAAAGAAAAAATATTTGTAGTTTACCCTTTCTCTTATCGTAGAAAGGTGCAAGCACAGGTGTCGAACCCAAGAGAGTGAGGCTAAGTAAAATTTCTTAAATAAAAGCTTCAAAGAGATGACATTAGTAACGAAAAGAAAAGAAAAGCATTAAAAACAATTTGGGGGAAACCAATAAGGACCAAGGATTAAGGAAAACTTTAAATTGCAAGTCAATTCACAAGAAAAAAAAATAAAAGATTGAAACTCAATAAGAAAAGTGAGAAATGGGCTTAGGCTATTAATTTATTCTTATCATTGAATCAAAGATGATTAAGGGGGTTGTTGATTTAACATTCTTCACAAGATCAAGCACGTTTTAATGATGAGGAGATTAAGTTCAACGTCGTCAACGCGATGGAGTTCCCCGCTGATGTTGAGAACTGCAGCGCAATAGAGTCCCTTGGATGGGACTATTTCAAGGAAGAAGCCTATTCCGAGTTGTTTATCACTAAAGAATTCCTTGAGGAAGATGAACTAGATTATATACTTGAACAAGTGAATTCTGTGTCTGGTGAAAAGAAGTTTGAACCTTTGGATCTGCAAACCAAAGGCGAGTAGAAAAAGCCATCAATTGAAGAACCACCAGAATTAGAGCTTAAGCTTTTGCCCAACCACCTGAAATATGCGTATTTGAGGGAGAATGACACTCTACCAGTCATCATCTCCGCCCACTTGGATGTTTCAGAAAGAAAAGGCATTATTAAATATGCTGAAACGCCATAAGAAGGCAATAGTGTGGACCCTGGCGAACATCCAAGGCATAAGCTCATCCTATTGCATGCATAAAATAAGGATAGAAGAGGTTCCAATGAGCGCCATTCAGTTCAAGAGGTGATTAAACCCCATGACGAAAGAAGTTGTTAAAAAGAAAATCATCAAATGGCTCCACGCGGGAGTTATTTATCCAATCATAGATAGTGAATAGGTTAGCCCAGTTTAATGCGTTCCTAAGAAATGCAGGATGGTTGTTGTTAAGAACGAGTGAAATAAGTTAATTTCAACTCAAACAGTTACGGGGTGGAGGATTTTTATGGACTACCACAAGTTGAATCCGGCAACGAAAAAAGACAACTTCCCTTACCTTTCATTGATCAAATGTTAGACAGACTTGAGAAACAAGAGTTTTATTGCTTTCTGGATGGTTAATCTAGTTACAACCAGATTACAATTGCACTAGAGGATCAGCACAAGACAACTTTTACATGCCTCTATCGTACATTTGCATTTTGTGGAATCCCTTTTGGTTTATGTAATGCACCATTTCCAATGTGCATGATGGGTATCTTCTTGAACTTCTTGGAGAGATTAGTTGAAATATTCATGGACAACTTTTCAATGTTTAGGGATTCTTTCAAAGAATGTCTATGTAATGCCCTAAAAATTAAGATAATTTTGGAGTTAATTATCTTAATTTTGTTTAATTAGATTTAATTTATTGGACGTTATTTTGAATTCATTTAATGAGAATTATTTGATTTATGTGGGAATTGAAATTAATTAAATATTTCTTGGATGAATATTTAATTAATTAAAGGTTTTGGCATGTGGTGTTTGTTGAGTTTTTTATTAAATGGTAAGTTAAGAGAATTAAGTAAAGTTGTGGTTTTTAGTGTTGTCGAAGTTGAATTTAATTAAATAATTATGGATGTTATTTAATTAAATTGTGGGGTGGAAAGTTTGTTGGAGATTTAATAATTATATGTATATGTGGAAATATATATATAATTATTATGTTAAAGGAAAAGATAATTATATTTGTTATAATATAATTATTTAAGGAAAAGATAATTGTATTTTGGAGAAAAGATATTTATTAAGGGAGAAAAAGTAAAATAATTATATTTTGGGAAAATGTAATTATTTGTCAAATGATAATTTTTTTGGAGGAAGATAAATAATAATTAATTATTGTGGAAGATAATTAATTACTTTGGAGAAAGATAAATAATAATTAATTATTGTGAAAGATAATTAATTATTTTGGAGAAAGATAAATAATAATTAATTATTGTGGAAGATAATTAATTATTCTGCAGAAAGATAAATCTTGATTATGGAGTGGAGTTGTTATGGTTGGGTTAAAATAATTTATGCTAGAAGTTATAAGTGATTTATTGGAAAATATTTTATTGATTAAATTAATTGAGGATTTAAGTTAATTTGTATTTTGGAGAGAAAAGTTGGTTTTGGTGGAATTGGATTTAATTGAATATATATATATATATATATGGATATATATATTCAATTAATAATTTGGAAAAGTGTAGTTAATTATATTATAGAATATAATTATATTTGTTTGGAAAAGAAGATAATCCATGAGGAGAGAGATGGTTGATTTGATTGGACGAAAAATATATATATTTATTTAAAAGAGAGAATAATAGTTTAAATAAATATATATGTTTGTTGTAGATTTTTGTGAGAGAAAAATAATAATAATAAAGAAGTATTATTATTATTATTATTATTATTATTATTATTATTATTATTATTATTATTATTATTAATGGTTATAATTACCTAAGATTTTGTGCATTTAAGCATTTATTTAGGAAAGATAATAGAAATAAAGATATATGTATATTTTTGGTATTATATATATATATATATATATATATATATATATATCCTAAAAGGAAAAGGAAAATGAAATAATAATAATAAATAATATTGTTATTATTTTTGTCTATAAATAGCATTGAAATGCTTAAGTTAGAAAGTAAAGAAAAAAGAAAAATGTTCTTTATCTTCTTCTCTAAGATAACCCTCTGTTGTCGCCGCCGCACCAGTTGTATTTAAGATTGGTCTCTTTGGAAGCTTGAGGATTTAAAGTGATTAATTTTTCCATCAAGGATAAGAGGATTTTTCAACCTCCATCTGAGTAACCTTGGTAAGCTGATGAAATTAAATTAATATTTAATTTAATTTTATTAATTTAATTTTGGATCTATTAGAAGTTTCTTAAAGGGTTCAATTGGCTAAGTTTTTAAGATTTAAATCTTGGATTTTTCCCAATCAAGGTTGAATTTGTTTCAACCCCTTTTGTTTGAGAAGTTAATTAATTTGGGAGAATTTTTGGATGTTAGCCAATTGCTAATTTCATTAATTAAGATACTGTGTTTTTCCTTTTATGATTAGGATCAAGTTAATTGGAGACTTTTTTACTGTCAGCTAGGGAGTACTTTGTTTGGCTAAAATCTCAAGGTAAGAGATTCTCCTACTAGACCTTCGAACTGAATTCAAGAGACCGCATGTAATTATGATTATGCATTGATGGTAGCTAAAATGCATAATTTGATGCTATTGATAATGACTGTCATTATATTGATATTATGTTGATGACTGATGTCATGTTATGTCTAGTAGTATGTTGATGATGATGACTGAGATTATTATGTTAATGATTGTTGATGCTGATGTTGATGCATGAGATATTAATCACATGATTAAGGACGTTATGATTAATATTCATGTCATGTTATGATGTTATGTTATGCTACATGCTATGGATAAGGTGTTCTGTTAACTTTGTCTATTAGAGTCATACCTGTATGGGTGTCCTTCGGGATCACCACCTTTTTAGGACTGCGTAGTTCGACGGAACCGCCAGTCTGGCATTGACATAGACATGATTCGAGTGATTCGACAAGATCACTCGCAGCCCGATTGTCTTAGTGTTTCCTTCGGGTACACTAAAGACCAGATTGTCCTAGGTGTTCCTTTGGCTTCACCGAAGACCAGATATGTTCCTACGGGATCACAGATTGCACGTGTTCGGAAACGTGCCAGTTCTTGGGTACCACTTTTCAGGACTCTAATGGAAAGTTAACAGACACCTAGCGGGACTAGTAGTAGATCCCTTACTGAGTATATGTTTAGACTCACTCTTTCTATGTTTAATATTTCAGGCGAAGGTAAAGGTAGAGGAAAGCTGGCGAGCAACAGAGAAGGATCCGTGACATGCCATATGGGGACTCAGTTTTGCTTTTGCGTTTATGTTTTAGTGTTTCAGCATTATGTTTTTAATGAAAATTTAGTCTTCCCTCGTTTCAAAAAGTGTCTTTTTTCATTGTTTCTTTTTAGTAATGACCTTAGCTTAGTATAAAGAGTTGGGTCGTTACAGTCTAAAAAGCTTAAAAGAAGTTTTGGAGAAGTGTGAAGAGACACGATGAGTTTTGAACTGTGAGAAGTCTCACTTCATGGTTAAAGAGGAAATTGTGCTTGGGCATAAGATCTCCCACATTGGATTGGAAGTGAACCCCGCAGATTAATGTGGTAAGTAAATTGCTATCGTCTTCAATTGTCAAGCTTTTGAGGAGCTTTCTAGGTCACACAGAATTTTATAGAAGATTCATTTAAGGATTTTTCCAAATCGCCAAACCTCTCAGTAACCTGTTATGGATCGATCAACCTTATGACTTTGGTGAGAAATACAACCAAGCGTTCCAGACTATAAAAGACGCATTGACCTCAGCGCCTATCCTCATCATGCCAAATTGGTCACCACCATTTAAACTTATGTGTGACGCGAGTGATGTGGCGGTAGGGGCTATGTTTGGTCAAAAGAAAAACAAAGTGATCCATCTTATCTACTACACTAGCAAAACTCTCAACGAAGCTCAAGAGAATTATACTACCACTAAGAAGATACTGCTCCCAGTAATATTTGATGGAAAGCAATACATGCACAATGGAATAAGGATCTAATTTTCCTCTAATTGCATCTAAACTCTTAATATATTAACATGTATAAACTACCCTAATTAAAACAAAATTAGGGTTAGAAGAGTCATACCTTCAAAGATTTCATGAAAATCCTCGTTATCTCCTTACAAACACGATTTTGAAATTCTACTAGAGTTGACCCGTTATTCTCCAGATTAGAATTGGGTGGTGATACCCGATAAATGAAGGAATATTAAGAAAGGGATGGAAATTTGACGAAGGAATTACGGTTGAGAAAGAGAGAATATTAAGAAATTGTTAAAATTTTGTAAATTCTAAAATTTAACAAAATATCAAAAGTCTTTTCAAAAATTGAAAAAAAAAACCTATTTATAATCTAATTACATGCAAAAATGCATGTAATTAGTTTATAAAAACTCGACACCTATTATTCCACTAATAATTAGTGGAATTAATCACCATTTCAATTTCTCTCAGTGGGTTTGGTGTCATCACCATGAACATCCACATAGCCCACTAAGAGTTAGTAGGATTATTCAACAAAATATTGAATTGTGCCACTAACTTTAGTAAAGGGGTAAAATGGTCATTTGACCATTCTAGTCAAAGTTAAACTTTAACTTTTCAAGTCAAAAGTCAACATTTTTACTTTTTACCATTTTTTGACTAATTCTAACCTCTCAAACATGAATCTGCATTCATTTTTTCTGAAATTCAAATCCCATTTTAATATAAAGCCAGTCAAAGTTTGACTTTTCAAAGTCAAAAGTCAACATTTTGACGTTTTACAACTTTGACCATTTCTATCAACTTCCAGCTTCTGAATATGAATCCGTATTCACATTTTTAATATTTAAATCAAATTTAAACATAAAGCTCTTTCTCAAAGCTATAACCGATGACTATATCACATATACTTGTCGATTTCTCTCTCATTACCTAATTTGAATTCGAACAATTCAAATTATTCCAACATGTTGTTATATGTTAATTCCGTAGTTATATGTTAATTTCGTAAGAGCTAGCAGGATAACCTAATGGACCTATAGATCATGAGCTCCAATGATCCAAGATTAACTGGCTAAACCCTTTTAACTAATGGGTCATTCCACTAAAGTCCTATAGTTGCACTCCCCTTAATGGATATATTCCTATCCATTTAATATAATCATGATTAGTAAGTTAATCTTTCATAGGTTGTTTGTAATCTCGGATAGGTCAAAATATTGTTTTACCCCCAAGATTAGATCTTGCTCTTTAAGTTCCACTGATCCACTATTGAACAATTGGTTTTAGGTCCAACCTATAAACCGAATCCCTCTTAGGCCATTGAGAGGGTAGAGCCCTTATTTAAGACTTAGATTTAGTTCTTAAGGGAACAACCTATCTACTAACCCTAAAACGGGTAGGAGTGAATTTCGTCTTGCACCCTATGTCCTTAGCCATCCACCCAATCTTACCCCTGAAATGGGAGGCTTGAGTTACCCTTTCATATGCAGATCTAAGGATAATACCATTTGAATAGAAGTTCATAGTTACCTTAGGATTAAGATTAAGTTACCTAGGTTATCAAAAAACTAAATAGTCAGTTTTATACAATCAACGGTGTTATAACTTAAAAGTGACTATTTCATGGTCCCAGTCTTATGTAACCTCTATATATATGATGCCCTCACTTCTATGTCTCTACGTAAACGATTTAGGATCACCTCGTTTGTACCAACTACAAAGTGAATCGCATCTATTGTGTTCCTAGAATAAAGCTCCCAACCTTATTCATACACTATAGACTGTTTGGGCTATAAACTCAAACTTGATCCATGTTTATGTCTCTATATAACGTTCAAGTCTACACTAGATAGCCTTGGGACCTTAGTTTATTGGATTCAAGATTATAGTATTCTATTTTCACTAATAAGTCCGCAATAACCACTTTATTGAATATAATGTAATTTAAACTACACTACGAGTTTTAAGATTTAAATTCCAACAAACTCCCACTTGGACTAAAACACCTAATGGGATAAAACAATGTTGAATTTAACCATGAGTGAATTACTAATATGAGTACAATAACCATATGAAAACAATTAATTAGGGCATACACCCAAACATTTTGCCATGAAGATGAACAACTCGACAGATTCTCTACGAATTTATTATAAAACACCTTTATGAACATTACCTTGAAATGCATGAATGTGTTTTGTATCTTCTCGCAAGATCATATTAATTATGCGTGCATGCACTATATTTTGCATTTTATTGCTTTGTGTTTATTCATTCTTTTCCCTTTGTTACATTTCTTTATTTGTTTTCTTGCAATTTCCTACTTTACTTTATTGATTTCCTTGATTGCTTTCTTTTATCGCTTAATAATTTAGTTTAGTTAGAGCATTTTGTGCCTATCGGGTACACGGGAAAATCTTTACGCGAGATGAGAGTGTCATAGAAATAATGTGACACGCGAATAGGCGACAAAGTTTTTAAATTTTGAAATTTAAATTGCCTCGGGAAATATGTACCGTGTGAGAGAGAATCGAAGCGTCATCATCATCTAACAGTCATATAGGGTTTCGAAGAGATCGTCGACTCTGTGTCAGACGCCTTTATTGATGTAACCACTCGCGTAGAGAAGAGAAACCCTCCAAACCTTTTTACGAACCCTCGCGTAAAGACAATTTGCTCTCTTAAGCTCTAAAGCCCTCACCAGAAAACTCATCCTTTCACAGTAAAACTCACTGGTAACTTCATCATCTTCATATACCAATGGTTGACCAACCTAAGAAAACTCCTAAAACCTCTCATGCCTCCAAGTTCACCACAAAAAAGGATGCTTCATCCATCCTATCACAAGCAAAACGCCTCGAAGCATCTAAGAAACCTGGATCTTCTTCCTAGAAATCCAGACCTAGGGGTTCTGGGAAGAAGATCTTCGTCAAGCCTCAAATGCAAACATCGTCGCTCCAAGCTCACTCCGTTAGACCTGATTTAAACCAAGTACAAAGGCCTAAAAAGGGCACCACGGATTCCGTTCTCGACGTAGACGAATGGATGAGGTGAGATGTAAACTCGAGATTCTCTTTGGATTTTTTAAAATATAAAAGGAATAAAAGAAAATAGAAATTAATTATATAATACTTTTATATAATTAAAGGTCTTATTAAAAAAAAGAGAAAAGAAAGGATAAAAAGGGAAGAAAGAGGAAAAGATAAAAAGGAATTTCATTTTTTTTTTCTTCTCTTTCCCTCCACCGCCAAGCAACTCCTCACCATTTTCATCCAAATTCCAAAGCTTTTTTTTAGAGAAGAATTAGAGAGAACCTAAGGAAGAAGAAGAAGAAGATTTGTTAGTTCTAAGATTGAGGAAGAAGGGGAAAAACTCAAAAGAAGTTTCAATCAGGGCAGATTTTGACCCAATCTGCACACTTGTGGTTTTTCATTTGGTTGTTGACAGGTCGAGAAGAATTAAATCGAGCTTATAGACCAAGGATCTAGCTCAAGACAGTGAGTGACAAAATCAGTTTTAAAAATATTTTCCCTAATTATTATTTTTGATTGACCGCTTTATATGTTTATTTACGAAGCTATGAAAATCATTTGAATTCCATAACTATTTTCAAGTATAAGTTTTGAGACTAGATTTCTTAATGAAAATTTATGCTGGCATGTGAATATCGAATGTCTGGAAAGTATTTGAACCACAGTGTTTCAAGCAAAGCATGAGTTAGCAAGTTTGTTTCAAGAACTACAGTTTTTCATGAACAATCTAAGTAAGCTTGAGCTTTACGAAAGATAAAGTTAGCAGGCATGTTTAAATGTTTTCGTACAATTTTTTGATGTTTTCGTTAACCTCATGACTGAGATGTTGAGCCCGAGGCTATATGGTACCGTATGCACATAGCTAACATTTCGTTGTTGACGTTGAGTGTACTCTGTAACAACAATGCTGTCGTGAGTGCTGGGCGGGCAGTTGTACGACAAAGATGATGGGAGTGTTGGACGAGTCCCATTACATCGTAGAGCTTGTAAACGTTGGTTATACAGGGCGTGTCCTACACAACGTAGATTTGTCAGATTTCAATAACGTACATGCTGAATATTTGAGAAGTTATTCTTACTATTATACGTTTATATTTATGACTTGTATAAACAAATTTATATTTAAATTTATAGTTTTAAACTGAGTCACTCATTGAGTTTTATAGCTTACCCTTCTAAAATTTTTTACCCACTTTTCAGGTAGAGATCGAGTTCCCGGTGCCTGAAAGATTGCCTTAGTTTGCTGAAGCTCCAATATCAATTCCCAGTATGTGGTTAGAGTTGTACATAGAGTCTGTTGTGTTATGTTATATATTTCTTTGTACGATATAGATACTCTTTAGCTTGTGTAAGCTCTAAGAGTTACGGTTGTGTAAACCTTTATTAGTTATGTTTCTGTTAAGGTGTCTCCAAGTTTACTTACGAAATCAGTTATTTTCGAGCTACACTTCATGTATGTATAGGATTAGTCTAGGTTACGATGTGTTGTGTTACATGTATAATAGTTTAGATACGTTTATCACATTCAAGAGTTCACCAGGGTTGACAAATATCGTTAGAGGAGAGCGATGTTGGTCGGCTTCATGCTGTCTTTCGGGATAAGCTAGCAAATAGTTCGAGATGGGGTGTAACACGAGAAGAGAACATTTATAAAGGATTACCAGATTTCAGGAGCCAGGCATGGAGACAATGTGGCTTAATGAAAACCAGTGCGATATAAACATTTGAAGCATGAGGCTGGTAAGGTGCTTATGGGTCATAGGGAGGCAAGCGAGAAGGAAGGAATATAAGTACCTTCTCTGTTTTTTTATAAAGTTTTGAAGTTCGCGAAAGAGCTGCAAACAGCAAAGAGAAAGAAGAATGAGGCGATAGAAAGAAAGAAGGTTGAAGATGAGAAATGAAAAGAGGAGGAGAGGAAGAAACAAAAGAAGGATGAAGAAAAGGTCTTACACGAGGAGCGGGAACAATGAGAAGAGCAAAGAATAAAGGAGTACGAAAAGAGAAGGAATAGAGAGTGTGCACACAAGGCGTGTATGATGGAAGAGAAAAGGATTAAGGAAGTAGAAGAAAGAAGAGAGAGAGAAAGCACGTGAGGAAGATGAGCGTCTCCACCAAACCTTCAAAGAAAAAGAAAAATGTTGCGTCTTTAGTGGAGACGAAGACAAAGTTAGTAGAGATCTAAACTTCCAAAAAGAAGAAATGCTCGTAGGACTGAGCGAGCAAGTAGAGAGTGTGGCCACGAGAAGTATGGTGGTGGAGCATTAAGAGGTAGATCACGTGGATGTTGTGGTAGAAGAGTTTAGTAGAGAAATAAAAGGAATGGGCTCATTGGAACCAAGGCTAAGGCCTAAAGTACCAGAACTAGTCAGTGCCCAACTCCAAAAGAAAAGCAAAAGAAAGGCGGGGACATCAAAAATTGAGGATGTTCAAAAGGATTTAGACAAACTGATAAAAATTGAGAAGAGGTTACTCTCATTCTATGGTCCTCTATTACACTTTCTCTATAGCCTCATCAAACCAATGAAACGGGAGAAATTCTTCATGGACGAGATGAAAGTCAGGTTGGATATAGTGGATATGTTCTATGTGGCGAAGCTCCATTCGGACGAATCGTACGCAATCGTGGAAGGCAAGAAAGTGCATTTGCAAAGAGAAAAACGAGTTGTACGATTTTTCTAATGTTCCAAAAGTGTACCCTGGCTAACGGCTTATTGTAGACCCCAGGCATGGAGATGCAAATAAAATCATAAAATTAATTGCATGGCCAGGGGCAACTTAGATGCGAACGCCAACTGGAAGGGTTCAGTTCTTTCCGCATAAATTGACAACTAAGGCTAACATCTGGTTCTTTATCAAAAAGAAGTCCTCCCAACACACCGTGATAGCACAATCCTCATTGAATACGGTGTTATTGTACTAAATTATGGTGAATCAACCATTAAACTTGGGGTATGTAATGAATGGGGCATTCCTTAGCTGGATGATGAACTCCAAGGATACCAAACCATTCCCATCCACGGTGGAGAAGTTGTGTATGAAAGATTTACCTACCCTCGCGAGATACCCACAGACTGTTATGATGGGAGGCAGATGTAATTTGGGGAGCTTGAATCGAATTAGGACCCTCCATCAGAACAAGGAGGAAGAACATCACCTAAAGACACAGTAGTTAAGAAATGAGAATGATGAACAAGATGATACTTCTCCAACCCCATCATCACTTAAAAGGAAATCAACAACCGCAAGGGTAACGGTTGATCCAACCCAAGAAAACCAACCCATCAAGGAACCACCACAAAAGAAACGAAGAAAATAAACTGTTAAACGAATCCTTGATGATGACTCCCCCACCGAATCTCTTTGCCAAGATGACTCAATAACCTTATTCTCCAAAATTCCAAACCCCTCAAGGCTCTCCTTCACGATGATCATCTGTGTCCCTTAGCCATGCACCCATCAACCCTCTTATCATCAACTTAGATCCCGAGCGTATTGATTTGAATGTTCCATTGTGAATTTGTCTAAAGGGCATGTTTCCCTAGAGAAGACAGCAAAAAAGGTAGAAATAATCGACCCTGAGTTCCCTTTGACCATTTATGACTCACTCTTTCAAGAAATCCCTGTTGAGGAAGATGTAGGCGAGACAAGTTCGAAGGAAGAAGCACCTCTAGAGGAAGAAGCACAACTGGAGAAGGAAGCCCCTGTGGAGAAAGAAGTTGATCTTTGCGATGTACTTTGCAATGTCATTGCAGAGCCCATGAACGCAACTTTCAAAGAAGTGATCTTGAAGAATGTGGCGATGAAGGATCAAATTGCCAACCTTAATACTCAGGTGAAAGGCTTAGAAGCCACAATTTCCACCCTCAACTCCACGGTCGCACAACTCTCCTCTACTTGATGATGGCCCACTCCAACCAGTCGCGTCAAATTGCAGAGCAACACGATAGGCAATTTACGACACAAATGGAATATACGCACACAGTGTTTCTACAGCTTGTTCCCCAACCTATCATTGCACCTGAATTGATTGCACCAATTCCTCCCATTCGAATTCCAAATTCTGCTCTAAGCGATCCTAACCCTCATCCAGAGAATTAAATTTGGGGGTGTAGTGTTGGAAGCTTTTGTATTTTGCCTTCTTTATTTTATGTTCTTTTGTATAGAACTTTTTGCAAGTAGCAATCAAATTTCTGTTGTCTCTTTTTATTAATTATTCATGTGATGCACTTTTCTTTACGCATGTTTCATTAATATATTCTTTGCTTCCTTTCTTTTGTTTCGTGCAAGGATAACCTTCATGATGAAAATTATGCTAAGTGTAATTTAACTTGTACCTAGCGATGAGGCTTTCCTAGAGAAATGAACTTAGTAAATATTTCTTGTAATTTTTAGTCGAGCAAGCTTTACCTCAAACCTCTTTTGTAAATTTTTCATCGTTCATCTTATCATTCCATTTTGTGCAATAAGGACCTTGCGAGACTCTAAATTTAGGGGTGTGCGAGGTTCGAGTCAAAGCTTTCGAAAAATCAAGAAACCCATTCTTTTTCAAAAAAAAAAAACTAACATTCTAAATTCAATTGAAATAAGAACTTCTACATTGTTGCCTCTCACCAAAGTAAATAAGAAGCAAAGCTTCATCAAAAGCTGAGAGTAAATAAACAAGTTGCGATAAGAGTTATAGTTGAGGAGAGAAACAGACTCATAGAGTACCTATGATTTTCCACTCAACCCCGAATGTAAATAAATAACTTAGTTAATAAAAGTGTTTGCAAGAAAAAGAAAGGAACTAAAAGTTTTTTAAAACAATGACAACCATTTTGCAAAAAGAGAAAATAAGATTTTCTGAAAACGAACAAGGATATTTTGAGACTTAAGCTTGCAGAGTAAAGAATCTAGAAATATTTTCAAGTTTAGAGTAGGTGAAGAAAACAAGAAGTGCCAAAGTGTGAGATAAATTAGAAAAGCACTCTGAAAGGCTTAGCAAGGTGCACGAAAGAAATCATGTTTAGAATCCTGAGATGATGCTTGAGGACAAGCATTATTTTAAATTTCTGGGTGTGAGAACTTGTAGAAATACTAGTTATTATAGTCTTTTAAATAAAATAATGAAGTCTTATAGCATGAAAATAAAAGAAAACAGAAGAAAAAGTAGGCGATTTGATTATTCTGTGAAATGCATGATACAAAAGAACCTTATCCCTGTTTTACTATGTTTTAATGCTCTTATCGCAGAATTTCAAGTAAAAACGAGTAAAGCTCGATAGTATCATACTTACACGAGAAGACCCGTTCAACCTTTAGGGTGAAAAGAAGTACAAGCTAGGTATTTAAGGCACTAGCCAACAAAAGTGGTTGACAGGAAATTTAGAGAAAGGACAAAAGAACGTATGCTCAGCACCATTGTAGCTTTTTAAAGATCTCAACGGTGTGTGGCGTCCTATCAACATCAACTCTCATTTTTAAATAGAGCCTCTCACTCAAAAACAGGGTGTGCACATTTGGCCGGAGAGCAACAAGTTCTTACATCGTTCATCTTCTCCCTTCCCTTGAGTTTTAGGTAAGAACTTAGAAAAAAAGAAAGAGAGAATCATCCCCTCCATCTTCCCCCTAATTAATAGCCAAAAATAAGAGCCCAAGAGTATGAGAAATCAGACTCTTCGGCATAACATCTTCTGTTATATTTCAGTGTGTATTTTTGTTGTGTTGTTTTGTAAGATGAACACCATGGCCGAGAAGCCTAAATTTGTTTGTATTAAAGCAATGCATTTCTTCTTCCATTCTCCCATATTTCTTATTCTTTCCATGTTCAATTTGTTTGGTTAGCTAATTAGTAATGAATTATGTTTTTTATACTTAGAGAATCAGAATGGATGTGCTATGAGTTTTGCTAAGTTAAATGTGAATATCTTAACATTGTGCATTCGAGAGAAGAGCAATGATATAGATCGTAATCGCCTGAGAACTGAGAACCACATTTAGCTAAGTGAGTGGCGAGAAGATTGTAGTAATATGATCTTATCGCCAAACTCATCCTTTGCATACATTACCGAGAGGATACTGTGTGTGGCGATAGCACTAAGAGGTTATCCGCCTTAATTAAGAATACGTTACTAATAGAATATTTAAGATAACCAAATATAAATCATAACTTAACTCTGTGTATTTGAATCTCGAAAGGCGAGCAAGTATGGTAAAAGCTCTAAGAGGTTGATAGCCCTAGTTCTTAGTTAATACATGCTTTGTATCAGCACAAAGTATTCCGTTTAAATAATTAAATTTTTCCTTCCTCGCCATACTTATAATGAGCTCGTATTCCATAGTTCCATCTCACCATGCTCACCTTCCACCGCCAAGCACAATAGTGTAAATAGTTAGGATAATTAGTATAGTGTTCAAAATTATATTGTATAGCTTATATCACATGATTCAGTGCACGATAGGATAAATTAGGCCTGTTTGGTAACGTTCTTTTTTCTTGTTTCTTATTTTTTGTTCTCTGTTCTCGGTTTCCTGTTTCTTCGTTTTTTAAAACAAGAAACAAAAATGTGTTTGATAACTATTTTTGTTTCTTGTTCCTTGAAAAAAAAGAAACAGAAGCAAAAAAATGTGTTTGATAACTGTTTCTTGTTTCCTGATTTTCTTCCAGATTGATTTTTTATTTTATTCACATCTAATTCAATTAAACATTAAACAAAAATATATGTCAACCATTAAACATAAAAAATAAAATTATCAAAAGTTTATTCATTTAATACAAAGAAGTACCGGTACATAAATAAAATTAATAACATAAACATAAAATTGTATTTATCCTTCAAATGTTTCCAAATTTTATTGGCAATATCATCTCTCACTCGGGTCATTTCTCTTAGATGATGTCGACTCACTTATTAATCCATCAATTTCAACAACCTCATCGATATTTTATGACATCGAGAATGTAATATTAATTTCAAAGTAAGTTATTATATCCTCAATATTCAGAATTGAAAGAAACAAAACAAAATTTAACCTTTAACTCTGCTACCTATAATTTTTTAGAGAAAAACCCACAACGAAAACCCATGTCCGCACAAATATGAAGATGAAAATTATGAATCCGTTCAAAAGGAAGAGTCGGGCAAAAACTATGGATTCGACGAAGAGAAAAAGAGTCTGCATTGTAGAGGAAGACGATGAGAGGCAAAGAGGAAGACAACGTGTACAGGAAGACGATGAGAGAAAGACGAAAAGGATAGTTATTTGGGAAAGACAATGGAGATAAGAGGAAAACAAAACCAATAAAAATAATTGAGAAAAAGGAAAATGAAACAAATAAAAATAATTGAGAAAAAGGAAAAGGAAACCAATAAAAATAATTGAGAAAAAGGATAAGGAAACTAATAAAAATAATTGAAAAACATGAAAAGGAAGCCAATAAAAACAATTGAGAAAAAGAAAAATGAAACAAATAAAAATAATTGAGAAAAAGAAAAAGGAAACCAATAAAAATAATTGAGAAAAAGAAAAAGGAAACCAATAAAAATAATTGAGAAAAAAGAAAAAGGAAACAAATAAAAATAATTAAGAAAGAGGAAAAGTAAAACCAATAAAAATAATTGAGAAACAGAAAAAGGAAACCAATAAAAACAATTGAGAAAAAGGAAAATGAAACCAATAAAGATAATTGAGAAATAGGAAAAAGAAAGGGAAACTTTCCTAAATACAACAAGGGTAATTATAATAGGTAGCAATTTTTAGAATAATTATTAAGTATGTAGCAATATTTAAAAAAATTGCAAATATAGCAAACTCTATCAGTGATAGACTTCTATCGTTGATAGACTCTTATGGTTTATCAGTGATAGACCAACATTTGCTACATTATCTATTAGTGATAGACTCCTATCATTGATAGATTTTGACAGATTTTGCTATATTTGCAATTTTTTTAAAATGTTGCTATATACTTAATTATTTTGAATATAATTGCTATATTTGCAACTATCCCATATAACAAACTAGAATATTTACGACCCGTGTAACAAAGCCCATAAATTTAGTCATTTTTTAAATATTCCAAATCTGCCCTTCCATCCTTTTCTTCTCTTTGCGATTTTTTATCGTCTTCTTCCTCTGTACTTTTCATGCGATTTCTTTCATCTTTTTTTTTTTAGATTTGGGTAACCAAATCTATTTCTTTTTATCGTCATTCTTGTTTTTTCTCTCTTTTTTTAGGCATGTCTTTCTTCCTGTTTCTTCTTTTTCTTTTTCTTTTTTCATTCACTGCATGCATTGTATCATCTTTCTTTTTTAAACAGATGGTGTATAAAGAATCTTGAAAAAATTAGTTAGGCATTTAAATTAGAGTAACCAAAACTAAAAGATTGTGTCTCAAGAATATTGAAAAAATCGTCTTTCTTCTTTTCTTTTTTACGCATATGGTGTATAAAGAATCTTGAAAAAATTGGTTAAACATTTAAATTAGGGTAACCAAAATTAAAAGATCGTGTACAAAGAATATTAAAAAAATCGTTTATACCAAATTTTGAAAAAAAATCGTTTAGATTTGGGGTAGCCAAATCTAAATGATCGTGTAGGCAAATCTAAACGATCGTGTAGCTAAATCTAAACGATCGTATACCAAATTTTGAATTTTTTTTTTAGATTTTTGGAACCCCAAATCTAACTGATCGTGTAGACAAATCTAAACCCAATTAATTAAACGATCGTGTACCAAATCGCGTTACCAAATATATTACGCGCATTGTTGACGGGGTATTTTTGGTATTTTACACGGTGGACCTCTAGGCTTTTTCTATTTTCGGAATGTTCTATACAATGTAAATACTTTGCCGCTTTTTTATATTTTTTTAAAATACCCCAAAAAGAAACCAATAAAAATAATTGAGAAAAAGGAAAAGAAACCAATAAAAATAATTGAGAAACATGAAAAGGAAACCAATAAAAACAATTGAGAAAAAGGAAAATGAAACAAATAAAAATAATTGAGAAAAAAAAAAAGGAAACGAATAAAAATAATTTAGAAAAAGAAAAAGAAAACCAATAAGGAAACCAATAAAAACAATTGAGAAAAAAGAAAAGGAAACCAATAAAAATAATTGAGAAATAGGAAAAGGAAACCAATAAAAATAATTGAGAAAAAGGAAAAGGAGACCAATAAAAATATTTGAGAAAAAAGAAAAGGAAACAAATAGAAATAAATTAAGAAAAGGGAAAGGAAACTAATAGAAATAATTGAGAAACGGAATGGAAGAAACTACTCTTTTTTTGCTCCCAATGATTCTTTATAAAATGGAAAATGTTTTTAAATTTTTTTGGAACGAGAAACAAAAAACGTTACCAAACACCTCCGTTTCTTAAAAAATGAAAACAGAAATAGGAAACAGGAAACGAGAACGTTACCAAATAGACCCTTAGGAATTTAAATTCCTTGTGTTCGATCATGGACTTACTAGGAAACCTCTTTTCGCTTATACTTGGGCGATAGAGAGGAAAACTGGAGAGATAACGTTTATTTTTCTCAATTTAGCAACGCATGAATAGGAGTGCACGTTTTATTGCATCACCCTATTTAGTCGCCTAATAGTCGCTCATTTAGAGCCCATCATGTTAAACCTACGAGCATAATACTTTAAAAAATGCAACACATAAACAAACAACCACATCTCATCCTAGATCACACAGCAAGGATGAGGCATCCTATTCAAGATCACACAACATGAGTTGGACATTCAATTCATAGTAACAATTTATACACAGTACTACCCTTGGTATACACTCACACGTTAAGCCTGGCGTCTCGACTACCTGAGTAAAACTACCAAGAGCTCTCTTCCTTTTCTACGAATCACCCAATCCAACTTCCACCTGCCACCGGGCCATTTAACCTCGATTCTCACCTCTGCTCCCTTCGACCCATAAAACTTACGCTCTAATACCACTTGTCATGTCCCGCCCCAAATGCCATTCCACGTGACAATTTGGAGGACGTCCGCCTACATACTCAATGCATACCCCATGCGAGATAGTGTGCCAAAAACCTAGTGAGCAGAACGACTCTTCCTTTGGTCTCTTTACGAAGTCTTCCTTGTGAGCCTAAGAGACCTTCATTTCTTTTTGCAGTGAAAATAACTCCAAAAATAACATGGTAGAATAACTTAAAACTTCTTCTCTTTATTTGCTTAGTGCTTACAGAAGTATAATTCACAATTTACAACTTTCCTTTATGCAAGAGTAAACCAGCTCTTGAAATTCTCACGTCGTTCTTCTTCCCACCAATGCGTGACACACCTTCATTTTTTCATCCATCGCCTATTGTTGCCTTCTATGGGGAGGTGTTCGAGAGCGTAAGAATTATGATCTTATCCTCCTCCTTGAGTTGCCAGCAATCCAACCCAAGGAAAATCTTTAGAGCTTTCTCTCCCTAGCACGAGTTCTTCACACTTCTTGTCTTTAGCCCCATAATTATGATGTGTCAGATGACCCTTGTATAGTCTGAGCTAGAGCCCTCCGTGTTAAGGAGCAATGTGCTTGCCAACAGGCTCCTTAGATGCATTGTCACAACCTCTCTCGGATCACCTACTTGGACCTAAAAGGTGGCGTGATGTCAATTCAAATCATTTACCTCTAAAACAACTTCAACTGACCCTTAATATGAAAACATAAAACATTTACAAGCAGAAGTCTTTAAACTTAGAAACAATCTAAACTCATGGTGCAACCCATTTGGAAATGATCTTTTATAAATACCATGTAAATATATAAAGCGTACTAAGGATAATTTTCACAAAACATGGCAACATTTCTAATAAATCATTTCCTTCATCACTGAAAACTAATTGGCTTTGCAGCAGTATGTCCAGCTCGTGGAGACTCACAATTTGTACCTGGAAAGAGGGAAAACATTGTGTAAGGGTAAGTTAAATAGCCCAGTAAGTGAAAAATTTGTAAGACATACTTTCACATGAATAAATCTTAGTCTTTTCCATAAATCATTCATAAAATATATTATAAGGTATAAAATCTTAAAACCTCTTTACACTAAAACTTTTTCTGACTTTCAAATGCTCTTTTATCTCTGTTAATTCTATACCCAGGAAACTCTATCACGATAGTAACTAGTTCGACCTGATTTAATAATCTTGGTCAAGATATCAGAGGTTTGTTGGTCATACGATCCAACCAGATCTCGAATGTAGTTGGTTAAGTGGTTAGCAAAGCCCCATACCCCAAATTGTGCACATTGACCGTCGAGAATTTGGTATATAGAATATCACGTTTTCTTACTTAAAACATTTCTTATCAAATTCATGCTTTTTTAAAACATTTCTAACACATACTTATGAACATTTTCTAAATCAACATACTCAAATACTTTTGATAAACATGTTTGTAAACCAAGATATAATGATCAATATTGCATACTTAAACAATAACATGGAAAATATATTTAGAAAATTCATTTAGAAATCATGTTGTCACTCACAATACTTAAATTGATACTTAGTCTGGAATTTTCTTTAAAGTCTCCTCATCCTGAAAAATCTACATTCAATCCTTTGGTCATGAAAATATCCAAAACTTTCCTTAAAATTCCTAAAAATTCTCAAAAATAACAAAACAACCCAAAACAGTCCAAAAATGGTCTACTAGTGTTCATGGCATGGTGATTGGGGCTTGGCGCGCGCGCATGGCCTGAGGGCCTAGTCGCGTGCTAACCTCGCTGAGGTATGTCGCACGTCACGTGCTAACCTCACAATGAGATTTCACGTGCATCCTAGTTGCATGCCTAGCGTGCCTTATCCTTGCAAGGTCATACATGCAACTTAAGTGCATCCCTTGTCGCTCGACTGTCCCATGGCCTTGCTCTGTGCCTCAAAAATGCCTAAATAACCTCTATGAGATATAAATCCACGCTTAACTCGCCTAGATATGCATAACACTTGGCCACTGCCTATAATTTTATTTTCATCCGAAAACATAACTTGACTTTGAAAAATCAGAACTTAAATCCATAACTTTTTTGACAAAAATGTTTTCTACAAAGTTGATCTAAAATGTCTTAACTTTTTTACCTCACAATTTCAAAACCAAATTCCAAAAGATGTGCTCTGTAGCCTTGTAGAAGTGCACCTTGCTTAGATTGCTTCACACGCATCATGAGATGTCAAGGCTAGTACGCCATGTAAGACTACAAAGTAACTATACCTAGCATCTATGCTACATCGTCTAAGACCATGCCTTCGCTTAGCTCCCATACCTAACAACCTGTGGAGAGGAAAACTCAGTAAGTAAGTCAATCAGACTTAGTGGGTAGAGAGTTTGAGAAAACTCTTTTCGGGGTACATGGTAGAAATAACAATATTAAGGTCAAACTGTCTCGTATAGGTTTCATCGCATATGGCCACAGACACTCCACTTATTGGTCGTTTGAGAATTTAGGTTCATGTTCTGGATTCGATGATGTTCTATTTACTCTTAATTTCTTTGCGACGAGTCATGGTCATTGCATGCAAGATGCTCACTATGTCTCTAATCCTCTTTGTAATTACTAAATTCTCGTTAGGTACAAGTTTTCCTATAGCTTGTCCAAGTGTAAGCGAAACAATAGGTTCCCTGCGTGATCCAGAGTCGAACATAGGAAATTGATATCAAATCTTAGCTATAAAGCATACTTCTTTATCTAAGCGGTATAAAATATCTATTTATACAATATAAAGTAAAGTATCTAAGTTAACTTAATATCTACACTAGAGACTCTATAAAAGTTGGTTAGAGTGGTGGAAGGATGAGGATGCATGTGAACTAACTTGCATTAAGAAATGGTAAAGGAATACCTTCGCATTACTAGGCGATTAAGTGATGTTGCAACCTTGATGCGATAAAGATCAATTAACTAGTTTATGATTAAGGCGAGCACCTCTTAGTGCCTTAAACGCCACACTTGCTCGCCTCTCGATATGCAAATGATAAAGCTTGATTAAGCGATTCTATCTCAAAGGGTATACTTATAAGACTTATAATGCCTCTCTTTTAAGGTAGGCAACCTCTCGGCGTCAAGTCACCACACTTATTCTCCTTTAGAGATACAAATGGTGGAGGTTTAATCGTTAAGATGGAGTTTGTCAAAAAACTCCCTCTTGTGCGCGTTAGTCATACCTTTCCTACTTACACTCTCAAGTAGTGGGTGACATGCACTAGCCAAGCAATGATTATAACTTCACTAACGCGATAAACCTTATAAGCTAAGCTTCTTATCAAGAACTTATCACAAGCCTAAACTACTTATAACATAGTGATAGATGAACAGTGAAGGAATGATGGATTGAAAGTGGATAAACATGTAATGTATAAAGAATATAAGTCTTAGGCCACTTTACAATATGAACAATATACATTACAACGGAATATACAAGTGGAATGTAAAAGGGAATGAGAAATATTACAAGTTAGGGGAAATGGAAATGGTAGAGTCTTCTTTAATCTCTCTCTAAACTCTCACTTATAGACTAACCGAAGAAGAAGAAGAAAACTCTAACAGATGGCGAAAGGCTAGTCCTTTCCACCAACTCTCTAGGTTTTTTCCCATTCAAGCTAGACAATGCACTTGGTAGAGATGTAGGCTTTTTATAGGCTACTTGCAGTGGGAAACTTCTATTCTTCTGAACAAGTCAGCGCCGATTGCAACCTTTGTCACGTCACATTAACTCCAACTACCATTCTTGTCTGCTAGTAAACCTTCTTCGCATGATATGATGTAGTTCCTCGCCTAGGGATTTTATTCACCAGACAAGGTTCCTATTGTGTAGCCTTTGACGCGCTCTGCTGTGATTCACTGTGTCTTCTTTTATCTATAGTCATGCAATAAAATACTTAAAACTAGGGTAAAACAGGTGTGGAGACTTATATAAGTTGCATTCTCTAATAGTTATTAATTTGCAAGAGAAGCTATGTATTTTGACTCATTTTTCATACATTTTGGCTCCATTGTTCTACCTAAAAGACTATAATAACTTATATTTCTACAAGTTATCACTTATTAGCACAACCCATGCCACTGGCACTACGTGTAATGCCCCAACAAATTCGATTTTTTGTTGTTCATTTGCTATTAATATTTAAGTATGGTTATGGAAAAATTCAAATTTATGGGAAGAACCTTATCATTTTGATTTTTGTGATTAATTAAGGTTTGAGATTTTCCATTTTGTTTAGATATTAAGTATTTTTTTTTTGAAAATTATTTGGTGAATTATTGTTAATTGAAAGGTGGGTTGGTTGAATTTTTGGTGAGATTTGGAGAGAGAGAAGATGGTAGGTTTTGATTTAATTAAAGGAAAAGAAAAGAGATTTTTATTATAAAGGAGCCTTGGGTCCCGTGCATAAGGAAGAAAAATGAAAAAAAAAGAAGAGAAAAGAAAAGAGAAAAGGAAGAAAACAAAACCCTAGCCGCCGCTCGCCGCTCGCCGCCGCCGCCGCCGCGTACCCGAGCCGCCCAAGCCCTCCTCTGTCTGTTCGTCAGCTCAGCCGGATCGTTCGCAGCCACCAGCCGTCGCTTGAAGCCTCGTTCTGCCGCGTCGCCGAGCAGCTCAGCCGAGTCGTTCGCAGCTGCCAGCCGTCGCGTGAAGCCGCGTCCTACCGCGTCGCCGAGCAGCTCAGCCGGATCGTGCGCAGCCGCCAGCCGTCGCGTGAAGCCGCGTCCTGCCGAGTCGTCGAGCAGCAGCAGTCGACGGTCGTCAGTCGCGCGCCTCCAGCAGTCGAAGCCGAACCCACGTTTCGACCGACGTCCGAACCCGAAACCGACCCACGCCCGCTCGTCCGAACCCAAAACCGCTGCACGCCCGCGCACGCCCGCTCCGAGTCATAAGCCGAGCCCGCGCGCGCCCATTCCACGCCACGAGCCGCGCCTGTGTGCACCACGAACCGCGTCTGTTGGCGCCGCGAGCCGAGCCGATCCCCAACCTTTGAGCCGAGCCGATCCCCAACCTTCAAGCCGAGCCGGTCCCTGCTCCTCCAGCCGAGCCGCCAAGCCTATTTGGCTCTTTCCATCCATATTTTGGTAAATTATTTATTTATTTTGGCTTACCCAGCAAGACTCAAATTATTGGACACTAAATAATTTAATTTGGAATTAAATTAAATTATCTTCCTTAAGGGGCGTCTTGGACCAAGTAACTGCTGCAGCGTGGGATTTCTTCGGTAGGGGCTCAAGCATTGCAACCTCTTTCTAGGGTAAGTCCTTGCAACTGAGTTTTGAGCTGTTTGTCGTTGGTGACTTAATTATGAATTTTTGGCGTATTAAACAGTTAGGACCTCGTTGCTTGGAAAGCACACTTGTCTTGCGGTTAGGACTCGTCGAGTAAATCTCCAGGTAAGAGATTTCTACTACTAGCTCCATGTTTAGAATTATGAGTTCACATACACCTTCAGTTGTGCATGTTGAGGACTAGACTGTATGATGCATGTAATTAATGAGAGCATGATGCGATTGATGATATGGTTACATTATGGCTTGATATTGTGATGACGAGAACTGTTGTGACTGTACGACGGTTGCTGAGATAGAAAGTGAGGTGATGATTAATCTGTTATGATTACATGATGATGCTATGTGTATGTATGCTATGGTTAGGGTACTTGTTAGCTTAGCCTATTAGAGTCGTACCTGCATGGGTGTCCTTTTGGGATCACCACCTATTTAGGACTGTGTGGTCCGACGGGACGCCAGTCTAGCATAGATATAGATATGACTCGAGTGACTCGACGGGGTCTTCGCATCCCGATTGTCCTAGGTGTTCCCCCGAGACATCGAAGACCAGATTTTCATTCCTACGAGAGCGCACGTTGCACGTGTTCGGGAACGTGCCAGAGATTTGGTACAGTTACAGGACTCTAATAGGAAGCTAATAGGCACCTAGTGGGACTAGTAGTGGGTCCCTTGCTGAGTATTTCATACCCACTCTCTTCATGTCATGTTTTTCAGGTAGAGGCCGAGGCAAGGGCAAAGGCAAGCAGGCGAGCGACCAGAAGTGACCGTGGCGAGCCATAGGGATTTCTGCTTCCGCTTATACTTGTTTTTGACGTTAGTGCCTGAGTTTTATTTTCTTCACTATTTGCTATTTCTTTTCTTTAAAAAGTAGATAGGGCCCGAGTAGGACTTTAGAATTTAGTTTTATTTTCGCATATTACTTTGATTGGATCTTCATAAATAAATTTCTCAAACTTTATTCGTTTTTACTAAATTTTATGACTTAAACCACGTGTTTTACATTTAGTAATGACTTCGACTCAGTATAAAGAGTTGGGTTGTTACACTACGTGCTTAGATCCTCTCGTCATTCATGTTAAACACTAGAACCTGGAACTCTTCCTTCATCGAGATCTGAAATTTACGATTTACCAGCATTGTGCAAGTTACCTAGAATTTTCCATCAATGTCTTACGATCATTTTCACTTTCTTACGTCATTCCATCCCTACAACAAGAAGGGTTGAGCTTCCTAGCTACTTTCCTTATACTATGTCACTGTAACGACAATATTAAGAAGTAAGCTTCAAGGCAAAATACCCTCACGTCAATTAACAATAGCAAACCTCGACCACATATCTAAATTACAATGTAGAAACACTACTTATGAGGAATTACTCATAGAACATATTGACAAGGCAAAGATGATACATATGGAAGTATGTATTGGTAAGGTCGTTAGAATCAAGCACTATGTTTGAAAATGAAATGCAATTTGCTAAGGGTAGGATGCTTACCGAGATTTACCTTGACAAAAAATATTTTCAAGTTTACCCCTCACTTTTTATCGTAGCTCAGTGGTAAGTAGGGGTGTCGAACCCAAGGGAATGGTTGTAAAGAAAATTTCTTGAAATCAAGCTCGAAAGAAATGTTGTAAGTAGCAAAAGAAAAGCATTAAAGAAAGTATATAGAACATCAATTTGAACCAAGAATCAAGGGAATTTGAGATGTAAATTCAATTCACAAAAAAATTAAAAAAAAAAGTATAAATTAAACTCTTATGAGAAAAATATGAGGTGATGAGCAATAGGTGTTATTCAATTCTTATCATCGAATTAAAAAAAGTATGAAATGATTTTTTTAAAAAAAATTAAAGGGATTCTTGATCAAGGATCTTGTAATATCAACTTGCTTGATTCTTGTAAGAGCCTTGATTAAGATTCAAGAAAAGAGATAATCACCACAAACATTTATTGTTTTCTTGCAATAACAACTAATGCCTTATTCTTGCTCTTAAAGAAAATCAAAGTATCTTTCATACTTTTTAGAAAGGATTTTCAACTATGATTTAATTGAATTTAATTGTGCACATAAAATTGATGCAATTAAATCATAAATTACCATGAACAAGGTGATTTCCCTAAGCATTAATCAATTTCAAGATTTGACACATTTGATTATAAGCGAGAAATAAATTGAGCTTTTGTGTAGACAAGGATAATCAAATCAATCTTCCATTAATTTTCCAAGGAAGGAGTATCTTGCATACAAATTGGTGAATCAAGAATAATTTCCAAAATTGAATTGCAAAGAACACTTGTAATTGAAAGAAGGAAATGTTCTTGGTATAAGAAAATTAAAGATTTCAACAAAAACAACAAGAAATTCAAAGATTCAATCATGTCTAATTAATAAGGAATTACAAGGAAAATTCTTCAAGAATTTGAAAAGCACATTCCCACCTACCTCTTGAAAATTACCCCTCCATTGAAAAAAGATTACTGTAAATTAATTGAGGGAAGAAAAAGGCAGAATTGGAGGGAAGTATACTGGAGTTTTTTGTGAATTGGCGGGGGATTTGTGAAGAATTTGGGGGGAATAGGTATATATAGAAAATATTTGAAAATAAAGTTCGATACCATGATCTCTCACTCGCGCGCGCTCTCAAATTGACAAAGAAATTAGTTATTTTTTGGATTTTGTATATATTTACGAAATTTCCACTTAAATTCTATAAAAAAAAAAAGAAATGCAATACTGGAGATTCGAACTCGGATGGAGAGGAAGGCGTGCGCTCTCTGATTGTGACACGTGGCAAAGGAGACTGGTGGGAGGACGGATGAACGCGCGAACAAAGAAGGATCAAATAATTCTGAATTGTTTCACGCTGCTTGAGGTTGGAACCAATGACGTTTGGGTTGCACGGAGAGCATCAAAACGATGGCGTTTTGGCTTCAAAAAATTTGAAAAATAAAACGATGCTTAGGGTTCGAACTTGTGACACGCATATGGATGGTTGACGCGTGTCACAGCTTTTTGAATATTTATCGTTGCCTTTAAACTTCAAATTACTCGATCTTCTTCATTCAGACTCTGTTTTAGGTGATTTCTATTGCGTTGGGTTCGCATCAGAGTCTTCTTTCATATTCTATAAAAAAAAAATCAAAATAATGAATATATGTATACTATGAATTGAGAATAAGGTACAAATAAATGGGTCAATAATTGACCTAATACATATGCTCATAAATCAAGTTCAAGGACAAAGAGCATTTAACCATAATAACGACTAAAGGGGACACAATGTCTCACCACTTACCCTTAACACAGTTTATCAGTGATTAACGAAACATCTTATAAACACAAGCATAGAGAAAACATCACTTAACATAGAACGTAAATAGAATATCACCTTCCCAGAATGAGGATTATATCAATAGTATAGAAATTACATTAAAAAATGATTAACCATTCACGACTGTTTACAAGCCATGCTTTATTACCTTTAGAAGAATACTCATTTTCATGAAAGATAGTTACCTTTCGCTGAAGAACATTCACAACTCATGCTTATTTTTAGAAAACGTTTAAGAAACAAATCTTATCATTCACAGAAATAGAGTTCACAAGGCGTACTTACTCATTCACAGAAGGATAATAAGTCATAAATAACGCTTATAAATCACATTTATACTTTCAATAATGCTTGTAAAACAAAATAGCGCAACCAATGTAATATCTATAACAAAACATAAAGTTCATCTAACCACTCACCGCACTTATAAGGATTACCCACAGAATTATTTAGTCTTCAATCCCCCCTCCTCTGCCCTATGATTTCTTTCGTGAAGCGATTGTCTCGATCAGTCGTTTAACATTCAGGTTTCTCCTTGACTTCTCTATTTTAGCAATCTATTACTTCCCTGCCACTGTTTCTTTTTAGGCTTTAGTCTTATTTATAATGGCCTCCCATATCCAGGGTCGCAGCAAACCCAAACACGACACATAGGCTAACAGTCAATGAGGATTGGACATTCCCTTCGAGGCGCACACCTTATATCCTTGACAAGCTAAACTCTTTAATTGTCTGACCTACTTATCTTCTCGAGAAACAATAGACAATTATTTTCCTCAGCAAGGGCTCAATTCATCCTGACAACACACTTCCTTGCCTCCACTTCCTTAAGTGTAGACACCTCTTCTTCTATTATCATGCGAGCACCTAACTCTTGGTGTTCGACGCATGTTTCTTTATCGTCATCCATTCTCATTGTGTCGCTTGCCTTCTGTGCTTCTTTATGCATTTAGCAATGCATAGGTAGGATATACACGTTTTATCGCATAACCCTAACCTAGACGCCCATCATTAGTTGCATAATTAGAACCTTACATGATATATTCACGAATGAGTTTACAAACAAAAACAAAAATAAGTTTTTGATAAGTTTACATACAAACAACCAAGTACCAAGAACAAAATTCTTAAAGGAAGGGAAAATTGTGAAACTATTGGAATTTATGTTCTAAAACTTCTAGTTTGTAGTTTAAATTACATTCTATTCAATAATGTGGTTATTTAAGACTTATTAGTAACAATAGAATACTATAATCTTGAATCTAATAAACTAAGGTCCTGAGGCTATCTTTTGTAGACTTGAACTTTATGAAGTGACATAAACATGGATCAAGTTCGAGTATATAGCCAAAACAGTCTATAGTGTATGAATAAAGTTGGGCGCCTTATTTTCGGAACTATAAATGTGGCCCGCTTTGTAGTTAGTACAAATCATGTGATCCCGAATCATTCATGTATAGACATGAAAGTCGGGGCATCCTATTTAAAGAGTTTACAATTTACATAAGACTAGAACCATGAAATAGTCATTTTTAAGTTATAATAACATCGTTGACTATATAAAACTGACTATTTCAATTATTGATGATCTAGGTAATTAATCTTAATCCTGAGCTAACTATGAACTTCTGTTTAAATGGAATTATCATTAAATCTACATAAGTGAGGTGCATCTCAATAGCATTGGCTTAATAAGTCTATCATTTTAGGGGTAAGACCGAGTGGATGGTTAGGAACATAAGATGCAAGACAAAACTCACTCTTACCCGCTTTAGGGTTAGTAGATAGGTTGTTCCCTTAAGGACTAAATCCAAGTCTTGAACAATGGGTCCCACCCTCTCATTGGCTCGAGAGGGATTCAGTTTATAGGTTGGACCTTAAATCAATTGTTCAATAGTGGATCAGTGGGACTTAAAGAGCAAGATGCAATCTCAGAAGTAAAACGATATTTTTACCTAGCCGAGGTTACAAACAACCTGTGAAGAATTAACTTAATGATCATGGTTATATTAGATGGACACAAATAAATCTATAGTAGGGGGAGTGCAACTACAGAACTTTAGTTGAATGACCATTTAGTTAACGAATGTTTATTAGCTCGGTCTAAAAGAATTTAGCCAGTTAATCTTGGATTGTTGGAGCTCATGATCTATAGGTCCATTAGGTTCCCTTGCTAGCTCATATGAAATTAACTTAGAACAATATGTTGGAATAATTCCAATTATTCGAATTAGGTAAGGAGAGAGAAATTGACGAATATATGTGATATAGCCATCGATTATCAACTTTAATAGAGCTTGATTATCAGCTTTAATAGAGCTTTATATTTAAATATAATTTAAATATAAAAAATAAATATGGATTCATATTCGAATGCTCGAAATTGATGGAAATTGTCAAAATTGTAAAAAGTCAAAATGTTGACTTTTGACTTTGAAAAATCAAACTTTGACCGGCTTTATATTCAAATGTGATTCGAATTTCAGAAAAATAAATGTGGATTCATGCTCATGAGGTCAAAATTAGTTAAGACAGAAAAAATGGTAAAAAAATCAAAATCTTGACTTTTGACTTGAAAATGTCAAAGTTTGACTTTGGCTTGAATGGTCATATGACCATATTACCCTTGGACTAAAGTTAGTGAAAAAATCAAGCATTTTGTTGGATAATCACACTGACACTTAGTGGGATAGATGGCTACATGAGATGTAAACACCTAGCCCACTAAATTCCACTAATGGTTAGTGAATTATTAGGTGTTGAGATTTAAGAAATTAATTACATGCAATTAGTTTTGAGAACTTTTGGGTATTTTGCATGTAATTAGCTTATTTAAAGGGTATTTTTCAATTTTTTGAGAACTTTTGGCAAAATTTTGTTTTTATGAATTACAAAATTATTTCAACCTAATTTTCTCTCCCAAATCTCAAACCAAAATTCCTCCTTAAAGTCAATCTATCTTTCTCTTAATTCCTTTCCCTTTCGGGTCCCAAAATCTGGTTCTAAGTCTGAAAAACAGTGGGTCAACACTAATGGTCGTCCTCAGTTCGAGTTCATGAGGAGATTTTGAGGAACGGGAAGCTACGAAGGTATGATTTTTTCCAACCCTAATTTAGTTTAATTTGGGTAGTTTTAATGCATGTTAATCTCTAAATTAGTTACAATTTGGGTAAAATATATCAATCTTTTCGTTGTGTATGTCTACTGTTTTCCATCAAAACCCGCGTTCTGTAACGTGTGAGGGTTGTTGGAAGTTGTAAGCACTAAAATATAAAACTTAGGCATTTTGAAGAGACTTTTAAGGATTTGGCTTCTTGAAGAGAGGTTGAGTTCTGGCTACGCGATGCGAGGAAGGGTAAGTTGTTTTGAGCTAGGCGAGGAAAGAAAGTTAGAAAATTTAAGTAAAGCTACTAATCCAAATTAGTCAGCATCTTGCGTATTGGGTTAAGGTTAAGCATGGTTAAATAAGATGTTAAACCTACACGTGTAATCACTAAGAAGGAGTTGGCCAGCTAAGATGAGCTTAGTGATGATTACTCTAGTTTAGGACTAATATAAATAGGACTTAAGGTTCCAAAGGAAGTCCTAAGTACTGAAGCTCTACCGAAAGAATATTAGGCGATAAGAAGGAAGAAAAAGAAGAACTAGGCGTTAAGAGAGAGGGAAGAGTAAAGAAGACTAAGTTTCGTGAGTGATTCTTCCAAATAAAAGAACAAAATTTTGTTGCTTGTATGCGAGTAAAACATTAGCTTTATTCCTATCATGAGCTAGCTATTATGTGCATATAAGAATAGAGTCTGTCTTTCGTTGAGTGGTCCATGTTCAAGTTTATCGTCTAAGCAACTAGAATTAAACGAAGGTCCATAGAGATACTAGTGGTGAAGTGAGAATTCTCATAGTAGTCTATGCATTGAGGAAGTTCAATGACTAGGCAAAGAGGAATAAGTAAAGGCTAATGTGTTTTGTGTTGTTTAACGTAGAATGAAGCATTAAGATATTTCTCAAAATATGAAAGCTTTATTGCATGCTTGTATTCTCTAAAGGATTTCTTAAAATATCACTCACTTAGCATTTGGCATAAGTTTTAAGTTTTCCCTTCCCCAGGCAATCGAGGCTTTGAGGCTGCATTGAGAATATGAACTGCTAGTTGTTGGGGTGTGAAGCTAGGCGAGCTAGGCATTGAAGTTCTGGAACTTGAGTTTTAGTTTTATTTAAAGTTGTTACTTTATTTGTATCAAGTTTGTTGATGAATAAATAAAGTTGTTAAGTCTTTTTTAAAGTGAATTGTTTTATTCATAATGGTAAGTTGTTCTTCTTAGGTTGCAGATAAAGTTCAAATAAAAGCTAAGTTCAAGTTTAAGGCTTAAGTTGCGTTCGTGCCCAGAAACGCGAGGGAGGAACACATTCCTAGTGGAGGCGTGACATAAGCAGAATTCTAAAACTCTCTCTCTTTAATGCATGTCATAGTCTAACAAACTAAGCAGGAGACTTCATTCAAAGAACATTTACTCTAAACGGAAGTTACATCGCCTAAAGGTTATACCGCGAGGACCAACTCCAACTTGTCATGCAACAAATCTAAATGGCTACTCATAATAGATTTAGGTATTTTATTTTTTATCCCAAAAAAAAATAGCTCAAAATCATGTATTTTGAAAATAAAAATGCCCTAAATCTCCATACATATTATTAAATAAATAATCAAATATTATCTAATATAAATTAAATACTTCCCTTGAGAGGATGAAAATGGTAAAAATAATCAAAATCTTATTTCTTTTTTAGATAAAAATTGCTGAGGAAGACTTTTGTACCTCTTTAGTTTTGGATGTTGTATGTCAAACTAAGAATTACACTCCATTGACAATAAGAGCACTATAGTCTATCAACTACTTTCTACAACTAAAATAATATGTAATTACATTTTAATGAAAGCTAACTTTAAAATCTAATCAATCAAACAATCTCAATAATCAAGACCTTTTTTAAACAATCTACATAGACTCTTCATCTTCAAGCACGCGATTATTTTAAAAATGGGGCCATTCTTAGTTCAACATATAATATTCGAAGAACTAGAGTTAATTCCTTCTCAACAATTTTTATCTAAAAAATACATAAGATTTGATTATCTTCATCATTTCCATCCTCTCAGGGGAAGTATTTAATTTATATTAGATAATATTTGACTATTTAACAATATATATAAATATTTTGAGACATTTTTATTTAAAAAAAAACACACACACACAAGATTTTAAGCTATTTTGTTGGAATGAAAAACAAAATACCCAAATCCATTTAAAAACACTTTATTCTTTGCATAATCAAAAGAGATTAAATCCAAGAAGACAAAGAGGAATACAAGAAGTAGTAATCAATTGAGAGCTACAAGGGTAATAGGAATGAAGACAAAAAACTGAAACAATTCAAACTTGTTAATATAACTAAACATATGATGTAAAAAACAAATCTCATATATGATAATTAATATAGTGTGGTATTTTAAACCAAAATAACTTTTAGAAATTGAAGTTAGTATCTAAGATTCGAAAATTCAAAATTAATAATTAACTTGATTTAAATATTCAAAACAACTATTAAATTTTGAGATATATGAAAAATGTTGCGATTGGAAATAACATCTTATTAGAATATTTTGAAATAAAAACAAGGGTTGAGATTAACCAATAAAAAATAAAATTCAAAATTTAGAAAATAATCTAAAATTGTTAAAATCTTCAACCAAATTGTTAAATTCCAAAATATTAGGAAGAGGTTATGATAGAAGTTGCTACGCTGTATAAATTAATTACAGACTCATAAATACATAACACAGATTAATTACTCTGAAGATACTTTTGATAAGAGAATAAATATTGAAAAAATTAGTATGCGAATGTGTGTATTCTAGTATTTTATAAAATAGCATGTAAGTGCCCCATGTGCATTTTGCCAAAAAAAAATCGAATTTGCCATTTTTTCAAAATGGCCCCTAAAAACATTGCTATATCACTTATTATCCCATAGAATTTTGAAAAGAAACCCAAAAACTCTTTTAAAATTAGAAACCCTAACCCTTTTACCTTTTTACCCTGCACATCTTGCTCTTCCTCCCTCTCCACGCACAGTCACTCATAGCCACACACTAATCAATCACACACCAGTCGTCGATCTCAAACATGTCAACGTTGATTACCCTCTCTCTACCACCTATTGGTTAGAAATGTTTAGGTTTGTGTATGTGTCGAAGTCGTGTTTCTTCGTGTCTTCACGTGTCGAAAATAAAAATAAAAAATAAATAAAAAGCAACATTGATTTTGGCATGACTAACATGTGTCATGGACTATTAATGTCGCATCTGACGATGACATGTCGTGCTTTCTAGGTTAATAAACTCATAACAGCATGAAATAAAATAAACACTTTAAAGTTTGGGATTAAAACACAATTTTTAAAAGTTTAGGGTAAATAAATATTTTTATAAGTTCAGAAACCAAAATAGAAGTAAAATTTATACCTATCCAAACCACAGCTCAACTTCCCTGATAAGTAACCCATTTGTCACAATGTATTCCAGGACTGAAAACAAGCCTAGAAATAGACTGTAATTGAATGGAATTTACATTTCCATCAAAAGCATTTGCCATGGCTGTGTATACAAGAGTCCAACTGAATAGGCCCATTTACACAGAAGTTGTTTCAAAGATAAAAGTAAAATGTGTCTACCACGGGTTAACAATATGGCCACTTGATATTGTGTTCAAATCAAAAGACATGAACCACATTCATATCTACCCAACATTTTGTTGATAATACAAAATCTCAGTCATCTCTACTTCTCTCCGGGGCCAAGCCAAGACCCCAGAAAACATCACTTTGTTTACTTCTTTGATTCTAAATCATCCACCACCTTTGCTCGTTTTCTTGTTTCCACAGGACTGTTGCTTTCATCTTTTCCCTTACCTTCATTCTCATCCCCATCCTCATCATTCTCCTCTTCCTCATCTATCTCTTCTTCACACAGCTTTTCAGATGCATCCTCTTCTTCAATCTTACTTTTTAGTGACTCTATCACATCCAATAACTCTCTATTTACCTATTCATACCAACTATCCAAGTCAGAAGAAGGAACAATTTACTCTTATAGTAAAGCAAAATATTGTGGTTTGAATGATACTTTCGCTTCTAACCACTTCTCCTGCTGACTAATTTTATCTCCATTTGTTAAAAAAAATAACTTTAATTTTATACAAAATGAGAACTCTTCGATACAGATGTACAGCTAAAAATGGAATGCAAAAATTTTAACAAATTTTATTAGCTAATGTTGTGGAAAATTTTTCATTAAAATATGAGAGAAATTAAAATGAACCAAATGATTAACCTTCTAAAAGTTCCAACACTAAAATGAGCATTTTGAGTTTATTTGTCCCCAAAAATAACAATTTAGACCTTACTTTAATTCGTAATGATTAGTCCATGTACTTTCAAATTTGTAACAATTTATATATCATTGTATAATAAAAATTTAAACTTAATTTTGGAGAGATTTGTCATGGTAAAGACCGAATTGCTCTATATTTCAATGTATATAGACAAAATTATTACTTACTTCAAGGACTAACAAACTTGAAACCAATTAATTTTATACTTTTACGAAATTTTAGGAACCAGAAGTGTATTTAAACCAAGACAAAATAACCAAAAGTTGAAAATATGGTGAAAAAATGATCTCGAAAGTAAATGGACAAAGTAGTATTTAAGCCCACAAGTTAATTACCTGAAGATTCTGTAGAAAATCAGATATGTCTGTGGGGCAACTGGGACAAGTCAAGACATTCTTTTGAGATCTAAGAGCCCGTCCACCAGTTTTTCTCTCTCTCAAGAATGTCTTTCCCTCAAAAGCACCTTCCAAGCATGACTTGCAAAAGTTATGAGCACAAGGCGTAGTAATTGGCAAACTAATCACCTCCCGGCAAATAAGGCAGCTAAACTCTGCACACTCATAGTTCCATGCAGCAAGTGAAATTTGTTAAAATAATGTAACAGCCTTTTTTTCAAGGATTTTACTCGATGTAATATAATTACCCAGACCTTTCAGTAACTTTTCTCGAACACTCATGTTATGTGATTGCCTAATTTTTATCCTTGTTCTCTTCCCAGTAGAATCTTGAGCTTCAACTGGTTTCTTGCTCGTCGGTGGATCTTTAGTCCACTTCCATCGACTGTCTTTCTCCTGAAAGAAACTTACAGATATAGCTTTAGATAAATTGTAATAAAATTATCAATAAACCAAAAACAAAGGTAGTCAAAATCTCCATGCACGAGACACTATGTAATCACTAGACAAAACCAAAAGTAAGAAAATGTACACAAGTTTATTTTTCAATTTCATAAGCTTTAGATTCAAATGAACACAGATCGAATTTAAATTATTACTGAAATAAAATACTTGCCCAAACGTAAGCAAATGATATACAAGTAGAACTGCAGTTGAATAAATTTCAGGAAAAGGTGAATTCAAAGGGTGGAAAATTCTTTCTGAGGTCAAAGAAGGCGAATGCTAGGAAAAACAAACTTTATTTTTTATACTCTATAACTTGTGTTAACATAAGATTTTGAATTTTTATGCTAATCGAAAATTAAAACTCATGTTTAGAAAAGAGCAACTTCATCTTCTTGCCGTTGGCTTTGACCCATTAGAAACATTATTGAAATCTTAAGAATAAAATAAAGTAAAAATTAAAAATGATTTCATAATGTACAATTGAACATGTACTTGACACTTATTACAATCATTCTCTTCTTTTCCCACCTTTGCTGTATGGGCACTTCTTTAGTAAAACAATATTTCGTAATTGCTTTAGTTTTTTAAAAACCTATAACCGAAATCTTACCTAAATTCTAGCACATCAAAAAGTTTCTGCAAGTAAATCTCACAGCTTATTTGGCTCATATTTCAAAACTTAATTTTCAAAAGCAGAAACAAAAAAAAGAATGTGAAAGAAATGATCAGACGGATTGAAAAGCATGAAACTATCAAAGTAACAGATTTGTTAGAATCATGATTAAATAAAAATTTGATATTCCAAGGAAAAGATGTGTTCGTTTAGTTGGGAAAAGGGGATCCCACAAGTGAAAAATAACTGGAGAACACTCACATCAAAGTCCCATGATGGCCCTTCTTTCCTCTCCGTAATATCTGTGGCTTTTTTCAACTCTGAAATTGCAGGTAAGGGTCTAGGTCGATCTCCATATTCATCACTGCAGTTAAAAACTTATTGAGTGCGTTTCATCAAGGAAATGCCTTGGAGGCAAAGCCAGACGCTGCAACTAGCCTTTGATAACATGAAATGCGATTACAAAATTAAAGAACACAAACCTTGCCCATGGAGCAGGATCATTGTCGCATCTAACAAATAAATATCGACATACCTTAAATCCCTAAATTCAGGGTACACATTTAATCAATAATTTGTTCAGCAGATATAATAGTGGAAAGAAGCAACAGTCATTTGATAAGTATTCTGTTTTCAGTTTTAAAAATGAAGCTTATAATAACTACCCTCATTTATTGTTTTCTTGCTTCATTACCTGCTTTGGTTTAATATTTTCAGAAACCAAACCGAAAAATTTTAAAACTAAAATTGGTAGTTTTTAAGAATTTGATTTTGCTTTTCAATTTTGACTTTAAATTCAAACGTAATTTTAGGGATGAGAAAAACATACCAAAGATGTTTGCGGAACATCTATACATTTCAAATTAAGAAACCAAAACCCAAAATGGTAATCAAAAGGCTCGTCAATACCTGAATTCCCACTTTACGCCAACACTTCTCAATCCTATAAACTCCATCATACCGCAATCCCTTCTCTGGAGCATAAGAGGAACGCTTTTCTTTGTGAGACCTGTTATAATGAATGTAATATATAGCGTTAGCCATTAAAAAAACTTCAAATCCATGTTCAGAATAAAGCTCTACTCGACATACACCACATAAAGAAGCCGAGAGCAACACTAGTTTCCCCAAGGTATTTCACCAACTTGTTATGCAATCACAGCTATAAAGGTACAAGAAGCTTCATACGTGGCTTCAAAAACAGACGCATTTTTTACAAACAGATAAAATAGTGGAAGTTTTCTGCATTTTCCATACCTCTGACTAACATGGAAAAACACCGTGACATGATCAGCCAAAATAGTAGCAGTTTAACTGTATTTCTTTAGTTTTTTCAAAATCAAGCTAACTCACGTTACACAGGAAAAATCATTGATTAATTAAAACCATGAACTTTTATAGTTTCATGAACGTAGAGAACCAAATAACTATTCACCCGTTCAATTTTAAGAGATAAATTCTTCCGTAAGTTGAAACAGTGCCAGCATAAATTTTATGTAGAAAATGAATAATCAAGAGACCAAGGGCACCATGAACCGGGTTCTGTAACTGTCTTCAGAAAGATATATTCTAAATAACTAAAGGTTCAAACATAATAAATGAGTATTAATAACAGAAACTCCAGAATGACGAAATATAAGGCATTAATTTGCAGCTACCTACCTGACAACCCTAACAGGATAACCTTTTGCACAACTAACTTGTAGCGCTTTATTTGATTTTTCAAATTTCTGGTCAAAAGATTGATCCTTGCTTGTACGCTTGTTCCCACTAAGGTCTCGACCCCCACTGCAATTTAATTCCAAAATCATCGACATGATTTATTATGCATAATAACTGGATAATATATAAAATAAATAAATATTTCGGTAAGTAAATTAAAATACCAGACAATTTACCTTGTTTTAAACAGCTCTTCAGAAGCTAAAAACAAACAGGAAAGTAGAAGAAGAGATGGGAAATGGTACAAAACAATGAAAAAAAAACTAAAATAACTTATCAGGTGATTATTAATGCAAAGGCACACCTTCTGAATACATAGCTTGTTAATCCAGAACAAGAAAACGGACAGGGAAAGAACAGACTTGATAGAGTACAGAAGCAGTAACAAGAGAATAAGAAAAGAGAGACCTTCCAGTGTAGAGAAACCACTCCCCATGATCTTCATCATCTTGGTAGCCACCAGAAAGAACCACCGACTGTGCACCAATACTCGATTGTCCCGCTATACCGGCAACATGTGGAAAGTGAGCACCCCATTGACGACATTCTAGCCTGTCCTCCCAGCATTCACCAACCAGAACACCCTGGTTTCTCTCAGGATCATTTTCAGGAGGAATAGGACCAAAATGATCAGATGGAATTGTAACAAATATTTTTCCACTTGCAGCATTAGCTTTTCCTTTTTTTTGTGCCCGGTCAGTGGTATAGGCTTTATCTGGTCTATTTTGATTGTGAACAACATGATAAACCTTATGAGGTCCCCCAGAAGCAAATGATTTTGACAATTTAGCCATACGAATGGCCGTTACAAGGGTGGAGTTAATTCGGGGCTGGCTAGCCATTTTTGGGGGAATCACAGAGCGGCACTTTGCACAAGTGTTCTTACCTTGTCCAACCCACTTCTGGAAACATTTTAAGCAGAAATTGTGGCCACATGGAGTCTGGATAATGACATGGCCATATTATTAGTAGAACAAAAGCAACAAGTCAAATTGATGATAGATAAGGTTAATTAATACTTTGCTTGCACATGAACAAGATGCCTAGACAGCAGCTACACTAAAGGATACAAGCCAACAAGAATCAATGAAAATATATTACTAATCCACTTACTTTAGCTCATCCATGTACATTAAAACACTAACACAAATGATCATCTTAAATTCCTTCCACATATTAGCCACCATGGATTTGGTTTTAGTTCTACAAATCAGTACTTCCATTTCCTATTTCCAGATACAGACTAAATACAATTGCAGTAACAATATATACATGAAATCAAAAGATTGCACGTACGCACCTTTTGAGAAGGTGGATCTCTCTCAATCCTTAGTTTACACAAATACAACAAAGTAACCATAAAACACAAAAGGGAACAATCACAAAATATAGATACCCTTAATAGTACAACTAAGAAGTGGAATTTCTGTTCCTATCCCTCCTAACATAAGTATGGATAAGTACAGGCCTAACAGCAACCCCAGGGATGAAAGTTTCCTTGTCCTCAAATGAACTCAATACCCTCTCAAGTTGCCTCATTCTCCGATCATCCTTTCTGTTAAATCAAAAGTTCCCATTCCCTCCTGTCATCATTATAATGATAGGAAAAAACTTCCTCGGGCAAGCACAATTTCCCATATAAAATTATCACTAAAGAGTGGTAGTTGTGGTTCAACGCCGTGCTGCTAGTCAATGCATGTTTCAATTGCGAGATATGGAATACTAGATAAAATTGATGCTTTAGCTGTGAAGTCTAGCTTGTGCCACTTTTCCCAATACGTTGAAGGATTTGATAAGAACAAAGTTTCATATTGTCACACCCTACCATACACGTGTCTTGAACCTCGCGATGCCACATGCGACGCAACTTGAGCAACCTCAATGCCTCGTGATGAAATGCTAGAACACTCAACTTGAGTCCTTGAACTTTAGCTTTGATTGCCTAGTTTCCATTCAAATAACTTAATACAAGAAGGATTTAGATTTATAGGTTGAACCTTAAACCAATTGTTCAATAGTGGATCAGTGGGTCTTAAGGAACAAGATGTAGTCTCGGGGATAAAACGATATTTTTGACCTAGCCGAGATTACGAACAACCTGTGAAGGATCGACTTAATCATCATGGTTATATCAGGTGGATAGAAATATATCTATAGTGAGGGGAGTGGAACTAAAAGTCTTCAGTGGAATGACTCTTTAGTTAAGGAATGTTGATTAAGCTTGGTCTAAAAGAGTTTAGACGTTGACGATAAGAAATATATAGTGCAAGACATCAATATCAAAGACTTCTTTATTCCTTACTAATACGCATTCCAAGTATACATATCATACAATTCCTTAGATACATAAACTATAAAGTAAAATTTGGAATGCCTTGCTCAGCTTCAATGCGTGTAGCTTGCCTTACTCTTTTAACTTGCCTCAACGCCTGAAGACCTAAGGGAGGGCAACTTAAACCGTAAATCAAATACTTAGTGAGTGATATTTTTTGAAAACATTTTGAACATACATTACATAAAATCATTTTCCTTAAATAGATTTCCACGCATCATTTCAATAAAACATAAAATACACATTAGCCTTTCATATTCCTGCTTGAGTGCTACGTGTATAAGCCTATTAACTTTCCAGACCATGCTTAGCTCAAACTCTTACACGTGGCCCATTAATTAAGCACAATTAAGAAATTTCCCAGAATTTCCCTAACTCTTAACGCCTAGCCTCATCTCGCGTTTGACACTCAAAACGCCTATTGTGTCTTGCTCGTAGTTTCCTTCCCCGAGTTGCCTTGCTTCAACGCGAACCACTCCTCAGATTGCCTCCTTCAAAATCCTTTATTCAAAACTTCATTTTTCCAAAATGACCATTCTACTTCAGACACGAGTCTCACACATATACAACTTTTCACAACAGCGTTTTACCAGTGTCGCATGTTAATAGGGACAAAGTTTTAGATAAACCCCCTCCCCCACCCACCCACCCACCCACCTCATCTGGCGGTGTGATCGGCATACTCCTTCATTCATTCTTGGGCCTTAGTTATGCCAAACATGAGGTTATGTACAACATTATCACACTCGCCTAACTGCTTGTCTAGGGTGGCATTCAAAGTTTTTTGGCTGCCATAAAATGTCAATGATGGGAGAACCATACACTATCTAAAATTGAGATGTTTTTAGAGTTACATGATACAACGTATCATGCCAGTACTCTGCAGAGCTTAACCAATTTGACCATTACTTGGGCTTTTCCCCATAAAAACAAAGTAAATAGGTATCCAAACTCTCATGCACAATCTCCGTTTAGCTGTCGATTTAGGGTAAGCATGCTTCAGCTCCATTCGTTGAAGCCTAAATAGCTCACTCCAAATATGGCTAATGAAAATCTTACCATGGTCCGACACAAGTAGCTTGGGAAACTTGTGCCACCACAAACACAATGTCGAACCCCTAGGTTTGAGGTAGTGAATCAACAAAATCCATTGAGAGATAATTCCAAAATGCAGTTCAAAATGGGTAAGGGTTGCAACAACCTAGCAAACGACAACATACTTGACTTGTTCATTTGACATATTTCACACTAATTGACATATTGTTTCATCTTATTCTTCGTCATGGTCAATATAACTCACTTGTCAATCACTTATATGCACACAAAAATCTCGAATGACCTCCCAGAACATAATCCTGGTAAGGGTGGAGAATCACAAGTATCAATGTAGGCTAGGACAAGAGGACCAAAGAATCCTTCTACACAAGTTTACCTTGAATAAGGGAGAACTTCGGATGGCTTTCCAGACCAGCCTACAAATAATCACAAATTTTGCCACGAAAGTCATTAGACTTAAGTTCCACAAGCAATATCTTTACATCTAAAATAGTCAATGTTGTCAAATTACATAAATGTAGCTCATCAAGCAAAGGAAACTTCACAATTCTCTAGCTCTCGCTTACTATAGCCATTCGACAACTGCCCCACCCCTTTGTTCGAGACCCAGTGGCCTAAATACTCTAAGTGGCTTTAGCCGATGCCTAAATACTCTAAGTGGCTTTAGCCGATGCCTAAATACTCTAAGTGGCTTTAGACAAAATTTCACTTTCTGAAATTTCCAAACAAAAAATTAGCGTGCAAGGTCGCAAATATGGATTGTAGCTAATCCATGTGAGTATCATAAGTCACCGAGGCATCCTTAAAACCAAATGGCATAATAACAAATTCATAATGACCACCATGGGTTTCAAAAGCCATTTTGGGAATGTCATCCTTTTGAATTGAATCTAGTGATATCCCAACTAGAGGACCATCTTAAAGAAAGCCTTCACACCATGCAACATATCTCGCAGTTCCTCAATGGCTAATATTGGAAACTTATCTGACACCATTAACTCGTTCAACACTTGATAGTCGACATAGAAACGCCAGCACTCATCCATATTCTTAACTAGCAAGATTGGGCTAGCATAAGGCCAATGGTTGGGTATGATCATTCCTGCCATCAACGTCTCATTCACCAACCTTTCAATCACATTCTTTTGCACAGTAGAGTATCGGTAAGGCCTCAAATTCATCGACACTATCTTTCAAAATTATTATGTGATTGGACTCAAAGTTCAAGAACAATTTATCGAGAATTTGAAAAACGCAAGTGCAAGGAGTCGAAAGTTCATCTTCAGCGTATAGTAATAGTAGGAGTCACTGCCAAAGCTCTTCTTCTAACTCTGCCATAATCATGTACATTCCAACAAGGAACCCTTGGTATGTGCGGTCCTATGACTTTTGGATGTTTTTAAGCAAGACCGCTTTCCTCATCAAGGTTGGGTCCCCTTTGATCACCACCCATTCCTCACTCGTACAAATTGAAAGTATCAATTTTTTTCAATCAAGTTCTTCATTCCTAAAGTTTGCAACCATTACATGCCCAAAATAAGATCAAGCCCACCCAATTATAAGGTCAAATACTGTTCCTTTGTCATAAAGAAGAACATCGCCACTAGGACATTTTTGCATATCCCTTTAACCCTTTTCCCTGCATCTCCATGCCAATTTTGACAATCACCCATAGTTGGTCGTGTTTGTTACTGGTAATTCTAACTTCTCCACAATGCACAAAGCAATGAAGTTATGGGCGACCTTACCGTCAACTAAAATGATTTCTTCCTCATCTTTGATTTGGCCCATTACCTTACGATGTTTCAAGTCTTTCCGAGTTCCAACCTTCAAATTGTTCCCTTCCTTCTGCCCAACGATACAAGTGTAAGGTGGCCGTGGTAAAAAAAATGGAGGTTATCATTACTTTCTCAAATTTAGACAACCGGTTGATGTCGAAACATCCTTCTACTCAGAACAACCACGCTTCTAGATTTTCACCATAAAAAATGGGCATCTCGACTTTCTTGAAGTTACTACAATCAGCATACCCATCTTCTTGTTCTTCCCCTGCCCCCCACCAACCTACAATTGTTTCTGAGTGAATAAATTTTTCTTACAGCACAGAAACCCTCAATGGACCCTAGGGTAGGGAAGAGATAGCTCTACGTGTTTCTGTCATCATTTTCCCTGATGTTCAAAGTTGATGAACTTTAGTTAATATTCCACCTTCTTTTGCTTCCGCATTTGCAAAAGGATCTTCCCCATATTTTCTGTCAATTCTTTCATCGCCAGATCCAAATCCCAAACCTTTTGAACTTCTTCTTGTACGTCACATAGTGTTCGTTCCAATGCCTCAACCCTTCCCTCGAGTCAGTTTTGCATCATTCTTTTTGGTCTCCCCAGGATTACTGGTATGATACCAATGTAAGGACTCCTCCACGAGAGTCACAATAAATTACATAAGAACACAAAATTACATAATTGCACCTTTTGAGCAGGTGGATCTCTAGATTCTTAGTTTACACCAATACAACAAAGTAAGCATAAAATACACAAAGAACAATCACAAAATATAAACACTCCTAATCGTACAACTAAGTAGGTTCATTCCCACCCCTCTTAAAAGAAGTATGAATAAGTTGGGAGCCTAACACTTCGTCACCATGACGAATAAACAACCTTAGTCTACATGGAACTTTCATGAACATCAAAAATGAAATGAAGAGAACAGATTCATCCTACAAACCTCAACAATATTGCTTTACGTTTCCAATGATTACTCTTCAAGTGTAAAATCCATCATTCGTCCCAATCTAAGCACTCAATAATACTTTCAAACAACTTGCAAGTGATAATACAAGACTGGTGCATAATGAATTAGACATCCACAATTCAAAAGCATATATATTCAATGCTTAGGCAGAGCGGTTTGTTAGAGTTAATTTCGTTTGTACGATTACCCCTCCACTTGGCCACCATTAAGACAGACTTATGGAAACTGAAGGTAAGTAGATAAGCAAATCCTGAAAATGCCCAAAAAATAGTGCAAATCAAATATAGAAAACGATATAGTTATATATCAATCTGAGAATAACTTCTTAAGACAAAGCATCTACAGCTATCGCTTAAAGTTGAAGATTCCATGTCTAATTCAGACAATATTGTTAAGCTGTAATCATTAAGACATCATTTGAAAAATTCTTCGAATACTATCTATGAAGGCTACATCCAGTATAGGTATCAATAAAAATGCTCTCTTAAAACTTGTAAGCAGGATCAAAACTTTAATAACATATTAGAAATGATGGTGGTTAAATTTTGAGAAAAAATAGTCAACTATGAAGGACAAAATCCGTTCTTTTATATCCACAATTTCATAATTACCTATCATCAAAATATTCATTAGCACCGTGTTTCCACCTAATAGCCAAGCTTTTTGATGAAGGTTTGAGAATGACCTCAAATAAAAAATAATAATAAAAATTAAACAACCTCTTGTGAATTTTGATATGAATGATAACTCTAATAACGTAAAACACCTATAAACATTAATTGAAAGAAGCATCAGTTATCTGAAACCAGTTCAAAAACCATTAATGGTAAGTGAAGGCTTATTACAATTAGAATTTACAAACTTTAATCCGATAAACTAAAGATACAATACGACAAAAATTTGGACAAAAATTTGGCACTCAAAATTAGAGATTCTTCACTTATTAATGCACACACAAAGGAACCCCAATCGATTGAAGGGTGAAATCCAAAAGTCAAAAGAAATAAAATAAACAGTCATTTTATTTTTTATTTAGGGGTCTTTTCAAAAATATAAAAAAGTGATAAAATATTTACGCTCTATAAAACAATTTTAAAAACGGAAAAAACCTAGAGGCCCATTGTGTAAAATACCAAAAATAATCCATCAACCACGCCGTCAATAATGTGTGTGTAATATATTTGCGATCGTTTAGATATGGCTACAGTTTATACGCAATCGTTTAGATATGGCTATATTGAAAGCAATTAACAACAACTCGAGACTTACGTGGAAACTCGAGAACCGGGAGAAAAACCACGATACTTTAGTTTTTATTATTTTTCTTATGAACAAAATACAATAGGTACAAAGGGAGAATAAATAGAGTACAATAGGAGTAAGAAAGGAAAAGATCTAGGAAATATTTAAGAAATAAAATCTTATATATTATTCTTTCCAAAAGTACTCTAGGGCAAAGCCCTACTAATTCTAACACTCCCCCTCAAGTTGGGACGTAAATATCGATGAGTCCCAACTTGCTAACGCAAAGGTCGAAGTGTGGTCTGAGAAGCCCCTTGGTAAGAACATCAGCAATCTGTTGGCTTGAAGGAATGTACGGAATGCATATGCTTCCACTGTCAAGTCTTTCCTTGATGAAATGCCGATCAATCTCAACATGTTTAGTTCTATCATGTTGAACTAGGTTGTTAGCAATACTAATAGCGGCTTTATTATCACAAAAAAGCTTCAATGGTGTCTCACATTCCTGATGAAGATCTGACAAGATTTTCTGGAGTCAAATTGCCTCACATATTCCCAGACTCATAGCTCTGTATTCAGCCTCAGCACTGCTCCTGGCCACAACACTTTGCTTATTACTCCTCCAAGTTACAAGATTGCCCCAAACAAAGTTACAATAACCGGAAGTAGACTTTCTGTCAATAACAGATCCTGTCCAATCTGAGTCAGTATATGCCTCAATGGTCTTTCTATTTGTTTTTCTAAACATCAACTCTTTACCAGGTGTATTTTTCAAGTATCTCAGGATTCTATTGACAGTTTCCCTATGTTTCTCATAGGGAGCCTGCATAAACTGACAATACTCACAGCAAAGGAAATATCAGGACGAGTATGGAATAAGTAAATTAATTTACCTACAAGGCGCTGATATTGTTCTTTATCAACTGGAACTTGATCATCAGAGTTTCCTAATTTACAGTTGAATTCAATAGGAGTATCAGCAAGACGACATCCCAACATACCCGTCTCGGTTAGCAAATCAAGGGTGTATTTTCTCTGAGATACGAAAATACCTTCTTTAGATCTGGCCACCTCCATTCCAAGGAAATATTTCAGATTTCCCAAATCTTTGATTTCAAATTCATCACTCATTCTCTGCTTTAGTTGACTGATTTCTGTTTGATCATCTCCAGTCAAAACAATGACATCCACATAAACTATTAGAATAACAATATTCCCTGTCTTGGAAGCCTTTGTATCCTTGGGACTTGACAAAGGTAGTGAATCTATCAAATCGTGCTCTCGGAGACTGTTTCAGACCATATAGGGATTTTTGGAGTTTACAAACCTGCTGACCAAATTGGGCTTCAAATCCTGGCAGAGGGCTCATGTAGACTTCCTCCACAAGGTCTCCATTTAAAAAAGCATTCTTAACATTCAGCTGGTATAGAGGTCAATCTTTGTTCACAGCAACAGATAGCAGGACTCTAACAGTATTCAAATTAGCAACTGGAGAAAAAGTTTTTGAATAGTCAATACCATAGGTTTGAGTGAATCCCTTTGCAACTAACCTTGCCTTATGTCTATCAAGCGTACCATCTGTTTTGTATTTGAGAGAGAACACCCATTTGCATCCTACAGTTTTATGTCCCTTGGGTAAAGCACAGATCTCCCAAGTTCTATTCTTTTCAAGAGCCTTCATCTCTTCCATAACAGCATTCTTCCATTCAGGACACTCTAGAGCAGTGTAGATATTTTTCGTTATTATGGTAGAGTCAAGGCTTGCTGTAAACGCTCTAAACTGTGGAGAGAGATTATCATAGGAAACATAGTTGCAAATGGGATGTTTAGTGCAGGATCTGGTACCTTTTCTCAATGCAATTGGAATGTCAAGAGAGGGATCATACTCATCAAGTTTACTTGTATGACCCTGTCCAGCTTCATCGTTACTGGTTTCTATTCTAACCTCAGTCACATCATCACGATTCTTTTCTTCCATATTTTCAAGAACAGCAACATCAGACCCGTCATTCTCACTCATCGTATTATTAGTACAAGGTTTTCTATGATTTTCCATACCTTGGTCTCGAGGAGGTTTGAAATCTTGGACTGGAGCCGGCGGTTGACTAGTAGGAGGACCCAACTTCCTTTCTAAGATTCCTCCTGTAATATGTTTTCCAGGGAACTTGGTTTGTGGGTAAGATTATAGGATGAGGATCAATGTCAGATACGGTAATAGGAGTAGGTTCAACAAATTCAAATGTGTTGTTACTCTTCACTCACACTCTCCCCTGAAGATGGCTAACGGAAAAGTATGGTCGGTTTTCACAGAAAGTAACGTCCATAGTGACAAAGTATTTCCTAGACGGCAGGTGAAAACATTTATAACCGCGTTGGTGAAGGAGATACCCAACAAACACACAAGTCTGAGCGCGAGGGGTAAATTTGGTCTGATTAGGGTCGAAATTATGGACATAAGCGATGCACCCAAACACACGAAGAGGAACCTCAAAAACAAGGCGAGTAAAGGGGTAAAACTCCTTAAGACAATCTAAGGGAGTCTGAAGGTGGAAGATACAAGAAGGCATTCTATTGATTAAGTGAGCGGCTGTAAGAATAGCATCTTCCCACAGGTATGATGGAAGGGAAGTGGAAAACATAAGTGAACGGGCTACTTCCACAAGGTGACGGTTTTTTCGTTCGGCCACTCCATTTTGTTGAGGAGTGTAGGCACACGAGGTTTGGTGAACAATCCCCTTGGAGGCTAGAAATTCACTAAGGTTATCGTTTTGGAATTCCCGACCATTATCACTTCGAAGAATTGCAATTTTTGTATGAAATTGTGTTTTGATAGTATGATAGAAGTTTTGGAAAATGGATGGAACCTCGGATTTATATGTGATAAGGTAGACCCAAGTAAGACGGGTATGGTCATCGATGAAAGTTACAAACCACCGCTTTCTCGAGGAGGTGGTGACCTTGGAAGGACCCCAAACGTCACTATGAATGAGGGTAAACAGTTGTGTAGGTTTATATGGTTGTGAAGGAAAAGAGACCCGATGTTGTTTAACCGGGATACACACATCACAAGATAGAGAAGAGACATCAAGTTTAGAAAAAAATGTGGGGAAATAAATATTGCATATATGTAAAGTTTGGGTGGCCCAGTCGAAAATGGCACAACATACAGTCTTGTTCAGAAGTGCTAAAGTAGGATGACAGTAAACTAATCCTAGACAAACTACTACATGAGGTATCATCATCAAGGATGTAAAGTCCCCTGCTATGCCGAGCAGTGCCAATCGTCCTCCCGAGCTCATATCCTGAAAATAAACCGATTCAGGTAAGAAGATAACTTTACAATGCAACTCACAAGTGATCTTGCTTATAGATAACAAATTGTAAGACAGTTTAAGGACATGCAAAACATTCAGGAGAGAAAAACCGTCAAAGGGAACTATTTGTCCTTTGTCAGCGATCGGAGCTAGAGAGTCATCGGCTATTCGGATTTCTTCATTACCAACACACGGGGCATACGAGATACTGTTTCGAAGAACCTGTCAAGTGATCTGTAGCCCCCGAGTCTAAGATCCAGAGATTCTTTCCATCAACGCTAATAAACCCAAGGGACTGAGGCATACCTGACTGAGCAATGGCACCCAGAGTCGGAGTCTTGGTCTGGCTCGCAGTAGGATCAGTTGATTGAGAAGTGCTGGCAGGGGTAGTCTCACTAATGTAGGCACGTCCTGAGTTCTGTTTCTCATTAGAGGACCGTTTCTTACCTCCTGGGGGACGACCGTGGAGTTTCCAACACTGATCCTTGGTGTGCCATTGTTTCTTGGTGTGTCATTGTTTCTTGGTGTGCCGTTGTTTCTTGCAGTGCTCACACACAGGAATTGACTTCCCATTATTCTTGTCACTGTCATGATTTGAGGACCGAGCACTAAAGGCAGCGAAGTTAATGGTAGGGGTAGTCAATACACCCATGACATTAGTGTGATCCTCTTCCAGGCGGACTTTAAAACAAACTTCCATTAGGGAGGGAAGAGGTTTTTGTCCGAGTATACGACCACAAACATTATCAAATTTGGGATTAAGTCCTGCAAGGAAGTCATAAACACGGTCAGCCTCTTCAAGTTTAACATATTGTGTATTGTCATTTGGTGTGTCCCAAACTGTCTCAGCACAAATCCATCTCTTGCCAGAGGAGAGAGAGAGCTTGTTAAAATAGGTAGTCACGTCTAGGGTCCCTTGTTTGCAATTATGGACCTATTTTCGCAGTGTATATAACCGAGAGGCATTCTGTCGTTTCGAGTAAAGGGTCTGAGTTGTATCCCACAAATCTTTTGTTGTGGCTGCATATAGTAGAAGCTTGCCGATCTGTGGTTCCATACTATTAATCAGCATGGACCGAATAAGTGAGTCCTTCCCTTTCCAGAGTCGTTCCAAGGCGTCTCCTGGTGAATGACGTACAGTCTCTCCAGTTAAGAAGCTGAACTGGTGTCGACCTTCGAGGAACATCTTTATTGATTGGCACCAAGAAAAATGATTTTGCCTATTTAATTTCACTTGAAAAATTCCCTGTAGACGAACCCAAAGAGCCATTTATATAATTTGACGGTAAATTAGGGAACGAAGTTACCAAGTTCTTGGAATACATCGACAACTCGATTGGTTTGGAATGCATCGAAGACTCGTCTGGTTCAATGTTTGAGGTTGACCAATTCCGTTACCAGAAAACAGCGATTGCTGTAAAGAGTCAAAGTACAGCGAATGCTTACTGTACAGATTTGACAGATTTACGATTGAGGGTTGTTGTCCGAAACTCATAGAAGACGCGTGAGGATGTGGATGGCCGGAAGGGTTTGACGGTTGGACATCCGACGACGCGTAGAAGGGAATGGGCTGGGCGGTGAGGTGAAACGGCGGCAACGCGTGGGCCCACGCACCGAACACGAGCGGCGCGTGAATCATCTTCTGGTCAGACGGCGGCGCATACGACTGCGAAACCACTCCCGTTAGGTAGATCGGAGGTTTCTTTAGATTCTGAAGCAGTTTCTCCATGGCGACGACGATTCCGATAGCGGCAGTGACGGGTTCAGTTTCGATCTGGGTTTCTCGTAGGTTATTTTCTAGGGTTTCGTTATTGCTTCGCTCTGATACCATATTGAAAGCAATTAAGAACAACCCGAGACTTACGAGGAAACTCGAGAACCGAGAGAAAAACCACGATACTTTAGTTTTTATTATTTTTCTTATGAACAAAATACAATAGGTACAAAGGGAGAATAAATAGAGTACAATAAGAGTAAGAAATGAAAAGATCTAGAAAATATTTAAGAAATAAAATCTTATATATTATTCTTTCCAAAAGTACTCTAGGGCAAAGCCCTACTAATTCTAACGGGCTACAATTTATACGCAATCGTTTAAATATGACTACAATTTATACAAAATCGTTTAGATTTAGCTACTTCAGTCAAACTCTAGGGCAACACGATATTTTAGATTTTGCTATTTTTTGTACACGACATAAAAAAAAGACGATGAATAGAAATCGCAGCGAAAAAAGAAAAAGAAAAGTAAAAAGACGATGGAAAAGCAAAAAAAAAAAAAGAAGAAAAACGATGAAAAGCAAAAAAATGATAAAAAAAACTAAACGACAGAAATAAAGAATTGAAAAATAAGAATGATGATGAAAAGAAATTACACAAAAAAAAGGAAAGAAAAAGACAAAATCGTAGGAGGAAGACAAATCGCAAAAGAAAGATGGAATGGCAAACCTGAAATATTTAAAAAATGGCTAACTTTATGGGCTTTGTTATACGGACCGTAAATAGTTTGGTATTTTGTTACATTTATGTAAATTTCTTTTTTATTTAGTCAAACTATTGAACAGAAGACGAATTGAAGTGAAACCGTAAAAATGGCTATTATAAATTACAACAAAAATATTTCTTCGATATAAAAAGTGAATCAAGAATAAAAATCGATTAGATAGAAGATGACATCATTTTCTAGATAACAGGCGACTAAAAACACGTTGAAAGATCATTACAAGCAATGCAAGGGCAAGAAGAAAGAAGCAGGTGGTCTACCATGTCAAAGAAGTATGAATAAGAAACTTACGGTGACAGGCCTTTCTGGTAACTGCATGCAGAAGGAACAGTTCAATCTCTCGTCAAGCAAATCAAAAACATTATCGCCCTTTTTTTTCTTTTCCTTGTTGGTATCATGGCCGTCCTTGTCAGACTGCAACTTTCCACTGAGAAGTTCCTGGCGCTTCTTTGCCTTTTCACGGTCAGTAAGAGAGGCATCGGCCTCAATGGCTCGAATCGATGTGACAAGGTCACTAGAAGGCGCAGTGGGGAAAGAATGGTTTCCTAACGGAGGAAGGGGAACATCTTCAGGAGGGGTGGAACAATCAGGACAGTCCCATTGAAGGGTGGATGCCAGGGTTTCAGGGGGATTTGAGAGACAACTAACATGCCACGGGGTGACACAAGTTTTGCAAGTGATCGTCTCCACGTCAGAAGGCTTGGCCTTACAGAGCATGCAAATGCCATCGCCATCGCAAGGCAACTGAGTAACCTACAACATCAGAGGAGAGTTCAAATGAGAGAAGGATGGAAGAAAGATGGAAGGTAATTTTGAAAATTGAGGCAAAATGTTTAAAACTTTGAAAAACATGCTGCCATTATTAGCCCCGTTATTTTACCTGGGTTTTTTTTGCCTGAAGCTCTGTACCCTTCAGCTGTTCTTTGGCATCTTCCTCCATCATATTCACAGTCGACTCTACTCAACAAACTTAGCTAAACCCTGCATTTAATGGAGGTATGAAGTATTCCTTTAAGTATTTTTATCAAAATCACATTACTGATTCAAAAGAAATTAAAAAAAAAAAAACAAATAAAACTAGAGAACTATGTAGCAGCTGGGATAAAAAATTTAAAAACTTGACTCGTATAAATTTCAAATCGGAAAAGAAATACATAAATGCATAAGAAAGTAACAAAACAGTCTGACTCATTTAAAAAAATGAAGACGACTAAGCATATAACGAAGCATGGAACAAAAGAAACACACTGGAGGTTAACAACATGAGTGTCTCCAGTAACAATCAAGTAAATATGTACCCGTTAGAACACGAACAAAAATTCAAATGGCTTACATTTTCTTCCATGTCCAATGCCATTTCCCGTCAGAGTATTACACTGACCCGATCAAAGTGCTAAGTACACGGTGTGGTTTTTTAAGAGTTAAAATCATTTTTGTCCTATTTCAAATAGTTCTAATCACTTTGACACTACGTTTCATCTCTTAAAATTAATTTAATATTTAATTTTAAACTTTTAAATGCAATTTTCCTATTATCAAAATTAGTTTAGAATAATTTTAATAATGTTTAAGAGCAACTTTAACTATGTTCTAATAATGCCTTAAATTTGTCTAACTCCATCCGAGACATTCCACACAGTCGAGGCAGTGCTCTGTTACAGCATTTCAAATCATCCTCATTTGATTTTGTTTACTCATTCCTTTATTAGCCAATGTAACTTGCGAATATTGTCGAAGAAAAAATATCCGACTCCATTATTCAGACACAATGATAATGTGCGATGAAAAATGGATTTTAGCAAGCCTAGTAACCAAGACTCAATCATCACTTCAATAACAAAAACAATGGACGTTGAATCAACTAATTAAAAGAAAAAGAAAAACGAGAAACCCTAATTTCTGGAAAGTACATAGAATGTGAAAAGAAGATTACCTTGTGATTTGAATGGTTAATGTAGATTGAGCGGATTGTTCTTCCTTGGACTTGACCCAGTAGTGGTACAAAGTGGATGCGATTGGGGAAAGCAGGGGAAATCCAAATGGTGAATTGAAAGAAAACGAAGAAATTTGAAAGAACAATAATAAAAAGAATTTTGAGAGGGAAGACTTTGGGAAGTGGAGCGGGAGAATGAAATGATGTCTACTTTTCTTTTAGGGACAAATTGGGCGCGAGATTGGAGAAAGTGGGATATATAATAATAATAATAATATTCAAACCAAATTTTTTTCTTTTTTTTCTTTTTTCTTTTTTTTCACACCAATTCAAGTTAGGTACGAGGGTTGATAAAATTTTTCAATTTAATATATAGCTCGCTAACTTGACATTGATTTGGCCAACTGCTCAGTTGAAAGAATCTTTCATCTCTCATCTCATGTCGTATTAAAAACTAATTTGGAATTTGGAATTGAGATGAGTTAGTTATTTTAACTAATTTACCTTAACTCACTCCAACTCCTGAAAAGTACTTAAATTCGGCGAGCTGGCTTTCCAAAAAATTCATGTGATGCCACAAATTTACGTAAGCAAAAAATTTTGGGCAGAAGAAATCTTAAATTTGTGTCTATATATCACGTTTGAACTTTAAAAAACTCATAATAGATTTTTATATTTGTTATTTTTTATCTAGAAGACTCCTAAAATATCAATTGTGCATCCAATAACTATATTGAATATTGGAAATGTTTACAAATTAACCGTTTTATTAGACAAACAAATTCTTCTCCAATTAAACTTATTTCAAAGTTTTAGTTAACAAATATATATGTTAACTAAAAGTGCATAGTTATGTTCGACATTTTTAAAGTGACATGTTAGAATCAAAATTGAAAGTTTAACTATTTATAAGTTACAATTTTTTAAAATTATAGACTAAACTTGTAACTTAACCGTCATATAAAAACATAGCTTAAAATTTTGGTGATATCTAGATTTAAAAATATTATATTTTTAAATATAGCATAAATTGAAAATTATTTATAAATATAACAAAATCTATCGAATTTTCTATAGCTCATTTAATTTTATTTTTTTTTGGAATTGTTGTAAATGATAAACTTATTGAAAATAACAAAAGGTAGCAATATTTTAAAAACTAAGACACTGAAAGAAGTATATCAATATATATGATAGATCTGAAATTTTACTACATTTTGTAAATATTTTGATTCATTTTGCTATGTCTAGAAATGTCTCTATTTCTTTTTTTTTTTTTTTTGGTTATATGTGAAAATAGTTTCAACCTTTTTTTTAGAGGTTTTCTCAAAAATAGAACAAAACATGAAAAATATTTACATCGTACAGAAAAATTTTAAAAAAGGAAAGAGCTCACAAGCCCATAGTGCGAAATACCAAAAATACCTCAGTCAACACACAATTAACAGGCCACATGCGTAGGAGTAAGCTCCTTCTAAACGATCATGGTACAATGCCTAAGCTTTCCTGCACCTTTCTTTAATTCAAATTAGTTCGAGTTCCATATTCCTTCCACTCCATTCCTCCTTCTACAGAACCCCTTAGTATAAATAATAGAACTAGCATACATTTATAATTATATTGTATAGATTTACACTGCTTGAAATTGGAAGTAGGCATTATGGCTAATATTGATAAGAAATTCCTTGTGTACGACCCTGACTTACCTAGAAAATCTCTCATTTCGCTTACACTTGAACAAACGAGAAGAAAACTTGTCTCAATGCAGACTAAGTAGAAGTAGCAACGCATAGCTAAGATGTATACTTTTTATTCCATGATACTAGCCCAAAGACATAGTTAGCACCTTTTATCGCATAACCATGTCTCCTCGCGTTGCCAAGTCGCAGATTTAGAACTTTAATGACAAACTTACAAGATTATATATATACAAGGGATGAGATACATCATTCACGGTAACAAAACCTAGTGACCCATCCCGCATTCAATTTGCAAAGAGAACTCCACAAACCATGAGCACCTAGCCACAAAAATAAGAAAGGGAGACATTCCTAGAATATTGAGGCGAAGTTGACAAGCTCCATCCTACCAAATGGTGGATAAAAAAATATTCCATAACAAAAAATTAAGTATACATTCTGAGCGATCGTGCATAAATAATTGAGCAATCACGTATACATCATGCATGATCAGGCATAATGGATACACGATTAGGTATCACTAATGCATAATCGTGCACCAGTTATGCACGATCGTGCAGTCCTTATTCACGATTGTGTATCACGTGGTAAGCGATCATGTAACTTGGGGTAAATAATGTATTAACAACTAGTTGATTATTTAATTGTGGATTGTTGTTATATCTAAATTCAAGCTATCACCCAAGAGAAAACTTTTAAGAAGAATTGAATTCGAAGGGATGATAAAGTGGACAATGAGAGGATGAGAAGTCGTGTACAACCATTATCGTAAGATTTTTTAAGCAAAAAGACCTGGTGATAAAGCGTCAAGCGAGGAGACGTGTACAACCATCAAGGCAATGATCATAACAAGCTAGGTGATCTAAAGCATTAGCAAACAAAATTGGTTGGCATGAATGTTAGAAAAAGGACAAAAGGACATCATCAACACCGATGCAGCTTTATCAGAAGAATTAATAAGACATGAAATGTTCTGTCACATCGCTCCTTGCCAATAAATAGAGGCAATCACTTCAGAATCAAAGTGTGCAAAAATTTGATCCCAGAGAGCATGCTCATTCTTCCCTTCATCCCTTCTTTCTTAAAGTTTTAGGTGAGAGTCCAAAACAAGAGAGAGAGAATTCCCCTACCATTCCCCCTCATCACATCAGACAAAAATTAGAGTCAAGGAATATGAGAAATCATGTTCTGAGGCTCGATTCATTTCTTTATACTTCATTTTGTTGTATTTCTTTTGTATTGATTTGTAATGTTGATGCATTTCTAACGAGTCAACCTAGCGACGTTACTCAATATCTTAACAATCTATCCAAATCTATGCTTAAACTTAGTTCAAACTATCAAAGAGACTACAAACTATCGATTGAGGTTGGGGTTTAACTAAGTTCATCTAAAACAAGCACGTTTAGATAGACACTCAAGTTTTGCTACTCGGATGCTAGACATACTTTGAAAAGATGAAAGATACTTTAGACTTGTTTTCCCCTTACTGTGAATCATGAAGGATTCCTCCTCTTTTTAAAGTTCTCATTAAACTCAATGCTATGTTTAGAACGCTAAAAGAAGGTTGTGGGGTTTTGCTTAAATCAAAAGTGAAGTTTTACCCCAAAAGTTCTGATAGTTATGGAACTCAACACATTTTACTTGACCTAACTGACTTCTCACTATTTTATTTACAAGCTTTTTTTCTAATGCATATTGCATTTTTTAGCTCTTGATTGTCTCACTTTTTTTTCAATTGCTTTTTTTTTTTTTTTGCAAGCCTCTCTTTTCTTTTCTTTGGTATGCAATATGGTAACTAGACCTTGCTACAACCAATGGGCTAACCTTCTTTGGTTCAAAACTTAGTTTCTAAGTTTGATTGCTCCCTTCGGAGTGGCAACAAGTTTCATCAATGCTTAATCTTTTCTAAAGGAATCTAGTTCGTTGTGGCTAGATAAGAGGTTTCTAACTCATGTTTGGCAAGACAATAGTGTTGAAACCTTCTCAACTTCTAAAGAGTAGATCCTATCCTTTTTAAGCTCTATTTAAGCTAGATTTGGCTAAGTGTATCATAGGCATATCCTAATAACGCAGCAAAGAAGACAAGGCTAGAAAAACATTCATGCACTTATTATATTACACATGCAATCATTCAATCACATCATGTTGGAATTTATGTCATAAATCTCATAGTTTGTAACTTAAATTACATTATATTCAATAAAGTAGTTATTGAGGACATATTAGTGAAAATAGAATACTATAATCTTGAATCCAATAAACTAAGGTCTTGAGACTATCTAGTATAGACTTGAACCTTTTGTAGGACATAAATGTGGATCAAGTTCGAGTATATAACCCAAACGGTCTATAGTGTACAAATAAGGTTGAGCTCCTTATTATGGAAACACTATAGATACAACTCACTCTGTAGTTAGTACAAACGAAGCGATCATGAATTGTTCATGTAAGACATGAGAGTAGGGGCATCCTATGTAAAGAGTTTAGATAAGACTGGAACCATGAAATAATCACTTTTAAGTTATAACATTGTTAACTATATAAAACTGACTATTTTGATTTTTGATGATGTATGTAACTTAATCTTAATCCTGAGCTAACTATGAACTTCTGTTCAAACGGTATTATCCTTAGATCTGCATGGGTGAGGGCAGCTCAACGGCGCTGACCCAACAAGCCTCCCATTTCAAGGGTAAGACCAAGTGGATAGCTAGGGACATAGGTGCAAGAAAGAATTCACTTCTACCCACTTTAAGATTAGTAGATAGGTTGTTCCCTTAAGAACTGAATCTAAGTCCTGAACAAGGGATCCCACCTTCTTATTGACCCGAGAGGGATTCGTTTTATAGGTTGGACCTTAAACCAATTATTCAATAGTGGATTAGTGGGACTTAAGGAACAAGATGTAATCTCAGAGGTAAAATGGTATTTTGATCCAGTCATGATTATAAATAACCTATGAAGGATTAACTTACTGATCATGGTTACATCAGATGGATAGAAATATATCTATAGTAAGGAAAGTGCAACAACAGAACTTTAGTGGAATGACCCATTAGTTAACGAATGTTGATTAGCTCGGTCTAAAAGAGTTTGACCAGTTAATCTCGAATCGTTGGAGCTCATGATCTATAGGTCCATTAGGTTCCCCTGCTAGCTCATATGAAATTAACTTAGAACAATAAGATGAAATAATTCAAATTATTCAAATTTGGTGAAGAGAGAGAAACCGGAAAAAGCCCAGAGGCCCACCATGGAAAATACCAAAAATGTCCCGTCAACCACGCCGTCAATAATGCGTGTAATATATTTGTTACATGATCGCTCATATTTGGCTATTATTTGGTACACGATCATTTAGATTTGGATAACCAAATCTAAACAATTTATTTTTTAAATTCTATGCACGTTGTAAACGATTGTTTAGATTGGCTAAAGGTTTTTTTGTAAGATTCTTTTGGTACACGATGGTTTAGATTTATCTACACGATCGTTTAGATTTGTACGTTTTTTTTTGTAAAATATTATTTGTAAGATTCTTTTGGTACACAATCGTTTAGATTTATCTACACGATCGTTTATTTTTTTTTTTTGTACATGATCATTTAGATTTGGCTACTTTTTGTACACGATCGTTTAGACTACCTAAATCTAAACGATGTTTTTTCCAGTCTTTTATATTCAGTACAGGATCTTGAATAACCAAATAAAAGATTGAAAAAAATATATATCTTTTATATTTAATACACGATCTTAAACAAAAAAAAATAATGAAAGACGAAAATAATGGATGATGATGGAACAGACGAAAATGGGAAGAAAGAGAAAAAAAAGAAGAAAGATAATGGAATAGACGAATGGGGAAGAAGGACGGAAGGACAAACTTGAAATATTTAAAAAAATGGCTAATTTTATGGGTTTTGTTACCTACGCCGTAAATATTTTACTAATTTGTTATATTTATAAAAATTTTCCTTTAGTTTAATTAAATATGATCTAATTAAAAGTTAAATAAATTAAAATCCATATTGATTGTTTATATAATGGTTATATAATGTTGAATGTATGTTATAGATTATTGCCTATAGTTTTATAAGAGTTATAAAATAAATTAGACGTTTAAAATCTATAACAATGATAAGTTACATGTTCACCTAGGTTAAAAACATATCAACCAAATTTTTCATAGAATTAGATCGATATCTTGTAAAATTGGTTATAAGAGGCTCACCTGATTCGATCTTGTCAACAAGTCAGATAAGATGACTAAGGTTAGAGGTTCTTAAGTTAACGGTTTACAGAACACCTGCTACCTAGGGATTGTAATCAGTTTTTGAGCCTAGTTAACCTAGTTTTATGAGCATGTGTAAGAGATGTGAGGTAATAAAATTGATTTATCATCTAGACATCGTAGGTTAAAATCTGGTATAATGGTTATGCTGGATGTTTCACCTAGACTTAGGATATGTTTAAGTTAGCCTAAATATAATCATATTTTTCTGAGTACCCTTGAAAAACCGCCATAGAATACTTTAGCTAGAGCAAAGTAACGTACTTTTAGCTCCAGCTTCCTTAAGAGTTCACACCGTGAGGTCCATGTAGGGTTTTGGGTCGTGCATAGAAGCGGACTCCCTTTAGAGAGTGTTTGCATGGATCAACATCAAGGTGAATAGGGGATGTAGTTCATAGTAAGTGAGTGAGGGATATGTGGCAACACATCCCATGGTCTCTTCCATTGGGTTGCACCGTGAGATTCCTATAATGCGCCTGTTTGTCTGCCCTAGAGCGACGTTCACTTTGGAAGGTTGTATTAGAGAATTTGGAACACCACAAACTCTTTATATGGATAGGGTGTCTTAGATCGGCTTTCATATTGACTTTCCACTTTTAGGAGCATAATGATTTTTATCTATAAATTTGAAACATGGAGGGTTACACTTACAAGATTTACTAAGTTGTTAGCATATTCTCGAATCGAAGTAGCGGTAACTAAGTGCCAAAAGAATATGAGATATTCAAGAGTTAGCATTCGGTCAAGATTGTCTTGGTTCAAAGGAGGAGTAATCGACTGCCCTTTGGTGGAGGTTATTCTAAACCTCTGAAATATCGTTGCAAAACATAATAATGATGAGTATGTTATTAATATTTGCTAAAATAACTGGTTCTTAAAGGATTGTAACTTTTCACTAAATCAAGTATGTTTTATTTTTCAGCATGAATAACTCAATAGTATAACTCTTAGCTTCTGAACAACTTAACGACAACAACTATGCGACTTGAAAATCAAACCTAAATACAATACTAGTCGTAGATGATTTAAGGTTTGTCTTAACTGAGGAATGTCCTTAAGCCTCGACCTTAAATGCTAATTGAAATATTTGGAAAGCATATGATCGATGGGTTAAGGCCAATGAAAAGGCCCGTCTCTATATTCTTGCTAGCATGTCTGATGTTTTGGCAAAGAAACATGAATCCTTAGCCACAGCTAAAGAGATTATGGATTCATTGATGGAAATGTTTGGTCATTCTTCATGATCCCTCAAACACGATGAAATTAAGTACATTTACACCAAGCAAATGAAGGAAGGGACCTCTGTTAGAGAACATGTCCTGGACGTGATGATGCATTTCAATATTACTAAAGTAAATAATGGTCCCATCAATGAGGCAAATCAGGTGAGTTTTATTTTACAATCTCTTCTGAAGAGTTTTGTATTGTTTTAGACAAACGCGTCTTTGAATGAAATAGAGTTCACCTTGACCACTCTTCTAAATGAGCTCCAGTGATTCCAGAACCTTACCATGAGTAAGGGAAAGGAAGTGGAAACAAATGTTGCTACCACAAAGAAAGAGTTAATGGAAGGATCGTCCTCTTAGACTAAAGTTAGATCTTCACAAATGAAGAAGAAGAGAAAGGGGAAGATCACTCCCAAGAATAGTACGGGAAAGAAAGTTGTTAAAGATAAATGTTACCACTACAATGAGGACGGACATTGGTTGAGAAATTGCCCGAAGTACCTTGCTGAGAAGAAACCTAAGAAGGAAGTACAAGGTAAATATGATTTACTAGCTGATGAAATGTGCTTAGTGGAATATGATACTTCAACCTGAATACTAATTTCAGAAGACTACTAATCATATTTACTTCTTATTTCGTAAAACTAATTCTTGGAAAGCTTGTAGAATGTGGGATCATCCTCAAAGTTTAGAACAAAAGAGGTTATCTCGATTGAAGCAGTGGGAGATCTGAAGCTGTTTTGATAGATATATCATATTTTAAGTTGTTTTGTATGCTTCTTAAGAAGTTGAGAAATTTCATATCTATCTCTTGTATTTTAGAACAAATGTATAGAATATTTTTTGAAATTAATGAAATGTTCATCTTTCTATTAAAGTATTCAAATTTTTTGATGTTGTACTTATAAACAACTTGTATAAGTTAAGACCAATTGGAACAAAATTTGCCTTTAATACTGAAATGTTTAACATAAAAGACAAAAAGGTTTCTTCTAATGCTTATATATAGTACTTAAAGATTTGATCATATAAATATCATTGTGATTAGGAGATTGGTTAAGAGTAGATTTCTAAATTACTTAGAAGATAACTCTTCACCTTCATGTGAATCTTATCTTAAAAAGAATAATGACCAAGAGATCTTTTACTGAAAAAGGTCTTAGAGCTAAAATACCTTTAGAGCTCGTATATTTGGACCTTTGTCGACCAATGAATGTCAAAGTTCAAGGAGGATATGAATATTTCATCAGTTTTGTTCATGATTATTCAAGGTTTGGTCATATTTACCTATTGCATCATAAGTTTGATTCTCTTGAAAAGTTCAAAGAATATAAGACTGAAGTTGAGAAACAATTAAGTAAAAATATAAAGACACTTCGATCATATTAAGGTGGAGAGTATGTAGACTTAAGATTCCTAAACTATTTGATAGAGCGCAGAATCTAGTGATAACTCTCTGCATCTAGTACGCTTAAGCAGAACAGTGTATCAAAAGAAGAAACTAAGCCTTGTTAGACATGGTTCGCTTTATAATGAATCATCAAACCATGTATAGTAAATTAGTATTGAATAGGATTTCCAAAGACGTTATAGATAAACCTTGTTCATTCATTAAAGTAGTTGATAAAACTAGGGAATCTGCTTAGTTACATTCTTCTCAAAAGTTAAGAGTGCCTCGAAGTAGTGGGAGGATTATTCATTAGCCTGACCGTTACTTAGTTTTATTGAAAACTAAATCGTGATTATTTTTTATGAAGATTTAAGAGGATCCATTGACTTATAAACAGGTAATGAATGAGGTAGATTATCTACCTAACGTCAAGAAATAGCTAGCTATGCAATTTCAAATAAGAGATTTGGAAATGTGTAATGTGTTCTCAGGGATCCAAATTGTTTGAAACCGCAAAAACAAATCACTAGCCATGACTCAAGCGTCTTATATAGACAAAATGTTGTCTAGATATAAAATGCATAATTCTAAAAAAAGATGAATGGTCATTAAGTATATTCTAAAATAGTTTAAGAAATCAAAAGATTACGTGCTTGTGTATAGAGCTAAGGATATCCAATACACTAATTCTGATTTTCAAAGATGCTAGAAAGTCTACATCAGAATCAGTATTTACTCTAAATGGAGGAGCAGTAGTGTGAAGAAGCGTAAAGTAAAGTTGTACTACCTTATTTGGGTAATTATGCATCGTAATGACGTTATAGTAACCTCGATACTAGTTGAGTAAATCATGGTTGTTTGGTTTACAAAGTCCTTCACGGCTAAATTGTTTGAAGGTCACTTATATAGTTTAGGTCTATGAAGTTTATGCACTAGGACAAGTGGGAGAATATTTGGGTATATGTCCTAGTTTATTGTATTCATTTGTTTATTGTACTCATATGAGTAATTCTCTTACGGTTAAATTCAACATTGTTTTATTCTACTAGAAGTTTTAGTTCAACTAGGAGTTTGTTGAAATTTGTGTCCTAAAACTTATATTTTGTAGCTTAAATTACATTCTATTCAATAAAGTAGTTATTGAGGACTTATTAGTAAAAGTAGAATACTATAATCTTGAATCCAATAAACTAAGGTCCTGAGGCTATCTAGTGTAGACTTGAACTTTTTGAAGGACATAAATGTGGATCAAGTTCGAGTATATAGCCCAAACGGTCTATAGTGTATAAATAAGGTTGGGCTCCTTATCCTGGGAACACTATAGATACGGCTCGCTCTGTAGTTAGTACAAATGAAGTGATCCTAAATCGTTCATGTAGAGACATGGGAGTGGGGGCATCCTATGTAAAAAGTTTACATAAGACTGGAACCATGAAATAGTCACTTTTAAGTTATAACACTGTTGACTATAGAAAACTGACTATTTTGATTTTTGATGATGTATGTAACTTAATCTTAATCCTGAGCTAACTATGAACTTCTGTTCAAACGATATTATCCTTAGATCTGCATGGGTGAAGGCAACTCAATGGCACTGGCCCAACAAGCCTCCCATTTTAGAGGTAAGACTGGGTGGATAGCTAGGGACATAGGATGCAAGACAGAATTCGCTCCTACCCGCTTTAGGATTAGTAGATAGGTTGTTTCCTTAAGGATAGAATCCAAGTCTTGAACAAGGGGCCCACCTTCTCATTGATCCAAGAGGGATTCGGTTTATAGGTTGGACCTTAAACCAATTGTCTAATAGTGGATTAGTGGGACTTAAGGAACAAGATGTAATCTCGAGGGTAAAACGATATTTTGACCTAGCCGAGATTATGAACAACCTGTGAAGGATTAACTTACTGATCGTGGTTATATCAGATAGACATAAATATATCTACAGTGAGAGGAGTGCAACTACGAGACTTTAGTGGAATGACCCGTTAGTTTACGAATGTTGATTAGCTCGATCTAAAAATGTTTAGTCTATTAATCTCATATCATTGGAGCCCATGATCTATAGGTTCATTAGGTTCCCCTACTAGCTTATATGGAATTAACTTAGAACAATGTGATGGAATAATTCAAATTGTTCGAATTAGGTGAAGAGAGAGAAACCGACAAATATATGTGATATAGCCATGGGTTATCAGTGTTAGATAGAGCTTGATGTTTAAATATGATTTAAATATTAAAAATATGAATACGGATTCATATTTGGAAGCTTGGAATTCATGGATATGGTAAAAGTTGTAAACTATCAAAATGTTGACTTTTGACTTTGAAAAGTCAAACTTTGACCGGCTTTATATTCAAATATGATTTGAATTTCGAAAAATGAATGCAAAATTCATACTTAGGAGATCAGAATTAGTCAAGACTGATGATATGGTAAAATGTCAAAGTTCGACTTTGACTAGAATGGTCAAATGACCATTTTGCACTTTTATTAAAGTTAGTGGAAAAATCCAATATTTTGTTGGATAATCCCACTAACTCTTAGTGGGCTATGTGAAGGATTATGGTGATGACACCAAGCTCACTAAGAACATTTGTAATGGTAATTAATTCCACTAAAGGTTAGTGAAAAAATAGGTGTTGAGATTTTATGAAGAAATTACATGCATTTTTTTCATATAATTTGTTTATAAATAACTTATTTTTCAAGTTGTTGAAAACTTTTGTTTTTTTTAAAATTTGGAAATTACAAAATTATTTTATTTTTTTCTCTCCATCTCAACCCTAGATCCCAACCTTCCAATTTCCATCTATTTCTCAATTCTCTTCACTTAACAGGTCCCACAACCTGATTCTTAGTCCGAAGAATAGCGGATCAACACTAGTGGTGGTCTCCGATTCAAGTTAGTGAGGAGATTATGAGATTTCGGAAAATCTTCAAAGGTAAGTATTCCTTTAATCCTAATTATTTTATTTATGTCTTTTTTATGCATGTTAACTTCTAAAGTGTTTAGATGTAATTAGAGTAAAGTTTTGATCTTAATTCCGCTGTGCATGTATCATTTTCCATCATATCACACATACCATTTTCTCAATCAAGCATTCATATTTCAGTATGGTATGCCAACCACCATCATTGTAAGGAAAAATTATTTTTTGGCAGAAGAAAAAGTGATTTTGACCATCTTAAAATTACTCCTAAATACATCTTAATTTTTTCATATAATATTAAAGTTGACCTCAGCCAAAAAAGACAAAACAATGGTTTGACGAGTTTTCCAATAAGGTGTGTTGAGGGCTATTTATGATAATTTTTAATTTTTTCTTCGTTATTTGAAAATTAGTCTTAAGCTAAACATTAATTAAGTAAATTAATTTATGGTGTAAAGTAATATAGTGTTCCTAATTATCTAACAAATGATTCAAGAATGTTCTAGAAACTAACACAACAAAAGATCTTTTCAATCATTAATTTACAACAACTTTCAAAATTAAATGCAAAAAATGTGTAGGAAATTTTATTACTTCTAATGAAAGTGAAAAATAAAAAAAGGATTTAACCATTTGATTAAAATTTTAGATAGAAACTTCAAATTGGATTGAAACCATCAAATTAGATGTTGTTTTATCCACCAAATTTAACATATGTAGAAGTTTAATTTGCAGGTAACCATTTTATGAGTTACATATGATTTTGATCAAGTAACAACTCAATTATTGAGTTATTCAATTCTTGAATTTAGTAATGTTATTGTCTTAAACAATTATTAAGTGGTTAATCTATAAATAATAACCTGGTTGTCTATTTGTGATTGGTTTAGTGTATCTCATCTCAATATGAAGGGTTATTCTTTTCTTTTCTTTTTTTCTCTCTTTTGATCTTGAGTTAAGTTGAGAGCAAAAATTCAAAAGTTTTGCTAAATTTAAGTAGTTTGAGATTGTTGTTCTATTGGATATAATCATTGTATCCTACAGAGATGTTGGTTATAGTATGCTTCATGTGAGACCAAAATTTGGAATAGAAGAGTTGTTTTGAAGTAGGCATCTTAATTAGAAGGATTTTTGGCAGAAAGCGTTTTGAAGAATAGGCATTTTGATGGTTCACGTTGAAGTCAGACGATGCGATGAAGGAAGTCATGTTTAAGAGGAAGTAGACATTTTGATGTCTTATCACAAGAAGAGTAGGCATTGAGAGGTAGAAAATTTCGGAAAGTTTTCCTAATTGTGATTAATTAGTGGGCTACGTGTCAAGGTCAAGCTTAAACATGGTTAACAAAAATGTTAAACCTACATGTGTAAAGAGTCAAATAGGAGCTGGCAAGCTAAAGAGAGCTTATGGATAACTTAATCTAGCATTAGAAGTGAGGCCCGAAGAGAAGGATGCTACTTTGACATTTTACCAAGAGAGTTTACTAAGTGTGGACCTGCTAAGAAAGTCATCAAGCTAGAAGAAAGGTTCTGGTGTTAAGCATTCAGAGAAAGAAGGGAAGTTAATGTTTTATTAGTGATTTTCTAAAGATGAACAAAGATTTTAAAAACTTTCTTTCTCAGTCTTGAATTGTTATGCTACTATTTAACACATTGTAAAAATCTTTTTGATCTTTACGAGAAAGTATGATTGTTTGAAAGAAAAAGTTTCTAAATTTAAGTTCTCATTGATTTCATGTTTGTACGAATTGCTTATATGTGAGTAAACCATTCGCTTTATTCCTACCAATGAGCTAGCTATTATGTGCACATAATGAGTTAAGGCAACCATAGAGTGAAAGGACCACAGGAGGGTAAGAAGTTGTGATAACTTGTAGAAGTACATGTTATTGTAGCCTTTTAGGTAAAGCAATGGAGGAAAAACGCAAAATAAAGGATCAAAACGCGTAGCTTTTAGTGCAAATATATAATAACTAGAGAATGCACATTACATAAGTCATTACCACTTGATTAACTATGCTTTCAAGTATTTTTCCATGCAGGTTGGCAAAAAAAAGAAATGAAGTAAGGATCCCGTACATTAACTCAACGATAAAAATATGTTTGACGAGTTGTAAGGCGAGATGCCAGTATATCATTACGCAAGATGATTCGCTAGAAGACAATAGTGGTAGTTGGAGATGATGTGACAAGGAACAACTACTTTCTGCGTCGACATTTGTAAGCAAGGACGGGCGTGCAACATAGAGAAATTATTTTCTTGCCTAAAGTATGCCTATGAAAGAAGTCAACTCCACCACGAATAGAAAAACAGAGGAGGTCATCCCTTAAGGAGGCCGATGAAAGGATGAATTTTAGAATCCTTCACCATTAACACAAGGTAAACAAAAAAATAAATAAAGAAAGAAAAGAAAAGAAAACCATTGGGAAATTGCCAAGAATAGGCTAATCTTGGAGGGGTTGATGACTTTTAGGATTGTGTTTGAAAAAAATTGAGTTTTAGGACAAATTGATAGTGAAAAGTCAATTTTGTCCTTTATGGAATTTCTCTTCCCCTTAACCTAAAACAAAATGTAAAAAAAATAAAAAATAAATAAATAACTCCTAAAATTCCAAACTTTCGAACCTCCGAACTTCCAAACTTCTAAACTTTCAAACTTCTAAATTGTAACCGAACAGTACCACAACAATCGATCAACCTAACTTCAAAACTTCATAATAAACAAATGAAAATGGTGAGGAAAGGGAATGAGGAGGTGGGAAAAAGGGTAGGTGAAAATGGTGGGATTTTGTATGTATGGGTTTGAAATGAAGGTCAATAGAGATGAGGAAAATGACAAGAAGAAAGTGAACTAAAGTGAGATGTTTAGACTCAGTGCTTAGTGCAATGTTGTATGTTGTGTATCTTATTCTATGCGATGAGACAAGGTCATGACATGCTGTATGCTCTCTATGTCTCGTATTCTTATGTGATTACTAAGTCCTTGTTAAGTACACATTTTCCTACTGCTTGCTCAAGTATAAGTGAAACAATAGGTTTCCTGGGTAATTCAGGGTCAAACAAAGGGAATTGATACCAAAACTTAGTTTTAGGGTTCACTCTTTATTTAGGTGGTATAAAAGAATTATCTATACAATATGAGAGAGTGTAAGTTTAACCTTTACCTATTTATTTACACTAGAGAATCTGTAAAAAGGAGGATTAAGATGAATGCGAGATGGAATTATGAACCAACTTGCATAAAAGAAGGGGTGAAGGAAAGTCTATGTATTACTTACGTGATTAAGCAATCAAAGAACCTTGATGCGATATAACTCAATTAACTAGCTTATGGTTAAGGCGAGCACCCCTTGGTGTCTTTAAACGCCACACTTGCTCACCTCTTGGGATCCAAATGACTAAATCGAGTTAAGCAAGTTATATCTAGAATGTTTCACTTATAAGACCTATAGAGCTTCTCTTTTAAGGGTGACAACCTTTCGACGTCTTATACCCATACTTGTTCTCCTTTAGGACGCAAATGATGGAAGTTATCTTGCCAAGGTGAAGTTTATCTCCAAACTCCTCTTTGCGCACGTTAGTCATATCCTTGCTACTTGCCCTCTCGGGTGGTTGGCGATAAACACTGGCTAGGTGATGATTATAGCTCAACTAATGCGATAAGAGTTATAAGCTAACCTTCTTATCAAGAACTTATCATAGATCTTTAACTACAGATAACACAAGGACAAGTGAACAGTAAAGAGATGATGAATTTAAAAGGTATAAAAATGTAATGTATTAAAGAATATAGGCCTTAGGCCACTGTACAATATGAACAAATAAATTGCAATGAAATACAAAGAATGGAAATAATAGAAATGACATTACAAGTTAGGGGAGATGGTGGATGGGATCTTCTTCACTCAAACCTCAAGCTTTCACTCATTGACTGACTGGAGAAGATGAAGAAATGCTTTACAGACAGTGGAAAGACTATTCCTTTCCACTACTCTCTAGGTTTCTAGCCTCTTCAGGCCTCTAATAGTCCATTTAGACCTCTTTTTTCTTTGGTGGGGATGAAGTCTTTTATATAGGGAAATTTAGGCGGAAAATCTAATCTTTTGAGCATGTTAGTGCCGAAAGTTGCCTCTGTCAAGTAACATCAACTCCATTTACCACTTTTGTCTTGTAATGAACATCTTCTCGCGTTTTGATGTGGTTTTCTTGCCTAGTCTTTGCGCGAGTCCCTCCATGATTCATTAACTTCTTCTTTTGTTTCTAATCCTGTGTTAAGACACTAAAAACATGGTGAAACAAACATAAATACTTATGTAAAGTGTATTTTCGAATATTTATGAATTTACAACATAAGCTGCGCATTTTGACATATTTTTTATACATTTTGGTCACAGTATTATATCTAAGAGGCTATAATAACTTGTATTTCTACAAGTTATCATGAACATAGGATAAATTCATTAAAATGCGTAAAATGGAAAAATTTCTCATCGTTGCCGATGTTGTAGACGTTCACTGTTGTCGTTGCCCATCGTTGATGTTGCAGACATGTTGAAGGATAAGGGTTTGCGGGCTGGAAAACAAGAATTGAATATCAAATGGTTTTTTTTTTTTTTTTTTTATGTTATGTTTTAGGTTAAGGAGAAGAAAAATTTTTCATTAAGGGCAAAATTGACCTTTCACACCCAATTTGTCCTAAAACTCAACATTTTTTAAACACAATCCTAAAAGTCATCAACCCTTAAAAATTGGCCTATTTTTGCAATTTTCCAATGATTTTCTTTTTCTTTTTCTTTTTTCTATTTGTTGTGTTTAGGTTAAGAAGAAGGAAAATTTCATTAAGGGCAAAATTGACTTTTCACTATCAATTTGTCCTAAAACTCAATTTTTTTTCAAACCCGATCCTAAAAGTCAACAATCCCTCCAAAATTGACCTATTTTTGGCAATTTTCCAAGAAAGTTTGTATTATGTATTTGGAATGCATGCTATTAAATTAATAAAAGAAACCTGTGTTTGTTATCTTACGTTGTGAATTCTTCTTATTAATTGTGTTAGCAATTTAAGGGTTTATGTTGGAACTAGACCATAAAGTTCAAGTTCAAGGTTAAGAATGAGCATTCTCCCATTTCATAATTGAGGCGTCAAGTTTGCTGATCAAGTTGCGTTTGCATGCCACAACACGAGGTTTAAGACGCGTTGCAGGGCTAAGTGTGACACTTCAGCCCATGCAAAGCTAGGGAATAACTGTCGTCGAAAGCTGCCTAGCTAGCTCAAACTAAATATTGAACTTCCCAATTTCCACAAGATCTTGAATTTTTATAAGCTTGTAGTTTTCTTTCCGATTATGCCTTCATTATTTTTTTGGGGCTAACTTTTGATTTTCGAAATTGTTGTTGCATTTATATTTTGAACGGTAATTGTTTTATTGACGTCGTTTTCTCCAACAAAATGTTCATAGAAGAAGCAAAGTGTAAAAATAGTTCCTCAAATGCACTCTATGTACCAAACACAGCTTTGGTAGTTAAGACAAAAACATTTATCCCCTTCCAAGTTGATTGGTTGAAGATGATCAATTTCGTAACCGTTTTATAACTTCTTTTGTAGAAGTATAGGTACCCACAACTCCAATACATGATCCCGTCAACATAATCAATACAATGAACATTAATTCCCATCCAAATTTACACGCATCTTGATTGATCTTGAGGTAGCAAATGCATGGAATCAAAATGGAGGTTGCAACACCAGCAAATGCACCTATAAATGCCATCACATATGCAAAAAATGGAATTGACATAGCCACAATGAGAGTGGTGACAAGTAGTAGAGTTCTAACTGTAATCGACATCATACGAGTTGCTAAAAGTGGAGATGCATCTTCAATGGCATGGGCAATTGGATAGATTATAGAACCATATTTTGAAAGAGGATTGACGAGGCTTGTAAAAATTGCTATTTTTGTACTGATTTTATGTTGAGGAAGACTTAAGGTTATTTGCGACTCAACGTTCTCTCCATACATTAAATATCCCAAAATGGCCATCGAACTATAATTTATTGTGCTTAACAGGAACGAAACCAATAGAACCTACAATCCAAAATTTGATATATATATATAGTCAAGTTGTGAGAGACTTAAAATGAAAAGAATACTAACACAACATATATAACATGGTCTATTTTTGTTTAGTCAAGAGATTTTGGTCCACCTTTACGTCTGAAATATTCTCATAATTAGGTCCTCGAACGATTTAATTAATAAAATTTGTTTTCAAGAAATAATATGTATGGTCTATTTGTGTTTTTGCTATATATAACTATTTTGTGTTTTTGAACATTAATTAACCTTGTATACATCACTCCCATCCATTATTTTTTGTGCGGAGGTAACTTTTAAAATTCAAGTCAAGTTTTGAAAAGCGAGTTTCTTTTATAAATATAACAAATATGTGATAGACCGCACTAGACTAATATTGTCTATTATGACATAGAATAGATACAAATAGTAGTTTACAATAGATAAACTGTGATACTTTGCTATATTTATAAATATTTACAGTAGTTTTGTTATTTAAAATACTTTTCCAAAATATTTTTTTAAAAACTTGTTAGTTTCTAGAATTCGGTTTAAAATTCAAGTATCTACCATAGAAAACAAACACAAATTTCAATAACCAAATTACTGAAGGAAACTTAAAATTATTTCTTTAATAACATATTTAAGCACAGGAACATATCATAGACACATAGATAAAAGGTAAATTTACATAAATATAACAAAAGTGCTAAATATTTACGATCCATATGATAATTTAAGAAAAGTCAATGAAGCCAATTACCTTTTTGTAAATTCTATATTTGCCCTTGTTAGATTTTGATTATTACGGGACAATTTTTCAATTATTTTTTTTCTTCTTTGCGATTTATTTTTCACTTTTTCATATTATTAATTTCTTGATATTATTACTTCTCCTTCTTCATATTTCCACTTCTTGTTTGCATTTTCTTCATTTCCTCTTTCAGAATTTCCTTCTTCTTTATCTCTCATTTTTTTTTCATTTAGACTGTGTACAAGATCATTTAGACTAGGACAATTGTACAAGATCTCATTTAGGCTGGGTAAAAGGGTACAAGATTTCGTTTAGACTGAGTACAAAGGTACAAGGGTACAAGATCATTTAGACTAGGTATACAAGGGTACAGGATCATTTAGACTGGGTATACAAGGGTACAAGGATACAAGATCATTTAGACTGGGTAAACTAGGGTACAAGATCGTTTAGATTTGGTACAAGCTTGACAAGAAAATGGACCTATTATGACAGTTTAATCCATTAGACAGAGTACATGACTGTTGGAACAATGACTAAAAATAACTGTCACGAAATTTAATTATGACAACGTTTAAGTATCATTGTTTTGGCCCTTTTTCTAGTAGTTAAGATCATTTAGACTGAGTACAAAATCGTTTAGACTGAGTACAAAATCATTTAGACTAGGTAAAAAATCGTTGTTTCACGCGTATGTGATTGATTAATTTCAGGGTGTTTTTGTTATTTTACATTGTGGGCTTATGGGTCTTTTTCTTTTTTCAAAATTGTTCTATAAGATACAAATTTTTTCGCACTTTGTCCTATTTTTTAGAAAAACCCCCAATAAAAATCCTAAAATGACCCACCAACGAGCAAAAATTATTTTTTCTTAGGTAGCAAGCCCATGTGTGGAAATATGTTAATAAAACAATAATTTTACATGAAAAATGATCTAATTAACAAATTTTAATACATTTACAATAAAACTAAAAATCTGAACAAAAGCTAAATATCAACTTAGAAAAGGAAGACCTCCTTTAAATCCGGGGTGGGGATGTAGAAGAAGAGATGAAGATTTACCTTTGAGAAATGGATTTTATTCCTCATAGAAGAGCGAAGAGAAGGGAAAACAACATGTGCACAATAACAAAAGGTAAATAAGCTTAGAGTAGTTGGTAGTCCTTGAAATTTTAAAACAGCACCCTTTTGTTTGAGTCCAACACCATCTACTACACCTGCCCACAACACACAAAAAATCAAACAAATTGAACCCAAAATGCCACCAAGTGAAATATAAGCCAAAGCTCCAAAACTCCTTGGCCATGTAGTTGGTAATATTACTAATGCAGTCACCATCATATACATCTTCCTTCCATCAATTCTTACACTCCCAACACTAAAACCTTCATTTGGAAATAGCCTTTCTAATCCATCTCCTCCCATTATCAGATACTCAACTGCAACCAAATATGATTCTAGATAAACAAATATTGCAACTATTACTCTTCCGGAGCTTCCGAACGCTAATGCCCCCACGTCCGGGTAAGTTTTTATATGCGGTTTTACCTCCATGCATCGATGGAGAAGTATGCCCATGTAGTAAAATATGGTTGCCAAAATGAAGAGAGCAATTAAACTTATCCACCCTCCTTCTGAAAGGGCAAAAGGGATTGATAGCAACCCCACACCTGAATTTCCAATAAGTGTAACTTATTGAGAAATCGACACATAAAAGGTGGACAAAAAACGTAAAGAAATAGAGAATCTACCCACCAAAGAGAGCAATATATTATAAGAGAGATTAACTCAAATTATAGATTAAATGTACCTACGAGATTTGAGAGTTTATATAACACGCTTCTTTGAACCATTCTTTAGGATTAGCAAGATCTCATATTTAGTTGTTCAAAACGTCAAATATCAAATTCAAGATATTCTAACTAAAGATGAAATATTTTAACATTAAATGCATCCACAAATTTAAAACCTAAGATTATATTAAATATTTCTACCATTAAATGTATGCATGGAGATTTCATTTTGAGTATATATAATTCAATTAAGTAAGACGTAGAGAAAGAAGAATGAACGGATATAGAAAGAAGAAGGAAGAGATGGACCCGATAACGCATTAAGCCCATTGAGACTGGTTCGAAAGAAAGTGGTGCCTTCATTATTTATCAAAACTTGCCTCTCCATTTGGCTTGTGCTTGCCTAGTAGGTACAAACAAATATCCAAACTAATAAAAGTAGATCAATATTTTTTGCAAAATCAAATTGGAGAGTAATTTGAAGTCGAACATTATTGTCAAATACTTTCCTTCTTATATGTGCGTGTGTATTGCACAATTCAAATTCTTCAAATATTAATCACGAAAATCAAATAATAATGATGACAATTCGGTTTGTCCCCCTAAAAAAATATGCATTATTCTTATGTATCGATATGAGATTGATCTTTGGTTCATACCAACTCATTCAAAGTTGAAAAAAATGTCCCGAAAAAATACCATCGGCTTTTGAAGAAGAGAATAGAAAACAAATCATTACAACCATATATGGTTTTTCAAAATTCTGTTTTTCTTTTCTTGATTATGTACGACGGTTTTCATCAATCTTAGTCTAACAATTGAAATTATTAGTCAAATATATTCTGACTGGTTTTTATAACTTGATTTAGATTTTGAAAATATTTCTAAATAATATAGTTAATAAAACATAAGAAACATAGCTCGAAAAAAGTGAGATCAGGGATTTAAAGGTTTGATCTCAAAGTCAAGTTCTAATATTTATAAACGTAAATTTTAGAAACCAAAATTCAAAAGATTATTAAATGGATCAAAGTTGAAGACGTTGCTACCCGGACCTTCCCACATGAATGCGAGATTAATTCGTGTATCGAAGACAATAATTTCTACCGGTATTGGAGACATTTTTAGGGTGATATTATTTTATTAATAAAAACTTTGTTCAAATTAATTATAATCTAATATATAACGTGGCTTCTATACGATATCATTATGAGAGAGGAAAAGAGGAAAAGAATATCGAATTAGATGGTGGGCAACGCTACAAATGGGTACAAGAATTTTGTAGGAAAAGATAATAAACTCTCTTTGAAGGTAGAAAGATTTGAAAAAGCATGAAATTAGTAAATGAACACTTTGATGTGAGTTTTGACCCTTTTTTGCTCATGGTTTCTATGGATTTTTAGTTGCAATGTGTTGGTCTAAAGATAACTTGGATGGAGAGCAACGAGTATATAAAAAAAAAAAAACCCAATAAATAGAGGTTAATAGCAAAATTGTTAAATTCCTTATTTTTTTCAAGCTAGCTATCCATGAAGTAATAAAAATTTCATTAAAGCACGATGTCAGCAAGTTTCTTTAGGTTTTCTTTTAGAATAATATGAATATCTATACACTTTAATTTTGGGTTAAAACTATAATGCATTCCAAAGTAAATTAAAAGAATAAAATATACAAATCATTGAAAATACATTTCCTAATATCCCTCAAGTTGGAGCATATGATCACAAATGTGTAGAAGCAAAATCCAAATAGTTGTTTTCCCTAAATTCTTAAGTGAAGCTATTTGTAAACGTTGCTCGTTAGCAGAAGGATGGCATGTAACCATAGTATCATTCCAAACAAAAACATCACGAATATAATTGCAGTGCACTTCAATCTATTTTGTTCGTTAATGGAAAAATGAACTTTAAGCAATAGGTAATGCCGACCGATTAATTACAAAATAAATTTATGGTACGTGAATGATCCACTCCTAGATCTCACATAATACTCAAGCCCCTCAAGTTTAGATGTAATAGAAGCCATCGAGAGATACTCTACTTCCATTAATTAGCTACCTAGTAATTAGGTTAATTTGATGGACCACATGTTGTGTTGACGCTCTTAATCAATCAAATAACATTTATAATACCAAGCATGAGTTTCAACTAATAGGTAAATTTCATTAGCGAAACTAGGTTGAATCAAAAGGAGTTTAAGAGGAGAGACCATGTTGAACCAAAAGGAGTCTAAGATAGAATCTTAAAAGGAGTCTAAGATAGAATCTTTCTAAAGTAAATTTGTCATACCCCTTCCAAACCACTTGCTCTTAACCCAAGAGATGGCGTGAAGCCAACATATATCGTTTTTCTAACGATCCTGCTGGTCCTACTAGAATTAAAATTGAGCTAAACATAGACCATATAATGCAACGAAAATAAGAGCAAACTTTATATAAACACATAGTGAAACCCAAACTTACAACGATCATCACAAGTTTGAAATAGACATAAACACAACAACTACAAACCAAAGTTGATACATCTCAAAGTCTAATTCTGTACAACCTACAACTAGCATTACTGAACCTAATTTATGTACAGACCAGAGAACACAATTGAAGCTACACATACTAGGTTGAAATTCAAGAAAAGTACACTAGTAGATAGGAAGATGAAGTCAGGCACCGGGTCCACGATCTCTACCTTGAAAGTAAGAAAACATTTTTGGAAAGTGTGAGCTAAAGCTCAATGAGTAACTAGTTTTAAAACAAAACATGCTTAATAATTCATTGAGTAGCAAACAACTTAAACAAATACGACTCTTTAAGCAAAACAAGAACAACTACATTTTAAGCAAGGGGAAAACAAATATATGGTTATCAAACTTAAATAGTTGTCTCAAATATTTCTTTTTCTTTGCTATACCTTGAATCTTTGTACTCTACGAGACAATAGTCTAGGCATCAATAGTGCCCTATCTTGTGGTGGTTATTATGAGATGGAAAAATCTAGGCATCCGTAAAGACCCTAGTCTCTACCTAGTTACAGTGATGGACACTCTAGACATCTACTAAATATCTTCATCACAAGACCTTTGACATGAATAACTTCCCCGTAGGGTTGCCACAATTCTTTAGATAACTCTTAGGTGTAGACTAAAACATGCTCTAACGATCTCATGCTTTAAATCATTATCTCAAACTAAAATAGCATGTTATATAAACCTCTTGAATTCAGCAGGTCTCAAAATTATCGAACAAGATTTGCTTTAAAAAACTTTTGAACTTTAATACTTTCAAGGACTCAACATTTATAGATTCTTGATCCCATAAATTTTATTTCTAGAATTAATAGAATTTTTGAAAAAATAAACATTTATAGAATGAGAATTTAAAATTTTCAAATGTCTAAGTTCCTAAAGAAACTTTTATCTTCTAAATTTTTCAAAAAAACTTTCTCAAAAAGAAATTGAGGAGTCACATATTGCTTCCTCAAATACAAATGATGTTACAAATGAATCGACGCAAATAGCAAAAATAGAAAATGATTTTCTCACTTGTGGAATTCCCAAAATTTATTCCAAAACAATATATTTTCAAAATACTTTTAATTTTAAAGAAAATCTTTGCGTAAAAATTGTTGAAATAAAAATTTCAGTCTGTAGAAAAATTGATTCCATACAATTATTTCCAAGAAATGATATTGAAAAACATCAAAAAGAATATTTATTTCTTCACATAGGTGCTGTCCAAGTAGCTTTAATTCCAATGTTTAGATACGGTATGGATACACCGATTTCAGCAATTTTACGTGACAAATGCCACAAAGATTTTTCAAGTTCACTTTTAGGAATCATTGAATCAAATTTGGCCAATGGTCTTGTTTATTTTAATTGTTTTCCAAATTTTATGGTGTCTCTTGATGATCTGCACATTCTTAAAACCTTGAGTTTAGATATTACTGGACAAGGATTGAACTTTGAAGAAGTGTTATAAAGTTAACACTTGTCTACAAAGTCACTTACAAGGTTTTAACTACTATCATGCACCCAAAGGCTTTAATGTCGTCAACTAAGGGAAAAACCATGTTGGTTGAAAAAATCTCAATGAATCATCTATTAGTGTTCCCAAACTCCTTTCTTGGGAAGAAGTTACGAAAACTCCTCATTAGGTTCTAGACAATACCTTCACCCCTCAAAAGAAAGAAAAAGAGGTTTCTCATATCATTGAACATCCTGATGGGAAAGTAGAAATCAAGTTTGAAAATGAATCACCTAAATTCCCTATAGTCAAAGAAAATATGAGTTGTCGAGAATTTATGAGCTCAAGGCCAAGTACATCTAGTATTAGGAGTGAACCAATACCTAATATGAACATATCAAATTCTCTAAAAATTAAATCTGTTAGATTAGATCAAGGAATACTAAATATTATTTATGAAGAAAATCTCTCAAATTCTCCAACCCAAACCGAGACGGATACAAATTCTCAATTAAATGTAATTATTTCATAATCCAAGTTTGAGCTTGACAAAGATTCTCTTCAAAAGGAATTTATGCCAAATGCAAATCGAACTGAAAGAATTGTCTTTTTCAAAAACTACTCTGAAATAGAAAGAAAGCTGTTTAGAGAAGACTATTTCAAAACCCTTGAAATAATTCGAAAGCATATAGCATTTTTTAGATGGTTCAACCAAAGGAAATAGTTCGACCATCTTTGTACTATGAAAGAAAAGGAATCACGGAAAACTAAAAGAGGAGAAATCAAAGTCGATTATCCTCCAATGGAAGATGTTGGGTTCAAAAGCTTTTACAATGAAAATGTTATAGTAAAACCTTTTCAAATCATCAAGGAATCCGATGAAAACAAGGCTCCTACAAATAAGGAAATAAGGAGTATTCAAGTTCAAAACAATTATATTCTAACAGAATGCTTTCTTCAATTACAAGCCAAGTATTGAAGCTAGAAGAAATTATCAATCCTCCTACTCAAGAAGAAACACCAAATCTTTTCCAACCCTTAGAAAAGGTTAAGATAAAAACTCAAAAACAAAAACTACTTGATGAGATTAACAAGCGCCAAAGTTGCTTCAAGGGCGAAAGTTCGATCAATGTCATTAAAAAAAGAAGATGCAACCCAATTTATAGAAGATTTTGAAAATCTCTCAGTCAATGAAGAAGAAAAACAAATCAATAAAATAAACTTTGGAAAGTTTATTAACAAAAGAGATCAAAGTAATTTCTATCCTCGACCTTCATTTCCAGGAGAAGGTTTAGAGAAAAGACAAAGATATTCCATGAATACGAAGTTCAATGGAGAATCCATATATGTATGGAACCTTGGTGGAACTCCAGAATATCAAATCTATGACATTTTTGTCTAGGAAGTGACACTGATGTAGAAAACCAGAGAAAAGTAATCAAAAATCTAAAATGTTCCTCAATGGGAAACTTTAGATGGTATAAAGATATATTCTTATTAAGGATTGATATCTTCAAGGATTATAATGCCAGGCATTGGAATGAAATGTTCATTAATGAACTTCCAAGCTTTACGGCAGAACGAGTCTACAGCTCTTTCAACAAAGCTTACCTCAAGTAAATACCTCGAGAAAGCCTTACTTATGCTCAATTAACTTCTAAGATTATAAAGTGTGGTCTAGATATCTACAATGAGATAAAAAATTCAAACTAAAGTTCAAAAGCATTCAAATATTCATAAGAGAGAAATGACGACTTTTTGTTCTCAATATGGATTTGAGAAAGTTCGAGAACCAGGTTCTTCTGCAAGAAAATTTCGTCCAAAAAACTATAATATGAGACCTACATATTATAGAAGAACAAGAAGGTACAGCAAGCCTCACACCCCTAAGAGGCATAACAAATATTCAAATTACAAGAGACCTGTTGAAAAATAGAAAAAGGAAATTCAAAAAAGAGGAAAATTAAATAAAAAGTTTTTTTTGCTACAAATGCAGAAAAGGACATTATGTTAATAAGTGTCCGAAAAGAGGTATCTATGAAATAAATGAAGAATATTCTTCATATTCATTCTATATTTTTGACTTTAAATTGCAGGAAAATGCAGATAAAACAGATTCAAAAGTTTCAAGCCAATCCTCCTTAAATGAGGTACCAAGAGCATGTGGTTGTATCAAGAAACCATGCAAATCTGTTTTAAATTAAAGAAATGTTTTAACTTCCGAACATGATTTATTCTTCTAAACAATCATGTTTCAAATGAAGATTTAAAAAGAAATATTTTTGAAACACTTAGAGATTCTTTAACAAAAGAATCTTCTTCAAAACCATTTCCACAAAGAAAAATAATTCCTGAAAAAATTCTTTCCAAAATTTTAAAAACTCCAAAGGAAGAAACACCAGTTTCTATTGATAATTTAAATTTTCAAATCAATTGCTTAAAAAAGAGAAATTTCTCAACATAAATATGAAATTTTACAAATTAAAAAAGAAATTTCTCAAATTAAACAAAATGATAATTTAGGATATTTAGATTTAGCAAAAGATTTTCTAAGTAATCTAAATACTGAAATTAATTTAATTTCAAGAATAAGTTTCCAAAATAGTATTGTTTAACTACATTACAAATAGAAGATTTCAAAATTACTTTGAAAGCACTAATAGACTCATAAGCATATCAAAATTGTATGCAAGAGGGTTTAATTCCTACGAAATATTTTGAAAAAACAATAGAGATTCTTACTGGAGCAAATAGAAATAGATTAAATATCAAATTTAAACTTTCAAAAGTATATGTTTGTAATTAAGAACATTATTTCAAAACATCTTTTCTTTTAGTTAAAGATTTTTGCCAAGAATTAATTCTTGGGACACCTTTTATTACTCAATTGTATCCTTTAACGATAACAGAAAACGGATTAGTAACAAAGAAATTTGGAGAAAATTTGATTTTTGAATTTATCTCTCCAATTTTACCTCATTAGCTTTTAGAAATTAATGTTTTAAAAAGTGAACAAATAAAAAGAAAACAAAAATAAATTAGTTTTCTAAAAGAAGAAATTGATTACAAAATGATTGAAAAAAATTTGAAAGTATTTTCAATTCAAAATAAAATAAAAGAAATTCAATTAAAAATTGAAAAAGAAATTTGTTCCAATTTACCAAATGAATTTTAGGAAAGAAAAAAGTACATAGTTGATCTTCCATATTCCAAAGAATTCAAAGAATTGGGTATCCCAACAAATGCTAGACCAATTCAAAAGAATTCAGATTTGCTAACACATTGCAAAAGAGAAATTCAAGACTTATTAGATAAACATCTAATAAGGCCCTCAAAAAGCCCATGGTCGTGCGTCGCCTTTTATGTCAACAATGCTGTCGAAAAAGAGCGTGGAGTTCCAAGGTTAGTAATCAATTATAAACCTTTAAATAAAATTTTGGAATGGATTAGATATCCAATTCCCAATAAACAAGATTTACTCATTAAATTCAAATTTTTGAAAAAGATAAATACAAAGTTGCTTTTAATGTTCCGTTGGGATAATACGAATGGAATGTAATGCCTCTTGGAATAAAAAACGCTCCATCAAAATTTCAAAAAATTGTGAATGATATTTTTAATGATTTTTAAGATTTTACAATTGTCAATATTGATGATGTTTTAATCTTTTCTCCAAATTTAGAAAAGCATTTTATACATATCAATATTTTCATAGATGTCATTAAAAGAAATAGTTTAGTAGTCTCTTTACCAAAAGTCAAATTATTTGAAACAAAAATAAAATTTTTGAATTTTGAAATATACTTAGGAAAAATCAAACCCATTCAAAGATCAATTGAGTTTGCATCAAATTTTAGATAAAACCCAACTTCAAAGGTTTTTGGGTTGTTTGAATTATGTGTCTGATTTCTTCCAAAACCTTCAGGCCCATTTGCAAACCATTGTACCAAAGGTAAAAGAAAAATCGAAAACTGTGGTATGAAAAACACACCCAAACTGTTCAAAAAATTAAGTCTTTAGTCAAATCATTCCCTTGCCTCAGTCTCATTAATCCAAAAGCAAACATTACCATTGAAACTGATGCCTCTGATTTAGGATATGGAGAAATCCTCAAACAGTGTCTAGATAAGATCGAGTCAATAATCCAATTTCACTTAAGAATTTGGAACGATACACCAAAAAATTACTCAACGGTGAAAAAAAGAATTACTTGCAATAGTTCTCTGTGTTCAAAAGTTCCAAGCAGAACTAATCAATAAAAAATTCGTTATCAAAACAGATTCTAGAACTTCAAAATTCGTGTTGGAAAAAGATGTAAAAATATTGTCTTAAAACAAATTTTATTCAGATGGCAAGCAATATTATCTTGCTTTGATTTTGAAGTTGTGCCTAAAAAAGGAGTACAAAACCCCCTAGCCGATTACCTCTCAAAGGAGTTTCTAACTCCAAAACTCTCTCTACTTTCTAAAAGCTCTCTCTTGAAAGAAAATGAGTTTAGAAAAGAGAAGCGCTAGAAGAAGAACAGACTCTACCTCTTCAAAGGGTAACCGTCCATCTTCTTCTTCAAACTCTGCACCCTCACCGATGAGTGCAGATCAATATGCAATGGATTTAGGGTTTACCACAGTAACCCAATCCAAATTAAGATCGTCCAGCATACGGATTGGATCTCCCACAAAGTCATCAACTCCACCTAGAACTTCGGTCAATCTCATCCGTTCTTCTACCGAAGACGTTCAAATGAGGCTTTCTACCTCTCCTTCATCTAATATAGAGTCTTCTACTCCCCCTTCTACAACTTATTCTCAGGCTGTCACTCTCGATAAACATTTCTTGCCCATACCCGAGATAAAAACTTATTTTCAAAAACCAATCACTGTCTATGATCATATCATAAAACCTAAATACCAAAGTCTCACTTTAGAAAAGACAATTTCAAAAATATTCCCTGAGGGTTTCAATTTCCTTCCGGAAGATCTCATAAAAACAAGAAAATTCTATGAGTTTATTCTAGTAGACACCAAGTCTGTAGAAATAACTCATGTTCCAAACAAAAATGATCCTTCAAAAATCACTTATTCAAAATTAAAAATTTTCAAAGCAATCAATCCAACTCATTGGAATCAAGGAATTTTTACAGAAAAATCCCTTTCAAAACCTTTTGTTCCTCAATCCTACTCGTACCAAGATTACATCAAAGCTTGGTTTAGAGTATTTTTGTTTATCAAATAGGAACCACTCATGGTTCATTTCTTTTTGCCAAAATGCCTATAAAATCAATTTTCTTTTATGGTTCATTCGATGGTGGAATAATTTTGGCATTATAGGCAATATTCTACCAACTCCAATTCAAGAATTATATTTTTATTTTTCAAGAACAATTCAAAAGAATTCATTTCATAATTCATTTCATATTTATTTTCAAATCCCATAGATATTTTCTTGGAGCTACAACACAGCATCATATCCTAAATATAAGATGTTGGTAAAAAATCTCAAAATAAAATGGTAGGAAAAATACAATTTTCAACATGCAACCATCAAACATATGAAAGAATGGTTTGCAGAGAATTGATATCTACAAATCGTTGATCAAAGAAAGAACGCTGAGTTTCTAAATGACAAATCAAAGCTTCTTGCAGCACTTGCTCAAGCCACAACTGATGCGGATTTCTAAAATTATTATCGACAGTAGTAAATGCTTCTTCATCATCAAAGTCAACATCTTCTTCCATACAGGAAAACGAAGAGCAAGAAGATCCAAAATACAATTTGGACGATCTATTTCTCGACTCATAACCTATGTGAGCTCCGACGACATATACATATTTCAAAAAGAAAGATAGGTTAAATATAAAGTCCTCTAAAAGAATATTTCTATTCAAAAGTACTATATTAGTTTTATGTATATATGTGTATCTTTAAAAAAAAAGAAGAAGAAGAAGAATGTAATTTATATCCTCATCTCTAGTGTAATTGATGAATAAACTTTGTAAATATTCTAGTTTACTCTGTAAATATTGTTCTGTCATCTAGAAATCCAAAAAAAATTAAAGACAATAAGTGCAATTCAAGATCAAGTCCAAGAGTTAAAATGATTATGTAAACCATGGAGTGTTCAACTACATTTGATGGTCTCAGCAGTAAGATGTAATATTGGAGCGCGGTGAATCCGTTGGTCAGTCTGTAATCCGTTGTAGGGAATACTATTAATGGTATATACAATTTCTACATGCAAAAGAGGACATGAACTGTTTGCTTCCATTTTCCTATTGGATGACAATTCATAGTTGGAGAAATATTATTTGTAATAATATTGTTTGCTATTTGTAAAAATGTGTAATAATAATTGGTGTCATTTTGGTTATGGAATTTTCCATGATAGGATAGTAATGGAAAACCCACCTTTTTTTTTCTTTTAGGCTTAGGCATATAAGTGGATATATCCTCCACTTTTATTAAAAATATCTTTAGGTTTCAGTTTTTCAGCAACGAGAATCTTATTAGATAAGGGATCTTGTCCTATCTGATTCGATCTTATCTTTTTAAATCTTATCAGATAATTAAGGGGTCTTGTTCTGTCTGATTCAATCTTATCTTTTAATTTTTCCCATTTCATTTGTGTTTCAAATCCAGGGTCGATAAATAGACTTCCAAGTCGTAATGCAAAGCACATCACAAAATATGACTGAGCTATCGATAAGCTCTTAATATCCCGACTGCTTCTTTTGTAAACTATCGATCCTAATTCTCTTTGCGGTTAGCATCGAGCAATTGGTATCAGAGCCATTCAATAATAGTTCAAATTTCGTTCAATTGATTTCAAATTAAATATGTACAATAATTAAAGTAATGTAATAATGAAGTAGTTTATTAGGTGAAGAAATTTCCACATTTTAGTTTTGTACGAAGATGGATTCTTATCCATTATTTATTATTTAACTTCTTGTATAAATTAACTTAGCTTTTAGGATTTGAAGATTAACGAGAATCGTATCAGATAAGGGGTCATGTCTTGTCTGATTCGATCTTATCTTCTTTTTAAAATCTAATCGGATAAAAGGTCATTTCCTATCTGATTTGATCTTATCTTTTAATTTTTTCTATTTCAATTGTGTTTGAAATCCATGGTCTATAAATAGACTTCCAAGTTGTAATACAAAGCACATCGCGAAATATTATCGAGCTCTAAAACAATAAGCTCCTAATATTCTTATTGCTTCCTTCTTGTAAACTATCGCTCCTAATTCTCTTTGCAGTTAGCATCGAGCAATTGGTATCAGAGCCTTCAATAACAGTTCAATTTCCTTTCAATTCGTTTTCAAATTTTAATCCCGGGGGAGAAGAGTTTGATAATTTTAGTTCTCTTCAATAAGATTTATTCTTCAAACTTTTTATTATTACAAGAGATTCAATTTCGAAGATCTAGACTCTACGTCCGTCTGTACGTCAGTGTCTAAGTTTGTGGTCTCGATAGTAAGATATAAGGAAGCGCAGTGAGACTGTTGGTCAGCAGTAATCCGTCTTAGCACATACAAGTATAGATTCTCGATCCAAGAAATTTTATTTCTAAATTTAATAGAATTTTTGAAAAATAAATATTTATAGTATGAGAATTTAAAATTCAAATGTCTAATTTCTTGAAGAAAATTTTATCTTCTAAATCTTCTTCAAAAGAACTTTCTCAAAAAGAAATTGAGGAGAAACATACTACTTCCTCTAATGTAAGTGATGTTACAAAAGAATCAATTCGGATTGCAAAAATAGAAAATGATTTTCTTAATTGGAGAATTCCGAAACTTGATTTAAAAACAATTTACTTTCAAAATGCTTTCAATTTCAAAGAAAATCTTTGTGTAAAATTGTTGAAAAAAGAATTCCCGTTTATGAAAAAATTGATTCCATACAATTATTTCCAAGAAATGATATTGAAAAGCATAAAAAATAATTATCATTTCTCCACATAGGTGCTGTCCAAGTAGTCTTAATTCCAATGTTTAGATCCAGACTGGATACACCAATCTTAGCACTTTTACACGATAAACGTCACAAAGATTTTTCAAAATTTTTATTAGGAATAATTTAATCAAATTTGGCCAATGACCTTGTCTATTTTAATTGTTTTCCAAATTTTATAGTGTCTCTTGATGATCTACACCTTCTCAAAACCTTAAGCCTAGATATTACTGGCCAAGAATTAAATTTTAAAGAAAGAGTTAAAAAATTAACCCTTGTTTACAAAGTCACTTGCAAAGTTTTGACTACTACCATGTATCCAAAAGCTTTATTGTCGTCAACTAAAGGAAAAGGTATGTTGATAGAAACAAATCTCTATAAATCATCTGTTAGTGTTCCAAAACTCCTCTCTTGGAAGAAGTGAAAAAAAATCCTTGACGGATTTTAGACAACTCTTTTATCCCCCAAAGGAAAGAAAAGAGGTTTCCCATATCATTGAAGATTATGATGGGGAAGTAGAAATCAAATTTGAAAACCAACCGCCCAGGTTCCCTGTTGTTAAGAAAAATATGAGTTCTCCAAAATTCATGAGTTCAAGACCAAGTAAATCTAGTATTAGAAGTGAGCCAATACCTAATCTAAAAATTAAATCTGTTAAAATAGATCGAGGAATACCAAATATATTTATGAAGAAAATCTCCCAAGTTCTCCAACCCAAATAGAAATGGATACTAGTTCTCAATTAAATGTTATTATTTCAGAGTCAAAGTTTGAGCTTGACAGAGAATCCATTCAAAAAGAATTTATGTCTAAAGAAAATCGAACTGAAAGAATTGCCTTTTTCAAAAACTACTCTGAAACATAAAGGAAGTTGTTCAAAGAAGAGTATTTCAAAACCCTTGAAATACTTCAAGAGCATATTGCATTTTTTAGATGGTTCAACCAAAGAAAAGAGTTTGATCATCTTTGTACAATCAAAGAAAAGGAATCATGGAAAACTCAAAGAGGAGAAATCAAAGTTGATTATCCTCCAACGTAAGATGTTGAGTTTAAAGTTTTTATAACGAAAATGTTTTAGCAAAACCTTTTCAAATTATCAAAGAATCCAAAGAACATAAGGCTCCTACAAATAAGGAAATAAAGGGTATTCAAGTTCAAAACAATTATTCTAACAGAATGCTTTCAAACTTGAAGAAAAATTATCAATCCTCCTTCTCAAGAACTCCTAATCTTTTCCAACCCTTAAAAAATGTTAAGTTAAAAACTAAAAAAGAACTTTTAGATGAAATTAATAAACGTCTAGGCAACCTAAAGGGAGAGAGTTCAATTAATGTTCTTCATGAAGAAGACGCGATTCAATCTATGGAAGATTTTGAAAACCTTTCAGTAAATGAAGAGGAGAAACAAATCAATAAAATAAACTTTGGAAGATTTGTTAACAAAAGGGACCAAATTAATTTCCATCCTTGTGTAACGACCCAGCTTTCCGGACTAAGCTGAGGTCACTACCAAACACCAAAACTCGACCATTCAACATAAAATTTAAAACTGACCAGTTACGATTCATTAAAACATTAAAAATCTTACAAAAGACAGTTTCGGGCCCTATTTTAAATAATCAAAAGGTCACAAAATAAAATATCAAGTCACCAGTTCAAAATCACAAGTCAAAATATTCTGACAAAATACATAGCGGAAGCGATAAGAAAACCAGACGCGTCCATATGGCCTTCACGCGTCCTTCCTGCCTCTCGTCGGTCTGCCCCTCGCTGTGCCCTTACTTGAAAAGTTTAAAAGAGAAAGGGTGAGTATAAACATACCCAGTAAGGGACCCACTACTGGGCCCGTTAGGGGACAACAGTTAACTTCCTATTCGGGGGTACCCTACATAACAGTCTAGTGCTCCCGAAGGATGCACATATCAGTCTAGTGCTCCCGAAGGATGCACATATCAGTCTAGTGCTCCCGAAGGATGCACATATCAGTCTAGTGCTCCCGAAGGATGCACATATCAGTCTAGTGCTCCCGAAGGACGCACATATCAGTCTAGTGCCCCCGAAGGATGCACATATCAGTCTAGTGCTCCCGAAGGGCGCACATATCCGTAAGGCACACTACCCCATAGATGAAGCTAACCGTTACCCCTCAGTCCAAACTAAACTGTCTACATCAGTCACTTCCCAACGGCATTCATATCACAGTCCTGCCATAGGCTTTGTCAGTCAGATAGTATAGGTTTAAACATCTACACCCTCAGTTGCTATATGCATTACCGATTCGCACACCAATAGGGAAAACCTTAGGTCCAATCGACTAACCGACCAAAACCGGACTCACTATCCATCCCCGTCCAAATTCCATGAACCACATCCAGACCAGTGTTTTACTACATACTGAACCGTAACTTCAAGGTCCATCAACATAAAATCTTAATCCACAACTCGCAGTCACAGTATATTTACATCAGACAAATATAATATCAGTACTTAACAGTCAACACGCATACAGTTATTCAGTACAATCACTAACGTATAATCCCCTGTGAATTACTACGTTTTCAGTCTGGATTCGGGGTCCAGTAGTAGGAAAACCCTTACCTGATACTCGGTTATGCCCCTCGATCGAAATCCACGCTCGACAGATCCACCTAACGAAACACGAAAGTTTTAGTTGATGACTTTAGTAGAAGTCGTTTAAAAAAGGTCGGAAGCGACATCCGTTGACTTACCCAAGGAAAGGAAGCTATCTCCAACCAGACCTGCCGCGGAACCCGAGAACTTAAGCGTCAACTCTGTACTATCTTCAAGGGAGAAAAGTAGGGCCATAACTTAATCCAACATTCAAACTCGAATCGGACGAGGTAACATTAGAGAATTCATCAAAACAATCCTTACCGAAGACTCACCGTGAGCCGAAATGGAGGAAGGAAGGCTTAGGTGGCTCGGCTCGGCTCGGCTCGGCTTGGCTCGGCTCGGCCCGGCTTGGTTCTCGGCTCGGCTCGGCTCGGCTCGGCTCGACTCGGCTCGGCTCGACTCGGCTCGGCTTGGTTCGGCTCGCGGCTCGGCTCACTCGGCTCGCGGCTCGGCTTGGTTCGGCTCGCGGCTCGGCTCACTCGGCTCGCGGCTCGGCTTGGTTCGGCTCGCGGCTCGGCTCACTCGGCTCGCGGCTCGGCTTGGTTCGGCTCGCTCGGCTTGGTTCGGCTCGCTCGGCTCGGCTGGAAGTGGTTTCGGGTCGGGTCAGCTTGGAACCGGGTCGAGCTGGGCGAAACGGGCAGCACGGTTTTTGGAGGGCTTTCTCTCTTCCGGCGACGGCGACGGTGGCGAAACGACGCTGGGAGGCGTCCGACGGTGGAAACAAATGGACAGGCGGCGGCGGCGTTGGCTGGGTGCAAAACGGAGATCCGTTAAGCTTCACGGCTGCGATTGCGGGCTCGGGTTCACCGGAGAAGAAGGAGAAGAAGAGCTGAGGTCGCGGCGGCTGTTCGTTTTTCGGAGACGGAGACGACGGACGAAGAAGAAGAAGAAGCGGCGGCGGTGGTCGGGCGAAGGATGGAGGAAGAAGAGGAAATGGATGGCGGCGCGCGGTGGGGAGAAAACGAAAACGGAGGGGGAGGGGGGGGGCGTGCGCGCGGCTTAGGGTTTTTCTTTCCTTCCTTTTTTTTTAAAAAAAAAATATATATATATATATATATATATATATAATAAATATATATATATGTAATAAAAATAAATAATAATAATAATAATAATCTTAAATATAATAAAAATAAATAATGATATATATATATATATATTGAATAAAATTAATATAAATTTATAATAGAATATTGATATTAATTAATTATAATAATATTAAATAAGAATATTAATATTTATTTTAAATAAAATAAAAGAAAATATCAACATTAAAATTGTAATAATAATTCCCGATAATAATAATCTAATCAATATTATATTATTATTTTATCGTTTTACCAAAACTCAAATTTCCGAAGAAATTACTTAAAATGCTAAAATTTTACCTCGAACGTCGGGGCGTTACACCTTGACCCTCATTTCCAGGAGAAGGTTTAGAGCAAAAACAAAGATATGCCATAAATACAGAGTTCAATGGAGAATCCATGTATGTATGGAATATTGATAGAACTCCAGAATATCAAATCTATGACATATTAAATCATATGTTAACTTGTGTCATAGCCTATGAATCTAATGGTCATTCAAATGGACAAGCTGCTATGCTTCTAACCAATGGACTTAGTGGAAGCCTTAAATTATGGTGGGATCATGCCCTAACCAATGAACAAAAAGAAGCAATTAGAAAACATAGAGCAAGAGTTAAAAGGATAATTTTAAAGTTAAAGAAGAAACTTCAACAACTCAAGATGCAGAGGAAGAAGTAGAGGACATTGTAGAAACTTTTCTCTACAAAATTAACAGGCACTTCGGTCTAGGAAGTGACATTGATATAAACAACCAGAGGAAAATAATCAAAAATCTAAAATATTGCTCTATGGGCAACTTTAGATGGTATAAAGATATGTTCTTATTAAGGATTTATATCTTCAAGGATTGCAATGCCAAGTATTGGAAAGAAATGTTCATTGATGGACTTCCAAGCTTTATGGCAGAATGTGTTTACAACTCTCTCAATAAAGCTTACCCCGAGCAAATACCTTGGAAAGACCTTACTTATGCTCAATTAACGGCTAAGATTATTGAGTGTGGTTTAAATATCTGCAATGAGATAAAAATTCAAACCGAAGTTCAAAAGCATTCAAATCTTCATAAAAGAGAAATGAAGACCTTTTATCCTCAATATGGATTTGAAAAAGTCAAAGGACCACGTTCTTCTTCATAAAACATTCGTTTAAAAAACTATAATATGAGACCCACATATTGTAGAAAATCTCGAAGGTATAGCAAACCTTATACCCTTAAGAGATATCACAAATATTCAAATTACAAGAAACCCACTAAAATACAACAAAAGAAAGCTCAAAAAAGAGGGAAAAAAGTGTTTTGCTACAAACGCAGAAAAGGACATTACGCCAATAAGTGTCCACAAAGAAGTATCCATGAAATAAATGAAGAAGAAAATTCTTCAGATTCATCCTATATTTTTTAATTTAAATTATAGGAAATTTCATATGAAACCGATTCAGAAATTTCAAGCCAATCTTCATCAGATGAAAGACCAAGAGCATGTGAAAAGACCCATGCAAATGTGTTTTAAATGAAATAAATGTCTTAACTTCTGAACAGGATTTATTATTTCAAACTATTAATCCTGTTTCAAATGAAGAATTAAAAAGAAATATTTTAATAAAAGAGTCTTCTTCAAAACCATTTCCAAAAAGGAAAACAATTCCTGAAAAAAGTCTTTCCAAAATTTTAAAAACAACAAAAGAAGAAACACCAGTTTCTATTGATGATTTAAAATTTGAAATCAATTGCCTAAAAAGAGAAATTTCTCAACATAAATATGAGATTTAGAAATTAAAAAAGAAATTTCTTAAATAAAACAAAATGATAATTTAGGAGATTCAGATATAGGAAAAGATTTTCTAAGTAATTTAAATCCTGAAGTTAATTTAATTTCAAGAATAAGTTTTCAAAAATGATATTGTTTAATTACACTAGAAATAGAAGATTTCAAAATTATTTTCATAGCACTAATAGACTTAGGTGTTGATCAAAATTGTATTCAAGAAGCTTTAATTCCTACAAAATATTTTGAAAAAACCATAGAGGTTATTTAAAAAGCTTTAATTCCTACAAAATAACCCAACAAAGGCTAGATCGATTCAAATAAATTCAAACTTTCTAACACATTACAGGAAAGAAATTCAAGACTTATTAGATAAAAATCTAATAAGGCCCTAAAAAAGTCCATGGTCGTGCGCCGCCTTATATGTCAATAATGCCGAAAAAGAGCGTTGAGTTCCAAGGTTAGTAATCAATTACAAACCTTTAAACAAAGTCTTGGAATGGATTAGATATCGAATTTCTAATAAACAAGATTTACTCAAAAGAATTGCAAATGCAAAAACATTTTCAAAATTTGATATAAATTCGGATTTTGGCAAATTCAAATTTCTGAAAAAGATAAATACAAGACTGTTTTTAATGTTCCGTTCAGACAATACAAATGGAATTTAATGCCTTTTGGGCTAAAACTGCTCCCTTAGAATTACAAAAAATCATGAATGATATTTTTAATGATTTTCAAGATTTTACAATTGTTTATATCGATGATGTTTTAGTTTTCTCTCCAAGCATAAAAAGACATTTTAAACATATCAATATTTTTATAGATATCATAAAAGAAATGGTTTGGTAGTCTTTCTACCAAAAATCAAATTGTTTGAAACAAAATTAAGATTTTTTGGTTTTGAAATCCACTTAGGAAAAATTAAGCCCATTTAAAGATCAATTGAGTTTGCTTTAAATTTTCCTGACCAAATCCTAGATAAAACCCAACTTCAAAGGTTTTTGGGTTGTTTAAATTATGTATCTGATTTCATCCAAAACCTCGGGCCCATTTGCAAACCAATGTACCAAAGGTTAAAGAAAAATCCAAAACCGTGATCCGACAAACACACCCAGACTATTCAAAAAATTAAGTCTAGTCAAATCAATCCCTTGCCTCAGTCTCATTAATTCAAAAGCAAACCTTATCATTGAAACTAATGCCTCTGATATCGGATATGGAGAAATCCTAAAACAATGCCTAGATAAGACCAAATCAATGATCTGATTCCATTCAGGAATTTGGAATGACACACAAAAAACTTACTCAACGATGAGAAAAGAATTACTTGTATTAGTTCTTTGTGTTCAAAACTTCCAAGTAGAACTAATCAATAAAAAAATTCATTATCAAAACAGATTCTAGAGCTTCAAAATTTGTGTTAGAAAAAGATGTAAAAAATATTATCTCAAAATAATATTTTGCCAGATGGCAAGTCATACTGTCTTGTTTTGATTTTGAGGTTGTGTCTGTAAAAGAAGAACAAGACCCCCTAGTTGATTACCTCTCAAGGGAGTTTCTAACTCCAAAACTCTGTCTCGAAAGAAAATGTGTTTGGAAAAGGGAAGTGTTAGAGGAAGAACAAACTCTACATCTTCAAAGGTCTACCGCCCATCTTCTTCATCTAACTCTACACCCTCACCTATGAGTGCAGATCAATATGCAATGGATTTAGTGTTTACCATGGTAACCTGATCTAGAGCAAGATCGCCCGGCATATGGATTGGATCTACCACAGAGTCATCAACTCGATCTACCTAGGCCTTCAGCGAATCTCGTCCGTCCTTCTAGCAGAGTCATTCAAATGAGGCTTCTTACCTTTCCTTCATCCAATATAGAGTCTTCTACTCCTCCTTCTACAATTTATTCGCAAGTTGTCACCCCTAATAAACAATTTGTGCCAAAACCCAAGATTAAAACTTATTTTCAAAAAATGATCATTGTCTATGATCCTATCATAGAACATGAATATCAAAGTCTCACACTAGAAGAGACAGTTTCAAAAATCTTCCCTGGGGTTTCAATTTCCTTCCAAAAGACCTCAGAAAAATAAGAAAATTCTATGAGTTTATTCTAGTAGACACCAAGTCTGTAGAAATAACTCATGTTTCAAACAAAAAAAAATCCTTCAAAAATTATTTTTTCAAAATTAAAAATTCTCAAAGCAATCAATCCAACTCATTGGACTCAAGGAATTTTTATAGAAAATCCATTTCAAAGCCTTTTGTTCCTCAATCCTACTCCTACCAAGATTACATCAAAGCTTGGTTTAGAGGATTTTGGTTTTCAAATAGGAACCACACATGATTCATCTCTTTTTGCCAAAACACCTACAAAATCAATTTTCCTTTATGGTTTATTCAATGGTGGAATAATTTTGGTCTTACAGACGATATTCTACCAAATCCAATTCACGAATCATATTTTTATTTCACAAGAACAATTTAAAAGAATATTTTTCATAATTCGATGAGATTATGCCTTTATTTTTAAATCCCATGGATATTTTGTTGGAGCTACAACACAACATCATATCTTCAATACAAAATGTTGGTTAAAACTCTCAAGATCAAATAGTGGGAAAAATATAATTTTCAACATGCCACCGTCAAACACATGTAAGAATGGTTCACAGAGAACAGATATTTACAAGATCTTGATCAAAGAAAGAACGTTGAGTTCTTAAATAATAAATCAAAACTTCTTGGAGCACTTGCTCAGGCCACAACTGATGTAGATTTCCAAAGATTATTATCGACAGTGGTAAATGCTTCATCATCTTCAAAATCAGCATCTTCTTCCATACAGGAAGATGAGGAGCAAGCAGATCCAGAATACGATCTGGACGACCCATTTCTCGACTCACAACCTATGTGAGCTTTGAATCCAGGATTCTCGACTCATAACCTATGCGAGCTCCCAATCCAAAAACATGTTTCAAGAGAAAAATATGTTCAACAATCTTCTAAAAGAAGATTTCTATTCAAAATTATTATATTAGTTTTATGTGTGTGTGTATATATATATATATATATATATATATAAAAGTGTAATGTATATTCTCATCACTATTGTAATTTATGAGTAAACTTCATAAATATTCTACTTTATTTAGTAAATATTATTTTGTCATCCAGAAATCTAAGAAAATATTTAAGAAACAAGTGCCAATAAAGACCAAGTCCAAGAGCTAAAATAAAATTGCGTATATTTCATGGATATTTTTACTACGTTTGATGGTCTCGGTCGTAAGTCGCAATGATAAAGCGTGGTGAGTCCGTTGGTCAACCAGTAATCCATCGTAGGGAATACGATTAATGGTATACATGATTTACTACTTGCAAAAAAGGACAACAAATATGGAAAAGAGCTTCAATTTCTCCTTGGAACAATGACCGACAAATCCTTGTTTTGTCATATATTTTCTCATTTATTATATAGATAATGTTGATATTGATAATAAATATTTGTGAATAATAAATAGGTTAGTTATTAAATATGTACAATAATTAAAGTAATGTAATAATGAAGTAGTTTATTAGTGGAAGAAATTTTCACATTTAAGTTTTGTACAAAGATGGATTCTTATCCATCATTCATTATTTAACTTCTTGTATAAATTAATTTAGTTTTTAGGATTTTAAGATCAACGAGAATCTTATCATAAAGGGGTCCTATCCTATCAAATTCAATCTTATCTTCTTTTTAAAATCTTACCGGATAAGGGGTCCTATCATATCTGATTCGATCTTATCTTTTAATTTTTTCTATTTTAATTGTATTTTAAATATGGGGTCTATAAATAGACTTCCAAGTTGTAATTCAAAGCACATCGCGAAATATTATCGAGCTCTAAAACAATAAGCTTCTAATATTATGACTGATTCCACTGCTTTTTGCCTAACATCCTGTGTCGATAAGACAAATAAAACGTTATAAAACAGGGATAAAGTTCTTTTATAGTTCAGGATGCATAACTTGATCAATTTTTCTCCTTTTCTTCGCATTTTCTTCCAATTCGTATGCTTTAAGGCTTCATTATTTTACATAAAATGCTACAATATCTTGTATTTCTACAAGTTATCACATATCACACACTCACATTTTTTATAAATATGTTAAGGAGGAATTCAACCAATAATGTATTACTACATTCTTTTTGCCGCTTGTTTAGTTAAGTTAAGGTCATCCCTCTGTCGAATGACAACATCCATTGCTTTATTCTTTCTCTTGATTGATTGCAGCATATAATTGAACAAGACAAATAATATAAACATAAAGATTTTCTGGTACTACACACATAGAATCAATAACATGAAGAGATAAATAAATGAGAGAATGGAAATAGAAGGAAATTGCATTCATAACTAAAACTTTAGGACTTTCCGCCATGAGGTTTGAATTACAGATACAGCATAAGAAATTACAACTGGAAGTAAGAGAAAGTACGTCGAGCCTTTGAGTACAATTTCTTATAATCATTGGCTCCATTTTCTGGCTATTACACTGAGGGGAAGCGTGGATGGAGATTTCTCTCAACTATGTTTCAAGCTCTGACCTAAAATATCGAAGAAAGATAAAGGATTAAGTGAGCTTGTTTTAAAAAATTTTGCACACTTGTTCTAAAGGGATAACCTTCTAGTTATAGGCGATGATGGATGGGACTTAACATCATCTAAGCTTCATTAATTCTCTGATAAAGCTTCTCAGCGCCCTGGAGACGTTCATTTCGTCCTTTTCTAACATTCGTACCAATCATTTTGTCTTCTAACGATGTAAATCGCCTAGAATAATTTCTCTGATTGCCTAGTGGTTGTGTGTCTCTTCGCGTAACGTTTTCTCGATTACTTTCTTTTTCACCTAAAAACCTGGGATTAAGACATAAAAACTATGATAAACAAGCATAAAACTCTTTTGCTATTTGTAATGCATAATTAACTTATTCTATCTATTTAGCTACACGTTTTTTTCTTTTTCTAGCATTCAAACTTCATTATTCTACCTAAAAGGCCATAATAACTTGATTTCTACAAGTTTAGGGTTTAGAACATCAAAATGGTGATAACTTGTAAAAATAAAAGTTATCACCCAATCCGTCATACTCTTGTCAAACCTAAAAGACCCCATACAAACACACAACCGCGTGCAACACTAAGCTCGCAATGGCCATGATATTTGCGCAACTTGCTTGACTTGCCTTGTCACCTATGTTGTACATCAATGTCCACAATCAAATTTCTTTGTTCTATAATCTCCTTTTTCTTAGACATGTACTCTTTAATTTCTTCCTTCATGTGATCTGAACATTTTCTACAAGCTGTGACATTTATATAACCACTAACAATGTGTTGTTTCATTCTATATACCCATCATTTTGTTATTTTTGAAAAAAATCCACACACAAAAGTATTTATATCTTAGTCATTTTGCAATCGACCATATTTCCATGTCGGATCTTTCCTCAAATTATCATTAGCCATCTATGACCTATGTTATCAAAATCAGTATGAAGTAATAAAAAAAATTATTAGAACAAAAATTGTCAATCGTATGGCAGACTTGGCAGTAGTTGTGAAAATTGCAAGTATGAAGTTTGGCTAATCGGTAATGATTTTACAAGGATTAATGATGGAAAAAATAGACTTAGGAAGCTTCTTTGTCTTCTTTTCCCTTCTGTTTTTGCACCAAAAAACAAAGTAATGGCACCAAATATTTGTGTTTAAACAAGATGGGATGGAGATAAAGTTGAAAAAGAAAGAGGAATATGTAATCATGATTTATGTGAAGAAGAAGAAGAAGGATGGCCAGTGGCCCTGGCCGGCATCGGTGACACGTGACAGAGCTCCATTAAAGGCAGAAAGAGAGAGGGAACAGCAAACGCAAAGCTCGATTGAAGAAGTCATTAAGTTTAAACCGGAGAGAAGAACGTCTTTTCGTTTCTTAACTTTGAAGCTACGCAATTAGGCTTAAAAAATAGATATAATAATATATTTTTTTAATTAATAAAGACCAACCCACATATGATACAAAAGCTTGCGCCTAGCCACCTTTTTGCGTCTTTACGCCTCAAGGAAGTCGCGTGAAGGCACGCGCTTAAGCTGCGACTTATGGAAAATGCCCCACCTATTCGAGGAGAAGACTAAGGCGCACGACTTGGGCCTAGGCACGCGTCTAGTGTCAAGAACATGCTTGTTCAGGGCGTTGTTTGCTTATGGCTGCTTATCCAAATACCCCCAAATTATCTTGTCTTTATGTTTTCTTAATTGTTTAATCTATTGCTTTCATTTTCATGTTGTTGACCTAGGGTGTGACATTTCAGTATTTTCATATGCAAACTTGCCACGGCTAAAAATGTTCAATATGTACTATAAGGGAGGCATAGTAGTTGAATCCTCAACCAAGCCTTGTTGCATTCTTTGCAAACTAAGCTTTTCTTTGCAACTGACAGTCTTCAATGCTTTCATTTATAATGTTTTCAATGATTTCCTTTCTCTCTCATGTTTTATAAAATAATTTTCTCAAGAACGTGAAGGGAGGTTACATCATACCATAAGTTTGTCTACAGTTTTCAAATTGTTTACGACTGACTTGTTGACCGAGCAGAACAAGTGTCGTACAATCATGTTTGAAATGTTACGATTATGACAAGTGGTATCAGAGCTGAATTGGCTAATCAATAGTCAAGACAGAAACATGTCGACGATGAATCAATCGGGCAAGGCCTAGAAAAACCAACTAGTAGAGCTGGAAGAGTAGATGCTCTACCTAGTGGAAGTTCTCGACTCCATCCGCTTCTTGGAGTTTCGTCTCGAAGAAATTTCTGAGAAAGCTAATACTGTCGATGTGGTGGCCGACCATGTCAAAGGATTGCTAATACAAGAGTTGTTGGCAAGAGGCGACACTCTAAAAGGAAAAGTTGGAAGAACTGGTAGCCATGAACGTGAGGACAGTTCGACGGGCTCTGTTGCCCATATTGAGGAACGTTTCATTAAGCTAGATAGCTCTCAGAAGACACTTTTAAAGATGATAAATGACATGTCGGAGGATTTTTGAGCTACCCTCGATGTCGTTGGGAATGAAATCAAAGATGTGAACACAAGATTGAATCTCACAATGAAAGCAATGGCAAACCAAGCTCTGGCCAGAGGAACGACTCCTATTAACAGAGTAAAGATTCTGGAACCCAAGCCCTTCTATAGGGAAAGGGATGCAAAGGCCTTAGATAACTACATTTTTTATCTCGAGCAATACTTGAATGCCATAAATACGATCGCAAAAGAAGCCGAGCAATACTTGAATGCCATAAACACGATCGCAAAAGAAGCCAAAGTCACATTGGTGATGATCCATCTATCCGAGGATGCCAAGTTATGGTGGAGGTTTCAGTATGTTGACATTCAAGAAGGATGTTGCACAATAGACACTTGGGATGCTTTAAAGAAACAACTATGCTCGCAATTCTTCCCCGAGAATGTTGAAATCTTGGCTCGAAAAAAATTATGTGAACTAAAACACACTAACAGCATTCGTGAGTATGTAAAATAGTTTGTAGGACCGATGTTAGACATACGTGATATGTCTGAGAAAGATAAAGTTTTTTGTTTTGTCGAAAGACTGAAACCGTAGGCGAAGACAAAGTTTTATGAACAAAGAGTCCAAGACCTCACATCAGTATATGTCGTAGCCGAATAGTTGTTGGACTTGTCAAATGACCCTTAAGATGTGAGACATCATCAAAGCTCCTCATTTGAGGGAAATAAGAACAACCACCCGAGTTCTCCCAAAACTGCCAAGGGAGACAAACGTCCTAGTGGAGACCACAGGCCCTACCAACCGAATATAGGAAACACCTGGCGAGGACCAAATAATTAGAATGCATCCAATCATCCTCTCAGTTGTTTCATATGTAAGGGACCACATTTGGCTAGAGAATGTCAGAACAAAGTCGCCTTCAATGCCTTCCAAGCCTTTTTAGCCTCAGATGTAGATGATAAACTGGGTCAAACAGAAGGGGAAGTGGACCAGAGAGAAGAAGGTGATAACCCTCAAATGAAGACCTTAAAATTCTTGTCATCTCTCCAGAAGAAGGTAGGGGAGATAAGTACACCAGTGGAAAGGGGCTTAATGTTTGCTAACACCTAGATCAACCAGAAACCAACCAAGAGCACTATGGTTGATTCCAGTGTAACTCACAATTTTATAACAGAGGTAAAAGTTAGCGAATAAATCTTCATTGGGAGAAGGATACAGGGAGAACGAAAGCCATGAATTATGTTTCTCTACCTATCGTCAGACTAGTGAAATGAATGATGATAAGGTTGGAAGGATGGAACAGCCTCATAGATTTTATGGTTGTAAAAATGGATGACTTTCATGTGGTACTAGGAATAGAGTTTCTACTTGAACATAAAATGATACCAATGCCTTTAGCCAAATGTTCGGTGATCACTGGATCTACCCCCACTGTTATACAGATTGACATTCACCAGCCTAACGGGTAGAAAATGATTTTGGCAATTGAAGAAGAGTCTCGCTTGAGACGAACTAACGTTTATGGCCATCCCACTTGATTCGTTGGAGAACCTAGGGGAGACAGTCCCCAATGACATTCTGTGTGTCCTAGAGAAGTACCACAATGTAAGGCCTGACAGTTTGCCCAAGTCTTTGCCACAATGAAGGATGACTGATCATGAGATCGAGTTATTACCATGGGCAAAACTACCTACAAAGAATGCTTATCGTATGGCTCTATCGGAGTTAGCCAAACTTCGGAAACAATTAGATCAGTTATTAAATGAAGGGTTTATTAAGCTTGCAAAAGCTCCGTATGAGGCCTTAGTTCTTTTACAAAAGAAGAAGGATAAGAGTTTACGATTGTATATGGACTACCGTGCCTTGAACAAGCTCACGATTCGCAACAAGTATCCACTTCCCATAATCACTGACTTGTTTCATAGCTTACATGGGGCAAAGTATTTTTCAAAGTTAGACATGTGGTAAGATATTACCAAGTAAGAATTGCACAGGGAGACGAACCTAAGACAACCTGTGTCACAAGATATGGAGCATTTGAGTTCCTCATAATGCCATTTGGTCTTACCAATGCCCTTGCAACCTTTTGTACACTAATGAACCAGGTCTTCCATGAATATCTTGACAAATTTTTTGTGGTTTACCTAGATGATATAGTGGTTTATAGCTCAACCATGGAGGAAAACAGGGACCACCTTCAAAGGGTTCTTTAAAAATTGAAGGAAAACCAATTGTATATCAAGAGAGAAAAATGCTCCTTTACGCAAGAGTAGATAAAATTCTTGGGCCATGTGATAGAGTGTGGCCAAATTGGGATGGAAGAAGGAACGATTGTTGTGATACATGATCGGACAATACCAAAATTAGTATCAGAATTACGCTGCTTCCTCGAATTAGCAAATTATTATAGGCAATTCGTGGAAGGATTCTCCAAAAGAGCAAGTCATCTGACTGAGTTACTAAAGGACATTCAATGGGTTGGACCCCTAAGTGTCAAGCCGCTTTCGATGGCCTGAAGCAAGCCATGATGGAAGGACGGTTTGAGGAATCACTGATGTGACCAAATCTTTCGAGGTTGAGACGGAGCGTCTGATTATGCATTAGGTGATGTTCTTCTACAGAATGGACACCTGGTCACATACGAAAGTCGAAAGTTGAGAAGAGGTATATCATGTCTAAAAAAGAGATTATTGTAGTGGTACATTACCTGAGGGCTTGGAGACAATACCTACTAGGTTCCACATTTATTGTGAAGACGAATAACAGTTTGGCCTGCCACTTCTTTACTTAGCCAAAGTTGACTTCGAAGCAAGCAAGGTGGCATGAATTTCTGGCCGAGTTTGATTTTGAATTTAAACATAAGAAGGGGTAGAGCAACCGAGCTACTAATGCCTTAAGTAGAAAAAATGAACATGCAGCCATGTGCATGTTAGCTCACCTTCAGATGAGTAAGATTGACGAATCAATTAGAGATGTCTTAAGAGAGTCCTTGCAGAAAGATCCTGCTATTCAGAACGTTATGAATTTAGCTAAGGCAGGTAAAACAAGATAGTTTGTTACATGAGTGTCACGACACCCTTGTCGGCTAGCCATCCTGGATGGTAGAGGATGTACGCTTTGTTGAAGAAGGGCTGCTTTTGGCCAAACATGAGAGATGACATCATGTAGTACACAAAGACATGTCTCATCTGTCAACAGGATAAAATCGAGAAAGCAAAGGATGTCAGACTTCTCGATCCTCTGCCAGTTCTAACAAGACCTTGCGATAGTGTTTCTATGGACTTCATCACTCATCTTCCTAAGGTAGGTGACTTTGAGGCCATCTTGGTCATCATTGATCGGTTTTAAAAATATGCCACCTTCATCCTCACTACCAAGCAGTGTCCAACTCAACTGATAGCCCAATTGTTCTTTAGGCATGTTGTTAAATTCTGGGGAATCCTGACAAGTATAGTGAGCAACAAAGATGGTAAATTTATTGGCTCCCTTTGGATGTAGTTAATTACCTTCTTGAGGACGAGTCTGAACATATCCTCAAGCTACCACCCTAGACCAAGGGTCAAACCGAGCGATTCAACTACATGCTCGAAGAATATTTGCGTCATTTTGTAAATGCAAGGCAAAAGAATTGGGTCCAGTTGTTGGATGTAGCCAAATTCTGTTTCAATGCTCAGATAAGTTTCGTTGATTGGGAGAAGCCCATTTGAGATTGTTTTTGGTAGGCAACATGTATTGCCACACCTTGTTGATCATCCCTGTGTAGGGAAAAAACCCCCAAGCCCATAACTTTACGAAGGAGTGGAAATAAATAACAAACATCGCTTGAGCATACCTAGAAAAGGCCTCGAAGTGGATGAAGAGATCAGATTTCAGGGACGCAAAGACCAACACCTTGTCAGAAAGTACAAAGGACTAGTAGAAGTGTTGAAAACGGTAGGGAATACATCTTATAGAGTAACGTTACCCATATGGATGAAAATCCACCCAGTAATTCATGTGAGTAACCTTAAGCCCTATAATCAAGATACCGAAGACCTGCAGCAAAATGTCGTAGTTTACCCAATCATCGACCTTAGTCAGAAAGAAGACAAAGATGTTAAAGAAATTCTGACTGAGCAAGTAAGAAAGGGCAGAAGACCCACAAGAAGGATGCACCAGTATGTGGTAAAGTGGAAGAACACCTTCCTGTGGAAGAAACCAGTTGGGAACGTGATGAAGATCTAGAAGCCTGGACACAGAAGATAAAAGAATTCAAGCTTTGCCAGTTGATAGGGACGTCAACTGTTTAGGTGAGGGAGAATATCACGAACATGCTTGTCCAGAGCGTTGTTTGCCTATGGCCGCATGGGGAAAGCAATAGGCGTTGTTTGCCTATGGGAGAATATCAACTGTTTATGTTTTCTTCATTGTTTAATCTATTGCTTTCATTTTTGTGTCACCGACCTAGGGTGTGACATTTCAGCATTTTCATATGCAAGCCTACCAAGGCTAAAAATGTTCAAAATGTACTATAGAGGAGGCATAGTAGTTGAATCCCCGACCAAGCCTTGTCGCACTCTTTGCAAACTAAGCTTTTCTTTGCAACTGATAGACTTCAATGCTTTCATTTATGATGTTTTTAATGATTTCCTTTCTCTCTCACGTTTTATAAAACAATTTTCTCAATAACGTGAAGGGAGGCTACATCATACCATGAGTTTGTCTGCGGTTTTCGAATTTTATACGGCTGACTTATTGACCAAGCAAAAAAATGTTGCACAATCTTATTTGAAAGGTTACGGTCACTCGCACGACTACGGGTGTTCTTATGAGACCACTCACACGATTAAGGGTGTACCTAATGTTCACATGCACAGTTAGGGGTCATTTATACTGTGTTTATATGAGGTCACTCACATGACTAGAGTTGTTTTGACGGAATCACTCATACGATTAGAGGTGTACCTACGTATCATAGACATCATTAAGAGTGTGTACCTATGATCACTGGCACGACTAGGAGTGTCCTTACGAGATTACTTGCACGATTAGGTTTGTTCATATGGTCTCACTCGCCCAGGTGTGCCCTAATGGGTACACAACATTATTATTATGTTCCTAATGGGAAGTTAACATATCATCTAATGGGACTAGTAATTGGTCTCTTGCTGGGTATATTTTATATACCAACTTTTTTTATATTTAATATTTCAGGCAAAAGGTAGAGGATTTGGAAAGCTAGCGAGCGACATAAAGGACCTGTGACATGTCATATGGGGACCTTGTTTTGCTTCCACATTTTCTATTATCAGTTTTTCAGTGTTTTGATTTTTAGACATTTTATTTAAAGTTTTATCTCATTTGTTTATTTATTTATCTTTAAAATTGTTAGAATTTGTTGGTCATGTTTTCAAATTATTTTTACTGATATTGCAAATTTTATGCTTTATGAACATAAAATTTGATATTAATTTTATAAGAAGTTTAGTTTTTTTTTTCATCAAAGTGTCAATTGTTATTTGTTTTTTGAGTAATGACCTAAACTTGGTTTAAAAGTTTGGGTCGTTACATAGGGGTTGCTATATCTCTAACACGTTGAAAATAATTATAGACTCATAGATGCATAACACATGTTAATTACATTGAAAATAATTATAGACTCATAGTTTGAGAATGTGGGTATTTTGGTATTTTATAAAATAGCATGCACGTACTGTAAGTGCCATTTGCTAAAAACCTAAAGAAAAAAAATGGTTTTGAAATTTTTCAAAATGACCACTAAAATTCTTTCTATATCCCTTATTATCCCAAAAATTTTGGAAGTGTTAGGCCTCAGGCACCTGCGTTGGGTTGAAGTCGCTTTGTGATGAGACGGCTGGATTACTGTCGATTGTTGCGGTTGTAGATTGAGGTTTTAACTATAAGAGCCTAAATAGGGCCTCTATTTACATGATGGACCCAATATTGTCATATATTTTTCACGAATGTGCTAATCAGCTACAATTTTACACAAATATAGAGCCCAAATGACCAAACTATCCACTTTTAATATTATTAATATATTAAAAAAAAAAAAGGAAAGTGGACCATCTCATAAGGAAAGCGAAACGTGGGAATGGTTTTCTTTATTCAAATATTGGGAAAACTTCACCTGTTAAAGAAACTTCCAAACGGTGGTCTTCTTCATTCAAAAATCTATAAGGAACATCGTTCTTCCATTTTCTATGTAAATCTATCGGGTATAGCAGACGATAGTATATACTACAATTTTGGCCACGTCTAATAACAAATAATAGAAATTTAATATATCATTAATTTCATATTATTTTAAATATGCAAATGGATATAATGATCATTGTACAAAATTATTTAAAATATGCAAGGGTATATAATGACCATTGTACAGTACTATTCAAGTACGAAAAGGAAAGGGCGTGGAATATATACTTAACTGACTTTAAGCTATGATTCACAATTTAAGAAACAAATTTAATAACATGAAACAAATATGCACTCAAAGGAATCGTTGAAAAAACCATGATAATATACTGCCATTTTGGCCATACATGATAAGAAATAGTAGAAATATATGCATCATTGTTTATGTATTATTTTAAATATGCAAATGTACATAATGATCACAACACAAAATTATTTTAAATATGCAAGGGTATATAATAATCACTGTACAATACTATTTAAATATGAAAGGGAAAGGATGTGAATTATATACTTGACTGACTATATACTATAATCCACAATTTAAGAAACAAAGTTAATAACATGAAACAATTAGTTGAAGGAGATGATTGAAAACTTCAACAGAAAATTAATTTATATGACAAAATTTCATAAACATAATTAATAATATGAAAAAATATGCACTCACCGGATAACTTGAAAGGAAATGACCAGAATAAGAAGGATAGGACAGAGAGAGATCAGAAAGTATATAAATTGGATGGAGAGAGTGATCGATTATGGCACCAGAAAGCTGGATAGAGAGAGCGAAAATAGGATGCGTAAATGATGTGCAATCAACAGAAATTAAAATAATTGTGTGGAAATTCTTTAATATATTCTTACCATAATTGCCTTAATTTTATATCATATTTAAAATGGATATCTAATAAATGATATCCAAAAATTAAATGAAAATAAATATATTATTGGAAAATTTTCATAAATAAAACAAACAGGTAAAATATTTACGGTCTGTATAACAAAATGAAGCCCATGAAGTTGATCATTTTTAAATATTCCAGGTTTGCTCTTCCCTTTTATCGTATTTCTTCTCCTCTTCCTCAACGATTTTTTTCTTTCCATCGTCTTTCTTCTCTTCCTCTTTTTTTTTTTTTCCGAATTGTTATTTGGTTCAAGATCGTGCATCATAAATATAAAAGATCTATTTTTTTTTCAAACTGTTATTTAGTTGTTCAAGATCTCCTAAAAAAAACATCGTTTAGATTTGTCTGTATTAAAAAAATAGATAAATATAAACGATCATGTAGCAAATAATCTTAAAATAAATCTAAACGATCGTGTATAAAGTAAATATTCTGTCGTTTTGTTATATTTTTTAAAAGACTCCCATATTATTTATTTAATATATTAAATAGATAAGTTATAAGACGGGGTCTTTTAAAAAATATAACAAAGCGGCAAAGTATTTACACTGTATAGAATAATTCCAATAATAGAAAAAGCCCAGAGGCCCACCGTGTAAAATACCAAAAATGCTCCGTCAACCATGCCGTCAACAACGTGCATAATATATTTGCGATCATTTAGATTTAGTTATTGTTTAGTACGCGATCGTTTGGATATAGGCTAAAATTTATCTTTTCAATTCTATCATTTAATTTTGTTACACAATCGTTTAATTTGGTTATGTTTAAATTTGGTTACACAATCGTTTAGATTTGTCCCCAAATCTAAACGGTTTTTTTTTCAAAATTTGGTACACGATTTCTTTAATTCTTTTGGTACACGATCGTTTAGATTTCTCTAAACGATAATTTATTTTTTTTACACGATCGTTTACATTTGACTACTCCAATCTAAATGATTTTTTCAAGATTTTTTATACACAATCTTTTATTTTTTCTACACGATCGTTTACTTTTTTTACACGATCGTTTACATTTGGCTACTCCAATCTAAATGATTTTTTTTCAAGATTCTTTATACACGATCTTTTATTTTTTTACATGATCGTTTACATTTGACTACTCCAATCTAAATGATTTTTTTCAAAATTATTTATACACGATCTTTTAGATTTTGCTATTTTTTGTATACGGTCGTTTAGATTTGGTTACCCAAATTTAAACGACAGAAAAAAAAGAGGAAAAGAAGAAAGACAATGGAAAGAAATCACAGCGAAAAAAAAAGAGGAAAAGAAGAAATACGATGGAAAAGTTAAACGACGTAAGAAAAGAATCAGAAAAAAAGAAAGACGATGGAAATAAATCATAGCAGAAAAAAATAAGAGGAAAAGAAGAAATACGATGGAAAGAAATCGCGGCAGAAAAAAAAGAAGGAAAAAAAGAAAGACGATGAAAGAAATCGCGAGGAAGAGAAGAAAGATGGAAGGGCAAACTTAAAATATTTAAAAAATGGATAACTTTATGGGCTTTGTTACACGTAAATAGTTTGGTGTTTTGTTACATTTATGAAAGTTTCCCTACAAGATACCTAATAAATGTGATATAAAATAATTACAATATTATATTATATATATATTTCCAAAAATAAAAGTATTTAAAAATATAAATAATTAAGGGGAATTTTCATAAATATAACAAATAGGTAAAATATTTACGGGTCGTGTAACAAACCCCATTAGCTATTTTTAAATATTTCAGATTTGTCATTCTCTATTATCTTTTTTCTTCTTCTACTCGTCTGCAAATTTTATCGTCTTTCTTCTTTTCCTTTTTTTTTAAACTGTTTTTTGGTTCAAAATTGTATATTAAATATAAAAGATATATTTTTTTTCAAACTTTATTTGGTTGCTCAAGATCGTGTACATTGCACTACAAGAAATCGGGATTTTCCGACGTCGAAAAACGTCGAGGAAAGTGAAAAATACGTCGGGAAAGGATCTCCCGACGCAGTCCTCGGCGTCGGGACAAACGTCGGGGGAAGTGAGTCGGGATAGGCTTTCCCGATGCTGTGTTGGTCATGCGTCGGGAAAGCCTCTCCCAACGCCGTCTTTCCCGACGCAATCCACGACGTCTGGAAAGCCTCTTCTGCTTTCCCAACGCCATGTACTGCGTCGGAAAAGCCTCCCCCCACAGGCTTTACCGTGCAACTTTGTTAAGGAACCGTTTTGCCGACACTATACTGAAAGTTCGAGAAAAGCACTTGAAAAGGTTCGTTAAACTTGAGATTTTTCTTGTTTGTCCAATGTTAGGGCAACCCTATGATGCACAGACGCACACATATTCATTCAATGAAAGTTGTTTCAATAAAAAAAAATCATTTAAGATATATTTGTTTTGAAAGTCATTGACTGACTTAGCTATAGGGTGACAAACGGGATCCTGAAAAAGTGAGAATGGAGAGAGAAGAACTTGAAAGACAGCAAAGAGAAGGTTGGCGGCGAGCTACGGATGGAGGAAGGCTGAAGCTGAAGTTGTAGTCGTGACGACGGACGACAATGACAATGGAAGGGACGACGACGAGCTACGGACAGCGACAAATTTTTCTCTCTTCTCCGAACCCTTTCCCTTTCATTTTTAGTTCTGTGTAAAACAGAAATGAAATAAATAATCAGGGGATCTCCCGACGCACTACATACGGCTACGGCGTCGGGAAAACCTAGATCTTTTCCGACGCACTACTTGCCTTTCCTGACGCACACTTACAGCGTCGGGAAAACCTAGGCCTTGGGAATACCCCTTATTTCCCACGTGAGGCTTTTCCCGACGCACTACTTACGGCGTCGGGAAAACCTAGGCCTTTCCCGACGCACACTTACGGCGTCAGGAAAACCTAGGCCTTGGGAATACTCCTTATTTCCCATGTGAGGTTTTTTCCGACGAATTACTTACGACGTCGAGAATACCCCTTATTTCCCGACGTCTTGTGCCCGACGCATGAATTGTGCTTCGGAAAAACCTCTTATTCCCAACATTTTACTTTATGCATCGAGAATAGCTTTTTCTCCCGACGTCTTACTTTATGCGTCGAGAGAACCTCTTATTCCCGACGTCTTTTATGCCGACGTCTTTTTTGACGTCGGAAAAAGTCCGATTTCTTGTAGTGTTGGATAGCCAAATATGTACAAAAAAAATAGATAAATCTAAACGATCGTGAATCTTGAAAAAAATTATTTAGATTTGGATACGTTTGTCTAACCAAATTAAATGATTGTATACAAAAAATTGAAAAATTGTCTAGACTAAATCTAAATGATAGAGTATTAAATAAGCCAAATTTAAACGTGTAGCAAATATATTACACCCGTTGTGTTGACGGGTGGTTAAGATCACATTTTGTTATTGTTCATATTTTATTATTGTTCGTTGCGGCTTATGGTCTTTTTCGGTTTTCGAAATTGATGAATGAAAAAATTAATCAGATTCTGTAAAATCAAATATAAAATAGTGTTTTCTCAAATTTTTTGTTGTAGATTTTGTCATCGGAAAGATCATCGGCCAAAGTAATCTATTAGTACAAACACCTAAATGGCAGAGACAGAAGAACAGAACAATGGCTTCCGTCAAACCTGAAGCAGAAGCGTCCAAACGTGCAGAAAATGTCGCTGAAACCGAAAGGAAAACGATGACGCCATGGGAGCAGCACTCTGCTGTAATAAGCCTCCCTCGTTTCGACTACAATGCACCGTCTGCGCTTCTTCACCGTTGCCAGTCTGGGTTCCTCATCACTTGCACTATCAGTGAGAATCACTTCTACCATTGCTTGCAGTGCCATATGTCCTTATTTGGTTCTTTAACTGTATTTTGCTATCGATTGGTCGCTATTTTTATTGCCGTCAAATAAAAGAATGCTCGTAAATTGGTATTTTTGGTTAGCGTAGTGCCAATTAACTTCAAATTTCAGGTTTTGTTTACATGCCGTTTTTTATGGGGAAGATTTTAATGCCATAAACACGTGCTCTTCCATTAGCGTTCTTTCATTTGCGCTGTGGACTTTACACTTCATCGGAATATTTGCCTGGCTAGTTTTGGAATCTCTTGAATCAGCCCTTTTGTGATAGTCATGTGTGGTTTCTGATTGGAGAGGAATAATGTAGATTTTAAGGATCATGAGAGTTCTTTGGAGGAATATGGTTATCTTCTAGGTGTACAGTTTTGGATTGGAACCCCCTTTTTGCGTAGTTAGCTCTGTGGCTCTTTTTGCTCGGCTGTCGTTGTTTATGCAGTTTCATTTTTTATTGTGTATTTTTGTGCATTTTACTTCATTTCCCCCCATCTTATAGATGTTCATATCTGAATGACGCCTTTCAATTTAACTGAGTTAGGATGGAATTTCTTACTTTAAAATAATAAATAAAAGTAAGAGAAAATACTATAATTCCTTTCTTTGTTTTTCAGAGAGGGAGAAGAGTGCCACAAAAGAAGCTATCTTTATCCTTGAAAAGGTTATGTTTTATTACTTTGTTGAATATTCTCCACGTCATGCATTCTAACCTTCATGACTTCGTGTTTCTATCTAACGAGACTTTCTGAAGTTTAAATGGTAAATTATTGAGTTGAATCTAGGGTGTTTGAAGATACTAATTCTGTTCTGGCGATTTTGATTTGATCTGCTATATTGCCTTCGAAATGACCTAGGGACTTCATACTTGAATTTAGAGGCCGTAGCATGAAAAACAATTGCTGAAAAGTTGGTTAGAATTGGGTTGGGATTAAATACATTTCCATTGGAAGAGCAGATACAATAGTTCTATTAAATCATAAGAGATTAACACAACCATGTAACAGGAACTTGGAAATCTAATTAGTTAATCTAGTCACTATAATATATTGAAATAGTGATATTACAAAATATCTTATGAATGAATTGCTTTTGACATCTCCACACACCTACATTTTGAAGAAATTTCAGCATCCTCATTCTAAAAAAGAGGAGAATTCCTCAACCACTTCTTATGTAAAGTCCATCCCACTTCATTCATCAAGTGATATTTGAGCCATGCTCTTAACTTAGCAATGTGGTTAGAGTCCTTGGGTGTTGAATAAAAAATCAGTGAGTCTTGTACAATGAATACCTAGATTGGACAAAGAGGTGCTTGATACATGGCAAACAAGTAAAGCTCTATCATATTAGGTAGATTTGGATGTATAGTAGTCATATTAGATTAGGTAGACCAATAGGAAGAGTATATCTTTGTTTGAGGGAGAAGATTAAGGACGTGATAGCGGTGGATACCAAGTACATACCACCACAATGTGATTTGTGGTGTGCTTCATTTGACTTAGCTCTTGATCCTAATAAGAGTAAGAGCCTTCTATAAGTGAGTGGAGGGAGAATATCTCAATTGGAATGAGATATTTTGGCTGTATTTATTGAAAACAACAACACACAAATTTTCGTGGAGACCCTAGTACAGGAAGAAAAACCATGGTGCCAAGTTTTCTTATTATTTTCTCATAATACAAATAATACAAAGGGGAAAGATTAATAGGCAACATGAGCCAAGATAAAAAAGGAAATAATAATTAGAGTTACCAAAGGAACAAAAGAACTCATGGGCTTTGAAAAAAGGCTAAGCCCACTTATTCTAACACCCTTCCTCCTCAAGTTGGGATGTGAATGTCTGTAAGATCCAACTAGCTGACACAAGAATCAAAAATCTGTCTAATAAGCCCCTTGGTTAGAATGTCAGCAACCTGTTGACTTGAGGGAATGTAAGGAATGCATATGCTACCATTGTCCAGCCTTTTCTTAATAAAGTGTCTATCAATCTCCACATGTTGGTTCTATCATGTTGAATAGGGAAGCGATGCTAATAGCCGCCATATTATCGCAGAATAACTTCATAGGCATCTCATAGTTTTGATAAAGATCATATAAGATCTTTTGTAGTCAAATCTCTTCACATATTCCTAAACTCGTAGCCTTGTACTCAGCTTCAACGCTTCTACTGGCCACAACCCTTCCTTTTTACTTCTCCAAGTTATGAGATTGACCTACACGAACGTACAGTACCCTGAGGTGGGTTTTTTTTCAACAACAAACCTTGCCTAGTCTAAATTAGTATAGGCCTCAATACATCGTCTGTCAATTTTCCTGAACATCAACCTTTTACCAAGTATAGCAGAATTTTGTTAATTGCCTCCATGTGTTCCTCGTAAAGAGTTTGCGTGAACTGGCTAACTGTACTAACAACACATAGGAGATATCTGGTCGAGTATGGGATAAGTAGATCAACTTTCCTACCATGTGTCAATACTTTTCTTTATCAATTGAGACTTTATCAACTAAATTTCTCAGTTTAGCATTAAACTCGATAGGTGTATCAGACGGTCGACATCTCTTCATACCTCTTTCAATCAACAAATCAAGAGTGTACTTTCTTTGAGACATATAAATGCCTTCTTTAGATTTGGCTATTTCCATCCGAATGAAGTACTTAAGATTCCTCAGATCTTTAATTTCAAATTCATCTCCCATTTCCTTTTTTAGTTGGGCAATCCAACAGTGTCATCCCCTGAAAGCACAATGTCATCAACATAGACAATCAACGTGGCAATCTTCCCAGCCTTGGAGACTTTCGTAAACAGAGTAGGATCAGAGTGCCTCTGACTATATCCTTGGGACTTAATGAAGGTGGTTAACCTGTCAAACTCTGCTCTTGATGACTGTTTTAACCCATATAAGGATTTCTGAAGCTTGCAAACCCAATGTTCAAACTGGGCTTCAAAGCCTGGAGGGGGCTCATATAGACTACCTCTTCTAAATCTCCATTGAAGAATGCATTCTAAACGTCTAGCTGATATAAGGGCCAATCTTTATTCACAGCAACAAATAAAAGGACTCTAATGGTGTTTAGCTTTGCAACGGGAGAAAAAGTCTCAGAATAATCAATCTTATAAGTCTGAGTAAACCCCTTTGCAACTAACTATTAGGAATCTACCTCAAACTAGTATAATCAGTCCTAACGAAGGGCTAAAATAGAGGTAGCACTCTGTTATTTATACTACTTTAACCAGAAAACAAGGTTCACAAGAAGACTTAACAAAAAAATGTAAAGAAAACAATAAGACATACCCAACACCTTTAAAAAGGGACTGGGAAATCCTCTCCCTTAGCTTCTGCAGCTTTTACACAAAAATAAACCGTACCTACAACATTCCCATTATGTTCTATTTATAGCACTCTCTCTCTCCTACTCGTGGCCCCACCTATCACGATCTTTTCCCCAATCATTTCCTCATCATTTATTTGCTGGCTAATGACCTTTCTGCCCCTTCTTTTATATGTGTGGATGATCGACGGCCCAACAATATCCCTAGATTCCAAATTCACCTTGTCCTCAAAGTGAAATGTAGGAAATTGTTGGTTCATCTGATATACCGACTCCCAAGTAGCTTCACTTTCCAGCTAGCCCTTCCATTTGATTAGCCATTCATTTGCTCCCACTCTTTACCCCATCGTATTCCCATCACTGTCTCTGACCATAATTGCAATTTAAATTCCTCTGTTATTATTGGCGGTCGGTGTTGCACTTGCTGTTGTTTTCCAAGCCTGAGCTTCAATTGAGACACATGGAAAACATTGTGAATAACAGCTTCCGATGGCAGTCATAAATAGTAGGCAACTTCTCCAATTTCCTCAATTGTTTTATAAGGTTCATAAAACTTAGGAGCAAGTTTTTCACTCCTTTTTCTAGCCAGTGAGTGTTGCCTATAGGGTCTCAGTTTAAGATAATCTTCTTCTCCCACTTTAAACTTCAGTTCCCTTCTCTTCAAATCAACCATTTTCTTCATCTGGTTTTGAGCTACACTCAAATTTTCTTTCAGCACATTGATGGCCATATCTCTTTCTTTCAGAATCAACTCTACCTCATTGTTGGAGGATTTCTTATCTCCATACGAGATCAAGGGTGGAGGAAGAAGATCTCAAACCCTAGCTGCCGAGCGACTCTACAACTAAGCAGCAAGGCGCAAAGAATTGTGAAGAATTTGAAAAGCTTTTTTTGAAGCTACTTTTTCTCTTGTTGTCTAGCAGAGGGTCCGAACTGCTAAGCACCTAGCATGAATAATAAATAAGGAAGACGGAGCGGTGGCTACCCCGAGGTACTATTTATGAGGTAGTAGATTATTAGTAGTAGTATCTCATTGAAGAACCACTACTATGTTCTTTCGTGTCGAAAGTATGGATTTAGAGCGGCACCTTTTATCATGAAAGAGCTGAAACGGAAACTTCTGCAGGGAGGTCTACCGAACACCAGTTGGAAAGGGGTGGTTTTGGTGGAAGCATGAAACATGGTATTGTACCACAATTCAGCCTAGGTGATAAATTTGTGCCATCTACTCGGTCGCTCATTGCAAAAACATCTCAAATAGGTCTCTAAGCATCTATTTATCCTTTTAGTTTGCCCATCCATTTGAGGATGGAAGGCTGTACTTATCTTCAATATAGTGCCCATGGTTGAGAATAACTCTTTCTAGAAGTTACTTGGGAATATTTTGTCCCGGTCTGTGATTATGGTTTTGGGGATGCCATGCTTTCTTACCACCTTATCAATGAATGATTCTGCCACTTGTTTAGCTGAAAAAGAGTGTTTCAATGTAACGAAATGAGCATATTTGCTTAATCTATCCACCACAACCAGAATTACATTAACTCCCCCTGCCATTGGCAATCCGTCCATTAAATCCATTGACCAATCCTCTAATATACGCTCGGGTAATGGAATTGGCTGCAACAAACTAGCTGGCCGTGTAGCTTCTGTCTTGTTTCTCTAGCAAGTATCACACCGTCCAACATATTTTTTGATGTCTGCCTTCATTCCCTTCTATTGCAGTTCCCCACTTATTCTCTTATAAGTTCTCAAGAAGCCCAAGCGACCTCCTAAAATAGAGTCATGAAATGTATGCAGTAGGGTAGGAATTAATGTTGACTTCTTGGAGAGAACTAGTCTCCCTTTGTATAGGAGTCTACCGTTCACCCATTGATATTTGTTATCTTCAGTTGGTTCCTTCTTTAGTGCTTCAATAAGTTTATGTAATTCATTGTCCTCTTCTTCCTTCAACAGTACTTCCAAATCAACAATTCCAGGGGTTGTCATAACATTCAATTAAGGGGTTTGTTCCATTCTGGAAAGAGCATCAGCAGCTTTGTTTTGTAGCCTCTGTTGATACAAAATCTTAAAATCATACACCTACAGCTTGGTAAACCATTTTTTAAATTGAGGCTGAACTTTTCTTTGTTCTAAGAGGAATTTAAGAGCCTTCTGATTTGAAATGATTGTCAACTTCCTCCCTAAGAGGTAGTGTCTCCACTTTTGGACTGATAGAACTACAACCATTAACTCCCTCTCATATATTGATTTGGCTTGGGCTCTTGGGTCTAGTTTTTGGCTAAAGAACGCAATGGGATGCCCATTTTATGAGAGAATTGCCCCTAACCCTATTCTCGAAGCATCAATTTCAATGACAAAAGGAGGGGACCAATCTAGCAGAGCTAGCATAGAGATGGTTATCATGGCTCTTTTCAAGTTTTCAAGCTAACACCGATCTGTCTTGCCTAGCTGGCAACCATCTTGCTGCAAACCCTAGATTCCTCTCAAACCTTCTTGCCGCAAACACTAGACTGTGAAGCCGCAAACCATAACTTTGTCCAACCGTCACCTACAACTTTGCCGCAATCCCTAATTCCATCCAACCCTATCGAGAACCAAATTCTACCCAACTGTCACCTTGGTGTTGGTAATCCTTATGTCCAGTCAACATTTGAGGTTGGTGAATCTTTGGTTCAATCCAAACCTCATGTGTGGAATTTTTCTCAGGGTACCGCCCGACGACAACTAGACATGCTTCAACAGCAAATCTCAGCGGTTGAGGCAATGTTAGGAGCTCCATCTAATACCCCTTGTCCCGATCTTCATACAACCTCATCGATGTATTATGAGCATTTGGTAACTTGTTTCCTACTTTGTCCTCTACTTATGTGTCTAGTGCTGTGGCATAGTTTACAAGATTTTCTTTTTAAAGGGAGAAACTGAACGATCAGAACTCTTTCTTGAGGTCCCAATTTGTTAAAATGATCTGTGAGGGGTGCCACAAATTTGTTTTTATGATAGGGGCGATACCTTGTCCTCCACCAGGAGATCCTTAGAAATGCTACTGGAAAGGGGAGAATTCTCTTATTTGGGCCACATTAATCAACCTATGGAGCCATAGATTGGCAAGCCCTTGTTGTACGCTGTGTCTACTAAGGACATTTGGGACACAAAGAAATTGTATTCGAGGTGTTCGAATGCCTCTCTGCTCTACATACTGCGAAAACAAGTCCATGAATGCAAACAAGGAACTATGGATGTGACATCCTATTTTAACAAACTTTCTCTGATTTGGCAGGAAATGGATCTTTGTTGTTTTGTTGGCTGAAATAGGTATGTTGGGATGCCGACCTGCCAATATGTGTATTGAGTTCAATGCTAAATTGGAAAATTTAGTTGATAAAGAAAAATATCAGTGCCTGGTGGGGAAGTTGATCTACTTATCTCACACTAGGCCAGATATCTTCTATGTTGTAAGTACTGTGTTAGGTTACCCACGAATAAACACTAATTTACCCAACTCTAATGGCAAAAACAGAGGCAGCACTCTGTACTTATTTATTTATATTGCCAAAAAGATACATTCATAAGATTTAACAAGTAGGAAAGAACAATATCAAAAGCAACAAAGCAACAACAATAAGATAACATACCACCCTTGCTCCCCACAAATAGGGTAACCCTAGGCCACATCAGCCGCCCTACTCAAGGAAATATCCAAATAAAACCTAACCTAATCCCGAAAATGTGCTATATATAGGCCTTCCAACATTCTCTCTCCCTGGGTCCCACGCTGCACAATCATTGCCTTTTTATTCCCTTATCATTGTTGTCATGTTGGTTTACCATTCTACCCTTCCTTTTATATGTATGTAATATGGGGGGCCTTACAATACCCCTCGGTTCCACATTCACCTTGTCCTCAAGGTGAAAAGAAGGAAACTGCTGGTTCATTTGATAAACCGACTCCCAGGTAGCTTCACTATCCGGTAATCCATGCCATTTGATCAACCATTCGTTTGCTCCTAATTCCTTGTTTCAACGGATGCCTAGGACAGTTTTCGGCCATAATTGTAACTCAAAATCTTCTGTCAGCATGGGGTGCTGACGTTGTACTACCTGCTGGTCACCCAATTTTGGTTTTAACTGTGATATGTGAGAAACATTGTGGATTGCTGCTTCAGGGGGAAGTTCCAGCCGATAAGCTACTGCCCCTATTTCTTCAATGATCTTGTATGGCCCGTAAAACCTTGGTGCCAACTTTTCTGATCTTTTCCTAGCCAGCGAGCGTTGTCGATAGGGTCTCAGTTTGAGGTACACCTCTTCTCTCACCTTCAGCTTGAGCTCTCTTCTTTTGAGGTCGGCCATTTTCTTCATCCGATTTTGAGCTAAACACAAGTTTTCCTTTAAAGCGTTAATAGCTAGGTCCCGCTCTTTCAGCATCGATTCTACCTCGTTGTTAAGAGTTTTTCGATCTCCATAGGATAGCAGGGGAGGGGGAGTGCGACCATAGACAGCTTCAAAGGGAGTAGTTTTTGTAGATGCATGGAACGTAGTGTTATACCACAACTCGGCCCATGGAATGAACTGATCCCATTTGTGCGGTTGCTCATTACAAAAGCATCTCAGATATGTTTCAAGGCATTGGTTTACCCTTTCAGTTTGTCCATCGGTCTGTGGGTGAAATGCGGTGCTTCTTTTCAATAGGGTCCCAATGGTTGCAAACAATTCCTTCCAAAAATTGCTAAGGAAGATTTTATCCCTATCAGAAATGATGGATTTAAGGATGCCATGCCGCCTTACCACTTTGTCAATGAAGGTTATGGCCACTTGTTTCGCCGAGAAGGGGTGTTTAAGAGTGATGAAATATGCATATTTAGTTAGGCGATCTACCACCACCATGATTACATTAACACCCCCTGCCTTAGGTAGTCCCTCGATAAAGTCCATGGTCCAATCGTCTAGAATTTTGTCTGGAATTGGCAGAGGCTATAGAACACCTGCTGGTTTAGTGGCTTCATACTTATTTCGCTGACAAATCTCGCATTCTTCATACCCTGCCAATGAAGTTCCCCACTCAT